>NC_138908.1:10008143-11208143 GCF_965231255.1 Vanellus vanellus
GGCTTTGATAAGGAAGTGCCATCTAAGCTGAACCTAGCTGAACCTGACACTAGCTCTGAGAGAAAGTGCAGTGACGGCTGGGTTGCATTGAGCTGGTTTTTGAGCCCAGGTCACACATCTGTAGAAACTACAATGCCACCAACCCACGCTGTTGTTTTGTCTCTCCAGAGCCTTTCCAAGCATCTGTGGGAGGGTTACATTTCTGGGGAGAGATCTGCTATTTATGGCCTTCCAAAAAAAAAAAGAAACCCAAACCCAAAACCATTGTATGAAAAAAAAAAAAAAAGAGAAAGAAACCCAAAGACAGTTACACCTGCAAAAGGCTTGGCCTGTCCTCACAAGGCAAGGTAGAGGTACACCATTTACTACAACCCTTTGAGCCCTGCCATCCAGCCAGTTCTTCACAAAGCACACCGTGTACCTGCTCATCCCATAGCTTGACGACGTGTCCAGAAGTATGCTGTGATGGACAGTATCAAAAGCCTTACTAAGGTCCAGAATAGCTACATCTACCACCTTCTCTTCATCCACGGGGAAAAGACCCATAAGGACCATTGAGCCCAACTCCCTGCTCCTTGCAGGACTACCTAAAACTGAACCGCATGACTAAGAGTGTCATCCAGAAGCTCCTTGAGCTAATACAGGCTTGGTGTTGTGAGCTTTCCTTGGGGAGCCTGTTCCAATGACCAATCACACTCTCAGTGAAAGCCTTTTCCTTATGTCCAATCTGAACTTTCTCTGATGCAGCTTCATTCCATTCCCTCATGTCCTGTTTGTGTCTGCTGTATGATATTCCCAGTTAACACCTGGGAAATTAAAATCATCCACAAGGACAAGGGCCATTGATCTAGAGGCAGGGCAGTGATGATTGCATGGTTCTTTAAATGTCTTTCAATAACATCCAGTATGATCTCTCCCCTTCTCTCCCCTACCTGTTCCCCACCCCTCCATCCCCCCTCCCCGCCCCCTCCAGTTTCTTGAACAGGAATACCAGGATACCCAAATGTGGCCTGTCCTCCTTGCTCCATAGGTAAAATTAGTTGTACGTTTCTTCTTGTTGGGGAACTGCCCTCATAATAAAACCTCTGCCATTTACAGGCATGTAATGCACCACTCTGGGCCAAATCCTGTATGGCCTCTTCTCCTGTGGGCTCTAGGACTAGTTGTCTTCTTGTCAGTCTCCTCTTGTCCCAGGAGGCTTCCTAGTGCTTTACGGTTCTAAGTCCTTCCTCTCTACTTCTTATTCAGGCACTAAGACTCTGGATTTCTGTGTATCCCCAGCTTCACACGTGGAGTTGACAGTGTTTCCTGGAATGAAAGGTCCTGACAGCCACCTGCCTGACAGCCAAAATTTGGCCGCTTCCATTGCATCAATGGTAGGAAGACGGACCAAAAGAACAAGCTCTGACCCTGGAGCCTCACATCTAGATGTTTCATGATGCCTGCTGCCTTTGTGCCCAGCAGAAAGTTGTAATTTAATTTCATGAGCACAGTTACCTGGGTCTAAGAAGAGAATTTCCTGCCAGCACCAGCTGCTTCTTGCTGTCCTTTACTGTCTCTGCTGCCTCCAAGGTGCACTGCAATCCCTGATGTGGGATAACTCTCATCTAGGAAATTCGGGCAGTCTGAGGAGGGCATGATCTGCAGAGGACTGCCACAAGAGAAAGGTGTAATCACTCACAGAGCATGGAGGGATCTGGGTCTCCTTGGTAATGCCTTGCTTTTGTGGAAGGGCTCAGATCAAAATCATTGTCTTTCCTTGGAAACCAGGTGAGCTAGCAGCATACCACAAGTTCCCTGCCTTATAGAATGCAATGCTGAGGAGCTGACATCTGCCAAACACAGGTTGTAACAGGTTGAGCAAGAAAAGGATAGGATGTCTCTGTAATGAAGCCTGAATGCATTGTGCTAAGCCCTCACCCTCTCTCCTATGCATCCTGAAAGAGAAGATGCTGCCCTGCAAGACAGCTGGGGAAAAGGGAGTCTAGGATCAGTCTCTGTTCACCCAGTTTCCCTTCATGCACTTGACCTTATGTTAA
The DNA here is from genome assembly GCF_965231255.1 of Vanellus vanellus. Classification (NCBI taxonomy): domain Eukaryota; kingdom Metazoa; phylum Chordata; class Aves; order Charadriiformes; family Charadriidae; genus Vanellus; species Vanellus vanellus. Next base: position 10,010,183 of record NC_138908.1, read on the forward strand.
CTGCAAGGCTTCAAAGGAAGATGATGCTGACTTCCGTTAACGAAAATGAAGCCCCTGAATACTCATGTGGGTTCAGTTCTTTAATGCTGCATTTTTCTTCCTGCCTGCACAGTTCATAGAAGTGTGCCTTCTCCAAGTCCTTTATTACATCCCAGCTAGGCTGCAGGTTCTTCAAGGCTAGATTTCTCTTTCTTCTCTATGAGTGTGTGTAGAAAAGGGTAAAGGTCACAACAGAAGCCTTACAGCCCAGCCACGGGGCAGGCAAAAGTGACAGCACTGTAGTTTTGAAATATTCAAGCCAACTTCAATATATACACCAGTTCTGAGGGGGAAGGGAGAAGAAATAGAGCTTGAAGCCAGATGTACATAAAAACTGTAGGATCCTGTCTTTTCTCGGAGTGCCCAGTAGATCACAGTAAGCATTTTTTTTTGGTCTAGAAAGTATAAAGATGTACATAAAGTATGCAGCTACTCAGCCTCAGGAGTTTGCTATTACACTGTGGTGTCTCAAAAATCTAGGTGCATAAGCCATTTAGTAACAATGTTTTGTTCTTGCAAGTGTCTTGATGTTGGTAGAAAAATCGGTAGATCACTCTTTTAATCCATGGGCTGTACGATATTGCTAATGTTTGGGACCAAAGATTTGGGGTTTCTTTTATACCTAAGAAGCAGTTTTCTGAAAAGGATAGGTGAAGGAATATCCTAACAGTTTTTTACCAGTCAATTCAAAAGATTAAAAATTAGATACTAAAAATAAACCTTCCAAATTAATTTCTCAACATGTTCCCCTCGCCCCATTCCCCATGTTTTTTGAGGAGCTGGAATTAATCAGCAGCCTCCTGCTCTGTCCTTGAGCATTGCTGGGGTGCGGCACTGTCCTCAGACAGGTTTTCCACTGCCATCTGCTGTCCTTTAGATGGTGTTTTAGCTTCTATGACTACAAGTTTCTACGGCTCAAGGCTTGCGCTAGATACTGTCAAATAGTTTTGAACCATCATCAGTCACCACCGCCTCTGAGTTGCTTGATGCTCCACATCCCTGCAGGGGCCTGGCAAAGTGCTGGGAACTTACCTGCTGCATCTCCCCTCTCCTCTCTCCCCTCTCCCTTGGTCTTTGTGAACCTTCACTCCCACTTCCACGTGATTTAACCCTACCTTCCCTGGGCCAGGCCTGTCAGGCAGACAGGACATGTGATGTGGAGGATTCCCTATCATCTCCCCACCCAACAGAATGACGTGACTGAAGGTATAGGGGGCAATGGCAACAAGTTCCCGCCTGGTGCAGCAGGTGCATCTCCTCCGTCACCACCTATGATGAAATGGGAAAAAGGACTTCACTGTGAGGTTCAAATTAACAATTTATTTGGACTTCACTCACAGGTCCAATATGTCACTATTGCAAGTTCTAGGTGTACAATGGCGATTACACTATTGCAGTTTAAAAGAAATTAGTGGGACACACTATTGCAAGCTGCAAATGATCCCAAGTAACAACACAAACCACAAGAGCGCTAGATATTAATACCTTAAACGAGTGCACCATTCACAAACTTAAAAGCATGCTATATACCGTACGTATGTTGCTTAGTCACTTACCCTCTCTCAGGTCAGGTCGCTCAATCCCTGGGAAGTTACCTTGTACAGTGTCCTGGACAGGGGGGGACGGATCTCCTACAAGCCAGCTGTATCGTTGGAGGATTCCCCATTTTTCTCCCCTGTGGTTTATATTTCCTGACTCTGTGAGGGTGCAGGATTATGCCTGAGTGGATTACACTATCTGGGATATTTACCTCTGGTGGTGTGATAGCTAAGTCTCTGTTGCCAATTTGTGATGTCTGGCGCTCAAAGTCATGGGAATAGTGGTGGGATGGGACTCAGGGCATTTAGTTTGTCAAGGGCCATTCGGTTTCTGTTCTCATATGCAATTTTGAGATAACCCCGGGATGAGCTGTTTTGCAGCTCCCCCCAAGTTATCTCTGCATAGACAAGGCAAGGCAGAGATGAAGCTGAGTCGGATGACAATTCCCTGCATCTCACCTATTGTGCTTGGAAACCGGTTTGGCTGGGTGCTCCCATACACCACCCCACCTTCCCAGGTGCCCTTGCATCATGGATGCGAGGCTCTGCAAGTGGAACCAAACAAAGACACGGATGATGGTTCATCTAGGTTGGAAGTGTCACAAAGATTAAATTGCCCTATGCCCTCAATCAAAACTTCTTAGATAAAGAAAAAAAGGTGGGTCATTGTCATAGGATACTCTCTCCTTAGGGCAAAAGAAGGCCCAATATCCAGACCTGATCCACTTAGGGAATTCTGCTACCCCCTGGGGACCATGTTGAAGGTGTGATGGGAAAGCTTCCTACCCTAATACGGCCCTCAGATTATTATGCATTATTGATTTTTCAGGTAGACAGTGATGAAGTTGCAATAAGAAGTCCAAAGGCAATCAAGAGACACTTCAGGACCTTGGGACGACTGGTTAAGGCATCAGGAGCACAAGTAGTGTTCTCTATCCTTCCAGTTGCAGGAAATAATAAGGGAAGAAATAGGAAGACCCAACAGGTCATTACCTGGCTCCAAGCATCTCCAACTGGCAGAATTTTAGGTTTTTTGATCATGAGTCGGTCTACATGACACCAGGCCTGCTGGCGACAGATGGGGTACACCTATCTCAAAGGGGGTAAAATATCTTTGCGCAGGAGTTAGCAGGCTCATTGAAAGAGGCTTAAACTAGATTTGAAAGGGGAAAAGGATAAAACCAGGCTCACTAGAGATAAGCATGGGGGCAGCATGCCAATGTTTGAGGGACAGTGTGCTAGTAAGGTCCTTCAGTCTGCTCCATGATGTGCTGAGTACACTGGAGCACATTTGAAATGCCCCAGTACTAATGTGTGCAGCACCCTAGACATCTCAGTGGAGGCAGGGAAGGGAGGTCCGTGGAGCAGCAAACACACAAGAGTTTTTGATGTGTTAGAAACCGTGGAAGAGAACAGTCACATAGGAATTAAGACTTCTCTCCCCAAAAAGGGGGCAGGATCAATAGCCCAAGTGAAGTACATCTACACCAATGCACGCAGCATGGCCAACAAACAGGAGGAGTTGGAAGTCATTGTGCAGCTGGAGAACTACAATAAGGTTGTAATAATGGAAACATGGTGGGCTGACTCACACAACTGCAGTGCTGCAATGGATGGCCATAAACCCTTCAGAAGGGATAGGCAAGGAAGGCGAGGCAGTGGGGTAGCCCTGTATGTTAGGGAGTGTTTTGACTGTCTAGAGCTTATTGATGGTGATGAAATGCTTGAGTGTTTATGATTAGAAATCGGGGGAAAGGCCAAGAAGGCAGATAGCATGTTGGGAATCTATTACAGACCACCTAACTAGGATGAAGAGACTGATGAAATATTCTAAAAGCAGCTGGAAGTCTCACGATTGCTAGCACTTGTTCTTTTGGGGGACTTCGACTTATCAGGTGTCTGATAGAAATACAATAAGCAGCGAGGAAACAGTCTAGGAATGTTTCAACATTCCCGGAGTGTGTGAAAGATAACTTCCTGACACAGCTAGTGAGGGAGCCAACCAGGGAAGGTGCCCTGCTGGACCTATTGTTTGCAAACAGGTAAGGACTTGTGGGTGATGGGATGGTTGGAGGTTGTCTTGGGCACAGTGACTGTGAAATAATAGACTTTTTGATTCTTGGTGAAAGGGGGTCACAGAATTGCCATCTTGGACTTCCAGAGGGCAGGCTTTGGCCTGTTTGGGAGGCTGGTTGACAGAGTCCCTTGGGAGGCAGTCCTAGAAGGCAAGGCGTCCCTATTTCAGCATTTCTGAATACTTTCCAATGCAGAACTTGGCTCCTGCCACCTGTGGGCATTGGTTTTCATTACTCATTAGCAAACAAGGTGTGTTACCAATGCGTTTATTAACACTCTTTGTTCTGAATCCGCCATCCTCACCTGTATGAAACATTGCCTGTATGACTTTTGTAATTTCAATATTTCTGTTTGATTTTTGTAATTAATTGCATTCTTTTATCATGCACTGGTGTCAGGATTTCTAGCAAGAATGTTCAGCCCTACAGAGATGAACTGAAGGTAGGCAGCACTGTCTCTGTCTTGGCATTCATTAATCGTATTGATTTACACTTGCAGACACATGCCATTGATCCTATTTCTTTATCTTGGTGCATTCAAACTACTTCTTCCTTCACATTCCTGTCCAAGCAAGTGCGTCTGTAACATTGCTGCTTACAGTCAAGTGGTCAGAAGCAATCCTATTTTGTCACAGTCCTGCATGCATACAAGGTCATGAGAAAATGTTATGGAAAGGAAACAGATATCCCAGGCCCAGCCCTACAGAGTGCTACAGACTTCCATGACACCCACAATGGCTTTCCTCTTCTGTTGTCTGCAGTGAGTGTAGGACTTTTGGCTTTGTACAGACTCAAATGTCAATTCTTGCAGTTTTACAGTATAACTAAGGGAGGTATCGTTTTTTTATTATTATTATGTGTGAGTACAGTAGTCTGTAGGAAGGTGCCTTAGCAAAGGAAATTCTGGCAAGATAAAGCTTCATTTCAATATATTGGTTCTGATGTCTTGTCATGTGTTCTGTTACAGTGTATTGTAAATAATAACTGTTTACAATGGAATTAAACTGCAATATTTTGTCTGAGACATGTCACACACTTTCACCAAAAACATTATTTTCCAGTGCTTTCAGATATCACAATTGTATTTTGAAATGCAAGCAGATTTCTTTCTAAGGTGGAATTTGGAAGAGGGTGGAAGTTCCCCTTGCTGTAGAACTCCACTTAACGAGGAGTAGCCCACTAAGAGCTTGGCCCAGGGATTTGTAAAAGTGATGAAATACGGCCTCTTTTTCTGCCCTGTGAATTTTAAGATTTTGTGGGTTTTGTTCTAGAGAAGAGCAAGCATGGTGTGGTACTAAGTGAAGCTTTTAATGTCTCATGCATCTGTGACTGTGAGTACAATGGATGTGGAGAATTGGTGGGCAGCTGACCATCTTAATGTCCATTCAAGACGAGCAATGACCCTGAGACCTGTAGAATCATTCTGGGTTTGTATCAGTGGGATTAAAGGCTGGTTTGATGCAAAGTAGAGTATTTCACAGGTGACAGCACTTCCTGATCGTTACCAGACTCTATTCTTCACATTCTCTTTCCATAACAGCCTGCTCTTCTTCCAACCTCCATCCACCCTTTGACAAATGTGTCTTCTAATTTCCCTTGAGGCAATTTTCATTGAATTCCTCATTATGGGTGTGCCAATATGCATTAGAGAGAGTGGATTCTGGTGTGAATTACAGCTGCTATTTGCAGATTGTGCTGTGGACCTGTGCTGGGGGCAGCAGCCACAACACCCACCCACTCCCCAGGAGAGGGAGCAGCTATTGTCCATGGGGAGCAAGCTGGACAATCCTCAAGTCTCCCAAACCCAGCACACAGGCTTCTCTCTCTGCTCTGTCCCCTCTGTCCTTTTTTTATTCCTTCCTTCCTTGCTTTCCTCCTTCCCTTTATTCCTCACTCACTTTTGCTCTTTCTCTCCCTCCTCTCTACTTTCTCCTTCTTTTTCCCACTTCTTTCTGTCCCTATTGAGATATTTCCTTGACAGCCGATGGCATTGTATTCTCCAAACACACAAGCAAAAAGAAGGAAAAATTTCATCACTGAAGGGTTGTCAAGCATTGGAAAAGGCCACTCAGGGAAGTGGTTGAGTCACCATCCTGGGAGGTATTTAAAAGAGGTGTAGGTGTGGCACTCAGAGACATGGTTTCATAGTCGACTGGCAGTGTTAGGTTTACTAACACTGGATGACCTTAAAGGTCTCTTCCAACCTAAATTATTCTATGATTCTAAGCTCCCTACAAACTGAATTTCCAAATTTGTAAAGAACCAGATTGAAAAGGGAAATGCACAGTTGCAAAGGAGTAGCCTCATCTTACAGAGATTTAAACCTGACAGAGATAAGTAGCAGAACCAAGTATTACAGGGCTCTGTAAATATTATACCTAGCAGAAATGCAAATCTCCTTAGACAATCATGTTCCATCTTGCTTGTAAACAAGAGGTGGCTGGACAGAAGAATCCAGGCTCAGCCAGGTCAACTGCCAGCAACACACAAGATCCTCCTCTCCAAGGATGCTCACATAAGTCCCTCACTGAAGGAGATACGTGATTGGGGGTTTTGTAAATTTTTCCTTCCCTAAAAGCCAGAACACTTCTAGGGATCCTTAAAACATACTACCCTTAAGAATGACAGCAATCTGGGCACAGGGATTGGCCAGCTGATAGTTTCGGTGCTGTCCTCTTCACTGAAGGGGATCAGTGAAGACAAAGAGCCAAGAAAATGTTCAGACTGACCATCCCATTGCCAGAGAACCAGAGGTACAGGGCTCATTCACCAAAGCAGCAGGAACGTTGCTTCAGAAGTTCCAGTTTGTACCAAATATGAAGTAAACCACCTACTCATCCAGCAATGATTGAGAGGTAGTGAAGTCTGGAGAAGATGGGGTTAATCAAAGTGCTGTGATGAGCCCAGGGATTTCTCCTTGGGAGATATTTCTGAAAGAATGATAAGGGACAGGTAGGCAAATCTACAGCTTAAAAAATCCGTTCTCTCCCACCCTAGTTTAAAGCCGTAGTTCACTGGATCACTTTACGCTGTTTTTATTTATTCCAGTAGTTCTGTAGCTTCAACAGTCAGGAAGGGGCTTCCTTTGGTCAGAAATGAAGGTGCAAACAACTGAAGCTTGCTAGCACAGTACCCTTCAAATGATGAAAGACAGAAGGAGAAGACAAGTATAGCTGCACACCCAGCACCATTGGGACCATTTGTAAACATGCAGATTTACTTCTCCCAGATGCCTAGATGCTGTAATTTTGAGTATGATGTAATTTGAGTTGTCATTTGATGAGTTGTCATTGAGGAGTTTTCATTTTAGATATGTTCTCAGGATGGAGGCCTGTCCCTCTAAACATGAAGATGAAACCACTGTTGCGAAAATCAATTGCAGAGAGAACTCATTGCAGAGCTTAGTATTCACTTACCACTAGGGAAACTGTTTTGGCTGCCGTCCCATGGGGACCAAACTGGGCATGAGTCCCTCTCTGCGCTGGCTGCCCCCACTGCCCCCGCCTCTTCCCAGTGCCATGAGAGCCATGCCAAGCTCTGCCCACCTGCAAGGAGCATCCTTGGAGCCCTGCACCCTGCTGTGGGGTGTCAGCATGGGGACAGCGAGGAGGGTCCCCCACCCCCGCTGTGCCTGAGGGGCCTGGCAGGGGCTTCATCTCCCTGATGGGCACAATGGGCTGCACGCCTACGGGTGCAACACTCCCATGCTGGCAGGACAGACGGGTGTGAAAACGGCGGGGCTGACAAAGCTCTTCGCTGGTAGACATTTCGCCAGCATAAAGCAGTGCTAATGCAGGCACAAATGCTTGTGGGGAAACAGATTCTTGTGTACCTACAGCATAACAGAAGTGAGAGCCATCCCACAGTTCACGCTGGAAGGGACCTTAGATAGTCTCTGGTCCAATGTCCTGCAAAATGCAGGGTCAGCCCAGGGGTCAGACCAGGTTCTCAGGGCTTTGTCCAGCTGGGGCTCAAAACCCTTCAGGCACAGAATCACAGAATCACTTTGGGTTGGAAAGGACATTTCAGATCATCGAGAACTGCTGCGTCTGACATTGTCTCTGCCCCTGCCATATCAGCAGCCTGACCCCAAGCTGCGAGAGGATGGCTCCCAGCCCCCAGGACTCTCCCCAGCCCTGCAAGAGTTTATCCATCTACAGTGTGCTGTCGAAACCCTTGAAGAGGCACCAGAGGACAGCAGCCAGGCAGGCAGAGCTCCCGGCCGCCTGGACACCAGCAGGCCCCATCGCCCCGCGGCATCCCCTCCATCCTCTCCGCAGGGGAGGCCGTTCCTGGAAGAGCCGGGGACTGCGGGGAGAGAGGCCAGGGCTACCACGGGTGGCCTCCTGCCTGAGGTCTGGGCAGCGCTCTTCCAGCAAAACCAGCACCTCCTTGACCCAGTGCTGCCCTGGCTGCGCCGGGAGCTGGAGGAAATATTTGAGGAGCAGTGGTGGCTGTCAATGGGAGTGGAAACCCTGTTGCTGCAGGCCCTGTGTATCTATGGGCTGGACGAGGAGGCCGTGGTCCAGTGGGTGCAGCCTGGCCTGCAGGAACGGACAGAACCACTGGTCCACCGCCTCATCAATGTCATTGAGACCCTGTGCGGTGAGGAGGCCCGGAGCCTGCTGGGCTCCCCCACTCCTGGGGCAGAGGATGACAGCCCTGCAGCCAGCCCCAACGCTGCCAACCCCAGCCTCGCCAACGCCAACCCCAACAACTCCAGCTCCTCCAGCCCCGCCAGCTCCAGCTCCACCAGCTCCAGCCCCTCCAGCTCCAGCAGCTCCAGCAGCTCCAGCTCCAGCTTCAGAAGTGCCAGCCCCAGGAGTCCCAGCGCCATCGTCTCCCGGGGGGGCACTCCCAGCCCCCAGCCGGCCTCCTCCAGCAGCCCTGCGGGCTCCCAGCCCCAGCAGCAGCAGCCGTGGCAGGCGGCAGCGGCCGCTCCCTCTGCCCAGGCCTGCGGCCGCAGCCCCTCCGCTCCCGGCCGGGGCAGGGACTACTCGTGCGGGGGGCCCCGGCGCGCCCCAAAGAGGAGGGCCCCCAGCCCCCAGGACTCTCCCCAGCCCTGCAAGAGGCCACGCCACTAGTGGCACTAGCAGGGCTCCACCAAGCCTGGATCCAAGAAAAATTAAATAAAATCCCATTTCTCCAACACGGTCTGTGGGTGCTGTTTTCTGCCCCTTCTGCAGCTGCCTCTCCCTGCACCCCGCACCCCACCGCGGCTGGCACCAGCATGCTGGGGGGCACGACCATGGGTCCCTGGAGCCCCCAGGCCACGGTGGCAACGCCTTCTCCTGCAGGAAACCCTGCTGGCACATCGTAGAACCATTTAGGTTGGAAGGGACCTTGAAGATGAGGGAGTTCCAACCTCCCTGCCATGGGCAGGCACACCTCCCACTAGACCAGGGTGCTCAAAGCCCCCTCCAGCCTGGCCTTGAACACCTCCAGGCACGGGGCCTCAGCGGCTGCTCTGGGCAACCTGAGCCAGTGTCTGTAGTGTGCAGCAAAAACTTCCCGAGAGTCCAGCCCTCGCTGCCTGTGGAGAGGTTGATGTCCCTCAGAAAGTAAATTATTAAGGGAATACTTCATTTCCAAAAGCTTCTTCTGAACAGCCGTCTCTCTATACTACTGAGTGGAGCACAACATAAACACAGATAAACACTATTAGGCATTTTCAATGAAAGTACAACGTTTCTCTCGGCTGTTCTTGCCAACACAGTTAAATGGGCGGAATTCACTGCCCAGGTGATTCGAAAGCCTTGGGTCTAGACAATTAGTCTTCGTCAAACACCCCTCACATCCATAGTTTATCCGTTGATCCAGGGGGGTGTACTTTTGACAATCTGAGTTTTAGCTTATCTATTCTGCTGCGCTGCCAGGAGCGTGGCACCGCGCTGAAGAACAAGGCTGTACGAATAGCAAACCTTACACTTTGCAAACTAAGCAGACGCTAAACCAATGAGTGCCACAGAAATATACCAAATGAAAGCAAAAAGCGGTATTTTTCTCCTGTCAAGTTGTTGATACGGATTCTGCCGATGACCATCTTAAACTTGCTTCTTCTCATAGGATGGGGATAAGATCACTGAATGGATGTGGGTGGAGTGGACCTCGGGAGGTCTCTGGTCCTAGCTCCTGCCCAAAGCAGGGTCAGCCCTGGGGTCAGACCAGGTGCTCAGGGCTTTATCCACCTGGGGCTCGAAACCCTCCGAGCATAGAGACGGCACAACCATTCTGGGCAACCCGCCCCCCCCACTGCCAGACTGTCTTCATGGGGGAAAAGTGGCCCCTGGTCTCCAGGTCTCCAGCCTGGACTCCCTACTTCTAGCTGACGCTGTGTGCCTGCAGGGGCGGGAGGCCCATTGTGACATCACCGTGTCATGGATTCTGTTGTCGCTGGTGGTGGATTGTGACCTCATGTCCCCTGCTGCTTATCTCTGGGTGCCGGCAGAGCCGGGGCCAGCCTGGCTCGTGCCTGGACTCCTGCCGAGCGTGCCTGCGAGGTGTGGAGGGCCGAGCGAGGCTTCTGCCGGTGCTGGGTGGTGCTCTGGGGGCTGCCGTCGGCAGCTCTCGGTGCCCGTCCCAGAGCCACCCCCTGCATTTCCCCGGCCCTGCCTGGTTCAGGCAGCCGGGCACCGCGGAGCGCGCTTGCAGCAGCGGAGGTGAGCTGTGAGGGAAACGTCCCCCCGGGGCGGCCGTGGGGCAGGCGGTGGGGCTGGGGGAGCTGGGAGGGTGTCCTTCTCCAGGGGCCCGGCATTTCTTCCTCCTCTCCCCTCCCCTCCCCTCCATGGGACAGCCAGTGACCATGGTCTCTCTCCATTTTGTAGTGCGCAACAGCTTTTGGCAGTGCCAGCACCAGCGATGGAGAGCAGCTCCTCGTCCTCAGCACACCCCAACGCACCGCAGAGTGCGCAGATGGCCACGGAGACAGAGTGGAGCTGCCCGATCTGCTGCGATCCTCGAGATGGCGTTGCTTATGTGGTGCCCTGTCTCCACCAGTTCTGCCTGGGATGTATCATGAGGTGGGCAGAAATGACGTCAAGCTGCCCGCTCTGCAGAAGACAGATGGAGACGGTCAGATTTTCTGTTCGGGGAGAATATGACTATCTACAGTGTGCTGTCGAAACCCTTGAAGAGGCACCAGAGGACAGCAGCCAGGCAGGCAGAGCTCCCGGCCGCCTGGACACCAGCAGTCCCCATCGCCCCGCGGCATCCCCTCCATCCTCTCCGCAGGGGAGGCCGTTCCTGGAAGAGCGGGGGACTGCGGGGAGAGAGGCCAGGGCTACCACGGGTGGCCTCCTGCCTGAGGTCTGGGCAGCACTTTTCCAGCTAAACCAGCACTTCCTTGACCCAGTGCTGCCCTGGCTGCGCCGGGAGCTGGAGGAAATATTTGAGGAGCAGTGGTGGCTGTCAATGGGAGTGGAAACCCTGTTGCTGCAGGCCCTGTGTATCTACGGGCTGGACGAGGAGGCCGTGGTCCAGTGGGTGCAGCCTGGCCTGCAGGAACGGACAGAACCACTGGTCCACCGCCTCATCAATGTCATTGAGACCCTGTGCGGTGAGGAGGCCCGGAGCCTGCTGGGCTCCCCCACTCCTGGGGCAGAGGATGACAGCCCTGCAGCCAGCCCCAACGCTGCCAACCCCAGCCTCGCCAACGCCAACCCCAACAACTCCAGCTCCTCCAGCCCCGCCAGCTCCAGCTCCACCAGCTCCAGCCCCTCCAGCTCCAGCAGCTCCAGCAGCTCCAGCTCCAGCTTCAGAAGTGCCAGCCCCAGGAGTCCCAGCGCCATCGTCTCCCGGGGGGGCACTCCCAGCCCCCAGCCGGCCTCCTCCAGCAGCCCTGCGGGCTCCCAGCCCCAGCAGCAGCAGCCGTGGCAGGCGGCAGCGGCCGCTCCCTCTGCCCAGGCCTGCGGCCGCAGCCCCTCCGCTCCCGGCCGGGGCAGGGACTACTCGTGCGGGGGGCCCCGGCGCGCCCCAAAGAGGAGGGCCCCCAGCCCCCAGGACTCTCCCCAGCCCTGCAAGAGGCCACGCCACTAGTGGCACTAGCAGGGCTCCACCAAGCCTGGATCCAAGAAAAATTAAATAAAATCCCATTTCTCCAACACGGTCTGTGGGTGCTGTTTTCTGCCCCTTCTGCAGCTGCCTCTCCCTGCACCCCGCACCCCACCGCGGCTGGCACCAGCATGCTGGGGGGCACGACCATGGGTCCCTGGAGCCCCCAGGCCACGGTGGCAACGCCTTCTCCTGCAGGAAACCCTGCTGGCACATCGTAGAACCATTTAGGTTGGAAGGGACCTTGAAGATGAGGGAGTTCCAACCTCCCTGCCATGGGCAGGCACACCTCCCACTAGACCAGGGTGCTCAAAGCCCCCTCCAGCCTGGCCTTGAACACCTCCAGGCACGGGGCCTCAGCGGCTGCTCTGGGCAACCTGAGCCAGTGTCTGTAGTGTGCAGCAAAAACTTCCCGAGAGTCCAGCCCTCGCTGCCTGTGGAGAGGTTGATGTCCCTCAGAAAGTAAATTATTAAGGGAATACTTCATTTCCAAAAGCTTCTTCTGAACAGCCGTCTCTCTATACTACTGAGTGGAGCACAACATAAACACAGATAAACACTATTAGGCATTTTCAATGAAAGTACAACGTTTCTCTCGGCTGTTCTTGCCAACACAGTTAAATGGGCGGAATTCACTGCCCAGGTGATTCGAAAGCCTTGGGTCTAGACAATTAGTCTTCGTCAAACACCCCTCACATCCATAGTTTATCCGTTGATCCAGGGGGGTGTACTTTTGACAATCTGAGTTTTAGCTTATCTATTCTGCTGCGCTGCCAGGAGCGTGGCACCGCGCTGAAGAACAAGGCTGTACGAATAGCAAACCTTACACTTTGCAAACTAAGCAGACGCTAAACCAATGAGTGCCACAGAAATATACCAAATGAAAGCAAAAAGCGGTATTTTTCTCCTGTCAAGTTGTTGATACGGATTCTGCCGATGACCATCTTAAACTTGCTTCTTCTCATAGGATGGGGATAAGATCACTGAATGGATGTGGGTGGAGTGGACCTCGGGAGGTCTCTGGTCCTAGCTCCTGCCCAAAGCAGGGTCAGCCCTGGGGTCAGACCAGGTGCTCAGGGCTTTATCCACCTGGGGCTCGAAACCCTCCGAGCATAGAGACGGCACAACCATTCTGGGCAACCTGGCCCCCCCACTGCCAGACTGTCTTCATGGGGGAAAAGTGGCCCCTGGTCTCCAGGTCTCCAGCCTGGACTCCCTACTTCTAGCTGACGCTGTGTGCCTGCAGGGGCGGGAGGCCCATTGTGACATCACCGTGTCATGGATTCTGTTGTCGCTGGTGGTGGATTGTGACCTCATGTCCCCTGCTGCTTATCTCTGGGTGCCGGCAGAGCCGGGGCCAGCCTGGCTCGTGCCTGGACTCCTGCTGAGCGTGCCTGCGAGGTGTGGAGGGCCGAGCGAGGCTTCTGCCGGTGCTGGGTGGTGCTCTGGGGGCTGCCGTCGGCAGCTCTCGGTGCCCGTCCCAGAGCCACCCCCTGCATTTCCCCGGCCCTGCCTGGTTCAGGCAGCCGGGCACTGCGGAGCGCGCTTGCAGCAGCGGAGGTGAGCTGTGAGGGAAACGTCCCCCCGGGGCGGCCGTGGGGCAGGCGGTGGGGCTGGGGGAGCTGGGAGGGTGTCCTTCTCCAGGGGCCCGGCATTTCTTCCTCCTCTCCCCTCCCCTCCCCTCCATGGGACAGCCAGTGACCGTGGTCTCTCTCCATTTTGTAGTGCGCAACAGCTTTTGGCAGTGCCAGCACCAGCGATGGGGAGCAGCTCCTCGTCCTCAGCACACCCCAACGCACCGCAGAGTGCGCAGATGGCCACGGAGACAGAGTGGAGCTGCCCGATCTGCTGCAATCCTCGAGATGGCGTTGCTTATGTGGTGCCCTGTCTCCACCAGTTCTGCCTGGGATGTATCATGAGGTGGGCAGAAATGACGTCAAGCTGCCCACTCTGCAGAAGACAGATGGAGATGGTCAGATTTTCTGTTCGGGGAGAATATGACTATCTACAGTGTGCTGTCGAAACCCTTGAAGAGGCACCAGAGGACAGCAGCCAGGCAGGCAGAGCTCCCGGCCGCCTGGACACCAGCAGCCCCCATCGCCCCGCGGCATCCCCTCCATCCTCTCCGCAGGGGAGGCCGTTCCTGGAAGAGCGGGGGACTGCGGGGAGAGAGGCCAGGGCTACCACGGGTGGCCTCCTGCCTGAGGTCTGGGCAGCGCTCTTCCAGCAAAACCAGCACCTCCTTGACCCAGTGCTGCCCTGGCTGCGCCGGGAGCTGGAGGAAATATTTGAGGAGCAGTGGTGGCTGTCAATGGGAGTGGAAACCCTGTTGCTGCAGGCCCTGTGTATCTATGGGCTGGACGAGGAGGCCGTGGTCCAGTGGGTGCAGCCTGGCCTGCAGGAACGGACAGAACCACTGGTCCACCGCCTCATCAATGTCATTGAGACCCTGTGCGGTGAGGAGGCCCGGAGCCTGCTGGGCTCCCCCACTCCTGGGGCAGAGGATGACAGCCCTGCAGCCAGCCCCAACGCTGCCAACCCCAGCCTCGCCAACACCAACCCCAACAGCTCCAGCTCCTCCAGCCCCGCCAGCTCCAGCTCCACCAGCTCCAGCCCCTCCAGCTCCAGCAGCTCCAGCAGCTCCAGCTCCAGCTTCAGAAGTGCCAGCCCCAGGAGTCCCAGCGCCATCGTCTCCCGGGGGGGCACTCCCAGCCCCCAGCCGGCCTCCTCCAGCAGCCCTGCGGGCTCCCAGCCCCAGCAGCAGCAGCCGTGGCAGGCGGCAGCGGCCGCTCCCTCTGCCCAGGCCTGCGGCCGCAGCCCCTCCGCTCCCGGCCGGGGCAGGGACTACTCGTGCGGGGGGCCCCGGCGCGCCCCAAAGAGGAGGGCCCCCAGCCCCCAGGACTCTCCCCAGCCCTGCAAGAGGCCACGCCACTAGTGGCACTAGCAGGGCTCCACCAAGCCTGGATCCAAGAAAAATTAAATAAAATCCCATTTCTCCAACACGGTCTGTGGGTGCTGTTTTCTGCCCCTTCTGCAGCTGCCTCTCCCTGCCCCCCGCACCCCACCGTGGCTGGCAGCAGTCTGCTATGAGGAACAGCCATTGACCTCCGCAGCCCCCGGGCCATGGCGGCAGCTCATCCTCCCGCAGGAAATCCTGCTGCAGCCACACACCCACAGCACAGCAGATGTGGAGACAGAGCGGGCAGGAGGGGAAGCTGGTTTGGCCGCCCTCCCATGGGGACCCCAAGTGGGCATGAGCCCCGCTGTGTGCTGGCTACACCCGCTACCCCCACCTGCTCCCAGTGCCATGAGAGCCATGCCGAGCTCTGCCCGCCTGCAAGGAGCATCCTCGGAGCCCTGCACCCTGCTGTGGGGTGTCAGCATGGGGACAGCGAGGAGGGTCCCCCACCCCGGCTGTGCCTGAGGGGCCTGGCAGGGGCTTCATCTACCCGCTGGGCGCAGTGGGCTGCACGCCTACGGCCTCAGCACTCCCACTGCTGGCAGGACAGACGGGTGTGCAAATGGCGGGGCTGACAAAGATCTTCTCTGGGGGACAGCTCGCCAGAGTCAAGCAGTGTTAATGCAGGGCACAAATTCTTGTGGGGAAAAGGATTCTTGTGTTGCATTTTGCAACTGAGCTTCCTATCCCCTTTCAAATCCATTCAGTCTGATCTTTTGTCAACAGCTTTTCATTTCTGTGATGGAAATTCATCAGCCCTTTCAAAGCAGCTTTGTTGGAGAGAGAAAAGGTCTGGCTTGCAGTTCATGGTTTTCCTCCAGTCCTTAGGAAATCACCTTCTCCAGTCCTTACCCACCTGCTTTCAGAAAACTGCAGATGAAACACCAAAGCTTTGCCAGCTGTGAAGGCAGCCCAAAGAGAAGGCAGGTCAGGGCAAAATAATGAGAATTATTATTGTGTTGGCAGATCTGGTACCAGATGAGTTAAAAAAAAGGACCCTAAAAGGTCTGAAAACAGCTCAGCTTACAATCAGGGAGGGGAAGGTGCAAAGAAAGGAAGAGTAGAAAAATCAAAAGAAGGATGTACACAAGTTGAAAGTAGCAAAAAAAGTGTAAATTGATAAAATAATGAAAAAGTAAATTTAGGCTGGAATTTGAAATAAACAATCTTCTGAGCATGAGTTCTGTTATTGTCAATAAAAGGAGTTGAGATGAGCTATAACCTTGCACCTCCAGCACTTGTCTCTGCCACCCCTCAGAGTGTGACAAAGCAGGAACCTCTCCAAGGTGGGCAGATGTTTGTCCTGCTGCGAGTGTCTGAACCTGTGCCGGGGGGGTCATGTTTGTGCTCGCAGAGCTCAGTTTCAGTCATATTTGGGAGCAGTGAAGAAACCAGTTGTGGAAGGGAATGACCTGCCAAGACACGGGCTGAATAATCTATTGAGTTCCCCGGTTTCTAGTGCTTCTAATGTTGAACAGCTGCTGACAACACCAGTTCTTCAGCGCTCACATTTGGCACGCTACTGTATCGAAGGAGTGAGTGTCACAGCCATTTTCCCTGTTGTAGACGGCCTGTGGATTTGTGACTGTGTAATTGTGGAGAACTTTCACAAGAGGGTGCAGAGAGCTGATCTTTCTACTGCTGGTTTCAGCAGCTTGCTTGTTACATTGCAGGAGGAATCATGGCAGCATGCTCTTTTGTAGATATCTGATTCTCTCCCAGAAAACGGCATTTTGAACAATGCTGCATAACATGATATTCCTTCCTCCTTTGGCTGTGTCTTCACATTCAGAGGAGCCCATCTATTTTCATAAGAGTGTGAGAACAGACACAGACACATATACCGAATGCACCTGTTAACGGATCTCATCCCAGCACGGAGCAGAGAAGCTCTTCCTGAGGTGAAGCAGTGTTTACTCCCTTTGTCAGCTTTGTCAGCTTTCTGCCTATGTCTCTGAGGTGCATTGGTTTTGGAGAGGGGACACTCGAAATCAAGAGGATGGGATTGGTTCTGACAGAGGAAGGACTTTCTTAACGCCATCTTCTATTTACACACAAACCCATCCTCACCCTCCCTCGGTGCCTTGAGCTCCGTGGGAAACAACTTCTCATTGTGTCTTTGGGAATGCACGAATGATTGGTCTCATCTTAGGCAAGACCTGAGGGTCAGAGCTTCTTTCATAGCCCTCTTGATTCTCCTTTCACAGCTGAGGAACTCATGGATGCTCTGGCTTCAACATCTCTGTTTGGCACCCAAAAATTACAGACCAAACAGGGAATCTTGAAACACTCTGCTCCTGTGGACACCTCTTCAGTTTCTCCCATCTTGGCCAAAACCAACCTGTCATCTCCAGAGCAGCAGCCACAACAAGGGCACAAACTCAGAAAGCACTGGCATCACCAGGTGGCAGCATAAATCATCCCCTACTTCCAGGCTGCTGGGCGTCAGGGTTTCCATACTCTTAATTCCTTCCCAAGACACATCCAACTCACGGTGCATGTCTTTGCCAAACCATCACTGCCTCAGTCACCATCAGCTGCACTGTGGAAAAAATGAGAACTGGAACCACCGTGCTCCATCCTGCAGCTCTGATTTCCCAGACAAACATCAAAGCTTGCTGGAAAAAATGGTGAGCAAAGACTTTTCCAGGATAAATTGCAATATTATGCATTTTATAGACATTGTATTTTGAGAAAGATGGGAGTGGGAGAAGCAGAAAAGTCCTGGCAAGAGCAAAATACTCCAAAAAATATTAAGCTCTGAATAATATATAATTGTAGAAAGTCAAAATTAATTTCTTTTTTTTTTTCAGTTCAAAATGTCACATCCATCTGAAACAGATCTTTTTATGACATTTGTCTTACAAACAGTGTTGGTGCTAGGGCTGTACTCTCCAGATAGGCCCACAGTAACATTTCAGAATATCAGGCTCTTAGGAAACGGCTTCTGCACGCTGGTGCTTTTCTCTTGTTTGCACAGCAGAGGGAAGCACGAGGCCCGTGAAGTGATGAACTTGCCCTTTCCTCCTTCTTCAGAAACTGCTGTGAAAACAGAAAAGAGATCTGTTTATGAAGGACAGAACATTCCTCCACCATACCATGTAGACCCCCTGAAAAAGGCTGGCAAAATCAGACGTGTGAGGCAGAATACATGTGTCATAAACGTATGGCAAATTTGAATCACTGGTGGTTAGTGAGATTGTTGTTCTTGTTCCTGTAGCACTGTGACTTAGTGGATAGTTTAATTGCATGTCGCATGACTGTGCTGATGCTGGGAAAGCACACCTGGTGTTAAAGGATTTTCTGCCTGCAATAATTTCTTCCTTTACTTCAATGCTGTGACCAGTCAGGAGAAATAGAACAAATACGATGGACTTGGGACAAAAAAGAGATTTTCTGACCAGAACAATTTTTTCACATCCAAAAGTATTCCCATCCAAAATCACCATTAGAAGTTAAAACATGAATAAATGCTTGTAAGCTGAAAATATGGTGAAGCAGACTTACTTCAGTGTAAAGAAGGAAACTAATTCTGAACATTTCACTTTACATCAGTCTTTATATGTTTTTGTCATAGATCCAGTTGCTGGTACCTATAACAGCATTTTTAAAGGAAAAAAGTATTTAATTCGAAAATGTCTGAGCACAATACTTTAACAATTTCAAATTCTGAACACTATTTTTAAGTAGAAAGTGTATGAAAATCAACTCTTTCTTATGAAGACTTGTAGTTTCAGTGAGTCACTCATGACTACTGAATGACTAAAATCAGTGACCAGAACACATCCCCAAATTCCTTATTTTTTATATTAAATTATCCCTTATTAATCTGCAATGATATAAATTGCAATAATGCAATCCCTTCTTGTCTGCATTGATAACACTGCATGAGAATTTGTGTTTATGGTTCTACTGCTGGCTCCACCAGCAGACCAGCCCCTTGCACTGAGACTTGGGTGGGTGTCATGAGTGCAGAGCTCAGCCCAAAGACTCTTAGTCCCAGTTCTAGCCAGAATAAATGACCTTGGATCAGCTGTGAGTTCGGGATACCGGGGGCCACGGGGCTCCCTGACCTGCAATGTCTGTGGGGACAGTGGGACCAACACGGCACATGAAGGCACCTGATCCCAGAGCTCAGTGCCAGCAGGGGTCCAGCATCACCCCTCAGGATGAGTGGGGGCTGGACACCAGCAGTGTGGGGAACGAGGACAGCTCCTGGCAAAGAAGATATGCATCAGGGGTTTGAAGTGGTGGTGTCCCTTCTTACGAATTTATTGTGGTTCCCGTTGCTCAGCTGAGCAGGATTCCTCCATGGACACAAAGTCTCCTCCTGTGTCTCCCCTACCACGTTCCAGGATCTTCAGTCTGGGTCTATCACAACACAGAAGTTGTGATAGGACCTGTGTTACCTGGAATGGTTGGTGAGGATCATCCCCCGCATGCACACACTTTGAGATTGTCTGTGTAAAATTCTCTAAGCAGCAATCTCAGGCTCTAGTGGTCTAATTTAAACACAGTATCTCTTATGAATGGAAAATAAAAGGAGGAGGTAAGATCAGAACATTTGGCACTTTGTAGCTGTTCATACATCTGGCTGGAGTTAAGCTAGCCAAGTATGCTGGGTTTAGTTCCAGTCTATAAAAACGCCTTGCATTTTAATATATTTTTCCTTTGGCATCTCTTGGTCTTTTTCCAACACTGCAAAGTATGGCCCAAGCCAGATGGCAGATCACAGAAGACAAATGGCTGTGGATCTTTCTCTTACATTTTGTCATTTTCATACCTGGCGACATATGTAGGTGTATTTACAAGTGGGCCCACGCTTCTGTTCTGAAGGAGACATAGGCTTCTGCAGAAACTTTTCACTCTTTTTTTCCCCTTCCTTCCCTCAAAAAGAAGAATTAGAAAATACAGATCCCAAGTTGGAAGTTAAAACAAGACAGATGTGCTTTTTCTTCTTCTACATTTTCCCAGATGACTCCTGGAGGATTTTTTGTTCTCACGTAACTACCAACATTGACTTGAAAAGTTGTTAAGTGCTGTGAATGAACCATGTCATGGGAAACATTTAGCATTTAGAAGCATTTGTAAAACTTGATTTTTAACTAGTGTACATCCCAAGGTTACGTTCACTGACTTAAGGAAATGTTATAGATTATGTCACTCTAAGTACTTGACAGAGAACTAACTTCTCTTTTGTCTTTGCGGTACGGTTGGTAGCACACGCTGTTGTAGCTCCTGCCTAATGCATTGGAATTTGAGGGTGAGATTCTGCTCGAATGTTACTCTGAGTGGTATCCTAACAAAACAGCATCTTTCAAATAACAGATAAACTTTGTGAGTGAATTCACGTTTACCATTGCTGACTGAAAAAAGGCATTCCTTTGTGGCACTGCAGAGCCAGCACTGTTCTGGCAAGGCTGCACAGGAGGCACCCATTTCTCCTGCCTGCTTCAGAAAGGAGCTGGCTAAGTCCAAAGCTGGGGACCAGAGCTGGGGCAGTCCTGGTGGGACAGAGCACTTTTACCTGTGGCAGGATACAGTGATGGAAAAGCCACTCTTGAGATCCTAGAACCAACCCCTGAGATCCTGGGGTTTAGCTAGTGGGACTAACATTTGTGATAAAGAAAACACATGCTTATTCTGCGCTCTCATCCTGGCCACACCTGGGGTGTCACACTCAGCCAAGGAGGGCTGGTGCGGGGTACTTGTGAGGAAATCAGTAAAGGCTTTTGTGATTCACTTAGCCCCCCCTGTTCTGGTAGTGCTGAAAGGGGCAGGTGAAGGGCAGGCTGCTCTTCCCACAGGAATGGCATGACTTAACTATTTTTAAAACAGAAGACATCCCTTCTGTCCTCTGTCAGACGACTGTTGATCTCTTGTTACATGGGTTACCACCCTCTTTTCCATCACGGTGAACTTCTTTTAAATGGTGTATGGTGTATTTCTTATTGAAATTCTTCTGACCTCCAATCCCAAAACCTTCCTAGCCCTGAGGAAAAAAAAAACAATAGCAATAATAATAAACAACTCACCTGACATGTAAAGGCAGTAAAGCTTTTCTTTTGTCAATGTTTTTGGTTCAGTAGGAGAAGAGGAGTTCTCTACCCTGTTCAACAACATACCTGTGAGAAACTCAGCCTAAAAAGTGTGGTTGTATTGCAAACACAGCTTCTCCACAAGTGGGAAAATAAACCAGAGCAGGCACATTGAAGAGAAACTTACAAAAATAAATGAAAGAGGGATGCAAGCCTGTGTTAGCTGCTGTCTGCTGCTTGGCTGAAGAGCTGGGAAGGCCAAGCGCATTTCCTGGCATGTGTCGCAGAGGAAATGAGCTAATTATACATGTGAAAAGATGGGAAAAATGAAAGGAGGAGACATACATAGAGAGGATAAAAACACAGAGGAT
Organism: Vanellus vanellus; assembly: GCF_965231255.1. NCBI lineage: Eukaryota > Metazoa > Chordata > Aves > Charadriiformes > Charadriidae > Vanellus > Vanellus vanellus. Next base: position 10,031,252 of record NC_138908.1, read on the forward strand.
GCATTCTCTATCAGGGCAGGGCTCAAAGTATTTGAGGAGTGATTTATCTGGCTTAGCAAATTCAGAAAGGTCCTGTAGATCAAAGGCTTGTCCTGGTTTGGCCTCAGCCAGTGGGAAAAATCGGCAGAAAAGGGCAAAACTCGTGGGTTGAAATATTATAATTTAACAGAACAGACAAAGGGAAGAAGAAAGGAAAAACAGTAACACCGGTAAAGGAATACAAGAACGGAATACGCCGCGCAGCGCACCGACCGGACCCGCACCAGCAGCCCGCCCCCGAGTGGCGACTGACTCCCTCTCCCCGGCTAGCGCCTCTTATAGCTGGGCATGGGTCACGTGGTATGGAATACTTGCCTCCCCTGCCGGCTCCTTGGGGAAATTAACCCCACCCTTGCCGGAACCAGGACAGGCTTCAGCCATGCTTTCAAGGGAAGAACTGCCAAAATGTCATGCAACACTGAAACATCATTTCTAAAGCATGTAGACACGTAAAATCTTGTGTTTCTGTTGTTCAGAGCCGATATGTACCTTCAGGTGTATACCTCAGCATCTGCCAGTGGTACTAGTCCCCATGGCAGGCATGTGCCTGCAGAGAAAGCTGGTCCTAACTTGCACCACTGAGATGAACAGCACTCAGCTTGTTGGTACGGACAGTGGCAAGGCCAGAGCTACCCTTACTTTTATTGGTTGCTTTGCCCCAGTAGCTGTGGATACACTCTGAGTGAGCAGGGGTGTCCAGTAATTTGTGCCCATACCAAACATTTCTTCTTCTTTACCTTGGCAGCTCATTGACTTTCTGCAGAAAGTTTCCCAGAGGTGCCATTAAATCCAAGTAAAATGCTGAGGTGTCTAATCTGGGGGATGTTGTGCTAACCTTGGAGAGGCATCCAAAATCCTTAAAATTAGGTGCTGCCACTGCTAGACTACGCATCTGCCATTCATCATAATACTGACAGATCCGGAGCATTTGTGATCTCTTTGCCAGTGTGGGTGGAAATCTAGGCAAGATCTGTTGAAGCCAAGGATATTCCGCTGGCATGAGATAAATGATAGAGGATAACAAGGTCAATATGTTTCTGCCAGATTCTCACCAAGCAGAAAGAAGGGGGTGATTTCCCTTTTTTCCATTTCTCCTGTCATTGCGGAATGGTCTAAAGACGTTCTTACAACGTAAAGTCTAAAAGCGCTTCCAATTGCATCTCTGAGTACTCTTTCTCTTCCTTCTTTCTCTTTCTTTCTTACCTCCTGGTTTTGTGCCATTTTTCACTGTGAATTTTGAGCACTTTCCAGAGAAAACCAACCCGGAAGAGTAAAGTTCCTTGTGGACATCATAATCTCTGTCTTTTCTAATTTATTTGTTTTTAAAACAATTCTGCCTTGGAGAAAGGTTCTTCTCTTTATAAGGGCTGTGGCTGATGTGTATGAAAATGATAGCAGATTTCAGGAAAGTTACTTCAGTGATTAAGAAAAACTAGATCAAATTTCAAGTCAATATGACTTGAGTGACATTACCAGCATTTACTGCCATGACCTGAACCAGAACCAAAGATCCTGTCACCACTGAGGAAAGCAAAAGGATTTCTCTGTTACCAAAGACACCTTTGATAGCCTTTAGGTGCAGGGTTTGTACATGCCATCCACTCTGCTGACAGCTGGGTAGTTCATGGTTTGCCTCGATCTGCTCCAGTATCTCCTAATACAGTCCTAATACAGTCAATAGGACCTTGATTTAACATATGTCTAGGCTATGGTTTTACAGAAACCTCTTTTGTAGAAATGTTTAGGAGCAGGTGGCAAAAACCCAGGAAACCACAGATAAAAAGCCATGGCTCCAAGACCTCTACAGCTGCAATGACAAATGATAGGTATACTCCATAAGTAAATTTCCATTTCTGTCCTTCATTTGCCTATAATGTGCCTTCCACATTCTTGCAATTAATAGGCAGAAAATAACTTTCTCTACAAATGACGCATTTTGCAAATTGCTTCAGTCCCCTCTTGTAGTTTTAGTCACTGCCACACTTTTGTCCCTTAGAAACACTCTCCTTCACAGTACATATTTACATCCTTTATTTTGTGTAAGTTGTGAGGCATCCCTTATCATAAACAGGAATGGATCACTTTGCCTGTGCTCATGCGAGTGTGTGTAACACCTATAAGGGATATCGACCTCCTCTGTGTCAGAAGACAATGTCTGCAGTCTGCAAAATATGGAGTGCGTTGAAAGAGCTGGGAGGTGTGAGCTTTCCATCAAAGGGCATCAGATCAGTCAGTGCCAGGAGACAGGAAATTCAGCTGGAGCAGGTACCTGCAATGGGTCTGTTTCAGTCACAGGCAAGCCTCCCATAAAACCCCAGAGCTGGCCACTGAAATGGGAGATAGTCCCAGCCTGGAGCAGAGATTTGCATCAAAACTTTATCTGTTGTTCCACTATGGCAAATCTTATGTTATTTGATCAGCTTTTGACAGAGAAAGAATTCACAATGATCTTCCTTTCAGGTGTGGATTTTTCTTTCTCTTTTTGTCCAGAGGGTAAACGGGAACCCCAGGAAAAAAAAAAAATAAAAATTGTTATTTCATTTATGTTGGGCTTCATCCCTTAAAAAAGGAGAAAGTTATGCTGCTTCTGTTACAACACTTTACAGCATGGGATTTTTTAACAGGTCTTTTACGTTTATGGTATGGTTTGGCTCTGGCTGCCTTTGAATTTCCATTACATTACACAGGCACTGTGCAGCAGAGCTCCAGCACAGCCTTGACATTCCCTACATGGTGAAACTGAATGACAGGGCAGCAGTCACATGGGAAGAAGTGGGGAGTTCTTTTTTTAGTAATCTTAGGAGAAATGGAAATTGAGGGCTTCAGTAGCCCTTGCTACCTGTCTTTATAATTTCAAGAGCATGAATTATGGTTCGTATTGCTTGCACACTTGGATAAATGTGTCTTGGTCTTGAACACCTAGAAGATAGCCTCCTCAGCAACCTCCTCAGTAAAGGCTCCTTGGCTTTAATTTGCAGGTTGATTTTTAGTTGCACTGGACTTTATGTTGAAAATAGTTGTCAGCTTAGACAGGCCTTATCCTGCTGATCTTCTCAAGAGGAAGACATACTGCTTGGCTGTAGAGTTACCTGCGCCTGGCTTACTGCACAGGGGGAGAAGATGATGTCTCCAGCCTACAAGGGTGAAGATACTGATCTAAAGGGACAACAGCATGACAAGAACTAAGCAGAACAAGCACGATTTCCTTGGTGGCAGATGAAAGTGCAAATCTGGGGGCATCAGGTGAACTGAACTATTAAACACAGAGAAAACAAGAGGCTCCATGCCGTGCCTGTTCCGTGGCAGATAGGATGAGACTGCAGTAATAAGTATTTCTCAGCATAATGAAGGCTAAATTTCACGTGGCATGCATTGAGTATTAGTGCTCTGAACTGAGCTCTCTGGCACTTGGGAGAGAGGAAACGGGAACTGAACTTTTCAGCTCTGCGTATCCTTTTCAAACGACAGCTCCTCCTGCAGAAAGACAATTGAACTGCACTGCCGATGAGAGATGATCTCTGTGAACTGTGGAAACTTACCAGCATGTCAGTTGTTACTGCTGCAAGGCAAAACTGAGTTTTGTGACTCATTGTGAAATGAGAGTTTGCAGGTTTTAGGCAACAGTCGCAAAGCCAGATTGCCCTTGAATTTTGCCCTAAAAGGAGCAGTGTTTGCTTTTCTTACTGAGACAGAAAGGGTGATGCAAGTCCTCCAGCTTTAGTAAGCTGTGCACAGCTCACTTCGCGAAAATACAGGCCAACCATCACTCACCGCAGATCACCACTCATCATTACTCATCTTAGATCACTACTCATGATGTTTTGGTAGTTTAAAATCAGCCTGTTGAATCATAAAATTCCCAAAGCAACAGAATCTGGAGGGTTTGGAGTCAAGACATCCCCAAACCAGGGACTAATTTATTGCTGAAGGTCCGTGACTGATGATTCTTGTCTGTAGAAAGTGAAAGGTCTAAAGACAAGTTGTTCCAGTGCTTTTCACAGCAAAACACCCGTGGAAGAGAGAGTACTGCAATCTTTCACAGGTTAAACAAAGCCACCTGGCTTCAAAGAGTTTTTGACCTGCAGGCTACCATCAGAGAAAACCCAAGAGGAGGAAAACACTCCCATTCATCAGCAGCACCCCGCAGGAATCTTGCTGCTATTTTCTGCAGCACTGTCTGGACCCTGAACACTCAGCATCTTTCAAAGCAGAGTGCTGAAATGAATTGCAGTCTTTTCAAATTGTTCCACTGGATGCGGTATGTGTACAGATTGTGCGAACTCCTCATCTTTCTCTTGACTCCTAAGTAATGGCCTGCTTTTGAATCTAGTTAATAAATCAGAGAAGATATGACTTCCATTGAACAGTGGAACTTCCACACAGTGGAACTTCTACACAGTGGAACTGTCAGTGTGCAGGAGAAAAAGTGCTGCGTCACGGTTCTCCAGAGATCATGCCAAGCAGAGACATAGTGGAAGAAAGTTGGGGCAACCCCAAGCACAAAGACAAGCTGGGAGGAGAATGGATTGAGAGCAGCCATGAGGAGAAGGACTTGGGAGTGTTGTTGGATGACAAGCTTAACATAACCCGGCAATGTGCGCTCACAACCCACAAAGCCAACCACATCCTGGGCTGCATCAAAAGAAGTGTGGCCAGCAGGGTGAGGGAGGTGATTCTGCCCCTCTACTCCACTCTTGTGAGACCCCACCTGGAGTACTGTGTCCAATTTTCGATCCTGCAACATGAGAAGGACATGGACTTGTTGAACCAGGTCCAGAGGAGGGCCACAAAGATGATCAGAGGGCTGCAGCATCTCTCCTATGAAGACAGGCTGAGAGAATTGCAGTTGTTCATCCTGGAGAAGAGAAGTCTCCCAGGAGACCTTATAGCAACCTTCCAGTACCTAAAGGGGGCCTACAGGAAAGATGGGGAGGTACTCTTGATCAGGGAGTGTAGTGATAGGGTGAAGGACAACAATTTTAAACTGAAAGAGGGTAGATTTAGATGACATATTAGGAAGAAGTTCTTTACTGTGAAGGTGGGAGGCACTGGAAAAGGTTTCCCAGAGAAACTGTGGATACCCCATCCCTGGAAGTGTTCAAGGCCAGGCTGGATGGGACTTTGAGCAACCTGGTCTGGTGGGAGGTGTTTCTGCCCATGAGAGGGGCTTTGGAAAGAGATGATTTTTAAGGTCCCTTCCAACCCAAAACATTCTATGAATCTATGATCCTATGAAATGTAGGACATGGTACAAAAATAATACAGTTGTCGTCCTGAGAAAATAAAAACACGCAGGCTAATTCTGGCATTTCAGTTTATGACATATCTTGCAATCTCACCAGCAAACAGGTCTTGTGTATCAAGCTAGGAAGCAGAATGCTGTGATTCTGTAATCTAGTTGTAATTCTTATGAAGGAATTTAGAAATCATTTCCTCTTGTTTGTATTTTACAATGGAGTGCATGTCCATGCCAAAATAATGTAACAGTGAGATGCTGGAAACAGAAGTTTATACATAGAGATTTTTACAAATTTGCAGCTGATTAGGGTTCTCATATTTTACAGTGATACCCAGCAAATTAAGTTAAAGGCAAAAGTAGGTCTTCCTTCCCTTTTCTGCATCACTCAACAGAAGAAATGCTGGAACAGACGTTCCTGTGCTTTTTGTCAATTCTGCTACAAAAAAAAAAAAAAAAAGAAATCTAGTAACTGTGAAAGTTTTTGCATGAACATATGGTAAAGTCCTGCTGATGATGGGAGTCTGATCTTTGACTGAAGACTTCTTTTGCAGGAGCTTTGCCTTTCAAGGTGGAAGCTCTTCAATGCCCCTCTCCAGGCTGTTACATCCCCTGCACACCAACACCTGCACTACTCTTCTCTTTTCTGATGTTTGAGCCCCTGGAGTTTCCACAGGGATTGATGGGTCAGCAATGCAAAAACACAGCATTTACAGCATTAACAAGGATACAGCTTTTTAAAAATACAGGAAGAAGAGTGATACCACAACACTGCCTGGGATCTTGCTGCAAAACTAAAGAAAACAGGCAAAGAAACTGCATGGATACCTTGGTTTTCTCATGGATGTTGAGCAGAAAAATCTCTGAGTGGATGTAGTTAACAAATTCAGAGGGGTTCACGTTCCAGTGCTTTGTGGGACAGGCATTCACTCTTAATATTATGTCCCATGTCTGAAAATAAATAATGGCTTTTAAAATTAATGCAACAATCAAAGAGATTCACATCAGCTTCTGCTTCTTCTCAGAAGTGATGGAGGTTAAACCTGTACCACAGGGTCCTGACTCCCATTCTCGCCTCCACAGAAGTGGGCTTTGTTTTGCCTAGCATGAAGCAAGCAATGGAGGCATCTAGGAGCAATTTTCAAAATAATATCCACCTGTGAGGAATGACAGTTTTCCAATGAATTTGAACAGGTATAACAAGGGCAAATATTTCAGCCAACACTGTGTTTTTCTCAAATGAAATTAAGATAGAGGTGATTAGGTTTTTCTTCTGCCTGTCTCTTCTCATTAAGCTAAAATTTGCTGAGCAGCTACTTGAAATCTCAGTGATGTGTATATTTGAAACATATACTCAATGTTTAAAAATGTATTAAAATATGCATTAAAATGAATATTTGACTATGTATAAAAATATATGTAAGCATATATAAACTATTTTTTTATTGCAGAAGTGACTCCTATTTTTAATATTTGAATAAATTTCTTCTGTCTGGATGTAGGTGAGAATTGTTAATCATAATTCAGGTTTTATTGAACTCATACTTTAAAAAATATTAAAATGACATATATTTTTAATTGAACTATTAGAAACTCATGGAAGAGTTCCAGTAGGTAGCAGAATCTTTTGGCTAACTGAGAAATCAGTTTCCCTTTTTAAAGCTTCTGGAGCCAAAAATGCTTTCCATTCTGTCTCCTGAGGTGCCATTACCTGGGTAGAGCCACCATCTTTCATGTCTCCCAAGTAAAATCTGAACTCAATACCAAATATTCTCCATGAAAAAGTACAAGAAATTCTGATGTACATTTAGTGATTTAAGTCAGCTTGTTTAAATGTGGCACTTTTCAATAGGAGGTTTCATTTAATAGGTGCCTTGAAGCCTGCCAGACTCAGCTCTTGTCTATGTGGGAAAATGTCTCAAAGCTTCTTTTCCCCAAACTCTCGTTTCCCTGCATTGAGTGAAAACAACCTCCTCTGGACACTGCTGGAGAGAGGTCCCTGTGCACAGGGATGCTGACGCCAGAGTAGCCTTCACTTATTTCTGTGCTGGCTGTGTGCACAGGACAGGTTGGATAAGACCGAGTTGGAGGTGACAGATTCCTTTCACAGCAGTTTCTGAGCCTTCAAACTTTTTTTCTAATTGAAGAGGATCAGATTTTTAATATTTTGCCATTCAGTCTGATTTAATAATAAATTCAGTTTTCATTTCAGATCTCTTTAGCTTATGCACTTGCTGAAAAACTTGGTCAAAGTTGATAAATTTCCATAAAATATTTTTTATTTGAGAAAAGGTGATAGACTGATGCATACGCGTTTCACATTAGACCCAGCTGCCTCAAAGCCGGCAGCATTTAATGCCAGAAGCTGGAATCTGCAGTCCCCAGATTGCAGCTGCTCTGGGAGGATGAATAAAGAGAAGAGATTGTGCAGACAATGGAGCTCTTAGCCAAGAGCAATTAACACCTTCACCAACTGCCAGAAATGGACAGTGCAGGGACCCAATACACTGTAAAAGAGTAATTAGCAGAAAGGATCTTCAGGTCTTTTCTGCTGCAAGCCCTGGGTAGAATAAGCCTCAGTAGTTCAGGCTAGATTCAGAGGAGGACATGGACCACCATGGTGACTCCTCCAAGCCAAGGCAGGTGGAGATCAGAGAAAATGCTGCAATTAGCCACAGCTAGGCAGCGCTGTGACCTTCCTGACACTGCTCATCTGTCAGCAGTTTCCCAACAGAAGGCTCAGAAAGGGCTTCAGACCCTGTTTCTGGATGTGTTTCCCTCCCATCCAGCATTATTTCAAAGGAGCTTGCTTTTGCTTCACAGCCAAATGTCTCAGACTCAGGACCTCGGTGGAGAAGGAGTGACATGCCATTCCCTGGGCTTGGTTTCCTTACAAAGCAGAAAGTGCATGTGTGTTGATGTGCTCCAGGGTAAAAACTGATGTTCAGGCAAATCACTTATAGGAGGCCTGTTTCACTTAAAATGGGATTCTATACCCCGGGCACCCATGAATGGAAATTATTTTCCCAATCTGTCTTCATACTTCTTAGATCCCTTTAAGTCAATGACTGTTTAGTTTGAGGAGGAGGAGGCTCAGGGGAGACCTCATCACTCTCTACAACTGTTTGAAAGGACACCGTAGAGAGGTTGGTGCTGGTCTCTTCTCACAGGTAATTAATGGCAGAACAAGAGGGAATGGCTTCAAGCTCCAACAGGGTAGATTTAGACTGAACATTAGGAAAGAATTTTTCACAGAAAGAGTGGTCGGGCATTGGAATAGACTGCCCAGGGAGGTGGTTGAGTCACCATCCCTGGATGTGTCTAAGAGACATTTAGATGTGGTGTTGGGGGATATGGTGTAGGGGAGATCTTTGTAGAGTAGGGTAGATGGTTGGACTCGATGATCCCAAGGGTTTCTTCCAATCTAGACAATTCTATGATTCTATGATTCTATGATTTATAACTGTAAAGTGTGAATTATTTGCAGTATTAATTAAACTGAAAAGGAGTCTTTTTTTTCACTCCCTCTAGGAACAGTGATTTGCTATTCCTGGTGTACCCAAAGCTTGACCTGAAATGTCGTCAGTCCTGAGCACACCATTTCCCTTCACTTGTACAGACAGCATCACTCTCTCAAGATCCAGGTCAGTGTGATACCAGCAGTGATATCATAGCTGTTACCAGAATGCACACTCAAAAGCAGCAGAAATAACAGCCAACAAGGAAGAGCAAGAGTGAGCTACTCCCTTCTCTTGCTCTTTCTCTCTTTTCCTACTTTTTCTTTCTGCTCAAAGGAAAAATGGAAGGACGTATGTCAAAGCAGAAAGGCCTTTCGAGTTGCATCTGGGACTCTGTAAAAAAGCAAGGCTTTGAGGCTCTTGAAGAGACCCTCCCTAACCTGCTGTTGTCTTTGGTTCCTTTATCAGCTGCAGGGTGATTGTGTGGTACCATGGCTCCTTTCTCCGTTTTGATCTTCCTCACTCTAGAGCCCAGCTTTCATTCCTGTCTGGGTTAGGTGCATAGCATCAGTCCATCACTTTCTATCTTTATGGCTTTTGTAGGGTTCAGAATTTGGTCCAAGTCAGGACAGATGAGAAGAGACACTTTCTGAACACAAGGATGATGCTCCAACAGACTGTGAGCTCCTCCACAAAGTGTGGGTTCCCTTTTGCATTATTGGACCTGTACGTGTGTGCCACCTCAGAGCATGTGCCCTTCCCATCTTCGCCAGTCAAGTCTTGCCTGTTAACAGCTGGGAACAGAAGCTCATGGTGGAAAGATATGGGAAACATTAACTTATTTTGAACTATAGTTTGACTAAGTTCTGAACAGGAGAGATAGGTCTGTTGACCAAGAGTGAAACTTTTTTTTTTTTTTTTTTATTCAAAGTTGTACAGTAGAGAAGAATGGCTTCCTAGTAACATTGCAGGGAGAAGTAATACTTTTCACAGCTTCTGCTGAAACAGAGGGGAGTCTCCCCGCTGAAGTTCCAGGTCTTAAAACCCTTACTGAAATTTGGATGGGGTGCAAAGTCTGCCTGCAGGATTCAACCTCCTAGGGATGATGGCAGAGCATGATTGCTTTATGTGACATTCACTCTGGCATCTTCCCCATCACTTTCAGAAATCAGTGGACTACTGCCCTTGCAAATACTGGCATTTCATACCTTTAAAACCTGGCATTGCTATTTCACTACCTTAAATCTTGGCCCATCTTTTCTGCAGATTGCTTTTACAGATATGGAGAAGAAGTATATTTTTTCTTTCATTTCCCATCCATATAGTTGTGCATAAAAAGGGAACCAGAGAAATGATTTACTGTTTTGAGATGATTTACTTGTAGGCATAAAATTCAAACCAAGTTTTGCAGCCACCCACAGGCCTGAACACAAACTCCACAATACAAAAACAATCGCGTCCCTTTGGGCTTTTGCCCTCTCCTTAGAAGGCTTCAGGTAGTTTACAGCTGAAAACAGGAGATTTTCTTTTTACTTCCTAGGCTAATTACAGCTGTTTCAAAGAAGCAATAAGTGTCTCTAAATTTCCTAGTCCTTCTTCCATGTTTACTGCTTTTGTTATTGATCTTGGTTGGATCTTGCTATTGATGGTGACAATGATGGGAGTTAGAGAAAAGATTTTCAAATGCATTCAGTAAAGACCTAGATGTGTGTCCCTGGAAGCCAGTGGTAAAATGAGAACTTTGCCATGAGTTGTAATGTCATAAAATCGTAGAATCATAGAATTGAATGTTGGAAGGGACCTTTAAGATGATCAAGTCCAATCATTAATCTAACCTGACAAAAACACTTCTAAATCGTGTCCCCGGGTATGATGTTTACCCTTTTTTTAAACACCTCCAGGGATGGCGAATCCACCACCTTCCTGGACAGACTATTCCAATGTCAGTGCTGAATGCTTCTGAAAACCTCACTTGAAGACGCTCACATCAAATTCTGTCCTCACTTACCTCCAGTGACTGCAGTCAGAGCAAGTGCTGGGCACTAGAGCAGGACAAGAGCTTGAAAAACCGTTCTTTGTGTTGTTGCCTTAGCCATCCAGGACCCCATATGTTTATCATCCTGTTAGAACACTTCTTCCCAGCATGGTGCAGAGCATTTAGTCAGGGAACAAAAATATCCATGAAAATGAGCCAATGAAAATATAGGAGCCACTACCCAAAGAGCTGCTATAGCTCATGAAAGTGTGTGAGACATTAAACTCTAGAAACTTGGTGCCTGTACTTAAAAGGCTCTTGTTCCCACATGGAAACTACTTGCACGTAATTTTTAAGTCTCCGTCTCACCAACCAAGAAAAACAGCCATACATTAAGCTGGACTGTTAGTCAATGGCGCTACAAGTTTCAGGTGCAGTGAGATGGTGTAGAGGGAACAAAAGGTAGTTCTCGAACAGAAGTTAGAGGTGTAGGGTTGTATGACATTTACATTGCCACCTTAATTTTGCAGGGTTGCATTTCTGTGTGGCTTTGGGGCAGCTCTTGCTGCATGAATAGCCAGGGAGTGTTTTGCTGAAGGCTGTTCTGCACTAGCGCAACTGTGACTACACTTTTGCTTTTTCCCCGAGATCCTTGGTCATAGGTTTAAACAGGTTTATGTTAATATTAATGACTCAGAATGGCTTTTCTTGCTGACAACCCTCTTTATTTGCATGTAAATAAGGGTATTTGTGTACAAAAAAAAATTATTTCCAAATTCATTTTTTTAATATTTCTGTGAGGGGAAGCAATGGCATCACCTCACCAAGAGGACAATCACACACCACACATGGCAAACAGTGAATGGAAACACCTCATTCATTTCAATGGGAACTGCACTGGGTCAGAATGGTCAAAGGGTGCAAACCAGTCAGAGGCTTCAATTGATTCACAAGCTGCACATGGAGCTGTGCTTAATGAATAAATTAATACAGCTTGGAGCTGTTCACGAGAAAATTCAGAAACAGGAAAACTTGGATTGCTGACATAGTATGTCCATAACGGATAACTCAGCTCTCAGCTATTGCAAAACTTTTACATGGTCTTCCTATGCTAGCTTTCATGCAGCAAGTTTGAAATCCAGACCATATGTTGAAATGCTGTCAGAATACCACAGGCTTACATTACATATAGATACAGAAACAGGTAGGAAAATGATATGCATTAGCACAAATTGCCCTTGAATTTAATTCAAATCCATGGGAAAACCAAATGTGCTCTTTTCTCTGGTTGAACTATTTTCCAGTAAACCTTTAATAATTTCTAATGCACACAGTGCATTGAGTAGCTGCACTAAAATGAACTCTGCAGTTCCACTTCATCGCATTTCCTGAAAGTTACATAGCAGTCCAATTCAAATAATGATTTTCTAGCTTTAGCCTACTTGGATCCTAATGTACCCATGTAAATTCTAATTCTGAAGTGGTGTCGTGTCTCAGAATAATATTTCAGATCACTGCAAACGTGGCCATGCCGTGTGATTGACACTGCAAACACAAAACCTTCAGGGTTTTGAGTCTTTATGAGCAACCCCATTTGTACATTCATCACTCTCCTCATAACTGTCTTGGACTAGGCATCCTTTTCCCCAAGGAAGGCTGAGGATCTCATCCATTTGGCTCATCACTATGACGTGAGCTGAGCTAAGCTGAGTTGCAGAAAACAACACACAGCACAAGGTCAGGATGGGTTGCAAGCATGGTATAGGGAAAGATGGACAGTGATGGTAGAAAGGCCTGGGCTGCTTTCACAGAATCACAGAATCACCTCCTTCCTTCCTCTTCTGCTGCCTCGTGAGGAAGCACTCTCTCCTGTTGCCTTTTCTCTCCTCCGTGCTCTGAGGGCGTCCTTCAGCAAAACTTTGGATGTTTACCTTGCATCAGCAGAGACAAACCAGGAACAGCAGTTATCACCCAATATCATACGAAGCCCCACCAAACTGCATTCTCTTGGCAAAGAAGAAATAACCAAGACCGGGTAGAAAGTTTGACACGTATAGTAAAGAACTGAACACCTGTACTAGTTCTCAGCTGACATTGTAACTTCTTTACAGCATCCTATGGCAGCATGAGCCTGTAGAGCAAGCCCTGCCACCTTTCACACTGGTGAAAACACGTGCTATGTTGGCAAAAGTTAGTGGGATGCAGGTGACTGGCTGACTATCGTGCTGTTCTCGTGCTTTCTCCTACTGAAGAAAAGCTAGCAGGTGTATGGCAGCCTGATCCCATATGTACTCACCTGTCCTGTATTGTGTCTGCACTCCTGTCCTGTCACCTCCTAAAAATTTTCCTGGTTTTGCCCCCTACTGACTTACAGAATGAATCATAACTTTTTTACACATAGTGCTACAACCACTTCTGTCCTTAATGTCTTGTTTATATGAGGGGAGAGTCTCCAATGACACTCCTGAATACATGCATTTGTGCATATTTTATTTGGTGCATGGACTTCTTTGTAATGCAATAGCTAATAAACCTGAAGTATAAAAAAGGTAGTGCTGAGAGCTGATACAAGAAAAGCCTGCCTTGAAACAAGGATACAATAATACATATAATAATAATTGTTCACACACATGCGTAGACTACATAATTTTCCCCACGGAAATGAGATGAAAAATGTGTCCCAGGAGCAAGATCCCAAGAAGAAGCAGGGCCACACTTGCAGTCACCTACACATCTAAGGTGCATTCCCAATAACTGGGACAAAGGCAAGAAATTCACCTTTCTGAAGAGGAAACTCATCCTCCTTGTTTTATCACCTGCACAGTCAGTCTTTACTGAAACCAGCGGGTAGAAAGAGGGTCTTGTTATCCCATGAGGTGTGGGTTAAATTTAGTTCTCTGTTGCAGATTTCTTATATGGATTGGGATAGATTACTGTACCTCAGGGTCCCGTGGCCATGCAAGAGTAGCAATAGCCCTATGAGGTAGTTCTGAGGACTCATACATTAAAGATGTAGGTACCTAGATAAGCAGGCAGTGTTTGCAATTCTTGAGCTAGGTTGTACAGTATTTGAAGGAACTATCACGATGCTGTTATAATAACATAAATGGTACTTGTAACCAACGCCCTATCTACAGGAACAAGGACTGGGTGTTTTACTGATTAACTCTGTGAACTTCCTGAGACTGCACCAGTGGAAAATCTCTCTCTTTGCCTAGAACACATCATGAAGTACACTGAACTTTGAAGGACAAAGATGTTTTTTCATTCTCTGTTTAGAATAGTATAGTTCTCCCACACAATGTCATTTATTAGGCAATCTAATAGCATCCATTATCACAGAATCACAGAATTTTCAGAGTTGGAAGGGACCTCTAGAGATCATCCAGTCCAACTCCCCTGCTAAAGCAGGAGTGCCCAGAGCACATCACTCAGGACTGCATCCAGGCGGGTCTTGAAAATCTCCAGAGAAGGGGACTCCACAACCTCCCTGGGCAGCCTGTGCCAGTGCTCTGTCACCCTCACCGTAAAGTGTTTCCGTGTATTTGAACGGAACTTCCTATGTTCTAACTTGTGCCCGTTACCCCTCGTCCTGTTACTTGGAACCACTGAAAAGAGCCTGGCTCCATCCTCCTTCAACCCACCCTTTAGATACTTGTACGCCATAATAAGGTCTCCCCTCAGCCTTCTCTTCTCCAGGCTAAAGAGTCCCAGCTCTCTCAGCCTTTCCTCAAAAGGGAGATGCTCCAAGCCCTTAATCATCTTAGTTGCCCTTCGCTGGACTCGCTCCAGCAGTTCCCTGTCCCTCTTGAACTGGGGAGCCCAAAACTGGACACAGTATTCCAGTTGTGGCCTCACCAGTGCAGAGTAGAGGGGGAGAATGACCTCCCTCGACCTCCTGGCCACACTCTTCCCTATGCAGCCCAGGATTCCATTGGCCTTTTTGGCAACAAGGGCATATTGCTGGGCCATGGATAATTTATTGTCTACCACAACCCCCAGATCCTTCTCCTCTGAGCTACTTCCCAGCAGGTCCGCCCCTAACCTATACTGGTGCTTTGCATTCTTCCTCCCCAGGTGCAGGACCTTGCACTTGCTTTTGTTGAACCTCATTAGGTTCTTCTCTGCCCAGCTCCCCAGCCTGTCCAGGTCACGCTGGATGGCAGCACGGCCCTCTGGGGTGTCAGCCACCCCACCCAGTCTGGTATCATCAGCAAACTTGCTGAGGATACACTTTGTCCCCTCATCCAGGTCATTATTGAATATATTAATGAATATATTAAACAATTATGACACGTACAAACTTAAAAATCAGCTCCGTTGCTACAAGGTATTCACTCAAATACTGTTTTATGGATTGTCACTACCTTAGTGAAGCATTCAAAACCATATTAGTTAAAAGGCCAACCAATAAACAAAATCAACTTGAAGTCATCGTACAACTGCTGTTGAACAACGCTAGCAGGATTTTTTTCTTGCATTCTGCTGCTTTCTTCTGCTGCTTGTTTTGCGACTCTTTGCTATAGTGGGATGCTGACAGCAGCTTCTCAGATCTCTCCACCTGGCATGTCCATCCCTGCACAAACAGAAAGCTGTGGTTTTACTTCTATTATTCACGGTCCTGTTTGGGCCACTCCTTTGCCAAAAATATCTGGTTACAATGTCACTGGCAGCTCCAAATAGGTGCTTATTCATCGGTACCTTAATCCCACTCCAGGAGTGTCTCCCTGAGTATAGGCAGAGCTCAAGCTGTGTACAAGTTATATATAGTGGCGAATACACACAGGTAGTTCCAGTATTGGCACATAGGAAATACGTATCAATCACTGTGCTGAGGAAGGTGAGGAATGCAGAAGACCTTGTGTTTGGACTGCTCAGAAAACATCTGTCCCGACCACATTTTTTAGGGGAGAAAGCAAAAATGGATGTGAAGGAGTCAGAGAAGATTTTGAATTCTCATTTCTTTTCTTCCAGTGTCCAGGAAATGTCTCTAGGTGAAGTGCATTTATTTAAGCTCTGTGGCAAGTAGAACAGTTAAAATCTTGGGAAGCAGGCATGCTTGAAGAAATTATGTGGCCTTTGGCTTGGGGGAACAGTCTTGATGATTGTAAAGTTTCCTTGAGGTCTTAAAACTGATGAAGTTGCCCATGTTAGCAACACTTTACAGAATCATGCTACATGGCAAATAGCAACGACTGCACTAGATCTCCTCTGGAGAGAACCTAAAAATTGAGCTGGTGGCTATAATCTGTTATAGTCACTGGTGAGTTGTGAAACACCAGACTGCATGCATCCAATTAGCGCATGTGCACACTGCATGGGTGAGGAAACAAGACCATGAAATCCCGTCAACACCTACCAACTAGAATCTAGAAATACACAAATCTGCAAATAAAGCATCAGATTTTAATAAGGAGTATAACTAATGGTGAAAGTACAGCTTAGCTAGAGATGAATTCAGGAAGATGTGTCTGTTTGCACATCTGCACGAGGAGAGTTCAAGTGGTGAGCACGAGCAGATTCTTAAATGGAGTCTGTAGCTGAAATAGAAATGATGGCCTTGATGTAGGAATTGAGTTTATATGGAGTATGCTGTACAGAGGTAAATTGAGAAGATAAACATGTTTTCTTCAGGCCTAGCAGATTCTCTGTCAGTTGAAGTGTTTGAGACCAAAACGTCCTCTCTAGCTCACCCAGGGTTACCAAGCCTGATGTAGTCTCTGCTAAATGAAGATGTATGAAAGTGTCACAGAGGTGTACAGATCAACATCAACGACCTTTGTGGTATAAAAATCTGCCTGTCTAACCCCAACTAATGAACATATGCTTTCAAACACTTGAGCAGGCCTCTCCGACTGTGAGCTTATCACTCTAAAATGTCCACAATTTTCAGACAAAAATATGACAGGGAGCTGTAGAAAGAGTGAATGACAAAAGAACAACAAGAAAAAACCAACCCAGGAATACAGAAAAGGATTTTTTTCTTCCATTGCTGACTAGTAAAGTGTTGAAATTAAGAGAAATTTGGCCTTAGGAAGAGGCTGTCCAGAGCAGTTGAGGTAGTTACCCCCGACTAGATATGAGACTTTAGGTGGCTAATATCCTAACCAAAGTGCTTAATCTATACACCTGCATATAGGGAATATGAACTCATACTGCAGAGACTTTATTAGCACAGGTTAAGGAGTGGTCAGGAAGGAGAACCAGCTAAAGGTGGCAATACTGAGGTCACAGGGGCTCATCTGATCTTGACAGGTTTGGGCAGTAGACTGGTGAATGGAAGGGGAGAAATCATATTTGCTCTGTTCATGCACTGGCCGTTCTCTGTTGAAATGTTGTGTCCAGTTCTTGCAGCTGCACCTCAAGTAGGATGGCAGAAAATGGGCTACAGATCAGAAAAGAGCTACAAGAACAGAGATTTGGAAGACACTTCAGTGAAAACTTGGGGAGGCAAATCTCCTTTATGCAAAAAAGAAGATCAGTAGATCACCAAGTGCAACAACTTGCACAGACAGCAGAAATTTCTGTCAGTCAAAAGTATGACCCAACAGCTAGGACATGAAGGCAGCATATTCAGAGCAGAAATAAAGCACACATTTTTGAGCAAGGTTAATGAGTGACTGCAGCAAGTTATCACTTATGAGTTCCGGAAGCTATAAAAGAGAAGTCAAAATAAGAGAAATTTCATATAGATTTGGTGACCGATAGTATATGTAATTGGCCTGGGAAAGAGAAATGACTGCAAGGTTATTAGTAGAGTTTAGGCACTGATGCAGAAAAAACTAACCTAGAAGCAAATCCAGTACATTTTGGCTGTAGACTGATATTCTTGCTGACAGAAGCCAATAACGAAGATGAAAGAGGAAGCAAATTTGGCTATAATTTTAAAGTCTCCCTAGAGCACAAGGAAGTGGGGCGTTGCAAGGCAGAGTAGTGGTAGGAGACATTTAGACATAATGAGCAGCAGAGGCAGTGGCGTTCCAGCTGCAAGGCTGCACCCAGCCAGCTGCTGACCTGTGTCTACGTCTAAATGTTAATGGCCCAACTCTCCATAGAAGAGCTTGCAGAAAAAGCACTGAAACAGAAGGGAGGCCAAGTGTTTTGTCATTTTCCTCCAGTCTTTTGCTAAGTCGGTGGATGGATATAAACAAAATAACAGTCTTGGCACTTGTCTTTGCCCAGTTGCTGGCCTTAGCAGAACTTGAACTCATTCAAGTTTACTTTAATTTTTGCAGAGGGACTCAAGAAACAGCCTCAGAATGACCATTTACTGCTGTGAGTCACATAGGACAGGCTTGTGAGGTAGCTATGATTCAGCATCTAGCAAAATACTAAATAAAAACGTTGTCCAGTTTAGACCCGTAAGGAAGAGACCTCTTTTCTGGTTACATCTGTTCGATACATCTGTTGTCTATCCGATAACCACTGTGGAACACAAGAGCTCAGTGAAAGGGCATCGGCTATAAACACAGGTCTTATCACTCTGAGAGAGTGAACACTGCACAATATGCAGTTAATTTCAGTAGTTAGAAGAGGCCCAGCTAAGAACCGAAGTTACTGAACAAAATTGGTTCTGTTTTACCTCAAACCAGGACATTTTACTAAATGAGGTGACCTTGTGACTTGGAGGTCTTGTCATTCCAGCGAGTTCATCAAAGTCCAGCTGTGGTCTAGAGGGGATCAGCAAGGAGTTGTGGTAAGGCGATGAGCTGTAGCAAACCTCCTAGGGCAAAAATTTGGTGGCCTGGGCTAGTGGACAAGCAGCTCATTTTGGCAAGGCCAGAAAAAGGAAATGTGCAATGGTGGTTTTTAATGGAATGGTGATCCAGAAGAAGCGGTATTTAAGCAGGCTGGGCAGTAAGTATAAAGGGCATCACTGCACCATGAGCAAGGGACTGTACCTGGTACCTGGTGGGGTTTTTTTGGTTTGTTTGGTTTTTTTTTTTTTCAAAATAAGTCTACAGAAATGGTCCCTCATTCTTAATGTCAGTAGTGATTTCTGCATCAACTATATTGGTCCTACAGAAGTGACTTTATTCTAATTCGAACTTTGGTAAGCAAAGGTTTTGGCAGACTGAAAATCAAAGCTGTTTCTCAAGAAAACGTGTTGCAACAAAAGTCCCTTTTTGAAACTGTCTTAAATTTTTCTACCAGATAGTCTAGACAAAAAGGTCTGCTTAATTTAATTTTAAATTACATTTGTGCTCCATTTTAGCTTTTAAAAAACATGCAAAATCCATTTTCCTTATTTTCAGTTTTGATTTTTCAAAACTAAGGCCATTTCTACTTCTTTATCATATTGCACTTTGAAGAAACAAAATAAGAGACAACAAGAACATCAATTTCCTCCAAAAGCCTCCTCTTAGTCTTCTGGTTCCCTTTTTCTCTGGGAAAGAGTAAATAGAGGTAAGAAAATGGAAGAAAACAAAGTAAAACCAAAGCAAAAACAAAGCAAAAAGAAGAAAATTTTTCAAACAGAACAAAATGGATTAAAACATTCATTTTGAAGGATAAAAACCCTTTCCTTTCTCTTTAAGATGACATATTAAAAAAAAAAAAAAAAGAAAAAGGAAAAAGGTACTAAATAGATGTTTTCATGCTTTCCTAAAATAAAATCACAATTCAAGAGCATCTGGGGTGTTTTTGAAAAGTATTCTGGTAAAAAGCGTACACCAGCCCTACTCTCTGGCAGTGGGAGCAGCAACGTTAATAACTCTGAAGGCCAAATGCTAATCCCAATTATACTTCTGCAAATCTATTACCTCCATGTCTTGCCATGCTAACATATATAAGTACCCAGTGCTTTCAGTTAGTTTTCACGCGCCTTTCACAGCCATTTACTTTCCTTGCTGGGGACCACAACTCATTTTTTGTAGCACTGTTGGTCCAATTTGGTCAACAGAGCTTGGTTTTGAGTAGTATGAACTCTGCCATTCCCTCTGACAGATATGCTGAGTAAGAATGATGTTTAGGCATTTTATAGAAAGAAATATTTGTGATATGTGCAGTTTTTTCTTCACCTTCCTCCATTTTTTTCCTCCTCTGCCTCCCTTGGCCATGCTATTGGAGAGGGAGAACTTGCTATGACTGCATACGAGACAGAAATCTTGATTTAGTCTTCCGTGCAGGAGCAAGTACAAAGGGAATTACTCTAATTTGTCTCTCTGTAGCTGCCTGAACTCATTCACACGGTGTGATCTGGTTTTGATAAAAATCACAGTTTAGAAAACATTTGTTAGTATTTTTGGTAAAATGTTCAGAGACATATTTTATAGGAAAAATAATTCCCCTTTTCTGTGTCAACAGTTTCAGCAAAAATAAATCTCTGTTAAAAAACCATTTTGGTGAAAACCTTTATTCTATTGCAAGTGTTTCATCAGCACTCAGTACTTTCCCATGCTTGCTGAGATCAAACTAGAAGGATGATGAGGTTTGCACCTCCTGGTAGTGCAGTGCAGGGTATTTGTCCCATGCTTGCATCCCTGAAATTAATAGGACTACTGATGTCAGTAGAATCACCAATGTCAATAGGACTTCGCCCTAAGCAGTCCACAATGCAAGGTGATGGGGAAGAAATGGTGCTGTGCCTTTAGTCTCACACATCGACACCTACAGGAGCAAAGCCCCTGTGTGGCCAGCAGAGGACTTTGGGCACCACCAGCCCAAAGGTGGAGGACAGTCCTGAGGGCTCCTGCACCAGCTGCGGTTCAGCTCCTCCAAATGAAAAGCCCACCTTTGCCATGGCCTTGAGAGAAACAATTTTGGAGAGGCCAAAGATGATGTGGTGGCTTGAAACCTTGCAGCTGAGCAAGGTTTTCAACAAGGAAGTGGCTTTTGTTGGTAACCAGAGCTACGTTTTTCAGCAGTCTGGTGGTTCCTGTATGTCAGTATTGCCTTTTATTGCTCCTTGGGTCACCACTCTGCCCCCACCAGTGGAAAAGGTGGTGAGAAGGTAGGGTATTATCTCCAGAGAAGAGCTGGGCATGGAGCTGCAGGCCCTCAAAAGGTAGTAAAGAGTCTCCTCCTCCCTCTACAGGCAACTCAACCAGAGTTGGTCCACAGCCCTGCGCAGGGTCAACCCCTTGTGAAGGCCCAGGTGTCACATTCAAATCCATGCTGCTGCTGGGGTGGATTTATTTTCTTGTTGCAGCCTCTCTGTACAGAGGCAGGGTCCATGAAAAATGGAAATAGAGAAGAAACTGAACAATTCACCCATCCACCAGGTGCTGCTTAAGGGCTCCTCAGAGCTTCAGCTGATCCCTGCATCTCCTCACAGTGCCCAGTGAGCACTGCTGGCAACCACCCAACAAAGCCGGGAAGAGCTTGAAGTTAAAAGGCAGCTGTGCTCAGGTAACATTTTCCTATTAAGGAAACAAGGCTTCCTTAGCCACTTGAAGGCCAGAAGTAGTATGTGTGTATTTTGTGCTAGGGGAGATCACATTTTTAATTCACAGGTTTATCAGAGAACAGATGGATTTCTAATTCATTTTTATAGAGAGTTTTCAGAATTTAGAATATTTTCCCAGTGCTTTCCTTGCTGAATTTTTGTTTTCATTATCACATTCTACTTTTAAAGTATGAATTTGCTATTGAGTAAATAAAAATATTGATACATTTCAAAATAAAATCATACTGTGAGATTCCCCAGAACATGCTCTTTTACAAAGTTGGAATTGTTTGACATTTATTTTTATTCTCACCATGCTGTGTGTGGCCTGGGGCATCGCATATCACACTGCGTCCATATCCGTTGCAGAACAGAGAACAAATGATTTCCACTTTGCTCAGAGGAGATGGGAATTTTTTGAAGCAGGTCCAAAACCGATCCCTCTTCTTTGCCTTTCTTTCCGAAAATGCACAAGTACGTACCCAAACATACATCAAGTAATATGCAAGCTGCACTGGTGCAGAGCTGAAGGACAGAACCAAACCCTGTCACAGCTTCCCGAACACAAGGCAAATAAAACCAATCCCATGGTTCAGTCACTGGTACGAAGCTACCCTGCTATTCCCTGACCCAAGACAAAACTGAAATGGAAGAAACTGCCTTGCTTCTCCTCCAGCAGGATGGCACAGATGCTTTCAGACCCCTGTTCAAGGCAGAAGATGCATCCTCCCCATCACTTGAATAGATCGCATCTGCCTCTGTCCCTCAGAGCTACATACAGTTAATTGCACAGATCAAGCTTTACCAGATTGCTTTACTACATACAGTCCTTTCTCATGAAATGTAAGTAAGATCTGTATTTAAATCTTATGAAGCTGTAGAGTAAGACACAAGATCACTGCTTGAGGTCTATAGTCTGTTTCATTTTTTTACTTTAAAACAATGTGCTGAGATACTACAATACTGGGTACCTTGTATGAGCCCCAACTGATTGTTTTTTATCTAAATTTAGGCATAAACCCTTACATGATACCCACTGCCCTATTTTCGTTGTTTAGGGTCTACCTTCTGACTACCTCAATACTTCTGTAGGCCTTTTTAATGAAGTGCTGACATACTAAATATTTTATTCGTTAATAAAGTGTTATTGTTGATTTCTTTCCGCATTCACAGAGTGCATCACAAGGACAGTTTTCCCCAGTTTGCTTTAGGTTCCTTCCGTTAAAAACTACTTCAGGAGCTCAGTCATTCACTAGTCCTGCAATCTTCTGGGCATCTCTTTTCACCATAGGGTGCCATCCCAGTGACTTCAACCAGTCTATTCACAGAACAATGTGCACAGTTTCTATGTCAGTGCCCCAAACCCCTGCCTGGAGATACAGGCAGTTGACAAACGTGCACTGTTTTACTCTGAGATATTTTTTTTTTAATTTTGAATTTAACCTTTTTTTAAAATTTGTTTAGGAATCTTTTGCAATATACTGTTAGTGAAAAAGAAGAGGCAGGGAAAATAAAGCTTCCATTGTTTTTAAGAGTTGCTAACAAAATTGTCTCTGAATGAAAAGTGCTTCTTAACACTTACTCTCACTGATTTCTGGGGCAGAGATACCAAATTTCAGAAATTATAGCAAATTGCACAGCCAAAGTCCATCTTTATCCAAGAAAACTCTTAAGCACATGCTCACTTTTAAAGCCAAGCCTGTGCATGCATGCTTTGCTGGTTACAGTCACCAATTTTGAACTTTGTTTTTTGGGATCAGATTTTATATTCTGGTGTCATGGAAATGGAGAGCATTGGGAGCTGGAACAGCTGATACACATTTTAACACGGGAATACACACATAAAATGTATTGTACACGCTGTAAGCATGTAACATGCTTAATATATGTATTGTTGAGAAAGGTCTAGCTGATGGTCGTGCCAGATGCAAACATACTGAGGTGGAAGAGTGGAAAGAGGCACTATGCATTTGTGTAACTTGTGCCATGGTCCAGGACACGGAGCAGGTGCTCTGAGCATAGTACCAATGGCAGAAGTAGAGAAGTGCTGGGCAGAATTGCACATGGGAATTATAATCTGGGCACACCACAGAATTTCACCAGAGGTACTGTGTGTGAATGGCTAATCACATATGCAACTTTCTTTGTATTACTGAAATTACCAGCACTGACAGCATTTCCCTTTGTACAAGATTCAGGATGGACCTGGAGTGTCTTTGAGTGAGCTTCTGCCCAGCTCAGTGCAGAGCTGGGTTGATACTGGTGGTCTTTAGAGATGCTCAAAATAACTGATAGTTTTCTGGAACCGGTGAAGCTGCAACAGAGCCAGAATAGTCTGGGAAGTCCTGTGGAAAGTGGCACATGACCAGCTTTTGCAATCCTCCACCCACCACAGGCACAATATTTCTCTAAATTGTATTAATGTCTGATGTCATTGTCGTATTCAGCACTGTAAAAATTAATTTCAATCTAAAATGTTTTGGTTCTATGGTAACTGCTAGAAACCATTCTGAATATATCTTTCTAAGGGCCCCGTAATGTCAGTGGAAAGACTCACAATAACTTTGCCTTTTCCTATAAACCTTTGGCTCCATCTTAGAATGCAGCCTCCTAAAATGGATGGAAAAGGCCAGATTTTTTTCACTCCAAGTTTTTGCCTTTACTCTGTCCCTGTGTCCATGTCTTCTGTCATAAGGTGGATACAGGTTTAAATGCAGAATACAAGGGTGCCCACATACTGGAGGTTTTTAAGAGCAGGTTAGACACAAATACTCAATTCAGGAATGTTTTCAGGTTGTTTCACCAACTCTGCCTTGCAGCAGGGGAATAGACCTGCTAACCTCCAAGGTCCTTCTGTGAGGGCCTGTCCTGGTTTCTGCTGAGATAGAGTTAATTTTGTTTCTAGTGGTTGCTGTGTTTTCAGATTTGGTACGCAAGGAATGTCAATACTGCATATTGTTTTAGTTGCTGCTAAGTGATGTTTATACTAGTCAAGGACTTTTTTCAGGTTCCCATAGAAGAACATAGACAGAACAATGGAATGGTCAATAGAATACTCTGGACCATAGACATCATGCTTGGTATATAAATGAGGGTTGGCTGGGGCAGGGGGAATGCATGATCTCTGCTCAGGTTGGGCTGGGCAACCAATTCACAAGTCAGTGAGAGTGACTTGTGTCTTCTGTATTCTTTTACAATTATTATTGTTATTACTGTTATTTTCGTTTCCTGTTATTATTCTATTAAACTGTCTTTATCTCAAGCCATGAGGGTTTTTTTACCCTTTCCCTTCCTTTTCTCCCTCGTCTCCCTGCCCCTCTTGGGGGGGAAGGTGGGGTGAGTGAGAGGCTGCATGGGTTTAGTTGCTGGCTTGGGTTAAACCACAACAGCCCCCCAAAGCATAGATGGTATGCTTCTGTGTTACACCTCTCCATCTGAATTCATTTTTATTTCTCCTAAGCACAGCAGCTTGTGCAATCAGCCACAACCCTCCTTTGGGATGGGCTGCAGGTTTAGTTTGTAGACCATTGCCAAAGAAAACGTCATTAAGCAAAGGAGGTATTTGACACTGTCTTCTGTCTTGCAGAAAGAAAATTATTCCCTTGGCCCCACTGAAGCCGCTGATCTTTGGTCTCTGCTGTCATCCACTGCATGCAGCCTTCTGTCTGCTGACAGGTGACTGCAAACTTGTGGAAGTTTTAAAGCTTTAAGTCTACAGAAAATTATGTAGGAAGAGGGGTGTGCTTGTGGTTTACAGTCCTTCTCAGGTGCTAAAACAGGTATTCATTTCTCCAGCCCCTGCCCCGGCTGGAAACATGAGCTCTCATGTATTCTCATTGTATGGATATGGACTCCAATTTTCAGCAATGCAGGATCACAGTCAAATGGAAAGAAAGAAGCAGTGACAGCTGTAATTGTCCACGCAGCCAAAGGCGTGGGGTGTTTGGTTTGGGACATTTAATACATTTCATACGTAGGGAAACTGAGGCACAGAGACATGACATGGCTCATGGAAAGACACAAGGCAGGCTACTGATGGAGCACCTGAGAAATCACGAATCTGTGTGGCTATGGGGTCCACTCCGAAAACATGATTTCCTCTGATCTCTTCCCTTAGACACATGGGTTGTCAGTTCCAGCCCCACGTCCTCCAGACATTCAGCCTCAAATTACACAGGTCCTTTCTGTTACAAGTGGAGTCCACTGAGGGTCTTCCTCTTGCCCTGAATAAGGGACGTGGGGCAGTTTGCAGAGATCTGGCGTCAGCTTCCAGACTGATGCTCGTGGAGTGATGCTCAAGTCTTTGTTTCCCCTTTCCCGCCAGACCAAAGATGCAGAGTGCCTTCCCTCGGTCCCACACCCAGCAGAAAAGTCTTTCCTACATGCTTCCGCTTGAGCTGCACTGGAAACCACAGGCCTGTTTCCTACTAAATCAGCAGGGGACAAAGAGCAGACACCCCACTGACCTCCACTTCTTTCCCTGGTACCCCCCAAGTGATGACAGCCAAGGGCAGGTAAGGCAGCTGGGCATCCACTCTTCAAAAAAAAAAAAACCCTCACAACCCAAGCATGTTTGCTCTTCTTTGCTTTTCTTCATGCAATATCCACCCCTGCACTTACTCAACATTTGGGGGCTGTTGACCCACCTTCTCACTGGGTGCATGCTGTGCTGTGCCCTCTGCTCACCCTGCTCCTGCCCATCCTCTTCCCGCAGGCTATTCCAGTGGCGTGACAGCAGGCATTTTTGGTAAGGGTGCAACTAACTGAGCAATAAGGTATGTTGTTCAGATCCTGCACAGCTCTCACAGCAATTTCCTTGCCAGGGCCATGCCATGGCTGCTTTCAGTGGCAGAGGTGGCGGGCGCAGGGTGTGCGGGGCGAAAGGGAGCAAAAGGACATGGGTTCAGGAGGACAGGGAGGAGGGTGGCAGCAGAGCAGGAGGAAGCAGTCCTCTGTCATCATCTCACTGTGTTTCCTTTTGTGCTTGCAAACGGAAGATGGGTCGTCTTATACCGCAGGTTGCTGCTCAGCTCACCTGCTCGGCCATCCTGCAAGCAGCAATCACAGAATCACAGAATCACAGAATTTTCAGAGTTGGAAGGGACCTCTAGAGATCATCTACTCCAACTCCCCTGCTAAAGCAGGAGTGCCCAGAGCACATTACTCAGGACTGCATCCAGGCGGGTCTTGAAAATCTCCAGAGAAGGGGACTCCACAACCTTCCTGGGCAGCCTGTGCCAGTGCTCTGTCACCTGAACCGTAAAGAAGTGTTTCCGTGTATTTGAATGGAACTTCCTATGTTCTAACTTGTGCCCATTGCCCCTCGTCCTGTCACTGGGAACCATTGAAAAGAGCCTGGCTCCATCCTCCTTCAACCCACCCTTTAGATACTTGTACGCCATAATAAGGTCTCCCCTCAGCCTTCTCTTCTCCAGGCTAAAGAGTCCCAGCTCTCTCAGCCTTTCCTTATAAGGCAGATGCTCCAAGCCCTTAATCATCTTAGTTGCCCTTCGCTGGACTCGCTCCAGCAGTTCCCTGTCCCTCTTGAACTGGGGAGCCCAAAACTGGACACAGTATTCCAGTTGTGGCCTCACCAGTGCAGAGTAGAGGGGGAGAATGACCTCCCTCGACCTCCTGGCCACACTCTTCCCTATGCAGCCCAGGATTCCATTGGCCTTTTTGGCAACAAGGGCACATTGCTGGGCCATGGATAATTTACTGTCTATCACAACCCCCAGATCCTTCTCCTCCGAGCTACTTCCCAGCAGGTCCGCCCCTAACCTGTACTGATGCCTAGCATTCTTCCTCCCCAGGTGCAGGACCTTGCACTTGCTTTTGTTGAACCTCATTAGGTTCTTCTCTGCCCAGCTCTCCAGCCTGTCCAGGTCACGCTGGATGGCAGCACGGCCCTCTGGGGTGTCAGCCACCCCACCCAGTCTGGTATCATCAGCAGACTTGCTGAGGATACACTCTGTCCCCTCATCCAGGTCATTAATGAATATATTAAACAAATTGGACCGAGTATTGACCCCTGGGGGACACCACTGGTTACAGGCCTCCAACTAGACTCTGTGCCGCTGATCACAACCCTCTGAGTTCTGTCCCACAGCCAACTCTCAATCCACCTCGCTGTCACCTCATCTAGCCCATACTTCCTCAGCTTCCTAATGAGGATGTCATGGGAGGCAGTGTCAAAAGCCTTGCTAAAGTCAAGGTAGATGACATCCACGACTCTTCCCTCATCTAGCCAACCAGTTATAACATCCTAGAAAGCTATCAGATTGGTCAAGCATGATTTCCCCTTGGTAAATCCATGTCGACCACTTCCAATAACTTCCTGTTCCTCAACGTGTTTGGAGATGACATCCAGAATGAGTCGCTCCATTACCTTCCCAGGGACAGAGGTGAGACTAACCAGTCTGTAGTTCCCTGGGTCCTCCTTCTTGCCTTTTTTGAAGATCAGATTGATGTCAGCCTTCCTCCAGTCCTCAGGCACCTCTCCTGTTCTCCGTGACCTTTCAAAGACGATGCAGAGTGGTCTAGCAATAACATCCGCCAGCTCTCTCAGCACTCGCGGGTGCATGCCATCAGGGCCCATAGATTTGTGAATGTCCAGTTTGGCCAAGTGGTCTCTGACACGGTCCTCCTCAACTGAGGGAAATCTTCCTCTCTCCAGACCTTCCCCTTTGCCTTCAGAGTATGGGATTCATGAGGGACAGCTTTAGCAGTGAAGACCGAAGAAAAGAAGGCATTCAGTAACTCTGCCTTCTCTGTGTCTTCCACCACTAGGGCACCTGTCTCATTCACCAGTGGGCCTACATTTTCCCTAGTCTTCCTTTTTCTATTGATATACTCAAAGAATCTCTTCTTATTGTCTTTAACTGCAGTGGCCAAGCTGAGTTCTGATTGAGCTTTGGCCCTTCTCATTTTCCCCCTACATAGCTTTGTTATATCTTGATAGTCCTCATAAGTTGCCAACCCCCTTTTCCAGAGAATGTAAACCTTCTCAAACAGTCTGATGGCTTCAGAGAGACCTTCCTGGTGCCCCCTCCTCTGAAGCTGCAGGACTCTACCCAAACATTCAGATTACAATATAATGTCTTCCTTAGTGTTCAGCTAGAGAATAATTCAATCAGATCCTCAGGTAGGGAATCAATTGTATTTGGAAACAACACAAAGGGCTGCCCTCGCTGCTAAGCATCTATGGCTGCACTCAGCAGGTTTAATTGATAAAGTGATTACTGTCCATACCAAACAGTCATAGAGTCATAAAATATTTGGCCAGCCACCCGTCCCACCTCTCCAACCTTTCCAAAGACTTTGTTGCAGCACAAAACCCCAAGAGATATGTCACACATTCAAGTCAGCTCTGAAATGCATGAGAAACAGCCGAAGATTGCTTGATACGCAGGTAGGACAAATCGTTATCAAAACACACAAACAGAGCTATGATGGGAAATTCCTGTAAATGAATTACAGATTATAAGATATCAGTTGTTATTTAAATAAACAGAAATAAAAAAATATATATGTGTACATTTGTGTAAACAATACATATAAACGCGCATATGTACTTATCTGTTCCTACATCACAGCTTTCATTTATGTACTTTGTGGCTATCATCCCTCAAACCGTGTTTGAAAGACAAAAAAAAACAGTAGGAGTGTGTGGATGTTGTGTGTGTCACAGTACTTCGAAAACTGATTTTCAAAGCAGTTTGAAAGGAGCAACGAAGGAGAAAATAAGAACAGAGTTCATCATGGCTCAGCAGAAGGAGGCACAGAGTGCCAGAGGTTTCGACAAAGTGTAAGTGCGCCCTGGCTCCAGTATCCTCACACGAGCTCCCATAAGCCACTGGGAATAATACCTTTAAATACCTTCAGAAAGCTGGTCTTATGTGCTCTCTCCTGCAATTGCTCACTTTTAAAGTATCTAGTTTCTCCATCATGCTGGCATGTTGGGACACATTCTGAAATAACAAAAAAAAAAAAAAAAATCATAAAGCACTATAAAAAAAAAGGCAGTTATTTAAAGGTATGGTATAGTTAATTACAATTATGTTTGAGCTAATTCTGATGTGCAGTGCTCCAGAACAAAAGAAACATGCACCTTTTTTGTTTTCCACTCTCCCCACATATACGGGACAAGGCAAAAGAGCGACTTTCCCAAATATCTTGAAAAAGGGTGGGCAGGTGACAAGGGCAGACAATGGGAGGTGTCTATTCATGCCCTCTGGAGAGAGCAGATATCAGTGTCAGAGGAGCTGAGACAGTCTATCACACCGACTTCTGCTAGCCTAGGAAGACTGTTTGGCTGGAGTTATTCAGCCTTTCTGAGCAGTTGGGCAAAATCTCTCCATCTCAAGTCCTTTGGATGAGAAAGGTGATTTTATGGGTTTTGCAGTGTGTAATCAGACGGAGAAACAGCTTTGCTGTTTCCCCCAGGGAATTACTGCAGAAGGAATGTTAAATAGGTGGAGTGTAACAAAGTCATGTTAATCACTTACCTAATGACAGTTATTATGAGGATTAAATAATCATTTTCTGTAAATTGGCTATAGATACTAATTATTGTTAATCAGCATCATTCTTAATACTGTAGTTCATTGTGAAAGCTCTTGCAGGCTTTGTGCTTTAGAAAGATGCATTCAGCGTTGCTTTGAGAAGCACTATGGCTCCACTCACATGAATATTTTAATTTAGTTTCTTTTTGTTTTCTGGATAAGGTGGCTTTATGTGTAAATGTAAATGTATGCTTTAATACTGTGTACAACTTCAATGATAGTAGGACTCCTTAACAGTGGGCCTAATTTCTCTTCAAAACATTTTTTATCAGTTCATTACAATAAAAACATCATGGACTGTTTTTTCTCTGAGGTAATACCAGAAGCTGCACTGGTAAAACAGGTCTACCTCAGTGATAATCTACAAATTAAAATAATTAATTGGCCCTGAACAACCATTGCACGATCCAGAAGAAATCACTACAGTCCATTAGCTGAAGTTTCATGTCCTCATGACATGCTAGCGTGAGGCTCATTGGGAAGGACATCCATTCCCTGCATTACCCACCGCAGCACGATCGCAGCTCAGCTGGATGCTGTGAGCTCCTGTCCCCGCGAGAGCAAAACCTCTGCAGGGCAGCACAGGCTGATGAGGCATTCCCTGCTTCAGATGGAGCAGCTGAGCTCCTCATGGGCCTCTTCATGCGTCAGGCCCCAGAGAATTCGGTGTAAGGTATTGGATGTCACCTCTGCTGTGGCGGGATGCTCCCTTTGCACCTCACAGGGACAGGGACCTCTCCTGAGCTTCCCCCAGCAAAACTCCAGCACTGCAGCTGTAGAGGGAGGTGAGCAGGCAGGGTGAGTGTGTGGGGGTGAAAAAAAACACTGGATGTTTTTGGACCACACAAAAAGATTCAGGCTCTTGCTCAGTGAGTGTTTTTGGTGTGCCCAAAGAAGGAGCAGGAGAAACAGAGATGGTCCAAGGCTGGGGAAAGAGTCCACAGTGAGCTGATGCTCCCTCCAACTTCAGTTACATCTACAGGGGTGGTGGCTGCCCCTCCCAGACCATACAGTTTATTCATGAAGGACAAATGGTGGTGTGGGAAACTCCTCCTGGAAGCACTAGTTTCCTCTCCTCGCCATCAGCTACACCACTCTCTCTCCCCAGCAGTGGGTTGGAAAGCTCTGGCCTTTCCTCTCTCTTTCTTGACTAGAAGGAGGAAAGGGTTAATATGCAGATTTCTTTGAGCATGTATTGGATTTTGTCCTTAAGTTCAGGAATTTGCATTTCTAGCATCAGAGACTAAAAGCCCCCTAACCTTGCTGGGGCATCACACAGACAGGTGGTACCCAGGAGGCTCATGCAGCGCATACAGGCAGCACCACTCGCAGGGCTACAGATAGGCAGGACCCAAACCCTTACAAAATGTAAAAGCCTATATACTACGTAGTTAAGGGCTTATATTCTGAACAGATACTTGTAATGCAGAACTTCAAAGCATGCCACCAAGGATACTGCACTGGTGCTATTTCTGCATGCAGGCACGTACACACAGTGCATGCACAGTGCAATATCCTACTCTTGGCTACTTCTGCTGCATTTTCATTTTTTGGGCTGCAGTGAGTGTGCCTAACGGCTTGGTGTAGGTACCCATACACAAAACCCGGGGAAGGAGTGTTGTTATATTTTCCAAGAAAGTGCACTGTTGAGTTGCCTCCCTTTCTGCCTGGAAACAGCACTGGGGCATACTTCCATTTCACTCCTCACAGTCTCCAGAGGGGAGGCTGAATCAAGAGAGAAGAAAAATCCAAATAAATGAAGAGTGCTGGGAGCTCCACCTCATAAAAAGGTTTCTGATACCCACCAGAGGAGAAGCAGTGAGCACCATCTCACCCGGCCGCTTGCACACCCCTCCGTGCACGGGCTGAGGAGGAAATCCTTATCCCGGCAGTCGGGTGAGTATGAATGCTCTCTGTTCCCGTGGCTACCATCCCTCTTCCCCAGCATGTTTCCATGGCAACCTATCCACCAGGCTTGATCCAGCAGTGCCAGGACCTGCCCGCTCTCCTTTGGTCGGTCCTATGGGCACTAGCTGGAGGCTCTTTGCCCCAGAGACATCCATCTCCTCCTGCACTTTTGTCTTCGGAGCAGGAGCGGGCGGTGTGGGACGGGGCTGGGCAGGCAGCCAGGTGTCTCATCTCTGGGACTGCTGCGGGTATCTTTGCTCCGCCAGGGGGGTTATTTTGGGCACCGCATCCCCACGCAGTGCCGAGCTCCCCTCTCACCGGCTCAGCGTTCCTGGGGCTCCCTGCTGCAAACCAGCGGGATGGGAGACTCGGGATGCAAATCGGCAATGGCAGCGAGTCACTGCAGGAGGACAAGAGCGAGAGAAAAAGTCTGATGGGAGGAGGGCGTGGGACTAAACTGCTTAATGCATCAGGCTATCTGCAGAGGCAGCTGAGAGCCTAGCCTAGGAAAAGGGAAGAGCCACAGAAAGAGACCGTACCAAAACCGAAGCGAATGTTTTCTGAGCATCCCTGAGTGGGGTGGAGCAGACAGGCAGGTACGTGATCAGAAAAGGGATTAATGAGCAAGCGAGGGGATGGGCTATGCATTTCCCAAGCAGGCAGCCAGCCTGCTGTCCCAGCACCGCCCTGTCCACGCGCGGTGGTTGCGCACTGAGGGGGGAGCTGCATTGCCCTGGGTCTGGCAGCAGGTCAGCGTGCATCCAGCCCAAACCTGGAGCCACAGCACTGCCTTCACCTCAGCGCGGAAAACAGGGGGGAATGTTGTTTAAAGGAGAAAGCACAAGGCAGGTGACTCAACTGCATCTCTGCTGTTGTCCCCTTTGGTAAGCAAGTTGCACAGATTGTCTGTGATTCAGTCTCCATTTCCAGAACAGGAATGACAGCACATCCTTATTTCCCAGGAACACAGTGAGAGGAAAATACATCTTGTAATCTGGAAGACTCATCACCCTGTGGTAGCAAGGTTTGTTCATATACAAACCTTTTCATATGGAGTCTCAGTGCAGCCAAGAAATCTATTGCCTCCTCAGCTGTCACAGCTTGTGGGCATACAGGGAAGCATTTATTTTGGGAGCTGAAGGGCCTCCTTTTGCTGCTGGCTGCTGCGATGGTGTGGAAATGCAGTGAGGAAGAGCAGCACACGGAGGAGAGGAAAAGGCATCGGTAGCATAGCACGTACGACCAGGCTATGGAAGTCACTGCCACTGGGCGTCACTGTGCCCACAAGTTTAGCAAAATTGAAGCAGTAAGCATTTTCTTACATGCACAAGAGAAATATCCAGGCTCATGGAGAACCATGGTCTTGTTAACTTCTGTTTCAGAAGTCAAGTCAAGTCCTCAGGGGCTTACCTGTGGCAAATTATCCTATAAGTGCCTTCTTTCACTCCCCCTGCTTGTTTGGAGGGCTGCGGCCAGCAGCAGGACAACGGACCACTGCTCTTGAACCTGGTGTCTGCTTCAGGTGTCCCTCCATTGTCCTGTAGCCTTTTTTAAAAAATCTGTCAGGATCAGGGAGGTCTAAGTGACCTCTTGTACACCCTCTGTCTTCTTTCCCATCCCAGGAAGAGGGACAGGGCCCATGTCTTAGTTATTGCCATTGTAGTCAGAGGAAAGCTCAGTGCATCCACAACTTGCCATCTTGTTTTTGAAAGGAAGACTTTGGCAGGGTGCCAGGATCCTGAGAGCTGCTAGAATGTTGTCTGAGACTGATTAAAAGTGCTTAAATCCATGAAGGAGAAAAACAATGTAACCGTGATCCAAAGTGAAGGATCATGTGGGGTAAAGGCATTGGATTAGCAGCAGTGCAGTGTCAAGACAGCTTCTTTCAGTGCTGGGATTAAATATACAGCCAAGCTGCTGTACTTGTGAAAAATGCCACCTTCATGAGCACTGGTGTTTTCCTTCTTTCCTTTCTTGGTGGATCCATCTGTGGCTCCTGCATTGCCACTTACCAGTGGGAATCAGCCATATACAACATAATCCACTCATTTCTTCCACACAAGTACCTACCATGGGGATCCTGTTCAGCTACTGCCAACCATCCACCCTTCTATTTGTGGTTCATCACCCTGTCTCCCATGCCTTCTCTTCATCCTTAAAACTGCTGAACCTGTCCCAGCATTTCCCTTTCATGCCAAGGGCCAGCCAAGACTTCACTGGATGACAACTTGCATGTGAGGAGTAAATTACCCTGATATTCCCCCCTTTTTTTTCATCACTGGTGTAGCATGCTCCATTTCAACTCAACAACAGTAGTTCTCATACCAAACTCCAACACCACTGTTAAAATATTACCATACCACATGCTTTTCAGTGGGCATTAGCAGTGTCACAGCTCCCCGCTGCACAGCAGATCTCAGAGGGGTTCTCCATGCTGACGTATGAATTTCTTTTCCCCCAGTAATCATAGAATCATAGAATCGCTGAGGTTGGAAGGGACCTTTAAGATTATCAAGGCCAACCATTAACCTGCCCTGACAAAACCACTTCTAAACCATGCCCCCAGGTACCACGTCTACCCGTTTTTTAAACACCTCCAGGTATAGTGTAATCAAGAGAAGATTTTCAGTGTCAAAGCCCTACACACGAGGCAGGCTTGCTGTAGTCATTGTGAGATGGAGAAAAGTTTGGTCTGCACACCCAGCTGATACAGCAGTCAATGTGTTGAGAGAGGGAGAACAGAAAATTTTTCTTCTTGGTTCATTGTCCTAGACAAATCTCACTTCTGTTTCGGCCCTCTGTGTACCAAAGGGCAGCACCCTGGAGCAGGGGTGCAGCCCACCAGCATCGCTGCCTGGCCCATTCCTGGGACATGGGGGCTCTGTAGCTGAGGCAGCTGTGCTGTCCTTCCCTGCAGCCCCCATCACCCAGCAGCTGGAGGTGCCGCCAAGCTGTGGGAGAGGAATGCTGTGGCTTAAAAGTGGCTGGGGAAGAACAGAAAAAGGCCAACGAAACACAGCAGCCATTTCAGTGAAATTACATTACTTGTTTTCAGGGTCAGTACTTAAGTAATGGTAAGACTGCACACAACGCTATAAATCTCCCCTTGAGCATAAGCATATGGAAAGTATTGTGGGATAAATGAACTTCATAAATTACACTTTCTCTGTTTTCACTCAGTCCTCCCTTCTCTTGACGATTAATACTTCACTTCTACCTCATTCCATGGGCTTTCTGCTTTGCCATACAGGAGGCATCACAGCAAGGAATCCCAAAGGACTCAAATTATTCTGCAAGAGGTCTTTTGGGCTTCCCAGGTATCATCAAGAACATAAAGAAAACAAAGAGCTCTGCTTAGACAGAAACAGATGGCCATGTTGTAAAAGAAATAGTGTGTGCTAATGCCTTTTCAGAGCTGGGAGCCGTGCTTTGCTCCTGGCTGAGGTTGGTGAGACGGTGACCTGGACATTTGTGTGGTGCTTCCAGGGAAGACCTCAGCACTTGATGATGTACCCAGCCATGGGTTGGAAAGGGTTGGCAGATGCACTTTTCTCATTTGAGACAAAGTGCAGCTCTGAAGTACATTGCCTTAAAGCTGCTCATGAGGTGTCCAGTTCCCAGTTTACTGTTGCACCATCCATGGTTTTGGTCCTCAGTCTTCCTGTCCCTTGTCTGGGTGTTCATCATGCTCACCCTTGCAGCACCTTCAAGTCCTCTGAAGGACACTGTCTTTACCTGCTTTGACAAGGAGTCTTTAATGCAATTTGTTCTACACCAGGGCTTACAGACGCTCAAGATCTCCCATCTACAGCTGGTCAGAAAGCAGATTTCATATCCCATGAGAAAATGTCAAGATTTAAATGCTTTTATTGTAAAAGAGGCAGAAAAGGGCAAACTTATTTCTTTTTATTTAAGTGATGTCCCAGGGAGATTTGCTCAGCTTTGATCCTTCTCTCTTTCCTCCTTTCTCTTTTTTGCTTCTCCATTAAATAAGGTAAATATCACTTTGAATAATACAATAAAATTCCCAGTAAGAAATAAACTCAGCTTAGGATACAGAGGGTATACAGGCATATTTTATGTACTTTTGATAGTAAAACACATGGAAGTGGTGAAGAACATATTTCTGTGTTGATGAAGTGCTGCATTCCTGAAAACAAAAAACAAAACAAAACAAAACAAACAAACAAACAAACAAAAAACCAAACCAAACCAAACAAAACAAAACAAAAACAAAACAAAACAAAACAAAACAAAAATCCCCACCCAACCCCCCTTTTTTTTTTTCAGGCATCTATGTTCAAACCCTTTCTATCATGTACTTTGGCAATGGAGGTGAGCCCCAGTTTGTGTAGGAGCTGTCTTGCTGTTGAGCTGGAGCAGAATATGAGGGGAATGTTGAGTCTACCTTGGTTTAATTAAATCAGTTTATCTTCCAGACCAAGATGAAGGCTCAGCCCTTCTCCTGTCAGAGACAGAAGACAGAAATGGATGGGGAGGGAGAGGGGAGACAGAGTGTGGGATTTTCCCATTGCAGTCCCAGGAGGGGCATATTTCTGTAGCCAGGGTAAGTTACAGACAGAATCTGTCTGAAGATGGGAATACATTTTTGAGGTTTCCCCCCTCAATAGTTTCATATTTTCCATGCAGAGAGACGGCATTGGGATATTTCCCTTTGGAGGTCTGTGGGTCTTTGAAGTGGCTTCTTAAGTTTAAAATAGATATAAGGCAGAATGAAAAAGAGGCATCTTACACTATTTCCTTTAATATGACAAACAGATTGCCTTTAAGAACTGTTTGCAGTATCAATGCCGTTCTTGACCGGTTCTGATAGATCAGGGTTTTATCTATTATATTTCAATACCATGTTATCCTGCACTCTCCTGTATATTACTGACTGTTTCACGGCCTTGTAATTGAGCATCCCGCTTGGCATATGGATAATAACAGTGGGCAGAGAGGCTGCTTCAAGAACATGGCTTTTTCTGAATGTTACGTCTGATTTAGCAGAACTATGCCTAGGTCAATTATTGCTCCTATCAGGTGGCATTATTTTCACAGCAGTCACTGAATTACCCATAGTAACAGAAATGAGGGTCAGTTATTTGTCTTTCAGTTACCCCTGAATTTAATTTAGTTTATTGATCAGGCTCCAGAGCCTCAAATAGCTGCCCTGCAAGTAAGAAATGTGTCATGCAAAATTATTACTTTTGTCCTCAAATTTTATGCACCCGAAGTCTGATTTTTAACCCAAATAAATTTTTCTTTTTGCAGCTGAAAGGTTTGAACAGCCTATTTATATCAAACAAAATATTTCTACTCTGTGTAGAAGCCTTTGTCACTTCAGCTGCCATGGACACATTCAGCTTTTCACCAGAAAGCTTGATAATGTACAGGTTTTCTCCTATAACTCAAAATTTTAATTTTTAGTATCCTTCTCTCATTGCATTGAGCTTTAACTATGTGTTAAATACGAACTCTACAGCTCCTTGAGATGCGTCTCTTCCAGTCACTGTTACCCAGGACGCCTGCTGTTGGCATCGGCCTTTTGAACTATATGCCAAACGGTACCTTCAGTCCTTTTTCTTATATATTTATGAGAAAGGGTTGAGGAGGGGCTGGGTTTGTGTTCTTTCTTCACTTAAGTGGCAATCTGTTGAAAGTGTAAGGGCAAAAGCAAAGCAATGAAGAATAAAGGGTTTTAATCATACTTTTTAACTGTTTACTTTGTATCTGATGGTGTTGTGATTTACTTCCACTGTGCAAAGAACATTCGGGGGAAAAGAATACTTTGTTGAATATTTACACTGCCACTTTCTTCAAGTAAACTGTAAAATCTCATAACAAACATATTGGAGATTTCTGCAAAACCTTAGATAATTCCTGCTTATCAGAGTTTGAGAAAAAATTAGAATAAGCAAAAACCTTTAAAAACAATAAAAATATTTTTTTAGGCTTATGGAAAGGAAAATGGACTAATCTTAAAAAAAAAAAAAAAAGTTAGGAAAAAATATGCTACAAAGCCTTGGAGACTTCAGTTGACATAAGGGCCTTCAATCTGTTGAAATGAGAATTTTCTTAGTTGTTTTATACAGAAAACAAGCGTTCCCCCCACAACCCCCTTATGCTGCTTGCATATTCTTGTTGGCACCAGAATATTCTTTTGTCTCCTTTAAGAGAGACAAACAAAGCAGTACAAATTCATTGTTATGTCACTTTATACCGATGACAAATGGACCTTTAAATGTATGACAGTCAGAAGAATTTCGCAGACTTTTTGAAAACAAAAAGAGGAGGAGGTCAGGGTTAATTTAAACATGGAATTTTAGTTTCTAACCACATTTGATCTTATCTTGAGAGAAATTATTTAATGGGTTATTGCATGGAAATGGAAAGAGCTGGAAAAACCTTTAAAGTCATCTGACACAGCATTGAATTTCCAGCATATTTTTGAGTGTCTGTCTTGGAAGAAAAAAAAAAAATGAAGCAGCTACAATTTCAGGCCTGATCTTCAGAGGGAAAAAAATGTTTGTGCAGAGCTTTGTTGCTGATGAATGGGAATTACCGCAGAACTAAGTTTACCGTGTACAAATCCCTTGCACATGGTGCAGTGGGATGGGTATTCTTTAGTAAATACAGCAAAACAAGCTTTGAATTTGCAGTGGGACATCGATAAGACAGCCAGGGATGGTTTTGTTGCACGTTGACCGTGCCAGAGTGCCCAATGAATCTGCATCTTGCACGCTCTTCCCTCCTTCTTTGGCTACCCGTGACACCAATTTTCATTCTTGTATGGTTACTATTCACCTAGTGTTGTTCAGAGCCTAGTTGTGTGTTGAAGGTTGGTACAAAGTTGTTGTTGTGGAAAAACGTCTCTAGGTCGTATTGGACCGCCTAACTCTCCTCTGCTGAAAATTGAGGGTATGTGCTGTTTGCTGGTCTAGCAATGGTAGTCAATACCATTGGTAGCAATGGTAGTCAATACCATTGGTAGCAATGGTAGTCAGTCTGGTAGAAGTGTGAGGTCTCCTGTTTTCCAGTCTCACACAGAAGGTGGTCCGTCACTGACAAATTGTCTTTCAGCTGGTTGTTGTTCCTCAGAAGTAAAATATCCCAGAAGAAGTGCATGGGCTATCTAGTATCCCTGGAGGAGTAGGAGCATCTGTACCTATGGAAAGGCACACACATGCTCTCTTTGCACTTTTTCTAATACAAAGAAGATAACAAAGAGTTATGGGGCAGTTTTACTGTGGCTGAACACTTCTGCCCAAGCTGGCACCCTATCATCCATTTCCACTCTCACCTTTTTCATTTTCAGCAGTGTGGGCCCTTTTGTGTGCAGGAGGGGGCAGGAGAGCTTTTCCCAGTTTTCACTGGCTTAGCATCCTTTCACAGGCCAGTTCTGCAGGGACATGTAGAAATACAGTGTAGCCATGACCTGGAGAGCCACCAGTGGCTCTGTCAATGCATCTAGTAATTTTGTTCATTACTACAAAGAAATTAAAACTTATAAGTTGTTTGTCTTAGTCTGCTGAAAATTTAGCTTAGATCCTGCAACAATTTATGACCATTACCATAGAATCATAGAATCGTTTAGGTTGGAAGGGACTTTGAAGATCATCTAGTTCCAACCCCCTTGTCATAGGCAAGGACACCTCTCACAAGACCAGGTTGCCCAAGGCCATGTCCAGCCTGGCCTTGAACGCCTCCAGGGATGGTGCATCCACAGCTTCTCTGGGCAACCTGTGCCAGTGCCTCACCACCCTCAGAGTGAAAAATTTCTTCCTGATATCTAATCTAAATGTCACCTCTTCCAGTATGAAGCCATTACCCCTCTTCCTATCATTACATGCCCTTGTAAAAAGTCCCTCTCCAGATTTCAAACCTTAACAGCACCATGCATGGAAGTAAGCTCCTAGTCAGTGATGGCAAAGTTGTTGCTTAAATCTTTGGGTACAAACCTGGGTCAAACTATGCAACTTTTCAGTTTCCTCTAATTTTTCTTCTGGACATGACATTTCCACTCTTTACAGTCTTAAATATCTTTTTATCTTCTGTTTAAACCTATATGCCTGTTATATGTCAAAGCTTATCTGATGTCTTATTAAGCAAGTAGTTGCTTTGGTATCTTTTTCTGTCTAAATAGGTGCTGCTAGATCAGGGAACTCCACTAGGAAGAGGCCACCTCAGTAACGTTGGCTTTGTGTTATGCCTGTGGCATGGAGTAACCCTGAGCTTAGCCTCAAAAATCTGCCAGTTTTAGGTATGGTGACAAACTGGCAAAGTCCACATGCAAGTACAGGGAGGTCAGTAAGCTCTCTGGGTCTCAGCAGTGCCGTGTCACCATAGACCATTCTTATTCAATGGAGTTTGCTACCCAAATTATGTGTTGATGCAAAGTCACAGTCTTTACCACTAAAGCCGCACTGGTAAAATGTTTTCTGCGTTGACTCCACCAGTGGAAGAAAGAATTTTAGAGGATCTTTCAGGGTAGTTTCTGCTGAATGGGGAGTGGGAGAAATACTGGCAGTGCAAACTCAAGGAAGTCAAATTCAAGAAACTGCAAGAGAGAAAAAGGCTTTCAGTTGAACTGTTTAATTGTTTTATGGGTACATTAACAGTCTGTTTCCTATTCACTGGGTATTCAACAACAATAACATTTATTTTTGTACCCCTATGTGCCTTCTTATTCAAATGTCACTGCTCAGAATAAATATGCCTAACGTATCTTTCCATCAGCCTTCCAGTAAAATAAGACCAGGATCATGATTACTGGTATTTTGAAAGTGGCAAATGGGGAAAAATTCAAAACAATGCTCTAAGAAGTTTTTGGCCTGATAAATAAGGGAGAAGTTGTCCTTGAAGTTGTCCTTAAAGTTGGCCTTACATTTACATTATTGGTGATACAAATTACACGAGACAACAAAAGTCAAGAAGTTTGTTTCAGCTTTTGTGTGAATTAGCCACTTCCAGAGTTTTCAGCTTTTTTCCCGGTTGTGATTTGTTGCATTAGCCTCATGTTCTTGAAGTTTGCTTCGCATTTTGGCCACCTTTCAACTAAAGGGTTGTTTGCAAATTACTTAGTTTATTCAATACCTGACTCGGTCTTTCCTTTCTTATTAGCGCAGGAAATGCGAGTTGGTGAAATGGGAAAACCATGCTCTGAACGTGACGAGCAAAGACAGTGCAGGGCTTGGTCTTGTTTTTATTAGAAAACATCAAGAACTGTTATCAAATCAAAACAGTGGAATTTTTTCTTCATCCATTTTTTGTATAAAGTTATAAATCACATGTTATGAGACTGTCATGAGTTAAGGTGTATTTATTTTGGACTTCTCCAACTAAGCAGCAGTCCAAGTAAGAAGTCTGCTTTCAGTAAGTAGTCTTTTTTAACAAGAAGACATACTTACCAAATTGTAATTGTACAAACTTCGTCTACACATTAGAGTGAACAGTCTATGTGCCTTTGATATATAGGGGGAAAAAAAGGTGAGGTTTTTAAATGTTAATTTGCATGAAGAAAGAGAGTCCCTGATGTAGACTCTGTCTAGCTTGGCAGAAATGTACAGAATTTTGCACTGTGTGCTGCTAAGACCCTGCTTTTAATAGGTCAGACAATGAAAACTTTTCCTGAATGTAAGAAGATAGATAAGAAATACTAAGAGGTCAAAGATTTTGTCTAATGAGGGCCTTACTAATTGAATAGTGTTAATGTTACATCTCCTAGGACCGTATTGCAATATTTTAGGCTTCAGAATTTTTTATCTGGTATCAAAATAACCACTTCTGTCACATTTTTTTCAAGTACCATATCTTAGAATAACATCAAGCACTTTTTGACCAAGATGAAATCTTATGGAAAAATGTAGTTGTTACTAACATTGCCTGCTATAAAAAGTAATTATTTTATTTCGGTTTCATTTTTTTTCATGAAAGCATCAAAAATCTTATTTTTTTACCATGAATGCTTTAAAAACCTCACAAACACCAGTTTTATTTTAACATTTACAAAGATATATATAAAAGGAGGAAAAAGTTTTAAAATATTCCTGTTTAAAATTTACTTATTTTTTTAAAAAAAATCATTGAATTAGATATTGGTATTATTTACAGCAAGAAATTCAGCTACCTATCAAGCCCAACACGAGTCACAAGCCCAACACACAAATAATTAAAAAAAAAAAAAGGCAACCCAGCAACATATAAAGCAAAATTCATGAAATATAATAATATCAAATATAATTCAGGTAAGATGTCAATTCAAGGTAACAAAAAAAAAAAAAAAAAAACAAATTCAAGAAGTCTGGTGCCCTTTTGAAGTATTAAATCTGGATGAAAACCAATTTCACCTGCCACAATTTGCTTTACCTTCCTTGGCATTTCTTCACATAAGTCAGGTGGCCTGTGCTCCTACACACTCTTGTAAAGCCCTCCCCAGTGTATAGGCAGTGTCTCCATTTACTGTCTGTCCTTTGGGATTAAGGACACCTTCCCTACTTCAAAGGGGTGTGCAAACCACATCAAGGCCAGGCTGGATGGGGCTTTGAGCCCTGGGTGTCCCTGCCTAGGGCAGAGGGCTTGGAATTGGATGATCTTTAAGGTCCCTCCCAACCCAAACTGTTCTATAATTGTATGATTAGGGAGGAAGTATTGCAGTGTTGGAGAGGAGGCTGCACAGATAACCTGGCTGCCAACCCTTCCCTCGCCTGCTTTTCACTTAATTTCCAGTGTTAGTTTGCATGAAATCAGGTTGCACGCACTGGGACTGCTTGATCACTTGGAGGCTCTCTGCTGTCTTCCTAAGTAGATATTTCTCCATCTATCTCTATTAAATACAACTCCAATACAGCTATTCCTAGACGTGTCAGCGTGCAGGAGAATAAGGTGATTGGGTCCAGTCAGCACGGGTTTGTGAAAGGCAGGTCATGCCCGACAAACCTGATCTCCTTCTATGACAAGGTGACCCACTTGGTGGACGAGGGAAAAGCTGTGGATGTTATCTACCTGGATTTTTGCAAAGCTGTTGACACTGTTTCCCACAGCATTCTCCTGGAGAAACTGGCTGCTCATGGCCTGGGCAGGTGCCCTCTTCGCTGGGTAAAAAACTGGCTGGATGGCCATGCCCAGAGAGTGGTGGTGAATGGAGTTAAATCCAGTTAGTGTCCGGTCACAAGTGGTGTTCCCCAGGGCATGGTGCTGGGGCCCGTTCTCTTTAATACCTTTATCAATGATCTGGATGAGGGGATCGAATGCACCCTCAGTAAGTTCTGAGATGACACTAAGCTAGGCGGGTGTGTTGATCTGCTTGAGGGTAGGATGGCTCTGCAGAGGGATCTGGACAGGCTGGACCAATGGGCTGAGGCCAATGGTATGAGGTTCAACAAAGCCAAGTGTCGGGTCCTGCACTTGGGTCACAACAGCCCCATGCAGCGCTACAGGATTGGGGCAGAGTGGCTGGAAAGCTGCCCAGCAGAAAAGGACCTGGGGGTGTTGGTGGACAGCCGGCCGAATATGAGCCGGCAGTGTGCCCAGGTGGCCAAGAAGGTCAACAGCATCCTGGCCTGTATCAGGAATAGTGTGGCCAGCAGGATCAGGGGAGTGGTCATCCCCCTGTACTCAGCTCTGGTGTGGCCCCACCTTGAGTACTGTGTTCGGTTTTGGGCCCCTCACTACAAGAAGGACATTGAGGTGTTGGAATGTGTCCAGAGAAGGGCTACAAAGCTGGTGAGGGGTCTGGAGGACAAATGTTATGAGGAACGACTGAGGGAACTGGGGTTGTTTAGCCTGGAGAAGAGGAGGCTGAGGGGAGACCTTATCACCCTCTACAACTACCTGAAAGGAGGGTGTAGAGAGGTGGGGGCTGACCTCTTCTCCCTGGTGACAAGTGATAGGATGAGAGGAAATGCGTTTAAGTTATGTCAGACGAGGTTTAGATTGGATATTAGGAAATACTTTTTCACTGAAAGGGTTATTAAACATTGGAACCGGCTGCCCAGGGAGGGGGTGGATTTGCCATCCCTGGAGGTGTTTAAAAAAAAAGGTAGATGTGGTACTTGGAGACATGGTTTAGAAGTGGTTTTTGTCAGGGTAGGTTAATGGTTGGACTTGGTTATCTTAAAGGTCCGTTCCAACCTCAGCATTTCTATTCCCTACAATTAGGGGCAAACGTCATTCCTGATGGGTAGAGTTGAGATTGATGGGTGTTTCAGTAGCCAGCAGCTCTGTAGTTACTGATTCCTACCAGGGAAGTGATTTCATCTTTCTCTGCAGCCATAGCTG
Organism: Vanellus vanellus; assembly: GCF_965231255.1. Classification (NCBI taxonomy): domain Eukaryota; kingdom Metazoa; phylum Chordata; class Aves; order Charadriiformes; family Charadriidae; genus Vanellus; species Vanellus vanellus. The sequence continues at coordinate 10,075,098 of NC_138908.1, forward strand.
GGTGGCCAGCAAACAGCTTGTGCTGTGTATCTCCTCTGCGACACGGAGTATTTGAGCTCCTCCTGACATGGGTGGCAGGCAAGGTCAGAAAGTGCTCCAGGGCACAGTGGGGCTGTGCTGGGAAAGCAGTATCAAACCTTTTTCCAGTGTATCAAATATAGAATCAAGAATCGTAGAATCCTTTAGGGCAGAAAAGACCTTTAAGATCATTAAGTCCAACCGTAAACGTATACATCGCTACCTTTTCATTTCAATGTTCTAATTGATCACTGCTTTAACCTTGCTAAGATTTTGAGCCTATGGGAGCTGCATCGACATAAGGAGTGCCAAAATGAGCTATTTCTATTAGATTTGCACTTTACACTTGCCTACATAGATGTAAACAGGCCCACAACTGTAAGGCATAAAAGAGAGCTTGGGAGGTAAAACAGGCCATTATCAGAGAAGCACATCTGCTGAGAGACCATGCCCTTGCGAGGTGCATTTCAATTAAGGAAATCAGACAGAAAATTCCTGCTCACAAGGTTTCTATGACCCGCACCACTGATAGGATGTGAAAGTGAGCAATGTTTGAGAGCTGATTTAGAGAAAATCTGTATAAAAATTAATATTTACTTTATATATTTTCTTTAAGGAATTTTATTTAATATATTTAATTACAGTATTGTCAGCCACATAATTTAAGTGTTTGTTATATAATGGATTATTTACTGTTTGATAAATGTCATTTAAAGAAAAAACTCTAAAAATAGAATTCTTTGCTTGACGATGTCCCACTAGCTCTTCTACTAGCAGCCTTGCAGACCCTAAGCACTAAAAGATTTAAAAATGCACTTGCAGCAGGATTCCCCACCAGTGACTAGCCCGAAACTGGATTCCACACTTCCTATGAGTAAGACCTGCTGGCAGCAGATGGGAAAAGCCTGTCTCGCAGGGGGAAAATGGTTCTTGGGGCAGAGTTAGCAGGGCTCATTGGGAGAGCTTTAAACTAGATTTGAAGGGGGATGGGTGTGTAACTGGGCTTGCTAGAGAGGCATCTGGGCATAGTAGCTCAGCAACTGTGGGGCCGAGTGCTAGTACTTTTGAGAATCAGAAGGCCCACCACTCCTCAAGGGCAAAAACTACACACTCATTGGCTTTTCTGAAATGCCTGTACACCGACGCGTGTAGCATGGGGAATAAACAGGAGGAGTTAGAGATCTGTGTGCGGTCACAGGACCATGATCTCATTGCAGTTACTGAGACATGGTGGAATGGCTCACATGACTGGAACACAGTCACGGAGGACTATGTTCTCTTTAGGAAAGATAGGCCGGTGAGGCGAGGCGGTGGACTTGCTCTTTATGTGAGAGAGCAACTGGAATGTATTGAGCTCTCCCAGGGAGCAGATGAAGAGCAAGTTGAGAGCTTGTGGTAAGGATCAAGGGGCAGGGTAATATGAGAGACACTGTTGTGGGTGTCTATTACAGGCCACCTGATCAGGATGGGGTAGTTGATGAGGCCTTCGGCAGACAGGTGAAAATCGCCTCACAATCACAGGCCTTGATTCTCATGGGGGACTTCAACTACCCTGATACCTGCTGGGAAGGCCACACAGCTAGGCATGTACAGTCCACGAGGTTCCTCCAGTGCATTGATGACAACTTTTTGACTCAGGTGGTGGAGGAGCCTACAAGGAAAGGTGCTCTACTGGACCTGGTACTGACAAACAAAGAGGGACCGGTGGAGAATGTAAAGGTTGGGGGCAGACTGGGCTGCAGAGATCATGAGAAGATAGAATTCAGGATTAAGTGTAGTATAGACAAAATGACAAGTAGAGTTGAAACCTTAAACTTCAGGAGGGCTAACTTTGATCATTTCAAGGAGTTGCTTGGAGAAATCCCATGGGAGAGGGCTCTAGAGGGTAAGGGGGCTGCTATTTAAGCGTCACTTCCTCCAAGCTCAGAATAAGTGCATCCCAAAGAGAAAAAAATCAGGCAAGGGAAGAAGGAGACCTGCATGGCTGAGCAGGAACCTTCTGAAAAAGCTCAGGTGGAAGAAGGGAGTTTACAATAGGTGGAAGAAGGGGCTGACTGCTTGGGAGGAATACAAGAATGCTGTCAGGGTATGCAGGGAGGAAACAAGGAAAGCCAAGGCAGCCTTGGAATTGAACCTGGCGAGGGATGTCAAGGCCAATAGGAAGGGTTTCTTTAAGTATATAGGAGACAAAAGAAAAACTAGGGAAAATGTGGGCCTGCTGTTGAACGAGACAGGTGCCGTGGTGACAGATGATGCAGAGAAGGCGGAGTTGCTAAATGCATTCTTCACTTCTGTCTTCACTGTTCAGGCCAGTCCTCGGGAAACCCAGACTTTGCAGGCAACAGAGAAAGTCTGGAGAGAGCAAGACTTTCCTTTGGTTGACGAGGAGCAAGTTAGAGATCAGATAGATAAACTGGATATCCACAAATCCATGGGGCCTGATGGGATGCATCCTCGAGTGCTGAGGGAGCTGGGGGAAGTCATTGCTGGACTGCTCTCCATCATCTTTGAAAGGTCCTGGAGAACAGGTGAGGTGCCTGAGGACTGGAGGAAAGCCAATGTCACTCCAGTCTTCAAAAAGGGCAAGAAGGATGACCTGTGAAACCACAGGCAGGCCAGCCTCACCTCCATCCCTGGAAAGATGATGGAACAGCTTGTGCTGGGTATCATCTCAAAGCACCTTGATGAAAAGAAGGTTATCAGAAGGAGTCAACATGGATTCACTAAGGGGAAGTCGTGTCTGACTAATCTGATAGCATTCTATGATGAAGTGACTGGATGGGTGGATAAGGGGAGGGGAGTGGATGTTGTCTACCTTGACTTTGGCAAGGCTTTCGACACTGTCTCCCACATCATCCTCACAGGCAAGCTTAGGAAGTGCAGGCTAGATGAACGGACAGTGGGGTGGATTGAGAACTGGCTAACAGATAGAGCTCAGAGGGTTGTGGTTAGTGGTGCAGAGTCTAGTTGGAGGTCAGTAACAAGTGGTGTCCCTCAAGGATAAGTACTGGGTCCAGTCCTGTTCAATATATTCATTGATGATCTGGATGAAGGGATAGAGTGTACCATCAGCAAGTTTGCTGATGACATAAAACTGGGAGGAGTGGCTGACACGCCAGAAGGCTGCGCTGCCTTACAGCGTGACCTGGACAGGCTGGAGAGTTGGGCAGGGAGGAACCTAATGAAATTCAACATGGGTAAATGTAGGGTACTGCACCTGGGGAGGAATAACCCCATGCATCAGTACAGGTTGGGGGCTGACCTCCTGGAGAGCAGCTCTGTGGAAAGGGACCTGGAAGTCCTGGTGGACAACAGGATGACCATGAGCCAGCAATGTGCCCTGGCGGCCAAGAGGGCCAATGGCATCCTGGGGTGCATCAAAAAGAATGTGGCCATCAAGTCGAGGGAGGTCATCCTCCCCCTCTACTCTGCCCTGGTGAGGCCGCATCTGGAGTACTGCGTCCAGTTCTGGGCTCCCCAGTTCAAGAAAGACAGGGATCTGCTGGAGAGGGTCCAGCAAAGGGCTACAAAGATGATTAGGGAATTAGAACATCTTTCATATGAGGAAAGGCTGAGGAACTTGGGTCTCTTTAGTCTAGAGTAAAGAAGACTGAGGGGGGATCTTATTAATGCTTTCAAATACTTAAAGGGAGGATGCCAGAGGGATGGGAGGAGTCTTTTTGTAGTGGTGCCCATTGATAGGACGAGGGGTAATGGGCACAAGCTTGAACATAGGAAGTTCCATCTTAACATGAGGAGGAACTTCTTTCCTTTGAGGGTGGCAGAGCACTGGCACAGGCTGCCCAGAGAGGTTGTGGAGTCTCCCACTCTGGAGATGTTCAAAACCTGCCTGGAGGCTGTCCTGTGCAACTTGCTGTAGGTGACCCTGCTCTGGCAGGGGGGTTGGACTAGATGATCTCCAGAGGTCCCTTCCAACCCTGACTATTCTGTGATTCTGTGATTCTGTGAAGACACCAGTTATGCTGAGCCTCAGCTGGACATGTGTATTACAGGATCAATAACGCTTGAACTACCATTTCCCACAGAAGCAAAAGTAAAACCTAGACTGTGCTTAACTAGACGTAATGTGAGCAGTGTCACTGATAACGCTGGGGATAGCCCATGGTGCGGGGTTAATCGTACGGTTTGCTGGGTTGCTGCCTTCTTGTGTCTCTGCCATGATCCTTGATCTTCCCACAGTCAGAAATGAGCCTTTCCATCTAACCCCTCCATATATCACTCCCACCAGGAGTTCTGTGCCTGTCTAGTTTAATGATAATGGCCAATGAACCTGGTACTTTATATTGGTAAGAACAGTGAGTAAACCTGACATTGTAAATTTTTTTTCCCAAAGTAATTTTCCAAAGCTCCTTTATGAAAAAAAGGATTAATGACATTGGGTAATCCAATATTGCTCTGGTACACTGTTAATTTCCTTTACCCAGTTATGTCAATTAAATGCGAGCCATTAGTGCAACTGCTCGGTCTGTTCTAATGAGGTATGTATTGATTTATAATGAAGATTATTTTTTTCAAGATTAAATGTAGCTTGGAAAAAATGGTTAGAAAGTCTGACAGGACAGACATTTCTGTTCCACTGAAGCAACATATTCACTTTTTCCCTTCCACAGCTGCTACAAACGTCTACAAACATACAATGGGATGGTTAATTACAATTGTGATTCAGCAGTTGGATCCACACGGGATCTCTGCAGAGATACTCAAAGGTGGGGGTGAAGATCCAGCCTAATTGTACTGCACAATTTTGAACAAAATTTGCTGCAAAACTGAACGGCACAAACAGGGGATTGCTCCAAGGCTGTTCTCTGTGCATTTGAAATGGCTCATTGTGAGAAACACTTTTGCAACCCAGAGGTGTAGTCCACGTGCAGAGTAACGTGCTCCTCTAACTTTATGGTCTGTTACTGCTCCACGTGCATAGATCATGATGCTGCATTACATAAAAAAATCATAAATATGGGAAAGCGGTTCTGTGTTGGCGCAGCACTTACCTCAGAACCTGGGGGTGGAGGGAAGCCAAGGGAGTCTCGGAGTGCCTGTGCACACAGACACTGGCGTTCTGTCTTGTTTCTCAGCGAGTCCATTTTCAAGGCAGGGCCAAGAGCTGTAATTTCCATTTAGCGGTTGCTTCCCAGAGTCATTTTCAGGTCTATAGAACAGGCCTGAAGGTTTTATTTGAGCACATGTGGCACAGTTGGGATGTATTTCAGAAATACCTTCCAACAGCCAAAGCCATTAAAAACATTTGCAACAACCTGTACCAAAACCTAGGTATGTAGCTGGGAAGTGTTTGAAGCTAAATTCACTTCTCAGTTAACGTGGGTCATAGGCTTTATAACTGATTAGGAGCAAAGAATGTGGTCTCCTGGACATTAACAAATAAGAAAAATCACAGTCTTAAAAGAGATTGAGTTAAAATCATCACACCCTTGGTATGCTCTGGGAAAGGTGCACCTAAAGAGAGTCAGAGCATAAGGTCTCTGCGGGGACCACCATCCTTACATGGTGGATGAAGCCCTAACTCAGGGAAGCATCCACAGGCTGAGCAGCACAAGCAGTCTCCTCTCCATCAGTGAGGCACTTCCCCAGTGGAGCAGCCCCCCTGCCCGACTCCCACCACAGCCCTGGCCGGGTCACCCTGGTGAGCTATCAGCAGCCCGCAGGAGACTCCCGTCAGACCAAACGCACGCCAGCTTCTGCAAGGAAATCCAGGCTCGGCTCCTCCACCAAAATACTTCACCACAGTGTACCATGGAGGGGACTGTTTACACCGGAGCACTGGAGAAATTCCTCTTCTCCAGTCAGCAAGTTAACTAATTTTAACAAACAGTCCCACTCCTACAATTATATATTGCACAACTACATTTCAGAGGTGAAACTGCTGTCAATAATTGGCTATTTTTTCTGCCATTTTGCATGAAAAAAAGAAAGAGGTCTCCTTGACTTGAATTTTGGTCCCAGATCATCTTTGCTCCTGTCTCTTTGTACAAGGGACCCTGCTACTCTGGGATCAACTTTAAATCTTTCTTGAGGATCTGCACACAGAGCAAAGATTTCTTCACACTCGAGGAGCTCTGTCACCTCTGCAATTGCAGAGGAAGTCAGGGAAAGTGTGATGGGGGTAGTAAGGTTAAGGCAATCATGCTCCCCAGTGTATTTCCAGCTCTGTCCAATTTCTGGAAGCAAAGTGGCTGAGAGCTATTCTTCTGCTAATGAAGGACAAATTTTTCCTGGGCTCCACCTTAAGCCTCTAATGGTCAGCTTCACTCTCCAGTGTGCTGCATACTTCAGATGCTCCTTTGTATCTCCTGCTCCAGGGACCCAAACTCATCCCAGTTCTGGTGTGTTTCAATCACAGGTGTTAAGAACAGTCAGTGATCATTACTAAGGAGGCACGTTAGAGCCAGGACTTCAATCTGGAGGCAGCTCCATATCAATAGGAAAATTGTACAAACCTCTGCATTTGCAGAAATATGAGTCATGAGAGAGGCACAGGTGACGTGAGTCCTACAGAAAGTTGGCTTGAAAATAAGCATGTGAAAAAAAAAAATAAAAATGGTTTTCTCCAGTTGCAAAGCCACAAAAATATGTACATCTCTTTTTCTAAAGACTTTTTTTGTTTGCTTTCAAAATGACCATATTTAACAGTTTTCCTGGGGAGAAAAGGGAAAACACTTGTGGTTTTCTCATAGAGCTCAACACAGCTATTATTTGGCTCTTATTTTGCTCTTACTGAGATAGCATTTTCTTCTGTGATAAAGCATAAATGGAATTAATTTGCAGTCAGTCTTGTTTGCATTTGTGCGTGAGCAGAGCTTGACAAACGGCTTGGGAATTTATGAGGGTTTGGTTACCTTTATAACATTTGAAAAAATGAGGGCTTGTTTCATCTTCTCCCTAATGCCAAGAAAAGAGAAAGTAAAACAAGCAAAGTCACCTAAGGCTTTCTTCCTCTCCAGAGAGGTATGTAATCCCATAATACTTGAGACACGGTAAACTGCTGTTTTTTTAATAGACGCCTGCTTTAATGTAGTGTATAAAAAAGTATTGTGTATATGCTCATAGTTTTTTGAGTCATGCTTTTCAACTGATAAATAGTTTACTATACTAAACCTCACGGTATGGAGGATTTAATGCCTAATATTACAGACTTATGTAATTGGCATTTGACTTATACAGAATCTCAAGCAGGCCAAAAGTGTTATTTTAAACTCAGTTTGAGCTTAATAATTGAGCCAATACTCAATCAGGGCCAGATTTTATATGTGTCTGCCTGAATAGGCCATCCACTTTGATGCTGACACACAGGAATCCAACAAGCCAAATTTCGCTCCTAAGAAATCACTAGAAACAGGTAGCTATTTATAAATTCTGAGTGCCAGAAAGAGCTAATGTGACCATTTAGTCCAAATTTCCATGCAGCATAAGATGTTAAACTTAAGTCATTTCAGCATCATGTGTTGATTCATTTTGACCTATATCAAATCCTTTAGAAAGACAAATAATTTAATGACTTCACTAAATGGGAAAAACAACAAAAAAAGAGACTCGTGTTACTTTGCAGATGTTGATATTGTAGCCAACTCTTCCAGCATTTAAGCGCTGAATTCACAGTAGCAGTTTTAACTATTTTCAACTTTTTTATACCTTATGTTACTGGACAATGTAAAAGCTTTCTAGATATAATTTAACGGGAATAATAGGTATATTTTTGGCTCCTTTAAAAAAAAAAAAAAGAGGAAGAGAAACTACAACCTTTAAAAATAATGACTAATTTCAGGTGGATATGCAGTCTGATATGTGATAACGTGGAAAATAGTTGAAGTCATAAAATAGGTTCAGCTTCATAATCATTCAAATGTAGACATTTTAATATAGCATTCTATTGAATGTAAGGACTGTTTCAACATATACAGACATATAAATTGTATGTATCTCAGGAGTGTGATATTTTAAAGTTAAGTCAGTGCCAGTGAAAGCCATTAAACTGACAGCACTGGAGGCCAATAGCCTAAATTTACCTGGAGGCCTGGTGTAGTTTGGACTAACAGCATGAGAAAGGCAATGTCAAAGGAATTCGAACCTGAGAAGATTTGCGATGTGATGAGCCTCTGCCAGAAGCACATGAAACTAAACCAGTGTCCAAACTAAATAACTAGAGACCTACTTTCTCTTCCTTCCTGCAGTTTTACCCTCTTCCCTTTCTGCAAGCACCTGACAAACGGTGGCAATTTCTTTGAAGATCACATTTATATTTTTCTCCAGGGCTTCTGTGCCTGTTGAGGTAGAAGAGGCATTTTCAGCACGGATCTAGCCTTCCCCCCCCCACCTCAGAAGCCTCTATACAATGTGCTGCATTACACATATTTCCTTCGTCCTCCCTTAGCTATGAAAAACAGTAGCCTCCCAGGCAATAAATCCTGACTCTCTACATCAGCACGTCAGCCATGACAGCAACCATCCGAAGTGTCCAGCCTTGCTTTTTTTCTTCCTATAAAAGTGAGCTTCAACAGGAGAAAATTCCCTGCAGAGATTTCACCTTTTTGTCATCAACACTGATGACTCCAACCCTCTAAGGAGTCCACCTGTATTTCATCCACCTGTATTTAAGTCTCTAAAGCCCAAAGACAATGACACCAGACTGGGGAGGGGGGGAGCATTTGTCACCTTTTGTTTCACAGACTGAGGAATTGGTTCTTCCTATCTTTTTTCTTCATGGCATATAGCATCTGGAATAGCCATGACAGACCATTGGCCTAGGCAGAAGGGATCTAGCACTATCCAAGTATCTCCCCTTTGGTGCTTTGGGACAATGTAATGCCTACTTATCTCTGGAAGGTGCGTCCATTCAACCTATACCCAATGAATGAAGGTTTCCCAAATAGACTGGCTCAGAAGAGACAGATCATGTCCTGGCACTCACCTGTACTGTGGAAGAAGCCTCACCAGAACAACTGGATGTGAAATACATGTACCCTCAAAACTAGAAGCTGTGAGATGCCAACAGAAATTTAAAACTCATGGCTTCTGAAAGTTGGTGTGGTTTCAAGGGCAGTCTGGAAGCTGTCCATGATTCAGGGAAGAGAAGTGTTTTTCACAAGCAAAGAGACTGCATCTGAACCAGGAAAAATCTGAGCTGAAAGTAGCTGATGCCTGGGAGGCTGCTGTGGGAAATAAAATTTGGTCCTGCCCTTAGTTTCACTCTTACTTAGGCCACCATTGAAAGATATCAGAGTAGATGGACCCTCAGTCTGATCTGTTCCAGCCACTCCTGCACTTCTGTGTTGAGATCTGTTGTGAAATTGAAAATCAGACTGGGGAAGATGTAGGAAAGATGGAAGACTACAACAAAGAAGAAAGAACCAATCCAAACAAGGCACATATGCATTAAAAACTGAACATAAGCAGTGTTCACATTTTCTTTGCTGGACCATTTCAGTTTTCAATACTAATTTTGTCTTCAATATCCAGGTGGCTTCTCTTTTGATCAGTAAAGTTAACTGTCTCTTGATATCTTCAGCTATAGTGGTATCCAGATATGTACATGTTCAGAGGTAAGAAAGACACCGTCTAGTCCTGTGGAGCACTGTGAGGCCCAGTAGACAGACCAGCAAATGCACAGTGTGCTGCTTTCTGTGAAAGCACAACACAGCTCAAGGTCTTTCCCTCAGATATGTCTTATGCATTTTCCAGGAAAAAATAACTGTTGTAATTATAATAATAGCAACCGGTTTCAGAGTAGGAGGAAAAAAAATAATAGATTAATATAATAAAATACACCTGAACTCCAAACTTGGAAAACACCATTATGTAGAGAGCAAGGCTTTCATAGGAAGCCATACCCAATGATGGGTATAGAAATATGGGAATATATAAAAGAGGAGAGAGTGAGCTCCATATTTTCCCTTTGCTTCCTTCTGAGTTCTCTTGAGTTCCTGCCTGGTTCCTTTCATTGCCTGAACAGAACAAGTGGGCCTTGACGTCTTTTGAACAGCTTGATGCAAGCAGTCCTATAGTCTCACCCACCCAACGGCCCAAAATCAACCTGCCTAACATCTGTGAGGCTGTATCTTAATGAAGGGTATGATCTAGTCTTCCAAGGTGTGTTCCACATTTTGTACTTCTACCGAACAGATGACAAAGGGATGCACAAAGAGAACAGAAATCACTGACTCTGGTGACTGAACTCACCACTACACCAATATCTTCAGACATCTGTCTTTGCAGCAATACTTTCTTTGCTCTAAAGAGGCCAACTTAGGTGTGTCTGACCAGCCTATGAGAGAAACAGGTTTTCCTTTTTTCTTATAAGGCAATACCTTATCTTATAATTTGGTATTCAGGAACGGTGCTGCTGGGACGGCTGACTAAGTGGTTCCATGTCACAGCACTGTGTTGGCAGGCTGCCCCGGGGGTGGAAAACTGTGAGCACCCTGAAATCTCTTCCCTGCAGTTTATTTGTTCCTCTGCTGACCAACAGCACACCCATCCCCTGCCCTCCCTGCCGCCTGGGGACAGGCCTCCTGCCCACTGTCACTAAGGTCGGCTCTCATTGCCTCTGCTGCAACTTAAAACACTGAAGTGGGTTCTGCTATAGTCTTTCAGCCTGGTCACCACACGAGAGCTTGTGAAAGGACTTTTTTCTTTGAGGGGCATTTATGGCTGTCTCAAACAGAGGCATCAGGGCAGTTTACCAGCGTGGTCATCTAAAACAGCTTTACAGCTTCTGTATGTGGTCTCAGAAATGAATCAAAGTGAAAGACTCCTTTCCTTTCTTCTTCATCCTAGCAGAAAAATACATACCTGTATACTGAGGGAACTCACTCTGCCTGTGGGTTGTCTAGCAAACAACCTTCCCCCACCCCTCCCTGCATCCCCCCATTTGTCTAAAGGCCATCATCTCTTTGTGGAACTACTTCTACCATCACTAATTGCTAAGCTTCAAGGACAATGTTTTTATAATTGGACATCAGCCAAAACAACAAGCGTATCTAAACCTCTCAACTGTGTACCTATTGCCAATTTTACTGCTGCTTAACCTCGAGGAATTCAGCTTTGCTTTGAAACAGTTCATTGTTTTGAGTCAGACTTTCTTTTAATTCCCTTTCATCATTTAAGGGAAAGTTCTGCCAACTCCATAGTGCTGGTGAAGGGCATAATTGTAATGGATGAATATATCTGATTTCCTCACTTAAATGTACATTTTCACTCATCGTGTCTCAAATTTTATGCTCCACAAAGTCGAGGTTCTCTAAATCTTTGGATTTAACACGCTGTAAGGAATCTTAGCTCAGAATTAAAACTGGTTAAGGGACTAGGCTATTACGAGAGAAAGGCTGGGATGCTGTGACCGGTGAAATCAGTAGGAGTCTTCCGCCTTGACTTTAATGGATGTTAGATTGGGTAATGGGTGGAAGCAAATATAATTGCTTGAAAAGCCTGTGTCTGTCATCAGGACGAACAGTATGAAGTGCACAGTCAGACTGACAAGGAAGCCGTGCTCAGATCTGCTGGTTCCCACTCCACAGACAGCTTCCATTTTGTAAGAGAGCTTTAAATTCCACTGCTTTTAGTGTAAATGGGCAAAGGAAGACAAGGAAGAGATTAATATCCCCATGAAAACTCATGAACTGTTTGTCCAACTCAGAAAGCAAAGCAAATGGCACACACAAATCCTTTCAAGGCTGTTTTACTTCAAGACATGATGTATTGGTGCAATATGAAATTGGAGCAATTTACATGACAAATGCTGACAATGATCTCTAAATATTTCTTCCAAAAGTCAGTGGGAGCCGAGACAGTCCAGAGCACCACACCATTAGGCCAGTTCTTTCTTCCTCACGTACATCCAATGTGAGATGAGAACTTTAATTCAATATGACCCGTGAAAGAATCCCTTGGACAAACAGCCGGTGAGATTAGTATGACCAAAGCTTGGGTGAAGTTCCCAGAGCAATAACGCTTGGACCCAAAAGTTTTCTGGCCCTCAAGGACAGCATGCCCTTAACAGCAAGGAATTCCTCCACTAACGGATTATAGCAATATGTGTCCTTGCTCCTCTTCACGGCCTTGGCTTCAATGGAAGCTGCTTGTGCTTATGGACCCGTGACTGTACAAGGAAGGATCTGCCCAAGCATGTCTGCGATTTAATTGCTGTGCTTTCTTGGCATGATAGGAAAGCAATATGGGTTTTTCCTGAGTAGGAGAAACACGTATTCCATCTGACGCTGGTTCAATGTTATGGTAACCATCTCTGTAGTATCTAAATGGCTTCTAAGATTAAAATCTTCCTCAGTTCAGAGCTCCTGTAACAGCACGTTCTCCTTCCTCATACCATCTCTCACTGTGTGCTTTATTTCAGGCACTATAACTAAGTGGAACAGGTCACAAGCATATAGAATATCAGTTGCATTTTCTCTTAAAAATGGGAGAAATATCTTATCTTTTAGTGGCCAAATTAAGAATCTATACTTGAAAAATGTTAGAATTCCCCACTTTCAATATTGTTCTGAAATAAGTTAGTTGTAATCTTTTAAGGACTGCAGTTGTGCTCTTTTAGTGACATGAAGTAAATAAAAAGGAACCATTTGAATGTTTTACTAGTGACACCTGTTAATTCTTTGAGGCAACAGCTGTGCAAGCTGACTGATTATATTTCTTGAAATTAATATTAACTATGCAAATCTTAAAATCCTGCTTCTTGTAGCGGTTGCTTCTGTGTAATAAGCGCATGCAAATTTGTAATACTCTGCAATTTTTTATGTTAAAAAAATCTAATCCAACAAGAGGAGTGTTTATTATTCCATGGTTGCATGCATAGAAGAGAGAAATTGGAAACAGCACTTTTCTTCTGTCTATCTTCATGCATTTTATAAATGTTCTTGTTATCGCTGTCTTGATTCAAATATGATGAAATTGGTAGGGAGGGAGAATGAATTAGCCATAATCATGTAGTGACAGGACAAGAATGTGAATGCAGAGTGCGTGATATTCCCATGATGCCCCTTGAATGCTGCTCCAGAGAATGGCAATGCAAGAAGAAAATACACAAAGGCGGAAAAGGGTTGAGAGAAAAAAATCTGTGCCAATCACCTCGACCTTCAGAAGAAAGTCGCAGCCCCGGATAATGTTACAAAGTTCACCAATAGCATGATGTTAGGTCTGGGCTGGAAATATCCACCACTATTCCAGCTTATAGCAACAACAACCGCCACAGCAAACCTAACAGAAACCCAGCATTATCAATGAGGCTATGCTAGCAGAAGGCATTTTTTGTAAGCTCACCTTACTTTGGCTGAAAGCTATGCCTCGTTCGCAGAAAAACCTCCTGATGCCATGCCCTGTATTCCTACCAGGGGGCTGATGGTGCAGCTAAGCAGTCTGCTCATAAGAGAACCCTAGAGCACAGGCAAGGCTTGTACATGGCTTGTATAAAATGGCACCATGGAGGGTGATGATTAGTGATGGACTTGGGGGGGGGGGGCGTGCAGGGAGAGATGGGAGAAAAAAGCTTTACATGTTTTTTTTCTAAAGTAAACTGATTGCGGTTCTAATTTAATTAGCTGATACTGGGGTTAATTCAAGTTTTAATTAGCAAAATGTTCCTATTAATTATAATTCACATTACCATGGAAGGCTGTTAATTGGTGTAATTGACAGTGTTATTAACGCCCATGACTGCTATGGAAAACGCTCTCCATGGCTAATGGGACTATCCTCTCCTTTAAACTGCTAATCCATTGTCTTCTGACTGTCCTTCCCACTGCCGTGGCAGCATTGTCCCAGCTCTCTGGTCTGCTTCACACCTGCAGGCTGGGTTGCGATGGAAGCATCAGTGATGGGAGAACCAAGACACGGTGCAAATGACTGCGGCTGTCTGAAGCTGGACACGGTAGGGGAACGAAGGGGCAGTTAGCAAACAGCAACGTTGCCAGTGCAGTCGAAAGACAGTCCCAGTTCAATTCACGTGGCAAGGCAAAACACCATACTGTTTTTTCTCCAGCTAAGGCTCAGTCGTCTTGCAAACTCCCGGAGATGTTTTTTCACAGCTGTAGTTAGCTGTGACCCACGATCTGCCTTCAAAATCATCTGTGTAAGGCTGACTTTAACTCTGTCAGTTGCGCTCCCAAGAGTTCGCAACGATTTGGACACTTCAGGTCTGCTAAGACCTGTAATGCCTGGAAAATGCTTCCCCCTCGCCCTGTTTGGTTCAGTCTTTTCATAAAAGTAAAAGAATGCAGAAACATAAATAACGTTATCCACCTAGGGAGTACTTACACACACCAAATGTATTCCTCGAACCAAACATTTAATTGATGATCTACATAGAAATTGACTAAAATATCCAAGAGGCTCATTTATATTCACAAAATACAAAATGCAAACATACAGAATAAGTATTTTCTAAACACTGATTTAAAATTTTAACAGAATTACAGCTCTCACTGTCTTCCTTATGCTAAGAGTGAATCCTAGAGGAGGGAGTAAGTGTATCTCACATGTATCCAACTCTGGAAGTGTTCAAGGCCAGGCTGGAGGGGACCTTGAGCAACCCGGTCTGGTGGGAGGTGTCCCTGCCCATGGCAGGGGGGTCGGAACTAGGTGATCATTAAATTCCCTTCCAACTCTAATCATTCTATGATCCTATGATCCTGTGACCTACAAATCTTCTTTTTTTTTTTTTTTTAATATGATCCTGATGACTTGGACCAGCCTTTTAAGCAGAAAAGTGGAGGTTTTAATCTCTTTCTGGTTTAATTCTTGATGATAAGTATCCTAATTCAGTTCTTGCTACTAAGAAACCTTTTCATGCTTACTTTTTTGTAAATTTTGTGTTTAAAAATCTGAGTAAAGCTCTAAATGCAGACTGCTGCAGTTCTGTATGCCTTTACCTGGCTAATGAGCACCTTTGAGTTAAAGACAAAATAAGGGAAAGCATATCCAGAAAGCATTCCTGTCTTCTGACTGGTAGAGTAAGTTTTGCTCTAGAAATCTTGGAAGTTGAACTGCGTTAAAATCTGCAGCTTAACTGTAAATGCCACAAAAGGAAGAAGGAATCAAATAGCAGGCATACTGGTCATGGAAAATAAACCTTAAGACAACTATTCTGCCAAAGGGTATCTGTTTAAAAACCCGCAAAAGAGGAATTGCACTTAGTTTTAACAACAGTAAGGTATTAGTGGGCAAGAAAAATAATAAGTGAAATTGCTTTCTCTTGGGAATGCCCATTATTAATGGGAATGTAGTTTCTCATGGCATTTCCTGTAAGAATACATCTTGTTCTTTACATGTTTTCCCTTTCCATTATTCCATTGCATTTGCCGTGAATACTTTGGAGTATGTCAGCCTTTCCACTGTAAAACCTTGCTTCTTCAAAACACATGCCTGGTGTCTAAGTGTGTGCTCCAGCCTAAACCTTGGCCAGTAGTTTTGCAAGCTATAGGTGGTGATCTGTGTAGCAAATGAAATTTAAAAAAAAAAAAAGTTACTGTTTTCTCTATGTAGTAAAAATAACTAAGAAATTTACAAAACAGATGCTCTGATAGTGTAAATCAGCAGAACTCCTCCAGTCATAAGCAGGAGGAGGTGTGACCCTGCATGTTGTTACCTTCTATGTCAAGGACCAGCTGGAGTGCATGGAGCTCTGCCTGGGGATGGATGAGGAGCAAACCAAGATCTTATGAGTCAGGATTAAAGTGAGGGAAGAGACAGGTGATGTTACAGTGGGAGTCTGCTACAGGCCACCCAACCAGGAAGACCAAGTGGATGAGGCCTTCTATAGACAGAGAGGAGCAGCCTCACATTCACGAGCCCTGGTCCTCCTGGGTGACTCCAAGCACCCCGATATCTGTTGGAGGGACAACACAGCAAGGCATAAACAATCCAGGAGGTTCTTGGAATGCATTGATGATAACTTCCTTGTCCACGTGGTAGAGGAGCCAACGAGGAGAGGTGCTATGCTGGACCTTGTTCTTACCAATAAGAAGGGACTGGTGGGGAGTGTGAAGCTCAAGGGCATCTTTGGCTGTGGTGACCATGAAATGATGGAGTTCAAGATCCTTAGGGGAGCAAGGAGGGTGCGCAGCAAGCTCACTACCCTGGACTTCAGGAGAGCAGACTTTGGCCTCTTCAAGGATTTGCTTGGCGGAGTGCCATGGGGTAAAGCCCTGGGAGGAAGAGGGTCCCAAGAAAGCTGGTTAATATTCAAGGATCACCTCCTCCAAGCTCAGGAGCAACGCATCCCAACAAAGAGGAAGTCAGGAAAAAATGCCAGGAGGTTTGAGTGGATGAACAAGGAGCTCCTGGTCAATCTCAAACAGATAAAGGAAGTTCACAGAGGGTGGAAGCAAGGGCAGATGGCGTGGGAGGAATACAGAGAAATCATCTGAGTAGCCAGGGATCAGGTTAGGAAAGCAAAAGCCCAGATAGAAATAAATCTGGCCAGGGATGTCAAGGGCAACAAGAAAAGATTCTATAGGTATGGCAGTAATAAAAGGAAGACAAGGGAAAACATGGGCCCTCTGTAGAAGGAAATTGGAGACCTGGTTACCTGAGATATGGAGAAGGCTGAGGTACCCAATGAATTTTTGCCTCAGACTTCACCAGCAAGGGCTCTAACCACACACACCGCCTAAGTTGCAGAAGGTAAAGGCAGGGACTGGAAGAATGAAGAAATTCCCACTGTAGGAGAAGATTGGGTTCAAGACCATCTAAGGAACCTGAAGGTGCACAAGTCCATGGGATCTGATGAGATACATCCATGGGTCCTGACAGAACTGGTGGATGAAGTTGCTAAGACCTTATCCATCATATTTGAGAAGTCATGGCAGTCCGGTGAAGTTTCCACTGACTGGAAAAGGGGAAACATAACCCCCGTTTTTAAAAACGGAAAAAAAACCGAAGACCTGGGGAACTACAGGCCAATCAGTCTCACCTCTGTGCCCAGCAAGGTCATGGAGTAGATCTTCCTGGAAACTCTACTAAGGCACATGGAAAAAAGGAGGTGATCGGTGAAAGCCAACATGGCTTCACTAAGGGCAAATCATACCTCACAAATTTGGTGGCATTCTATGACAGAGTTACAACAGTGGTGGACAGTGGAAGAGCAACTGACATCCTCTACCTGGACCTGTGCAAAGCATCTGATACTGTCCCACATGACATCCTGGTCTCTAAATTAGAGAGATGGATGGACCACTCATTGAATAAAGAATTGGCTGGAGAGCTGCACTCACAGAGTTGCAGTCAACAGCTTAGTGTCCAAGTGGTGGACAGCAAAGAGTGGCGTTCCTCAGGGGTTGGCATTGGGACTGGTACTGTTTAACACTTTTGTCAGCAACATGGACAGTGGGTTTGAGTGCACCCTCAGAAAGTTTACCGATGACAACAAGCTGTGTGATGCAGTTGACACTCTGGAGGGAAGGGATGCCATCCAGAGGGACCTGAACAGGCTTAGGAGGTAGGTCCATGCAAACCTCATGAAGTTCAACAAGGCCAAGTGCAAGGTCCTGCATGTGGGTCGGGCAATCCCAAGCAAAAATACAGGCTGGCAGGAGAATGGATTGAGAACAGCCCTGAGGAGAAGGACTTTGGGGTGTTGGTGGATGAGAAGTTCAACATGAGCCAGCAATGTGCACTCACAGCCCACAAAGCCAACTGCATCCTGGGCTGCATCAGAAGTGTGGCCAGCAGGGTGAGGGGAGTGATTCTGCCCCTCTGCTCCACTCTTGTGAGACCCCACTTGGCGTACTGTGTCCAGCTCTGGGGCCCCCAACATAAGAAAGACACGGACTTGTTGGAGAGAATCTAGAGGAGGCCGCGAAGATGATCAGAGCAGGGGCAGCACCTCTGCTATGAAGACAGGCTGAGAGAGTTTTGGTTGTTCCGCCTGGAGAAGAGAAGGCTCCGGGGAAGCCTTATAGCAGCCTTCCAGTACCTAAAGGGGTCCTACAGGAAAGATGGGGAGGGACTCTTGATCAGGGAGTATAGTGGTAGGACAAGGGAAAATGGTTTTAAACTGAAAGAGTGCAAATTTAGATGAGATATTAGGAAGAAATTCTTTACTGTGAGGGCAGTGAGGCACTGGAACATGTTGCCCAAAGAAGCTGTGGATACCCCATCCCTGGAGGTGTTCAAGTCCAGGTTGGATGGGGCTTTGAGCAACCTGGTCTAATGGGAGGTGTCCCTTGACAGGGCATTGAAACTAGATGATCTTTAAGGTCCCTTCAAAACTAAACCATTCTCTGATTCTGTTATTCTATGTTTCTATGATTCTATGTCCAAGTTTTATTGACTTAAGTTACCAAAACTCTGGTTTTGCTTGTAACTTACTATAGCTTCTACAATTAACCTGACTTATTCAGAAGAATGAAAAAGTTGGGTAGGTTGTCATTCTATAAAAGCTTTGTTTTTAATTGGAAAAAAATCAGTTATCAGCCTTAATAATATTTTAAATTAGAACACTTCTTTTTTCTATGGAAACTTAGAGAAACAAGTATTTTTCCTGAAATACAACTGCATTCACCTCAAAGTTCCTATTTCACATTAAAAGTTTAAAGCTTAGACGTGATGTACCTCACAAATAAAAGCTTGGATTCCTCCTCAGAGAGTTTTTGTACTCTTCTTGTAATGGGATGCTACAGCTTAGTTAGAAAGACTGACAGAGTGTGAACAGAAACAAAAAAAAAAGTAAATAAAATAAACAAAGGACATTTTCAACAAGAATGAGTCTAAACTCAAAGGGTTTTCAATATCTTTCCTATTAAAATTCCCATTTGTCAGTCAAGACACCTACTAGACTCCTAAGCTTTTTGGTTTGTTTTTTCTTCTGATAAATAGCTTGAAAGCAAGTTTCATCATTTTATATTGGACATACCGCTGAGATAACCATGCAGTGACAATAAACACAGTCCTCTGTGCATACTCCAGCCAGCATCTGGGATTCATCTGGAATCTGTAGTTTGCATCAGGAGGTAACAGTGGTCCCTCCACATGACTCTAGTTTGGTCAGCATTTTGTTTTCATTTAAGTTGTACGTGTCAACATCTGTCATTTCTTTAATCACCAGAAGAAGAATTCAATTACTATTTCATAAATGAACATTGACAAATAATTTTCTCTCGGGCTCAGCAAGAGAAGAGGGGAAGCGATGCATCTCCTTGCCTGCAGAACAATGCAGCACAGCCTTGTAGGGGTTTGTATAAACCATGTGGAAGGAGTTTATGAACTGTGCTTCAGAGTCAGGGATAGTAATAGCCTCACCACATGGGAGCGGTGGCTAACAGGAGCGATTAGAGCCTTAGGGTTGAAAAGCTTTCCACATATGCTTTGCAACTGTCCCGGGTTGTGATCATTACTCTCTGCTTCTGGGTAAATGGATGGGCTATAAACTAAACAGAAGGCCCATTAAATCATCATACGTGTGTGCTGCAGGGTAGACTAAAGAGTTCACAAGTCCCAGTATTCACACAGTGAGAATCCGTCCCTCCGTGTGTCGATGCACAAAATCAAGAACATACCTGAATGCAGTACATAATTCTCCAGGAGAACGTCTCCCTTCTTCAGTATCTGTACGTTTCTGTATATGGGAAGCGGTTTTGGTTTTAGGCTACCAAATCTACTGTGGGGCCTTCTTATTTTTTATCAATACTGCTGTTTTCCAAAGAGGAACACAGCCTCAATGCTGTATCATTTATGACTTATTCCCTGAAACCACACAAGTCCGAATTATAGGTGTCGTGGAGCTAAAAATGTCACCAGGGAGCCTCACGCAAAATCTAGCCCCAGTTCTTTCTCTCCATGTGCTCGGTGGTCTGTGCAGATGTGTGTGCTACCAGGTGTAGCCAGGTAGGTTGTTGGGGTCCTGCTCCAAAGAGGCCAGCGTCAAAGGGGCACGGTACTCCCTTTGTTCAGCACAGAAGCCTCAACACTCGCAGAAAGTCCTCTCTTTAAAATAAAAAGCACACCAAAGCTTCGTGCTTGAGGTGCCAGGCTGTTGAATGGAAATACCACGTGGCACTGCTTGTTTTAAAAGCAAGTCCATTTTTCCATCCTTCTTCTGGGTTTTCACATGGTTATTAGCACATGTCATTCAGCCAGGAATTGTTTAAAAAAAAAAAAAAGAACAAAACAAAACAAAAGACTGAGCAGTTAATTCTTTCAGTTTCCATGTTTTTACAGAAGGTCAGAATTCAGCAGAATGGTTTCTGAGACACTATTTTTTAGAGAACTCTAGGTTGATAAGTTGTTTTAAGTTGGAACCTCATCAGTCTCACCACTTTCTTAAACAGTCATTGAAAAAGAAATAAAAGTATCTCTGGACCGCGCATAATAAAAATTTTCATTGAAAGACAGCTGAAAGATGTAACTATATGATAAAATATGCAAGTTCTACCTCTGTGTGAGCAGGAACACGGAGTGCTGTGTAGCAATAATGCAGAAATGATGTCAAATGAAAACACCCAAAATGTGTGATGAGGCAACCAAGACAATGAAGATTGCCATTAGTCACTGCAAAACAAGGCTGTTAAGATGTGTCAGTGAAGTACTTTTTCGGCACAGCTACACAGTTATTCTAAACCATTTTACTGGGTTTTAGACAACTGCTCTGCCAATCCATTGGCATGAAGTAAGTAGACACCAAAGCAGTTCTCAGTCCAGTCACAAACGCAATCATCTGGGAGGTAGCTTGGGCCGGGAAAGGATTTGCACATAGGAAAAGAGCACATGAAATGAGGTTACTGCACAGGAGGTGGCACACGTTTTATGGATTTGCTGAGCTGCCCCTTGAATTCCTCTGTTCTTTTCTATGTATCTCATTTTTTCTGAAGGTTCAGGAAGTAGGGCACAGAAAACGTGAGGCTGCAACTGAAGCTGAAATTGACTCCCACTGCTGCTTCAGACACCACCAGCCTTAGCAGATGCTTCAGGTATCTGCAGGTTTCCACCTCTCCTCTGCTATGCAATGCTGGGACCTGAGACCAGGGTTATACATACCAGTGCTGATCCTCCCAGGCAGGCTGGACCCAGGGTCAGTAGGGGAGTGTGCTGAGTCATCACAGGACATTTTGGTTCTGGAAGTGCCCAGGGGCCGTTGGGGAACAAGAATCTAGTTCTTCATCTTTTTGTCTCAGAAGTCCATGCTGACAAGGATTAAAGATGGGAGGGAAAAAAAGGAAGGATAAAATAATAATAGAATAGAAAAGAATGACATTGAATAATATTAATTTTAAATAAATTAAAATAAAGTGGGGATATTGTTCTTTTTATTCTGAGAAGCGCAATTCAGAATCCAAACCATTGTAGCTATTCTGCAGTGACACCACACCTTACTTTTGAGTGGTGCTACATAATGACGCCATTCCTCATATTTTTCACAGCACTTCATTAATCCTGTCATTCCAGCAACAAAAGTATGCATTTTTGTAATTAGCGAAGCACAAACTCATAAGGGTGGTAAAACTGCAATTCACTCTGCAACTCTCTGCTTATTCAGAAGTTTTGAAAGGTAACATAAATGTTTCTACTTCTGCTTTGAGTCTGTATGTTCCACCCTTGGCGTTCTATGTTGAAAGTATAGCAAAAGTTTTTATCACTATCAGCATCAGATGCTCCTTGTTCTGAAATAATTCTAAATGAGAAACTGTGACACTGTGTGGGTCTTTTGTATTCTGGCATTTGTCACCTACTTTGAAAAAGTGTACATGTAAAGAGATAGGTTATAAATAATCTTCCCAATTTGCAAATTTTTTTGAGATTTAAATTATATTCTCATTCCTCACTGGAAGAAAATGAGGAACAACCTTCTCAGACATAAGATATGTCCCCACTCCACCCTCCAACCTGTGGTCCCTTCCCCACCCTGTTGGTGCTTTGGCAGGTGGGTCCCTAAATCGCTGCTCCAAAGCTTGAAGGAGCTTATGTCTCCTTCAGACCTTGAGGGTTTTGTGGGTGAATGGGGAAGAGGAGGGAGTATTTGTCATTTGATGTCACTGGAAAAATTCTTCCAGTCTCAAATTTCTAGTGAGCTGGTTGGGACACCTGGAGATACCACCTTCTCCCATACACTGCCAAACTTCCCTTGGAAGGAGCCACATGGGGGCAGGGAGAGTAGTGACACAGTGAAAGGGAAAAAGGAATCTCCTTTAGAAAAGGAGGGTGTCAAAAAAGGCATTAGGAGGTGCGCTCTTTTCTACTGTCTTATTCTCCCCTCCAGGAAAGGACACAATGTTTTGTTTTCATACTTTCTGCAGCTGACTTTCTTCAGAAAAGACATACAGAGGGCAAATTCTGCTTTCATGAGTAGCCATCAGCAAAATGGCATATAATTACTGTTACCATCGCTTTTAATATTTGTAGCTTGGAGCTGGGTTTGTCCCAGACCTTTTAAAGAATTTAGATCTTAAAGAACTGAACGTCATTACATCTGCAGTCATTGTTAATAAGCTCATTGAATTAAAGGGAGCAAAACCCAAAAATAAGTCATTATAAGATGACTTTCATGCATGGTACCTACAAGCTGAAAAGAAGGAATATTTTTAAACAAGTATTTTTTTGGCAGAACAATTGACATTTTCTTTGCTATTGATCCTAAAACTGGGGGGTACAGTGTTTTGCCACCCCTCTTGAAGTCTCCTCTTCTGCCCTGGTGATGTGTTTTTGGAACAGCCCAGTCAGTTTCTAGAGAAGTGAGTGAAAAGCCAGAAATTTGAGTTAAGATTTTACAGTAAGATCTCGTAAAGGAGAGCTGTGGACAAGGAATAAACAAACTGTGAAACGTACATTTTCGCAGATAAGGAGCACATCCATTCAGTCTGCTGACAGTCCAATGCAAGCACACAAATTAATGCTAAAATCCAAGGGCAGGGTCTTAGCCCACATAAAACCATTTTCCAGAGGCACTTCTGCTTCAAGGCAGGGCGGGAAGTAAATTAAAACTGCTGCCCACACTTAATGCTACATATCCAAACCAACGTGTGCATGCTTTGGAAAAGCAAGTTTTTTAAATTTGGTAGCAGCCATTTCTTGTACAAAAATGGAAGTGGGTGTCTCGGGCTGAGCTCTCACCAAGTCAGTGCAGGGAGTGTGTGTTAGCAGGACTGTGTTAAAATCAAGCGCTTGGCCTGGCAACACTTCTTTTCCGCAGCTTAAACCGACAGAGTGTACATGGACTGGAGGAGTTTTGCCTGTGTAAAGCAGTGATGGGGAAGCAGAAGATGAGCTGACAAAATTGATTTAAATGTATTTTATCACAGTTTTGTTTTGGTGTTTCTTTCAACAGGCACAAGGTTGTAAGTCAGGACAGCTAACTTCCACAGCATTCACACACTAAATTGTATGGGTACTTCTGCCAAAATCAAGACAAATTTTCCAGATTTTAAAGTTCTATGTTTTTTTTTTCTTTTTCTGGAAAATTCAAACTTTGAGAGAGAAAAAGGACTCCCAGGCTTTCTGGACAAGGATTACAAACAGAAAAATCTTAAAAAATATCAAAATGTTGCAAATTTAAACAAAATTCGATTTTCAAAAACATATATTTAAAAGGAAAGTTTAAAAAAAATTATTTTTCTTGGGTTTTTTTTTTCCAAGTTTGATCAACTTTTTTCAAGTTTTTAGTTCTCAGAGGAAAGTTCAGGTAAACAAGCCTTTTCAAGATTGGAATCAAAGCTGCCTTTGACCCACTTGCCTCCGACCAGGAGCAATATATTTTATTATGGGACCCTGTCGGTGTTTAGTGTTATTAGCCCCGAGAAGCATTGCTCGTGTCTGCTCTGCAGATTGCCTGGTTTAAAAGAGGATGATGTAATGTGGCACAGGAATAACCAACTGTTTTCCCTGCAGTAATTTTATCCTGTCCTTGTGAGAGGGCCACTTTCTAAGAGATAATGCGTCCTCATCACCACCAACACCAGCTTTGCACCTTTTATTTTATTTGCCTTGATGTTCCACTAGGAAGGTTGGTTCAATGCCTACATTTCAGAACCGGGACCAGAGCCGTTGGCTTCCAAAGTGACATCTCAGCTAATCAGGAAATGGAGCCGGCTCAACATCTGGCTTTTATTTGAGAGTAGCTTTGCATCTGAATGGTGAGCTCAGGGAGTGGAGACAGCAGCAGGACTTTGATCTGCCACTGCTTAATTTTGCTTGGATTACCGAGGTCGCCATTAATGTCAGGGGGGATCCAACAACAGCCTTGCACTAAGGGCTTCCTGCTTGAAATTCTTCTGCCTTTACTGGACTTGCTGGCCATGGTAATGATGTATTTCTGTGGCTGGCATTAACGTACCTGAGGTAGCCTCCCTGAGAGCTGGAGATACAGTCAAACAGCTAAAATTAAGAGTGAGAGCTACACCATCTCCTTCCATGAGTTTTCTGCATGCACAGCGGTGCAGACGATGCTGGTGTGCTTGTCAGTAGGTGTGGGATCCAGCTTATTTCTCACTTGGTGCAGGTCTTCTTCATCCTCATAGATACCAGTGAACCCTCTCTTAAAATGGGGTGAATGAATGGTGCTTTGGGGCCAGCTGGAATAAACTGGTTGCTTTCAGCACTACCAAGCAATAATTATTGTGCTTAGTATCTGTTGATGGTGAATCTGGACAGCAAGAATTTCTTTGCCAGAAGTACTTTAAACTTCTGTTGGCATATTATTTTTTTCTAGCATGTAAGTAGTCTAATTTTCCACTACTATTGAATCACATCTAGAGACCCTCAAAAATTTAACTCTGGAGGATTATTTTTTTTCTTTGCCCACTGAAAACCTAACTGATAATCAGACTTTTCTTATCATTATACAAGTTTAGCTATTTTTATTTACTTAAATTGCTCTTAAACATGCATACATAGAAAACCTGAAAGTTATCTGCTATTCGCAAAAGAAATTTTTGATCAAAATACAAACATGCATATAATATATTTCTTTGATCACTGACCTGAATGCTTCTAAAAATTTAAAAATGAGTAAGAAATGTGTCTCTAAGGAGCTAAGCGACAGGCAAAAATGGTTGAGGATGTTGGCAGTACTAATTATAGAGTCATATATTCATTTAGGAAGGAAATGCAAGAACTGGTTACCTGGGACAGAGACAGAGCTGAGGTACTCAATGACTTTTTTGCCTCAGTCTTCACGGGCAAGGACTGCAGCTGCACTGCCCATGACGCAGAATGCAAAGGCGAGGACTGGGAAAATGGAGAACCGCCCACTGTAGGTGAAGATCAAGTACAAGACCACCTGAGCAATCTGAAGGTGCACAAGTCCATGGGACCTGATGAGAGACATCCGAGGGTCCTGAGGGAACTGGCAGATGAGGTTGCTAAGCCACTAGCCATCATATTTGAGAAGTCATGGAGGTCTGGCGAGGTTCCTGCCAACTGGAAAAGGGGAAACATAACCCCTATTTTCAAAAAGGGAAACAAGGAAGACCCAGGGAACTATAGGCCAGTCAGTCTCACATCTGTGCCTGGCAAGATCATGGAGCAGATCCTCCTTGAAACTCTGCTGAGGCACGTAGAAAACAAGGAGGTGATTGGTGACAGCCAGCATGGCTTCACCAAGGGCAAGTCATGCCTGACAAATTTGGTGGCCTTCTACGAAGGGGTTACAGCAGCAGTGGACAAGGGAAGACCAACTGATGTCATCTACTTGGATTTGTGCAAAGTGTTTGACACCATCTCACACAATATCCTGGTCTCTAAATTGAAGAGACGTGGATTTGACAAATGGACCACTGGGTGGATAAAGAACTGGCTGGACAGTTGCACTCAAAGAGTTGCAGTCAATGGCTCGATGTCCAAGTGGAGACCAGTGATGAGTAGCGTTCCTCAGGGGTCGGTACTGGGGCCTGTACTGTTCAACATCTTTGTCAGCGACATGGACGGTGGGGTTGAGTGCACCCTCAGCATGTTTGCCGATGATACCAAGCTGTTTGGCGAGGTAGACACGCTGGAGGGGAGAGATGCCATCCAGACAGACCTGTACAGGCTGCAGAGGTGGGCCCAAGCCAACCTCATGCAGTTCAACAAGGCCAAGGGCAAGGTCCTACAACTGGGTCGGGGCAATCCCAAGCACAAATACAGGCTCAACGGGGAATGGCTGGAGAGCAGCCCTGAGGAGAAGGACCTGGGGGTGCTGATTGACAAGAAGCTCAACATGAGCCAACAGTGTGTGATCGCAGCCAAGAAGGCCAACCGTATCCTGGGCTGCATCAAAAGAAGTGTGGCCAGCACGTCAAAGGAGGCAATTCTGCCCCTCTACTCCATTCTTGTGAGACCCCACCTGGAGTACTGCATCCAGCTCTGGAGTCCCCAACATAAGAAGGACATGAACCTGCTGGAGCATGTCCAGAGGAGAGCTACGAGGATGATCCGAGAGCTAGAGCACCTCCCCTATGAGGAGAGGCTGAAAGAGTTGGGGCTGTTCAGCCTGGAGAAGAGAATGCCCCGGGGAGATCTTATTGCAGCCTTCCAGTACCTAAAGGGGTCCTACAGGAGAGCTGGGGAAGGACATTTTACTAGGGCACGTAGCATTAGGCTGAGGAGGAATGGCTTTAAACTAGAAGAGGGCAGGTTCAGATTGAACATTAGGAAGAAGTTTTTCACTCTGAGGGTGGAAAGGCAACAGGTTGCCCAGAGAGATTGTTGAGGCCCCATCCCTGGAGGTGTTCAAGGCCAGGCTGGACGTGGCCTTAAGCAACCTGGTCTAGTGAGAGGTGTCCCTGCTTGTGGCAGGGGGGTTGGAACTCGATGATCTTCAAGGTCCTTTCCAGCCTAAATCATTCTATGATTCTATGATTTAGGTTGGAAAAGACACTTAAGGTCATTGGGTACAATTGTGAATGGGATGTGGCCCAGACCTCTCAGCATCACAGCACAGTCCCTGGCTGTAGAGGAACATTTCCTGGACTGTGAGGAGGAGGAGGCAAGGGGGAGACCCTTGGAAGAGTTTTCCTTAGGTGACAGGTCTATTGATCTTTGAACCACAACAAGTCTTAGTCTGATGGTGTCCAAGGTCCTGGTAGCTGGTCAAGCTTCATGGACTTCCACTGGGGGACAGCATATGGCAGAACAGTGAGTCCGTAGGCAAAAGCAGTGTCGTGGTTTCAGGATCTAGCAGGAGTCTTAGCGTGGAAACTTTCTTCTGTGGGCTGAAGGGGAATGGGCCCTGGCTTCTCTTTTCAGGCTGTGCTTCTGGGTGCAGATGGAGCCAGAGCTGTCTCTTTTATAGCGCTATGCAGTGTCAGCTTTTATCAAAACCAAGCACTGAAAAATCTAGGAAATCAATAGTTACAGGTATTATAAATCTTAACAGAGACTTCATATAAGCATTTTGCTTTTATTGAGTAGTTAAGAAGTATAGGATTCATCATAGCACACATGGACCAATGGAGAGCAAGAAAGAGTGGCTCATCAGACTATTAAATTAAAGAAGAGAAAGGCTTTGGCCAAAATAATTTATTATTATTTATTTTATTATTTAGATTTATATACGAGTTTAACAAAGACATCTGACCCTGTGCTCCAGGCACTTTTGCTCCATATTAAGGAGAAAAAGAAACAAACACAGCTGTCCTCCCTGAAACTAAAAGAAAACCACTATTGGTGCCCTTGTTCAGCAGCAGCTAAAAGTTGAGCACGACCTTAAGTACTTTGCTGGGTCCATGGCAGAATTGGAGTGCAATTTTCCAACTTGAGCAATGTTTATCTATCTATTTTCAAACTATTATTTGAAAAGGATTTACTGCAGTCACAGTCTTTAAATATCTTTAAAAAAAAAAGAGTCCATCACCATATCAAGCCTTAGAGAAGGATTTCTTTCCATTTATTACCTTTGGAGTTGTTTTCACTTCATTTCATTGATTTATATATTTTTTTGCCCACTAAGGGGATGATGAGCATCCAGTAGCTCATTTTAACTTGCAACAAGCACATGTTCGTGAGCGCACATCGTCCTGGAAAAGCTTGTTCAGTCACTTGCACCTAATCAAGAAACAGAGCTAAATTTAACAAAACAAAAATGGAGTGGAGGACAAAGACAGGCTGAGGCTTTATCTGGCAGGCAAACCGAAGAGGTCTTTGGAATGGTTTCAGACAGTTTCCATTAAGAGGGAATTGCAAGTACAGAAAGATTCTTCATCAACAGCTTTTAAAAGCATCGTTGTAAAATGGACGGCCATGATTAATAGTGGAGTAAGATTTGTGCAACGGGAGATTTAAGCAAAAATCTCACACCAAACATTGCTGTGTAGGAACAGAGGCAAAACGTTCAAGAATATCTCACTGTTGCAAACTTCCAGCTAACGTGATTTAGCAGCGGCGTAACTGTCTCACAGTGGCTGGGAGCTGCCGCCAGACATTCAGTACTGTATATTTTTCTTCATGTTATTGAGAGTGAAAGGGTAGACAGAGACAGGGTTTATAAAAAGCAGACTTTGCTCCAAATATTTTGTTTAACCTTCATAAAAGATCCCCAGCTTCAGTGCAGAATTCCAGGACTGGAAGAAGGAGAAAATATGAGGGACATTTACCTTTCAGTTAGTACATTTATTCTGCCTTAATTAGAATTCCTCTTTTGCCAAATGACAAAAAAAAATTTAATTTGGATGTATCAACACAGCAGTAACACTTGCCTTATCAAGGCGGGCGATCAGTGTGGTATAACAGAATATTCCAGGCTCTTAAGAGCTGAGCTAATGTTGCTATATGTGACTGCCTTGTAGCTCAACACACTCAGAAAAATGTATTTGATTCTTTATCACCTCACAGTCCATGGCATTTGGCCACGGTGAGGTGCTGTCATCAGCTTTTGTACTTAAGCAAGCAAAGTCACCATAAGCATTAGTCAAAAACTGGAGGAAATGGTGAAGTTACTTTCATTCTACTTTTTTTCAAAAGGATCTTTTTAGTTGCTTATCCAATAAAAAACATGGAGATGGCCTTGTTGGTTATTAGGATGCTTACAGTGCATTGACATGCAGAAAATTAGGAGGGGGAAGATGAAAAGCACTACATTTTGTCTTCCCGCTTTGGCCAGCACATGAAAATTAGGAGGGAAATAAATGCCAAATTTAGAAAAAGTGTGTTTGTGTCTGTGTGAGGGTTTCATTCTTGATCAGCTGCAGAGAGAAACAGCAACAGAAAGAAGCCTCATCAAGAATCTGCATTTTTTGCACTGGTTTGGCACACTGTTTCATCTTCAACTGTCACTCTCTGTTCATTCCCATTCTTGACCTTCACCCATTCCCAGTAGACAGGATTGCTTTTCTCCACATGGCTGATGTATTCCTCCCCACATCCGAAAGCAGGCGGTCTGGTCCCTCCGTTCTTGCTGCCATGTGGATACTTGGGCCCACAGGTGCCTTCTCTAACCCATCTTTCTCCCCCTTTGGCATTCTCCAGTCACTGGTTGAGGGGGGGCACTGGGGACTGAAAAGCTGCTCATGAGTGATGGGACTTGTGTTCTATAGCAAACTGCGTGAGTACAGAAGTCACCAGACTTCAGCAAATGGGGATACTTACAAACAGCCAACAACATTGTCTGAGCCATGTAAATTGCTTAATGGTTCCTAGATGAAGCCACCATTGTGGTCGTGTAAAACCAAAAGCAAAGCTCACAGAGAGATCAGTCTGGTCTCCATTATCTAGGGTTGTATGTAACCTGAACAGTGTCCCACACATAGGGAACTCATTGGTTACTAGACGCAGTTTTAAACTTATCCAGGATGCTTATATTCTGCTGTATAGAGATGCAGATTTTTTTTTCCTTTTGGGGTGGGTATTTCTGACTTAGCACTGATAATTTTCTGTAACAAAATAGATGAAATCACAGTATCACTTCTGTTTCTTTGTTTCCTGAGATCCTAGTCTATCCAGAAATAGCTAATTTACAGCGTCAAGGGAAAGAAATATAGCTGTTGCATTATTTATTCATGAAAATGGTGTAATGATAACAACCAGAGAATGAAGCAAATATTAAATTAAGTCCACAAATTTTACCCAAACTGTGCACTGTATAAATGCACAGTTAGTGAGAATGTAGAAGGACTGCACAATAGATGAAGAGTGCCAGGAAGAGAGGACAAACAAAGCAGAGATTGCAAGGGAAAAATTATTTCTCCAGTCCTAAAAGCTGTCATACAGGAGACCAGGTAGGCCACCATAAGGTTTAGGTTGAAACCGAAAACATTCTGCTGTGCTCCTGCCATTTAAGAATAAGTGCTTCACAGTTGTATTGATCCTTTTGGTTGCTGTCCTCAGTGAGCGACTCACGCAACTTGAACGCATGTAAGACTTGCGGTATGGCAAAGAGCCCACCCCAAGCCTGGGGCACATAAGGAGTCCTCCTGTAGACTATGGACAGGTGATGTCCAACACCTCACCCATCTGCACTGCAAGGGACTAGATGTAGTGGGGCTTGAAAAATGGGAGAGACAACATCCGTTCCTTTATAAACCACTTCATATTTGTAGGTTAATTTGTAAAAATGAAAAGACAGCTTAGTGCTCTTATTAATGAGAACTAATCTCCATCTTTTGGAGCCCACACTCTGTTCATATAGTAACAGGAACAGTGTAGGCATGGTGAGGCTTCCAGAAACAACCTCAGCGTTCAAGCCCTACCTGCAGCCCCAGGCAGCCACCTCATGGTCACAGCAACCTCCAAGACCTCTCTAACTTGAACATCCCTTTCCAGAACATCCTGCCTCCGAGTACACAAGCTTCAAAGCACTTGTCAAAGCCCTGCACAACATCAGGCCCATGGAAAATGACCAGAAAGTACAAACCAGCAGGCAAATAGGAGGAGCACTTGGCAAATATTCCTGCAGCAGTAGATGTCTTTTTCGAGCATGTGGGCTGTGTCCTGTCCTGTTCTGAAGCACAGGACAGGCAAAACAGACAGTAGTCCAGGCTGAACTGAAGGAAGAGGGGGATATTTCCTAGTCCCAAAGCAGCCTGTCACTTAATCCTAAATGCATGAGGAAGATGTTTCAAGAAGCTACCTAAGAAATCTTTCTACCCATAAGACTGTGGTAGGACCTTAAGCTCCTCCTCTCTCTGTGACTGTTCCCTGTGCCGCAGAGGAGGGAAAAAACTCTTCCTATCCAGAAGCCAGGACTTGGGAGGCAGGAGAGGAAAGAATGATTTGGGAGAGAAAAGGGAAAGGAAAAAGGAAAA
Source organism: Vanellus vanellus (assembly GCF_965231255.1). NCBI lineage: Eukaryota > Metazoa > Chordata > Aves > Charadriiformes > Charadriidae > Vanellus > Vanellus vanellus. Next base: position 10,106,303 of record NC_138908.1, read on the forward strand.
GAGAAGACAGCTCTCTGGAATTTAGTAGCAGAAAGCAGAAGGAGTTGTGATCTGTTGCAAATCTTCACCTTTCACCCCTTCCTTTTCACGCTCTTCTCTGCAGCAAGTGGAAGCTGTGCCCTGTTTATTTTTGCTGGTCTGGTTTGTAAAGAGATGGCATAAAGAAGTGGAAATCTTTTTGTTGAAGCCAGAGGGAAGGATTTGAGAGCTTAGATACACTGGAAAAGCCATATATGGTAATGGCTGAGGGATTTTTCAAGCCATTTTGAATATCATCTTCATTCTCATTATTATATATATTATTATTGCATATATAATATCAAACTATATATAGTGTCAGACTATATATAGTATTATAGCTATTATATATATATTATTTTTTTTTATATATAGTATCAGGCTGCTGTTTATTATTAGTGAGGCTTTTGGAGTGAGAAGGCATTTGGGCTGTGAGGTGTTATCAGAGGACGCTTTCCCCTCTGGGTCAGGTGAAGGCAGAAGGCGAGAAGGGTACCGGTACATGATATGAACACACCACTGCAACACCCACCTGGTAACTCAGACTAAACATACAGGGATGGAAAAGCAGATGAAAGTAACGGAAAGAACGTCTTGAAATGATTTAACTCAGAGAAACATTTTCCGTTTGGGGAACAAAGCTTTCTAGCCTTGGCTGTAGCCTTTAAAGATACACTATCTCACAAGATTTTTTTTCCTCTCCGATTTTTCATAGCAGTAATCATGTGCATGGGCAGGGGGAAGGAATGGGTAGTGATAAAAGAAAAATTGCACTCAATTTACCCTCAGGAAGGAATTTGATTATAAAGTAATGAAATGAATGTTACCCCTGAGTGATTTCCAGGCAAATTTTACAGATTAGCATTATTCCCTGTGAAAATGTTGATGATTTTGTGCCTAAGCCTACAATAGATGGAGACTGGGAGATATACTGGTGTGTGCTGCTCTTGCAACTTCACAAACCTAATAATCTTCAAATTTATGAGGAGCTGCCTGCTTTTTATTTATTTTTTTTCATCCTGCTTGTGTTTGGCACTATGAGTTTGGGAGTGCATTCCCTGGGGCATTCCCCAAAGCAGTAAATGAAAGAGGAAAAGGGGAAAAAATAAAATGGGCTCTTCTTGTCTTGGGATTCTAGTGTTGTATGTCTCACAGGCATTTCAACAGCCTTATTCCACTCTCAGCCTTCACATCACAGCTCAGCTTACTTTCCCCTCCACCCACAAAGCCTGTAAGACTGAACCTTTTATTTCCCTTTATAACATTTCCCTGCACTCCCCATGCCACTCGTTTCTTCCCCTCTCTGATGCTTCCATTTCTATTTTGGATGTTATTCATTGAATGAATCTGGTAACAGTTAAAATCAGATATCCGTTTTCATAGGACCTACATAGTGTGTAGTGAGAATTGGCCCGCTCCAAGAAGCTTGCTACTGAGCGAGACAAGCAGAGACTGTATGAGGGGAAAAGATACGCTAGTGTGTTCAACTGAGGGTACACAATTGTTAAGAAAATAGCTCAGGGTCTTCCGGAATATTATAGCAGAGCCAGGAACGGAATTCATGTTTCCTTATTCTTTACTAGAAACCCATGCTTCCTTCTCCATATTAGCAATTTTCCATAAGTCGTCTTATAAAACAAATGAAATGTGTAATTCAGAAATACTGCAGGAACTAGATGTTTAGGAAATATCTCCATGAGAATGACTTTTTTTTTTTCCTGAAATACAACTAGAAATATTAAATTATACAGTGCTCATTAAACGTATTCTTTACAGGCCTCTTCTGTAAGGTTGAAACCACTTCTTCTGTATCCACTACTGAGAAAGGCATGATTATGTGATTTTATACTTACAACAGAGAACACCAATTTGTGATTTATTTCCAGAACACTTGAGTGTCTTTCAAAACAGAATAGGATAGTAATAGCCCTTCTTTATAGCCACTCAGTGTTTTTTCCTCTTCAGAAAAAGCAAAAGAAAAATTACTGATTTGATAGTGAGCTATGAGACTATTCATTTCTAAAGCCTGAGAAGTGATTATGCAGCAATTTTGCCTATGAATTTAAGCTTTGTCCTTTCCTGTCATGCAGAGGATTTGAGACTGCAGCCAATGCTTAGTTAATGGTAAAGCAAGGACCCGCCTCACTAAAATATTTAAAGAAAACAGTTATAGAATAAATACCCAGGATTTACACTGGACAGTCAATCTCCAGTTGACATCATAAAGTAACTGGAGTTGCGCAAGTCTGGCTGCTTTCTTGGTATGCTGAGCTGACATTTACAGTTCCCACTTCTGTAGAGAAGCTCGCATTCCCCGCTATATTATCCTCATGTGCCCACGTAATCTGGTAAACTTTGCTTTTGTTTAAAAGCTAAAGGTCTTTCCCTGATCTCAAGATACCCTGGCTGAAGAAAGAACTAACCTCGACCCCGGCCAAAGAAAGAACTAACCTCATCCCTCTCAACATGGTATGCTAATTCAGATTGATGTTTAGGGAATCGGTCAAATTTAGTGCCGACCTAGTTAGATCAACTTGAGTTCTGGCAGGAGAGTAACTGCATATGTGTTTTTAATTAATCCCCTGCCTAAATCAAGGGAAAGGATATTGCATTTTTCAGCAGAATTGCTCCACACAGTGCTGACTGCATACATTTAACAATTCTTACTCGTGTAACTGAAAAAAAAAGCCATTGGAAAGCTTCTAAACCTAGTTTTTGCCTAACTCTGTTTTAACTGTCCTCTACCTGGTGCAGGGCTGGGGCACTTGAGCTGGCAACCACAGGAGGAGATCGGTACCTGCAGTCCTGGTAGCAGAGGCCTGACCATCAAGGAACTTTGCATTTATGGAGTACATTCCCCTGGGTGTGGCTCCAATGCAATCCAGCCTTTAACATTAAATATCATGAATAATCCCACCCCTTCCTGTCAAAGACATCAAGCATGTGCTTAATTTTCAAGTTAAGTCCTTGGTAGGAAACTAGGTATGTGTTAAAGTATGTAATTGAAATGGTCACCAGACGAGCTCATTATTTAGTGTTTGCAGAATGTATACATTGCCTTTTTTATTATTTTTTGGTCTATGCTTTGTTGTCTAGCTTTTCAGCAAACAGGTTAGTCCCTTCCCCTTCCCCTTCCCCTTCCCCTTCCCCTTCCCCTTCCCCTTCCCCTTCCCCTTCCCCTTCCCCTTCCCCTTCCCCTTCCCCTTCCCCTTCCCCTTCCCCTTCCCCTTCCCCTTCCCCTTCCCCTTCCCCTTCCCCTTCCTTTTTCCTTTTCCCTTTCCCTTCTTTCCCTTTTCCTTTTCTCATTTTTCCTTTTTCTCTTGTCTTGTTTCTTCTTATCGTCTTTTTTTTGGGTCATACTTATTTTCTTTTGAAGGATTTAGTCAGATTTTTGTTTCTCCAACTTCCTGGTCTGTTTAGGAATCAAATGACTCTTTAAACATGAAGCCTTTCAGGCCTTTTGATTTGGCTAACCACAGAGGTCAGCTTTTCATTTATAATTTAAATTATTCCAGATGCTAGCACAAATGAGAATTGCAAAGAGAACGGTTTTGACATGCTCTTTAATACAACATGTGGTTACAATTTATGATCAAAAGTCACCTTTCCCAAGATAGCTTGGATTTTGGAGGTCAGAGCAGGTAAGATATTTATTTGTCTATTAAGACAGTGAGAAGTGCTATGCACTGATTTGCAGTGTCTTATAATATGTAGATCTATACGTAGGAAGAGAAATAAATACAGTCATTAAAAAGGCAGGAGTCCTATCAGGGCTGTTTTCCCAAGTTACCTCACTATTGCAGAACAGATGTACAGAAGAAGGATTAAAGGAAAGACAACCTTGCCAGATTACATGTAAGGAAAGCCTTTGAGAACAGAAAACGTGCTCCAAAGGACAGAAAAGATGCTTGAAATCCCTTTCTGCTAGGCAAAGGACAGTGATCCAGACTAAACTATTGAAGTTACTGAACCTACATAGTCTTTGCTTTACCATTTTGCACTTACAAACCACTAGAAAAAAGTATTCTTTGTATAGGAAATAGTCCTTTGACAGTCAGCGTTCACTGAGGTGAATAAGGCACAAACCAGTGACTGACCCCTGTCCCTTGTGCGTGCTGAAACGGACGCAACCAAAGAATAGCCATTTTTCTTTGCCGTGTTAGCTCTCTGATGGATCATCTCCTTGAACTGGCTTACTGCCTGCTTATACAGACCGTTGAAAGGAGACTGGGAGGGAAAACATTGCCATGTGTGGAAAGACAGGGCAGCATGTGGGAGCAGCAGCCATGGCTTAGACTGATTTCAAACTTGCTGTGAAAGCAGCCCCTGGGTATGTGTGGGTGGTGGTGTTTCAGGGCACTGCTATAGAGAGGAAAGCTTGTGTTCCATGTTCCTTATCTTTCCAGCCTTCTAGAGCTTTTCCAAAGCCTATATTTTGCCAGAGCAGGAGACACTGCTTAAGATGGTTTTCGCAAGATGTTGACCACAGCTCTTCGTAGATACTTTTTTTTCTCATTCAATTTTTTTCCCCATTCAATTTTTTTTTTTTCCCAACATGAAGAGAAATATTCCTTGCAGGAAGTGAGTTCGGTTATATAGTATAAACATATGGATTAATACCTTAGATGCTGATGTGGTTAAGTTAGAGGTAATGCACGCCACATAACTTTTCAGTGTATTTTTCCAATTTGTGCTGGATTGTTTCAGAAATCTCTTGAGTCAGTGCAGTCTTTACAAGAAGCAATGAGAGACATTACAGCAGATAAAAAGAATCAAAAAAAAAAAAAATAAAAACAACGCAAACAATAAAAAGAAAACTCTTGGGTTTACATCGCCAAGATGAAAACAAATAGCTGCATCAGGTGAGACGACTCTTCTCCCTCTCCATCCTTCAGTACTATTTCCGAAGCCACAAGCACACAGAAAAGTAGCCCCTTGCTTTCCGCCACAGCCTGCACGTATAGAGGCAGGACCTTATTTGGAGAGTGACATACTTGAGGCCGTCCACACTGTGCCACACCAACAGCCTAGCTTCTTCTGTATCCTGCTTCCAGCAGTCACTCTAAGTGGGTACCTAGGAAACAATATGCACAGGCCAAGCGTATACGACACTTTTCTTTAGCACTCTGCCAGTCCCCGAGTATTTCCACTTCAGGGTGTTTCCTGCACTTGCATGTGTTTCTGTGTGTTTTGTTAACCCCAGTGGCCCTTAGGCCATGTAGACCTGCACTATGGCAGCATCCTTTGCCCAGGAGTTTCAGAGACCTGTTGCCTGAGTAATCATCTCCCACTGTCTGTTTTTAACCTGGTTCCCACTCTCTGAATTTGATACCCCTTTGTTCTAGAGATGGATGACAGCTGGATGACAGTGAACTCAATCAGCCCATCTCTGGTATTCATGATTTTATAGACAAATATCTATGCCTCCTAATTTTCTCTCATTTGCAGCTTAAGATGTCCCCACCTACTCAGCATCTCCCTATAAAGAAACTGTTCCTCATCTTGGAACACCCTTGACTTACCCTGCCCCAACACCACTACATCTGTTCTGGGATTCCAGTACCGGAATTACACACAGTATTCAAAGGGTGAGCAAAACACCAATTTATTCAATGCCACTATGATATCCTCTGGTTTGTTCTCTGTTCCTTGCTAGCCTTTGCCTTGCCTTTTTTTGACCACTATTTCACACTGAGCTGACCTTTTCTTAGCACTCTCTGTCACAACCCTAAGATCTCTCTCCTAAGAAGTCATTATCCACTCAGAGTCCATTATTTTATGTGAAAAGCTCAGATATTTCCCCCTGTAGAACACTTTATGTTTAATTTCCCTATGCTGAATATCATGGTGGTTTCTCACCCAGTCACTCAGACCTTTCTTCAGCTCTTCGCACTTGGAACTTCCACTTGCTACCCTAAATGTCGTCATCCCGCAGCTCACCCCTTTTCCTGGGTTGTTTATGAATACATTGGCTAGCACAGATCCATGCACAACTTCCAACACTTTGACCTCTCATTTACTTATTCTTGCCAGAAGCTTCTCTTACAACATGGCTGCGTAGTTTCCTTGAAACTTTGATACACATTGTGAAATAATTGAACACACATTTATGTGTGTACATATAGCTTGAAAAGAAAAATAAAATGGTATTTTCCATTTTAGAACAGCAGCAGCATGTGAGCTTTTAATGAGGTCAAGGCACAAACCCTTGAGTTAGACTTCCAGTTCATGGTGTTCTTCAGCTTGCCAAGTTGTAATGACCTTTCTGTAGTTCGAATAATTATTTTAAAGCTTCTTGCCATGCCATAGTAGAACAAAGAGAAATAAATAGGATTCCCATCTGACAAAACCTGTCTGTTCCTTTTGGGTACAATAACTTCCCTTTCAAGACGGTGTTTTTAAGGATGCTGACCAGGTATGTTTCCCAGTGTTACATCAGGGAGGGAGAATATCCATGGGTCATTTTGCTCTTGGCTGAGGAGGATCTTCTGCTTCTACTTGTTCTTCTGAGGCTGACGTTGCTTAGTTGGAGGGGAGCATGTGCAGAGTTGGGTCTTACAGCAGCACTTCTGCAGGACTAGGTGGTGATTTGATAGTGATCTTTCAAAAAAAGAGAAGCTGCATGGTACCTGAAACCTGAGTATCGGCTGGAATGTTTTTTGCATGGGATGACATTTATTAATTTGTGCAGAAGCCAGAAGTATGATGAGAGTGCTGTATTGTAGTTTTCCATGACAAACATCAAGTTTGCAGTACTTTAAATTTCCTTTGTGCCAAGCAGCAGCCAAGCAGCCCGCTATGCAGCATTTTTCAGGTGGGGGCACCCAGAATGTAGATAAGTCCCGATTTCTCATCACTGATACCCATTGACATCTTCTCCTCTGATTTCTAAAGGATTTTAAAACACAGTGAATGCTGCCGTGCTACTCAAATGGAACAAAACATGGTCAGCCTTTTCTACCAAGAGTACAAGATATGGAGATCTTTGCAGGTTCGTGGCACCTCCATGCACTGATCCTGTGTGTGCTGACATTGTTTTGGTCCTATTTCTATTTCCTTGTTTTTCTGTAAGCCTTCACACACTTTTATCACAGTCTGTGATGTTTGCAATGAGGGCACAAAGCTCAGCTAACAAACCCAGACTCAGTGAATGTAAGTTTGGATCATTTATACCAGAAAGGTGCTATAAAAATTACATAATCTGAGCGGAAAGTACAGAAGACTTTCACAAATTACATCATCCCTCTCTGTAAATTTGTACTAGACATAAAGCAAAGACAAAATAATTTCTAGGGCACAGCAAGGCTAATACAGGGAGATTAAATACAGTCAGCAAACCAAAACAGCATCTGGACTCAGTAGTTAATGGAACATTTCAGCATGGAGTTATAATGCAACATAATGCAGTAATGTTAGCTGATTTTTCACAGACTGATAGTTATACATCATTAAAGCTTTTTATGCCCTGATCAGCAGCTCTGAGTGCTGCTCCTGCTTGCAGACTAGGATCAGCCATGAATAAAATTGTTTTTAATGTCTTGACTAAAGGAGTGCATTTTCAGAGGGTACAAAGAAAACCTGGAACTGAAAATACTAATTCTGCCATAGCCTTACTCTAGCCATGCATGACACCACAACACAGCTATTCCTTCTTCCAAAAATAGCTCTCTCGAAAGGGGAGGCATTTCCTTTGGAATAAGAATCAACCAAGGATTTTGAAACCTAAGCTCTGTTTGCTTGGTCGTTTGTCCTGTCATGAGTCACGTCTCACAGCAGAGCTCAAGGCTTTGACTGGGCAAAAAAAGATCAGTAAAGAAGTCAGATATATGTTGCTGCATATTATCTTCATTAATTTACACTTTAGTATCACTCCAAGCGCTACTTTTAGAATGCCATGGCAGATATTGTGGAGATGCTATTCCCGGTTCCGTATAGGTCCTGTCATCAAACATCACCAAGATGGACTTGCATCATATATTTTTTCATAAAAAGAAAAGCATAAGATTGTTTCTGTCCCTTAAACATATATTATCCTGTTTGTTCAGTGGCACCCCCATCCATTTAAGATGCCACCCTCCATTTATACAACACTTCAATACTCCACACAGTTTACACATCCTTTCTTCACCCATATTTGGACCAGCAAGTTAGCACCAACACTGCACTGCACCATGCCCCACGTAGTTAGATGAAGAGACAATGACAAGAAAAATAAGAAGGGGACCGAGGGACACAATGTTGTTTTTCTAGAATGGACTGCAACTGGGACACCAGATTATCCCATGAGCATTACATTCTGATGAACTGCAGTTTGCAGAGATTGCAAAACTTCTGGGTTTTTTACGTACCTTCAGAGGTTAAAATAAAAAATAGTAGCACCGTGTGGTAATATATTAAGTTGCTCATTCTCTATTGATCTTACACAAATTGGGAGTAAAAGCTGTAAAATGAAGAAGATGAGATTCCCTTTGTTGAAGGTCAACACTTTTAATCTAAAGCAATGCAGTCAATAATGCTTCAGTTTGCTGCAAGTAAAGAGGGTGGTGCGCAAATGTCTTTCTCAGCAAAAACGCCTTTGTGACAGTACTTGTACTTCAGAGTCAGACCAATCCAGGTGGGAGATACTGTAAAACTAATATTTTTCCCCATACAGCCCAGAAGGTGCTTTTGAACATAGAAACAAGTGTCACCAGTCCTCATGATAGTTACTGGTCTCACAGAATCACAGAATCACAGAGTTTCAGAGTTGGAAGGGACCTCTAGAGATCATCTAGTCCAACTCCCCTGCCAAAGCAGGATTGCCCAGAGCACATGACTCAGGACTGCATCCAGGCAGGTCTTGAAAATCTCCAGAGAAGGGGACTCCACCACCTCCCTGGGCAGCCTGTGCCAGTGCTCTGTCACCCTCACCGTAAAGAAGTGTTTCTGTGTATTTGAACAGAACTTCCTATGTTCTAACTTGTGCCCATTGCCCCTCGTCCTGTCACTGGGAACCATTGAAAAGAGCCTGGCTCCATCCTCCTTCAACCCACCCTTTAGATACTTGTACGCCATAATAAGGTCTCCCCTCAGCCTTCTCTTCTCCAGGCTAAAGAGTCCCAGCTCTCTCAGCCTTTCCTCATAAGGCAGATGCTCCAATCCCTTAATCATCTTAGTTGCCCTTCGCTGGACTCGCTCCAGCAGTTCCCTGTCCCTCTTGAACTGGGGAGCCCAAAACTGGACACAGTATTCCAGTTGTGGCCTCACCAGTGCTGAGTAGAGGGGGAGAATGACCTCCCTCGACCTACTGGCCACATGCTTCCCTATGCAGCCCAGGATTCCATTGGCCTTTTTGGCAACAAGGGCACATTGCTGGGCCATGGATAATTTACTGTCTACCACGACCCCCAGATCCCTCTCCTCCGAGCTACTTCCCAGCAGGTCCGCCCCTAACCTATACTGGTGCTTTGCATTCTTCCTCCCCAGGTGCAGGACCTTGCACTTGCTTTTGTTGAACCTCATTAGGTTCTTCTCTGCCCAGCTCTCCAGTCTGTCCAGGTCACGCTGGATGGCAGCACGGCCCTCTGGGGTGTCAGCCACCCCACCCAGTTTGGTATCATCAGCAAACTTGCTGAGGATACACTCTGTCCCCTCATCCAGGTCATTAATGAATATATTAAACAAAATTGGACCGAGTATTGACCCCTGGGGGACACCACTGGTTACAGGCCACCAACTAGACTCTGTGCTGCTGATCACAACCCTCTGAGTTCTGTCCCGCAGCCAACTCTCAATCCACCTCACTGTCACCTCATCTAGCCCATACTTCCTCAGCTTCCTAATGAGGATGTCATGGGAGACAGTGTCAAAAGCCTTGCTAAAGTCAAGGTAGATGTCTCCTTCAGAATCTCATATACTAGTTTTTTAAATGGTTCTTAAATCTCATAATGAGGAACAGTGTACCATCATGGGATTCTCAATGTGAATACAGCAGCCTAATTTCATGTGGATCTTAGGAAAGGGGCACAAACAAGGGGGTCTATTACACCCAGGCAGTGCCTTTTGGGTAGCAGTGTAGCTCCACAACCTCTGTAAGAGCTGGATTGCGCATCCAGGCTGCCGGATGAATGCTGCCCTTCACCAGACCCTCACAGGCTTGACATCTGCCTATCTGTAATGGGATTACTTACCCCCTGTTAGGTAAGCAAAAAGCGAAAGGAAAGCTTTGCTGCTTCAGAGCCGGAATTCATTTGCTTACACACCCTAGACACAGCGTGATATGAAAACTCAGCACTTTGAAGAAGCTGCTCAAATGGAAACGCAAAGATCCCATGGTACTTTTTAAAAAGATATATGTAGGTAACCCATGATTAAGAATTAGAGCAATGATGGCACTAACTGGAGATTAAGAGGAGGCTGGGAAAGATGGCTACAGGGATGAACTCACCCTTTCTTGCAAGGGATGGCTGTGCAGACTGGGATTTGTAAGTCTGGAAAGACATGAACAGTGGGAAGAGTGGTAGAAATCTATGAATGGCTTGAAGAGGCATTTTTGGCTGAAGGAGGCTGTGGGTGCTGAAGGGCTACTGAGGTTCAAAGGATGAACGTACAAGCCTGCAGCAGCTAAGTCCAGGGAGTTTTATGTCCAGCTCGGGAAGTCTCTGAGCCTCAAATGACTGGAAACCTGGAAAACACTTGGAGGAAGAATCATATATATGAAAATTCTTTTAAAGTATACCCTCTTCCCTAAGAACCTGGTATGTCCCAGTAGGCAATGGATCTTTGGTCTCACCCAGCACAGTTGCCCTTGCGTGGTAGGACTTCCTCAGAGATGTAACTTGTAAGCTTGCCCAGGTGATCTGACTATCCTTCCCTCCATCAACAAAATGGTTTCTTACATCAAGATTGCTGTGGAGAAAAAAGTATGGGAGTGGAAAGTAACAGTCATGTTGCTTTTAACGTTCCAGGTACCGGACATGAAGTCTTTAATTCTTTATTAGGCACTGCTCTTTGGCACTGCTGTTACACACAAAGCTGCAGAGAGAAGTGAGTCTTATTTTACTAAAAATAGGTGAAGAAAACAGAATTTAACCTTTTAAATAATCGGCTTCTACCCAGAATAATTATTTTTGCCATCAACATGAGTTTGAAGTGCAAAGAATGCAGGACAACCTTGCAAGTTGAGTAATTTGCAGTTAAAATGGACTGTCTTCATTTGAGAATGCAAACATTTATTTCATGGAAGAATATAGACACTGGTATACTGAACTAAATGGTCTACAGTGATGACAATGGATTTTGTGTCACTAACCTGAGACACCACAGAACATCCTTGTTTTCAAAATACTCGAAGCCTGCTGTATGCTCTAAAATACTATTTTCACTCTTATTTTTAATATAGATTAATAGGCTTCTTTAAAAAGAAGAAGATGACATAACTTTATTTCCTTTGGGAAAGATGGATGCCAGGCTTGCTTCTAGGAAATACGCCAAAAGAAAACGCTTCCTTCCCTGATTCCAAAATATGTGTTGTACTAACAATTATTTCAGAAAGACTGATGGGCTACAGCAATTAAGCACACAGACATTAGCAGTCTGACCAAAAATCTCTCTATTATGCATCCAATTTAGGAATTCCAGTATCAGTGTACTGATGATGCAGTAAACAGGTGTAAAAATCACAAAAGTATCTTGCTTCTGAGAAGTTAGGAAACACCTGAATTCAACAAAAACTAGTAAATAAGTGTCTCAAATAATTCACACGTTTTTTATCTTTGTTATAAATTTGTATTTTTATTATCTAAGTTTTCCTAAGACCTTCCTCAGTAGTCACTGTTGGAAGGTCAATCAAGTCATGATGTACTGTAGCAATAAAATATCTTCAGGGTACACCACAGGGAAGAAGCTCTGAAATGCATCAGACGGATTGGAATGCAGATCAGAAAGTGGGAAAGGATCACAAGGACTTGGCTAACGTGATCATTGCTCACTTTACTTACATTTTCTGAGACTAGGGAATGCATGTATTTAAGACTTGGTTCACTAGTGCTTAGCCTCAGTTACTCTTAACTGAGGAGCTGTTCAACTAGAAATTATGTAACTGAATTTTCTTTTGATGTTTTAATGAAGATGATCTCATGGAAAAGAAGTGTGGATGGGAGGGTAAGACATCCTTTGCAGAGAAGCGCATTTGCTACATCTTTCTTGGAAGTGGAACAATGATGTACTCAGATGTTGTAGCAGGGACTGATCACCCTCCACCATCACAGCTGAGAGAAACTCCTGGAGCTGGAACAATAAAAAAGAGGGTCAGTCTTAAAAACTGGAACAGGAATTTTAAGTACCATATGTCCAGACTGCACTGTCAAATGTCATCATCCAAAGTATGTATCTTCCTATAAATGAAGAGGAGGGATGGTTTTCCTAGGTGTGGCTGAAGTCTCCATGCAGCAACACCTCCAATGGGTCAAGTAAGGACAAGCCAAGTTGCTATTCCCTAGCACACCACCAGCTAGCAACAGTGATGGTCCTTTGGCCCTTGAACTCCTCACTGAATGGTGGTGAATTAATTGAAAGAAGTCTGAACCAGTGAGAGCAATACAAAATAACACAAACCACCCCAAAGTACCCTGAAAAATCAATAAGCCTTTCCCAGGATACTTGCAAAGTCATGTGTTTACATCTGAGAATGAGGTGTACATGCAAGTGCACCACAGCCATGCTGATCTGAGGAACAGACACCTGGTCTGGATAGATGCAGTGACTTCACTTTTTTTTTCCAGGAATGCTAATGTTCTGTCCTTAAATAGGATAATTCATCAATAAAGTGGTACCCTTGGGCTGATCTAGCAGGCAGGGAGAAACATAATTGCATATTGCATACCATGAACTGAAACAAGGAGTTAAGAAAAAAACATAGTGTAGTAAAAGTGCCTTCCTTGAGCGGGATGAGTACTGTTAATGTTCCAGTCACTAGACTATCCACCAAAATAACATTAACTCTGTTTTAGGTACTGAACTGATATTTGTTTGCTTTTCTACAGGCACTGAAATTCTTATTAACCCAAATCATCTTTAATCAGCATGGTTGTCAAATGTTGAGACAGAATTTTATTTAGAAAACTAGGAAACTTCTATACTTCCACTGCTTGTTTGACACATTTCTAAAACTGTTGGATGCTGTGCCCAGGGAGGAACATGAAACATCTTCTCCAAATATTAACACACCTTAGCAATGCCTTCTCACTGGATTTGAAAATGAGATTTTGCCTTTGTCTTTCAACGGCTGTAGGAAGGAGTTTGATTCACTGGGCAAAATAAATGCCTGTGACAACCACCTGATGCGATTAAACTGTTTTGCTGTGGGACTGGTTTTTCTTGTGAGGGATGTCTTCTAGTGAAAGATGCTTGAGAGATGAGATGAGATGAGATGAGATGAGATGAGATGAGATGAGATGAGATGAGATGAGATGAGATGAGATGTTGACTTCAAGCAACAGGGTGCCTGACAAAAGTAAAAGTTAGGCACCTTCATGGATCCCAGTTTAGGCACATAAAAAGAAAGGGCAAAAGTCTCTTCCCTCATCTTTGGCATTAATTCTATATGAATGTGCTGATAGTCAAAGCAAGGTATCTTTCACACCACACCTTTCATTTTAGATTATATATACACATTTATACAAGTTTCACACATTTTTAACATCTGCATCCAAAACATAATTTATACAAATTTACTTATGAATTAAATCTAATAGTTAGCAATCTGGAGCAGTTAAGAAAATGGAAGCTTTCTGTTTCATTCTTTGAAGATTGAAGTAAAACTGTCACTTCTTTCCCTTTCCCTTTCTTCATACATTCCTTCCTCCTGTCCTATCAAACAATATTCAGGGGATGGCAGTGCTGGGTAGACACAACTTAGTTTATGCAAATGTTGAAGCTATCATGAACATTCAATAAAATACACACTTTAAAGGAATTATGGCTGGGTGGTCTTGCACTAGAAAATGTTGCCAGCAGTGCTCTATTGGTAACAGATACAGCTGCTCTGCAAAATCGCTGTTCCAGCAAAAGCCCTTGTGTACTTCCGCTGGTCTTATTTCACACAATGATACTGGTGTAAATTCTTCTAACCGACAGACAGTTTTGCCAGGCACAGCCATAGAGTTTTCACTGGTACAGGTCTGTTGAAGCAAGTGTATTAACAAAATAGTACTGATGTGGGTTTGTTGCAGCATAGACCTGACAATGCTTTAGGACTTTGATCCTCAGCTGACGACATGTTGCATTCATGAAAACTCACACCGAACTTACTGACAGCTTGTTTGAATGCCACCCTTGGCAGGCTGCTGGGTCTCTCCTGTTGCTCTTCATTCCCAGTCTTGCTGAGGTGTTATCTGAGCTGCAGCTGGAAGGTGGGATTGCAGCATAGGGAGCAGGCACACGGTAGCGTTGCGTTAGCTGGCCTGGGTAGCAGCAGAGCATCTGTGCAATGTACCCTGGACATGGAACTGGATAGCTAACCAACACTCCAGCTTGTATTGCAGCAGCCCTGTTATGTTATTACCCAAGTTAAATGGATTTAAGCTGGCGTAGACATGCTTTTCCTTTCTGCAGAGGAGCCACATCCTTAGGCTGCACTTTGTTCAACATTTGTTCAGTGCCAGGCACAATGCAAGTCTTTATCCACGGCCAGGCTGCTACTGGAATTGAAATAATGACAGCTTTTTCTTTTTAGTAGGTAATGGATGGCATCATCTATCCATACAAAGGCAGAGGAGTTTAGAGATGATCACTTCTTCCCTTCCCTACCCTGCGCTGCCCTCCCCTCCTCTCCGTTACCCTCTCCTCCTCTTCCCTCATTTTTCTCCCCCTTTGCAGCTTCCTGAAACACTAACGGTTAGGGTGCAGTTTCAACTCCTTGATAACGAAATCAATACTTTCGTGCCGTATCTGCAGTCCCTGATGGATTTTTAGGAATATTGCCTCTTTTTTACTGTCTCACAGGGCTCAGTCTTCAGTTGAGTCACCAGTGGCACAAGGGAGTAATGGCTCTGTCGCTGGAACAGAACAACCTCTGTATAGTGCCTGTAGGAAATTCAATTGGTGTCTGTGTGGCTGCTTCCCCTTTCTTCATGGGGACACTTCTGAAGCACTATAATTGGCTTAGCCGGGAGGATAAGTGACAATTGTGGATGGGAGGAGGAAAAACAGGAGGAGGAAATCTCTCTACTTTTTATCTGTCTATTGAGAGGTCAGTGTCAGCCAAGAAGCACTTAAAAGAAATCTTCTGCTCTTATCTGGCAAGAACAAGGACGCATGGAAAGATGTAGTCATGAGAGAAAAAGCCAGCTACGAGACGGCACGTGCCTAGGGCTTTCTGCAACATTTCCTGACGAGCGGCTTACTGGCATACTCAGGGCTAGATCGCTGCTCTGGGAGATGACGAGAGAGAACACATCCAAAATTTTGAGTTTATACCAGCCACACGCATAGCTTCGTAGTCACAAACGTTCACCTCTTCAGGGATCTTTGCCCACACTAAGTCAGTACAGCTCCACTGATTTCCTTGATCTCACAAGCATGCATGCCTGTTTCCTACAAGTCTTCCAACATCACGGGCTGGCTTACGTGGACTGGACAAATTTCACCTGGTAGGGCTTTGCCTGCTTTTCTTAAGAAAAGTGCCTCTATGTGTGATGGGGGACACGTTGGGGTCTAATTACAGGCAGGTGGATTCAAATGGTACCAAGCCATACAAAAATGAGAGAACTGCTGGAGTTCTGAGGGCCTCTGTGTTTCCTGGTTGTGTACAAAAGACACTGCAGCAAATTGTTTCGATTGGCATGATCAGATGAATGAATCATAAAGCAGACAAACAGCAATTCATCCCTCCATGCAGCTTCTCTCTCTAATGCCATTGTAGTTATTCAGCTCAGTAATGATATTTTCAATAAAATTTCACTTGCATTCAGGTCCCTCTGTTCTTAATCCCACATTAATCAGACAGGATAGTGTACTCTCACTGTTTGGTTGGTTTGGGTTGTTTGTTTTTTTTTTTTCCGTAAAATAAAATGGTTTTGTACCTCTACAGATTTTAATCCCAGGTACAAAGAATGGAGTTCCCCTTGCCAGATACATGCCCGTCAGCAGTCTCTGACCCAGGGTAACCTTGGAAATGAATGTTCAACTCATTTTCAGAGACCAGACCAGTACAAATCCTGTTGAACGAGGCATGGTCTTCTAGCTGTTCATCAGCAGGCCAGAATACCCACCAACCTGACTCTCAGTTTTTGTAGGACCTGAGTAGCATTAACAAGAAAGTTTCTGGTCAGAGGCCAAAGCTTCTTTTTGTACTTTTTGACATCAGAATTTTCAGTTGGTAGAGATTTCCTGCATAGGCACGCTGTAAAAAAAAAATGGTTTTCTCATTGTTGAGTTTCATTGCTTGATGGTGTAAATATAAAATATTAAATTCTGCAAACTCTGCTCCTCTTGCCTTCACAGATATTTGCAGAGGAAACAGCAGCTTTTGGGAACATCTTCTGTGTTCAAAACTATGCAGCAAAAATTACAAGGTAGTAATTGGCAGCATAGGCATTATCTTTGAAGCATGCAAAGGTTAGGTGGTGGTATTTGAGCTTCTGGATCATTCCTGAACATACAGTTTTGACATCAGTCAAGGATGGCATTATCAAAGATCTTTTCTGAGCCAAATGTATGACATTGAACTGTCTAGTTTACCTCCTTGGCATTCTTTATTTGTAAATACTAAGGGATTAAGCAAAATCAAACCCCAGCATCCATATATTATTCTCTGAAAAAAGTTTCTTTGGCTTTCAGCCACCTCTTCCTTCAAGCTCTGGAAATCATTAGAGTTCTTCTTTTCTCATTACTACTGTAGATAATGATGCAGAATATTAAAAAAAAAAATATGGGGTTTGTGGATAAAACATAGAGGAGGATATGAAGAAGTTTCCAGTGTCAGCAGTTTATGTCAGCCTGGAGTTTATTTTACACCACAAAAGGACAGCTTCGGAGACTGGTGAAAGCTTTTCATGCCCTTAGCTAGACGCAAGCAGTCATGTATGTTACACACCAAATTGGGTCATACTTCAAGTCAGTGGCCTGAACCAACCTTAATAACAGGCTTTGACCCATCTGTTATATCTGTCTTGGCTAGTGGTGAATTTGTGTTCATTTCTATACTTTGATTCCTCTGACCTTTAGTTCAGCACTGATTTGATATCCCCAAACTTAGTTCTGATTTGAGTGTACTTTTTTTTCTGCATGGTATTTGCTTACATTGCTTTTCTCTATAGTTTTTTTTTTCCTACTTGCTTGCCTTTACCAACAGTCTTTTAAAATAACTATACTTCAGTCTGCTTTTTCTGGTCACCAGCTCCTGCTATTCAGTAGTTGAGAGAAGGCATTTCCTAGAGATCATATGTCTTCAATGAGAATGCTCTTGTGCTGACAGATTTCAAATGTGATTTTCTGCAATATTCATTTAAGGCTCTGTCTTTATGGGTGTGCCTTCCAGTTCAATTAGTTGTCCATTTTTAGAAAGCCATGTACAAATGGGTGGGTTAATGGTCAAAACTGATTTGCTGAAAAGTTTGAACACTTACAGACAATGTTTAGTTTTTGTTATGGTTACAGGACAAATGGCACTTTGCAACCCTCTTTAGTCACTGTCAGTAGTCATCTGCAGATGACTAAATTTGCTATCAGATCCTCATTCAACTCGTTGCTTTAGCTGGCTGCTGATTTCCATATTACATTTTGGGGATTGATCTACAGATGTGCCAGTGTCCCACTATCCAGTGCCCTACAAAAACTTAAATAGGTTATGTCTGTCTTCTGATGAAGATGGTTGGTACGATGTAACGAAGATGCATGGATGCATATTTTGCATCCAGGACAATGTGTATCTCACTGTAACCGAATAGGTTGCAGTGTATCTGAATTTGTCTTAGGAGAGAGATTTGGACTGCAGACATGTCCAAAGTACTTCCAGTTCTATCTTCAGCATCCATGAACATGGCACCAACGGCAAACGATACGTGTGCTTGCAAGCCCTCCTTGCATAGGGACCTGCTAGATCCGTTCCTGTATGAGGGAGAAGCCAGTGGGTACCCAACAGCTGCCCAGTTTGTTCCTCCTCAGCTGGAGCAAGGCTACCTCCACGTGGCTTCCTTCTAGGAGGAAGAAAACAAATCTCAGTTCAATGGTCTTGCCTTTCAAAAGTCATTCCACACTGGCATTCACACCTTTCTATTACCCTTATAACTAATAAAGGTGCTCTGAACAGCCATATTCACTTTGGAAAAGCGACTAAACATGCTTTTCCCTCCGGACGCCCATGTAAGTTTTAGGTCAGCACCTGCATAATGTGAACAGGCAGCTGGATAGAAACAGAAAAAGCAATTGGAAAGGATTTATTTTTAAAACATCAGAAAATAACAGGGGAAGGGTTGGAACAGTAAACAAGCTTGAGTAAGAGAATGCAAATAGCAGAACTGACAGAGAAAAACGTCAGAGGAACTGTCTGTCTGTGGGCATCCACAGGCACAGCTGTCAGACTGGCAGCAGTTTGATCTGGCTCGTGGGGGAAGGAGATGGCCCACGTCTTTCTGGCACAGTTCACTGCTTTGTAAGTGAGTAAGCACCTCAAAGTGTATTGCAGAGCTTCAGCAAAGGCAGATTGGAGGAAAACTACTAAAAACTACTAGAAGCTGCAGCTAGCTGTAACCAACAAGCATAAGAAGAGGCAGCAACACACAGTGTTATCAGGCTTTGCTTTCCAAAGCCTTTTAACTCCAGCAGAAAAGGATGGATGGTTCTCAGAGCTTCTCAGGGGAAGACATTAAGCCTTCGTCTCTGCCTCTGATGCACAGGGGTGCCACAGCCCTGTCCGCTCCACAGCCACAGCAAAATGGCTCTGCTCCGAGGTCCCCAGTGGTGCAGCCACTGTATTCACACTTTCTTGTTGTCGTTCATGTTACTCTCTGAGTCTTTGGTGAGAGCGAGATTAGCTGGAGCGGGGGCAGAGCTTCAGCTGTTTTCCCTCTATGTTGTCTCTAAGCACACAGTGTTTTTCCCGCAGGTCCATGAAGGGGGTGCAAGGCAGCTGTGCCACAGCTCCTCCTGAAACACAAATGGAAAAGAAGAGGGGGTGGGAGTCCCCACACTTCATGTCCCCAGGTAAGCTGGAGGGTGGCAAAGCAGGGCTGGTTTGCTGTGGACATTCCTTGAGCAAGGCCTGATTATTTTTGTCATTGGCGTTGATTACTGTCACAGCTTAAATAGCTGTGTATTGTCCAGCCATCAGCTCACAGAGGCCTCCAAATAAGTTTCCTGCTGTGGAGAGCATCTTTCCAGAAGAAAACTTGATGTGCAACTTTACAAAATCTTAGAGACAGATTTAATGAATGACACTTAGCTTGTCCCACTGCAGTAAAATGAATCCAAGAAGGGGACCTGATCTTAATTTTTCTTGCTGAGAGTAGCCTGCAGAGCCTGAAATTCAAAGATACAATATCTGCTTTGTTACTCTATGAGCTTGCTGTAAAATATGCTGTAATCTTTGCCAGGGGTATGTTGTGCATTCCCTGGAGGTTTTTCAGCGCTGAGGAACACTTCAGACTGCTTAACAGTTTGTTCAGGCTTTGCCTTATAAGGCCTTTTAACTCCAGCACAAGCACATGACAACCCCTCCAAGTGTCAGCCTATTGGGAACAGATCACAGCAATAGTTTTCTCTGCTGAGGGAGCCACGTCTGTCCTGTCTGCCTTGACCTGTTGCCCTTCTAGCCCCTGTCCTGATAGCTGGCATAAAAATGTGGCCTTAGGGTGACGGGTGGGGAGGGCAAAAGCTTAACTGTGCCCGCGTCCATGTCCTTGCTGCAACGTTACTTTGAATGCACCGAGGTGGTTTTGTGTACTGCACTGACTGTGGTTACAGCTGTGACGCCCTGGGAAGACTGGTGGTCTACCACTGATACACATTCTTTAGCGGTAGGGCTAAAGCAGTCTGCTTTTGGGGAGACATCTGATCTGCCAGCGAAGCTGAGGGAGCAGCGAGTTAAAAGTTGCTCTGAGTTCATTCTGGCTCCGTGAGGATATGTAGCTGCAATGGCAGCGGCAACTCTATACCAAGGCAGCAGAAACATTTTTGCTTTTTCTTTTCTCAGTGTGTATGTGTCTTATTTTAGCAGCTCTGAAACATCAGCAGATTAGGCTAAAGTATTGAAATGGGGAATGCAAACCACTGAAAGCAGAATATGCTCTGCTCCGACTTAAAATATCCTCACTGAAAGCTGGCTGAGTTATAAGCCATGGGAAACAGCCATTTGTGGAAATCCAGAAGGACTCTCAGCCTCTCCCGCAGCTCCCGGCAGCGTTCCCAACATGGCTCGACCAGGCTGCGTGTCGGTAGAGACCACACTGGGCTTTGCGACGGTTTGTAGCTGTGGGGAGAAGGAGCCCTAAGTGGGGGTGACACGGGGTGACAAAATAGGCAGGAACAGACCTCACACCTCCTGCACCCCAGTCCTGTGTCAGAAGGCCGTAGGTAAAACCCCCCTGCTTCAGCCCTTTCTGCACCCAAGGAAGCCTTCCACGGTTCAAAAACCTACAAATGGTGGCTGCTTGTGCTACACAGACTCAGCAGCTGAGAGAATCCAGACTGTATGGGGCAAAAGATGAAAAACAGGCCATGCAAGCAGAGGGTTGTGTGGCTTCAGTGGGATGCCACTTGCAGGACATCCGTTCATGGGCTACGAGTAGAAACCAAGGCTTGTAACTTGCTCTGGGGGTGAGAGGTACTATGAGACATCGCACTGCATGTCATCCGCATTGTCATAGCCAGTGTTTGTCATCACACAGTGATTTTTTCCACCGCCAAAAAGTCACAACGTAATTAAGCGTTAAAGCTGCAATAACCACAATATCCATGGTCCTTATGTTGCTCAGGGTTAAGTGTACAACAGGCTGAGTTTTTCAGCAAAAGGCAAAAGAACTGCCTAGGTTGCACATAGACATCCTTATACCGGTGGAGGCATACATGTAAAAATTTAAGCTGCATCTGCTGGTCTCCAAAACAAAATGCAATACCTTTTAAAGCCTTTCATACCAATTTTTATTCACAGTCCTCTATGATGTGGGCACTGCCGAAATGTTTTTTCAGCTTCCTACTTGCAGCAATGCTGCATTCAACTCTTTGGCTTTGCAGCTGCTGAAATTGCAGCTTGCTCAAGGCAAACAAAAACCACGATAATGCTTATTGCGGAATATTTTAGAAAAAATAACAGACTAAAATACTTGCTCTGCTTCCCCTGAAACATCGTTTTAATTTGACAATGCACGCCAGATCTCTGATCTAAAGGCAACCCCTGTTTTTCCTGCCATTTTTACATTATTAACTCATTTTTCTCAGTGCATTCTTTGTTTCTCTTCAAAGTATTAAGAATGTTCCTTTTGTTTTCCATCTTTCTTCCTCTCTGCCTCACTCCAGAAGATTATGAGCTACACTTTTTTTCTGCAATAGTGGGTTTTCTGCGGTGTTTGGGAAAACTGTGCTCATATCGATTGCAGGAATGATTCCCATTATAAAATTTCACAGCTGGTACACTTTCATCATGGGATGAAATAGGCAGCCTGGAGTATTAAATCAAAACTCTGATAGCTGGAAAACAGGTACAGTGAAACCAAGAAAAAAAAAAAAGTCTATTAAAAAGAAGCATTTTTTTGAGCTAATTTGTGGAACTCCTTGCCACAATATACCACTAACAGTCAGAATTAACTATAAATCAGTAGTCGGCTGGAAACTTACGTTGATAACAAGTGCAATGTGGTTCAATAACAGGATCTTCTGAAAGAGAAATCAAGTCCAGAGTTGTTCTTCAAGCTCTGATTATGAGCTCCCAAGCAAAGCATTATTATTTTGAAAAGACTAATAAGCAAGATTTCAAATCCTTTTTTAGCCAAAAATAAAAATATTTCACATCATTTGAAAGTTTATAATCCCACACATACTCTGTAAAAAACAGTGTACAGTGTTTTTTTCTCAGAACGTGTCTTACCTTTAGGAAAAAGTCAAACCTTTTGAGAAATTCACCAAATAAAATGGGAGTGGTTTTTAGTCTTTTTATCTCATGAAAATTAATGCATATCTTGTGTGTAAGCTACATTTGATAAACTATCATTAGTCTGCCACTAATGATACTTCTTCTTAAATGCTAAATATTAGCCTAATTTTTTGTAGGTGCAGCTATTGCAATGCCAGATGTAATTTAACTAATCCTCATCCTTCCTCAGCAGCCACACAGCAAGCAGTCCCAGCACTGAGGAGTTCACCTTAAGAGAACAAGCAGACAGCAGGCAAAGAAACACCTTCATGAAAGGAGAAGTGATTTGCAAGTCGTCAGGGCTTGGTTGGTAACCAGGCCTGCAGAATGCCTGCTTATTGATCCACTCTACTAAATAAAATTGTCTAATGTTGCTTAGGCTAGGGTTTGTTTTGTTTTCTAAGTAGCGTTACTGATTTGAAGACATACAAGCTTTTTATTCAAGTAGAATATTGGGGGGGGGGGGGGGGTATACTGAAATTCCTAGATAGATCTGAAATGTGAGAACTTAAAATACGACTTTAAAAGTCCCTTCTTTCAAAGGGTCCTAGATTTCTGAAAAGTGCCATCATCCTTAAATAGGACTCTCACATCAGCATGGAGATATGTGCATTCAGTATAGCTGAGTCGGGGTTTACCAACTAGTAGTTTGGCAACTAGAAGATCTGTTGAAGATGTTAAAACAGACACATCAGGGTGCCTGTCACCTCACTGCCATCACACACCAGATACAATATTGGCGTCTGATGTAGACATATGTACGTAGGTTTACGCAGGCTAGAAGTGTCCTGAAACAGCTATAAAACCACACTGTGTGACTGCCTGGGCACTAGAATCAACAAACGCTCTGTCTTCTGCCAAATCTCAACTGGAAGTATTTTATCAGTCTTTAAAAAATACATTTTTCCACAACAGAAAGAATCTAACGTGGAGAAAATTAGGTTGCCTAAGTAGATGTGATGCAGACAGATAGTACAGCACTCTCCATGCCTTTGGTGAGTGCCCATACTGCAAATGTATTGCCCATAACATCAGAAGAGCAAAATAAATCAGTCACCTGAAGAAATCAATGGAAAACATAGAAAAAGGGAGATAATTTTTCTTTTCTATGAGGAAAGAAATGTGTAGGCAACCACATTGGGTTACAACATGAAGAAAAGATGTATTTTTTTCATTAGCTCTATCTCTTTCTCTCTTTATAATTTCATAAGCAAAGCAATGGTCCTCTACTGTCCTTATGAAAGAGTGTCAGACAGTTATGCTGTGAAGAGTGGGCAGTGGCAGAAGCAGGTCTCAACTTATGGAATTTCTTCATCTTCACTAAGTTGATTCAAACCTCCTAGGAGAAGTTTGCAAGGCTCTGGTTCTGCACAAGAATTATTCAAGACAAAAAAAAAAAAAAAGTCTTATTTTGTCAAATTAATAACCTGACATGTCTTTTCTCCTCCATTTGTGCAGAGGGCCCTGCTACATGGTAACTGTTATTTTAATTTACGATGAACTAGTGCCTAGAGCACATAACTATGGTAGGCTCTGTCTTGCTACCTGCCTCTTGTAAACCAGTCCCGCCTCACAGGGAGCCTCTTTCTTTTCCTTCCTGGCACACCTAGCAGAAACCATCCCAGCTACAGGTGAACATCCTTTCAGACCTCTCTCCAGAGGTCTGAATTTGCCATGAGGTTGAGGATAACTGCAGCCTTGCTCCACGTTTGGTTATTCTCCAGTACAAGAGGCATCAATCAGAGCAAGTTGGAGAGAGATGAAAAGCCTGCTTAAGTACTAAATTAAAACGTAACTAGAAGTTTTCAGGTCTAAAGCATTCAGCCTCTTCACAAATGTCTTTATTTAAAAGGTTGGGTGACTGCTTAGTGTTGAAACAATTATGTATTGTACTCTCTTCCAGGTTCCAAAATTAGAATATATGCAGAAGCTTAAAATGTAGACATGTTGACAGGGATTTTCAAAGCAGTCTAGAGGATTAAGAATCATTTTCCACTAAAATTAGTGGAAGACAATGTCAATCATTTAGACTGCTTTGTAAATTAGCATTAAATTTCATCCTAGGAACTGCTGACTACTAGGTTTAATGAATACTGTCTTTTCTGAATGCTACATACCAGAGAAGGCATTTGTACGTTAGAGGTGCAAGATATAAAGATTATCTCCTAATTAGCTGCACACCAGAGATACCAGTTTAATGGTAATCTCATCTTGAGCGAGGCTTGTATGTGGTTTGCAATATAATGTAAAACAGTTTTCCAATTTGTACTTTATGACATTAAAGTATAAAATAATACCGTTAGAGTGATCTGAATAGGAAGTCAGTGGAACTTGCATTTTCCTCAGGAAGACCGATTATGATTTTTCTCAGCATCTACCGCTACTGTTCGTAGCACTAGTCTTTAAAAAGCATTAGAGGGAATACTACATACCTGCAGTGTCCCCAAGCGAGGAACCACTGGGGATGCCTTTCCCATGAAAGGGACATCACAGTGTGCTTGCATGCCTTTATGTTTAGCACTGGAAATGGGACCATGGAGAAGAAACAACAGCCGTAACCATCCTTGGAAGAACTCACTTGCACATTTGCAATGTCGTGGCTTTGCATAATAAATACCGCGTGTTCCGCTGGTTCAAGGCAAACTCTTGGCACCTTGTGGCTGCCTCAGGGTGTGAAAAGCTTAATGAATTCCCTAGCTAACAACGAAAGTTGTATGTAGCAATTTGGGCATAGCATAGACTGATCCAAAATTCCTATTAAACTTTCAGCATGGATCCAGAAAGCAGCCAGTTATTTTTTGTCTCTGCTCTTCCCGCGTGACTTTCTGCTACCTGAAGCAGAGGCAAAAAGGCCAAAAGATGATTTCTGTGCAAAAGGTTTCCCATTTTTTCAAGTCAGAGGACAAAAGATGGGATACTGCCTAAAAATCTGTCATTAGGGGGTCTTTTTTTTAGGAGTAGCACCACTGGCTAGGAGGCTCAAAGGCTAGATGACAGGTCTCTGGAGAATTTCAGAAAGATGAGCTGTGATAAGTAGACTTTACTCCAATCTGACTCACTCCTCTTTCACAGTACTGTCAGAGCCCTTATTTGAATGGGTGGATTTAAGTCCTTTTCATCAAGGAGATAAAATCAAAATTCCAGCTCTTTCATTGCTATAACGTGTTGGAGTTGAGGTGGACTGGTCTGAAACGCCCCTCGTTAAATTATGGCCTTGATGCAGACAAGCTGAAGACACCTCTCTGTGCAGCCCCTCTGTGGAGGAGGAAGGCATGCTGTCATAAATTTCCTGGTTATTTAAGCTTAGCTGAAAGCTTATCATTAACAAAAGCTGCCCTTGTAGAGTGGACTGGGCTCCTTATTACTTTTTTGGCATCGCAAAGCCAATGCCAATCCTCTAGTCCTTCTTTGAGGAGCCTGTTAGGATAGGAGACCAAACTGAGAATGGACAGAAGATCTGGAGCCAAAAGGGTCTTTAAAAAGGAGGTATAAAGTTATCTTTTTGTCATACATGGGTGAACGGAAACAAAGGTCACACAGTCATCAGAGCAGCAATAAACCCCAAATATTCAGATTGTGGCCCCAGTTACCTTCTGGGGCAGTAGTTTATTTTCACCTCTTCTCTAGTTTGTGCCAGTTGGTCTGCTAGTAACTTTCTTTTTTTTACTGTCTCATTTCTGAAGCAAAATCTAGTGTACTAATGCAAACCTCAGCAGTAAATATTTTTGCAGTTTTTAAGGGAATATCATCTCAGCTATGTACTATATGTGGAGGATGATCAGCAGGCACAAGAACAGAAATAAATGCTGCTAGAAGCAGCTTTCCTGCTACAGTCTGGGTTATTTGAACAAAAAGGAGAGGGACATGCCAGAATCTATGGGAACCAAGCTCTAGTTTTTAAATCCAAAGTAAAAAAATAATGTACATTTTTTTCCTCTCTCTCTTGGCAGATTTGAATAGCCAAGCCAGCCCTAAGGGGAAAGAGGGGCAAAAGTCTCTTCCCTATCAGCATTAAAGTTGTCAGGATCCGTGAAACTCAACGCCACAAAATGACTCTAATGGGCCAGATAACACAAGTCCTGGTGTATACATGAATCTCAGCTCATTAACAGCTACAGAGGGATGCGCAGCTAAGGGGTGGTGACCTATTTCAGTGGCATCGTTACGCTGATGGAATAGAAATTCAACAAAAATTCCCTTTTTAGTGAAGAGTTGTCCTATTCACAGATATATCTCTTCCTTGCACTGCAGTGCTGGGAGTATGACTTGCTCGCATCACCCCTCTCTCCCTTAGCTGGATGCAAAGTGTCAAGGGAGGCACCTAGAATAGAAAGTGGGAGGTAAAGACTAACCAGGATTTTCTTTTGGTGCAATTTCAGAGAAAGTACAGGAAATTGGGAAAGGTTGCCTTACATCTGTCCCCTGCAGGTCATCCAGTCCCCCCCTGCTCCCCAGCAGCCAGGCCAGGCTGCTGCAGCACGGCGTTAGCTGGGTAAGCGAGCTGCAGTGCCAGCAGCCGGCACGGAAATCCCAAGAGGAGACAGGCTGCTTCCTCTGCCTGGGAAGCTTCAAATAACCCCAGCTACCAGGAGAGGAAAGAAGGGAGAAAGGTGAAATGAATGCATAGGTCATTTCTTCTTGTTCTTCCCTACTTCAAGGAAAGTCACTGCAAACAGGATCTCCTTGTTTACTGACCTGCAGGCTTTGACAGGGGTCGCTCTGTGGCTTGATTCATTAATTACTGCCAAGGACTGAAGGTGGTGAATGAATCTCAGGCAAACACGAAGCTGTTTAAGCATGGCAGGACGGCTGGCAGGACAAGAGGTCTCAGGACAGCCATTGCTTCTTGTCCCTGCTACCTGCAGAATCACTTATAAGCAGTTGTTTGTGGACAACAGGCATTATTTGGCCAGGAGACTTCTGCTCTCTGGAGGCTCTTGAGGGCCCCTTCCACTCACAGTATCTGGTGGTCCCTTGAGATTAGGTGTCCTGCCGCTGGCATGACCACATGGAGACCACTCTAGTCAGAGGACTTCTCAGTGCAAGCTCCACATGTCTGCAGAACAAAACCAAGCAAACATGGAAAAACCTAATAGGCTGCAGTTATTAATAAATGATAGCTTACCTATTCATAAGCCTGCTCGCTTTGGGAGGTTTAAAACAAAGCCCTGTACTTTAGCTTTTTATTTCTCAAACAATGCCTTTGCCTGCTTGTGTGTGCTTCAACTCCATCTCTCGATAGCGACTGGCAAAACTGAAAGCATAAAAAAAGGGCGGAGGAAACAGCTTCAGTTAAACCAAATCTGATATAAAGATTTTTTTCAATGAAGCAAGAATGATCTTGTGCACTTACAGAACTGGAATCAGGTATAGGTTGACCTCTGCCACCGCCCTCCTGTTCAATTTCAGGCATATTGCTTCTGGTTTCTCCATCTGCGTTTTCCAGGTGTCAAATGCTGTGGGAGGTGGAGGGGAAATTTCTCAGCCTTTGCCTGTCCTGTTGGTCAGGTTGGTTTTCCCACCAGCCCACACCGCCTGGGGGCTGTGCCCATGAAACCCCACGCCGGGGGCAGTGGGGGATGAAGAAGGTGTACCAGTGGTAGCATCTGCCACCCTGCAGTGGAGGGGTAAAGGCACATATTTGGGTGTTCACCCACTCCTTACTTTCACCACTGCAAGTCATGAGTGGCAATGGACCAGGGGCCCCCACCACGATCCAATGGGTGTGCAAGGGCTTGGACACACCACTCACACCGTGCAGCCACCATTTACTGGGTTAACAAGCCCAGGTGGGATGAGGACAACTGTCCCAGGATGATGGCTTCTTGGGAAGGGGTTCCCTGAGGTGCAGCTCACAGTGGTGAGGTTCCAGGTGGGCCAAGCACAACCCCTGGTGGCGCAGCCAACGTGCACCCAAAGCAAGCAGTCTGGGTACGGGACAGAGAAGGACACCAAGAGACCATTGTCTGATGAGGCTGAGCGCCCCAATTAAAACCGCAGATGGATTAGCCTCTCCTGGAAGTGCTGGATGGTGCCACTGCCAAAAATTTCAAAGGCTGTGCTGTGTGAGACACCGTGTTTAAGGGAGTCCAAAAAGCGAGAGCGGACAATGGGCTCAGGAATCCAGAAGTTTAGACGAACTTTTCATTCCTGGCCTATTTTAATATAGCATCTGAGGCCAGAGTCTGGTAAGGAAGATAAAAAACAGATTAATCAAACCTCAGAATTTCAACTTAGATGAAAATAATATGGTTCAAATATGCCCTAGGGAGGAATGCTTGACAATAGTGAGGATGCCAGAACAGTGTTAGTGCAGCACAATGCAACATGCTGGCATGTGGTAATTTTAAGAGCCAGAAGTATCTCCTCTTAAACAATCTGAAATGCAAATGTGAAGCCTGTTTTCCCTCCTTGGTCTGTGTTTTCTTGACAACCACTGCCATGATCCAACCACTAACGTGTCACCACAAAAATATGTCGATGTATTTGCAATGGCTGAGGCGTTAATCCTGACCTTCATGTGTATGCATGTGCCTTCCTTATGCAGTCTTCAGGCCAAAGTCTGGTTTCTTTGACTGATTCAGTCCCTACAAACAGCCAGGATGAGAAGCCAAGGGTTTTGCTCTGAGGACAAGATGCCCAGCATCACGCAAAAGGGTTCTGGCTGTTTGCAGGGCAATGGCAAAAAAATACCTTGTCTGTCAAAAAAAAAAAAAGGGGGTTGTCAAAAATCAAACACAGGTGATTTAAGTGAGAACCTTTCCTAATCTGGCTCAGCTCCATGGCAAGGACAAGAACCTGATTTCCACCATACAACTAGGCCGTTTCATTTAAAGTTCAGGCTACACATAGCTCAGAGTGCTTTCAGGATCCTCTCCAGCATTGAGCAGGGACCACAGATTGTTTCCTACACTCTTTTCTAAAGAAATGAAAATAAAAATCTGTTTTGCATGGAAATGGGATGCAATTCACACATTATTAAGATGTAGCAGTTTTTGCTCTTTTAAAAATTGCGGTGAAAAGAACAGCCTTTTAACTCACTTGAAAAATAATAGGGAATTTTTTTCTTTCTTCCTCATTTCTAGCTACTGAACAAAGTATATTAAAATATGTCTTTCCTCCTGCTTGCCTACTCTTCTAGAATCTTCTTGCTCCTCCCTACATTTCCCAACCGCTCTTGTTTTCTTAGTCTCTTCAAAATTTGGAAATGCTACCCTGCCTTACTGCCCTAAAAGTAAATCAAAACAAATAAAAATCTGTGAGGGTTAACACAATTTCTTAATTTTTTATTAAAGTTCCTTACCAACATAGCAAAACATTCTGGAAACAAAAATCTTAACCAGCATGGACAAAAATAGGTGTAAAAATGGACCAGGTACTTGTTTTGTTTTATTTAAAGCTGCCTTCACTACCCAAATGTCCACAGGGGCTGTCCCCTCTCTGTCATGACCTAGTCAGTCACCTTATAGAGGTCATTTCACCTGGGTGTGCTCTGCGATCTACCTGGGTGAAGGATTCCCACCTCACTGCATCACACGCTTTAAGTTAACCAAAAAGAAAGACACCGTAGAGAAATCAGTGGCTATTATTATAGTATGACTTTCCGCCTTTCCTCTGCGTTGTAAGCCACCCGCAAGAAACTGCTCCGCTGCTCACGCGTCCTCTGTCATTCCTGTACAATCATAATGAGCCAACAGGGTGGGCTGCTCCAGCAGAGCTGATGCACATTTCCTTGGCAAACTAACCTGGAGAGGGGTGCACAGCCCTGCGGCATGTTTCGCTGGGGCCAGGAACGCCCCCGGACCCACCAGGATGCACCCTGCTTACCCCTCGCCTGCAACAGGCACTGCAGTTACATGGGAGAGAGAATAAACGTGGGGCAAATGCAGTGTCTGTCTCTGCTGCAGTTACTGTTCTTCATGAGCTGTCACGAGGTTTTGTGTCAGAAGTGACATGCACACATGTGCTTTTGTATACAACTACCTTGAATGCAGTTAAATGTAGGTTTGCTGAGTCAATGCCGTGTGGAAGTAAAGAGGGGGTGGCCTAATGGGATGCATTTCACACACCACTTTGGCAGCATCTAACATGACTACAGGTCGTGGAGTGAATAAGTTGCCTGTCCTGGCTCCAGTCAGCACTGGGGCATACCCTTGCCGTTGCTGGTTATAGCCCGTAGCAGAATTCCTTCCCCTGGCAAGGCTTAACAGCAAAACATGAGAAGGGTATTGAAGGGGGTTAACTGCATAGCTTGCAGGTCTTGGTAGGAGTTGCCCATGTATGTTCGCAGTGCACATGTGGGCGTATAGATGTCTGGATCCTGTGTGACAGGATATTTCAAAACCAGCTGTAGTAATATAAGCAGCAATATATGGACTTTTATGCAGTAACTGAAAACAAAGCAAACAAACAAAAAAAAAAAAAAAGAGAAGTTTTGAAGAAAAGCAACAAGCTGAAAGGGACCAAATAAGCTACAGGACAGATGCCATCCAATAAATTACTTAGAGCTGGAAGAATGAACAAGTATCCCAGTTTAAGCCGGAACTGTTGCATTTCCCCTAGCTGTGAGCCCACCCCAACACCCGCTTACAGATACTGCTTCACTTGGGATATGGCAACAAAACTTTGCCTTTTGGCCACAGAGACCACCGGAATTATATAATGTTCTGTGAGTTTTCTGTACAACAAAGGACCTCTTTCACAGAGGCAAAGCTAAGCAAGAAGTCACTTTGACATGCTGTCACGAGACAAGGAGGCTGGGCACCAGTAAGGGAAATGGGACCAGGAGGTGGAAATATATGAGAATGGAGCTGCCTTGAAAAGCACCCTGCAGCAAGTCGCAAACCCCAGGGCTGGAAAAGGGATGGAGGTGGAGGATGTCTGGGAGAGGAGAGAGGGATGCCAGCAGAGAGATAAAATGCCAGGCTGGGTGGCACACGAAAGGGCAGGCACATGGAAAGCAGGGTGACCTCCAGTCTGCTTTCCTCCAAGATGGTGGGGTCTCCCTGTCTTGTCAGCACGGGATTATTGAACCAAAATTATATGCTGCAATATGCACGTCTGCTCCCAGTGGCGGGATGCCACGCTCAGCCCCTGCCCAGCCCTGCAGCCAGCGCGGTGGCCATCCTGGATCGCGGGCATCCCTCCGCTGGGGCAGCCCTGTGCTCACCCCATGGGGCCAGGCTGGGAGGGAGGGAGGTGCTTCTTTGCTGTTTATGAGAAAACAAAGCAGATGGGAGATTATACCAAAAAAAAAAAAAAAAAAGAGGAGGTTGCATGCAAAACCAAAGCCACCCTTGAGATCAAGGGTACCCTCAGGATAACGGGTGGCTCAGGCCTCCCCTCCCTTCCCCACCTGCATCCTTCTCTGTTTCTAAGGCACCTGGGGGCTTCAGTCAGACTGGTTTTATGCACAGCGTTGTCACTTTGGCGTGCCCTGATGGCAGTACAGCGCTTTAATGTGCAGCGCACGTGCAGGGTGTATGGACACCTTCCCTCTTCCCCCCCTCACACACACACACACACACACACAGACACACAGACACACACACACACACACACACACACACGCTCTTCGCCGCTGCCCTGCAGCATCAGCCCTCCGCAGCGTGCCATGTCACCGCTGCCTTCCCCAGCGGCTGTGCGGTTCCCCCACCGCCCCTGCCCTCCCTCCTGCAGCCGGCCCTGTCCTTTCCCTTGGCCAAACCCGCTTTCTCCGGGGGCCCCGCAGCCGCCGCCTGCCGCAGCTCCGTGCCATGTGCCACCGTCCCTCCCGCCCCGCCGCCGCTAAGGACACGCGGTGGCACAGCCGTCTGCCCCCTCTGCCGCAGCCGTGCGGGTCTGGATTACTGTGCACGCTACTGATGTCGAGCTCCTGTCGTGACCCAGCGCCCCATAGGAGGAGCAAATGAGCTGAGACGTCAAGGCAAAAAATTATAGCCATGCGAGCTATCCCTGCGCTCGGCTGCCTGGAGAGCGCATACATGGCTTGTGTGACAGCAGCAGCGCACAGAAGCAGCAATGAAATGCAGTTAGCAATACAGCTGGGAGACAGGCAGCGAGGCAGGCACCGGTCCAGTGACTAAAATGATCCTACCGTGAGCCAGCCTGCAGTGCCTCCAAAAGTGGCTGACTACTACACAGGAGCTCGGCTTTCTTTGCCATTACTCCAGTTCCCCCCGGGTGACTGCGGTGTGCGCTACGTTTGGGTTTTGTTTGCCTGTTTCTTTCCCCTTTTTTTTTTTTTGTTGGTTTTTTTTTTTTTTTTTTTTTTTTTTTCCCACCACCACCACCCATCTCCCTCTCTCTCCTCCGGTGTCCTTCTCTCCAGGATGGCGGAAGCGGAGTTGCACAAGGAAAGGCTCCAAGCCATAGCAGTAAGTCAGTTTCATTTTACTTGCTCTTTTGTCCGTACCTGGGGGGGGTTGCGGAGGGAAGGGGGGATTCCGGCAGGGTGGCTGGGAAGCGCCCGGAGAGCCTGGTGTTCACGAAGTTGTGCCTGGAGTTCCCCATTCGGGAAACAAATGGTTAAAGTCTGCTTTGCAGGATTTGGCGGAGAAAGAGGGCTCTGAGGAAGAGCGTTGAGCTGACACGTGCAGAAAGAAAAATGTGAATGCACAGTGGCACGCTTAAAAGATTGATGATGGAGAAGAAAAGAAGGAATAAGTGGGGAGGAGGGGAGATTGCGGGAGAAAATCAGTACTCTGCTGAAACGATATTTTCTCACGGTGGGAGCTTTAGCTTAGCTGATTAAGAAGTTAAACAAAATGATCTGCTGCAGGGTGGCTTTTACTGCAGAAAGTGATTGTGATATTACTAATTTTTAAGACAATCAAATAGAAACACTACGTTATCAAAACTGTGTAATTATTTGATCTACTAGTTAAACTGTCACCTCAGCTCCATAGCTGAGCATATGCTTTCAGACAAATTCCCTGCCAAGTTGCATCCTGCCAGGGGTAAAGTTTAGGCAGGATTTTGCCCCATTTTAGTTAAAACTTCTGTTCTCACATTTAGTACCGTAATTAGAGTGAGGTATGGGCTCAGCTGGTGCAGACCTCAGAGGAATGTGGGCAGTGGCACCTGGGGAGAGCTGGGCCTGGGTGTTTAACAAACCACCATCATCCCAGCACGCAGAAATTGCCAGCTCATCTTCTAGTAGGGCACAGGCGCCGTGTCAAAAGGCCTGTGTTTCCATGGGCACTGCCGCTCTGCCAGCCCCACACAGCCTGCCCTTGTTCCAGTGACACCCGGCTCTTCTTCTTCCCCACGGCTGAGATGCTGATGCAGCTGTGCCGGTCCCGGTCGGATGGCACGGTCCGTGCCGGGCAATGCACACCTGGAGGTCTGAAGGGAAATGACAGAAGATGGCAGAGCCGGCATGGGTTTTACGTTCCCTTCCCCGGTTCCCCCAGTGATCAACAGATGCTACGTTTTACTGTAGCCGGCAGAGATTACAGATTTCCTTTGTAGCAAGAGGAATGGCTGCTGCTGCTGTGCTGCTGTTCCAAGCTGTTTTCTTTAAGTCCGCTAATAGCTCTGTGGAGATTTAAAATAACCAGATGTAAAACAAACAGATTGCGGGTTTTCTCTCTCTAAAATATTTCTTGAAAAAGAGCAAAAGGTATCATTTGATGTGGGGTGGTGTTTACCATAACCGTTTCATTTTCAGTCAGTGGAAAGTGGATGCATATTTTTAAGCTGGTTCACAGTTTTCTGTCAGTGTAGGCATTGCCAAATCTCCAAATTGAGACACTGGGAACGTTCCCCCAGAGGCAACCCTTGCCGCTGCCTCTGGTTTGGGACTCCTGTGTGGCAGAACCATACTGCAGAGCTGCTCCATGCATTGCTGCTGTGCATAGCTCTGAAAAACTTCTGTCTTCATATTAAAAAAAAAAAAAAAGGTTTACATTATTGCAGCTTCTTTTGACTGCTATACAACAGAAAACCAAGTAGCACCCATTTCCGCTCCACATGATGTGCTTAAATCGTTCTGCTTCTTGGTGCTTTGTATTTCATACCAACGAGGCCATTACGGATGTAAAATTATCAACTGGTGTATTGCAGCTTTTTACAATATGTTTATGCTGGTATGAGAGAAGGCCTTGAGAATCTGGATCTTCGTTTTAGACATATATCCTTTTCGGTGTCTATTTCTGGCAACAAATAAACCATAGAATAGGAATGTATGCAGTGAATTAGATTGAAATAATTTCACTTCAGCATCAAAAATATTCGGCCTTATTTTAAGCTTGAGCGTGGTTCTGTGAAGTGCTTGTTTGCTTACCCACTCTGCAGAGCAACAGGTTTTCCATATAAGCTTGTTAAATAACTTTCCTCCTGTGCTTGGGATGCTGCAAACAATTGTCGAATGCAGAGAAGTTTATTTCTAGTGTAAGCTTTGCTCTATAAGGATGTGTGATATGACACAAGTTAGGCATTTCTCTGGTGCCACTGTTTGGCTGAAATAAGGTCAATCCTCAAAAGTTGCATGGGATTTCTTAGAAGAAGAAAAAGGTGGCATTTCAGTTCAGCTTGGTGTTCCCTCTATTTTAACAAGCTGCAGTATCTCACTCAGATGAGCAGACACTTACACCAGCACCCTTCAATCAAGCCGGGTGGATTCTAGGCATATGGAAAGAAATCCATTCACTATTGGGACTTCTACGCACTGTTGCCTGTCCATTTGTGCTTGCTTCTACAATCGCCGTGGCAAATGAGCTTTCCAGGAAGACAGGCAGGGTAAATTTTAAGTGTGCATCACTAAGTAATTAGGGAAAACAAAATCCAGACATGGAAATATGGATGTTTGCACCAGAAGGCTGATGCATTTTGAAGAGTTTGATTTTGTACTTTGTTACTCTGACTAATCACAGCTTTAATATATGCCTGTCTGGCACAGAGGCAAGTGTCATGGGAAGAGGAAAAAAGGGGTCTAACTGTTAGGACACTAATCCAAACCTTGGTGAACATGAGTTAGCCACTTGTTTTGCCAGCAGCAAGTACTTAGCCTCCCGTGCATTCATTTTCCATCTGTAAACTGTGAATAACGGACTTTGCCCTTGTCTCAGAGATCTGTTAGGGATGCATGCAAGATTGAGGAGAACTTAGATGCAAGATTGAGGAGAACTTGGTTTAGCGGGGCAAGAAACAACTAAATAAGTCTTTACAAAATAGAATGTGTGATTCAAAAAAAAAAAAAAGACGCTTTAAATATGTATGTTTTTAATACCATTGTACACGCTTAAGCTGTGACTCTTAGACCTTTCTGTTTCTGAAGTTCCTAAGATTCACAAACTGAGAGACTGCAGAGTCTGCAAGACTCAGCACACTGTGGCAGTCCAGTTTGAGAAGTGGGAAGATGTGAGACAACAACAAAAAAGTTAAACCCAGTTCTCTCTGCTTGGGAGGAAAACATAAATTCTGTGTTCTGGGGAGGTCCTGCGGTGGCCAGGAGCAATTGGTTTTCTGATCCTTCCCTGAGCAGAGGTCATATCATATCTCCCCACTTGGGTATCAAGTGTGCCACAGACAGATACAGGTAAATCTTTCTGTCATGCCACACCACACTTAACATCTGTTTGAGCCTGACCCTAAATCACCACAGCACCAATCTGCTGCTCTACCACCAACGGAGATGAGTGGTGCCCACCCTGAATGCTGCTGGAAGGTGTCTCGCAGAAGGCAAGCAAGAGGTTAAAAGAGGAGGTCAGAAGCCATCTTCTCTCTGAGCATGTTCCCATAGCACACTCCAGTGCTTGCATCAGCTCTTTTCCTGAAGGGGGGGCAGTGGGTAAAAATTTGGGTGAAAAAGGAAACATTTTTGTGGCTTTAAAAAAATATGCCTGCTGTGAGTTGCTCAGAAGTTTGGAATGCAGATAGTCCTGGAGGAAGCAGGCTTGGTGGCCAGGGGACAGGTGATCTGAGTTAGTTTATCACGTTTTGGATAAATAAACTATGTGGCTCCACAATTTATTATATGCCCCCCTTCTCTGTGACTGCAGAGATGACCACCAGATAGTGAGCTCAAAATGTAAATATTTTCTATTGCTTAGCTAGCAGCCATATATCTGGGAAGTGGTGGCACTGAGTATGTATTGGCGCATCTGGGGTACAAATGTACATAAGATGCAGTGCCTTGTGAATTAAAGGCAATCATTGAGGGACAGCACTGAGGAGAAATCCTCCACTAGAGCAGCAACCAACACAGGAGCTGGAGCAGATTTTCAGGTTAAGGACACGTCCAGCCTACGGATGCAAGAGGGAAGCTACTAAAGTGCACTGATTTCTTAACATGTAAAACCAACTTTAATGATGGTTACCACTTACCAGTGCCCAGCTCTGAGAACCGGTAGCTCAGTGAAGCATTAAAGAAAAGTAATTATTGACATTCAAGTAGCCATGTCAAAGGTACTTCCTGTTGAACAAGACTGGTCTTGCTTTTTCTATGAGATTAAAAGTTTGTTGAGCTGGCTCTAACATTACTTAACTGTCATCAGGTGTTTGACTTAGTACAGCAGGACATTGTTGTTTAAAAATAGACGCCTCCTGTATCAGTGGGGTCTGTCTTAGATGGATTAAGGACTGGTTAACTGATGGCTGTCCAAAAGTTGCTGTTAGTGAGGAAGACTGCTGAACAGAGCCTTGTTCCTTGAGAGCAAAGGCAGGGGAGAGCTTATAGGAAGCAGCTTTTCAAGGCTCAGAAGTGTTCTTTGTTGGTAATTTGATGTAAATGAAAAATCAAAACCGAATGTGTGCAGGTAGCATAGAGTGGTGGAGGAGTAAATACGATGACAAAAAGCAGTCCTGCAGAGCAAGTTGGATTATTTGGTAAATGGGGTCCTCCATTTAAAGAAGTCCTTCACACCTGTGTACAGCTGGTGTTAAGAGAGGCCAGTGCAGGACTGTGCATCTAAATGTCAGGGAGTAGAGGCCACCACCGCAGAAGAGGGCTCTGCGGTGTGAGCAGTGCTGCCTTTCGCAAGGGGCTAGAGCTAGCGTGGGAGGTAGCTCAGCAGGGATGAGGAGGGGATCCTTGTCCTGCAAACCAGATTAGTTTCATACTAATTAAACCTATACCAGGTGAGGTTTTAGAGTCCTCCCAAAAGGGAGGCAGGTGCGTGTATGTTTACATACAGCATTGCACTAATTTTTCAACAGGTCTTTGAGAATAGTAATACAGTTTTCCTTTGGAAAGATAGTACCGGTATAGTTTCATTATCACAATTGCTGGTAACCTAGGCATTCTTCATTTCTGAGTTGGACACTCAGCAACTGCAGTGAGCATCATGCGGTGTCCATAAATTTCAGAAAATTTATTGGCAGAAAAGCCAATATATCTTTTTTTCCCCCGTTCATCTATTGTCTATTACCCCACAAAATTAAAATTCATTCCTGGTAGATCATAGAATCATAGAATGGTTTAGGTTGGAAGGGACCTTGAAGATCATCGAATTCCAACCCCTCTGCCATGGGCAGGGACACCTCCCACTGGACCAGGTTGCCCAAGGCCACATCCAGCCTGTTCTTAAACATCTCCAGGGATGGAGCTTCCACAACTTCTCTGGGCAACCTATTCCAGTGCCTCACCACCCTCAAAGTGAAAAAGTTCTTCCTAATATCTAATCTAAATCTCCCCTCTTCCAGTTTGAAGCCATTCCCCCTTGTCCTATCACTACGTGCCCTTGTAAAAGGTCCTTCCCCAGCCAGATCTCATGCCCAGGGTCATTTTACTGTAACACTTCTCTACAATTTTTATGAGTCCTTTCAGACAACATTGTTCATGACAATTAGGATCTCTGGTGTTGGGGATCACACAGGAAGATGTGGCAAATTCATTTAATCAGCAGTTTACTATTGCTGAGATGACAGTACACTGGTTTCCCATGCCTTCCTTAAGAAAGTAATGTTTATGTCCTTAAAGTTAAGCATATGATTGAATCTACCTGAATTCAGTTGTTTTCAGACCTAAAGCCTGCAGAAAAAAAAGGGCAACAAGATATGGAAAGAGTAAGCAGGCTGGGACTTTTTTGCTTGGAAAATAGGTGAGTGAGAAGAATCTGTAGAAAGTCATGAGTGTTACAGGGAGGGAGGATAAGGAAATACTACTCACACCTTTTGGAACAAGAATTAGTGGGTGTCTAAGGATGTTAGCAGTTGTGGACAAAACAAATCCAAAGATATATTCTTCCTAAAATGAGTTTTTAAGCTGTAGATCCCCTCTGTCCAGGATGTGGTGGATGCTCAGAATGCACCTGAGCTTGAGGAGAACTCAGGCATGCTCATGGAAGTAGAATCCAGGAAGGAATTTCTCATTAGACAGAAGTAAATTTTGAGTTGCAAATTACTAGAGGCTGGCAGAGAAGTTTTGCATGTATTTGCCGTGGTCCTGAGGCCTTCTGCTTTAGACATTGTGCTAGAATGGACCATGGGCTGGATGGTCTGACGCAGTGCAGCCCATCCTGTGTACTCAATTACATTCCCGGAGTAACCATGTCTTTAAGTGCTATCATGAATTTCAGCACTAAAGAAAGCACCCCCTTGCAATTCATTGTGAAGCTTATTTGAATATTGCTGCTACATAGTTTAATCCAATTTTTCCATTCCCATTTTTCCTTCGTTATCCTATTTGCAATTATATTTATGGCTCTGATTAATCACAACCATTCCTCTGCCACCTTGTTCCTCAACAGTCCTAACATCCAAGTACCTGAAATAGAAAATCCTCCTGTAGCTGTAGCTGTCCTCCTTTTATATTCTGAGCTGCAAAGACATGAGGGCCAGTCAGACCTTAACAGATTTCCAGAGCGCTCTAGGGTGAGGAAAACCTGGTGGGGTTAGGAAGAGTCTGTATCTTGCTGCAAACATTTCCAGGAATGGGTTTAGCATGTGTAAACTAGGGATTATCAC
Organism: Vanellus vanellus; assembly: GCF_965231255.1. Lineage (NCBI taxonomy): Eukaryota > Metazoa > Chordata > Aves > Charadriiformes > Charadriidae > Vanellus > Vanellus vanellus. The sequence continues at coordinate 10,145,334 of NC_138908.1, forward strand.
AATGTAAACCTAAATGAGATCTACGTTGTGAGCACAATATGAACCTGTGAGTTCCTGTGAACCTCAGTGGAAATCAGTTGAGGGAGAGGAAGTGTTTTGTTTACATTTGCTGTAAGGGATGAAGAGAGGTTTCTCTCACACAAACGTGCAGTCAGACCCTGGACTGCAGCAATATCATGAGTCAGCTTCATGGCAGACCTTGCAGACAGAAACCCGTGCGAGCACAGTTGTATCTTGTCTTGACTTCTACAGCATATAAAACACTGTGAGTTCACACACAGTGTAAGAAATGTTACGGCCTTTGCCCATTCTAAGCCAAAAGCCAAAGAATAATGCCAATAATGTCTGAAAACTAAAATTGCTGTCTTGGGTTTTATCTGTGTTTTTGCTTTGGGAATATTTACATGACAGCAAGAGAAACAGAAATGTGATGAAAAAATATTGCTGTCAAGGTATCAGTGAAAACTAGGAACAAATAGAAACCAGAAACCAACTTGCTCTCGAGAAATTTCTAGACAGTCTCCAGACTTACCCAAACTCAACTGTTTAAATTTAGAATTGTTTCCACAGCACATTCCTAGCCCTTAACACATCACCAACATCTCTTGAGCACAAACTAGGAGCTGAGATACTGGATTTCATTTTGTGCCTTTCAAATTATATTTTGCAAAAGAAGTTGAAAATGGGTGAAAAGTCTTTGTGATGTTGTTGTTGCTAATTCTCTGGTAAAGTAAAACAGTTGTGAAAGATTTACATTTTTGGAAACTATGAAACAGCTACAGCCTGGAGTGTAACTTTAAGGACAGATGCCACGTGCCATGGTAGCAGTGGGGGAGATGTTCGTGTGAAGTCAGAGGTGAGACTTTGGGATTTATGTGCCGTGATAAAAGTGATGTATCGCTGGGTAGCTGAGGTGAGGGTGGGATGGGGCTGGAAGGGAGTGCACAGTGATGCTCAGTCCCTCCTCAAGCACTCTTGCTCTTCCAGGAATCTAACTCCTTAGCTGCTTTACAAATACTGTTTTATTCTTGTACAGAATTAAGTATACTCTTGCATCAGCTGAATCCTTGCAAAGTAGTTACCAGCAAGATGGTTGGTCTGCAGCATGTATTTGGGAAAGCACCAGACTGTGCATATAAAGTAAATTATGAGGAATCACAGCAGTAATATTTAGCTTCTGAGCCTCTTTGTGAGTGGGTCCCAAGGAACTTTGCAAAGATTTCCGTGTATTTGTCTATTGATGAGGGAAATGAAGCTCAGGCGAGGGATTTGGTTGCCTGTTTAACCAGCAAAACCAACAGAGCCATGAATTCAACCCCATGCTTCCTTATTTAGGTAGGATGGTGTTGAAATGTGATCTTTAACCTTGCCCTCTCTCGAATGGCACATGAACATGCCTTGGGCTTGTGCGTGCTCTTCGGAATGAGGATGCCTTTCAGGAGCAGGACTCGGGATCACAGGGATGCCACACCTCCCCCTGGTCCTAATTTCTGTTGCCAGTTCTGATCTGGCAAAAGCCACGTGCTTGCAAGGGTTAACGTCACCAACCAGTCCAGTGGCAGCAAAATGAGTGTGGCCTTTTGGCAATTGCACACCAGACCTGTGTAGCTCTTGACACACACATGCTTTTTGTTACTTAGATGACTTGCAGCAAGGTTAGGCGCTGAAGGCATGTAAAGCTTTCTTCCTCTTCGCCAGTAAAAACAAATGCTCTCTGTGCACAAAAAAAAAAAAAAAAGGCCAACAACCAATGTAGTTTGGGGAGCTCTTTTTGGAAGGAGACAGACCTGCTCTCATCTGTGAGATGCTGCCCTTTCCAGACGGCGCAGAGCTCAGGCTGTTGATTTAGGCAGTGCTCTGATTATTTTAATTTGAGCTGCCAGCATCATTTGTCAGGATCCACAGACAACAGTTAGCAGGGTGGGGCTCGGCCCCTCTGCAATGCCTAATAATAGCAGTCGCTGGCAATCAGCTCAAGATTTGGACAGCAGAGGTGTGCTCAGATTTTAAAAAATACATACCTTGAAAGAACGCCCTCAGTTTACCAGCAGAGGGCTAAATAAAAGGTGCTTTCCAGCTTTTTGGGGACATGTCATTGTCAGCTCATCTGCTTCAGCCATGTTCTTTTGCCATGCAGAGTTACAAGCAGCACTGCGGTAGAAGGACATAACCTGGGCAGGTAATGGCTAAGGAGCCCCTATTAAGAGGTTGACAATTGCAGACAGAAATTAGAAGCCAGATTGCCGTGCGATTTATTGCTAGAGGGGGAAGAGTTGAGCCGCCTGTAACGCGTGCTGCAGAGAGTCACACAGCTGCAGTCTCTTTATGGCAGCAGCAGGAGCGAGTGCAGAGCTGAGATTACTCGGGAGAGGGTAGCGGTGCTAAATGCAGGCGTCTAGCTATTAACCAGCTGAGCGCCGCGTGCTGCAGTGACAGCATCGGGCTGGCTGGTCTTTCCCACTGGGCTTCCCAGAGGGAAAGGGATGGGAGTACACACACCCGCAAACACACACACACACACACACACACACACACACACACACGCTTGTTAGCCTCTCGTGGAACAGGTCTGCACTGCACCGTGTGTCAGGTCCTTGGAAAACCTCCCGCTGACACCCATTGGTTTTTAAAGAATCCCTAGTCATCCAACTGCTTCCCATTCGGAGCATAAAGCAAGCATTTGGCATCCAAGGTGCCACTAGATTTGCAGTAACTGCAGCACAGGGGACTGGATTGTCTCATACACTGGCTTTGGTACAAAATTACTGTCTTGGATGTGTCGGCAAGTTCTGGCAGCTCTGTGCAGGTAGTACAGTGTTTGGGAGTTAATCTCTTATCTATTTTGAATTTCTACATACATTGACATAAAAATTAAGACTCGGTTGTTAACCACATATTTGTTCTCAATAAATATAAGCATATGCGAGCACTTGCTGCACCTTAGAGAAGTAGACTCCAGCAGAAGGCTAGTCCATTTTCCAGCATTTTAAGCTGCATCTTTAAGACCACACCTTGTGGTAGGGATAAGTGCTGAATTAGGAGTGTACATAAACTCATCCCAGCATCATGATGAACTTAACAGATTGTTCTGGTTAAGGAAGTAACTTCTAACCAGCCAGGAAAAATAAAATCCAGGTTTTAAAAAATGAAATAAAGAACGGTCTGAACACAACATCTTTAAGAACTGTGTCCCTGTATCAGTAAGACACTAAGAAATATCAGCTAAATTTACACTTGTTATTGCGAAGTTTCAGAAAGTGCAAAATTGAGACTGATATCCGTATAGGATGTCTGGAACTCATCTGTGAAATAGAGACCTGTTCATACTTTTCATGATTTTCGTTATCAGCTGCCTGATCTCCAGAGAAAAAATAATAGGATCTAAGTGGTTTACAAGTATTTTTCTCCCTATCATGTGCAACATTGCATACAATGCTGAGCAAAAGTTTTGATGAGACTGATGTGACACTGAGCAGTGCAGCCCTTCTTCTCCGTGAATTTCTTGGCAATTCACAGGACTGAATGTCCCACAGAGGAGTTGTTCTGGAATCAATGAAGTTTCCAATATAGACAACTCTTTACATTAATGATGATTTTTTTTCTGGGCTTTTAAAACAGTATAATAATTTAAAATTAAGGAGACAACATGTATTTAAAGATTATTGCATTGTTAAGAAGGAGGGGATGGACAACACTGCTGAACCGGCGAGAGCTGGCTGGAGCTGCTGTTACAACTCTGCCACGCATCTCGGGGCGCTGGGAAGAATTCCCCTTTGCATTTGCCCCCTGGCTCTTGGGAGAGCACTGCACCATCGTTCTTTGTCTGGAACCCACCCCACAGCCCATTAAAGCAGTCCTGAAAAGCAGATATAAGGCAACAAGACTAGTATTTTTGGTGGACCAAGTACCTACAACTCCAGTTTCTACTTCATGTTGGATTGTGACATTGTAGGGGAAACCACCATCCTCGATTAGACACGTAAAAGAACAAAAATTGTCTTTGGTCTCCGTTACTTTGAAAACACACGCTCCTTGATGAAATAAATCCAATTTATATTGGTGTGGATAATACTGACCATGTGATTGTGGGCAAGTTATAGGTGGCTGGTTGCAAGGCATTAAGGTCCAGAAAGATCAGGTGGCCCTGGTTATAAATTGTCACTATCTGTATGGAATTGGAGAGTGGTTTAACTAAACTCCATCCATGTACCACTGAAAGCAGAAGTGGTATGGGTCTGTGTGCTTCCCCGAGGTGCTGTGACACTGGTGAGCTCACTGGCCACAAAGACACACTTACAGGGCTTGTTGCATGGTTTGTCCATTTGGCTGCATGTGTCACACTGAGCTGTAGGAGGTTTCACTAAGAAGAAGGTAGACCTGGTTTCTCATTGGCGCTATTGTGTTGGTCACACCTCTGTCTAGGTGAAGATAACAGGTGCAAAATTGGCTGGAGAACTGAAGCAAAAATATAGATATTAGCAATCAGCTGTCACGGTGGAAACCTGTACCAAAGACTGTCCAGCTTGAGTCTGACCTTGCTCCAGTTCTAGACAGCATTTCATGAACCCGGATCAGATAATACAGCACAGCTGCTGGATATGTAACCTGTTCTTCACTGGAAGGAACTGTGAATGCATTTGAAAAAGAGTGTTTCAAATGGTACTGGCAGATTACTAGCCTTTTTCACAGGATCTCTTCAAAACAAATGGATTCAAGTGCAAGGTCCTGCACCTGGGGAGGAAGAATGCTAGGCACCAGTACAGGTTAGGGGCGGACCTGCTGGGAAGTAGCTCGGAGGAGAAGGATCTGGGGGTTGTGGTAGACAGTAAATTATCCATGGCCCAGCAATGTGCCCTTGTTGCCAAAAAGGCCAATGGAATCCTGGGCTGCATAGGGAAGAGTGTGGCCAGTAGGTCGAGGGAGGTCATTCTCCCCCTCTACTCTGCACTGGTGAGTCCACAACTGGAATACTGTGTCCGGTTTTGGGCTCCCCAGTTCAAGAGGGACAGGGAACTTCTGGAGCGAGTCCAGCGAAGGGCAACTAAGATGATTAAGGGCTTGGAGCATCTGCCTTATGAGGAAAGGCTGAGAGAGCTGGGACTCTTTAGCCTGGAGAAGAGAAGGCTGAGGGGAAACCTTATTATGGCATACAAGTATCTAAAGAGTGGGTTGAAGGAGGATGGAGCCAGGCTCTTTTCAGTGGTTCCCAGTGACAGGACAAAGGGCAATGGGCACAAGTTGGAGCACAGGAAGTTCCGTTCAAATACACGGAAACACTTCTTTATGGTGAGGGTGACAGAGCACTGGCACAGGCTGCCCAGGGAGGTGGTGGAGTCCCCTTCTCTGGAGATTTTCAAGACCCGCCTGGATGCAGTCCTGAGTAATGTGCTCTGGGCAATCCTGCTTTGGCAGGGGAGTTGGACTAGATGATCCCTAGAGGTCCCTTCCAACTCTGAAAACTCCATGATTCCGTGATTCCATGATTCTTAGCACCTAGTACTAATCAATTGCTGGATAGCAATTCTGAAGAAAAGATGATAGTGGATATTCCAGTGAACATCAGTCAGCAGTCTCATATGTCATGAAAAAGGCAGACAGGCTGGTATATATTGACAGGAATGTTGCCTATAAGGCACATGAAATGGTGCTTTGGTCAGACCCGTGCTGGACGTTAGTGTCCAAGAAGGACATGGGCCAAATGGAGAAGAGTTCAGGAGAGCCAGCAATGATCATAAATGGAGGAAAATTACTTCTGAGGGAAGACAGAATAAGTCAGAGTTGTCTGGCCTCGTGAAGAAAATACCAAGGTTTAGCCGATCTTGTTAAAGGGTAGGGAAAACTTTCCATATTCCTCCTAGGGTGGATCACCGGTATTTTCTCTTGTTCTCAGATGTTGCTCAATCACCCAGTGATACACAACTTACATATAAAGGGTTATTCTGCAGCCCATCGGTTTCCTTATGATGCCAAGCACAATCCTTCCCTGAGACTTGGCAAGCGACATATGGATGCTTAGAGGCCCAGGAGAACAATTTGACCCAACCACAGTGAAAGAAGCCTGAGGCTGGGTTAGTTTACTTTGCATTTCGGGTAGGCTAAGTGGGGGGGTAGTCAGTCACTGGAGTTCCATATGTTGGGTAACATGATCATGTCTGAGTACATAAAATTACCCCTTTTGCTGGATTTAGACCACCAGTCACTATACTCTTCTCCTGCAGTAGGTCTCTGTCCTGCTCCCCACCAACTTAATAGGAGTCTTGCAGCTACTTTCAGTGGTGAGCAAGAACAGACCCATACTATCCCCATAAGTGTTCACACTATTTCTGACGCTTTATCATCATAAATAGCACCAGATATGTGCCAGATCCCATGTCTAAATCAGATTTTCCAAGACAGCCAGTTATAAGGCTGATGAAAAATAAAGTGGAATTCACAATTCCTCTAACCTTGAGAGGTGCATGCTTTGCCACTTGACACATAGTCTTCTATGGCTAAACTCACCTATCAAAAGTTTCATGTAAAAGAATGACTACATTTTAAACTCCACGTGTTCTTATTAATCCACAGGAGACAGCCAGTTTTGGGAACCTGGGTGTCTTAACAGCCACTACTCTTAACTTCTCTTGCATGTTGCCAAGAGTCCTGATATTTAACAAACTTTGCTGAAATAAGCTTCCCATGCTTTACCTGCTCTTTGTAAGGAGGTGTTTTTTCAGTTGAATTATCCTTCCAACAGAAGGTTTTTGTCTTGCTAGAAATGTGACCAACAGAAAAAAAAACAAAAAAAAAAGAAAAAAAAACCCCAATAGTAACAGTCTTATTTTCTTAGTAACATGGAGAGGGAGGGGGAAAGGAAAAAAAAAAAAGGGAGGTATTTTCAGTTCCAGGGCAATCATGTTTGCGGTTTCTTTGTTGGTCCTGGAAGGTGTGAAACTGTGAAGGTTTAGCAAGCTGAAACGTGTCTAATGCACCAGCCTAAAATCAAGGGGATGAGACCCCTTCCCTTCAGCTAGCATAAAATAATGCTAACAGAAGCAAATCGGGACAATACTGTCATTGAATTTCATTGCTTTTCTCTTTGCGCAACCTTACTTGTTTTGAGTAGTTGTTGCAAATCAATGCAAAACTTTGCACTGAAACTTCAAAGCAGATCTTTACGACATAGTTGAGGGCTGGAAAACAAATGTACTATAGCCTGTGCAGCAAATGAATTGTCAAAGGCCTCTAGAAAGCTCAGCTTCAGGCAGGTGATTTCATTGCGGCTGCGTTTTGACCTGTTCGTGCAGAAAGCCTTTCAGCATGCATTAAGGTAGGGCAACAGGTGCTCAGAATATAGCAGACCTTTACAGATTTATCTTTCTCTGTCTCTGTGTTTTGAAACAGTTCACATCATACGTAAGAAACCAATCAGAGAGCTTTCACTGCTGATGTGCTGTTAGTATTGCACTTCACTACAAGCTGTTTCTCCTTTTTTGTTAACTTAATACAAGCTGTTTCTCCTTTTTTAGCAGAATTTTTTAACTTAATAAAACCCCACTTAAACCATGAACAATGAACAATTGGTTTGCTTGTAAATATATTGCTGAAACATTATATGTTTCCACATGTGATCCGGAATCGCAGATTTTGGGTACTTACTCAAGTACAAAGGCAGCAAAACTGATGACAACCTTTTACTGTGTTGTAGCAGAAATTACCACCAGAGTTTTAAGCTTTTATGATTGTCACATTGGCCTGTGATTTAACAACTTAACTCTCTCTTTTTAGATTAATTTTGTTCCCTTTAAAAAAAAAAAGCACAAAACCCTGTTTTGGCTAATTGAGAAATATCAACAGTGGTTTTGATTGGTCCAAGACTTGGGATTTTTTTTACTGTGAAGTGCATTGCTTTCTGAAAAGTGACTGGTTAAATGGCATTCAGCAATTCAAGTCATATTGTCTTTCAAAGGTTACCGTAGTGTATTCCATCTACAAAATGTTGGAAATGTTTTCCTTGGCTAAAAGGCACCAAAAGAATAATTACGATCCTTTAGGGAATGTCTACATCATACACTGAAGTACCTACATCTGTACGAAGATGCACATCTGGCTTTTGGATCTGCTAGGTATCCGAAACAAGTCCACATTGTGGCAAATCAGATGTTTATTGAAATGGATGTACAATAGATATCAAAGGTAATGGAAGCAAGCTGGTAACTTGCTCCAAGTTCAGTACAGAGCAGTGAGGATGAGCGCAGCTGCCGCTGCACAGTTCTGTGGTGTATGGCATCCATTAACTCTCCATCTGACTCAAAAATACATGCCAAAGAGCCTTACTCAGTAAACTCAGCATGAAGTCTAAACTTCTGTTTCAGAAAGGAGGCAATGCAGTTGTTTATTGTTCTCCTTAGTGTCCTTATTCAGGCGCTTTTTTCCAAACAACCACCATCACGAACTTTAATATTTTTTTTTATTTTCAGTTGCTCTGATGAGGACTAGCTATCTCCCCACTTTTTTCTGGGCACACAAGTGAGGGCAAAATTGTCACAAGTATCCACTAACTCTGAACACTCAGCATGAGGCATTTTCAAAGCCTGCATTCTTCAGAAAATAGGTTGTTGTGTGATGCTTCATATATACAGAGTACCTCTTGTATTGATGTGAAAGACATTGTGAAACTTCAGTGCATCTGACTTTTGCATCTGCGAGACTTCCAAGCAAATCCCCATTGTGGCAAATCAAGTGTTTATTGAAGTGCTTTAGCCTGAAGAGACTTAGAGCATTTTATAGAGGAAAAATAGGTTTTCCTGAGGCAGCTGACCAGTTTCACAAGTGGCAAATGGAACAACAGCAAGAGTTTGTGATAGGGGAAAATTGCACCTACTTACCTTTTCAACACCGATTGTCTCATTAGTCTTTATGCTTTTAAAATTAAATCAATCAATATTCATTTGTTTGGTTGTTTTTCTTTTTCCTATGAAAGAGAGATAGAAGAAAGAAGGAGAGAAACCAAATCTATTCAGTAATAAGGAATACAGGCCATGCCATTGGAGACCACAGCATTTGTCATGCAAAAAAAAAGGCACAAACTGCCCCTCTATAATAGATTTAGTTTTGGTTTTGTCATTTAATCACCCTGTAGGATTGTTTGTGCCCCTTAAACCTGCCTCCCCATCCTTCCCTAGAAAATGTGGATTGTGATACTTACTGTGAACAGTGTGAAAACCATCTAGGTCAAGTCTAAATGGTGCTTTGAAGATGGGATTTCAGGCACAAGTGCTTCCCAGAGCTTTATTATTCTGTCTCCAGCAGTTTATGAGACTTGATGTTACAAGAGAGGCAAAGCAAACCCCATTATGCACCTTCTGAATAGTTTCAGAGTAGTTTTCTTTCTGTTTTGGCAATGGAGAAGACGAATCTCTATTTTTCATTACTGGCATTAGAGCAGCACCAGCTGAGGTCTTCCCCGCCTTGTGCTAGCACAACAGTAAATACATATCCAACGTCAGCTTCCAACAGAGCAGAGACCAGGGAAGATGAGAAATGAGTACAGAAAGGTGAAATCATTTACCAGGGGACATTCAGTGAGCTGAACCCTGTACGTACCTCTTTTGACTGTGACATTGGCAGGCTATACACGGTACCCCATTGTTCATACCCACATTAACTGCTTTGGTCAAAGCTTCCCACCCTGCACAGAAACCCACAGTCTGCTGAACTGCTTCTGTTATGGGCGCAGAAAGACCCTATGTGAGCACAGGGGTCTTGTCTTACCTGCCTTTTTCCCTGAGGGATGCTCTGATACTTTGGTGGCCCAAGCTCTCCACCCCCTCTGTAAGCCATGCCAGCAAGCACTTCAGCAGACCATCTTCTGTAGAGCTTTAATGCATTGTGGTTAGCTGGCACCAATAGACTTCATCTTACATGTGCTGCCATGCTGATCTTCAGCAGTGTTGCATACATTCTGTGACTACAGTGTGTGCAATCAATTAACCCATCGGTTGTCTTTTTTACTGCCTTCCTGCCTGCGAGCAGCCTTACCAACAATGCACGTTCAGAGGTCCTTCAGAGGTGTCTCAGCACCAGAATTCACGTTGAACATCTGCCTGCTAACTCCCATACTGAGGCATCTGAAGCCAGGGAAGGAACCTGGATCCAGCCCTGCTGACCTGATGGTTCTTCCTTTTCCTCATGTTCATGATCACAGTTACTGATCGCCTGGTCCAATTTGGAGTGTATAGGTCCAGGTTTTGTTAGTACCTTTGCAATGAGGGGACAGGGAGAGTTCAGAAGCTGATAGGTCATCACAGAGAATATGTAGAACAGCATTGCACCTCTGAATACCTTATGCTTCTTTATTTCTAGGGAAGCAAAACAAGAACATCCCTGCACAGTCTAGCACAACCTAGGAAATAAATAGATTACATTTCCTTCTCTGCAGCAACACCACCTGTGGATACAGCTCGATTTCTCTCCCCTTCTATTTTAATTCACAGACACATCCAAAGATACTGTCCCTGGGCAAGTAATAACCCCTAGAAAGAAAAAAAATCATTTACTCTGCAAGTAAAGAATGACTTTAGGAAGGAGAAGCATAGATGGAAATATTTTCAGCTATACAGAACTGTTCTGTCCAAGTCATTACAAATCACATAACTGTGGCATGTATTTTCAAAACCCTAGCAGTGGAATGGATCATTTTTGCCTCTGCCTTTCAAGCTGTGATCTTGGACAGGTGGTGGGAAATTCTGAGTTTTTTAAGGCTGTTAAGATTCAGAGAGGAAAAATAAAAAGGTGAAAGTGTTGGCACCAGTTTCCTAGCATGCCTCTTGGAAGGAAGAGTGCCTTTTTCCACCACTGCCAGTTATCAGGACTGTCAGCCAGCTAGTTGCTCAACAAAGATGCATCCTTGCGACAATCGTCGTATTTTATTAGTATGTATATCTTCTCTGAATGCCAGTTGTTCAGCGCAGGACTGCAGGAAAGGTCATTATGGCAGACTTTGACTTGGCAAAAGTTACATAAGATGTATCAGAGAAGAAGATTTTTTTCTAGATGTCTTTCCATTATAGGGGCTTTCTTGTAAATGGGAGATAGAAGTATCACTGCCATTCCCACTGAATGCTCCATGTGGGCCAAGATATGTGGTTAACAGTTTACAAAAGTCTTTCTAAACCTTCTTCCTTTTTAATGAATCCATGCAGGTTTAATTTTTGGCCTCTACTTGATATGTCATTATCAAGCACCATAGGTTAAACTATTCGTGGATGTGATTGAACTTGCGTCTGTTTCATTATTGAACTAATTTGATCAGATTTTCTTTTTAATTTTCTTATTTGCTTTTGGTATTGGTGTGCCTTTGAACTAAGCAATGTAGCAATCCCATGCTGCGCTCCAGCATGGCAACTGGCCATAGTGGAGACAAGTAAAGTCATCTCTTGTAGGTATTGCCTGATGGCTCGAGTGTATTTGGTTGGCAGTCAGGGCCCAGCTTGATGCGGCATAGAAGACACCGAGTAGCAATGCACAGTGGCCAAAAGATCCTTTGCTGTGGAAAAACGCCTTGTTCAGCACCATGCTGTCTTTCTCTTTTTAGTGGTTTACTCCTTCCACTTAATAAGAAAACTCAGGAGCTTGTACAGGTGCTGTTTCATCCTGGGTGTGCGTGTACTTGCACTTTTTTAATATCACTTCTTACTGTTTGTCTTGTTTCTTTTCTTCCCCCACAACCAACCTGGCTTGCAGTTTTTCTGCAGAATGCAAAGTCTCAATTAGATTTGCAGAAGCATTCAGCATGCAGCGTACAATAGGAAAGGGTTTTGATAAAAGATGCACCCTTGAAAATACAGACTGCGTTGTGCCCCACCCCTTACCGTTTCTGTATGCAATGGGTTATATTTTCATAACACACCTCTAAATGTAGTGAACATGTCTACAATGAACTCCTGGTGGGTGGATCCCATCTGTTTGTCACACTGTAAGAAAGCATTTTAGAAACCTAAAGGAAAAGAAAGTCAGAAATGTACCCGTCTCTACGTTCTATCCAGGTTTCGCGTTTCTTTGCCCTGTTTGATGCCTGTCTATGCAAATGCCAAGACTGAAATTCAGCTCTTTTCCCAAATCTTTTTTCATTTAACACTTAACCTTCATGTTTCTCTTATCAGCCTTTGAAACCTCGTCTTTCAGTTTTCCTTTCAAAGAGGGTAAATAAGCTATATTCTTCTCATCCTCACATATAACTTTTTTCCCCCTGTAATCCAGTATTTTTGGACACTGTTTCTGAAGAATGAACTAGAAGATACACTGTAGATGGGAAACATCCATAGCAATTACAAGCTAAATCTTTTCTCATATCACAATTCAGAAGAAATTATTCCAGAGGGAAATTCTTGGCAAACTCACTATTATAAATACTGCTTAAATTAGTTCATGGTTATAGAAAATGAGAAGGGAGGGGAAGCTTTGCAGGAACTACTGTTTTCTCCACCTTTAGACTGTAAACAAAGGCAAAGGATTTGTGGAAAGGCTACGGATGTTTCAGAAAGAAAACTATGCTGATCTGAGCAAGAGTTAAGTTTTCATTTACATTCAGTCACTTCCTTGGCAACTTTCTTGCTTTAAACTTATCAGCCTTGTTTCTTGATGACAATGTGTTACTGACATCAGCTCAAGTTGATGGCAAAGATATTACAATTTAGAAAATAAACTGTCATCTAGAGGAAATGATCCACCTTTGACAATTTGATGCACACCAAAGTGCCCAGCCGGAGCTGTGGAGTCATAATATTACCACTACTTCGGGAAGTAAAAGGGATCACAAAAAGTCTACGGCGCAATAAAAGAGGGGTGTTCATCCCTGCCGGTTTGCATGGAAGAATATGATTACATGTTGGCTCCATAAGGAAGTGGAGGTTTGGCTTGTAAAATACAGATAATAAGAAAAAATGACAATATTTTATATACTTTTTTATACTTTTCCATCGTTGGATCATACTTCCAGCTTTTCCCTGCATTCATAAGGACCCATAACTTCCTTTTTTATATGAAAGCAGAGATTCCCATGTTGTCACATAACTCTATAGCTAAAGTTTTAAGAAAAATAGGAGATGTTGTGAAACTTGCTATAAAATCACAAGAACTGGCAAAACAGAGCTAGCAGTAATGTTGTTTGATATTCCTCCTGTGTATAGCTCACAGTGACACTCAAGACTTTTACTAGCAGATCTGCAAAGGACGTGATCTGCTTCTAGCAAGGAGAGATTTAGTTAAGTATCAGAAACTTGCACTTTGAGACCTAAACCAAGAACAGATGCAAAGTTAAGATGGAGAGCCTGCAGCTACAATTGACAGGAGAATTCTTTCACGGCAACCACCCCTTAAAAGATAACTTTTGCAGGACAAAATACCACAATTCAATAGCAGCAGTGATGGAGGTCACACATGAGCAAAGATTGCTGTACATTTCCACATGGAAATCTGACAGGTTCTATGACTTAATCTTAAGTTTTGCCTCCTTGTCTGGGGCTTCTTGGTATTACTGTGGTGCAAATGGTAGTACCTAGTAGTCATAACTTTCATTGTTGCCTTAAAGTAATTAAAAGTTTTCTTACAAAACTCATTTCCCTTGCACATCAAATAAATGGCAACAGTAAGTCTGATTTTAAAAATTAGCAGTGCCCTGTTAAGCTGATACATCTGCACCCTGATCCCTGCTCCCATTTATCATCTCATAGCAAGTTGAATGCACTCTTCTGTCTTGAAGTATTGATTTAGCATAACGAAGTATGACCTTGCTTGCGCTGTGACTTGGAAAACGGCTGTTGTGTACCACATGGCATACAATACTCTTTACGGGGCTCTGCAGGGATATACCAGTGATATGGAAGAACCAGAGAAAAAATGGTTTCCTACAGCAAATAAAATAGAGCTTTGTGTATGCACAGGGCTTGCACAGAACTAACCCAGAGTAATGAGTACCTTTCACACGTGCTGCCCAAAGAATTTTCTCCTTTCTAGCGGAGCACAGACGATTCTTCCCCATGAGATGCTGCCTCAGCTCCCCTGTCATCAAAGCATGGTTCAAATGTTGACAAAACTGCTACAAGAAGGGTTTCCAACTTTGCAGCCATGACAACACCGCGTGACACCTGCACCTTCAGGGAGATGGAGTTGATAGGAATGAGTGCCTTGCTTTCTTATATCCCATAAAAAAGGCATCTCTCCTTTCTAAAAACAGTATAAACTTTGGTCTGAACTGCCTTTGGGCTGTTCATTGCATTTAGTGGGGTGCTTGGAAAGACCAACATGCTCTCTACAAGAAGTTTTGGGTAATGTGGTTACTGCTGTTTTCTACACACAGTAACCAGAACTTCTGAGGGTCCTCTGGGCACTGCTGTAATACAGAATGGTGAAACAGGAAGACCGAGACGACTTTCAACCATGTAGTGTTTGAAACCAGTGCCATAGAATATGGTGCCATCCATAGTCTGTAGAATTTGACAGGCATGGCAGTGGTAGGGCAGAGACGCAGGCAGAAATTGTAGTATTTTGGTTTATCCAAGATAAACAGAGGTGAGATGGTATAGCAGAAGTGCTCAGACCTTAATTTTTGGTTGAAGAGGCCAAGATGCCTTTGTTTGACATCATATCACTCAGGTAAGAGAGGGGGGAATTAGGCAGGTGTTATCTAACACTTCACATCAGTATTGCCATCCTCAGTGTTCCCCTCCCTCACCACAGTCAGGTAGCACTAGGTCTGTAGCATCAAGGTGGTGAGCATACAGTGTTGCAAGGTGAACTTCACAGCATTTGAGGACCATCGGGCAGTAAGAGAAACTCACCCTCTTGCATATGCATTTATATCCAGACCCACAAAAGTCTGTTAGCCCTCTGTTCCTAATGAAAACAGTGGGCACCTAGCACTGAAATCTCCATGGGGAATGGAAAGCCTCATTGCTTAAAAGCAAGGTAGTTCTTATGAACTATCTGTCACATGATGTGGGGCCACTGACTGCCTAAAAAAGCCTTTAGCAATACTTCAATACAACAATCCAGGGAGCTACAGGCCAGTCAGTCTGACCTCAGTGCCTGGGGAGGTCGTGGAACAGACCATCCTCAGTGCCATCACACGGCACATGCAGGAGAATAGGGTGATCAGGTCCAGTCAGCGTAGGTTTGTGAAAGGCAGGTCATGCCTGACAAACCTGATCTCCTTCTATGACAAGGTGACCTGGTTGGTGGATGAGGGAAAAGCTGTGGATGTTATCTACCTGGATTTTTGCAAGGCTTTTGACACTGTTTCCCATAGCATTCTCCTGGAGAAACTGGCTGCTCATGGCCTGGGCAGGTGCCCTCTTCGCTGGGTAAAAAACTGGCTGGATGGCCGTGTCCAGAGAGTGGTGGTGAATGGAGTTAAATCCAGTTGGTGTCCGGTCACAAGTGGTGTTCCCCAGGGCATGGTGCTGGGGCCGGTTCTCTTGAATACCTTTATCAATGATCTGGATGAGGGGATCGAATGCACCCTCAGTAAGTTCTCAGATGACACTAAGCTAGGCGGGTGTGTTGATCTGCTTGAGGGTAGGATGGCTCTGCAGAGGGATCTGGACAGGCTGGACCAATGGGCTGAGGCCAATGGTATGAGGTTCAACAAAGCCAAGTGCCGGGTCCTGCACTTGGGTCACAACAACCCCATGCAGCACTACAGGATTGGGGCAGAGTGGCTGGAAAGCTGCCCAGCAGAAAAGGACCTGGGGGTGTTGGTGGACAGCCGGCCAAATATGAGCCGGCAGTGTGCCCAGGTGGCCAAGAAGGCCAACAGCATCCTGGCCTGTATCAGGAATAGTGTGGCCAGCAGGATCAGGGAAGTGGTCATCCCCCTGTACTCAGGTCTGGTGTGGCCCCACCTCGAGTACTGTGTTCAGTTTTGGGCCCCTCACTACAAGAAGGACATTGAGGTGTTGGAACGTGTCCAGAGAAGGGCTACAAAGCTGGTGAGGGGTCTGGAGGACAAATGTTATGAGGAACGACTGAGGGAACTGGGGTTGTTTAGCCTGGAGAAGAGGAGGCTGAGGGGAGACCTTATCACCCTCTACAACTACCTGAAAGGAGGTTTTAGAAAGATGGGAGCTGACCTCCCTGGCGACAAGTGATAGGACAAGAGGAAACGGGTTCAAGTTATGTCAGGGCAGGTTTAGATTGGATATTGGGAAACACTTTTTCACTGAAAGGGTTATTAAACATTGGAACAGGCTGCCCAGGGAGGTGGTGGAGTTGCCATCCCTGGAGGTGTTTAAAAAGGGGTAGATGTGGTACTTGGAGACATGGTTTAGAAGTGGTTTTTGTCAGGGTAGGCTCATGGTTGGACTTGGTGATCTTAAAGGTCCCTTCCAACCTCAGCAATTCTATGATTCTATGATTCTCCCATTCTTCAGTCTGGCTGCCAGTACAGACCATGGGTGGGCTGCCCCTTCAGTAATAGCCCTTGCTGTGCCAGTGGAAGATCTTGACTAATGCAAACTGACTCTTGGCTGAGGACTTGTGCCATCAGCAACCTTTTCTAGCCACCCATTAGCAAATATTAGTATTTGCTGTCATCCCCAGCATAGCATTTCTGCAAGTACCAAAGAGTTTTGCCAAGTTATAAGTGCTGGGCGCAGAGGTGTTGGAGAGCCTGAGGAGGTGTCTCAAGGGCACACAGTCATGGCATGCTATCCCCATGTACTCACTGGGACCCAGAAGATACTTCAGGTGCACTTGCAGCTCTGGTACATGTTGGAGACTGAGGCACAGCACACCATGAAACGATGCAACATGCAACATACCGTTCAGCAGATTATACTGCTGGCGGTTGTTTCTTTTTGTGTTGATCCAGTTAACTCACTGCCATTCACAGCTGGCTGGATGGGTTTTAGAAGCCACCACAAGAAAATCTTTATTGGGAATGCACAAACAGCCAAGTGATCTGTCAGAAAGTGGAGAAGGGAGACGTTTCTGTACAAAAGAATCTATAGAATACAAGGTTTTCTAATTGGGTGGGAAAAATATTAATGCTATTTGTCTTTTCTAAGAATCTATGGAAAATTGAATAAATTATTCTTTGCAACTCCTTTTATTATTCTGTGCAGCTGCAGAAAAGGGCTGTATAATTTATGTGCGTTCTTGAAATAAAATGTGTGGTCTGGTGACTAGACATGGCAAGAGGGCAAGCATTCCTCTCACTCCATGGGATTTCAAAGATTCAGACATGTCCTTTCAAAAATAAAAATGAAAGACTTTATCCAAAAAGTAAAAGCTCATCTTTAATTTTAATCAGATGAAATATTTTACTATTAAAAAATAATTTATTTATTTGTTATTAATATTTGATTAGACATTATGACAATATGAAATGCAAACATGGCTTGTGGAACAGCTTAAAATTAAAAATGTTAACTTTTAATTCCTACAGTGGCCCCCACTTGAGTCATACTGTGCGGTCACTAATATCTCTTCATTGCCGGTCCATCTTATGAGATGGCCACTGCTGTGCGAGTATCATATGATGAAACACAGAATTGAGTTTGTGGACTGCATCCCAGTTTATTTTTCAGGTCTGCTGTAACAGGTCTCCCCTAAGGGGGACATAGACTCTAAAAGAGACCTTAAAAGTAATATCTGCTCAACGAGATCCGTCAGGTCTGGTGAAGAAGTGGCCAGTCACGAGTGATGGTTCAATATGGTGTAGAAACCCATACATGTCCATTTTGTATGCCAGTGACATTGTGGGTTGGAAACTGTCCCTTTCCAATGCAGTTTTGCTTTCCTGTTAGACAGGAACTGACAGCTGTTAAGAAAGCATGTCAGGCAGGCTAGAGAATCCAAACTTTTATGAATCCCAGGCCATAATGAAGATAAAATTTGCTTAATTTTTAATTTTTAATAAGATTAGACTGGAACAGCAATAGAGGAAAACTCAATTGTTTTAAATCTGCAGTATTCATTAAAAGACAGCAAACATTCAATTTTGTGGTATCTAGAGGAACTGTGTACACAAATGTACTTAGAGGACCTTATCTTCATTTTGGCTAGCCAGAACCTGCGTGGCATATGCCCCGAGCACCTCTGTTGCTGGGGCTGCTGACACACATGGTGTCAGACTGTGGCCACCAGCTAATTTCAGAAGGCTTCTGCAAGAAATGGGGAGCAGGCACATATTAGCTCACCTGCTGTTATTTTCTCATCACATGGGTCGGTTGAATACACTGTCCAAACACTTGAAAGGGACGGTGACGGGGAAAAAAGAGCAATCCCGCACAATCCCTCTTTTATACACTGGAAAGCCCTGCCATGGACAGAAGTACGTACGCGTGCTGTACAGAGGACTCCAATATTTCTTAGCTACCGATTGCAGATCATATATTTTGTATTCAGACTGCACTGTAGAAGAGTTAATTTTTTAAGAAATAATAATTAGAAAAACTTAATGCAGGCTTTTAAGACCTTTATAGCTGAACTAAAATGGAGGAAATTCTTATACAAAAGTGGTAGGACCAGCAGTGTGCCTGGCTGAGCACAAAGAGACAGTAGGAATGGGTTAGGATGAGCGTTTTCAAGAATACCTTGTGTATTAGTCCTGTTATGCAAATGCAGCTAAAGTGTATAGGAGCAAAGGCATACAGTCAGGCGCCCTGGACCCAGCTGCCGTCCTAAGGAGGTGACAACACCCAGATACTGGACTACAATTTGGTAGAAGCTCCACAGTCAATGGAGCAGAAAACTTGTTTCCTCCATTTAAACCAATGATGTGGCTGACTTTGCACTGAAGCAGATGCCTCGGAGCAGAAATGTTACTGCAAAGCCATGTAGCTTCTGGCAAGAAGGCAGTTACAAGCAGCTAGAGAGAAGTAATTTCCTGCAATAGTGAAGTCCTTTGGAAAGCAGGTATGTGCCTGTACTTTCATTTGCACTGAGACATAAGTCCTAAGTGGCCGCTGCTTTGGAAGGTAAGGACTGAGGTCCCCAGGCACATAAGTCCTGTGCAAAATATAACTGGAATGTTCTGCATTTATTTTACGAATCTTTAAGAAAATTTCTGACAAATTTTACTTTAAAAAATGAGATTTCTTAATAGATAACATTTGTTCCTAGATAACAAATTAAAAAAATAAACCAGACATGATATGTTTGTTACCTATGAAGTGAAAGAGTATTTTCTTTCATTGCTCTAGGGATGCTATCAGTATCTCTGTGTATAAAAAGGAGTTCAGATGATTGCTAGGAGATATGTCCATCCACCATCCCTCTTCTTGAGCACCTTTACCCAACATAAAGTGAAGACTCCCCCAAATAACAAAACTTAGCAAGAGAAAAGGAGGTGGACAGATTCAAGTGTTCGTTTGACTCAAAACATCTGGAAAACAGAAGATAGTGTTCCACAGACTTTATCTTTGATTGATTGCTGGAAATTATTTTCAAAGCTGAGCCAGTAGAGGAAGCTTGATACAGAAGATGAAAAAATGCCCTGTCTTTGCAGTAGCTTCACTGGCTTGTTGCCATTTTTAAGGCCTGGGAATTAGGCTGAGTAGCAAAAAGAGTTTTGTCCTTATCATTATTTACAGAGAAATGTGTTTCAAGCACAGGTAGGTGTTAGACAGCTTATTTGCCTCATATCCTTGCAAAACATGTTGGTTTTGTCAGCCTACAGAGTAGTTCAAGCCTTTCTGCTTCCACATGACTATTCCTGTCCGCCACTACCTCTATTGTCCACACATTTCCCTCATGCAGAAACCTCCAGCTCTGTGTCTGTTAAATCCCTAGCCACAGAGAAATTAAGTTAAAGAAATCTCATTATATGTTTTCGTTTGTGAAGCAACTGAAAATAAATGGCGGGTTTTTATTATTCCAGAATCAATTAATTTAGTTTAAAAGTCTGTTTTCACGGAAATCTCCGAGCCTGCCTGTGGTGGAAACCATGTCTACCTGCAAACTTTTGCTGTCACGTGTTGTGATGTACACATAGGAACAGGAATGTGAAAAGGCACAGAGGAAAAAGCCTTCGGCTTCATCTTTTAATGATGTAACTTACTAGCACATGTGTAACTTCTTCCTGTTGGAAGATAAATCAAATACTTCCCTAATGAGCTTATTGGGGCATAGAGATGGCTATCCCGCCTTTGGAAATGATCAGAAAGCAATTGTTTATCTTTGGAGTCAAACATGAGCTTCCCTTGGCACTGCAAATCTCTGAGTTAGATTTTGGGTTTGTGCCACGTCTCCAGCACATGCCCGTGACAGCGATCCCAGAGTCGCGTCTCCCTCCGGGCTCTCCCAGCAGAGACGGCGATGGCCCAGCTGCCTTAAGGAAACCCCTGGTTGACCTTAACGTGGGGAATGAATGTTCCTTGGAATAAACAGTTTGCAGGAGGAGGCTGCTAATAGCAAAACCTCAAAGGCTCTTGCACAACTTCAGAAGGAGGAAGCTGGTGCTTTTGACTTTTCCCAGCTTTGAGTCTTCTGGGAGGAATGCAACAAAGGAGCTGTTGACATCCGCGCTCAGAGTGGCTCATGATGTACTCCTGGTGGGAAAAAAATTATATTCTTGGGTTTCATAGCTGCACTTTTTGAAACTTTTTATAGTTGGTAGAATTTGTCTTATGTGAGCCCAGTTAGAGAGAGACTACTGTATCACATCAGGAATAGTGCTAAGTTCGGCTACATAGCTCAAAGGAGGAGCCTCCAGACTTCATCCCGATGCAAAAGTTTAAAATCCTCTGCTACTTCTGTTGCAGAAGCAATGATTTTTGTGTCTCAGGAGTAGTTACTTTTCAATAAATATTATAATTTTTTCATCTGTGGTCTCAGACAGCAAAACACGTGCACAGGGAGCTTGATTTCTGGTTTGGTGCCACTGCAATTTATAGACCATGGCCCCATTTCGAGCATCAGCTAGACACCGATGGCAAGGAGGGGAGGCCAGAGGGACTCACACAAAAGCGCAAGAGCTTCCTTAAGTGGGGCAGAAAAACAGCAGGGTACTTGTTGTTAAAAGCTTTTGAACACATAATCACCACATCTTATCCCAGCGAATTCTGATTATAATTATAGGAAGGAGGAAATGACAAACAGAGGCATTGACACGAATGTGTGGGCCAAGAAAAGAGACAGAGAGAAAAAGAGAGAGGGGCGAGGATGAAATTGGTGTGCAGCCTTCGGGAGGCTCATGCAATTATTCATCAGGTGGGAAGAGAAGGAGGTGGAGATGAAAAAAAGTAGAGAGCCAGGCTTTGCTGTCATGAGCTTAAGAAAATGACAGGAAGAATGGGCTCAGGCCCGCCGAAGTCAAGGGGAAGCTTGCCAATAGTTCCAGCTTGCTTTGCAGCAGGTTTTAAGATCTTCATCTTTGCTCCCAAAACCCCATCTAAAATGCGTCTGGTCAGCCCTCAAAATCAGGTTTTGTGGCACAAGCCTTTTGCCTGTGCATCCCTTGAAAGCAAAGCAGCGGTCTGCCGACCATCTTCCGCGTGACAGCCTGTCTCGGGACGCACGAGGCTGCAGGGAACTAATGGGGTTTTTATTATCATTTTTACAGGCATTGGAGAAAAGGGCCATTCAGTCCGTCCGGTCTGTTGTACCATCCTGATGGTAACGAAAGCATTACTGCATTTCCCCAGTGCCCTACCTTCTAGGGGAATACAGTGCAGCTGTAAACCAGCTGTGCTTCATTTGCAGTCAGAAACAGAGCCCTTTTGTCTGCTTCAACTGTTATTTACCATCTTTTCTTTCACCCTTCCTTCCTTCCTTCTCCTTCTCCCCCTACTTTTGGCTCTTTACAGGCAAAGTAGTTGCTGAAAGACAGGTTCACACTTTGAAATGTGCCATTCACTGGGACTTAGCATCTATCCTGAGAATATTAAACGTAAGGCAGCTTTCTCTATTTGTCATATGAAGCACAGTGAAGAATGACTCCTGTTGAGTGGGTACAAAAGGGTGGCGTGTTGCTGCCCTGGCTGCAGTTTCATTGGAAAGAATGGATTTCTCCCAGAGCTTTAAGCACTTGGCAGAGGCCCTGATCTGTTGACGTACTGAAGAGAGTTTGCCAGTCAGCCGTGACTGCTCCACAGACTCCCCATTTGAAATCATTTCCACTAGCCACCTAGACATGCTGTGTTTGGGTATTGAAGAGAGATGCCCCACTTCTAGCATCTCCAGGTTATCTATGTCCAGTGTTCAGGAGAAAAAAGAAATAAATCCCTGTTTCCTGTTTTATCCCTAAATCAAGGACAAAGCTGAGACAGACAACAAGCACCTTTTCTAAGGCAGGATGCTGAAATGAAAGTATAGAGCCTGGTTCTTCAAACGCTAGTGAAAAGGTTTGCTGTGAGCATCTCCATCAACACCATTTGGAGCATGGGTAGCAGCAGGCTGCTTCTCTCACTTTAGCCCAGCATAATTTCCCCCACATTCCAATGTCATCCTTGCTTACAAAAAAACCACAGGGTTTGATGCAAGTACTAGTAGAGCAGGAGCAGGTGGACCGTTTCTGATGTGTGGATCAAAAGAAGATAATGACATACTACTTTCATTTATTGCCTGCTCCCCAAACCCAATGCACAGGGAGTTGCGTCCATCCAACAGACAGCAGAATTTCTTAAATTACTTTTCAAGTACAGCATTATGGCCACAAATCCCCAAAGAGATTTGGTGCAGCCAGAATTCCTGGTGTGCAGCTATGGTAAACAACGAAGTAACATATTTTGCAGTGGTTTAGGTCACTTCTCCTCTGACCTGTGCAATTTTTGGCAGAGATGGAAGTAGTGTTGCAGGCTGCCAGGGGCTGCTGTTTTGAGTGTTTTTTTAAGAGCCAAGGTTTTTTTCTTGGCCGAACAAATGCTGGGCTGGCAGTGGTATTTTGGATGCTAGTGCCATCCAGTGGCCCATAAAGAATGCCATAGGGTACTTCCGCGTCCCCAGTGAACACTAGTGTGTTCTATTTTCAGCCGAAGTAGGGCCACATTGAAAAAACATGATCAAAAAAGTGAAAGCCTTTTGAGAGGTCCCTTTTTTATTATTTTAAGCACTATGATCACAGGCCCATTTGCAAAAACTTTGCTGTGTTCAGTTCCAATTCAGTGCTCTCTGAACAAAGGTGGGTACTCGGAAGTCAGCACAGCTGTCTTATGTTGCAGACTGTTGGTCATTTTTCTCAGCATTTAAATCAGGTTATCAGAGAGTAATTCTGCTCATATGAAAAAGGAAAGAAAGCTGATACTGCAGTGTGTTGTAGATGGACAAGTTCCGCAACTTAGCAAAAGGACTTCTCTGGCAGGTTCTGTGTATCTATTCAGGAACACATACACGTACATCCATGTCTGAAGGAAAAGAGTAAAGGTTTACTGGGCCAGCTGATACGGCTGGAAAAAAAAAAAAAAAAAAAAACAAAACAACAGAAAACAAAAGCAGACAAGACCTTATTCAGGTAAGGGAAAAGGAAGTAGTAAACTTCAGGCTACACATGAACCATTGCTCTGAGTTGCACTACTCAGAAAAATACCAAAAAGGAATTTCAGTGTAAGTAACAGAATTATAGTGTGGGCCATTGGGAAAATTGACAGGTGATCTGAAATTTGCCATATCTTGGTCACTTCCTCATTTGCTGTTCTTCTGTGCTGTTCTTCAAGGTTGATGTGTGTTTGTCCATGGGAATTCTTCTTCTGTTTGTAAGTTTTATGAGGGTAGGGGGTTGTCTGAAGACAAGGAGAAGGGTTAGGTTCAGGGGACTGTTATTCTGAGATGTGAGACATAAAATAGATGTTTGCAAACCCAGGTGTGTTTGCCAGTCTTTTTTGTCTATACAAAATGTTTTGCTCTTGAAAGTGCTTTTATATCCCCCATCTTATGGTTTCCAAAACTTAAAGGACCTTGAACACAAAAGACTAACACAAAATAGACATCTATTATGCTGAGCAGAGCAGGACCAGGATTTTTTGCCTGTGGAAATTTTGAATCAGTCTTCAAGATTGTTGCTGAAAATTGCAGCTCACGAAATGCCTTCCAGGAGGAATGTGAGCCGCGTGATCTATAGACTACGCAGCTCTGACCATAGCTAGCTACAGGAAAACAAACAGCCATCTTCCAGTAAAGTACAGACCTGAGGCATAAACCCTGGCAATGGAATTAAAGTGTGGATACACACGGTCTCGGAGTCCACCCCAGTCCCTTGATTGCCTCATGCAAACAGAATAAATTGTTGGTAACAAACAGAAAACACACATTGCAAAGAACTTTGCCCTGTGCTGGCTTGGATGTGATGATTCTCGTGACATTAATATGAATAGACTGATTCACTATTTGTGTCCCTGCCTAGAAGATGGTATCTTTATCAAAACATATTTCCAGTTCTCAGAAGAGTGCTAAAAATAGTAGAAGTGCTAAACCAACAGCAGGAAGCAGACTCTATGGATCATCATTTTATACTCTAACCTAGTTAACTACATTGGCTCCTAAAGAATAGTAATTTGGGGAAGGACTTGGAAAAAATTATCCTTGTTGCTTTTATGCATGTATTGCATTTGTTAAGGATGAAATGCAATCTTATCTGCAAGGAACAGTGTAGAATTGTGCAGCTCCAAAGGCAGGCCAGAAAAGAAATCATGGCTCCTGGAATCAGAATTTATTTTAAGTCTCCTATTTTAGGAGCTCAAACACTCCCACTGATTCCCATTTAGATCTCAAATTTTCTGCACCATTGATACCTCAGGGTATTTCCCTCCGGCCATGCTGCTGTGTGATGAAAGAAGTTCAGCACAGTTCCCAGAAGCTCTTACTCACCTTGTGCAACTCCCCAAGGCATGAATAGCTTGGGTCTTTTCAGTCTAGAAAAAAGAAGACTGAGGGGGATCTTATCAATGCTGATAAATACTTAAAGGGAGAGTGCCAGGGGGACGGGAACAGTCTTTTTTCAGTGGTGCCCAGTGATAGGACAAGAGGTAATGGGCACAAACTTGAACATGGGAAGTTCCATCCAAACAAGAGGAGGAGCTTCTTTCCTTTGAGGGTGGCCGAGCACTGGCACAGGCTGCCCAGAGAGGTTGTGGAGTCTCCCACTCTGGAGACATTCAAAACTCACCTGGACGCCGTCCTGTGCCACCTGCTGTAAGTGACCCTGCTCTGGTGGGGGGGTTGGACTAGATGACCTCCAGAGGTCCCTTCCAACCCTGACCATTCTGTGATTCTGTAAAGAAGTATAGACCCCTCAAGCACTTTCCCTTACCTTCAGTGTCACGACAGCCTGGCAAGGTATCATCTAGAACTAAATGACCAGTTGTGCTATGGGATATACTCCTGCTCCAAGGGAATGACATGGGGTCCAGTTGTTGCTATCAGCCACTGTGCCAGAATAATCTCCCGTATTTCTTTCCTGGAAGATGGAGGAAAAGGAACAGTAATGACAAAGTGTTGTGTTGCGTTGCTCTGGAGTCTCCCTTGGCTTTCTGCCATTGAAGTAGAAGCTCCTGAAAAAAGGGGGTTGATTATGGGGAGCAAACTATTTATTCTGTGGGTGGCAACCAAGACCCTGTTGTGTTCTTGTGTTCCAGATGCCTGTAACTCTTCTGCATAGTTGCTATAGTGAAATGATTAACTGAATATGTGCTTTTCAGAGTTATGCTAAATAATTACTTTTGTTTCACAAGAAATGACCATGAGAACCATTTTTAACATATTCTGGAGGAAGATGTTGTATAAGGGAGCGTGTGTGGTTGTGTAGGATTGCATGGATCCAAAGAAATGTTCTAGGAAAGGTCTTGGTCTTTTCAGTAGTGTTACTGAGCTGATGCTTATTACAGTAAAAAGCAGAACAGGTCTCGGGGCCTGAAGGCATCTGGTGGAAGACCACTGTTTCCCTAACCTTGGTGAAAATATGCCTTCTACGATGTGTACCTTCTATTCTGTCATTTGTATTTTTTTCCTTTTTTTTTTTTTCCCCAAACAGCTCTGTTCCATAGTGGTCAATGGTGGTTTTGAGTGCTTTTGCTTACCACAAGGGTAAGCAGGAAGAGATTTATTTAAGTCACCTTTTTTTTTCCCCCCAGAGCAGAAGCATGAGCCCGATTTCATGTAAAGATACCTCCAGAAGGGGCTCCTAGATATTGTGGTCCTTACAGCTCTTCTATGACCCAGCAAAAGTAAACTCAAAACTCTTGCTCTCTCCAGGCTCGCCTTTCAGATGATGTTTAGTAACTAGCCTAAATTACAGATTGTGTTTTGCCCTACATAACACTAGTCAGGGCAATGTGATGGTTTAGGTTTTGTTTTCAGCAGCAAAAGCTAAATGGAAAAAGGTTTGAGTTTGGGTTTTTTGGAGGGTGGCAAGAGGTCAGGTCTTTTTCTTCCCACCAAGCCCAGACTGAGAAAGTGTGGACACCTGCAGATGAAGTGCTTTCTCCTCTAGTGGAATCAAGCATTTTTACCACTTCAGAGGTAAATATTACGAGAGTTTGTGATATTAGTGATTGTTACCAGCACACCCTGTCCCCCATCCATGCTCATCTTGTAAGCTGTTGTAGGCTGTCTGCTGGCAAAAAGCCAGACTCTGCTTTCCCGGTCCCTTCCTGGCAACAGGGAGTTTTGCACGTTTGATTTTCAGGGGACTGTGGAGAGCACAGATAGAGTGGCTTGAACTGATCACTAGCACCTCGCCTTCAGGCTGCATCATTCACCTTGCCGAGCAACCTGCTCGGCTGTGAACTCATCGTGAACTGTCTTCTTGGTGGAGGACTTCTGTAAATCGGTCCTTGCTTGAGTGGAGGGATACCAAGGAAACTCCCAGCATTTCAGGGACAGAAGCTTGCAATTCAGTAGCATCACTACGAGCAGTCTTGCCATGATCTGATTTTAGTGGCAGTGTACGTGCTCTGTCAAGCAAAACTCAGCTTGCTGTAAGAGCTTAGTGCTGTGCCCTCTTTTCTTTGTGGTACAAAGCTGGTCTTACAACTTGTCGCTTTTGATGTTTTAGTTGCTGTGGCTGTAGTCTACAGATGGGGAAAATCTATTATTTCTAGGGGCTGCACAAAGGGGTGATTTTGCAAGCAAGCTGACCCCTGTCAAAAGTGGATTGCAGATGATTTCAGTGGTACAGGAGTCACATGCTTGCCCAATCACTGATGTAGTCTGTAAGGTTTATTCTGGTGCACTGGAAGATCATGCACTGCAGATGTGCACACAGTGACCTCATTCTGTTCATATTAAAGACAATGGGTGAAGCCATTTGAAAATCCCAGTGATAATATACTTAAAGTACTACCGTTTTCTTCACAGTTATACTATTACTTAGAGCTTGATAGTGTGTAAAACTACTGTTCTTCAACAGAAAAAAAAAGCTTGAAGCATATAAACAAGTTATAAATCCTGAGCAAGTCTGTGGAAAATCAGTTCTCCTTGCTTTTATGAGCCACTACCTCAGGAATCTTTTTCCCCGACAGTTAGAAAAAGCGCAGCCACTTTAGGAGATCAGACCTTCACTTCTTCTGCAAGCTCCTGCAGGAGATCAGAATGTACAAGCCATATAAAATATCACAACCTGCCCACAAGCTGTATTTTGCACCTTAATCCAGGACCTGAGTAAAGAGAAATACACATTTCACACAGACCTGAATGAAAACAGATCCTTCACCAGGGACTCCTCAGGGATGTGCAGAGCAACAAGTTGAAGACAGCAGCAGATGATGACTATTCACTGACTTTATGTTGCGTAAATCCGTGGAGGTGATTAAGCTCCCCATCTTAAAAAGATAAAGCCTGAAGGAAGGGTAATAACTCTCCTAGGGCAGCCTCAGAGAAGAATCTGGCCTCCTTTGAAGAATATCAGGTGTGCAAAATAGTGTGTCCCGTACGTCAGGATGGACTAATGATAGGAGGAAGAAAGAATATGACTTTTGGGAGGGGACCTGTCTGCAGTTGCATCCTCTCCCTCCTTCAGCTTCCTGCGAGGAATTGCTGCAGAGCTGCATTTTCAAGCTAACAGAAGAGCAAAACTGACAGAAATGCCCAATGGAAGGAGGAGAGGAGCTATTTCAAAATCTAAGGTTATAAAATAATGACCTCCTTTGTGCAGAGGTCTCCAGGAGACCCAGGCTATGACAGAGGAGTTGCACAGGAGCAGTCAAACAGTACCCGTGTGGCATCTTGTTGGGGTTCAGGAGAGGAGTCCACATTGCTGGAGGAGGCAGACAGAAAGAGGCAGGAATCAAGCACATCCCTGAAGCTTCTTCTGGTACCTGCATGTTTTGGTGATTTTTGCGCACTGTTTGCTGTTTAATAAGCCGTTCAAATGGTTCACAGTTTTATAAACCTGTCAGGTGTGTCAGCTAAGTGTGAAATTCATCCAAGCTGTACAGGCTTTGCTATTTCAACCCCCACACACACCCCGAGGACCTGTGCAGACAAACCTGCACAAACCACACAGCAGTTGTATGGGTCACTGAGACGACCTTGAAGCCGTGAATTCCCAGACACACCTCACAGCAGCGATGCAAATCACCGAGAAATGCAGGCAGCTTTCTGAAGGGGGGGAGCTTTTGACAGCACGGACTAAATCTGCCCATCTATAAACGGATCTGGTGCCTGCAGCCAAGCACCAAAGCAGTCAGATCCAGACCGCATTCTTGGTGCACTGCTGCCAGTCTCCCCCGTCAGTGCAGCAGACAGACACTGTGCACTCCTCTGCATCCTGCCCAAAGCCACTGTGACCTGCAGCCGTGAGCACCCTGCCTTGATGATCTGCAGCTAACCCGTCCCCTAAGAACCAAGTGGGCGCATGTCACAGGCTTTGTGTGCTCACCCGTTCCTCCTCACTTAAGGCAACACGCTGGCAGTGAGAGGCTGATGTGGGGTCTGTCTGTGTTGCTGGGACCAGGGTGGGGTCTGTCTTTGATGGTGCAGGGAGGAGGCTGGCAGATGAATTTGTTACGCAATCCATACCACGATGTCCCAACTGTTCCTATTTACCAAGAAAGCGTTGGGATGCCTGACCTAAACGAATGACATAGCAGTAATACCTAACACATACTGCTAAGGTTCAGCGTTGAGGCATGTGATCCTACACCTGTCAGATTAAATAAGCTTTCCAGAAGTAAGCTGGTCGGAGATGAAGCCAGTTCTTTTATGTGCTGCGAGGCAGGAGGCCAAGGCCAAGGCTGGGTAGGATTTTTAGCATACCTAGATCACACAGTGAGCATGCTTTTTTGCCAAGCAGATAGATGCATCCGCCCTCTCAGTCACGATCACGTTCATCATTTACGGTCTCTGGTCTCTCTACGGTTTTGTGTTGGCGTAACATGACTCCCCCGATGAACTGGAGAGGAGGCAGAGAAGGCATGCCCAGCAGTCCCACCGGGCTCCGGGGCTCAACATCACCTGTTGGAAAGGGTGCTGATAGTTGGAAGGTGGCAGGTCTCAAGCATCCCCCTGTGCTTGTAGGAAAGTTTGTCTCTCTCTTTATTTTCAGTGTAAAACAAGGCAGCCTTTCCCTTCCTGTATCTGGAAGTTAGAACTCAAACACACCAGCAACTACAACTCAAGTCCGCCGATCCCTGAGCATCGGATGCTGTGGGTATCCTTAGCTCACGACCAACGTTAGACAAAAGCTTAAAGAATGGGGTTTGAGCTAATAACTTTATCTTGCAAATGACAAGAAACGCTTTTCAGCAGCAGAGGGGCCCCGTGCGGTACAGCTGCTAAGCCCAGCCGTGCGACACCAGGAGATGCGGCGTGGTGCCACGCAGGTCAGCACCGAAAGCCTCAGTGTCAGCAGGCAAGCTGCCACGCTCACAAGCAAAAGGAGGAAGCCTCAGTAAAAACATTTTGATGTGAGGCACCGAGACTCCGAAATAATTGGCTAATCCAGCCAGACTGTAAGGATTAAAACACAAAGCCCAGCTCTATGTATTAATTCCTTCATTTGTTTTTTTTTTTCTACCATTACTTTGAAAATAACAAGCGAAAAACTGGATGTGATTCAAGTACCAGAATTAGCACTGGTGTTGTCCCTACGGGTCCTGGCCATTGCTCTGTGCTGACCAGCCAGACCAGTTTGTTCCCTTTCCACTGCAGGAAATCCATTTTTTTCTTCCCATTTAACATGCTGTGTTCTGGGGAAGTTTAAATTTCTTGAAGTAGAGATGTCTATCACATGCGATTAAACTGGATAAAGAGGGAAAACAAATTCTGCTGAAATCACAGCCTTGGTGATTCTGATATAAGTTTTCACCAAGTGAAAAATAACACATAATGATCCTCACCAGGCACTTGCTTAGGGGGAAGCTAGCATAAGGAATCACAGCTTCAGCTTGGATACCTTGAATGAAAAACTTTGTGATTTATTTTTCATTTCTTAAGGCAAGAGTTAGAAATTCCTTAATGGTTGTCATAATGTTACGATCAGCACCCGCTTTGTAGGTCAAGAGCAGCCTTGTATAGGTGTTTATCTGCACGTTCAGCATCTTGCTGCAATCAGAGATGTTTCCACAAGTTTTACAATGTCCTCTTTGGTAGCATGAAGAGATATTTAAGGAGTGTATGGGGCATGAGGGTAAAAAAAGAGACATGCACTTTTTTTTGGAGCTGTTGAAATGTGATTAAATTAAGCTCATACTGACCAAATCCCGTCTTTCTCCTTTTCAGCAACAAATAGTGAAAGGATGTACATTGAACAGCATGGATTTATACCAAGGCCAATTAGTGGCGACATGGGAGTAGGGAGACTTAATGAACTGGTTTTATACAAATGGTCTACTCAGAAAGAAAACTCCTTATTGTATATTTTTATGAATGAAAATTTAGATCAAGGCCTGCTTAACATTCTTTAACCAAAATATATTTTCTAAGAAAAATATAAGAAAAAAATAGTTTGTTAAAAGTAGCTTCTTCCAGCATTTTTCTGGTTTTCGAAACAGAAGTTGTTTCAGAATTTGTTCTATGCAACATTATCTTTAAAATACCACCTTATTTTTAGAAAGAAAATAATTTGTGAGATGAAGACACTGAATTTTCCATCTAGCTCAGGCTGCAGTAGAACGAGGTCAGTGCTGTCAAGCTGTACACATGATCTTGGAGGTTAGCTGTAGCAGACACCAGGTAATAAAGTTCATCTGCCTGTCATTTATGACTGGTATTAAGGATTATCCAGAATAATGGATAAATCTGTCTATTTCATGATTTATACTAACAGTGTGCTCTGTACAGTCTTTTGAGCACTTCCCAGAAATCATGCCTCAGAGAAGGTCACTACAGGACTCAGGTGGTCCTGAGCTCTTACCTATTTTCAGGGTTGGTGTAAAAACTTGGAAGTTTGGGAAGAAATGCTGATGTAGAGTTAATAAGGGGCGGGAATCTGGCATTCATAGAACACCTGTTGGATTCACCATTACATCTCCCAGTAAAGATACTCAAACTCCAATGCCCCTGATCACCTCTCAGCAGCCATTTCAGAGCCCGACACCCTTGTGAAATTGTAAATGCATAGGAAAGTGTGGCTTTATTCCTGTCATCAACTGAGGGGAAGCAGCATCTGTGGGTCTCAGCCCATGTTCAGTTTCAGTTCAGACTTGGGAGGACAGAAGGAAAGTCAACTAAACCTTTTTGTACTTCAAGGACTCTTTACAGTGGTGGCCCAGTCAAAAATGCACACGGGTTGTGTTAGACCCGAAACACTGCTTCCAGTGACCCAGTAGCATTCAATGAAATAGAATATTGCAGGTAAACTGTTGATTGCATCAAAATGGGGATGACTTCTCCATCAAAGTGGAAATTTCCCCATGGGATATCAGAGCAACCGTTTTTCTCCTAAAATAATCTTACTTTGCCATCCCAGACATTTTTGCATTGTGTCCCCTTTCAAAATGCTAATGAGGGAGGTATTCAAAAGGAAATTCCTTCTCACATTCATCACTTTTCATTAAGAGCTGTTGTTCTGGGAGCAGTGCCATCCTTTTATTTGTTGTTTGAGTTGCATGGTGATTTTAATTAAGCAGTCATTGTCTGCGTGCATCATGGTGGTTGTGTTCGGTGACCAGAGAGCTATAATTATAAGCGTGCAGGGCAGCTGAAGTTTTTGCTGCAGCCCCTTAGCGGTTTGTTGTCTTCACCAGAGATGATCCTTTCTCCTCTTGGACAACTTTGTCCTGCATAGTCTCAGGTGTGACATTGTCAGTGAGCTTGTGGCAGTCACGAAATGTTTGTATTCAGAAGGTCCATGTGATGAAGTGCTCCTTTGGTGTCCCAAACACCGTGCAAAGGTAGCCTAAGCGTTAGATGAAATAGAGAAAACAAGTTTTATGAGTGCAGGTTCCTCATCCAAGCAAGAACTGTTATTCTGCACACAGGTGACAAAATCAACAAGAAAGGGGGCTGCAGACCAGAAACATTTGCTCCTTTAGTGGGAGCACGTAGATTGGTTACAGGGAGCTGTATCTCTTAATTTCTCTCTAACCACCCCAATTTTGTACATAAGCAAATAGCTTCACTGACACTCACTACTGGAGAAAAGAGATGCAAGGATGCAATGAAAGCCAGTGTATTTCTGGCCTGAGGACATTTTCTTTCTTCATCCTGAGGGTTCAGCTCTCTGCAAATGATTCTGCCTTCTCCTTAGCAGGAACCTGTTCAACATATGAGAAACAAAGCATTTCCATAACTTCCAGGCTCTTCTACGTACTCCTTCACCAGGGTCTGCCTCTGTGAATTAAGTCTGTTCTGTGTCCAAAATCAACATGCCAAGACATTTCTTGCATGCTGTGGTAAGCTGTCTATTTAATGGGAATCAACCCTTGTGAGCGCAATCTCCAGTTTAAACCAGTTTCACAACAAAGGAGGTGAAGGACGTACCTGATCATTAACTGTTTGCCTTGTCTCCAGTATCTCCTTTGCTTCCTGCTAGGCATGCAACCACGGAAAGACCAGGCATGAGGAAGGGAGCTAAACCCAACCCTTATCATTTAGGAGGGTTTCACCTGCTCCCCTCAGGCATTTATGTGCTGCACCTGTGCAATTGGGAACTCCTGTTGTTCATTCCTAAATAACCCATCTGCTTGTTGCTTGGAGTGATAGAGACGGCCACAGGTTTGTCGTAAGATATGTGGGTAGATTGAAGATACAGGGAAAGCATTACAACAGCATCTTGTACTCCTCCTGTTCCTGCATCTCACCTGGAACTCTACAACGTACAGTTTGCTTTGTTCAGGTATGGAGAGGTTCCAGTAAGGCGAGCCACCAAGGTCCGAGGCATTTAGGACATTTGAAGTCATGAATCTGTGCTTTAGATAATAAGTCCCCTGTGCAGGTGAAAAAGGGTGGCTGTTTCTTAAATGCTACGTAGGAGCACAGAGTGCAGTTTCCTCAAGTTCAGAAGCTGGATTCCAGTATACAGATGCAGGGAAATTGTCCCTGGCCCATGTTTTAAGTGACCGCTTAGCCAGGTGGCCATGGGTTTCAGGGGACTGGGGCAGAGAGGGTCTTGCAGGAAAATGCCTAAGGGAACAAAGACAATAGCTTGCATTTATGTGCTGTTGATAGAGTAACTGCAGAGAAAAAAGGATCTTAGAAACAGACAAGTACGAACCGTGGTTCTGCTGGGGGCAGGGTAGGAGAGGAGCTGCAGGAGGAGTCATTTCCCATAATCTGAAGCAACACATATTTCCCAGTGCTTGAAACAGGAGACCGGACAAGCCTCCAGCTTGCAATTACGGAGACTGCGGCTACCCATAACAACGAGATTTTCACCGAGCACAGTCATGCCCATGCATATGGTGATCTAGTTTGGTACACTTGGCAGGATGATGGGCTCCACCTTCCTGTACTGGCAGCAAGTGATGAAAGTGGGCATTGATGATCCGAAAGGAGCAGGCATCCTGCCACGTTTACTCTGCCGTAGCAGCGTCTCTGCTTCAGTTCTGTGTCCTGCCTCTCCTGGTGCTGCCGTTTCTATTGTATGCTGTTTACAACAGCAGAAATGTTCAGAACTGCATTTTGCAAAGCGCTGCCAGTGCTGAGCAGCAGTGTTGCAACTGGTAGGGATGGCGGCTGTCACAAGAGTTTCCCACTCTTCAAATTCAATAGGAAAATAAAAGAATTGACCAGATGGGAATGAAGCAGGCGGAGGGGAAAAAAAAAGAAAGAAAATAAAAGGGAGAAAATTAGCCTTCTGTCTTTCTTAATATTTTCTTTCCTGTGAACCATTACTGCTGAACCACAAAAGAGGAAACAAATTTAGAGATTTTATTTCACCGCTGAAAGATGTGAAGTCACCACAGTGAAGATGGTCATTTAAACTACCACACTGGTGAAAGTTTCAGTTTCTAAGAGGAGTGATTTCTTGGGGTTATGCTAACTGCAGGTTGAAATCGTTAACAGAACCCAGATGCTCCTTTTCCCCCGCAGTTCTAAGTGTCCCTGAACTGGCAACAGAAAAAAGAGGTGTCAGCAGCTCTTTTGCTTGTTTGTTTCCTTACTTGCTGCCCTAAAAATCTGTGATCTTTAAATAAACAGGGAATAATATCTGCCAACTGTGAAGAGTGGAGAATATAATGTCTTCCTGAAGAAATTCACGTGATTTTTTGGAGACAATTCTTTGTAACTGTTTTGCTTGCTTTGAGGCAGACTATAATTTTCCTCCACCTGTGCCATTTTTGGCTGCATTTTTTTTTGCATTGGCACAACAGGCAGGAGCTCCTCCTCTTCCACCCGCCCCTCTGTGGCGGGCTGGACACTTGCTTGGTGTGCAGGATGAAGCCAACAGGAAACCTCTTCACTGAAACTACCAGCAGTAGCTCCTCCAGTGTCATGCTACCTGTTTCCTCAAAGGTCACAAGATCCCCATCAGGTTTTATGCTGAGTTGGGGATTTTTTTTATCTTTCCTACCGTGTTATTATGGATACTTGTACCATAAACCTTAACTTGCCATCAGATTTGGGAATGTATTTTCCCAGTGAGGTCAATCAAATAGCGTTCAGTTTCTCTGATACTCCATGGAGTGCTTTCTGCACGTGTCTGAGCTGGCTTTAAACCAAAGAAATCAGGTGCTTCTGCCAATGCAAGGGGAGCAAAGGGTTTTACCTGCCCCAAGGATTTACATGTCTTTAGAGGTGCGTGTTTCTCCGCAGACAGTTATGACTCTGTGAGCTGAATAATCTCTCTATCACTTCCCACACTGTGCAGGCAGATTTCTAAACAAGGAGAAAAATGATTTTGTAGTGGAAAATTGAAGTTTTCTGTGACTGTAGTGTCACAGAGAAGCATTTTGCTATAACTTGTTTTTTTCAAGGTCTTATGTTTGCTTTGAGTTTGTTGGTTGTTTTTCTTTTGCTGTTGTTGGTTTGTGGTTGTTTGGGTTTTTTTTTTACTGGAACAGTTTGACAAGTCTGATACTAAGCTGTAGGTTATTTTGATCAAATGTAACACACAATTCAGATGAAAAATGTTGCACCCCTTCTCTGGTCAATGAAAAATCAGTGGTGTTAGGATGAGCATGAGAGAAAGACAAGCATTCAAAATCTTAGCAAACACCCTCGAAACTGTCCGTGGTTCAGGGGTTTCCTGCACCAGATGTAATTTCAGTTTGTGTAGTAACCCTCGCAGTACTCCTTCTCTCTGACTGTCCCTGGTGCCCCCATCACCCTCTAGCACCCACAGCATCCTGAGAAAGGGATTTCCACAGCAGCCCATTGCCTTGGCTTCAAACCTGCCCCATCCAGTTTCACTTGATGCCCTTTTATTTCTTACAGGGGAAGACAGAGCAAGCAGTAGATGCCCACTGGTTCTCTCCATGCCCCCACTCACGATTTTGCAGGTCTCCATCTTGTCCTCCTGACACCTCCCTCTCTTCCAAGTGGATGGGTTCTTACCAAGTATCTGACACATTTGGGTTTTAGCAATAGGAGAGTGGCACTGGCCACCTTTAGTGCTAAGAAGTGATTGCTTATTTTCTGAAATTAAGATTCTTGGTAAAGGAAATAAGTTTATGCTTTCCATGTTTCACATCGGCATGTGAATGCCTGTGTGCAAATCTCATTTTTCATTGAACAGATTTCAGGATGTGAGTAACCTTGCCATTTGACCTATGTTCTTTTCCCATCGTTTGTATCTACGAGTAAAAAAATAAGTACTTTCACTTTCCTGTTTCCCTAGTATTTTTGGTGAAGGGAGGGTTGTAACGTTTGAATCTTATTTAACTCATGAATATCCCAAATATTCAGAACGTCCTGAGTGTACCTCCCAAATGGTACTCCTTTACCATTTTGGAAAGGTGATGATTACCTGTATTCTTAAAAAAGCAGCACACCTCAAACAGTTACAAATCTTTTATTTTAAACCTACCACATTCAGGGTAAAACTGGCTTCAGTGCCTGTTTTCTCCACCTCTTTCAACCTAGTTTCTATAATCCCTTCACTTTAAAAAAAAAAACCAACCCGCTTGGTGCCCACAGAATAGCTTCAAGGAACTGGGCGTGTGCGTGTATATTTGACATCTCAGCTGACAGTTTTCACTAACCCCCTCAAAGGTGCAGGAACTGTACGAAATCCAGTCATCCCTTATATACCCAACCATCCTCCTGGCTCCTGCCGTCACCCTATGGCTTGAGCTCCGTGCATCCTTGCACGGGGGAGGAGATCAGGGATTCTCTTGGGGGTTACTTCTTGGAGGTGATTTTTTTTATCTTTAGCTAGATGAAGACAAGGAGATGAACAGAGTAATGAGGAACATTTACCAGCTTCAGTGTAGAAAAGTGCCTTAATAAATGCTCGGGTATAAATAAGCATGTGCTTTACATCCCAGTGTTTTCAGCAAAGTCCTGCTTTAGGACTTTACTGATCAGGAGCCCACTTAAGTGGGTTTCATCTACCGAATGTCTAAAATACTTAACATGCTGATTTTAGTGGGACTTTTGTCAGCCAGTCCAGTCTTCTACCACATTTTTTCAGAACATGCCCATGTAAACCAGGCACACATACAGTCACAACCTTCAGTGACTGGGAAAAGCCTAAATTGAAGGTGATCTAGTGACCTGAAGGGGAAACATCATGATAGCTAATTACCAATGCTGCAATTCACACAGTCTTCAGATTAAAAAAAAAAAAAAAACAAAAAAACTTTTGCTGTCATACTCCTCAGCCATAGCTGTGGTACAAAATCAGAGGGCAGAGGCATGCAGTCAGGCTGACTGAAAGCCAGTGATATGGAAACGTGAGCAATATTCCAATTTAACTCCAGAAGCCCACTAGTTAGTAAGTAGTTCAAGTATTTTAGTGCCTGCTGTGTTGCTGCCTGCAGGGAAAATACTCTAAGTGCTTTCTCTTTCTCACAAAGAAAAGAAGTTTCCATCTATGTTTTATAAGGCTGTCTTGTCACATCCATTATAGAGTACGACACAACCAGCCAGAGGAGGTACCGTGGTGATTTCTATCATGTGCTTTATCAAGAAGGTTTTCATGAAGGCTTGAATACATATATGTATGAAAAAACATATGTATGTATATACACACACACATATAAATGTAGGTCAGCTAACTGTGAAGATGTAGGTGCCTTATGCTGGCCTATGAAGTGTCAGATGTGGGGTGTTAATGCCTACATACGTGAAACCCAATCGTTCTGTCATCTGGCCAGCTTGGCTTAAACAGGGTAGAATTATCCTTATGCTGAGAATATTAGGCCATTAAGTGAAATGGCTTTTAGAACTACTTTATTCCAGTCCATGGCTGACCAGCTATTTGAGGAAATAGCAAAGAACAAATTCTGTTTTTCAGTCTCCAAAGTACGCTGTTAATATCATAGAATGAAGAAAATAGCAAGAGAGATTCCTGAACAATGTTGGGGTTTTTTAACCCCTGAGCCATCCAATATCCTGTTCCATTCAAAAATGCAAAGGGGGGATGGGGATCAGAGGAGTGATAGGAGGGATGATCCACAGACTATCAATTTTATATAAGGAGGGATTTTTAAAGGTGCACTCATAAATTTTATATGCTTATGTGTGCACAAATGCAAACTATTTTCTGCGTGCACAGAGCAGCGAGATGTTAAGTTTTCAGCTGAAGACAGACACTGTTTGTGACATTTAGTTAGACGTTTAGTTATCCAAAAAGCCAATTTTCCTATACTGAAACAACTTCAGCAGAATATTTTTGTTTGGCAGTAGTATTCTTACGTACATCAGACAGTAGGGAGTGTGCGTGTGTAGATGTAGATATACACAAACAATCATCATGTAAGAGTGTGCAACACATTACAGAACTGCTTGACATATGCATCATTTGACTGCTTTGCCTCTTCTGGGTTCATTACTCCAGCCCTCACATCACTGTTTTGATGTCTCACTTTTTGGCAGGAGTGGTTCAGACAGTTATCTATCTCCATGTTTTGCTTTGTTTTGGGAGACGTTAGCATTAAAAACAAAAACAAAAACAAAAAGTTCCCTGATCTTCCTTGTAAATGTAATGCTTTCACTCAAAATGCCCTGGTTTGAAGTCCAATATAAACACAACTAATTTCTGCAGAGGCAGCATCTTATCATGTGCCCCTTGAGGACAAGGCATGACGGTTTGAAATCCCTGAAAAGTGTAGA
Source organism: Vanellus vanellus (assembly GCF_965231255.1). Taxonomy (NCBI): domain Eukaryota; kingdom Metazoa; phylum Chordata; class Aves; order Charadriiformes; family Charadriidae; genus Vanellus; species Vanellus vanellus. The sequence goes on from NC_138908.1 coordinate 10,183,905, forward strand.
ATTCCCAGAGCATCAGTAGGGCACCTAGAGATGAGACAGAAGAATTACTCTGGGGACTTAAGGAATCCTCAAAAGCCTTCAAGCCCAACCTTACACCTACTGAAATATTTAAATAACAAAAACTTGCTTTCACGTGTAGGGAATGAAGACTGTTGTTCTGGTAAAAACTGAGGCTGTATGCTTATTTGACTGCCTTCATTTACTACTCAGTATTTCTGTCCTTGGCTGCAAAATCTAAAATGAGAAAAGACCTCCAGGAGAGGGAACCTGATCTGGGCTGGCGATGGGTGGGGAGAAATGCTCCCCGCAAGGCGCAGAAGACTGACGAAAGGCAAACAGTGGATCCTTCATAAGAGGAAGGTGTTGGAGGAGAGAAAAGCAGGGCGTTCTCCTCTTGAAACACCTGAGAGAGTGCTGACTGCTGAGGGGAGCAGCCTGGGCACGGGTGAGCAGCCGTGTTCACGAACGTGACCGTGAAAGCCCTCAGCTGTGGAAATGACCGTGCTGTCCTTGGCGCCACTCGGTCAGCCCAGCTTCCGCGAGCCGGTGAGGGCCAGCTGCTAGCGTGTGCCGGTGGCTTGAATTTTAAACAAAGCCAGCTGGGCTTTGTCCATCTCATTTGCTTTGCAGGTGAATCCCGTGCAATCTGGTTGAAACACCTTCTCCCCATTGAGCCTGGGGAAAGCCTTACCACCAACCTCACGGGGGAAAAAGCACCGTCTGCAACCTGGCTCTGTTCCTCCGTGATGCCACCCACTGCTTTCGTGTCGCCTTACTGTCACACAATTGCACCACGCAATACATTTTTTTTTTTTTTTTGGCCCGACGTCTCCAATGCAAAAGCACATCTTTGTCCCTTTAACTTCCCTCTCAGTTGTTATGCCTGTTTTCTCCCCTCCTCTGGGACTGTGCACTCTGTTGCTGCTCCGGCTGCCGGGAGCGAGCGAGGAGAATTTCTCCTGCTGGCGAGCGACCGGCTAGTCTGGGGCTGGCATCTTCCCAGGACGCTGCTGTTTGCATACCAGCAGGCAGAGGAGCAGGTGAAATGGGACTGGTGACATCTGTACAGATGCGTTTGACTGCTTACACGCTCTTACAAATCTGCTACCCTTAAAGCCTCCGTTTCTCTAACGAGATATCTCTCTCTCTCTCTCTGTGTCTCTCAAATTATTTTTCCAAGGAGAAAAGGAAAAGGCAGACAGAAATAGAAGGCAAGAGACAACAGCTTGAGGACCAGATACTTCAGCTGCAGCATTTCAAGGTAAGGGACTGATGCCAGAAATGATGGATTGATAAATCTGTTCATTATTAGACATGCAGATCACACGTCTGAAAGCTGGGAAGAGCCCACTCCGACATGAAGCAGCCTTCGCTGCTGGAGCCTAATTCTTGCAGTGATCGTGTCCTGCCTGCGTTTCATTCCGTGTGTTTCATGCACAGGACCATGTTGCAGAAACGGCTTAGGAGCACGGAGTCGGGGGGGTGTGAGCGCAGGCAGCTTGGCGGTGCTGTTATTATTAAACGCTGTTATTTATTATACATAATGATAAGACACCAATCGCTGTGGATTGGGTGTGCGCTGCATGGCTTCGGTGAGCGCTTTCTGCCTGCAGAGCTGTGTTGGATTTTTCTGGTGCCTGTCGTTAGGTTTTGTGTGTGTGTGTGTGTGTGTGTGTGTGTGTTGCAGAGGGAGCGTTAGTTAGCATGCGTGTATGTGTGTGTGTAAAGCTTTAATTGTAGGATGAAGTTATTAGGTGTACATAGCATAATAAAAAGGGCATGTATGCACCAGCAGGGAGGGTGTTGGTGCATATGTGCGTGTCTACATGGAGAGGTGCCTTGATATTTAACAGGGTGCCGAGCAGCCCCAGTCCCTGTTGGACTCCATGACAGCTGCAGATAGCATCGTTTGAAAGCCATCCTGGTTATTTCTACCATTTATCCTTCCTGTCAGCAGCAGAGTTTATCTTTACATTTGTGCATAGCAAAGAGAAGAACAGAAATGTACATGTGATCTTTTTGTAACCAGTGCGCGTTTGTGGGTCAAATCGCATTAGATTAGTTCAGTAGGGGAGCCAGAAGAATTTCAGTGATTAAAATATCTGAGAAAGATGATCAGGACTGGACAGTTTGTTCTTGCAGCAAATGAGCTGGGCTGTGTTTTTAAAATAAGATATTTAGGTTGCTTGTGCAATAGTGTGTGTGTGTGTGTGTGTGTGTGAGCAGTGCACCTGCGTGGGGAGACGGTGCGCAGAATATCTTCCCTGCCCACGCTTGCACTTGAAGACCAGACTTCAAGTTATGCTAGAGACAGGATCCTTCTCCTGCCTCTCCGAGCCCCTGCCATCTTATTCTTTAAACTATTCCTCATTTTCTGGTAAACATGATGCAGTTAAGCCCAAGTAATTGATTGCAAACTACACAAATGCTCCATCAGGTTCACCATAAATCTGTGAATGTCACACATTGTCTTTGGTGTAATCAGTCAATGATGCGGTTGCATTTGTGTGGGGCAACAGGAGTAGCCATTTCGTTCAGGCTGCCATTGACTACAGGCGAGGGAGAATTTCTTCTGACGACCATAGGTTGATGCAGCAGGGCAGTAAGATGCCTTTCCAGTGCCTTCATGATGCTTGCTTTTCTTCCTTTTGCTGCAAAGCTGAGGACTTCCTTTATCATGTTAACTGTTTCCACGCTAACTGAATTATGCTTTTGCATGAAATTCTTTAAGCAGAACCTTTTGGAAAGCCATTTCGGGAATTTTCTACTTCATCTGGTGTATTTTGATATAGCTGTTGCTAAACTGAATTTTATCATTGTCCATAGGGGAAAGTAAAACCTCCAAGGTGGTGCAGTGGGGTCAGCCCCTCGGCTGGTGTAAACTGGCACTGACTTCAGCCCTGATGTGCAGATTGCCACTAGCGGGGGTTCAGTCTTGCTGCATGGATTTCTTGAGTGACACACGTGAAAATGAACTATTTCCCTTTATTGTTTAGCTCACAGCCTGGAGCAAGAGCAGTAAACACACAGGAACCTAAGGGGAGATCAGGGCACAGAAATTTTAAGTGGCAGCTTTCTCGGCTGAAAGCAGATACAGACTTAAGGTCTGTAAACCTGAGTGTGAGTACGAGCATCAAGATATGATAGGAGCTTCTTTACCTCTCCTTTCAGTGGAATCATTTGTCATCAGAGGAGAAGTATGTTGCTTTTACGGAAGTGGTCACAGTGACTGCTGCTCCAGGAGCTGCCTGTACCACCTCACTGTACCACCAAACTACTGTCTGCTGGGAGATTTGGATGAGGTGATGGCAGAGGTCTATCTGGGATTGCAGAGTTCATCCTCATTGCTGCTAGGCCCTTCCTAAACAGAGGGAGGCCAGCTACACCCCAGGCTCAAAAAAAAAAAAAAAAAAAAATAGAGGGACTGGCTGGGGATATTTCCCATTCTCTGTGGAGAAATACCAAACAAACTGCATTTTCTTTTCATACTTTGTTCACTGTTCTGGTTGCTTAGTGGTGTGCTGACCAAAATGGTATTTGGCCTGCCAGGCTGCTTTTTTTGTTTGAAAAGCTGTTTATTCTCCCTCCACCTCACCTTGGTTGCTCTGAGCCTCTGCAAGCCAGGGGCTACAAGTCTGCTATGAATATAGTCCCCCAATCTGATATGGCCCCCCAGTCTGGCTCACACAGCCCAAAATAAGTCCATTTGTTGGATGCAGGGGGAAACATCGTGACAAAGGATGAGGAAAAGGCTGAGGTACTTAATGTCTTCTTTGTCTTAGTCTTTAATAGTAAGACCAGTTGTTCTTGGGGTATGCAGCTCCTTGAGCTGGAAGACAGGGAGAGGGAGCAGAAGTCCCCATAATCCAAGACAAAATGGTTAGCAACCTGCTACACCACTTAGACACATACAAGTGTATGGCACCAGATGGGATCCACCCAAAAGTACCGAGGCAGCTGGTGTAAGTGCTCACCAAGACATTTTCCATCTTTTATCAGCAGTCCTGGCTAACTGGGAAGGTGCCAGTTGACTGGAGGTTAGCAAATGTGACACCCATCTACAAGAAGGGCCAGAAGGAGGATCTGGAGAACTATAGTCCTGTCAGTGTGACCTTGGTGCCACGGAAGTTGATGAAGCAGATCATCTTGAGTGCCATCACACAGCACATACAGGACAACCAGGTGATCAGGCACAGTCAGCATGGGTTTATGAAAGACAGGTCCTGATTTCCTTCTATGGCAAGGTGACCAGCTTAGTGGATGAGGGAAAGGCAGCGGATGTTGTCTACCTAGACTCTAGTAAAGCCTTTGATACCATTTCCTACAGCATTGTCCTGGAGAAACTGGCTGCTCACATTTTGGACAGGTGTACACTTTGCTAGGTAAAGCTGGCTGGATGGCTGGGCCCAAAGAGTTGTGAATGGAGTTAAATCCAGTTGTCGGCCCATCACAAGTGGTGTTCCCCAGGGCTCAGTATTGGGGCCTGTTTTGCTTAATATCTTTACCAATGATATGGACAAGGGGACTGAGTAAGTCTGCAGACAACACCAAGCTGGGTGGGAGTGTTGATCTGCTTGAGGGTAGGAAGGGTCTACAGAGGGATCTGGACAGGCTGGACCAATGGGCTGAGGCCAACGGTATGAGGTTCAACAAAGCCAAGTGCCAGGTCCTGCACTTGGGTCACAACAACCCCATGCAGTGCTACAGGTTTGGAGAAGAGTGGCTGGAAAGCTGCCCGGCAGAAAAGGGTGTTGGTTGACAGCTGTCTGAATATGAGCAGCTGTGTACTCAGGTGGCCAAGAAGGCCAATAGCATCCCAGCGTGTATCAGAAATACTGTGGTGAGCAGGACTAGGGAAATGATTGTCCTGCTGTACTCAACACTGGTGAGGCCACGCCTTGAATAACAGTTTTGGGCCCCTCACTACAAGAAAGACATAGAGGAGCTGGAGCATGTCCAGAGAAGGGCAACAAAGCTGGTGAAGGGTCTAGAGCACAAGTCTTGAGAGGAGCGGCCAAGGGAACTGGGGTTGTTTAGTCTGGAGAAAAGGAAGCTGAGGGGAGACCTTATTGCTTGTTACAACAACCTGGAAGGAGGTTGTAGAGAGGTGGGGGTCAGTCTCTTCTGCCAAGTAACAAGCAATAGTACAAGAGAAAACAGCCTCAAATTGTGCCAGGGGTGGTTTAGATTGGATATTAGGAATAATTTCTTCACTGAAAGCATTTTCAAGCACTGCAACAAGCTGCCCAGGGAAGTGGTTGAGTCACCATATTTAAAAGATCTGTAGATGTGGCACTCAGGGACATGGTTTAGTGGTGGATGTGGCAGTGTTAGGTTAACAATTGGACTTGATGATTTTAAAGGTCTTTTCCAGCCTAAACAATTCTATGATTCTGTGATCCGTTTTCCTTTGGAGGTGCCAGGTTGAATATGGTTCATTTCCTGAGTTGTGTGAATTTCAGCTAATTCTATGCAAGGCATAAATTCTGGTCCAAAAGACCAGGCTTTTCTAGGAAGCCCATGTATTTGTTCAAAATGCTGTGAGGTTGTTGATGTCAGTGTAGAGTGTAAGGACTTCATATCAGTGTTCATGAAAATCTGCTGTGGAGAAACCTTTTAAAATAGTATCTGGGTTAATCCTGCATCTGCAGTATCTGGGTTGATCCCGCAAGTGTAATAGCTTGAGTTCACCCAAAGACATTCGTGCCAGGATTCAATGGTTTTGGTTCATTTTTATGCATTGCCAGAGTAATTTTCTTTTTAAAATACACTGTGTAAAATAGCATGTTTGGTTACCTAATAAAGGTTTTGAAACCTACAGGGGTTCTGTTAATTTCAGACAATTTTGTTCACATAGGAAAAATATCTAATAGAAATAGTTTATTGCAAATGTTTATGCTGGATTACCTGCAGTTTTCAAGTTGCTCATGCCAAATAGACCACTGGCAAAATGGCTTAACTCTACTACCAGTTCATTCATTTTTCCCTTGTTACATACCTGGTTAAAAATAAGGGAACAGCGGTGTCTGCCTCGTCATTTTAGGCAGAACAGCCCAACAAATGCTAGAGTTAGTAAATGTCACCACTGGATGCAGACGAGGCTTTGGCAAGACATTTTGCAAAGGCTCCTGAGAATGAGGCCAACGGCATTATGGCTGAGGACACCAGGACAAAAACATGGCTTAGCTATTAATGATGTGTGTGAGTTTCTGAGTTAATCAAGTAAAACCCTCCAAGTGTGAAAGTCTGGAGTAGGAGAGAGTCTGGAGTAGCATAGGCTCTAAAAACTGGATCCCCTCGTTGCTGACAGTGAAAGGCATGTCACCTCTTCTGTGAATCGCTCGAAAGTAGGGATGTTGGTGAGCGCATCCACGTGGCACTCCAGAGCCATCAGGGCACTCTGTTAAAGGCAGAAGGCGTATCTGTCTATGTTACAATGAGATGCTTTGTTGGAAAGGCCCTTGGTGTTGGAAAACATGTAAAGGTGCTTTGAAGCCCCGTTTTTTGAGACTGAACATGCTGTTTTCCTCTGATGAGGGGCAATTTACAACAGCTCTCCTTACCTCCCACCAACTTTAATCTTTAATTCCAAAATCATCCTTCTTCTTTGGTGTAACACAAGATGTGTTTTGGTTTTGTTTTTCAACAGTAGATAGAGTTTAAACTTAATGTATCAGCAGTTCGTTGGCCATACGCTTACAAAGGGGACTTGCCACATGTATGGGAATGGGAGGTGTTCCAGCTTCTATAGTTTGAAATCAAAAAAGTGGGCAAAATTCACCTTACTCAAGCACACTGTCTTCGGTATCCATCAGTACGATGTGGTTTCTTGAGAAAAACAGTAACTGATATTGGTTGACTAGTTGCACCGGAGAGAAAACCTACAAACAGCTGCTTTTAAGAACTCGTTCAACTAGGCAGTGCTTGGGCGGGCCTGTTTTAATGGAGATGTTTACTATTTCAAATAAACTCTAGGGTAGAAGTGTTTCTTCCAAGATCTGGCTGCATCTGTAGTTAGTTCAACAGAATTTCTATAATTGTTTACTATAGCTCTGTTTGGTGGCGGCTGGTAATAAAATAAACAGCACAGAACCTTCTAATTGAATGAAAAATTACTTCTCTGCTGTTACTTTAACTATTACAATAAATCCATTTACCACAGTTATTGTATTTCTGGAGTGGTATAAATATTAGGGACCTATTTCTGTTAACATCTGCTTCTTAAAGGCTGCAGTTCATGAACACTTAATCTATAACACAATTACATCTTTACTCTGAAGGGAAGGAAAGGAAAGCCTTTTTATGTTATAGAGATTTTATTAGGGTATGGTTTTAGCTAAAACTATCTTATCTATAAATAAATTTTAATTTTATTGTTCCACATTTATATCGCTATCCTCAATTTATTCTAGTTTTTAAATAACTGCTGTCAGAGAATATAAATAGATATATATATATATTCCTCCATATATATACACACACATATATGCAACAATGTGGAAAAACAGAGATAACTATTGTGAATGGCAGAATCTTGTTATTCCTTTATGTTGAATCCCTTTATGATTTTCAAGTAAATTAACCCTTAAACTGAATGGTGACTCTGTCAAGCACACAAAAAATATTTGATGATGTCATGGACAGTTTCCATTCTCTACAGGGTCAGTGAAATAGCCCTCAGAACCTATTCCTATTAATAGTCGAGCACTCTTTCTGGTATGTGATGTCTGCTATGATAGTCCCAGGCTGACCCTCTGTTTTTAATGGGCTGGAGCCCACCACACCCCTGTGAGACTGGAAGGTCCTGCCATCTCCATTTCCCAACTGCACTTCTGGGGCATGGAGAGGTTAAGAGATAATTTGGAGAGAAATTTCCATTTCCAGAGCACAGGGGTTCATCCTGTTCATCCCGTTGTGTGCATCAGCATCTTTGGGGTGATGCCCACCTTACCTTACCCTGGGAAGCTGACCTCCCACCAGGATTTAAGCTGAGAAGTGAGAGACTTTCTGCCTCTCTGCTAACCTGTTTTATGATCCAGAAAAGGAATCCACATTCATTAGGCCAGAAAGGGAGTGGCAGAGGGAATAGGACTGCACAGCCTCAGGATTTAGGGCACTTGCTCTTTCTTAATTGCTTACAGAGTAAGAAACCTCAGGATATCCTTGATGGGAAGTAGCGTTTGGAAAGGAGAGATTTCAAAAATACGTATGTTTTCAAGTAATCAGGAAACAAAATGCCTATTACTAGATAAAATCTTTTCGTTGTGATAGAATAATTTCTCCAGGCCAGCTATACAAATTGAATACCCCAAAGAGATTAAAGCTTTAGTCCTTTAACTCGTGTTTGTTACCTGCTTGCATATCATTGGCACACAGCTCAATATACTGTCATTATTCTGGTATAATCCCTCTGCAAGAATGCTTTTATTCAGGAAAAATTTATTGTTTTGTGAGTTGTACTTCAAACTGGGGCAGAATTGTCCTGGGATGACAATGTAAGTAAGTGTCCCCATACGGGCAGGACTTCCTTGAAATTCATCAAAATTGGCAATCGTGTTTCCACCAGTAACAAGGTCCTTTGAGCAGGTCACTGCCATTCCAACAGTTTTTGTTTTAGCCAGAATGTGTCAAAGTAGCTCGAGGATGTATACAGCTCACTTCAGCCCCAGCCCCTCCCAATGGCCTGATACGTGCTCAAAAATTAATTCTCATTACCTGAATCCAGCTTTTTAAAACAATGAATGTAAGAATTTTTAGGACCAGAAAATAAAGGAATCTCTGAAAAATAGCTTTTCTTTTTGTCTTTTTTGTATGTGGGAAGGAATGATAAACTGAAGCTGAGGACAGGCTGAATGTAGAGAGGAAATTATTCCTTCAGAAGATAATAGTACAAGCAACTGTGGCTGTGCAGTAATGATGATAACTTGCAAAGCCTATCCCTTCTGGGGGAAGAGGGTTGCCAGTTTTTGAAATCTCAGGCTGTTAACTATTCCAAAAAGAGTTAATTTATTTTTTTTTTCTTCTCTCAAAACCATGTTTTAATTCTTTTGAAAACATGGAGTGAGTACTCATAGCGAAAACCAAAGTACACCTAAATTCCTGGCTGCAGGATATAAAAGTGTGATCAAACTCTTTTCACGTGTGTATCTGTAAAAGAAGGTCTTACTCAATTTTTCAGTCCAACCATACAAAGTCCAGCAACTTCAGCTAGCTTGAAGCTATTTCTTACTCCACCTCCAACATTCCCTGGGAAACAGAGATGTTCTCACCGAGTCATAAAGTAATTTATGTGTGAGTGGACCCTGGAGGTCTCCTCGTGCCCCCACCAACAGGAGCAGGTTGCTCCCATGCCCATCCTCGCCCCATTACATTTGGACTCTTGCCCAGGATGGAAGTCCCACGGCCCCCCTGGGAAATCTGCTCCCAGGTCAGGCCACCGTCCTGAGGACTACGTGTGCCCTCATTGCAGCATCCCCTTTTGCAAGCTGTGACCCCGCACTGCCAGTGTGTGCCTGCTGGGACAGCCTGGTCCCCTCAACCCTCTCCTCACCCCTGCAGCAGCCGCTAGCAGTTGTTTATTGTTTATTCTCATTATGGTGCTTAATCTTGCCACAAGTGAAATGTCAAATAATTGGACAGAGATAATATTATCATCCTGCCATGATGAAGCATGAAATCTTAAACAGACTTTCTAAAAAGAGATACCAAAAAATAAACCCCAACTCTCCAGCTTGGGTATCAGCATCTTTGTTTTCACCTGTTACTTCAAGCAGAACTTTCTGGTAGCCCGGATGTGTAGAAAATATATGTAGAAAAGCGCCTGTGTTTGAGTTATCTTTTGTCTCATTGTTATTGTTTTTCTCTATGTCATCTTGAGCCTTTAATGAATATTAGAAACTCTTACCTTGTTTCAGGCCATACCTACAATCCCCTTCAGTGAAACTAGGCTGTAGAGACCCAGGCTCTGTGGCTGATGAATGATCTGAACAAGAGAGACACAAATTTTGTGTCTTCTCTCATGGAGTCTTGGCAACGCCTTTTGCTGTGGTGGGTTTCCTTGCAGCTGAAAGAACTTGGGGTTTATATCTTCTTCTTCATCATCTTTGTATGGAAACAACTGTCTATTTGGTTTACAAAGTTAAATAAAATATGGGACCTGAGCAATTTAAAAGCAATGCACACAAAATATTTACACTGGTGATCTTGCTAATGGATGGGAAGCTTACTCTGAGGACATAAAACAATTGGCTCTTTTTCGCCCCGAAGCATTCCTAATTGGCCCTCTATCTGTACAGCTGAAATTTCTGTTCCTGAGAGTTTTTAAACAGACAAAGCATGAGACCTTCCTGAAGGAGCTATAGCTACCCTCACACCTACCCGTCAGGTAGCTTGCCACAGACATGCCTTCCCTGTGCATCCTCAGCTGCGGTCGCATGCGGCTGACACTGCAGCCTTGCTTTTGCATCCCCTTGCCTTACCACGGGGGCACCCAGCTGAGATATAGCCCTTCCCAAGTGAACGCAAATTGTGCCAGCTATCTCAGGCTTCCCTCACCCATTTCTGCAGTCACATCGCACTGTTTAATGTGCTCCTGTCTGCGCAGTTGCTGTGCCGAACGCCTGCTTTGAGAAAGAGCAGTGACTGAATAAATACTCAGGGGAGCTAAGGGCTGTCAAATGTACCAGCTACAGCAAACAAACAAGGGGCAAGGATTATCTCTGCAAAGTCTTTTGGCTGCAACGATTCCAGGCGATTCTTATCATAATACTGGCCATCGTTTATTTTTATTTACTTATTTACTATTTTTTCACTCCCCCATGCACCCCCCTTGCCACCCCTGCCCAGTGGCTGACTGGTGCTCTAGCAAACCTCTGTCACCCCAGGATCTTTGGGAAAAGAGGAGATAGGTGCCTTGGGACGGGCAGGACACTGGTCCCTTCGATAAGCACGTTGTCTTGGAGGCACCAGGAAAATTTTGAGCAGCTCTGAAACAAAACCTGAGGACCGGTGATCCTGAGCTCGGGGGTCTGCTGCAGTAAGGGTTTTGCGAAAAGGGAATATAATCAGGCAAGTGACACGGTGGCCTGTACCTGTGTGACTGAGAAGAAACTTTGGAAGAGGTTAAGCCGTCCGTCTCTGATGCCTGGTCACAAAAGATTGCCAATTACAGTGGGCAGGTCTTAACATGCTTGAAAAAAGTTAGTTAATGTTTTAACATTCTGTGAGGTGAATACTTATTAACTAACTGCTGGAAAACGTTTGCAACTCTTCGTCTACATGTAGGGTGCTTAAAAAAAAAATTTAAGACATCACTTCCTTAGGATATTTCTAATAAATATTTTGTTCATTTCTTGAACAAAGACGAAGAACAACAAACTTGCAATTCTTCAGGACGATATTTGATCTGCTTTACAAACATGCTGTTTGGTCTTGGGCTGGCTAAACTCTACCAGCTAACATACTGCTTTTTGTCAAATTATGCCTGTGTTAGCTATGACATTGTGATTGAAGTCAAGACTACAATCAAGCTGCAAGTTTTTCAGCATGACTTAATTCCCTAATCTGGGCAATGCTTGACTCATATCCGTGTATCACGCAGACATGCTCCTCAGGCTAGAACAAGTGTCTTTAGCTGTCTGGAAAGGCAACAGAAAGTTTTGCTGCTATGCAAAACCAGATCATACCAGCAAGCTGGAAATGGCTGCTTGTTCTGTTCCAGGGCTAGTCGTGCAGTACAAGGCCACATCCATCTTGCAGCAGAGCAAAGTAAAATCTCTTGTATTTGCTGAGGACCACAACTCTCTTCCTTTTTGCACACAGGCTTTCTCTCACTGAAACCCCACATAGCAAAACTCTGCAACAGGCTGGGCAAAGAGTCGGACTGTTCTGTTCACCTACCAGAAAATGAAGTACTACAGCATCACACAGGAATACATTTCAAAGAGCTGCTTATTTCAAGATGGACCTACCCATCATACTGCTTATGTCTACAGCCCTTCTCTGCATTTGCATCTTTATTCATGAATGGTCAAGGGCATCTAATATTAACGTGCCTGTTCGCACTACAGTCATGCAAATAATATTTTTTTTCCTGTTTTTTGGAAGGCAAGGGAAGGTCTGCTGGCAAAGGAACAAGTCTTTCTATAATCTCGGTACATGTCCCAGTAACCTCTTTGCTGCACACCAGCAGGTCAGACCCAGCCCTGCCGGGTAATCTGCACTAGCTGGGTTGAGGCCAGCTGGATAGCAGGGAAAGCTGCCTAAAAATATGGCAAGCAAGAGATGCAGTGTTCGGAGCGGCCATGGGAACGGGGTAGGAAGGAAAAGAGAGGAATCCTAGAGGAGTTTTAGTGGTGGTCATTCTTGCACTTGTGTTCCTTGCAAACCCAGTTTTATCGAGCCAGACAGAGCAGGCTCTGCTGCTCCAGGAAGACCTCCCACTTGTGGCTGATAAAGCTGCAGTCCCTGTGCAGGGGGCTCCAGGTAACTGCCAAACAGCAAAGCTGGGCTCATCGCTGCTTCCAGAGCTCCAGATCTGCCTGGAAAACTCAGCCTTTTTGTACCAAGGGAGCTTTCTGAAATCCAAAGAGCAAATCTAATATGCAGCCAATTACGCTAGCATCCTAATGGGGGTGTTTGGGGCTAATATCTGACTCTCACACTGCCAGGTGAAGGAAGAGGTTTATTGCACTCTTTTAGTGGGGCGTGGGCTGGTTTTATACAGATTTGAGAATATGAGGAACCAACCTCCTGCATTCATCTTTCTTCCAGGACAGAAATACTGAATGCATGTAAGGAGAAAATAATTTCATAATAATAAATAATTCCAGCTCTAAATTGTTAATGTCTGGTGATCTTCAAACCTCAAAACCCAATGACTCTTGGCAAAACTTCAATTTGGCAAAGATTTCAGTAAAAGTGCCTTTGATGTAGCACTACTGATTTCAGTGGAATTACACCAGGGATCATTATTGCCCATTTTGCACAGCACAGAAGAGCATCATTACCCTGAATAGTCCACGTCCAGTAGTGTTTCTCAAGAGCAGGCACATTTTACTGGAGGAGGCTGTCTTGGGTCAACTTTTGACCTTTGTTTCTTCTCAGGATCATCAGCTTCCTTGAAAATTACTCAGCAGCCAGAGGAGTGCTCCACTTTAGCAAGCACTGCTCTCAAGGAGAGATAGCACTGATTGCCCCTCTAACCACTTGTAAATAAAAAAAAAAAAAATGCTTGAAGAAACTACCTCAAAAGGTAGCAGCACAGCAAGAACTGGCTTTTATATTGTTACAAAGACTCAAACAGCAAATCTGGCAAACGCATCTAGGCCTCAGGTTAAGACACTGCCACGCTTCATGTGGGACATTCTTTATCAGCAATGTTTATGGAAGTAGGTCCAAAATCAGCAAGACTGATGGGTAGAATTAATCACCTTTCATAAGCGGGGAGTCCAGAGGTAGCGTGTCATGGACATAATGGTATATGAGAATGGTGCTAAAAAGATTTACTTGCTATAGTAAAATGTTCCCCAATACTTAAACTGTTGATGCAACATTGAAGTAAAATATAGCATTGAAAGTAAGGATTCTCTTTTCAGTACAATATTAATTCTACAGTGTGCATTTGAGGGACTATGCATTATTTCCTTGCTAGTGATAAATGTAAACAGCTTAAAGACCTCAGGCTTTACTGTCCTGAAGCATGAAACTGGAACAAGTAGCATGTAAGGGAGCTGTGCACCACATTTGTGGCCATGACTGTGTCTACTGCATTCAAACATTTTGGCATGATTTCTTTCTGTCCTGTCCAACATCTGTTCACTTATTTCTGTCTTCATCATGATCTGTTCACAGAATCATGACCTGTTTGGTTTTTTTTTTCTTTTTTTGCATGGTACAGAAAACTCACTCTGTTTTCCTACAGTTGAACAAAATAAACGTGGAGCTGCCAGTTATCTCTGCAATCTCACTTGTGTGCGGAGAAACCAAATCACCTGAGAGCGCTGGTGACTTAGAGCATCACAAGCCCAGTGCCCTTTCCACTTCAGTAACAGAGAGCCTTTTTAATGACATGATCTAATTTCTGCTGAAGGATTTAGCCCTGAAGAAATTGTGCTCTTGCAGTAAATGAAGGAATACTTATACCAAACTGTACATAGTGTAGCTGTTGTACCGGTGAAATGGCGCCTTCTAAAAGTACAGCATATTCACGTTCCAGTACTGGAATGAGCTGTACAAATAGCTGTATTTTTACAATAATATATCTGGTCACTCTTGGAGCCCTCTATCATTTTGACAATGTCTAATCAGACAGCTCAACTCTGGTCCATAAAGAAGTTCCAAGACGCAGGAGAGAGTTAAAACTCTTAATAGACAGTGAAAGGGGAGCAATGCTGAAATACTAGCTTGCGGCCATATTTATCACAGACTTAAGTAAAGCAAATGCACAACATTGTAAAGCAGGGATAACTCGTACAGCTAGCTATTTTGGGCTCCATCCTCATGCAAGCATTCTCCTTTCAGCATTTCAGCAGATTTGAGAAACACCCCCTATTCTTCCTGGGATAAGATTTTGCAATATTTTTTCAAGAAGCATAACCCAAATTTTGTAGCTGTGGAGGACAGATGGCAGTGAACCGTCTTTTGTTTCCAAGCCACATCTGGCTCTGGTTTGTATCTGGCTGGACTGCCGTGATGCTGACTGCCTCGCTGGACTGTCTCATACCCAAGAGCTGTGCCCAAGCGCTAAGCTTGGGACCCAAGCACCCACCTCCCTATTGCACCCTACCCACCCTTGGTCTCATCATGTGTGCCAAGGTTCCCTCCAGGTTTCTGATGAAAATGCCCTGGGAAAGATTTACTCAAAGGAGGTGAGAGATTATTCCACCCCTACCCACTGCCTCAGCACTATGTCAGTTGTCTGGCAGGGGAGAAAATCTTTCCCGGACAGCCAGATAGTTGTGCACAGTCCCCTGACGTGTGCCTGCCTGTTTGCTTATTGTATTCGCAGTGGGTGTATAAATATACGTAACCTCAACAGCTTGGCAAATAGAAACTCTGAATTTTAAGGAATGCTTCTTATAAATGTTTCCATTTCTCAGAATCTTCTTGTCTGGATCCCTCAGTGTAGTATTTAACGAATGCCTTAATTTTCATCTTAAAAAGGAGAGCGAGAAACATCAAAGCTACCAGCTTTCCTGTTTTAGATAAAATATGCTGACATTTCACCCAAGAGGAAGGATTTTTAGTAGATCATAGCATTCTTGTCTCTAAATATGTCTTTTAAAAAATCCCATTGATGCTTTCCAGTTTCAAATTCATACTATTAATAGGTCAAAAAAGAGGCTTCTGGGAGACAGCAATCATGTGATTTTGTAGCTTAAATGTTTCACATAAACAAAGACCAAAATGCAGGCTGCACAAGATATCTTATTTTTGGTGTACAGCCATTGTACTGAAGGGGCTGGCTTCTCCCTGTTGAAGAATCAGTATGGAGATCCTGTAAAAGCACATTGAAAAAAGCCTGGATTTTATCTGTCCTCCTGTAGCAAATGAAGAGTGACTGTTAACTGAATGTCTTCAGTGCTGTCCAAGCAGTGCTTTGCCAAAGCCTTTATTAGGACTGCTGGAGACATATCAAAACAAGTTTAAAACAGAGAAGGCTGCCTTCATCTTTAGAGTTTGGTCTTTAGAAACTTGAGGGTTTTTTTTCCAACTGAGTATCACTCAGGATTTCAGCTTCAAGACCACCGCTGAGTATGACACATGTAGCAATATAGTTCCACATGCAACTGACCACCTTTCTTTTTAAAGAAAAGCCAGCCATTTTCTAAAGAGCAAACATCCTTCATGCTGCTTCATGCTGGATCTAGCCCAGCAGGTACCCACTGAGTTGTGCTACTGAGACCTCTTAAATGCCAAAGCACAGGTTGTTAAATGCTTAGCACCTCAGGACCTGTAAATCCATCTTTGACTGTCTCACTTTGTTTCTTGGTACATGTGATGACTTGGGAGTCCACCCCTGAGGGAACATTTCAATAGCACATTGGGCCTGAATGAGCTGATGAAACTTCTGGGAAGTAATCAGCTGGCTTGAACAGGAAAGCAAAGGTCCCACAGAGAAATCTCACTACCAGCCCACGAAATGCAGCAGGAAGCACTAGTAGATGAAAGAAGCAGCAAAAGGAGCAGCAAAATGGAGAAACTATGGCTGGAGAGAGCCATCCCTAGGGTTTATGAACTAGCACCTTGGAGGCTATGAGCAAAGCTGAGTTCAGCAGGGTGAGGTATGTCTCCAGCATCAGCAGGTCAAACTGTTGAACATGACTGCATCATATGAGAGCGCGACACCTTTTCCGTCATGCAGGAATACTAATTCATAATGAAATCACTTAAAACACACCTAGAACTCCTGGTGCACAGCACAGTTAAAGTCAGTGAAAGCTGGATTCATTTATGAAGTCTAATTCACTTGTGTGTTTTGTATTGCTTTCTGTCTGCTGCCTTATTAAAATCTAATGGCCTGATGTGAAATAGGCCATGGAGTGACAAGAATAGTTTGTGCATAGATACTATATCTATATATACACACAAAAACTAACAAGTAAGCCTTGTCTGTCATGTCAAAAATCTTTCTATTTTGGGCCGGGTTTGAAGCCTGCTTTTGGTGGTGAATGTTTTTCCATTATACATAGTTTGCACAAGTCAGGTTCCATTCCAGCAATGAACGTGGCATTGAAAAGGCTGATCCTGCAGGTTTGGGCAGCCTCTGAAACTCAGTTTCTTTGAACTGATGATTTCCTTATTAGCTCCCCTTTGCTGGAGAGGATACACACTCTCACAGCTGGTTCCTTGAACCAGCATTGTGAATCGCTTTGCGAATTCAAAACCAAGACTCCCCTTTTCTGGTCAATGCAAGGGGTTAGTTTGGTTGATCCTTTGGCTGACCATTTTTCCCACCAGCTCCATGTCTTTCTTGCCAAGGGGTAAAGTCCTGCATGGCTTTGGTCTCCTGATTTACCCTTCAGCGAGTGCTCGTCCTGTCTGCCAACTGATCTGCTGCAACCCTCTGGCAGGATTTGGGCCAAACAAGATACACAGACTGATGTGCTGCTTAAAGAATTGCTTGCAACCAGTGCATCTCCACTGGTGAACTCCCCTGGGTGAGCTGCCGCTGGATTAGACAGCAGCCAGATGAGGTTGTAGCCACGTTTCTGGTAGAGAAAGCAAGGCAAAACTGCCAAGAGTAATTCTATTGGGTGTAGGCTACTGCTGCTCTCTGTGACAGTGTTGCTGTGTCCTGGGATACCCAGGGCTTCTGGAAGACTTTTTGTTTGTTTTGAGTTGTGTCTGTCTAAGAGGTGATGTGTGTGTTTGTGTGAATGTATAATGTGTCTCTCTGTCTGTATGTATGCCTGTAAATGTATGGAGACACATCCATGGTGTGAACCAAAAATAACATCTTTTATTAATTTAATAGCAGACTGATTTTATCCTTCATGAAGCACGTTACATTTAGAGCACGCTGCTTTTTTGGTTTTGAGGCTTTAAGAAGTTTGTGGTTTTAGTTCTTCCAGGACATGCCTTATCATTCACGAGAGATCCACACTTTTGTTTAAAGATTTCAGTTCTTGTAGGACTGGCTAATTTGTGAGGTTTAAACTCTTTATTTTTATTAGGAACTAAAAATAACTTCATAAGAAGTCATTGACAGTAAATAAAGTGTGCACTGTAAAACTGACACACCTATATCTGGAAGACCTGACATCTGGATAAACAGCTGATGGATTGCCTGAAATCGACTGGCTAAATCAGTAATCAGAAATTCAGTGGGGACAATCTAAAATTCAGCAGCACAGGCAGCTCCTTCTCAATCTTCAGATGGTTTTTGTTCAGTCTGTTCCTAAGGTTTGGGGTTTTTTACCTTACAGTCAAAAGCTCTTCGGGAAAAATGGCTGCTACAGGGAATTCCTGCTGGCTCTGCAGAAGAGGAAGAAGCCAGAAGGAGGCAGTCAGAAGAGGATGAGCTGAAGGTGAAAAAGCTGGAAGAAAACATACACAGGTAGGGACAGTTTCCCTTTGCTTTGCCTAAGAGCAGTCGCCCGCATTAAGACTAGAGACCTTCCTTGCTTAGGTCCCCATCTCTGGCAGCAGCTGATAGCAGCTGCCCAGGGAAGGGTGTAAGAGGCATGCACGCATACAGCCAAATGTGCCCAGAATTTATTTCCCAGATGTCCATGGTTTGCAAGCTAGAGCCACTGTGGTATCTTTGCGTTTAATGGACTTTGATGGACTTCTCTCACAAGGCAGCTAAAAAGAGGGCTGAGTTCCCCCTTCAGATGCATGGTGTATGACTCGGTCAACACTCAAGAGATTCTCCATTGCTTTACACCTCCTACAATCAAAAACAGTTTAAAAGAAGGGCGGCACTCTTTTGCGCTCACTATTTACTGGTGCAAATGACTTTTCGAAATGCAGCAGCAGATGCCACCAGCAGATCAAATATCTACTGCTGTCAGAAGTAAGGTTTGGCTGTTGGTTACTTCCTTTTATCAGTCTCCCATTACAGTCTGAGTTGATGTTTGTCCTCTTTTTTGTGTCTTCCTTTGTTTTTCTGCAAAACGTGGGCTCTAAAGCTCATAAAGAAAATGCCTTTACCCCTCACAGAAAAAAAATCGAGAGCTACTTCTTCTGCCATTTAGGCTATGGGCATTTAGAGTATTTTTAGGTGCCAGAAAATTGGCAAAAGTTGGTCAAATTTGGCACCACAGCATTTACAAATGTGTCAGCTGAGGCATATAAGTGTCAGAGAAAAGCAAATAGGACCAACAGTGTAAGGGTTGAAGTATTAGCCTAGCATATGGTGAACTCAGTTTGCTTTATGCCACTTTTCCTGTGAAATCTCTTGGAGAAATCACTGAAAATG
This sequence comes from Vanellus vanellus, assembly GCF_965231255.1. Taxonomy (NCBI): domain Eukaryota; kingdom Metazoa; phylum Chordata; class Aves; order Charadriiformes; family Charadriidae; genus Vanellus; species Vanellus vanellus. The sequence goes on from NC_138908.1 coordinate 10,202,827, forward strand.
TTTCTTTGGGGATATACACAAGCAAACCCAACCTGAGCTTGGACAACACTAAATGGCTTCTCAGTGAAAGTAACAGATAAACAGGAATGTAAGAGTTTTCTCATACTACTGGTCTCTGTCTTGTGATCCCTATTAATTAAAACTGATCTTAGAATGTATATTGTTCTTTTACATCTGTGATAACATAAGGCAAGAAAGCTTTTTTTTTTTTCTTGTGCTACCTGATACTTTACTCCATAAATTAATGCAGTAGATGGAAAGAATACATGAACTGAACTTCAGAAATACATACTGCAATACATATTTCATCTAGTGCTGAATGCTGCAAGGTGCTAAGTGCTCTGACCCCATCAAGCAAAACACATCAGCATGTGCCTAATTTCTGCTGTGTGAGTACCACCACTGAAGGCAATGAAACCTGCTTTGCTTAATTAGTTCAAAATGCAGGATGAAAGTCTGTGTAAAACCTTTGCCTTTGTGGGTTTTCTTTTTGCTTCCTTAACTGCAGCAATGAAATAAAATCTTTAAATATTTGGAAGTAACGGAGCTCTCTTCTGCTGGGACCACCTGTCTGTCAAGGGACAGGTCAGCTGCATGCTCCTGAGTTGAAAGGACATTTGTTTGACAGCCTCACTAGCATGCTTAATTTCCCTATTATCTTTCTAAGGGAACTCCAAAGACAGTAAAAAAGTATTTTAATTTAAATGAGAAAGTATTACACCTGAACTGTAGAGAGAAGACAGTAAAGTTTGAGATCATTAGTCTAACTACAATTTGCATCTGTGACAACATGACACATGCAGAGCCTATCAGGATAGGCTGAGAAGGTAAAGGGTCATAGAAGGGCTAAGAAGTAGAGAGAAGGTGTCAAGCATGTTATCTGCAGGAGTGAAGTAGAATGAACTCATCCTGAGAGGATTTTTTTGCTGCCTGTGCACCACACTTCCCCTCTGCATTCCCAAGAGACAATCAGAAGGAGGATTTGGGGGGAACTGTTCATATCTTCATGTTTGCAGGGGCCTGATGATCCTTTGTAAGTGCACTATGCACTGTCCAATGGGGCCACTATGAAACAGCCCAAACCCTCTCAATGAGGGCGACAGAGGGCAGACTAAGCTGGTTCACTGAGGGAATAGAAAACTACTGCAAGACAAGCCAGAGACTTGATGCCAGGGGACTGTGTGACCATGGTGCCATGGATCTTACATATTCATTAGAGTCCCATTACATCATACGTGCAAGCGCAGAGCAGCAGCAGTATCAAGACACATGTGACAGAGTCTCGTGGCACACATGCTGGGTTGGTCCCTACTGGAAAATATGCAGTCTTTTTCATTTGCTGTAGGAACAGGGTGAAGTTTACTCATGAAGACCAACTCCCAACCTCTGCTAGCAGCCAGCGCCCTTGCACCTCGTCTAACAAGGGGTAATATGCCATCATCCCCTTCCTCTTGCAGCAGACCATCCCATCACCATCTCAGAGAGCACCATTTCTTCTGCTCACAAGAAAGCGCTCAGGAAGGTCCCTTTTTCATATCTCTGAGGTTACCACATGAACGGCTCAAGAGAAATGTCCCTCTTTATTCACAGGCCAGATGTAAACAGCAGGTCTGACAAAGCAGAGTGAACTGCGACACTCAGAGCAGAAAACTGGAGGAGATAGTGTTTGAAACCAGACTAACATTCATGAACCAGGTTGTGGGCTCACGTAGGTTTGTGCGGTCCAGAAGAGGCAAATATCTCTACCTTAGGGAAACAGTGGGGCTAGCTATGGATTTGTAGATGGTCTTGAAGGCCTTGAACATAGCACAAATACTTCAGTTGAGCATTGCTTCTTCTAATTCAATTTTAAGTGATTTTCCTACTAAAAGCAGACATTTTGCAAGATGTACACATGCTTGTAGTGTTTATTCTTAAGATAGTGTAACCAGTTCTCCTTTGTGTGGGAGGTGTGTAATTCAACTGGGGAAGCAAAAATGCATGAATGCACAGACTGTTGTTTATTTATTAGACTTCCATGTTATCATGATACAAGAAATCACAAGCTTGTAGCTTGCAAGGATATGTGCATATGAGTAAACTTAGATGTGAGTAAGTGCAATCATTTAATGAGATCCTTCATCTGCAAAAGCATTTGGAAGAAGGATGCCTACATTAGTCAGCATTTCTGCACACTTTATGCCAAGAAACTGAAAAAATATCTGCATAACAAAAAGCGAAATGAAGCAGAACAGAGAATGTGATAAAAATAATTAAATAATATCATTATGCTGATAATTACCAACAGGAGGACACAGAAGTACAAGATGCACATACAAGTTAAAAAAACAGGCAGTGCAAGATCAAGACAAGGTACAGCCATATGAATGGTGTAACAGTGGATTACAGACAGAATGATCATTTGATAGTTGGGATCAGTTTAATATGTATAGCGATTTTGAAATTTATGAACATTAGAAACAGTCTTTGTATCCAAGAATGCAAAGTGGAAATAGAAGAATAAGCAAAGCTGAAGCAAGTTTGGCCCTGGACTGCCGGCATTGCTGCTTGCCTAAATTGAGTCTTCAGAATAAGACTTATGCTACCTCACTCAAAAATCCTGGTATTGTATCTTATGTTTCCTTTCAAAAGTGGTTGGTCCAGAGGGCTTAACAAGAAGTTTGGACCCTTTATTCAACATTCATTGAGTCTTAAGTGGGCTGGCAATCTGTCAGTACTGGGAAGGGTGGAAAGGTACTGATGCATTATTAAATGTTTGAAACCCGGCTGCAAGATTGGTGGTGCCATTGTATCAATGGCAGAGCAAAGCCAGAAGTGCATTCAGGATATCTCTCAGCACAAACTGTCCTTAGACGTAGAGAAGTTTTAAAGCTAGTTTTGTTTTTCATGTTCTCCTAAAGATCTCAGGTCAGTGTTAGAGGAAAGCAACCATTTCTGAGTTTCTTTCCCTTTGTCACACAGTGAGAAAGTGTTCTCCTGTTTTCTGCAACTAGCTTAGGTTTAGGGTAAATAATACCAAAGGAGTAAAAATGAATGAAAAACATTTCCCTTCCCTTAAACTTATTCTCCAAATTACAGACCTGAAGCATATTTTTTGGGATAGCATTGATACAGATGCCCAGTGAACTCCCACAGACATGTTTCTGATAGTGTGTTGTAGGTGAAACAAGCACTGGAATGTGTTGCATGCCTCCCATGGTTATTTTTACCACATGACGGTCTGTTATTTTGCAGAAGTGAATGGAAAGTTGGCATTCGACATCTGGGTATTAACAGGCAGCATTCATAGAGCAGAGCAGCCCACCCACAGCCTGCTGTTCCTTCACAGCATTTGAAAGGTTCCCAAAATTATTTTGTTTTACTAGATTACATTACAGTACGTGCTGGTGGCCTGTGTTTACTACAAAAGGTGAAGAGTTTTCATTGCTCTGAAGCTTTCACATAGTGTGTCAACATGAAATACTCAGTGACAACATATCTCCCTACTTGATGACAGACACTGGTATGAGAAACAAGGACTGGACTTGTGCTCCTGGGGGAAAGAAACCTACTGAGCTAAATCCTCAGTAAAGAGGCATATCCCTTCAGAAATCAACAGTGCATCTGTTCACATTGGATGAGGAGGTGCACATCACCTACACAGAGAGGGAGATTATTGCTCTAGCAGAGCAGTCGTTTTGGACACGTGGACCAGCAGATGGCTTAGAGCAGTGGGTGCTAAAAGAATCCCCCAGAAAGCACACACAAGAGACACTTGTGGCATTTTGGCACTGTGGCAGCTCTTGGTGGTGAAGCAAGGCAGGACAACAGCCAAGGTGTAAGTGTATCCCCTGTTCTTTACGCAGGGATACTCAGCTGTCAGCACATCCACCTCCTAATACTTGCAAAAGCCCTTTGGGATTGTGGAGTGTTTCACTCTTGTACATGCTGGTGGTGGACTGTAGTCGTGTCACCTCTCGGAGAAAGCTTTTCCATGGTGGTCCAGCATGGAGTGAGAGCCCCAGTGCTAATGGTGGCAGGGGCAGGTCTGTGTTTTCGACCATAAGGTGTGAGCTCCTTCTTGGGACAAGCACATATCTTTGCTGGTTGCTGTTGTCCTGCTGATGTGGGCAGGTGGTGAATACATGCAAAAACTCCCTCCCTCCCAACAGCTCCCATCTCAGAGCAGTGCTGTTCTTCTATACTTACAAAACCTTGGAAAGTATTTTTAAAAAGTGTTGAACTGAAAGATGCGTGTGAGTGGCATTGCAGGACAAGCACAGCTTTCCTCAAAGAAAAACGCTTAACCTGATGGACCAAAAGAGATGTTGAATGTGAGCTTACACAAGAGAGATACCAGTGACAGAGGAAGAGAGGTGACACTACATCCCTTGAGCAAAAGGTTCCTTGGTTGTGTGAGGCTTTCTCTTGTTTTACTGAGCTTGACCTATGTCTGCCTACCAGGTACTAGACTGAAGTCCTAATCTAGGTAGAAGCAGATCCAAAATGGAGTGAAACTTCTCTAAAGATGACAGAATTGGGTTTTTTCTTCCACTAGTGCAATTGAATTTTCCAGGTAAATGTTCAGATTTGAATATTGTCAGAGAGATTGGTCTAGTCCCTGAGAAGAAAACCCTCACCAAGCTGATTTGATATGCAGAAAAAAAATGTTATTAATATACTATCTTACTAATAGACTATGAATGCTTCACATATCTCTGATCTTAGATGGGGTATACACTAAAAGTTTCTTCTCATTGCGGAGTCCAGCAAATGCAGGCTTGCGGTTCAGCTGAGCTTGTCATGGCTGCTGCACCTTTAGTGTTTTCTCTCCTCCCAGTGGCCACTCTTTCATTTCCTTCTAATGCCAAGGTTTGTTTCCTGCTTCTTTTTCTCAGGGTAAATACTTAGCATGTCTGGGAACTCTGGATATAATTCAGTCTCCCTTGGGACTGTCACTAATAGTCTGCATGACAGAGGGAGGGAGAGCACGTAAGACAGATGTGAATGCACTCCTTCAAAAGGAGGATCATCTGATGTCTGGTTCTCTGCTAAGATTGATCAATATCAGATCTCATCTGCTGAAGCTCCACAGATTCCAATTTCGGCAACCCCTAAGGACTGTGGTTTCCTAAACAGCACATCCTTCGCCTCCCATAAAGCTTTTGCTGGGGTGCATTTCATATGTGATACATTTCTTAGGAAAACAGAGACCTAAACAAAACCAGGCAAAAAGCCTCAACAACAGGAAATCTCAGATTTCCAAAGGAACCCTCTCTGCGATGTGATTAGAGAATTCCTCAGGACTTGCAGGATGATTTCAGAAAAGCAATGAGTTAAGAGTTGCTGGGTGGCAATAGCTTTGAGGTTTTTACATACGGTGTAATATATTCAGATGTAGCACTTAAAAAATACCCCAAACACTTAAGAGTAATAACACAGCTTACCACCTCAGTTCTGAAACTCGACCTATTTAACAGTTGCCTAAATATTGGAGTTCTAGGTTTAGGGGTAGCAATCTCAGGATCTTTCACAACTCCTAGGCATTGCTAGCTTGTAATTATTTAATGGTGTCTATTTATCTCATAAAGCAGGCAAAAGGATTGACTATTCAATTTGAGCACAGACCCCCTCCACTCTAGCTGTCTGCTCTCCTCAGATATGTATACCAGATATGGACCTTGATAAAGACACCCATTTGCCTAATTTGGGACCAAGATATAGAAGAAATTTCAAAGCCCCATCTCTACATATCAAGGAATTTCTACCTCAAGTCCTTCTGACACTTCATCCATGTCAGTATGCTATAGACTAAGAGGCGTGTTCCTCAAGAAGGAAGCAGCACATAGGCTTAAATTTAGCTCTCAACAGAAGCAGGTTTTCAAGGATACCATTTTTAGGCAAGCTAACACATTGTAAAGTAGCATTAAATGGATTCAAACCTTTAATAGAGTAGATCACATGCTACAGCCCCTTGTGAAAGGAGGAGTTTCAATAACATGGATGTTCTGCACAAGGCTGGGTTTCTGCGACAGATTATCAAGTGCAAAACTTCAGAGTCTCCTTGGCTTTAATATTTCAAACTTTAAAAATTCACACGACTCTTCATGTGATGCTGCTTGTAGGGATGGGGAAATCTCTTCATAAAGCATGCATTTATCATATGTGTTGAGTTACCACATTTCCTCTGGGTGCAAAGCCATCTAAGATCTTCACACTTCTTTTAAGCCTAGTAGAACTGACAGGGGTTTCCTTAAGCAGTAAATTGTGGTATAGCATAAAGAGTAGGAATTGTTGACTTCATTACATCAGAATTAAATCTTAATCATGGGCCAAAATGGAATTGTTGCCTGGAGTAAAACAAAACCGACTAGTGCCTACTCCTTTCCTTGTTATGCTTATCTTTGCTGGAGTTGGCTGGTTGGTTGGCTTTCCTTGTATGCTGGCCCTACCACAGGACAGTCCTGGCGAAACACCTCCTTCCATGCAGTTAGTCCATATAGTGCTTGGTGGATGGAAAAAACAAAATTGAGAAAGTTCTGTAACAGAAAGATATGTTTGTGTGGAGGTGACACACACGTGCACAATTTTGAAAGAGATGACAAACCTGGAGGGTATTTACAAATAGAGGGTACAGAGTTAGGCAACAGCCTGGGTTGATTTTATTGTGTTGGCGCTTTACAGTGATTATTTACTCTGTCTTCACCTTAAATGCGATGACTTTCCTCTTCCCTGCCAAACCTCTCTTTGTGTGCTGTACCTATGTCTGTCAAGGCCAGAACATGCAGTCTACACACACACTCACACACACGTGCTCGCAGAGCCGGAGAAGACACTGCTGTGGTTCTGGTCCTCAGGACCAAAGGCTCAGGTTCATCCTGTGTAACTGCAGGAGTTTAAATAAGTGACCTACATTTAGAGCATCATCTCCTTTAGCATCCCACGCAGTCAATGAGGAAAGAGCATCACCTCCGTGGCCTATGTAGGCCCATATCTCTCCCTTGAGTACAGATTAAGTTCAGTACCTCAAGTGCAATGGGTGGAATTTAAGCCTTAATGTTACTTCCTGCACAGGCACCCTCCGCTGGGCCTCTGGGTGCTACTGTGATGCAAATAGTCACTAATAACCATTAATTATGTATCTGGTGCATCATGCGTTTGCTGTCCTAGGCCCTGCCCTGTCATTCTTCCCAGTAGTCAGCACTTGCACGTATTTCTGCAGAGCTGAGCAGGCAGAGGTACGGTTAGAGGAGGAGCAAGGTGCAGTGTCTGGAGCCACCCAGTGGGCATTGCAAGTCTTAGCCTCTTTCTTAAAAAACCTGCAGTCTGAAAAGCACGTCACCTCGCTTGTAGGGTTTTTGAACTGCTGCAGTATGTGAATTCTAAGGCACAAAATCATGCAAATCCCAGCTGGTGGTCCACAGAAGACAAAGAAAGACTGGATGGGCCATCAGGCTTCCTGACTGATTCTGAATAACTGGGTCACTGGTGAGATAAAAATTTCAAAAAGCTGTGAAAATATGTTGATTGTAACTGCTCTGGAAGACCTGGCAGAGCAATGCCACACTCATGCTGTCCCATGCCCAGGAAAATGCAATTAGTCCTTCGTGTGAAAGATTGTTAAATGATGCCTACTTTGTACTAGAACATTTTTACTAATGCAGCTACACAAGCAAAACTTCCATTTGTGGATTAATTTTTCACCAGCAAAAAAGTATAGACACTTAAATGGAACAAGCTTTACAGGCAGAGATTATTGTAGCCCTGTATAACCACCTTTTTACTGGAAAACATACGGAAATAAAGTGTTTAAAAATAATCTAGCAACAACAGCGTGTCAGTGCCATTCAGATAGTCTGAAGGTACTAACTGGAGAGAGACACAGGGACCAGGTCTTCACATCCTGCATCCCTCTAGACAATGTAAGTGGTGCAGAGTGTGTCCCTGGGAATTGCCTCAAGGGGAGAAACCAAACATGACAGGGTGAAGTCCAGGATTACCCCTGGTTTCAACTCTTACTTCTGCCACCGATATCTTGCATGACTTGGAGGAAGGTACTTCAGCAGTTCTGCCAAATCTCCTGTTCCAGTGTTCATTTGTGCATTTATCTTTCCCACACTTTTAGCATAATGTGAGCCAAGCTCTCTGGTACGGGAATTGCTTCTCACTGTACAGAGGGGACCTCGCTAGTGCCACGTAGATATCCTGAGAGAGTTTCCTTTCTTCAGAATTCTTCACATTCTTCTCTTATTTTGCAGTGGAAAGACAAATAAGAAATAGATGGTCATTAGCCCAAATGATGCATGCCTCTAGAGGAAGCAGGAGAGAACAGCCTTTCGCTGAACAAAGTGATTCACATTGTGACTGGACTTGTGCTTCTTGCTAACACTGTAAATCTGGCTATTGGCTGTCACACCATTCTTGTGTTTCAGCGTGATTTGAAAGCAGAAAAGCAACATAGTGTTTGGGTGGTGTGTGCAAGCTATGGTGTAAAATTTATGCTTTAACTCTCTAATATGGAAAACACAGAGACAGGCAAGTTTAAAATGTTCAGCAGCACCTGCTGGATATAGGCTCTGGTGCCAACAAAGTACAAAATCCTTCAGCCAGCTCTGAACCTATGTGCTGATTGCGCTGCAGCTGTAGCCAGATGGAGCAGCTCTGTAAATACCTGGGTGGTGGACTGTGCACTCCCATGGCTGCTGGTGGTGCCTAAGCTAGCTCAGGTGCCTTAACACTGTGTTGCATAGTACTGAAACTGGTGCAGGCTTTTACACTCCAGCACAATTACATCAAGATGGCTCCAGCCCCAGTGGTTGTGGTAGTTTCCACTCATCTGTAGGTAGTTGGTGCAGGACAAGCACAAGCTGCAGCATGGTCCACCTAGCCACTCAGCCAGCTAGCTTGAGCTGGTGTCTAAGTTGCTGCATCCTCACCCCTACCAGTGTTCAAACCGTGCAAACTCTAGGTGGGTAGGGCACATCCATCCACACTGAAGTCATACTTCTGGTGGTGCTGAAGACATGGTTTGAGGTGCCTCAGGCCTACGAAGTGACACTGCTGCATAATTAAATGGGTAGCTTTTGTTGGTAATCCCTGGGGGTGTTTTATTTTTTAATTCAGCTATCAAAACATGGCTCCCAAATGATTCGTACATCTCTTTAATGTGTTGGCGTTTTTCTTATCCTTTCCCATTAACCACTGGGCTTGTTTTATTTATGTCTGAAAGAGGTTCTTCTAGTCATTTGTGTGAAGAAGAAAAATCTGTAGCCTACTAAATCCATAGTACTTTTGGACAGGGTTACTAAAAATGCCAAATGTGCTTCATGGTTTTCCATGCAAACAGATGAAACATTGATTTTTGTGGCTTGCCTTTTTCCCACTGTCACTCTCTGTATGCAGTGACCCAGGAGTCCCGGATCCCCACTGGATCTCCAAGTGGGGTCCATCACTGCACTGGATGCCATGCACACTGATGCATATTCTTTGCTGCTTCATAATCTAAGCCATTGAGGCAAGCAATCACTAGAAAAAGAAGTGGGGACCAAAAGCATGGACTAGAGCCTAGGTTTTCCAAGCTTGAGTGACCTGCCATGTAGATAAGTCAAGTCTGTAACCAATTGGTGGAATCAAGTTGCAACATAAAATCTTTAACACCAGAAGAAATGCATGTTCTCTGCAAACAGATAGCAGAGGAAGAAGGCAGTTCCAGCGCAGACCCTGGTCTAGCCCAGGGAAAATGCCCTAAATGGTGGAGTTATGGCTGCGTTATTTAAAGGACGTTTCATTGTAGGAAGCCTGTTTGGGAAACATGAGATTGCCTACAGAATCTTAACTGCGCAAAATGTGAATGAAACAGATATTCCCAGTAAACATGGGTTACTTGTGAAGTGTGTATGTGTGGGGGACTGTGTAACACTTTAGTCAAAGAAGCGAACAGAGAAAACAACTGTTAGTTAAGTCTTGGAACCATGTCTTATATGACAAGTTTTCCATTCCATTTTATTTTTTTACATATTTTTATTTTTATGTATTTAGAAAATTGCAAATACGATTTCGTTGTATGAGTCCCTCTTTAGCCTCCTTTCAACTCTTTAAATTTAAGGGTACTCATTAATCAGGACAGTGAATTTTATACACGCGATCTTCACAAGAGCCCACATTGCAATCAGGAGTTGGACTGGCAACCTGGTGTGCAGTGAGATGTTTTTCTTTAGATCCATCAGATAAAGGAACAGTTGTTACAACCCAGGTAAGGTTTGTTAAGACTTTCAGTTGAAGCTAAAGCTCTTAGTTCCAAAAAGAATAGAGGGGGAAATCAAAAACTAGTAAGTCACAGCAAAAACCAGGGTTTTCTGACTTGACTGATGATCTTCGAGCTTTGTGACTTGGGACACCTGGAATGGGCTCAGAAAGGCAGAAGGTTCCTAAATTTAGAAGCATGTTTCAGGCAGCAGCTGCTGCAGAGCAGCAGTATGTCACCAGCAGAGCCAGGCTTGTAAGCCTTGTCTTGCTGGCAGCATCCAGGTTGGGAAACCAGAGAACACAGTTCACCCTCCAAATGCCATTCCAGACGGGTCGCACTGGGTCAGCCATTAATCTGGTCTTATGAGGACAATCGGATCCGCTATTCACAAGTTACTCCCAGGAGCTTAAGATATCACTTCTGACCTGAGGGGAGGTGACTTATATCTGTTACACTGGCATTCCAGTTTTGATGCCATAGGATTTTCAGCTGAGACAATAAATAATAAAAAAAAAAAAAAGAAAAAAAAAAAGCCATCATAACAAGTTGTAGCAGGAGAAGACAATGGAGCTGCCAAAGGCTTTGCACACGTGCCATGTTTATGTCCCAAAACACGCAAGGGCAATGCCTCATCCCTTTGATCCCTTACCCCGTTGGGATTGCTTTTTGGGGAGGGCTGTGGTGTCTAGGAGTGGGGTCCAGCATGAGACAACTGCAGGGTGTCACCGTGCCAAGAACATGGTGATCCTCAGCTCTGTTTTCTTCATGTGCAATAACTGCATTTTCACTTAGGCATGACATAAAATAATTTACCACCTGCCAAAGGCTCTGAGTACCCACCCAGTCAGATGTAACTTGTTATGTCACATGTATGATCACTGAAAACCCAGTTTTAATGCTATGGGTAGCATTAAGTAGTCTTGCAGGCAGGCAGCAGTGGCCAACACTCTGTTATATCATCTTTTAGACAAGTAATTTCAGGAGCAACCATCCAACAAGCAAAAAAGTCATGTAATTCTCTGCTCTTTGCTACTTAACCACAGCTTGACAAATGTGGAGCATCAATCATACTGAAGCTATGTCACAGAAAAATCATCTTGTTTTCCTGTTGAGGCTATCAAGGACAGTCTTTCATGGCTGTGTAGCATGAAGTGTCAGGTAAAGTCCAGCTTGGTCTGGACAGCAGTCTCTGAAAATGGTATAAATTTTCTGGACAGATGGATTGAAAATAGGTTTCAGTAATAGAAGTCTGCTTCACATCAGGGTTTTGAGAAGTTGTTTTTTCCTAATTAGCTATTTTTTTTCTTAATGTTGGCAGTATGTAGTTTCCACCCAGAGAACTTCAATTATCAGGGATTGGTGTAGTCAAAATGATACTACCTAAGGCAATGCAAAACCCCAGATGTAACAGAGAGACACTGCTGTGTTACCACTGGTTTATTAAATGCTTTGATTTAAAACTCACAGAGCATGAACAGAAAACATTATCAAACCCCTACAGATCAGACCAATGTCCACCATGTAAGAGTCGTCTGAAGTTCCACACACACAAAAGAGGACGTGCTCTCTTTCATCACTGTGTCATTTTTCTAGTGAAAGAGACAGGCTTGAAATATCACATGAAAGACAAAAAATCATTGCTGCAGCAGATACAAGAGAGAAAGAACTTCAGAAGTAAACTCGAACTGAGAAATGCACTTCCCTTCATCCATCCCTCAACTTCTCCCTCTCTTAGGACTGGGAATGTGACAGCCGACAAATTCTTTGATATCTGCAAGCAGTAAGCAATATACATGAGCCACATCCTGACATCCTGGCTCATGGTGCCCAGGTCTACCAGGGATCCCAGGACCAAACCAATTTCTTGCCTGCGGTGTAGGTCACTACACACCACTTTTTTGCAGGCTGCTATTGCACAGCATTTTGTAGTCATCCATTTCACTCTTCAAGCCTTTCAAAGAAGAGTGGAGAACAGAATATCCAGGCTTCCTCTTGAGTGTGAACAGAGGACAGGAGGCTGCACTATGGTTCTCGGGTAGAGAAAATACCTGCTTAAATAAGTCATGTGACAAATTAAGACATTGAATGAACAGGATGGCTCTTAAAAGTGGCTCCTTGGTGCAGGTACCTGTGCTTCGGCAGGTCTCAACAAGCACCACCAGACCTCCCTTGGGCACCAGGTTTGCTCTGTGTGGCACATGAGCACTGTTGGTTTTTCCTGAATAAACACAAGTTTGCTTGCTTCAGTGAAGCTGTTCTAGACTTGCCTCATTTGCAAACGAGATAATACGGCTTTTCTTTTGGAAGATTACCAGATCAACGATATCCTTGTACACGAACAGATGCAAAACAAAATGCCTGAAGGAAAGTAGTGTGTCTGATACTACTTCCTTATTTCCAGTACGTTGTCATCTGTAGTGTCTGTAGGGGGTGACTGCAAAATTAGCTATCCTGAAAACGTCTTTTTTCTCATTAAGAGCAGTGGTATTTAATCATTTCAGAGCTTCACTAAGTGGCTTGGCTTAACACTGCATCAGTACAGACTGCAAAGATCATACTGGCATCTTGAATAAGATGAGGAATGTATCGATATTTTTCCGTCCTAGCTGCCCCTGCTGAGCCACCTCCTCTCCCAAAGGAGAAGACATTTGAAAGACCTGATGCAATGACACAGCATTCCTGAAAGGTGATTCTCTCTTCATTAGTCTTTGCTTTTCACGCCGCTGAGCTGAAAAGGATTCAGTGCAATAAAAGAAAGAAATAGTGATAGCTGGTGTTGCGTTAGGAAAGAGGTAGATTGTGCTTAGTAATCTCTGGCTGAACTGCTTGTTGTTGTACTAGATATATACATAGCCTAAATGACTATGCATGAACAAAGCTGAAAATGCATTCTAAGTGGGCTTTTTACTCTTTTTTCTAAACACAAATTACCTTCTTTCAAAGAACAATGATTAAGGAAGCGGTATGTACTAAGGAGATCTGAGCTTTTTCATTGAAGTATGCTTTGAAATATGTGAAAATTTTTACTGGTTGGCATAAAGATTTTGTGAAGAGATTCTCAGAAGCTGTAGTAGCTAGTAGTATACCAATTTTTCCCCTAGCTATTTGGGCCAAATTAACCCTTTCACAAATCTGTGTTGGATTAATCTGACTTTTTGGCGAGGGAAGCTTTTCCTGATGGTAGCTAGACAGTAAAACAGGATGTGGAGCTTCTTGGTTTTACCTAAATTTTCTTTCTATGATTTACTGGTGAAAAGTTCATGTTGTTCCACATACTGAGAACAATTTGTAGAGCTGCATATTTCAGAAGGAATGATTATCTTCATCTGAACACGTGTATTTTGGACACGGTCCAATCTCATGTAATTCTTTGAAGGATTTTCTTTCCTTCACAGGAAAGTGTCGTTAGAACAAATAATAGTGTTTTGTGTCTACCGTGGGAGGAATGCTAGCTGGGAAATAGCCCAAAGTGTACAGAGTGCGTTAATGTGTCCGTTTGCCCCAGGGATGCTGAATCATGTTTTTTGTGAGTGGGCTGAGGGGAGTTGCATAATGAGGGGTTTGAAAATTCCATTTTCTCCAGCGTTTCCTGGAGAGCAAGAGTCCAGTTCTTGCTGGATGAAAATTTACCTTTGATAAAGACTTGGGAAACCTTTGCAGGCAGAGAAGAGAGTTTCCCAAAGAGAATCAAGGTGAAGTGATAAAGCATCACCTTCAGAATTACTAAAAGAGCTCCAGCAGCTCCCATTGCTGCTTTTTTTCTTTTTTTTTTTTTTTTTTTGTAAGTAGCTGATCTGTAGTGGTTAGCTGCACTTCTGCTTTTCGGGGCCAGTCTGATTTCATGCAGTGGATACTGCTTGTGAGATGTCTGAAATGCAGCCTAAGGAGCATGCACCAGTTAGTCATTAGGAGATAAAATATTAATTGTCCCTCCTCTCTCACCAACAGCCAGGATGTATGAGAGGAAGGGGAAGGAACAGAAAAGCATTCCCTTTTTGCTGCAGTTGAGTGGATTTAGCTTGTTGTTGGTGGGGCAAATCATAAGGATTTATAGCTCTCAGGGCTGTTACTGTTGCCCAGTCTTTAAGAGCTCCCACAGCTTTCTCTCTCTTAATTGCTGTTCATATCCATCTTTTCCCCTCCTGTCAAGCCTCTAGTTCGTTTTATTTCATTGTCTTATTTTTAGGAGTTTGACAGCTTCTTCAACATTGCACTTCAAAGGGCTTGTGGGAACAGCTGTTTTTTGTAGATTTCTCTCCTGTCACATCCCAGTAAGCTGACCTGCCTTACAGGCAGCCTTGAAGGCAGGCAGCTAGGTCTGTAGGCAACATTTGGGTTCCTACAGTCCTCTTTCACTGCCGAAACCTCTTTTATCTCTGAATAGCAACATGATGTGGCTCCACAGTGAAACCATCCTTTCCCTCCACACCTCATCACCTCTCCACACCCATTGGTGGTGTGGTCCTCCCTGTTCCTCTGTCCCACCCTACCTGCTTCTCCCCGGGGCCGCAGGCAAGAATGCTCTTGCCCTCTCCAGCAGAGCCGGCGCTGGAGAGGGCAAGGCTTTCTAGGCTTTAGTGCTAGCCCCTCTGCCTCCATTCATCCCAGGGATCCCAAAGAGGAGGACTTGCAAATGCACACCCATGAGTTTTACTCAGTAGCATTGCAGACCGTCATATCTGCTGGCTGTGTCGTCTGTGCTTACTGAGCAGTGACCGCAATGGGCTTCAGGCATAGCCCAGCCTGTGTGAGCACGGCTGGAGAGGGCTGGACTACACAGATCGATCCTATTAATCCAGACGAAAATGGATCACAGGTGGTATGGGGGTGATTCTTTAATTCCAGAAGGAATCAGGAGATGTCAAAATTACACCTTCTCCTTCAGCACGGGTTTCTTCTCTTACTCTTACTACTTCTGCTCCCCACTCCCCTCTTTTTCCTCATTATCCTCAAAGGAACACTATTTTTTAATTAAGTGGGAGGGTAGACTTGCAGAAGAGAGGGAAAGTCTTTGTTCTTCATGTCCCAAATTGATTAGCATTCTTGTAGCTTCGTTGTTTGCTTATCTAAAAAGAAGCTGTGGTTTGACCGAGGGAAGAATATCTTTTGCATTTTAATTTTGTCTTAACCAAAAGCTTCTACGATACCCTAATTATACTGGAAAAGATTCTGGGACTCGCTCACCACTCTCAAATTCATCTAAATAGTAACATCCCCTGACAGGTCCAGTAGAAGAAACACTTACAGGAAGAGCAAGTCATTAAAAACCCTGCTTATTAAAAGTCATAATCATCTTAATGTCACCTTGCACAGGGAAGCAAACCTTTGGAGCATGAACTTGTCTTTTTAGCTAACTACTAAGAAAGCGGAAGTTCACTAACTGTACACCAGAGTGATTAGTCCATGCTGAGACCCCCAAGGTGGAAAGATTAGAGACCGTCCAGGATGACCATGAAATTACAAAGTCTGTGACTTAAGAAAGGAAAAGCAAACTAAAAAGAATGGATTTGGGGTAGGCAGATTTCAATAAACTCAAGAAAATTCATAACTGAAAACTTTGATAGATAGAGGAGTTATATAGGGTGAGTGACAGTAAAAGCATGAACTGGCCCAGAAGAAATGTAAGAGGTGTAGTAAGAGGCTCACTGTACTAAATCACTGGCTTTTGCTTGGTTTTAAGCAAAGAAGAAATTTCACAAAAAATGGAAAATAGTTCATATCGCTAAGCATAACTTGAACACAGTTGCAAAAGCGTGGAAGGGACAAAACCCAAAAAGGCAGGGGCACAATATGTCTGGTACTGTAATAGGAAATGATTCTGTGGCAGCCTTACTGATAGACAGAAAGCGAAGAAAATCGTTGATCTCCTGTTCCACAGAGAGGAAAGAGAATAGATGACACTGGATTAAGGGCCTTTTTTTGTTCTTCGGTCTTCACTGGAAAGGTTTGTTGCAATCAGATGGCAAATGCAGTTACACAAGGTGCATATTCAGAGCACAACTGGGAAAAGCAAGCTGGAGAGTGCTTAGACTAATCAACTATTTTCAGATCCTCTGATCATAGTGAGATCTTTCACAAAACTAGAAAACTGGCTGAAGCACTCTCAGAACTTTTTTTTTTTTTGAGAGCTTGAAAAGGTCTATTCATAGGAAGAGCAAATGTCACACTTAATGTTAACAATGGGACAGGGAAAAGAGGAGTTAGGGAATAGCAACTGAACTTCAGTCCCTGAAGAAGTACTTGTGGTTGTCTAGAAGCAAACACAGTGAATTGTAAACAACTTAATTTTATCAAATAAGGCCTGTCAAGATACACAAGCTTCCTTGACAGGCAGCTAGCAGACCTTATAGCTCCGGGTTGGTTGAGGATGCCAATTATCTTGACAGTAAGGAGACTTTGATACTTTTATAATCAAGCAGTAAAAATATGGTTTGGACTAAGCTTCTGTAAGGCAGATACAAAACTATTCAGTCAAAATTGAAGTAAAAAGGTTTGATGGGCTCTATTCTGGGTCAGAAACCATTTAATCTTCTCATTAACACCTTAGGTGATGAGAAGGTATACGAGTAGAGGATCAATTCATTAAATTTGAAGACCCCATCAAACCTGGGGGCACACAGGGAAGAACAGTATGATGATTACAAATCACAGATGGTCTTCAGAATTCAATAGAAGACAAGTGCTAAATTTTACCTCTACGCAGGCGTAAACAACTGTGCAGACAGGGTGGGCTGTGGCTGTCAGCCCAGTTCTCTCAAAAGCATGCGGGAATTAGATTGAATAAGAAACTGGATGCAAGTCAAGGATTTTGCGCTGTAAAGACATATTGGTATGTAGGTAATGAGACATAAAAGAAACCTCCTCTACTGATCATTAATAAGGCCTCAGCTGGATTAATGTGCAGTTGGAGTGCTGCACTGGAAGTACAATGCGGACTGCCAGAAAATCAGGAGCAGGAAATGGAAGTGGTTGCGGTACATGGTCTACAAGGAAAGACTGCTCAGTCTAATACAGAGAGTAGGTCTTCAAATATTTCTTCAACTGTTGCAATGGAAAGGAATAACATATTCTTTGTGTTCATGGTAGAAAGGACAATAACTACTGAGATTAAGTGTTGTCAGTGAAGATTCATTAGGGAAATCCTTCCAATGATCAGGACAGTGAAGCACTGGTGTGGTCATGGAGTCTCCATCATTTTGTGTCTCTGAGACAAGGTCAGAGATACAGTCATCAGGAGCAGTGCTATTTCAGCAGTGCAGCCTTCCATCAAGGACCTGCCCAGACCCCTTCTCCCGAGCCGCTGGGGCTCAGCGCTTGTGTCCAGCCCTCTCCCAGACTTTACTCCCTGTTTCTGATCACAAAGATACACAACCTGCAAAATCAAACTAGCTATTTAGGGAGAAGAAAGGTGAACAGGGACATGATAATGTTGGCAACTAGTTTGAAAACTTGCTATAAAAATGAGGCAAATAAATTCCAAAGACAAGAGAAGTTGGATTAAAGTGCCAGAAGTCCAGACCTTTAAAAAAAAGTCAAGCACCCTTCCCCTAAACCTTTTCCAAGAGTGAGCACAGTGAAGCAGTGGAGTAGGTGGCCAATTGCCACAGGGGGATCTCTGCTCCCAGGCAATTTTAAGAAGGGTCTTGGCAGGGGTTTGTTGAGATACTTGAGGTAAGGGGGTCAGCTGCACTACTTTCTATGTTTCTGTAATTCTCTCGGAGAAGGGAAGTGCTAAAAGTATATGTAAATGAAACAGAGAAATGAGAGCAGGAACTGCTTTTTACCAGAGCAAATGACAGACTGTGAAACCCAAACCAGGAAATTAAAAATGTGGGGACAGGGGAACCCAAATTTTTTGCATTGTAAACAGTCAGCTTGTTGCACTTGTTGATTCGTCACAGTGGCGTATTTTGCAAAATTCAAGCCAGGGTCTCCAGGGCTTTAGAGAATAAATTAGCGTCTAGGAAAGGGTGTTGGCTCTTACAGTGCAGGACAAAGACAATTTCTTGCATTGCAGGTAAGGAAGAAACTTTCCTGCATGCAAGTCAACCCTGAATTTTTGATATGTTTCCATGAAATATCTGGAAACAGCCGCTGCCAGGCACAGAACTGAGTGGACTACCAGTCCAAACCAGCCTGCCAGCTCCTGGCACAACTGCTTGAAATTGCGATGGAGTTTTCTTTCCGTTCCCCCTCTGCTCAGTAGCTGGCAAAATATTTCTGTGTTGGAGTCATTTATTTCGGAGTTCTTATTTGAAGACATAAATAAATCTGCTGGTTTGCATTCAGAGCTCCAGTTTTGTTCTCCAAATAATTTTACATTGTTTCATTAGTCTGAAACAGACTGTGGATTTTCATCCTTTGTCATTAGAGTTGGAATAGATATCTGTGAAGAGGAACAGAAGGCATAAATTTCAGACTCTGTGGACCCTAGAGGGCAGGATGATGAAAAGCTGAAGCTATAAATTAAATTGTAGCATAAAGTAATGGCATGAAGGGTCAAAACTTAAAATTTCCATCTTACTGAAAATGCTGAGACTTTGAAATTTCATCTTGTCTCAAACACAAGTGAAAAATAAGTTTATCAAAAATTTTATGAAAGACAGGAATTAATGTTATTTGTTTGACCACCTGGAAACATTTATTTTGACAAGATTGAAACATTGTCAACATTGCCACTTCAATTCTTTTATCTGTTCATAGTTTAAAGGATACTGTAAAAAGCAGATGTTTCTGCTTCATGGAAGCAAAATATTGGGATAATCTCCTGTCAGATTATCATGAAACGGATACATTCCCATAAACATTTTACATTTAATTAAGTCAATGTTTTCCAAAGGAATAATACTTCTCAGGGAAATCATCAACTATGTGCCATCATTTTGTAGCGTCTTTTAACCCCACAAGTGTCAAAATGGTATATACTTCTTAACAAAGACAGTAAAATAATCTGTGGCCAGGCAGATATAAAGTCATTTCCAGAGTGAAACAAAACAACTGCTTAATACTGCATATGAACACTGCGTAATTGTTTGAGCTATTTATCACCCTTTATCTGCAAGGACAGTTAAACAGATATATTTTCTGTCCTAGCAGTTGCTCCACACAAATGGGTCTTATGAGTATTGTACTTCCCTTAGGTAGTTTTTTGTCTCTCTTCATTTCATATCTTCCAGATTTCTGTTGAGGAATGCCAAGAGCGTTTTCCAGTCTCTGCTACTGATACAGCATGTTAAATGTCCAAGGCAACAGGGAATTTTTTAAGCTAGTTTCCTAACCAATATGGCACCGCTAATCTTGTCACAGGCAAATCACATTTCTCTTCCTTCGTCCTGCTTTGCTGCTGTCGCAGTGGCCACCCGCAGCTCCCCACTGGGACTGATTCTGGCGTGCTCGGTGCTGTACATGTGCTGCGCCAAGCGGTCCTGCCCCAGTGCCTTTGTCCTTGGCACGGACAGGACTGGCACCTCACAGAAAGGGACCGAGGAGAGGTCAGTGCTGGACCCAGGAGGGGACCCCAGCCCTCTGCCTGCTGCTGCCTGTCCCTCCGGCCAGGGACTGCTGTGCTTCTCAGCTGATCTGTTCCCTCTCCTTTTAGCAATAGTGTACATGTGGTTGATCCCATCTTGCAGTGTGGAGGATGTGGAAATGCCTTCTCACTAAGCTGCTTTCCGGGTCCCAAAACACATATTTGGCATTCCTGACTTTGTGCTGCCATAGGACTGTGGTCTCCAGCAGCGCCGTGCTGCCGGGGCAGGACCGCTCAGCAGCTGCTCCAACATCGCAACTATTGCTGCCTCCAGAGAAGTCTTCATTGGGC
The DNA here is from genome assembly GCF_965231255.1 of Vanellus vanellus. NCBI lineage: Eukaryota > Metazoa > Chordata > Aves > Charadriiformes > Charadriidae > Vanellus > Vanellus vanellus. The sequence continues at coordinate 10,222,872 of NC_138908.1, forward strand.
TTGTGTTCAACAATGACTTTTGTTGCCTGCTCTGTCCTACCCCAAAAGTACGTTTTATACGTAGAACAGCTCTCCTGCAATGCTTAGTGTTAGGCCTGAGGCAAAGCAGTGTGAGTATGTGTGGTGCCCCAAACATGGACAGAGGAGATGCTGCTTTTCAAGGCTGCCAGGCAGATGTGTCCCGCAGTGTGCATGCCAACAGGCAAAGCAGGAAGGAGGTTACACGAGGGGCACTGGGTGTTTACCATGGTGGGATGGTGCCTGCTTTCTCTGGAAGCTCCTGTGACCTAAGTGCTACCACGTCACCTTTGTAAGAGTACAACTGCATGCCTCCCCCTTCCATGTCTGTCTTTACGTCTGCACAGTGGTCTTCTGTCTAAACACTTCACCCTCCACCAGCTGCTCCTTTTAAGTTGAGAAGAGCAAAATCCTGGAGCATTTCTTGTATGGAAAACGAGCTTTTCTCAGTACAACCCCTTCTGAGGACATGTGGAAAGGCCCAGCGGCAGCCAGACCCCATATCTTCTTCCCAGTGGAAATGTAATCATAATGTCAAAAAGTACCTGCTTTTTGCATGCACTTTTTTCTTTTTTTTTTTTTTTTTTACTACTGTAAACTAGATCCTGACTGGAGTGTCCAAAATAGAAATAGTTAGCCAAAATACTGAGGCTTATATAACCCAGTGTCCATGAAATAATGTCAGGATCCCACCGCAGAGAGTCAGTGGCTGTCTGCAATCGTTAGGAAGCGTCCCTGGGAAGCCTCTGGTTTACCACAGAAAGGTATTTTTATGTCCCTCACATCCTCAGCTAAAACTGGAAGAAGGCTGTACATTTAATCTATTTTCGGATGTGGGACACACAGGTCACCTACCGGTCAGTGTGGCGTGGGAACAGGCTGCAGCGATGCGCAGAGCATCCAGGCTCACCGAAAAGCAGTGCTGCTCCAGCCCTGAGGGAGGGTGGAGTGCCCTGCTGCCATACGCTTTGCTGGTCCCTCTGCAGGCAAAGACGACACCAGCATGGCTTTGCTGTGCCTGGCTCAAGGTCGGGAGAGTGTTTCAGCACAGGTTTCTGCCAGGCTTAAACATATTTTAAATGTGTTCCTTAATCAAACATCTTTTTGACGAATCAAGACCAACATGAAGAATCTGCAAATAAGATCGACTGAATCAAGATGCCTCCCAAAAGCTACCCAGAATGACACTGGACTATTTCCTTTCTTAAAAATACTGTGACTAAATTCAAAGTAAAAGTCTGGTGGAAATCAAGGATCAGAATATCAACAAACGTTACACCGAAGCGCTCTCGGCAGATACCAGAGCTCATTTTGGCAGACCTCCAGAAATTCATTGTATTTAACATCTCCCTTTAAAATTCCTATTAATAAACATTTCCTTTCATCCGTTGGGGAACCCCCACAACCCCCTACGCAGCAGCCCTGCAGAAGACTGTGGTTTCACATCACTACTATAGCTTTCTTCTTACTGTCTGGGGTATTAACATGAGCATTTCCAGTGCACTGCTCTCACCGCAGCCTGGGGATTGACTCCTAGATGACTGTAACCACTGCAGGGTTAAAACACAGATTGACGGCTCATAGGACAACCCCACATCTGGAACAGCTTCTTCCTATTATAACATTTACAGCTGGAAAGTTCAATGTTGTATTTTGAACTGTGTGATTAGTTCTGATGACAGCTATTAATAGCGTTCTCCTTACCATAGGATACCAATGCATGATCTGTCTAGCTGTTCTTAAACCAAGGAGATGTAGGCAAGAAGTGGAAGTGCAACACATGCAAAAACTACCTTTTTCATTGTGTTTTCCAAATGAAAGGTAGCACGTCAGAAGTCACACCAGGAGTGGTTGTCTTGATGCCTAGGTTGGTGGAAACGTTGCTTGCTTCAGAGTTTGTAACTTGCAGAAATCATGAGGGTGACCCACTAGCTAGATAGTAAAGAAGGTTCTACTGGCCCGCTCACATATATTCATCTGCACAGTAGATTGAGGGTGCTGGCTTGCAGACTTTTTTCTTTTGGTGACACACAATGTCAGCTGGCATCTCACTAAGATTAGAGAAGATGCCACCTGTTAATCAAGTAATTTCTTTTTTCATATTTCCAGAATACCCACAAAAAGATGTTTCTGGGCAAGAAGTTCAGTGAATATAAACAATGGAAAATGAAACCATGGGCTTTCTCTCTTTGCCAAGTTTTAAAGCAGAAAGTCTTCTTCTTTGCCAGGCAAAAGCTGATGTATGCATGGACTGCAGGAGAAAGCTTTAGATGGATTGATGTCAAAACTCGATTGATATATGGTATATGGTACCAAAGACTATGTTTAATGCCTTCTTTTTTTCTGGTGTAATAACAGGGTTGCTTGCATTTATTTATCTTACAATGTATACTGGCAAGAAGAGTGTTAAGAAGGCAGCTCTACCAAGAATAAAAATAAATTTGCATAAAATTGCAGCCCGGAAGCCCAGAGAGGTCTGCCTTCCCAACATCTGCTACCCAGTTTTGATCATAGAATCGTAGAATCATAGAATGGTTTAGGCTGGAAGGGACCTTGAAGATCATCAGGTTTCAACCCCCCTGCCCTGGGCAGGGACACCTCCCACTAGACCAGCTTGCTCAAAGCCCCATCCAGCCTGGCCTTGAACACCTCCAAGGATGGGGCAGCCACAGCTTCTCTGGGCAACCTGTTCCAGTGCCTTACCACTCTCAGAGTGAAAAATTTCTTCCTAATATTTAATCTAAACCTACCCTGCCAGTTTAAAGCCATTCTCCGTCATCCTATCACTACATGCCCTAATAAAAAGTGATGTCCGTGTGTGTCCATCCACTGGGACATGTATGCTACAGTCTCCCAGACAGTTATAGTCAGGAATGTGAGTGTTCAGACTCCTAAAGAAACAGAGAACTTTCTTCTGCTCAAAGAACTGACAGATCACCTGAAAGATTTTAAGCAATAAAACTTTCTGGGGAAAAAAAACTGAGGAACAAGAAGAAAAGAGCTTTGAGAACAAATCTGGATTTTATTTGGATGCAAATAATAATACTGTTATATCATAGTTTCCAGTCTTTAATCTAGAAACAAAATGTATCCATCCTCCACTGAAATAATCCAAAGATTGTTTTTTTCATAGCAGTATTACAGAAGATGTTTTCTAATCATTAACATGCAATAATAGAAAGTTGCTTTGATGTAACGAACTCTACCATAATTACAGGGATATAACAGTAATTCTTTAAGTGAAGAAATATTCCATAAGAAATTTTTGGTTTCATGCCTTCACAGTTGCTTCAGGTTTTTGAAATATCATCCTGATGTTCTTTCAAACAGTGACATAGCCTTTAGTATGAGTTGGCATATCTGAAAGTCTCACATCTGTATAACATCCTTCCTAAATTGAGGACACTGTAAGAAGCAGGAAATTAGAATTTTGATTCAACCCAAACAATTCTTTTCCATAAATATGAAGAAAAGTGCCATGTGAGGTATACCAAAGTCATTTGGTGAATTCAACGGAAAGAAAAGTATGGAGGTTTTCTCTAATGCAGAAATGTTATATTTTAACACTTTACTTTGCTGTTTCAAAATACCTGGTTTTGCTACAAAATTATGGTGATTTCAGAAATAAAAGTGCAGGGAAGCATTACTTAAATAGTACATAATCTATAAAAAAAAAGGTTTTTTTTAAATGAACTATATAAAAAGTTTTATTTTGTCTTTCTTCTGAAAAGCTTTCTATTTTTATGCAACACCTACCAGTTTCTACCTCCTCTACCCACTGGCACTGTCCTGCATCTATTTCATGATCTTCTAGTTTAGCAACAGAGACCCAGCGATGCAACCTTGATCCAAAACTGGCATTTCGGTGTGGTCTGGTCTTTCTCGAATTGGCTGTGAAATAATGTTTGCTGTCACATTCAATAATATTGAACTCACATGTCTTGTTGTATTATTACAGCATTTGGGATTTTTTTTTAAACAAATTCAAATTCAAGGCCTACAAAATTATTTCTATCCTTAAATTTGCTGTGGAGAAATTAGCCCTTGAAAAAAGACTCTTCTGATGATTCTCCCCAAAGCCCATCTAATCACAGAAAAACCCAAGAAACACAGTTCAGTGCTTAAGTCACTGAGCTGTGAAATTGATAGTTCTCTATTTCCCATCTACAATGTGATGAAGTTGCACTCAAAAATTTCTTATGACAAAAAATAAGCACACTTTTTATGCAAAGCTAAGATTTTTTTGTTAAGGTAATTGAAATCCTACCAATCTAACAACATAATTATTTTTAGTCTCAGACAAAGTATTATAGAAGGTGAAAAAGAAACAGTCTTACATTAAAAGACTCCATAATAATAGTTACAACTGTTATGCCTTCCTAGTACCTGCCCCTTTCTCTGCTCTTAAACTCTTGCTTCCAGAACACCTTTGGATCAGTCCTGGAAAGAGATAAAAAGATATGGCAAGTCATCAGCGTCTCAAGCTCCTCATCAGGGAAAATATTGCATTGATGGCAAGGGTTTCTTCCCTTTGCCAGGAGGAATGTGATATAGATGTTGATGGTTTCCTTCTCTTCAGCTTTGAGTCCACTTGAGGCAATTTGTATATATTTTCTAACACCCTTTATACCTTGGTCTTTCTTCATGGGTCTACAATTCCATGTCAGATATGAATTTGCTTTGTATGGACTGTATTATAGATTCTCGTTCTTTGTTCCCTTTTTTGCTCCTAAAGTGGTTTTGTCTGGCTCTAGGTCTGCATATCTTTATCTGACCACTGCGAATTTGCTCTTAGCCATGGGTTCTCCAGAGCCAGCCCATGCCCTGTCTCTTGTCATCCCACCCCATTGTCCTCTTCACAGCACCCTGTATCCCTCTTTCCATGTTCAGCTGTGGCATCAAGCCTGTCTTCCTCTGCATCAAATCACTACTGTGGGGTCATAAATATTTATTTCCACAGAAAAGAATGCTTGGCACTGCTGTCTGAAAATTGTAGCTACACCGTATAATTATACAAACGTGCAGAAATAAGACAAATGGGGTGAGTATAGACAGAGCCTGACAAGTCCCAAGGGCCTTGAAAAGCTATTACAAAGCTTGGGACCTGTTACTAGCAATGGCAATACTGTATTTTACGGGGCTGCAGGGCTACAAAGCTAATTATATTTTGTTTCTCCTGTCCATAGCCTGTGTAAACATGAGCAGACGCATGTTGAAATAGCAAATGCTTCCAGATGTGCACACTCATATTCACTGGGACTAATAATGACACGCTGAAAGCTAATTTGGTATCCTAATATTTGCCGGTCAAGACTTCAATGACAATTCAAGGCAATGTGAAACAGTTTGTCATCATTATAGTTACCAAGCTTCAGGTTTACAGCTGTTCCAACGACAGGCTGGTGGACATGAAGAGTTCACCCTTGAGGCAGGTCCAAGCAGGTCAAATAAGCAGCCAAGAGATGAGGTTGTGAATGCATTCATTTTGCTGAAGGTAGATAAAATAGCAGACTGTGTGCTTACCTGGCTCCTAGTGTTCAGTGAGATTAAACTGACATTCGGTAGATGAGGATCTTCCAACATTTCCCTTCCAGATTTCTGAGGTACTTCTAATGCAACAAGAAAAATTTTTTAAAACGCTTATGTCTATGCTGAAAGCAGAAAGTGCCACTGGGGAGTCAGGAGTCTCATGCTGGCACCTGAAATGTCCAAATACCCTCCTGTGCTCACGTTCTCTGGCATCGTACCCCTGGCTGAACAAGCATAGCTTGAAGCAGAACAGCATGACGCTGGCTGCAAGCTTTAGAGTTGGCCATGGGTTCAAGTATGTTTGAGGGCTTTTTGAGCAGTCACAAAAAGCTACCAAAATCCCCAGACGTTTATTGTTGCTCTCATTATTTGTCAGCCTCACAGGAGACAGAGGAAAGTGAATAAGCAGCGTGGCTGGTGGTGTGTTCATCGCCAGGCAATCGGTATGGTCTGCTCAGAGGTAAAGCATGGTGATAGGATTTTGTGGGTTTAATGCTTTGCATTGTAGCAGTTTCCCTTCCAGGACTATCAGTCCAGCATCATGCAAAATACAAGCATCAGTTCTCTGAGATCTTGACATCATTAACACATCACTTTCCCATTCCCATTCTCTTGCCCTTCACCAGGCGTTCATCAGGGAAACCACCACATACTCTTGAGGAACCGACCTCTCATTGCTCCTCACAAGGCTTTATCACTGCCCCAATTGCTGTGGTGTCCTCTGGCTGAGCAGTTCCCCTTGTCATCACCAGCTCTGCAGCTGAGGACACGATTCAGTGGAAACTTGCAGACTGCCTTTCCACTGCCAGCGTTGCTGTATTTCTGACTTACCACAGAAACCCAGGGCACCAAGCTCCCTGGCATCAGTCCTTACCTTTCTGCTGTCATCCTCTCCCTTCCCGCAGCAGTTTCCCTTCTTTCATCTTGCAATGGAAAATATTGTTAAACTCTGTGTGTGTGTACCTTGTTGGCAGCTAGTGTGGGAAGTCTTGTCTTGGGGATAAAAGCAGGAGGGCAAAGAGTGCAAAGGAGAAAGCGGAGCTGTTATAATGCCCGAGCTCACTAGATGGCCCCGTACACTGCAGAGAAACTATTCCTCCGGTAATCCCACCGCGTAAAATCTGTTTATGCATGCAGTAGTAGGGATTTTTTTTATTATTGTTTTCCTGTTTTTTTAATAGCTGGACCTGGACCCATCTCCTTGATTCTTTACCGCTGTGGTAGACCCGTTTCTGTCTCCTGGGCAGTAGCGGTCTGTCCGCAGAGCAATCCTTTCTGATTACCAAAGCAAGCTACATAGCACGCAGCAAGAATGGAAAGCAGAAAGGGAAGCTAGTATGTGACCTTCATGATAATACTCTCTTTGTACAAGATGTGCAATGATAATACTCTCTTTATACAAGCAGAAGTGAAGGTTAGCACTTGGGGCCATTTTGCAGTGCTCACTAGGTCCACTGGGGTATATTTAGCACGTACATCTGAAGTGCTGTTGTATTATTTTTATTAGGGGACAAAACTCTGCTAAACAAGCATTTCATACACTGTGATATGTGCCTCCACACAATCTGTTACAGGAAGAGCCAAGGCTTAGCAAAGGAGAAATGCAAGAGGGAGGGCGAAGGTGAAATGAGAAAAGAGAAAATAGCTATGGGCTGTGCAAGACGTACTGGACATTAAGCACTTGCTATTATTAAAAGGTTGAATCTGTATTTTCTTGGTCCCCCTAGCCACAGTCTTTGAGAGCATTCCTGTCAAGCAGGTATTTACTGCAATATTGATTTCAGAGAGGGGTAGGACTTTGAAATAGAAAGAGAGGAGGGGCTCAAAGTGATGTTCAAATTACCAGAGTGCATCACCTTAGCGTGTTCCAGATAAGCCATGGTAATGAGCCATAGCCTACTACCAGCCCTCCGCAAATATGGGTAAAGCACAACTTCAGCCACCTTCCCAAAGGATTAAGTGACCACAGACAGAATACATCGAGTCGTCTGCTGGCTCTCAGCTGACAGGTTAGCTGGACAAGCTACAAGGGCTAAACTTGTGTTTCTGGGTGAAAATAATCCATCCACAACTACCTACATCATGTGCATGAACATGATAAACGGAACATGGCTGCCCCCAGCTCTTGCTGGTGTACTTTTGGAGAAAACCACTCTCCTCCTTTGTCCCGCATCCTTTTTTCACTGAGTGCTGGACCTCTTTACATTTGCAATTGTAGTGACGTTTTCAAAAGCAGCAGCTTTCTTTCCCAGCTGAGTGTTAACACCAGGAAAGCAGTAGCGAGGCAGTTTGTCTGCTACCTTTGGAAATTACTTCTACTTTCTGACTCAATGGCAACCACCTGAGCAAGCCATAAGCAGAAATAATGCTGTGAAGACATGATGGTGAGAGCTGTGCTGCAGGGACACGCAGAAGCCATCCTCTGTGTCGTGGTTTAGCAGCAACAAAGAACCCCACAGCCGCTCACTCGACTCCCACAGCCGTGGGAAAAATCGGCAGAAAAGGGCAAAACTCGTGGGTTGAAATAGTGTAATTTAGCAAAACAGACAAAGGGAAGAAGAAAGAAAAACAATAAAACCGATAAAGGAATATAAGAACGCGATTACAGTACCACAGCACAGCGACCAAACCCACACCACCACAGGACACCCCCGAGTGGCAACTGACTCCCTCTCCCCGGCTAGCGCCTCTTATAGCTGGGCATGGGTCACGTGGGATGGAATACTTGCCTCCCCTGATGGCTCCTTGGGGAAATTAACCCCATCCTTGCCGGAACCAGGACACTCTGCAACACCTTTGGGCCCAGCAACCTCTGTGTGGGACAGCAACCACCTCCTGGGCTGAGCTTTCACATTGGCGGTTGTTGCATGACCAGCCTTTCCAAGGGAAGTAGATGTTCCTAGGTTCAATCTTTAGGTTCAAACGCCAAGCTATCCAAAAGTAGCCTCAATCAGGCAACTCAAACCAGGACACCCATCTAAATTGTGGTTCATGTCCTTCTTCAAATCAATCCAAGCAGAGTTTTTGGAGATCAGCACAAGGTCATTCCCAGGTTCCCTTGTTTCACAAAAACTGCGTTTTTCAAGGACCTCTTGGCCCCAAGACTTTGGTACTTCCCAGAGAGCACATGCCAGTGAAGAAGGCAGGAACAAGGAAATGCAGGAGGACTTGCTGCAAAAGGACTTCCTGACCTTAATGCTACAAGTCACAAACAGGGATGTATGCAGTGGGGCAATAAGGAGAGCCCAGAGCAGCCCTGTGGCCAGAAGGCCACAAGAGCATTCAGTTTGGGTTTGGATCACTGGGGAGAAGCCAGGGAGGCTTACAGGCAAAGCTGGTTTGGACACAAAGCTGCATCTTTAGACTGTTCCTACTTACCAGTGTTAACATAGCGTAAGGTGGCAAATATCAGCAGTCCTGTATCAACACCACAAAATGCCTCTTTGTGACTGATCACAACAGCTGATATGAATATGAGAGGACAAAAAAAAATAAAAAAAAAGTAAAGGACAGTCGAAAGAAATGGTTCCGTGGGTGTTTCATACTGCTAACGAGGCAAATTTTGTTAGAGTAGGGCATGACCTGCAAACCCAGAGCTCCTGCAGGGACTGTCACACTGATGGGAGCTTGCGTGCTGGCTGCAGGGTGTACGCCAAGAGGGCTGCCAACAGCAGAGTTGAGAACCACAGACAGAGCCAGAGAGCTCAGCCACAAATAAGGCCAATTACAAGTGAGGGAGAAAGCATTTAGACAGTTGGTGGTGTCCATCTGGTGCTCAGTGACTAAACTGCCAGCTCTTTGCCCAGTCATCTCAACAGCCTGCACTTCCAACTGCCCTCATCTAGTGGTAGTCGTAATGCAGCTGATGCCATTCCAGCTCCCAGAATATTGTTGTTGCTCTCAGTTTCTATGCCTTACTTCAAATAAGGCCTCTTTAGTATAATTTCTTTTTTAGCCTGCCCATTCCAAAGCACTGGGACAACTTTCTTACTTTTAAGCTGTCTTCAGCAGATTAATGTGATTACCCTTTAAGCCTTGATTCAGAGAGACACTTCAACATGTGCTTACATGCAAGTCTATCAGTCTGTCTATTGAAACCACTGGAGCTACATACAGACATACAGTTTAACACCTGATTATCTTTTAAAGTTTAAAGTCAAGGCTTTGAGTACTGTTTATCATCTACTGCCCTGTCACATCAACCGTAGACATCCACAGATGAAGTCCCTTTAAACAATAAAGCTGGAAAAGTGTTCATAGCTATACACTGACTGGCATGGAAATCACAGGAGACAAACTTTCAGAGGTACCTTCATCCCATTTTCAAGAGCACCTCTATCACTTTTAAGCTTTATTGTAAATGCCTGAAGGTGCCTACTTGCATCTTTTGTAACTTAAAAACTGGGCAGTAATTTCTTAACTTCCAATGCCCTGAGGGTGTACACACTTACCTTCATGAAGTCAAATCAGAAATGGACATAACTTTCTCAAAAATATAAGCATCTGTGAAGCCTTTGCCCTTGGTCTCACGTTGTTGTGAAATTTTAGATAAAACAAATGAAAATGTTCTGTCGGTGCTGTAAAATTGAGTAGATTTTCACAATGGCCTCACATTTATTTTTGCCCATTCTTACAAGAACTTATTTTGCTTGAATGCCTTGTTCATATACAAACATGAAAAAAAAAACATAGGGGGCACATAAAGTAGGTGAAGGATCAGTCGTACAGGTAAACCCAAGAAAGTTCACAGGTTTGCCAACACTCAGCAGAGGTTTACTCCAGGCCAGGATCCTTGAGCATTAAGATCACTGTGAGACTCAAAAACAGAAAAAAAAAAACGAACCATTTTAACTTTAGGGAAGTCCTGCAAAACTCTAGCCTCTTTTCTCTAGTTACATGGCAGGAATTTCCAGAGGTGTGACATGGCTCAGGTCCCCTTGCTACCCTACCCTTCAGTACCATGGTTCCTGGGTAAAGATTGTTCACACAGGTGAGAAGACACACGGGAGGATGTTTTGCATAGTCATGGAATCCACTGAAACCACAAAAAATGAATCAGCTCCTCACGACCAGACAGCCCCTCCCTGGGATCATAGCCAGGAACCCATCAGGCTACACTTGGCTTTCCTCAGCTTGCTGCAGAAAGAATAATGAATTGAGTGCAAAGTAATTTATCAGAAAGTAGGGGGTTACCACACCTCTAAATGTCTTTGAGCTTCTCCTCTATGATATTTACCCTCAGAAATGCAGTCCCATGCCACCTCTCTCCTATGGCCAGTTGCGGGCCAACCATCAAAACGTAGACCCTGGTGTGCTTTTAAAGCCTCACTTAAAAAGAAAAATAATCCCTTTTCTAACTCATCCTGGGCTGCAAGTGCTCTACTGGCTGGTTTTTGCTCCCCTGAACTGAATCAGCCCAGATGTCTGCTTTATCCTGACTTAGAAGCTCTGCAGCTCTTGGGAAGTCCAGAGGTCAAGAATTTCACCCTTCCAAGACCCACACAGGCAGGAAGCCATCAGCTGACTCCTACCACAAACACGCAGTGCAAAGTCAAGACAAACTTTGCAGCTTCCCACAACTAAAATTGTGCTTCCTTCCAACTTTCCATAAGGCAGTAACGGGGACTTGTGATCCGTCATGGAAAATAAAAGAAGGGCATTATAATCTTATAATACTCTTCTTTTCTTTAATTCCCACTCCAGCACTGTAAGGCATCAGACAGCACTGACTCAGGTGTGGCTGATGTTAGGTAATGTGGAGCAAAGGGCTGGAAAAGTAAGCCCGGAGCAATCTCAGAGCAATTTTTCCCACTCGTTTCTTCATTCCCACAGCTGTGTGGCTGGCTCTATTCACCAGTACAGCTCTGAAATGACACCACGCTTCCAGGGATTGCTCTTCAGACTTACAGATGCTGTGTGAGCACAAATTCAGTCTCACAGTTTCTCCACAGCACAGGAAGCTGTCTTAAAGCATAGATGAAAACCAAAGATGTACTCATGATTACCTGAGCAAATGGAGGAGTTCTAGGAACTGGCTTGCTGTGATTTCCAGTTGAGACTGGAGTATGGGTAGTGAAGCTCCCAGCTCTTCTCAGTCCTTACCACTGCAGGTAGAAACTCGTGAGATGCATCTGATGAAAGAAAAACGTAATTGTGAAACTCAGAGAATTAAAAAGCAAGATATGGGCACTGTCCCTGGGAGCCCTGGATGATTATAGCTCCTCTGGTCCTCTAATGGTGTGATGGGGTTAAACCATTGTAGATGACGTCCTGTACTCCTGGCAAGAGAAAACCAGGCTCTGGATGGCAGAGATAAAACTAGAGCAGTCAATTTCTAGAGTACAAGCAGTAAAACCTCAGCTTTCTACAACTCTCAATGAATTCCAGAATGCTGCGGGCTTGCTGCTTCCACCCACCCACCCACCCACCTTCTGCTTCTCCTGGGGTGGTAGGCAATTTTCTTCAGCTAAAATCCATTCATCATTTTATGGCGTGATTTCATTCTTGCCTGGCTGAGCACGGCCAGCGGGAAAAGGCACTTTGCTTTGCTCACTGAGATGCAATTCCCACCACAGCCCCACCTTCCCTGCACTTGTATGCCGGAAATTTGTGCTGGAAGTCTGTGAAAGGAACTGCACAAAGCTCTCCATGTGCCCAAGAGGACTGGAGGCCTCCCCAAAAACCCTTGCCGGAGGTAGCAGCACCACCCACCAGCCCAGTGGACACTCAGAGAAAATGACAAGAACAATAGCAGGAAATGTCTAAGGGTGGAAACAACAAACTGAGCACAGCCCACATTTCTGGGGGCTTCCTGATTGGCTTGATTTGCCTCAGCAGGAGTGCTTTGGATAACCTTGGAGTTGTCCCACCAGGGCAAAACCTCTGTCCAGTGAAGCCACGTTTGTTCCAATGCTTTCTGGGGCATGGGGACACTTGCTTCCAAGCACAAATAAATAAACAAACAACACACCAAATCTCTGAGGTAGATCAGACAGATGAAGCCGGATCAGGACACTGCACTCTTCATGCTCAGGGCAGCAGCAGTGTGGTGCATCCCTTATTGCTCCCGGTGAAGACCCTGTCCCTTCCCCCGGGACACGCTCCTTGCCTCGCATCAGCCTTCACCCTAGAAAAATGGACTGTGAGTTCCTGTAAGTGAATGACAGCAAAAGGCAAATTTGCAAAGCTCAAATCCAAGGAACTGTTTGCATCAAGAAACAAACAAAACAAGTTACAGCTCCTACTGGGTGTTCCCCTTCCTGCCCTGCTGCTTTTTTTCTCTCCCTGCCGTCCAAGTCACTCTTGGCAAGCAGTGCAGGGGAATACATTTGTGTATTTGTGAGGGGCACATAATACAGGGAATCTTTAAAGGCACCTAATAAAGCTCAGTGCCTGAGGCACGCTGACTGTCCGCTGCACATCCCCATCTAACTCCTTTGTCAAGGGCTTCTGAGGGCGTTTACAGGTTCAGGCAGTCGTGACTAAATCACAACAAAAAAGGCACGGAAATGGTCATTAAAAAAGGGTCGAGGGAGGCAGATGGGATCCCTGTAAGTTGCAGCTTTCCATGGTAGTAAGGTAGCTGTGCTTTAACAGCCACATGACAGCCAGGATGCAGAGAAGGTGTCATCACACCAATTATAATACCTTTGTTTGGGTTTTCACATTTTCAGGGTAACATCCTGAATTCTCTGGGACTCATTTTCGGTTTTAGTATTATTCTCAAACCATATTCAATCATTCACATGGGGCACCTTAGAGTGCTGGATGCTGGGCAGCACTTAATTCTTACCCCAACAAGTAGGTTTGTAAGCAGCATGTTCCTGGAAACAGCACATTTTAAGGCACCTCTGGCAGAAAGCAAATAGATAATGCCTTGTTTGCACCAGAATTCCATTACAAAGTCCATGCAGTCATCAGCAGCAAATCTGAGTCAAGTCAAACCAAAATCATAGAAACCTCATATGTACGATGAGTATCTATAATTAATACCTGCTAACAGATCTACCAGGGATAAGCTGGTCTGATGTATGATTGGACTGTACAGGATTGGCAAAATGTATTGGATGAAGATGGGTAAATGGAGGCAAAGTGATTTTCTGGAGGCTTACAGCAGGGATTAAACAGACAAGTCTAGCCCATGATTGATATTTTTGTCAACACTGCTATTTTAGTAAATAACTGCAACGCCTTTTCAGTGATGATCGGACTGTCATATGAAGAAGTCATTTACATGTGCTCCTAAATTGCTGAAAGTCACATGTGATGGGGGTAGGGAGGTATTCAAAATACCCCAAATGGGAAATCTGGAAGGAGCGAAATCCTGGTTTGTGAGCAGTTGGGAACAAGCTGCCATTGACTTTGGATGGAACCAGTGCTCTCCCTCAGCAAAGGAAGAAGACTCAGCTGGAGTCTGGTGTGGAAATAACCTGTGCAGGAACTCAAGGAAGACAAGAAATACCAATGAAGGAAAAAAAAAAAAAAAAAAAGGCAGTCTGTAGCAGGAAAAAGCTTGTCTTTCACTCAATGTGCACATCTCTACATATACATCTCTACATATAGATGTAATAGGGCAAATCCAGAAATCAGAGCATTTTCAGGTGTTCTCTCAGGTATTCCTGGTTAGCCTTGGACTGTAATATATCTAACATACGTATTAATAACAGGTATATACTTTCCTTAAACATCCTTTAATCTTCTCATTGACTTGAATAGGCTTTACAGTGTGCTAATAATACTGTGCTTTTTGGTGCTGGTGTTTAGCTAGACACCTTGTGTGGACAGTGAGACCAGAGATATTGCTGTGTAGCTCAGTGCATCATTTCAAATAATTTCCTCAGAAGAAATACAATGCCTGCAGTTGTATTTCTGCGCCCAGAGTGAAACTTTGATGCACATCTTCATGGCAATGAAGAACTTCTGCGTCTTATCAACACAGCCAGAAAATTAGAATTGTCCATGACTTTTTTTTTTTCACAGCTCTATTATTTATCTTAACAAAGATCTTCAGTTTGCTAAAAGGCATTTGGCACTGCAGACAAATAAACAAATACTGATGTAACCACTGCTACATTGTACTAGCATCCATTCCAGGCAATCTAAGTAATAGGTACATCAGAGGAAGAATAATATTTACATGAGAAATATTTATATCCTTGTGACTGAGGGGGGGAAGCAAACCAAAAAACAATCTTTGGCCCAAAACAAGTAGAAAGAACTGTCACTACAAGCTGAGGAAAAATACAGTGCAGAAAAAAATTCAGAAGGGAGAAACCAGCAGCTCACACTTTCATTTGCTGTATGTAGATTGGCTACAGAGAAAATCTTTTAACGGCAGACTTTCTGCCAGACTTTCTTTTTTTCTCAGAAAGTTTGGACATATGTATCTTTGCCGGTATTTGTATGGCATTGTCAAAAGGCCTTTTCTAAGCACCCCCATGGAGGGGCTGAGTAGTGCACATCCCATGTCACTGCTTCCTTCACCGGAGTAGTCAGAACTGCAGATCAGCACAGCCCAGCGAGTGCTGCACACTGCATGGCGTCATGGCCCTTGCTTCCTCGTCCTTCTGCGTTCACTCTTCTCTGAGCAAAAGACCCACAAACACAGCTCAGCAAAAAGATATAGGGGAAAAAATACCTCCAAGTGTCTCCAGACCCCATTAACTCTTTTCACTCTGGTGGACTCATGAACTTTTACCCAGGCCCTTTTGGGTGAAAGTTGTCCTATACACAAACTGAAAACTGCCTTGTACAAACAAGACGTCCATTGCTGGTAGCACAGCCAGGCACCTCTCAACATCAGTGGCAGCATTTGTGCAGCCTGTGTCATCATTTCCCAGTGGTTATGACAAGCAGAAATGCACTGGAATGTGAGTGATAATTTTTAGGGAATTATAGCTTTATAACATACTATATGTTATGTCATATATGCATAATAATATGTTATATGTAACACTGTACAGCAGGAACACACATGAACTCCCTCCTTTGAAAAGTGGTTGTTCCCATCAGCTGCAGCTGATGCTTAGATTTGCCCCTTTCTATAATTTTTACAGAAGTTCTAAATGTGCATGCACACTTCACCCTAGAAGCTGGGAAGGGTCTTGGTCCCCTGTGAAGCATGATCCCCGGTGCTCTGAAGACCTCTTTACTGAGAAGCGCAACCTTCAGTGAAGGCAACAAGAGAGCCAGCCAACAAGAGAGCCAGCCTGCAGATACGAATGTTTGTTGAACAGTCAAAAGTGAATGCCCTCGGCTCATGTGAGGGAGACAGAAGAAAAAGGACAATAAGGAGACAGTACACACGGGGATAATGTCTTAATAGGAAAGGAAGCGATATGACTTCGAGTACTCTGTTCAGTTTTGGGCCCCTCACTACAAGAAGGACATTGAGGTGTTGGAACGTGTCCAGAGAAGGGCTACAAAGCTGGTGAGGGGTCTGGAGGAGAAATCTTATGAGGAACAACTGAGGGAACTGGGGTTGTTTAGCCTGGAGAAGAGGAGGCTGAGGGGAGACCTTACCACCCTCTACAACTACCTGAAAGGAGGGTGTAGAGAGGTGGGGGCTGACCTCTTCTCCCTGGTGACAAGTGACAGTACAAGAGGAAATGGGCTCAAGTTATGTCAGACAAGGTTTAGATTGGATATTAAGAAAAAAATTTTTCACTGAAAAGGTTATCAAACATTGGAATAAGCTGCCCAGGGAGGGGGTGGATTTGCCATCCCTGGAGGTGTTTAAAAAAAGGGTAGACGTGGTACTTAGGGACATAGTTTAGAAGTGGTTTTTGTCAGGGTAGGCTCATGGTTGGACTTGGTGATCTTAAAGGTCCCTTCCAACCTCAGAGATTCTATGATTCTATGATTGGAGAAGTAATGGAGACTGGCTGCGAGGAGCAGCGGAGTTGCAGGGAGGCAGGAGTGGCCAGGAGGTTCCAGAAGGGTAGGTATAGGACACAGGGAAAGGTGATGAAGGAACGGGATCCACCAGGAACAGCAGCACATGAGTGAGAGAGGATGCAGCAAGCAGCAAGAAGAGGAGGTAGAAGAGGAAAGAGAACAGGTGGAGGAAAAAGAAAGGAAAAGAAGATGGACAAGGCTGGTTTAGAACATGTTTCCCTGTCCTCTGGTCTTCTGCACTGTATTAGCAGAAAATAGTACCAGTGTGCTGTGGCTGAGGAGCTAGCTTAAATCAAGAGAACCTGTAGGTCTCTGGGTACCTCAAACCAAGAACAAGTCACAGCAACCCTTATCTGTGCTCCAAGCATGCAGCTATGGCTGGTTGACAGGGTTGGAGGGATAACAGATGTGGGAAGGAGCATGAAAAGCAGAACAAAGGAGTCAGAGCTGAGCAGCTCCAGAGAGCAAAGGGGTTCAGCAAGTTGGGAAAACCTGACATGCTTCTAAGGCACCATCCAGCATTACTCTTGACTCCTATGCTCCACAGAAAAAAGCTGTAGTCAGTTTACTTGCTGCCTGAGCATGTCCTGTGTGCGTTTCAGGTACAAGAGTGCTCCACTGCTCAGGAGCAGACAAGCATCACCAAGTCCACAGACACTACTGTGGGCCACCACCAGAGCTGACATCCTGATGTCCTGGAGCTCTGCCAGGCGGTCCTCTTGTGCTGCCCACCCTGCCCTTGCCCTTCACAGCAGTGGCCCATGGGTGGCTGAGAGGGACAGGAGTGCTGCTCTCTTCAAGACTCTCTGTGCAATACCCTCATCAGCTCCCTGGGAAGAGCAGATGGGAGCACAGAGAACACCTCCCCAGGTCTCACAGTCCAAGGGCAGGAGGGAAGAGCAAATGGTTGAGGAAAAAGCTGCAGTGACCTGAGACCCAGGCAGAAGACAACACACTCACTCCAGCCCTAGATATCAGAGCTGCCTTTAAGCCCAACCTCCTACATGTTTTGATTTTCAATGCAGCACTGCTTGCACTCCAAGATTGCAGAAGTTTATTGCATTTCTGCTGTGGTCTCTCCAGAAGAAGCTGTGATTTTCTGTGAGGACAGAAAATGAACTGTCTGAAGTTTCTGCTGTGGAGAGCCACTTAACATGGAGGTTACAGGGCCCACCTTGCAGCAGCTGGCTGCTAGGGTTTTCCCGTGGCCATTCTGCTGCAACCTGAGGGGTGTAAATTTGGTGTCATGCTCTGCCCTGAGCTCGCTATGACCCTGAGCAGCTCATCTCTGAGCTGACATTGTAAATTGTAAATCAGGGACAAAAGTGTATTGCCAGGCTGTATATGGGAGGCAGAAATCTCTTCAGGGCAAATACTTTTAGTAACTTTGTGTTTTGCTTTTTTTTTTTACTTCCCGTCATTAAAAAAAAAAAAGGTGGAGACAAAACTCACACCCTTTTCCAGGCTTCCTGCCTTCCCTGTAAATGCTGCTAGGTAACTGAATGTGTATCTCACCAGTACATATAGGAATCGCACAAAGCGTCTTCCTTCCTTGACAGCTTGCAGTATGGGTGCTGCATAAGGTCGCGCGTCCGTTTTGATCGTACATCCGCGCTAACCTTGGGTAACGCTGCAGTAGCCAGCGCTGCTGTATTATGGAAGAATGAGCACTCAACAGCCATCCCCCAATTGCTCTCCCTCTATTTCTTGGACCTCTCCCAAGATATAAATAACGCAGTCCACCGCACAGCTGAACTGTTGGCATCTGTTGCTAAACCTAAATGAATTTTCATGTACATAGCTGCGAAGTGCCAGCAAACTGTTTTTCACAGGGCTGGACACACCTGTGTTGCTTTTCTAGTCTCTGGGTGCGTGCTGCCATGTACGGGCACTTTCTGCTGGGGGAACTGCATGTGCAACCCTCCTTCACCTGGACCCGACATGCCCTCCGACCCCAGGTCCCACCACTATCATTGTGGCCTTTCTGGAGCCTATTCCCTGTGCTCAAAGTGCCTGGCCAGTCCCCTGAAGTACACCTCTGTGGTAGGAGCAAAGCACAGCGTGGGAGGGGGAGAGGATTTCACGACAGCAAGCCACATGGGTATGTTTGTCCCTTATACTCTTGTGTGTCCATAGGCATCCCAGGGACAACTTTCCTGCTGCTTGTCCTGCAAAGTTTCTTTAAAGTTGTAGGACAGCAAGCAAGTTTCTGCAGGGTTCAGTGTCTTCCATGAGTCTTTGCACCTTGACCTTCCAATTACAAAGTACAGCACTATGTCCTCTCTCCGATGGCTATTTTATCTTCCCTGCCTTTCTCTTGCCACCCTAGTAGGTACCGAACAATGAACCACAGATGACACATCCCTGTATTTCTACTCTAAGTCCCATTCATTGTCTGGTGCAACTCCCTGTCTGTCCAGACATGGAGACCTGTGTGTCTGGTTTTGTGCAGCCCAAGCATTTTATATCAGTTGTGGCTCACACTTAATTTATTTTAATGTTTTGGACATTGGACCAAGAGGCTCCAGAGGCAGGAGGATTGTCCAGTCTCTGGGCTGGAAGGGAAGAAGAAAATGATAGCAATGGTGAAGAGGAGAGATGAAACCCATCTTCACCAGGAGAGACCTAAATATCCATTTTCATCTTACAGGGCTGGGCCAAGAAACCAGGCCATTTGTGCCATTTGTTTTAAACACAAGTGCTCCAAGAGCTGGGTGATTCAAAAGACAGACTTTGCCAGAGTAGGTTAAGCTATCAGGGTCTTTACTTGGTTGGTCAGGTAAGTAAAGGGACTAGGTAGAACCTGCCAGGTCCTGCCTAGAGCCTGGTCAGGAGCACAAGTGGAAGCTTTCAGATCAAAACACTCTGGTAAAGCAGACAGAAAGAAAATAAGTGGACTTTTCAATCTTTCACCTCTTTGGCCACTGGCCAGGGGACTGGGTTCAGACAAGGGCTTTTCTTTTTTTTTTTGTTTTTTCCCCTCCATTTCCCAAAGGAGGGTCAAACCATGTGCTCCTCTGCTGTAAGGGCAAGCATCCAAGGCATAGTGAATCACTGATTTCCAGTCAGTGATCTGCCCTCTCCTCAGGCAATGGGAAGTTTTTAACGTTGCAGTCTCACCCAGGCTGGAGACATCTCCCGTTTGAAGAAGACTGGAAGAAATTGGCACTGGAAGGCTCACACTTGTAAAAGTCCACAAACAAGGGTGTGCTGTAAGTGCCGTGGGGGCAAGAAGTTGTGTGATACAGAGAGATGATACCAGAATGAGATAGCATGCTTTCAAAATAGAGAAAAAACAGGTCATGAAGAAGTGATTCCAGATGGAGGAAGAGTCACCCCAGAGAGTGCTGGAGGTTCCTGTGCTTGGGAGATTTAATGCTGCATCAGGCAAACCAATGACAAAAATCAATACACAAACAAAGTGTTGCTTCAGCAAGGAAAGGGACTCAGTCGTACGGCTTTTGCAATTCCAGGTCAAAGCATTTGCATCACTTTGACACTAAGCCTTCTACAACTGGAGCAGACAACGTTTTACTAAATAACTCAGGGTAATGATTGTTGGGGCTTACACCTCATCATGTTGAGCTCAAGAAATCCTGTGGCCAGTGCTTGACTTCCTGGTCTTGATTTGTATAACTTAGCAGGAATCAACCTGGTCCTAAATGAGGCAGAAGCAAAATATCAATATACAGTGCTCTTTCTATGCTTGTGTGTATACGTATTCAGACAGCAAAGGGAATTATAGAGAATTTTTCCTCTCTTCCCAAGTTCATTGTGAATTCACCAAGGGGAAGTCATGCTTGACCAATCTGATAGCCTTTTCTGATGGCATGACTGGCTGGTAAGATGATGGGAGAGCAGTGGATATCGTCTACCTCGACTTTAGCAAGGCTTTTGACGCTGTCTGTCATAACAACCTCATAGGTAACCTTAGGAAGTGTGGGTTAGATGAGCAGACAATGGGGTGGACTGAGAACTGGCTGAATGGCAGAGCTCAGGGGATTGTGATCAGCAGTGTGGAGTCCACTTGGAGGCCTGTAACTAGCGCTGTTCCCCAGGTATCAGTACAGGCTCCAGTCTTATTCAACATCCTCATCAATGACCTGCACAAGGGGATAGAGTGTACCCTCAGCAAGTTTACTGATGACACAAAACTGGGAGGGGTGGGTGACACACCAGAAGGCTGTGTCGGCATTCGGTGAGACCTGGACAGGCTAAAGTGTTGGGTGGAGAGGAACCTAACGAAATTCAACAAGGGCAAGTGTTGCGTCCTGCACCTGGGGAGGAATAACCCATGCACCAGTACAGGTCAGGGGTTGACCTGCAGGAGACCAGCTCTGCAGAGAAGGACCTGGGAGTCCTGGTGGACAACAAGTTGACCATTACCCAGCAATGTGTCCTTGTGGCCAGGAGGGCAAATGGTATCCTGGGGCCCATTAAGAATAGTGTGGCCAGCAAGTCAAGGGAGGTTATCCTGCCCCTCTACTCTGCCCTGGTGAGGCTGCATCTGGAGTACTGTGCCCAGTTCTGGGCTCTCTGGTTCAGGAAAGACAGAGAACTACTGGAGAGAGTCCAAGTGGAGGGCTATTAGGATGATCAAGGGACTGGAGCATCTGTCTTGTGAGGAAAGGCTGAGAGACCTGGGTCTGTTTAGCCTGGAGAAGAAAAGATTGAGAGGGGATCTTATCTAACGCTTACAAATATCTAAAGAGCAGGTGTCAAGAGGATGGGGCCAGGCTCTGTTCAGTGGTGCCCAGTGACAGGACCAGGGGCAATGGGCACAAACTGGAATACAGGAAATTCCATCTCAAAATGAGGAAAAACTTCTTTACTTTGAGGGTGGTGGAGCACTGGCACAGGCTGCCCAAGGAGGTTGTGGAGTCTCCTCTGGAGCTACTCAAAACCAACCTGTATGCACTCCTGTGCAGCCTGCTCTAGTTAGCCAGGGGGTTGGACTAGATGATCTCTAGAGGTCGCTTCCAACCCCTAACATTCTGTGATTCTGTGATAAGCTGATGCTGGGATGCAACTTTTGCTTGGCGAAGGTAATGTCTTTCCTTCCTGTGTATTTAGGAAGATTCATATAGATTACCAGAGCAACTCATTCAGCATCATGCCTGAATCTCATTTCCAAGCATTGATTGGTGATAATGTATTCCTAGTCTTTCAAGTCACGGAGGTTTGCCTTTTCAAAGATGCTAATTAAGTTTGCTGCTCTTGATTATCAGCTTCACTCTGTAAACAACAGCCTTTTGGAAATCATAAGATGTGCCCTGCCAGCTTTCTTCTTTGAGGGTGAGCCTTTCAAAAAGGATGAGCTCTGCAGAAAGACTAAACTGAGAGGCATTGAATTTCTCAGCTCTGGAATCCTATTTCAGATCCTGCAACGGGCCCGAAATCAAGCAGGTTTTTGCCATCAGCCCTGGCTGTGTGTCGATATACAGTGACATCCACTCATGGTCCAGCTGGCTTTGGCATCACTGCCAGTGCTTGCTAAGAAAATTAAGCCAATGTGGAAACTAAACTAAGTACTATTCAGTGACTTCCCCTTCCCCTACAGCAGAAGAAAGGCACCTCTCATGGCTGTGACATGTGGGTTTCAGCTCGTTTCTTAGGCATGTTGGTTTACAGAGAGGTTGCTGGTGCTTGGGAGTTTATACAGGTATAGGAAGCATGTCAAGGGCTGAGGTGCTGGACTGGGATTTAGAGTACAGTTCTCCATATCTTCTCCAGTTCTGCCAGTTTAGAGAACCTAAATGCAAGACTTATACATCTTGCAGGGGGAACCGTTTCCCCACCCCAATTCAAAGTCACTCATTCCTTCCCTTGCAAGTTCATTTTCCAATGTTATTCTGAACCTGGGTGAGCCAGCAGGTACTCTGCTGCCCTAAAAACCTTTACAGTGACCAAGAAGCGGGGATGAGAGGCCCATGGGCTGCAGCATTTTTGCCAGTGCTCTTTCACCCTGTGGGAAAAGGCACATGGCTCTGCTCACAGAAGGGTGGATTCTGCACATTCAATTTCAGTTTCTGGTTTCGCTGCGTGGTCAAAAACTTCCTGACAGCAAGACCCTTGAGATGGGCATGGAGTCTGTGCAGGGATCAATTTCATCCCTACAGGCAAGCCCAGTTATCTCTAAACTTGGTGTTTAACTTGGTGTTTAGTAAGTATCAGAGGGTTTTGTGGCAGTTCTCTGCTTGTGAATTTGCCATTTTAATACCAGGACGTTCAGCTCTGAGAACTGGCACTAATTATTAATATACAGGCCCATGTCTTCTTTGTGCCTTTTATATCAGGTTGATTTAGGGCATCAGGCAAGCAATAGCAAAATAATCAGGTTACAGCTGAACCATCCCCCTCTCTACGTATGCATCCGTCACCTTTTCCCTTCAAGTGTTTACTCTGATTAGGTCTTTCCTGTTTTCCTCTTAAGTTCTGAATACTTGTATATTTTCCTTATTAGAGCTGATGAATGTTCTTTTTTCCACTGACATGTCAGTGTGTATGCTGCAGACAACCTCTATCACATTCCATTCTTCACTGCAGAGATGACACGAGTATTTCTCAGGTGCAACCCAGCATGCAGAGCTAGAACAGCATAAAGAAAGCAGTCCGTAAACCTGCAACTGTTCTCCCTGTTTATAATGATGTTGCCATCCCACCCCGAAAAACAGAACACTGCTGAGCCAAATGTAGGTATCTCTAGAAATCACGTGTCTGACGGAGTTAGTTAGCTGGATAGAGGAGGCTGTTTTCTTCAGGCATAGTTCTGATTACTTTGGGATTTGTGTGCTCCTGTTGCAAAGCGGTGTGACTCTGTGCGAGTGTGACTGTGTGAGTGCCCTGCAGGATCCTGCTTGTGGTCCCTCCTGGAGTCAAGGTAAAGGCACCTTGTGCCAGAACTGCCTCTGCCTTTCAGCAGAGAGGAAAATGACAGCCCAAGTCTGTGGGTTTCAATATCTTCACATGGGAAACAGAGGAAATCCTTCACCTGGAGAAGGCACATTCATCACCTTCAGGCTGGAGCACAAAACAGAGCCCTGTATCTAAACATAATGTCTGCTGGATACTGAGTGCTAAACATAAATGCACATGTACGCATACCACAGTACAAAACATCCCCTTCTGCCTCTTCACCTTTTAGATCTCCCCTCTTAACTCCCCTTTTCATCACCTAAATTAAAGTTGTCTGTGCTGACAGCTCCTTTGGTCCCTGATCTCAGCATCTCTGCAGGAGGGTTCATTTGCTGCTTCTACCTTCTGTCTCAGAAACTGCACTGCCCGCCTTGCCTACCGTCATGTGGCCTCCTGGTTGGGTCAAAATCCCACCAAACACACAGACCAGCCTTCCTTTAGCAGCCTGGTGCATCCCCTTCCCCTGCAGTACTGAACAGTTTGGGTCTGAGTTTTTCAGGGCATGATGTCTGATAGCTACAGACTTTAAAAGAGACATCCTGCGAATAGCCTCAATTTTTTTTTCCCCCTGATCATTGAGGAGTTTCAAGCCATGAGTATCCTGGTCTGATCTCATGTCTGACCCTACTTTGAGCAGGAGGTTGCACTAGAGACCTCCTGAGGTCACTTCCAGCCTGAATTATCCTACAAACCTGTAATCTTACTAACCAAGGAATCAGGGTCCCCCCAAACGACAGCAAAATGTGGTCCAAGAGACAGCATCCCTTCCGCTGTTCGTGTTTTCTTTCTCTTTGTAGTGGGACAGCACCATTAATGTGAGCAGGACGGTCACCTGGCTTACATGGGCAGCACTTCTCAGTCCCCCAAAAGTCCTGTTATACCCTTAGGTGCTCATGGCAGCCATCCATTAAAGAAAACCGTGGGACAGGCAGACTACCAGCAAGGCAGGCTTGGCTTTCTGAGTGGTGAAATCTCCCCTGTTTGTTTCTGTGATATTTGGGGAAATAGGGCTCTGTGTACACCCACTGAAAAAACATGCCTGTCCCAAAGCAACTCCAGACTCCCCAACCCCTTTTTTCTCATATGAACAGTTCAGCAAATCCCAGTGATCAGATAACTGCTTGGGCCAATAAGCAGCAATATTGATGGTCTGTCTTACACCACTTCTGCCTCATCTGGATCTCCATTTTCTTTCTTGTTTTTTCCCTACAGCACTCCAGATATTTTAGTTGTTTATTTAACTGGCTTTATTGCTGTAGCCATCTTTCAAATGCCAGCCTGAAATCTGCTAAGAAGCCAGGAACAAGGGAATTATAAGGTTTCCTTGCCAGGTGCCAAATGACAGTTATGGCACATCCTTTTGAAACTGGGTGAGAAGAAAAGGACTTTATTGAATATTTAACAGCTTTACACAGGAAGAATTTAAGCACTTTGTATGCGTCTGTACGTGCATATGTGCACTCTGAACAGATTTATTGCTGTTTAAACCACTGTATAGCATGTTGCTCAAAACAGGTGCGATGTAAGTGCATTTTGTTTTTCAGACCAAATGTGCATGTCTCTGTTATATCTTGTTACTAAAAAAGCAGGCAGTTCTCCTTATCACTCAGCCATTCAGGTGATATGAAGCTCACTAAAAAAAAATAAAGGGTGCAAAAAACACTTTGGTTTTCATTAGGATTTTGATTTTTGCATTGCTTGCCCCTATGTAAAAAGGCAGCCCAAAGGAAGTGCTGAAGACTCTAGGTCCAGATTTTCTGGTGTGGTCTGTGGTGCCTGATGAATCTATACAAGAGCTTATGTGGAAACTGTGCCCTTCGGTATTTCTGTTACCTCAGCAGCATTACCTCAGCCTTTAAGCCTAGAGAGTACAGACGAGAGTGGTATAAAATTGGGCAAAATGGTATAAAGCAACCTCCTGTGGATATTAATGCTTGGTGTATGACCCCTGTGCTATGTAAAAGGCACATTCTGGCTGAATGATCCGTATTTTTCCTGCCACAATTAGGAATTCAGACCCATTCTACACAGGGCCCAGAAGACTCTCATTCTACCAGCACTGACTTCAGTGGGAAAAGGGCAACGTACCCTATGGGATGAGTTTGTATGCATTCTTACTCAGTGTCACACAGGAAACCTGTGTCCCTACCAACTTCACTCATGTTTCTAAATCCTGGCAGCTTTGTCTCCATCCCTTTCCTTTTCAATGAGTTGTTGTTAATATTGCTTCTGCAAGGAGCTGAAGAGGGGATTCAAGGAAAAACAAATAAACAAGACACGTTGTCAAAACAGGGTGACCTGGTGTTGCATCAGCCCAAGTAATTTTAATGGTGAGGGTAGGCTGGCATGAATGAAGCAGGAACTGAGGAAGTGAACCAGGAGGGGAGGATAAAAGACACATTAACAAGTAAAAACAAAAGAGCAAGTAGCCAGAAAGTAAGAAAGTATAAATCAAACCAATTGCTGGGTATGCGTGGGCAAGTGCACATGCGCGTGCATTAGAAGCAAACTTTCTCTGGAAGACCAATGACAAACTTTCAACAGTTTTGAGCTGGTAGACAAAAAATGGTGCATTTGTGATCACCCAAAATTACAAGGAGTCTACTTGCCTATAACTTCACTGACATCAAATGAGTTGCCTTAAACCATGTATGCTCACGGTGTTTTCATTGTCATAAATTACTAACTAATGTCCAGATCATTTGAAAGAAAATGGACTTTTATTTTCCCCTGTATTTTGTTGTTGCTGACTACTATGCACTCCCATTTTCCAGTCTCATACTGGATCACGTAGAAAGCAAAATGTACCAGGCTACAGAATATGTATCCTGAAAATGTTGCTTAGTGATTCACTTGGGAAGAAAAGAAACATACCAGCAAACCCTGACTCACCCAGCTCCACAACGTAGTTTCACCAGACAGCATAACAGAGTGTTTCAAATGTCTTTATCAGCAAGGTATAAATGTATGTGGATCTACTAATCATTTCCAGGGATAGGGAAGGAAAAGAAGCCACTTTCCTGTTGACATCTATATTCGTTAAGTAGCAGCAAGGCAATGGCTGACCTCAGTGACAATGGATTTTTTCAATTCACTGGGTATTTTAAAACAATTCCTGGGAAGAAAACTCAAGATGAAACAGTATTTTTTGAAAGCTGTCTCCCTGAATCACAACGTAAGGGGTAAAATGCATCCTATGTCAAATTGTTCCATTTTAGCAAAACAAAACATTTTGTTTCAAAATATTTTGTATTAAAATATTTTGCATTTTTTCAATTTCATATTAATTTGGATAAAACATTAAGTGGATTGGAGCAGTACTTTCCAACAGTTAATTTTCAAATCACTGCAATTAAGCCATTTCAACTTGGAGATGAAGGGGTTGCCTTTAAGAGACAAAACCAGCAGTTTGACAAACCACCACGAATTTGAGACTATTAAGTATTCACATACTTCAGGAGAGCAAAATCTGCCTTTTTCCATCTGCAACAACTTGAGGCTGTGACACTTTTGCCTCGCCCTAATGAAAAGCATTATCAGCAAGTGCCACACATCTTTCATCCTTGCACAATTAGAAAGTGGGGAAAAAATTCCCAGGTGTGTGCCTTAAGTTAGATCCTTGCATCTATATTTAGACACATGAATTTCATGAGCAACTCAAGCTGTCAAGCCCCTGAAAGGAGCAATCCCTCCTTCCCTCCCTCCTCCCTGCCTGCTCACTCACTGTCATCTCCTCCTTGCCCTCTGCCTTGTGATCGAACAAGCATTAATGAAGTCCTGTGCTGAGCAGGGCTGGGAAAGAGCAAAAATGTGTCCCTTTAGCTTGAATCAGTGCCGTGATCTTTCACTCGGGAAGTGGTGGCAGAAAGGCAGGAGCAAGCAGCTGTGGGTAACAAAAGTGTTGGGCAATGCTGATCTGTCGCATTCAAAGAAATATGGTCCAACAAGCTGCCAGCAGCTACAGCTCTTTCTGTAGACGAAGGGAGTTTTAGGTAACTACCCCTGTTCAAAAGTGTTCATCTTAGCTCATATTACAGTGGGGTTTGGGGGCTTTTTTTTTTTTTTTTGGTCAAAAGTGAGAAAATAAAGATGATGGCACACGTAGAAATGCAGAGAAAGAAAGAGGGAATATTCCTGCACCTGCATAAATCCTGTCAATAAAAGGAGGTTTGAGTTAAAGTAATGGAGAATCTAACCATGATTAAAGCGTATCCCTAATCACAATGAACGTTTCTTAAGGAGTGAGTGCCATTAGGTCTCGACAAGAGAAACGACAGTGCTGAATGATTGCTGCCTAGCAAAATAAGTTTATTTTCTGAGCAGCCTGTGTGTTTTATTACCTGAAGCCTCTGGGGTCCACAGTATCATGCAGTAACAGTAGAAAGCACGGATGGATATCCCAAAGTGTTATTGTCAGGAGTGGGCAAAGTACTGGTTCAGGAGAAACTCCTAACACAACTGGTTGACTGCCGGCTTCCAACAAGTATTCCCAGTTTCATTGTCTGGAGTACGGAAGCATTAGAAGACACTTTTTCCTCTAATTAGTACTGCGTACTTATGGTTATATCCCATACCATGATTTCTAAAATGAAAATGCATATCTGAGAGATATTACAGGAATTGGGGTGAAGGGATACTGAGGTATATTTTTGGTTAATCTGTACAGGCTTTTGCAGAAGTGGATAGTAAGTGAATTACTGTTTCTCTGTTAAATAGGTCTGTCTGTTTTACAAATAATTCACATGCCCTTCATGTGCTAGGAAAGCAGTTATGAATAATGAGTGAAAGGTGTTCCTGATGACATTTGAAATGCTAATTAATACCTAGGAAACTATGGCTCATTGAAAAAAATTTTACATGTTTTACTTTTGTGCGTATGTGCATGTCTGTCTGTCTTCCACAGGCTGGAACAAGAAATACAGAAATTAGAAAGTGAAGAATCCCAAATATCTGCCAAAGAACAAATCATTTTGGAGAAACTAAAGGAGACTGAGAAATCCATCGACAACTTGCAAAAGGTATTTAAAAAAAAAAAAAAGACACTCGGGTACAGATTGAAACCAAGGGAGACTCTCAGCACTGTTTGTAAGCAGCAGTTATAATTCATGCATTTATGGGAAGATTGAGGGCAATTGTGGAGCACGTAGCTCAAACCAAGATGAACAAGACTAGAAAAGATACAGAGGCGTCAGATCTATTTTGGTTGGGTTATTTGGATTTCCCCTTCCTACCCAGCTTTTTCTGAAGAGGGATTTCAAAGATTATCTCCCCAGCTTATCTGCAGGGAAACAATGTAAGCATTCAACCCCACTGAAAGATGTCAGCAGGATCCTGAAAGACATCTCAAACTTCCCTGCTCCCAGTGGCACCCAGAGATAGTGGCATTCACCACAAATGCCACTTCTGAACATTACAGCCTGCAAAAAAACAGCAGTGTTCTCCTTTTTGTTTACACCATGTCCCCCTCTCTCAGCCTCTAAAGGCACCTCAACCTGAGGAGCCACATCCCCAGTTACCCATGTAAAAATTACCAAGAATCATAAAAGCAAGCCTAGCATAAAAATCAAGACTTCACGCAAATTATATCGAAAATATAGAAGGTTTAACAAAGCGTCTTACTTTTTTCCTTCACAGAGTTTCTCGCACCAGGATGGTGGTAAGTGCCTTTTTATTATTGTATAGCTTTGGGTT
Source organism: Vanellus vanellus (assembly GCF_965231255.1). Classification (NCBI taxonomy): domain Eukaryota; kingdom Metazoa; phylum Chordata; class Aves; order Charadriiformes; family Charadriidae; genus Vanellus; species Vanellus vanellus. The sequence continues at coordinate 10,251,921 of NC_138908.1, forward strand.
TAACAGGGGTTGTTACTATATCTTTGTTGAAAAGGTTTACAGAGTGGGGGATCTTCTCTTCATTGTATGTTTCTGATTTATTGCTACAGCCAGCCATTACCTTTTTCTTTGGTATTGCTATAGTGCAAGCACAAATGTCACTATTGTGGTGAAACAGTATTCCTTTGGCAGAGCTCCACCTCTTCTTATGTGTACACACGGGGAAAGAACAGCATGGATGACTTAAAACAGACATCATGCAACTACTATGTTATTGACCCCTTTCACCACATGATAGCCCTGCACTGCAGGCTCCTTTTCACCTCGTGGTGGTCTATCTTATCCATTGTATGTGCTCATGCTCTGTTCATAAACAGTTAAATACAATGAGGACTATTCCTAATATACAGGAACAACTACTAAAATTAGATTACTTCACTGATGAATGAAATTGTGTGATGATTCTTGCAGAAGGAAAACCTCCCATGGGTGGATGAGGATGCAATAATTCCTTGTTTATGAACTCAGTGTCCCACTATGTATGATCAGTCTAAATACTGAGCTATAAATTCAGGTGTCTGAGTCAGCAAATAATATGGTTGGTTCCCAGGAAGGTGGAGAGACCCTTGTAGTGCCTCTCCAGGACCCTTAGGACGAGGAAGGATATCATGCTGCTCCACCTGTACATAACTGTGGTCCGGACACTCAGTCTCAGTACGTGTCTTTGAACAGAAAAGATTCAAAATACTGAGGTCAAGACTAGCTCCCCGAACTGCTGACAAACCATGCCCAACTGTCCTGTGAGTATAGAGGAGAAATATGTAGGATGATCCTAACGGTAAAGCACTGGGACACAATGGAAGGTTAATACGTAGTATGTGATCTGACTTGGACCTGTCTTTTTGAGGTGATTAATATTACTTAGTAAGTTTTCTTTTTAACTCAAGGATCTAGTTCAGAAATTTTCAGTTTTGTTAGCAATATAATTCAAGTTTTACATTAAATCACATTTACATTAAATCCCATTCTTGGGGAAAAAAATAAAGTGCCAGATAGGATGCTGCATGGTAAGAACTTATTCTTCCTTCCTCCTGAAGCATTTAAAATTGGCTACTTCAAAGTAGATAAAGATCCAGAACGGCAAATATTGTCTACCTATGCAGAGTTTCAACACAGTTGTTGATAATTCCCAAAAGAGGAATAGTGCCTACGGAATTAGCACCCAAAGAGCACAGGAGCTTTTATGACTTCTGCAAGGTGCAGTCTGCCTCTTCATGCATGTAGTGATAAAATCGGAACCAAAGGAAGTCCCAGCTAGCAAGTACGAAGCAGTAGTTTCCCTGAAGTTATTTTCTTGTAGCAATGTAGCATTTCAGTGGGTTCAAGAGGAGCCTCACCGCTCTCCAGATTTTGCCTGCTTTCAGTGGATCCCTCCCTCACAGACTGAGCCAGAAGCAAGGACAGGTCATGATTTCTGAAGGGTAACAGAAAACTACAAAATTATGCCAAAGAGAAAAGAGTGCCTCTGGAATAAATGTGCAAGCAGAGGGAGCAGGGGATAAGTGAACTGGTACCTCTTCTCTTCCAGACCACTCGCTTTACAGATCTTGTCTCTTCCTCTCAGCAGCTGGTCCTCGTGGGCTGGGGTGGGCTGGGGTCATCCTCTAAACTACCATACTCTGCTCCTCTAGGGATGACCGAGGCTGCGAGCTGTCCTGTTAGCCCTCCCACTGTGGTGGGCACGATGTGACCGTACATCTTCACATGCTGAAAAGCTGAGTAGGTCCTCTGTGTTCTGCCCTCTGACAACAGTTTGTGAGGGTAGCTGATCAGAGCAGGAAGAAAACACACGCATAGCTAGCTGCAATCACTTTGGTACCATAGATTTTTCCTTCCTTCAGAAACATGTAGGACTTGCTTTGTTGCAGCATATCAGCCATCTGGCTGGCAACCATCTGTAACGCATGCTGTAGAGGAAAATGGTAAGAGCCCTTGGATAATACAGGAAGGCTGTGTAAAACATGGCTAAAAAACAACATCAACCTACTGGGGCAATGTCTTCAATTGCTGCCACATCCTGATAGACTTCCAGTCCATAAATCTCACATTAGTTTACCCTGTGTCCATCCCTCCCTTTATTCTTAATGCGATGACTGTACAGAAAGGGATTTATCATCATTGTGTCCGTGTGCATGTTTTTGTGCCTTAGATATTATGGTGACAGAGCTTTTGAGTACGCAGAAAGCACAACTACAGGGAGCTCAGAGCCCAGAGGGGTCCAGGTGAAAGCTGGGAGGGGAGGGGAGAAGTGGTGGTGAACACCACTGGCCTATCAAGTGACTCTGTGTCCTTCCCACCTTTCCCAGAAAATAGCTGTGTTTGGCAATGAGCATTTCTGAGCTTCAAGTCATCCCGGCACAATAAACACAAATCCCATGTTTTCCAGAGCAAGAACGCACTTTGCCTTCACAGATCACAACACGAGAGAAAGCAACAGAAATATTGAGGCTGGGGCCTGTGGACCTGTCACCTGCAGTCGTGCTTCTGCCAGTTCCTTGGTGGCTTGTCACTGACATGCTTTTCATTAAACAAGGCCTGAGATGATACTAGGAACAACATAATTTGTTGATGCTCAGGTCTGCAGTCAAAACCAGGCATGCTGTAGTGCTATTCTGCATGCACATCATGAACAATGGAAAGGAGAAAGCTCTTACTCCATGTGGCAGATGTTTATGGCTCAATGTACATATAAAATAAAAGCCACCTTTAACATCTGATGTAACTCCCCTGAGTGCTGAATTTCACTCGGGGTAAATTTGTCCTCTGCAGTCTTTGGCCACCTGTATGCAAACTACACGCTGCTACTTATGACGAAGGTGTGCTCCCAGCCCAGAAAGCCAACCGCATCCTGGGCTACATCAAAAGAAGCGTGGCCAGCAGGTTGAGGGAGGTGATTCTCCCCCTCTGCTCCACTCTGGTGAGACCCCACCTGAAGTACTGTGTCCAGCTCTGGAGCCCTCAGCACAGGAAGGACATGAACCTGTTGGAGCAAGGCCAGAGGAGGGCCACAAAAATGATCAAAGGGATGGAGCACCTCTCCTTCGAGGAGAGGCTGGGAGAGTTTGGGTTGTTCAGCCTGGAGAAGAGACCTTATTGCAACCCTTCAGAACTCAAAGGGGGCTTATAAGAAAGATGGGGACAGACTGTTTAGTAGGGGCTGTTGTGATAGGACAAGGGGTAATGGCTTTAAACTAAAAGAGGGTAGATTTATACTAGATATAAGGAAGACATTTATGCAATGAAGGTGATGAAATATTGGTGGACAGGTTGCCTGGAGATGTGGTAGATGCCCCATCCCTGGAAACATTCCAAGTCAGGTAGGATGGGGCTCTGAGCAACCTGATCTAGTTGAAGATCTCCCTGCTCATTGCAGGGGGCTTAGACTAGATGACCTTTAAAGGTCCCTTCCAACCCAAGCTATTCTATGATTCTATGACTCTATACTTCAGCCAACATACAGAAGCCACAATTACAGTAACTCTACAGTTTGCACAAACCTCTGTTTGAATTTGGTATGTATTAGCATACATTTGGCAAAGGTATGGCTCTGAAAACCTGATCTTCATTGTTAAGTTCCCAGCACACTGCTTAGAGACCGTTCTGGTTTTCTCTCCTCTGATCTTGATCAGCTGTGCAGCCCAACAGCAAAACAGACCAGCATGTCCTCAGAGGAGTCAAGTACAGATCTTTGTAGAGTGCTTTCCAGGTGTCCTATAAAAACTCATCAGCAGTTGTTTTTCAGTTGTAGGGTTTAAAGTAACTTTTTAATTTGATCTGCATCTATGGCTGCCACAATTACAGCACCTCTTGCCACCTGAGTAAAAACCAGTGATCACCAACCTTTGCAGCCTGTTAGCCAATTTCCCACCCATCTCACAGACCACCCCATCCAATCCCTATCTTGACAGTTTGTCAGCAGAAGGCCATGGGAAACAGTGTCAAAAGCTCGCTGAAGTCCAAGTACACAACATACACTACTCTCCCCATGTTGGCAGAAGACGTTATTTTGTTGTAGAAGGTGATCAGGTTAGTCTGTCATGATTTGCCTTTGGTAAATCTGTGCTGGCTTTTCCCAATCACCCGCTTCATTTGGTTTGTAATAGTTTCTAGTTTCCATCGCTTTCCCAGGGAATGAAGTAACAGTAATGGGCCTCTAGTTTCCTGGGCCCTCTTTTGGTCCCTTCCAGTAGACGGGTATGACATTTTCCCTCTCCCAGTCACCAGGGACAACCCCTGATCTCCAAGTCTTTCCAATATTATAGACAATAAGCCCCAGAGGGTGGGGAGACAATAAGCCCCAGGTGGAACAGCCCTGCCCAGGGAGCCAGTATTTGCAGAAGACCTTAGGCACTAATTTTAGTGGTAGTCAGACTTTTTAAAGATAATCCGGCCCTTGCAAAATGAGCTCATATGACATTTGGCCACAAGCCCCTACATGGGAGCTATTCTGAGCTGTTCTGAAGGTTTAGTTGAAGGTTTAGTTTTGTGTAAGTACCCTTGAAGGATTATCCAGCCCCATATGTTTTCCCAAGCACTTGTCTGTCCGGTAGTATGGAAGAGTGCCATAGTGCTAAAACGCAGTTTGTTGTAAGTAGTACAAAAAGCCACAGGACATGTTTTATAGGATCCTTGGATATTAATAACCCATCAAAGGCTGAAATTAAGATATTGAATGCAGTCAGTTCAAATGCTTTAATTTATGTTGTCTTACTTCTCATGCAAACGAAATGCTAATTTGCATCTCATCCACTCCTTGTAAAATTGATCTCCCTTGTCCTGTTTAAAGGTGCTAAATGAAACAGACCTTGTTGCCAGCAAGATAAAGGAAAATGAGCATGTTCATTTTGTTGGGGTGGAGGGGAAGACAGGAACTGGCAGAATCATCCAAGCCCCAACTTCTTCTAGTCAGTTACAACATTTCTGACACGTAGTACCACCACTTGCTTCAGAAGAAAATACACGAGAATCCTACGCCCAATGTCCCCACCATGGCGCTCCCTTCTCAGGACAGTAATGAGAGATTGTCAGGAGCCTTGGAGCTAATTTTTTAATATATTATTCTAAGTAACATCCATAGAGGTTTCTAAACTGGGTCAATATTAACAACCCCTGACACTTACCTAGGTATTGTCTCCTAACACAGGATGCAAAAAAAAACCCTAACTTACTAAGGTCCACAGACATGTATAGCATCAAAGTGGGAGTTTTGCCCTCAAGTTGTACAACTTATCTTGCTTACTGCTAGACGTCAACCATGCTAGCTGCCAGGACAGTCAGCTCAGTTCCCTGTACAGGCACTGGGGCACAACAAACATTTGCAAAGAATTCTGCCTCCTGCAGTGTCCTGGGATGAGAACTGTACCCTAACCGTGCCTATTTATTCTCACGGACTGCAAAAGAAGTAAGGATGATTAGTTAAGCAGCGCAATGCATTGATTACACCCACGTGTGGACAGACAGGTCTGTCACTCAAGTCGCTGGATGAGTATGTACTGAAACTACTGTTCCAGCGGTACACTCTGCAGGGTGAATAATTACTAAATTTCTGCCATTTCCAGAACACAAAGTGCCTTCTTATTCCGGCCCAGAAACACAGTACCCACTTCTTTCTTCTGAGAAATTACTTCAGTTTTCAATAATAGCCTGCTCATTTGCTGGTGATATTTCCCAAAATAACAACACCAAGCATTGTACCAATTTCTCATCAGAGGCAAGAAACCCTGCAAAAGAAAGCAGCTGTTGCTGGCCATTGCTCAGTCAGCTGTGTCCTAAACAATTATTTCTCCTAGGCTCAACTGCTAAAAATAAAAAACTTTGAGGAAACAGTATGCATTGAAAATATAAAAGCCCATTTGCCAAGACTGCCATTTGTCCACTGAAGTATGAAATAAAATAATATTTCCCTGGCTGAGTTCTTTTTCAAATTCATGTGTTACAAACTGAACATATATAATAACTTCCTGGCTTTCTGGAATGAATTTGCACTACGCCTCTGTGCTACCCTCCTCTGACACAGAAAGGGGGAAAGGGGACCACCTTACCTGAATCACCTACAGTGCTCCATGGAGGGATGGAGAATCTTCCTGGTGACTGTCATCGCTACCTTCATGCACCCAGCAACACTGGTGGTCACCACAGGCTGTTAAGGCAGTAATAACACCAGGCCCAATTTTCATGCCGAAGGAGCAGACTTTGGGATTAGAGGTGGCACATCATGTCTTCGCTGAGGATGCCACCAGGTGCATGGTTTTTTTCTGGAATGGGTGCTAGCCCATGGGGAAAGTGATGAAAGTATCTCCCTTCACCAGATGCAGCCAAGCAGCCTACAACAGGACACTTCATTGTTCTCTCCTTCCACCCATCCACTTTTATGGTCTGTGCTGATTTTCCTATCTCACGGGCTTATAACAACAAGAGACACCAAGGAAGGCAGATTCTGCCTCCTACCCTGACACACGGACCAGGCCGTACCAAAGGCTCAACAACTTAAATTATAACCAGCAAAGTACCTTTGGAGGGAAAAGAATGGTTTGTTTCACACCAGACAGGATCTTATGTTTGAACAGAAATGTAACCATTTCCATACAAAATTGAAAACATTTCCAGCTGATAGGAACTAATGTGATTTTTTTTTTTTCATTTTGATTTGGCGCCTGAACTGTCAGTTATTTTCACATCTGAGCTCTGTGTTTAGCTCCGCCACTGAATGCTAGCAGAATGACAAACACTATCTAGTTCTATTTAACCCATCCACAAAACATGCCCCAGTAAATATATGTAAGTTTTTTTAATGTCTCTTCTAAAGAACATATTTAGCTTATGCTAAACAACCATAACTTCAAATGTGAAACAAGTCAGTCCTTTAAAATGACTTTCTACTAGTTCAGGGTTTGTTAATGAATGATGCCACTGCAGAACTGGCAGGCGCTTCATACCTACTGAAGGTCACAACAGATACCTTATCAGTATCTACACGTGATTTCATTATTAGCTAATTTTCAGCTTTAAGAACAAAAAGCCAAATGCTAGTTCAATAATATTGGAAACCACCAGTGCAAAAGAGTTGGCCTTTCATCCCATTCAGTCAACACTAGCATTTTTAGGCTTTTATATCTCTATTTGAAATGTCATGTATTCTGGGTATCACGTTAGGTTTGTTCCTTATGTTCCCTCTCTTTCCCCCACGTTTTAAAGGTCACAGACTTGATAAATCCAGAACATCCTGACAAATAATTTTATATGTTCAACTGACATAAGGTTTGAGTCATCTGGACCCATTCCCTCCTGCCTCAGCTAGTCTATTGAACACCAATCACACGACAGTGACTTTGCACTTTGTTTGCTTTGATCCAATTATGTAGTACAAAGCTCCAGTGACTATTGTCAGGGCTGACAACACTCTGCTGTCTAAGCAATGAAGCCACTGGGGCTCGTAGCATGAATCTAACTGTTTCCTGTTCTCTGACACCAGATGCAGTAAATTACATTTACTCTCAGATCCCTGAACTCCCAACCCTCTATTCACGAACAGCAGAGCCAGTTCCTGGGCGGGACGGAGCAAGCAGAGTAGCTGGTAAGTCTCAAGGAGCAAAGCATTATAATACCAGTCCAGTAGCCATGAACTTTTTTTGTTGTATTACCTTAATGGGCCTGGTGTCCCGATATCATTTAAATGCCAGGAAATGCCGCTTGATTTGTATTTTGTAAATAAGTCAAGGCTTTTTGAGCAGCAATGAGCACTCGCAAAACAATGTTGTTGAACTACATACAAGTGGCATAGGAAACGCATCCAGATTTTTTACGTGGAAACATTCAGTTCTTTCCATCTCTGCTCATACAAATACATGGTATTTAGGCCAAGGTGTCACCTCCTCCGTTGCACCCATGCAACTCCCATTAGATGAAGAAGACAGACAGGCACTCACAAGACCCCATACGTGCTTCAAACGTCTATGTCATTTTATATTTATTTGTATATAATTCTTTCTTCTTGGGGGAAAAGTGGGGAGATTACAGCATGTTTTGTGCTTGGAGTCATATAGAGAATTTTCTAACACTTATTTTTCTGATTGAGTATGTCTGTTAAATGCAATAACATGATTGTTAAAAGCTGTATGTTTTTCTTATTTTCAAGATCCTTCTTTTCTAAACAATGCATTCCCTATCTTAAGACTAAATTGCTGGTGGGTACTTAAGAGATGTCCCAAGGATTGGGAGTGAAAGGTGGCTTACTTGAAGAATGGGTGAACAAGCATAGCAAAGCAATGTCTGCAGCTAAGACACTGTGCACAGCTATGGGATATGTCATTATGTTCAGAGGTTGTGTTGCAAGCCATTCCAAAAGCTTCCCTTCCACCAGTGCTTATCCTGATCTGTCTTAAAAGCAAGCTTTTCCCTGTGTGTTTTGTGCCATTTTGTCAACACCAAGTATACAATAATTTATTTCATTCTTCAAATGACCCAGAAGCCTTGTTCATATAGTCCTTATGAGAGTATCGTGTGTGTACAGTAGCTTAAAGAAAAGGCACAAGCATATATGCACAAAGGTAGACTGTAAGCATCCATTTCAAAACAAGCTTAAAGTCTATTAAGTTTTTTTTTTTTTTAAAGAACAGCCTCTGAATCCACATAACAGGCAGAAGCCAGATCCTTTTGTCTGTACGTTGGGATCTTGTTGTCATGAAGCACTGCCTCATGTTACACTGTAATTAAAGCTCGTGCAAAAAAGTTGTACTTGTGAATACGGGCTGTCATCTTCATGTACTGCTTTCAGTTCCAACTTTATTGTCAGATAGTTTTGTGTTGTATTAATAGAGCACATTTTGCAGTAAATAAGCTCTGGTTAAATAAAGATATTTTAGAAGTCAGCATTAGTTCAATTTTCAGCTACTTTGACAAGCTGGGCTGCTAGGTTTTCCTGCAGAGAGCGAACATTATGCATACGGGCAGATAAGGCAGGTTCTGTTATTCACTTCTCCTACAGCAATGCATTTCACTAGTGAACAGCTTTCTAAGAAACTCATGTATATTTATGCATTTACGTGCACAAGTTGTTTTAATGTCATCCCTGGGGCATGACATAAAAAGATATTGACATAACAGCATGTTATGTCAATATCTTAAAAACACTACCGCTGAAATCACAGTAGAAGAAATGAAAAGAAAATGTTGACAGTGGCAAATGCTTAAGCAAATTAGCCAAACACAACATACACAAGGACCACACCTCTACACTTTCTAGATCAGATCAGCCAGTATGACAGAGTCTTCCAAGCAGTGCTAGAACTCGTTGCTCAAAAGTGTTCCTAATAGGTAGGATGTTGTTATTTATCAGTACTCCATACCATAGGTAAAAAGATGTATCTTGCAATTCTTCTTTAATATGGCCAGGTCCACATAATTTAACCAGCAGATTTTCCCCACCTGCTTCTGAATTCAAGCCTATTATACAAGCCTTCTTTTAATGCACACTACTGAATGACATTTGTTCATCGAAACAGGGAGGGTCTGGCAGGTTGCACCCTATTCTGCACTAAAAATATATGCAATAACATGGTACTCAACCAATTCACAGGAAAATCAGCAGCCTTTACTGAAAAGTCATGCCCCATACAATATTTTTATTTTTCAAAGAAGAGAAGAAGCACAGGAGTTCCAGAGGACCTCAGAATGCTGCTTCTCACCAAGAAGGTAGCAGGCAGCCAGTCAGTGGGCTGGCAGTGCCCTCTCTACAGGGCTGTGCTGCTCAGGACAAATTAAGAACTTCTGCCCATCAGAGATGATTTTCTGGATGTGCTGTTTCTCCCCCATAGTTCAGCTTTGCTTCAGTTCAGCTGGCTGCCATAAAAAATCTGCCAGTGTGTCATTTCTAGCATCTGCACCGTAGGCTAGCCAACCCCCACTTTTACCTCTGAAATGTTTGCAGATGTTAAACAATATCTGCCTGAGCAGCGCTGGTGAGGTCAGACGATGTTCAGAGCCCACTCACCCAAGGCCTAGGGGCCAAGCTAATAAACAAAATTCCTGTTTCTTTCCTCCTCCCCTCACCCCCACCCAAGAAGCTGCACCTAGAAGGGAGCAAATTCCAGACTGTCAGTGGTGGCACCTCCATCTTTTTGTTTCATTACCCCTATAAGTTGGATTAAAGTCTTCAGGCCAGAGTAACTTGCATGAGACTTGAAGGACACTTGGCCACCAGCTCCTGGGCTGGGACAGTCTCGAGTAAGTGATCCATGCCAACTGCTCACTGAGCTGCACCATGGTGCAGTCTGCCACAGCTCCTCAGAGCAACCTGCTCCCGGGCTACTGGCCTTGAGGCAACAGCATTTTTTCTTATTTCCAGCCTAAATCCCCTCTGCTTCAGACCATGTCAGCTGCCCCTCCATCTCCTGAGGCACACGGCGGAGCAGAGCCCACCTCTCACGCCCGCAGCCTCCTCCTGGATGCTGTGGCTGCTGTGAGATGGCCATGGGATGAAAACTCCAGCACGGGGAGGGAGATCAGAAAACCGGTGTCCCTACTTCCACATGAAGATAGGCACCCTGTGCTCAGGGTCATGACAGCTGTGGACACAGCTGGTCCATAAACCTCCCAAAGCAGTGGTAAAACACAGTCTTTAGGGATATTCCCCTAGCTTGCAATGGTCAAGGTGAGATCCCTGCTTCTGCAGCCCACTCCAACCTCCAGCAACCCCTTGCTCCAGAGGCAGCAACGCTCCTTCACCCACCGGCACGTCCATCCTCCAGCCCCATGCAGGTGTCTGTGCAGCATTGCACCTGACCTAACCAGCCCTTCCAGGGCCGACCAAGGTCTGAGCAGAGGCACACAGCACATAGACAGCCAGACCCTCATTTGACTGGGCTGGCTACCAGACTGCACCCCCGGGGGCCAGAGGAGGCTGTCTCACAGGGGCCAGCATGCACCCACTCGGCAATACATGAATTTTCTGCCTAGAGCTGTAGGGGGGGTCACGATGCATGTCATGATAAATTTCCTATTGCTAATGAAGTACTTTGCTTTAAGGATACAGAAAAAAAAAATCTACTATGTGTGAATAATAAGACTGAGAGAATATATTCAAGCAAGAGTAATTTTTTTATATTCATGATTTTTTTTAAATACAAGCAAACAAAGCTACATTCATTTGGGGGGTAAGGATCTTCTATACTCACTTGAAAATAAGTCAGGAAAAAAAGCCAACACATCAGTTTGTGGTGTCCCTAGGTAAGACAAATCACAGTTATACCACTGAGGTTCATTGGTGGAAATGGTCACCATAAGTTTCACGAACACTTGTCACTGCCTGTGGTAATCTGTAATTAAGTGTGTGTGGATGTCTGTCCAGGAGCCAAAACGTCCTCATCTGCACACAAGGAATGCTTAAATAGATGACAGCTTCTGGAAAATCTGTGAGACCTTTGCACATTTGTCTTTGAAAAGCTGTCTAGTGAGATGCCAGTGTATCTCAAAATGGGTGTTAGAGCAGTGTAGACTGCCTGTCTATTCCTACTGTGTGGTCTCTACAGTTTCCATCTTGTTACTGCGTCCTTCTTAACTGCTAGAAAAGCTTCTTTGCTATTCTGAAGCAGCATCCCTCACATGCATGTTTTTACCTGTTGTTTCATGACACTTTGAAAATTAGTTTATTATTACTTTTTTCTTTAACTTTGGCAAAGTTGGTTAGGGCCTAATTAAAATAAATAAGGGAGCATTTCTTGGCCATTTTATACATTCTTTTAACTTGCAAGCAGAGGTCACTGTCAATGCCTTGGTGTAGAAGCTGAGAGATCTGCCCTGCCACGCATCGGCAGGAGAGATTATCCCATTCCTGTGTCATTCTGTTTTCCCACCTGTAGAACAGGGGTAAACAATGTTTCTTCACCTCTCTAAAATATTTTGAATGCTACGGATGGAAGAGTTAAGCAAGAACAAGCATTGGTAATAAGACAGTCTGGGTGTTACTTGCAGCAAACAGAACTTGTTACCAGCTAACTGGCAGTTTGATGGCAGAGAAGGAGAAGACAGCAGAGAGGCTCCTGGAGATGAGTTTCTCTCTGAGTTTTGAGGCAAGTTCAGAATGGAAAGGTTAAGGGCAACCTGCATGCTGTCACCTCCTTTTGTCTAAATTACACCTAACCCAAGTGCTCTTGACACTCCTAATTGATCAGAGAAAGCTCCATGCAACGTGAGCTGGAGCCACGGGTATGCCTGGCCTCCAGCTGCATAAAAAGCTGTAGTATAATAACTATCTCTGTCCACAGCGTTGCATCCCACCTCTTAACGTAGAACACTTGGCCCTTTAGAAGCAGGAGGTAGGAAAAGGGGCACAGTAGTTTTCTTTGTCTTTTTGGCAATTAACCATTCACTGGCTTTTTTTGTTGTAACATGCACTTCCTCTCTTGTTTCCATTCAAGCTTTGTGCACCATGGAAATTAATGTGGAGAAAGACAAACAGACAGGAGAGACCAAGATTGTCTCTGCTTCACCTATTGGCCCAGATGAGGCCCATCAAAGAGGATTCAAAGTCTATGATGATGGTACCAAGGTAGTCTATGAGGTTCACTCTGGTGGCACAGTGGTAGAAAATGGAGTACATAAATTAAGCTCAAAGGATGTAGATGAACTTATGCAAAAAGCTGGACAATCAAGTGTAAAAGGAGGGTATGAAACAATGACTGTGTCAGACAGAAATGCGGTAGCCGATGGAAACCTTAGTCATATGAAGGAGCAAATGCTCTTCAAGGAGGCAAAGCTGGAAATGGTACACAAACCCAGCAAAGGGCATGCTGTGAACCCTCAGCCCCAAGACAAACCCTGCGTTGGCGAAGCCCTGGAAGCCAGCGCAGATCAGCCGGTGACAATGATATTTATGGGCTACCAGAATATCGATGACGAAGAGGAGACGAAGAAAGTGCTGGGCTATGATGAGACCATCAAGGCAGAGCTGGTCCTGATTGACGAAGACGACGAGAAGTCATTGCGAGAGAAGACAGTGACGGACGTCTCCACCATGGATGGGAATGCCGCTGAGCTGGTCTCTGGCAGGCCCCTGTCGGACACGACAGAGCCCTCCTCTCCCGAGGGGAAGGAAGAGAGCCTGCCCTTGGAAGCTGCCCCAGGTACACAAAAGAAAAAGCGCTGTCAATGCTGTATTGTCATGTGAACACCTCCTCCTTCCCCGCTCCGGGCAGCTCCTGCTCCATCACTTACCTAGACCTCACTGTACTTCTAACTGCAATACTGTGAACTGGAAGTGAATGCCTCCATTGCCTTGCAGTTGGGTTGCTTTGCTTTCTAGTTCTTCAGGAAGAGGAACGCATGGTTATTTTCCCATCAGACATACTATTTGGGGTTTGGGGAGGGGTTGGGGAGCTTTTTGCTTCTTTTTTTCTGTTGTTGGGGGTTTTTTTCCTTAATATTGCAGAGTGAGAGACAAATGGGAAATGGAACAAATGTTTTCATATTTATTTGATTTTTATATATATAATATATATATAATGAAAACACTTTTTACATTTTTCTTTGGATATCTGGCAGGCTTGATCAGATTCCTAGGATTTTGTGGGAGTCTGAGTTTCACAGCAGACAGATATGAGAGCCTTAAAAAAATGTTGCTTCTCTTTTTTAAGAAAAATCACATTTAAGCTTTATCTTATAGATCCTATTTTTTATTTCTTGGGAGGAGGCTTAGATCATTTTACTGTTTTAATTTCCTAAAACTCAGACAAGTCTTTCCCAAAAAGTTTGCATAGTTTTGTTTTATAGTATCTTTCCAGTTTAGTTTGCGGTGTCAGAAAAACCCATTAGCCATTTCTGCTTATTGGTGATACCAAAAGTGGACCTTAATTATTCTTTCTGGAAAATGTATGAATGATGATTTTGCCTTATATAAATCTTCCAGATTACAGTATTGTGTGTATACTTCATCTCCCCAAATTACAGTTGAAATTAACTTGACATGAAAAAGATGCAGCTGTCACACCAACAGAAATGGAGTCACTGATCTAATTACTTGCCTTTCAGTAACTCTGCCAATGTTTATACATGAAGTTTTCCCGCTGAACTCCAGTAGATGAGAGATACTGCTTTCTATTTCCTTAGAACATAAATGAACTTCTCTCACAGTCTGACCCTGCTCCCACTGGATTCAGTGACAAAATTCTCAGTGCTGGGAAGGGCCAGAGTTTAATTTTGTAATTCTTAGGGAAGCGTAATTTCTCATAGAGTGTACCTCCAGAGCACCTACGTAATGACAGGTGATGGGTCTGATCCTGCCCTGCTTGCCCAGGTAAAACTCACGTGGAGGACCACAAGAGTTTTTTCGGGGCAGCTGTTTCAGGAGAAGATCCTACAGCCTCAAGGCTAACATTTTCAAAAACTGCTGGTGGTTTTGGATGCTTCAGTTTCAGGTGTGGGACACTTCACAGGCCTGGTTTCCAGGAAATTTTTCATCATCTGCCCTCTCAAAACCAGGCCTGCTAAAAACAACATGAGGTGAAAATGTAAAAAGGCAAAGGCATCCAAAATCCGTAGATGTTTCTTTGTTTCTTGGTCCTTTGATTCTTCTAACTACAATGAAAAAGCAGCCAGCTTTTTCATGGCGAGATATTATGCGCCTGATTCTTGTCTCACACCAGTTTTGCTTAAGCGTGGCTTCACTCACTCTAGTGGAGTTAGTCTGGATTCATAACTACAGAAGTGAGATTAAAAATCAGGATTTATATTTTCTGATAGTGTTAAAAAGTACCGAAGATTATTTTGAAGTGTCTTTAAAACTATCAGACTTTAAAAATCAATAACAACTGAAAAACAAAATAAAAAAAGTAAAGAAAAAAAAAGTAAAAAAAAAAAAAGAAAAGAAAGAAAGAAAACAACAAAAAGCCTCTTTTCAGTCTGAGGTGGTTCCTATGATATTTCTGTTCTTTCTTGGATGGTGCTTTTACTGCATTAATTGTTAGTTCAGAGCATCTGATTAAACAGAGTTCTTGCTCTGTACTCTTTTCTTTCTGTGCCAGTAAAAAAGACACTTTTGACAGTGGTGGTAATATGAGGCACATTGAAAACATACACACAAGAAAATGCAAAAGATGATAGTTCCTGCATTAGGTCACTCAGCCATCAGTATGGAGCTGGTCAGTGTAACTTCTCACCACTGCTCAGGTGACAGTCAGAAAGAAAAAGCGAGTGGAAAGTAGGAAAAGACAGCCACATCTGTATGACACCTGCAGAAATTTTGCTGGCCTCCATATCTGCTGCAGTGGCCAGATTTAATGGACTTCCACACACTCCCTCCGCTTCCCCTGGGGGATATTGGATGGGAGAAGGACCAAACTCACCCACAGAAGCTCTGCACATCATCCCTTGACTCAGGCTTAGGTGGTTAAGTTTTATCAAAGAGGGCAACAGGCGCAGAGCCCCGCGTTGCGACAATAGGTCTGGTGGCTGTTTGTTGGAAACTAGCAACCTGTGTTTTGGGTTTTTTTGGTTGGATTATGTGATTTTTTTTCTTTTTTCCCAGAAATGCTAATCATTTACAAATCTCAACATTTCTTAAAATGAGACTCTGAGTTCTCAACCCCAGGGTTGCCTGGCGAGGCTGTCCCCAGGCACGTTTAGGACCCCAAAGCACTGCAACACAAGGGGGGAAGCCCTTTCTGTCTTGCCCCTACCCTGTGAGCGCCATGGGAGCCGGGCACGCTTTGCAATAGTTCTCTCACTCTGGGGCCTGTTCACCTCACCACTAACGCTCAAACCCAAATCTTCCAACCACCTCCTCCTGGCCTGGCCAGTCGTCTCGTTGCTCACCACCCTTTCCTCTCCAGGTGTGATGCCACCTTCACGGCCATCCTGGCCTCCCCGTGTCTTCCCAGCCCAATCTTTATTCCCTTGCTGCTCCTCCTCCCTCTGGACATTTTTTCCCAAAGCCCTCTGCTTGGGAAATTTGGGGTGTCGTTTTTACCCTAACTCACTCTGTCCATGCATCTCTTCAGCCACATGCTCCCCTGTCAGATGTCCTTCTGGTTCAGCACAGACTCAGCATTTTGGGGATGACTCCCTCAGCGGTCAGCTATGGGAGATGCTTGCTGAGGCTGGGACCAGAACGTGTCTGAGACCACTGCATCATCTGAGGCACAATGTGGCGGGGAGATGGTGGCACGCAAGAGTACAGAAGTGGCCCTTTAGTGGTTAGAAGTAGAGCACAAGCCTTAAACCTTAAACCTGCCAAATACCTACTGCTCAGTACTTGTAGCTAACATTGAGTGCCTAGGAAGGCCAGTGTTTCTTATGTGTTCATACGAACTCTATGGTCAATGGGCTCCAAAAGATCCAGGAAAGCTAAAGGTTTGTCTGCATAGGGTTTGTCTTTACGGGTCAAAGGCAGTTCCACGTCTGAGGTCAGGAAAAATATGAAACGGGAGCAAATCGGTCTGAGCTCAGAAGGTTTTAGATATGTCAGCTGAAAGACATTTACTCCAATCATCCTCCAACGAAAGGGCAGCAGCCTGCCTGGGCTTCAGCGTGTCCCTTCCAGCCATTAGCCTGCAGCCAAGTAACGGGGGAATTCAAATGCGTTAGCCTAGGCTGATGAATGTAAACCGGTTTTTCAGGGCTGCTTTGGGCTTCAGAGGTGTCGTTTTTTTCCCCATGCCCTCAGATAGGAAGCTGCCCGTGGAAATTCATGCACAATCAGGTGCGACGAAGAGGTCGGCTCTACAGTCAAGCAGAGAGACATTTTTGTAAGGGTCATTATGGAAGGTTCTTTTTTAATTGTTTTAAGCAAATTCCCTACCTGTTTAACTTACGCCATCACATGTACATTTTCAATTTCAGCATGAGGGGATACAAAAAAGTAGAGTCAGAAACTGGTTCAGTCATAGCATTTTGCCACAACAAACTGCTCGCCTTAACTTTTGTAAGAAAAACAAAAAAATAAACTCTTTTCAGTGTATCTTTTCCTAGACTGGGAAAAAGTAACCTATGAAACTTTTTTATATTTTGTATTTTCTAAGTTTCTATGAACCCACTTTCCATGTTGTCCCTCTTTTGCATTCAGGGGCTGTTTCTTTTGCAAACCACTGCATTTTACTTCCATTCTTTCTTTTTTTTTTTAACAGAAGAAAAATGCAAAACAAAATACACAGCATTATGATTAGTGGCTAGGCAATCTCTTTCAATTACAAGAATATCAATACAGAAAGAAAAGAATTACAGGGTTGTTTTCTTTTTTTAATTTCCCGTGGCTGATGTACTGTATGGTATATGTTTACAGAACTCCTCTGGTCTGCCTTTGTGATGTTATCTAAATGAATGACAAAGTAGGTATGATGTGCCATTTGACAGTTTGCCTTAGCACTCTTGGGTTTCCTTCTCCTTTTTGTATCTTTTTTTTTTCTTTATTTTTTTCCAAAAAAAAAAAAAAGTGCAGGCTGTATTCCAAAGCTGTATAAACACAACATTATCTTTCAATCCCCAGCAAGAGAAGTGTGCACAAGCCCTTCTCCATGAAGCATACCTCTACCGGTGCAATAGAAGACCTCAGCCCTGCAAATAAAAACGCATATGCCTAATTCTGCTGTGAGTAGACCTATTTCGGTCACCAGGACTACTCACAGGAGGAATGTGTGTAGGTGTCTGCAAGATCAGGGCATGAATGATTAACACAGGATGTAGTTTGGGTGTTATTTGTGTACCTGTACCTATTTTATGCGCTGCTGAGTTTGCCCGGGGTGATGTAATCCTAGAGACTAACCCTGAGCATTGCTACTTCTGCTGAGAAAAATACAAACCGAAATGGTGCTTAGCACCTGGTCAGATCAGGTCCCAAGTCAGCATTGCTACCACAGCAGTGGTATTCATGAGCAAATACTACGTGGGACTTCCCCGACAGCAAATATATTAGTCCCCTGCTGTTCTACCTAAGATCACTACTATAGAGATACAACAAATTAATCAGAGCAGGCAGATAGCATACAGACTTGCTAGAGAAATAAAAGGTGTTCTGCCTTCTGATTTAATCCAACATGCAAATGGCGTACTCGGAAAGAAAGTGGGGATATAATAGAAAATGTAGTATTTTACATTTGTGTATTTTTTTAAGGAATAAATATTTTTGTAATGAGATACAAACCCTAAATGGGAATTGAGTTTCTGAATATCATCCTACCCATGACATCGAGCATTTGAACTTTTTTCATATGTTTATGACAATGCCCAGCTTCTTGGGATCTTTTGTAGACCTAACCACGATTTTCTCCAGGAAGCAGAATCACAACACTTTTTAAAGAGTAAAGTTAGAAGAGTAGAATACAATATACCTGCTATGAACACAGCTAAATAAGTGAATTTATTTCACAGAAAAAGGTGGACTTATCCTTTCTACAGCTAGACAAACTTCATCTAGAAAGCCAACATGGTAGGCAATAGCTACTTACTTTCAGTAGAGAGGTACGGCTACATAGGAGAATGATACGTTTTTTCACTTTGCCATACTTTATCCAACGTGAGATTTCAAAATGGAAGAGATGGTGCGACTGGAAAGAATAGAACAAAATCATTTAGATAAAGTAGTGGATTTTCCCACAGGCTGAGACGTGGCGTCTTTATTTTTTCTAAACTCACTCAGTTTTAACCAGTTCTCTCTGCCTATTAGAAAGTTTAGGATTTGCTCAGATTATGTTTCATGACCCTTCTGGGCAGCAAGAGTAAACTTCAGTTCTGACTTTAATCAGAGGTTACAGACTATGACAATATCCAACAAAAATGTGGACTGTAATTTTTGTATGTAAAAGAGTAAGTTGTATAAAATGGCTGAATTTATTAAGTTTAGAATATAAATGGATTGTCATCTAGTCCAAAGAGAATATAAATCTAACTTGTAATATAAACTTATAATAATAACTTAGCTTGTAAATAGTGACAAGGGTGCATGAAGTTCTTAAAAATGTCCCACTTGTATTTAAAATTAAAGCATTATAAAACTGAGCCTTTTTCCTCATGGGTTCAAAAGAGTCTTGAAAAATCTATAGCTTTTTTCCTGTGGTGGTTCCATGTAGGCTGTTCAGCGGATTAAGAATAGGCTACTTTTCTTAAGGACAAACTCGTGGAGAATTCTGAGCCCCTTTCTCCAGTTTGCAAAAGCTTCTCTTATTTTGAGGGGGTTTGCTGTTATGGTATTGCAAAGCTTTTCTGCAATTGTTTTCCAAGTTCTTCTCAAAGGAGGATTTAGGGGGTTGTTTTAAGTATTACTCTACGTTAGAAAAAAATAAACCCAAAACACAATTAATTTTTTAGAATTAGCTAAGTAACAGAAGTCCACCAGTTTGGGTATATTTGTACATTTTTAACTGCAACGGTATGTTCGTGATTCATGCCTGAAGAACTAAAGACTTGCCCATGAGCATAAAATTAAGCACCCAGGCTGCCCTTTTTAGTTTAATGGGCTGACCCATATAAGTGAAATTTAAGCACATGCACAAATGCTTATAGGGTCTGGTCTTCAAAAAATATGCTACAAGCAAGGCTCATGCTGCTTTAACTGTGTCTTCTCATTCTTTTAATTAGATAGATTTTAAATGGTGTTGTGAAACTGGTGCACTTTTCTGCAGAGAGGGGTTTAGAGCATGGTCTCCTTGCTGACTGTGTTTGACAGCAGAAAAACACCCCCCAGGAACTGTCAAAACTCCCAGTGCCTGAACATGGTGCGGGCGAATTCCATACCTGCACAAAAACACAACATAAAAGAGGCAGTATAAGTTCTTCTTCCAAATTTCTCCCTCTGCACGCCTCTGCTCCAGACTCTGCCTGTCCCCTGTCTCTGTACTTGCTCTTGTTTTGGACATCATTGATCAGCTGCTCCTTTTTTCCCCCTCTCTCTGCTTCCCTTTTTGTGTACTCCTATGAGCAAAGATACAGTCAAGAAAAGAGAGACTGGGGTTAAAAAACTCACCTCAGGCCTGTTGGCATGAGTCCCAAGTAAAAAGAGATGACGATATCCTGTCCTCAGCATTTGGACACCTTCCTGCATTTTCCTAGATTCCCTCAGCAAATTTGATACCAGAGGAGCACTCTCCCCACCTCCTCATCTGGCATCCCATGGGTTGCCCAAACAGTGGGTTCCACTAAAATCTCACTATTTAGATAAATCTGCTGTCTCTCTTCCCGTTCCTGCGGAAGCACACTAAGCCCCCCAAGCCAGTGTGAGCTAGGTACGCCCAAGTGCATAAAACATCAGCATCCAGAAGCCACTTACAGGAGCAGAAGGCAAGCCACCCCCTAATTGTCAGGTTGCTACTGGCAGGGTAAAGGAGCCAGGAGAAAATGTGAACTTCCCCATGGACTGATCCAGCATGTAAAGGCATTCTCAGTACAATTAGCTGCCAAGAAGCTACTGGTATCCCTCCAAGTTAATGTGTCAGTCAGAGAGTTGCAAACTCAAAAATAAAGAAGGTTTTGTGCAACTATATAAAGTCGCAATTGAAGGTGATGCTTAACCTCCACTAATCTGAAGCACTTGCTTGAAGTGTAACACATACTTAAGCACTGTGCTGGTTAGGGATAGCCTTGAGGATATGTTAAGATCGGCCGGTATCTATGATTAAGGTGCTTTACTGATGACGGGCTCAGATTTTGTCCCTGTTATTTTGCAAGTGTGGATGTAGACGCTGCTTAGGGGCAGGTATGGGACATAAATCCATTTGAAAGCTTTTTACCTTTCCAGTGGCCACTGAATCTGAGTGCCACAAAGGTAGCCAAGCAAGAGCAGGTCAGGACAAAGGCAAAGAACACATTTCTGAAGGTTTCCTGCCCCTCACGACTACGTTCACTCCATAGATGAATGACTATTTATCGGGGTTCAAGAAAATGTTGTGTAAAATGCAGCTTTTATGGTGAATGTAGGTTGTGGTTGAGATTTTTTTTAAGCTTTAGTCTCCCACTTTCTTTGTGAGCTAATGTAAATAAAATCCCATTTTGTTGGGGAAAAACTGCTGTGCTAACACTGGATTAGAATTGCTGGGGATAGCTGCTGTACTTTGTAACCTGAAGTGTACTTTTTTGACTGTTATGTTTTTTTCTTCAGATTAAAAAAATGAGTACAAGAAAAAAAAAAACAACAAAAATAAAAAAACAAGAACACTGCCAGCAACAGCCATGCTGTAACTGTGGCTTCTCTCTTTTTTTTTCTCTGTACAGTATTACTAGTAAATAAATCTGCCTTTTCACTGCGCCTACTTCTGTGTCTTTTTACTGTGTTTCTCTCTAACTACCACTCTTCAAGATGCTCTGTGATCTCAAGGATGTACCACACTGGAGCTGCCTCTCTCACTAAAACTATTAAAGTACTAACTCCACAGTTGTTTTGGGTTTTTTTTTTCCCCTTTCCTCCACTGCTGTGCCCTGCTGCTCTGACTGTTATTTTTATTGGATGCTTCAACACATATTAACTCATTGTACCTGTTACTGTCTCATTTATCTTTTCCCTTTCCTTCTCATGTGATACTTTGCCAAGCATATTGTGGACCCTCTTACTCTAGGATCACATGGCATCTTTCCATCTTTTGAGAAGACAAAGGATTGGTTTTGGTCAGCAAGGCAGTATGTCCCGGGTCAACTTATTTCCTAACTGAGGAAAGTATTCCATATGGCATGTATAATACCCTAGAAATAATCACTGAAGAATTTAAGGACTGCCAAAATAAACAGCGTGCAGTTTTCTTCCAGGGCTTATCACAGACAGTGTCCTCTGTATTTCAGGACTGGAAGAAGCTTGCCATTGTCTGACATGTAGGGAAAAAAAAAGAAAAAAAGAAAAAAGAAAGAAAAACCCACATATAGTTTTTTCCCAAGGTGTTATATTTACCTGAGGTTAGAACAGTGATAGGATGGGTAACGCAGCCAGGCATCGTAAGCCACTTTTTCAGAAATTTAAAAATTCAGCTTAAATTCAGCTGTTTAAGAAACTCACCACAATTTGCCCATTGCTACATAAGTACCCTCCCTCTGCTCCTTTCACCCAGTAGCCATACAGATGAATGTATACGCACACAAACATATATATCTGAGCCTTTGCAATATGGTACGTTTTAGTGTCACAGAAGGGTAAATGGCCATGGGCAATGCTTTGCTATTTTACAGTTTAGTCCTGAAAGTTCTGCAGTTGGTGGGGCTTCAAGTTGGTTTTTTTCCTACATGTGTTTGAATGACAGAAAGTCAATTTTGTCTGTGCTGGAAGGCTCTGTGAATGAGTGGAGAACTGGTACGTTTCTGTCACCAAAGAACTAGAACTGATTCAGCTGAGAAAAGTGATCATAACTATTTTGGGTTTGCAAAGACCTTCCTAATTCAGAAGACCTGTTAACATGTAAAAAGGAAGGACTGTGGCCCTGACCTAGGAGAAATGTCATTATCATGTGCAACTAATTTAGTGCTTGGACACTTGGACACGTCAGGTCCATATTCCATTTGTTGGTGCATGCCATGGCCTGTGACATACTCTTATTTTCATTCCACCTTATTTGTGTAGCCATGAGAAGGTTTTCAGCTGAAAACTCCTCCGCTGCACAAAACTGAGTCATCCAAGAAAACACCAGAACCAAACTAGACAATTTTGATTTTGCTGTTGTTACTAAAGTTTCAGGAACAAAATATTTCTGTGTATTTCCCCTTTTCAAATCTTTAGGGAAAAAGTGATTTTTTCTTCCCCACTCTCATAGCATGTAGGAAGAAAGAAAATGTTTGGCAACTGGTGAGATAGTGTGGCACTCCTCTGAAACTCTTCTGGAGTGGTTCCCTGGAGGTTAATGACTTATCAGAGTAAGGGCATATTCAGCATGTAGAAGGTCATCTCTCTTGTGCTTTTTCCTTTGTTTTAATAGTTCTGCATCCTTCTGGTAACAGAAGGAAGATAGATGCTTACTCTGAAAGTTCAACACTCAAGGTATTTCAGTAGTTTGTCTGGGGGTAGAAGTGGAACAGTTCATTTTCAGACAGCCTCTTACTTTCCCGCAGGACCCTTGCAACATGCCCTTGATCCCTCAGAACTCATACCGACTCAGCAACACTTCTTGCTACACACTACAATATTTTTGAGGTTACAGGAAAAAACCTCTAAGGCTAATAATTCTAAGAATGAATAACAACAACAAAAAAAAAAGATAAAATAAATTAATAACAATTTTTGCTGTCCCAAGACTTCCATTTGCATTCCCCATGTGCTGCAAAAGGGCTGCTCAGATGAAAACGAGACAAATGCAAAAATGGGTCACTTTCTCAGACATGACAAACCAGTTCAGCTTACTTTTTGAGTGCTTCCATAGTGTGTGATGCATCATTGGCTACAGATTTCCTCAGGCCATAGATGAGTCTGCTCCAGCACTGACAGCAATATGGTAGCTTTTGGGAACAGGGTCAGTTGGTTAAGCTAATTAGCCCTACTAAGAAAGAGGCTATCTATTTGCTTGAGCGTAGCCCCATGCTAAAATGACTGTACTGCTCTTCAGCTGGCGTGGTAACCTCTAGACACGAGTGCATTGTGGTTTGTAAGCATCTTATGGCTTAAAAGGAAGGAAACTGTTTAATACCAGCAGAATGCCTTGATCATTATATTTTGCTGGACTGTGGTACATACATCATTTAATTTAAAGCAAATGAGATTACTTAACCCTGACAATTTTTTAAACAGATTGTTGCGCTGCTCAGTTTTTGTTACATGGTAAGAGGTTTCTTCTTAACATGCTGCACCAAGTTATAGAAGCATCTTTACCACTGGAGAAATAGGGGTTCATAGACTAATTGGTGGTGAGACAGATTAAATGCTTCCTTCTGCCAACAAACTTAGGCAATTTTATATTATTAGGTATGGTTAAGTTACCAGGGAGATGGGGTAAAGTGATCAAACTGTTAAATACCACATGCAGTTGCACACTGAGAACAGGGCTGACATCTGGAAATTCCCCACTGCTGCTATTTCAGTCTGGATTTTTTGTTACAGAAGCTGGAGGTCATCAGGGGGTTAGTAAATTGGGAGAGTTAACCAAGATAGATAGTTTCCACTTCCACCAGCCAGTGGGAAGAAAACAGCCCTTAACTTAACATGAGAGAAGTCATTCCCATTTTCGCTGCTACAACTTGTGCTGCAAATCTAGTACTATCCCGGGTCCTATTTGAATCTGCAGCTCATAGAGTCAAGCAATTTCGAGAGAGCCTGTGCTGTCATTTAAAAGAGACAAGAAGACAAATAGTAGTTTCTGGGCTTCATGGCAGAGGATGCAATCTGAAAAATACTTGTTCCAGCTGCATGTACAAGCCCTGCAGGGCTGTGGTACCCTGGGTACTCTTTTCTGTTATATTTAAGAGATTATAGACGCTTTTCTTAAGCGCTGTTGAATACAATGAGGAAATGATAATAAGACACATCATAAAGAAGCTACTGAAAGATAACACACTTCACTTATTTTATACATCGGGATTTAGAATTCACAGAGCTGGAAATACCGTGATTACTTTACTGATTTATCTTCGTAATGTGTCAAACATTTGCCAAATATAAACAAATCCAGGACCTACCACAGAGGCTGTAGCCTGCCTGTCTCCATTTTGTCTACTCATTACAACTCCTACAGAGGAAACGTCAGGGCTGAAAGCTGTAGACAGTTTTCAGAGCATTTAAAAGCTGTAATTGAAAATGGAAATGAAAAGAAAGCAACTCTTTTCTCTCATCCAACATCAATCAGGGTCCTTCTCTAATCCATAGACTCAAAGGGATTAAATCCAGTCTGATGTCAGAGAACAACTTTCACAGCCTAGGAGCTGCAAATACTGCAAGCAGGGCCACCAAGTCCCTTAGAAAAGAATCCACATGTGCTTTCAGGATCAGGACCTTACACCCCAAGCCAGCCCGGTGAACTCAGAGTCCCTGCGCTGGAAGTCAGTCAGGGCAGATATTTGCCACAAAGCACTAGAAAGAAAGAAAAGTATTGAAATTAGTTTGGAAAACCCTCTCTGATGCAATAATATTTTAAAAGATATGTCCCTGAGTGTCAGAGAGATTGCAGGCTGTAAATGGCTGATAGAGAAAATAGGGAGGGAAGCACAGGATCTGATCCAGACACCTAAGAAAGCAAATATAGCTTACTCTGAAGGAGTGCGCTACCTGTCATTGGCAGCACTGGAGAAGCAATTGGTTTGTCTTTTATAATGAAAATAAGTGGCACACAAGCAAGATGTCTTCAGCAGGGGCTCTGCTGCGGGCAGAGCTTCAAATAGCAAATCTGCTTACAGCAGTAAGAGCCAAACGGTGGTCAAGGTTCCAGTTGCAGTGCCTGAGGCATCTGGCATATACCGGTGTTACCCACTATAAAAGCACTTGACTCCCTCACAAGTTCTAGCCTTAGTTTTCCTCTTATCTGTTCAGTCATTTTCAACTATGTAAAATCATGTTAAGAAAAGTTTGGTCAGAAGACTTTGTAGAAAAGATAATTTATTTTTTTTTTATAATAAGCATTTAGGTTAGTGAATTATGGTGATTCAGGTTGCTGAAAGACACATTGTCCAGCTAGGTGAGAAAAAAATGACCAGTGAAGAATAATGGAAACTTCCAAAGAACAAACCTCTAAAAGATAAGTTGGAGAAAAGTGTAAACCTCCTACTAGTCTTTGAATTCCCAGGAATGGCCTTTGCCCTAACAGAAAAGAACCAGACATGTGCTTGAATTTTAATAACATGGGTAGCCATGTTTACTTCCATGGACCTGCTCGTATCATCCCATTTCATTAAACACTTCTTCACAAAGCCCCAAACAACTGGGAACAGAAGAAGAGTCCCCAAGATGAGCTACCCTATAAAGCAAACACCGTTTTTGGAGAACAGGATTATTAAAGAGTATCAGGCAGAGAGCAAGGTAAAGATGAAATTCAGCTAAAAGTGCTTCAAACGAACTGATCTGACTTGACCTGCAGTGGTGAAGGTTTTGCTTTCTGTGTAACTAACGGCTTTTTTTCCCCAAGACCTCTATTTTGCAGAGAGACTTTCCTTGGCCTCCCACTGCTGGTGGACTTGGAAGCCAGCCATGTATGGTCCCTACAGAGCACGGGAGGCCAGGACGGTGCTGGGCAAGGAAGGGAAGGAGGCAAAAAATATTGCTGCATGCTCTCCCATCTGAAGGAGACTGAGAACACTGTCAGCATTAGAGCAGAGTAAATAATATTGTTTTGATTCACTGGTGAAAACAAACAATCCAAAGCAGAGCAGGGAGTTCTGCCATGCTGAACTCAAACTGAAACTTTCTGAATTGACCAGTTGTTTAAAAACAAACATGTTCGGGATTTTTTTAAATTGGAAGTTTCAATGCCAGCTGGAGGGACTTAAAAACAAACAAACAAACAAATAAAAACCCCAAACCAAAAAACAACAAACCAAAAAAAACCCCAATATCTCATTTGAAATACATTAAAAATATTGCTTTGACATTACCAGAACATTCCCTTCAACTTTTTCTATTCAAAATTATTAGTGGAATTCAATGTGATTTCATTCTCTCAGAGCTCATTTTTTTCCAGAAACTTTCACATTCAAGGGGAAAATTCACTTGGCTTCAGCCAGGAAAGCACTTCTAGCTGAAGCCTGGAGGGTTGACACTATGATTTCAAGTCAAGTGTGTATGGTAACAAAGAGCTAGCCATGGGCAAGAGACCCACAGCTGTACGTTGTCAGTACTGGAAAATGGTCCTTTCTCTGCTGACTGTTGCCAGCTCTCCGATTTTCCTTTCCCTCCCGCCTGCTGCCTCATTCCCTTCAGCCACACACATATTTGTACAGCACTCCTTTGAGCCTCACTGTACTGCATGGATGTCTCTGAAGCGGAGAGCACTCTGATCCAGCTTGATGCTACTGCTGGGAAGGAAGACCCTGGTCTAACATGCATTGCCATGCGTATGAGGAGTAGCATGCTCTTTAACAGATGATAAAGCTTCTCAAGAACAAACCACTGATGGGGAGTGAGTGCTATTACTGGACTCATCCTCCCCTGTACACAGATCCCCTTTCAGTACCATGTGTGCATCATGAAAACCCTAGGCAATACTGATGTTTGTAGAAGAAGGGGCTTCAAGCCAGATGTGATGTCTGATCCCAAAATAAACCTTATCTTTCTCACTTCCACTGCATAAAGCAAGGAAAAATCAAATCAGGTAGTAGAGGTTGAGGCAAGAATATAAGATGCTTGTGTGAAAAAGTTCTCAGTGAAAAAAAAAATGTCTGGCAGACACCTGAGCCCTCAAGAGAGGTCTCAGAGGTGAGAAGCAATCAGAGAGATGTTCTCCAGAAAGAATACAGCCTGAAAGCCAGAAACTACTTGGATCTGGTCACTGATCAGAGGCACCAGTCTTTGCACCCCTTGCTCAAGTCACCTGAGCTCTCTCCCTCAACACATCTGCTATCAGCAAAACTTTTTCAGGTGGAGACACTGTGCATCTTATGATGGCAGTGTGATCATTAATTAGTATTTATAGGGACTATCTCCAGTAGGTTTTAAGCAGTTCTGGTGGCTTCTACCTGTTTCAATATGAATAATTAACACTGAGTATAACGGAGTTACCAAGACAGAGTTGCTGGCTCTGTTCAATTAATTTTGTCCTTCAGGACAAATCCTCTCTTGAATAAAATCTGTGTTCTATTAGAGGCAAGCTGGCACTCTCTGTCCGTATTAACACACAGTACCGTGTAAATGCCACTACTACTGCAAGATAAATCAAAGCCCATGTGTTGAGTAGTCATATGAAGAGGATAGATTAGAAAATTGCCCCTGGCAAACAGGGAACAGTATTCCCTCTCTACTGAAGCAAAGTGGCATCAGTACTCCCCAGCAGGTTGTAAGATGGGTGAGTTTGTGTAGTTCAACACACTTACATCCCTACTCTGGCTCTTGCAGTGGAAGTCAGCAAAGACAGACAAGTGCCTAGTTGAGCAAGGCATGGCAGGCCTCCCCAACCTCATCTGAGTTGAAGGCAAGTCAGTCGAGGAAGCACCAGACCTACTGGTGGAAAGGAGTCCCATGAGAGGAGAAAGGGGGCAATTCAATCATTGTTGCAGCTTTTCTTTGCTCTGCAGGAGATAGGGAAGCATCAGGCAGCACAATAAATGGCAGGTGAACAAAAAGCCAATTCTTCATAGCACTGACGCTGAACATGGGCCCCGGCCTGCTTGGCAGTTTCATCAGGGAGACCTTTTTTCATCATGGTCTGTTTTTTCTGAGAGCAGTCAACGCATCATCTAGTCTGCAATAAATGAAAAGTCAACAGGCAAAAGCAAACTTGGGAGACGCACCGGAAAGCTTGCTTTTGATCATTTTTTTGTCTTGTGCCGCAGCCTATTGCAAACCTTCCTTAGGTCAGAACTACCACAGCCCAAACACAGTTCTGCTCTCCCTGTAATTCAGAGCCGAGAGGAGCACAGGCCACAAAGATCAGGAGGCAAGCCAACCCCAAGCTTCGGGGCTAGGCAAAGCATGGGTTTTGCACAAGTGTGAGAGACAGACATATGATTTAGAGCTGGACCTATGTCCAGGTTTCCCCAGAAAATGGGTGAGCCAGCACCTGTGGTTTGGTGTGGACCCATCCATGCCCTTTGTGCAGAGCTGTGCTGTACAGAGCAGTATGTCCACATCATACCTACTATTAACCAGGCCTGCAGACGAAGATTAAATGCCTCCATAACAGTAACTTCAAACACAGAATATCCAAACCTGATCTAGACAAATTCCCAGACTTAAAGTTAAAAGATCAGTTCAGTCAGAAGAAAAATGACAGCATTCAGGTCTCCAGATGTGAACTTCCCTCCCATTTTCTGCTTAGGTTTAAAAATAATCTTTCTGTGGAAAATCATTGCTGTGGCAGGATCAGCCCTTGTCAGTTTTGTCTTGAAAGCTTCAATCAATCTCAAAGATTGCATTGGTTTTATGATGGACTCAGCACTGGGCTGAGTTTGACCTCAGACCTCATAGTCATGAATAGTTCTATACTTGCAGAAATTCTGACTTGTGTGTGAGTGTGTGCGTGTGTTCATTGCATGTGCAGACGACTTCCCCCTCTCCTGACACAACAAATATAGGCTTGATCTTATGAAAAAATATTTGGTATTAATTCCAAACAGTGTACCATTTTCTCAACATTTGCCTTTGGGTTTTTCAAATTTATCGAATCTTAAGCTCACTGAGACAGGAGCCACTCTTTTTTTGTTGGCAATATATCACAAGTATCCTAGAATGTGGCAAGCATAGGGCAAAGGTGGGAAAGTTCTTATGTCTCGTGTCAAAAAGCTGGCCTCAGACCCTACGTCTTACAAAATCTGGTAAACTTTCAGCTGTGCAGTACCACGCTCTCTGGAAGCAGCAGCTGGAGTCCCGGCTCCACCGCAATCAATGGGAGTCTTGTTTCTGATTTCTTGGGACCAGGATACACAATGAATGTGTGTGTGTAAATCTTTGCAGCCCTGGATCCTAAAAAATTTACATGGAAGGATGTACTACTTTACATAAGCCATAAATTTAAATTAATATACTAGTATTACAAATACCTGCTTTCTGTGGAGAGAGCTTAAAAGAAAGGTCTATTCTGCTGCCATAAAGTCTTGAATATCCTGTAAAGCTTCCCAGTGTAAAAAAGCATTTATAATTCTATGAATACAGCCACTGTAATATATTCCTTTCCCCTAGTAAAGAGATATGAGTTCAGTCTGCACATCAAATATTTATGAAAAATATATAAAAAAAGAGAACTTCCAGCACACCCATGGTGGACAGCCTACAGAAGGTATGCAGAAAACCTTACTTGGCATTTGTTTACTTCTTGAAACTCTCCCTATACAGGTTTTTGCGTATGTGACTCATTGACACACCTTCAAGATTTTTCAGTGACGTCTCTGCATGCCCAGCTTTGAGAAGAGCAAGTTCAAATTCCAAAGCTGCTAAAAGTAAAAATTGTCCAAAGAAAAATTAGGATGACATTTGCATTAGTTCTTATTACCAGCACAGCTGTGTGGTTTAGTACAAGTTCTTCTTCTTTTAGAGTTCTCCTTTTTCATTTGTATTTGAATCAAAAATTGTCATTTGTACAGTACTGTGAATGAACGTATCAGTAAGATAGAGGGCAGCGTAATTATTTTTATTAGAAATAATATGTGGTTCCAGGAGACTATCATTTTTGTTTTCAGGTAAAGTAATAAACCCAAGGTGGTTACACTTACGAGCTTTGACTTGGCAGCTGACATAGTATAAAGTTAGACCTCCTTCAAGAGTCATAACTTGTTTAATGACAACTTGATAGGGCTAATAGCAAAGTGATAGCATCTTGCGTTACAGCATGTGTGCCTTGTGCAACTGACTTGGTACACTTGATTTTACTGAAGTACCAAACAACCTAAGTACTTGTGGAATACTTCTCATTATTTCCAGGCAGTAAGTGAAGAATTGAATGGAAGTGGTCTTTAAAGATGCTGTAAGCTATATTTTAACATTTAATGTTAAGGCAAAGTTATTATTTAATTTCAAGGTAGGTGGCTTCTCACCCAAGAGTTCGTGCTTTATGACCATTCTGTGGAATAGGAGTCGGGGTACTTTAAAATGCACTTCAAATCACTCCTGAATATTTGCACTAAAATGATTCATGTTCCGAAGTTTTTCTTAAGATCAGAAGAAAGATGAACTGGATTAAATTCCTGGGGTCCTACAATATAGTTTGCTGGTAAAAAACTCCTAAGAAAGCTTCCTGAAAGACCCAAAGAATGGTGGCACAGTCACTGATTTTCAGCAGGAGCACCCGGACTGAGGCAGGCAGGGCAATCAATATGCCTTAAACCACAGTAGCTGGAGACACCATTACACAGCAGCAAATGCAAAGTAATATCCCATTTTACCAGGATAAGATCTACCTTCTCATTTTATAGCCAAAATAAAACAACAAATTACAAACCAGGAGCGGTTTGGCAAACACTGATTCGTTAAAAAGAAAAAGGTGAGCAGTCCCCCAGGTGAAGATGAAGGGAGATTATTCGGTACCCCTTTAGTTTCCCTACATTGTTTCTCAGATCCCCCACAGCTGAAGGCACCAAGACAGAAGGGATAAGCAGAAATGGTGAAATGCTAGCTTCCAATGTTCATTCTCCAAATGTTTTAGAGAATGAATATACTTCCCATTGTAATTCTAAGCAGAGTTGGGCAGCCAGCAGTGACTCCTGTAGAAACCCAAAAATTAGAGACCTAGCTCAGATTCAGGGAACAAAGATTCATAGTCCCATTCCACTTAGGTTGCACTGAACAAGCCTCTGCTTTTGTCTCCATCTGTTTATTTCCATTATGTATATACAAAGCCTTAGGCCAGGCGTTGTCTCTCAACCGTATTTGCATTACACAGGAAACAACTCGGCTTATAAAGTCTATTAAGTTTTAAAGTGTAGGCTTTAGGGTAGCACTGCAAAATTTCATAAAACCATCCCTGTTTTCCAAACACGACAAAAAAAAAATCTGTCTGAATTCAACTTTTCACCTCTTCCTGCTAAACACAGGGAAGGGAATTCAGCCCTGATACAAACATGTGAATATCTCATTGACTTCAATGGCCATTCAGCTTAGTTATGTCAAAGCTGAATTAGGCCTTGGGTCTCAAACTGTCTTGTCTGCTCCTGCCATCTGTCTTTCTTTGCTAACCTAATTCCTTATTAAATAGGGTGTCCAAAGTGAATGTGAACCCATTCTGCTGATCCTTTCTCTGCAACAAATGTTGCTAGAGGCTAAAATTCCTGAAAGTTAAGACTACTTTGACTGCCTCTGCTTCTGGATACTATGTGAGGTTCTTTTAAGGTGGACTGAGATTCAGACTGTGAATGTTTAACTTCCTGAGCATTCAGTCCCTTTGCAGTCATTTATTAGACGTTCAAAATCACTAAGCCGTTTAGCAAATCATAACTTATAACAGTACATGGATTCTTTGTCCATCCTCCTTAGGGGTTTCTGAACTGGTAGTGCTAAAGATGGTAGTTCACATACCATGTAGATTATGATGGTGTTATACACAAAAAAAAAAAAAAAAAAGAACAAATGAACAAAACGCAGACAGGTAAATGTCTCCACGTTAACAAACCAATGGACAACAGATCCAGAAGAACATATTAAAGGGACAAGGCAGAGATGTGTCCAATGACATCCCTAATCTAGTGATTGCGGATGCTGGGAGAAGTACAAGGGAAGGTATGGAGGTGCAGGCTGGGTGCAGGCATTCTCCCTATACGAAGTCTCTTACTGCTGCTGTCAAAGACATTGCTCTGGTCCAGTGGAGTATTTCTTGTGTTCTTAGAAACTGTCTTTTACTGAGCTAGGAGAACACTCGCTGCTGTTTTCAGAAACAGAATGTGGAAAGTCCAAACAACCGACCTGTGCAGTTAAAATAAATTAAGCATGACAGTTATTTTTATCTGTTACTCGGTGCAGGTTGTGAAGAGAATATTTGAATAGCCTGAATAAAGGAAGAAGGAGCCGTGAACTTAATTTAAACTCAGACTGAACTATTCAGAAATTGAGAGCTGCTGAGGATCAAGTCATTTGGTTGTCGTGTAAAGAAAAAAAAAAAAAAAACAACCACCCAAAACATCAAAACCACCTCTCATCTATTCATTATGTCTCTACAATTTCATGTTCCAGGCAAGACTTGACATGAAAGCACAGTGGTTCTTTCAAAAAGAGGCTTTTTAATACATTTCCAATTTCTAGAAATTTCACAAGAAACTTCTCTTGCTAGATTTCAACAGGAAAGGTTTGAATGTGCAGCCTGATATTTGGGGGCTTACTCTTAAACCTTTTGAAATTTCCTGATCTTTGTTTTCAGAGCTGGAATCTCTCTACAGGGCAGGCTGCATCTTTAAAATGTTACAGTTTAACATCTTACAAAACTAAGTAATAACTCTAGCACAGAAGCAATAAGTATTTGAGTTACAGGTAATATGAAAGTTAATTGAAGCCTTGATGTAATTTCATGCTTTCTTCATGCTGTATTCCACTGGCATTACAGGCTTATTGTCAAGATGAGAGCTGTGAAAAATGTTTATTGTTGCTCTGGTACAGGCTCTACGCTGCTTTTTCTCAACAGGGTAGCTAATTCTCTTAGAAAGACACTTTACTGAATCAACACTCCTCACTGCTCATCCTAAGAAGGAGTGGAGGGAACCAAATAAATAGGAGAGATAAAGGGAGATGCATGTACACTACAAAAGCTACATTTTAGATGGAGATCGGTTTTGTTTACCACAGCTTTATCATGCCCCTAGCTGGGCTCTGGGCTCACGTTCTGAAAAAAAATCCCCAGTCACATATACTGTCCATGCATGAGCTTCCATTGTGACGTAGCCTGCACAGGTGGACTGCCTCATCAGGCAGGGAAACCTGTCACATCACGACCCTGCCTTGCACGGGAGTTCTGCCCCAGCAGGTAATGACACTGCTGTAAGCCAGAATCATGAGACTCTAAAAACTTGAATGCAAGCATAGCTACCAAAGGCAAAGAATCAGTCTTAGCTGCTCTTTGATGCACTGGGGAATGCAAGTGCTTGAAGACATTTGTTGCCTCAGGAATGCTTTTAATTTCAAATTTAGAAAATATACATCACGGGACAGATAAGCAGCTGAGAGAGAACAAGTAGAACTGAGCTGATGATAGTTTCCAGAAGTCTGCAGAAGTCAACCAGAATTTTCTTATTGACTTTTGTTTGTTCTGCCCTTGAAGAGACATGTTTAGCATACCACAGGCACAAGAGTTGGAGTTTTTGCATTGCGTCAGCAGGGCGTGCTATAAAGAGCACATGTTGTGGCTTTGAAGAACTGACAAAGGACAAAGCCAGGATCCCGTCCCCTTGGGAAGACATGGCTGACCTGTGCTCGTTTAGGAAGCGCAGAGAGAAAGCATGTCTTTAATCTCCTGTCATGTTTATTAATGTGGAAATTTGGTGGGGCTCAAAGGCACAATCCAGGTTTTATGTTTCAGGGTGCCATCTTTACACAGGTCCCCAACGTGTGGGACAGCCTGGAAAGTTATATCCAGTTACCCCATCTCTGTGCAGCAGGGCTCAAAAAGTACTCATGAAATGTAGGTTGTTATACTTCTCATAATGCCCTGAGTGTTGGCTGGAAGGTGACGGATGTGGCATCATTTGACACCGCACATTAACTTGTGATCTTTCTTTAAATATGAAACCTTTTAGGTGCAAAATATAGCCCGATATCATGACACCAAAATCATAATTTATTTTCTTTTTAGTTCGGCTCTTGCTTTCAAAGCACTTGATCTCTTCCTCTATTAGACAGCCAAGTGATCCTTTACTGAACTCTTTCAAGCATATGGCTTGGATAAGAAACATCACTGTAGTTTTGACCAGCAAGTCATGCCTCTTTTGAATGTTGTGGCTGGGAAATGAAACATTTCACTACCTATTTTAATTCTGGGGAGGTGATATGTGAATAACTCTGGAGGATATACCATATCTGGATATTATGTTTGCCTGACAGTTTGCTTTTTTGGGAAAACAAATAGTACTTTGAAAGCAAACACTATAATTTTTCCTAATTATATGTCATTTTCTAAGATTGCCAACCCTATCCACAGGCCAGAGGCTGATGCATCTTCTCTAATTGAGCAGTAACTTACTCTATAAGTAATCCCTCTGAAATGACTGAAACCTATTACAATGCAGCACAGCTAAGTTTAGGTGAAAACAGATTTCTTCATCCTTAAACGTCTGCATCTTATCTCTGATGTCCTTTTGTTAGAAGTCAGATTATATTAACCTTACATCAAGCAGTGATTTTAATTTGATGACACAGTTACTAATCCTGATCAGTGCTCTGGATCTCTTCTTGCAGATAACAGATCTACTCTCAACTTCAGGTGAACCAAATATGTGGCCTGAAAGGGTCCAGTCTCCTGGATTGCGTGGCTTTCCAGCAGTGTCGTGGCTCATGCCATGGCAACACCAGTTCACCTGCACCTCTCTACTCTCATGCGCCTGTCTAGGGAAGATTTGATGCCATCGTTGCAGAATTTACAGAGTTTGCACTAACATGTGTATCTAGTACAAACGCAGGGTTGAGGCGGGTTCTTTCATACCTGGCACATTACTCTTTACCACAACAGAAGATAGTGACAAGGCATTAATTAATACCACCTTCTGTCAAGCAAAACTGGCAGTTTTAGCTTTGCAATGAAGTGTTGATACAAATTTGTCTGACAGAAAAATTGCACGTTTCTTCAAATCAACTGACGGCACAATCTGAACTCAAAAGTATGCAAAACTGGAGTTCAAACGTTAGGCCAGTCCAGACGGTTTGGGCTAGGTCTGTCTCATTCCAGTTTGGCCCTTAACAAGTACAATCTTACCAGGCAGATGAGCCCAGTCTGATACACAGTGGTCTTGCTGCTGCCTTGTCAAGGACAGAAATACTTCTTCAGGGTCTTACGATGTAAAACCCCCTTGGTTTATTTGTTTAACTCCTGTGTTAATTATGAAAATCTTGCAATATGGCTTTTTTAGCAGCGTGGAAGGATGCTTCTCAGAATAAACTAGGTGGATGTGTGCGGTTCAATTGTTTCTACTGCACCTTCAGTGAGCCTGCCATTTTTGTCAGACCTCCAAATGCAAACCAGATCCAAAATGCCACCACTGAAGGAGACCATGAGGTATGAGACGAAAATTGACAGTGATAAGTCCTCTTATATGCACTCTATTACGTGCAGCTAAATGTCAGCAGAGTATGATTGTCTCTCCTCCTCCGCAGTAATGCAATCTGACACATACAAGGATTCACCCTGTTGAGCCAGACTGGTTGCTTACCACAGGGAAGAGCAGAAAAGCATAATTGGAAGAGTCATTTAAAGACACAGTTTGCTGAAAAATGGAGATTGCTTTCCTCCCATCCCCACCAGATGCTCTGCAAAGGCATAGCCATTTACTTCAGCAGTAGTATCCGCTAATGGGGAATGTCCCGCCTGCTGCTAAAAGCCACCGAAGAGGAAATTAGGTTGAACTGGATACACACCACTTTTGACTGAGATGCATCCATAGCATCTTCCGCATATGCATGTAGCACTCCCAGCTGTTGGTACATGCAGTTGCAGGTCTAACTCCAGGTAGCAGAAAGGGTCTCACCTGCTTCAGTGTGGGCAGGATTAACGTGATGACGACAGGAGATAAACTGTCTCAACTTTGCAGTTAAGAAAATTGGACACAGCTCTTGCAGTTCTCTCTGTTGGCTCTGCTGAGAGGGTTAGAAGCTCATCTTCGTGGTACTTACACACATGCACTTCTTGGGGGCAAGAAATCCTCTAGGCAGATGCAGTGAGGTGAGCACCACAAGCTATTTGTCTCCCTCACTGCGCGACAGACATGCACTTTCAGCTCTGTTTGTGTAACTGATGGCTTTTCTTTCTCATAGTAGGGAATGGTTGTCTGTAGCAGATAATCTTTCTGCTACCTTCCGCTTTCTTTCTGTGGTTGAGCTTAAGATGTCATGATTAAAAAGAATTTGCATGAGTCACTTGTGCTTCCCTTCTTTATACCATTCAAGGAGTTCTCTGCTATTTTTAAACCCTTGTGCAAGGCAACAAATTCATTGTTTGGCTGCACTGCTGCCACATACAGGAACTAACTCTAGGTAAAGCTTGGAGACTCTGCTCTTTTTATGACAGAACATCACTCTTACTTGGCATTTCCAAATAAGATAATGTACTCCAAGGCAAATTATTACAAGTAACAGAAACAAAATTCAAGTTTTTTCCCTTCCTCATGCCTCGCAATTCATGTCAGAGTTTTAGCTTATTTCCCGCAGACATTTTTTCCTCCAAAAACTTCAGCGCTTCTCTCTCAATTTAATCATAAGCTGTTCACTGTGAACATGATTGCTGAGATTGGGAGCAATTTTCTAAGCAACGTTGCAATCTCATTCTCTCAGAACAGCTCTAACCTTAGGGCTGGTGTATACTTAAGGTTTCATTGCAAAATGTATGTAGATTATGGTTCTGAGGGCTTTTTTGCTTGCTTCACAGCAGAAACAGTGAACTTCATAGCACACTTGCAGTTATTTTATGCTACTAACACTAACTATTAAAAGGGTTTTGCCGACAGAGTTGAATCTGTGAGACAATGCATGCACAATCTGGACCAACATTAGTTCATCACTGTTGGTCACCAGAAGTGATGTTAGTAGGTAGAAAATCCTACCAGGGACAAAGTTTGAGACTGGTGTTGCATGGCCTTGTAGTGAATAGCTGTTCTCCCAAGCTGCCACTGCCTCACACACAACTGAAGCATGCAAAAGCCATGTCAGAGTATTGCTAGCTTGGGCTAGTTCCAATCACTCTGAGCTGAAGAGAGCTAATACATCTCAGTGATTGACACCTGCAATGCCTTTAACTACTCCACCTGCACCCACCAGTGCAAGTCTGTTTAGCTGTTTCCCAAGATGGTGCCAGACTACGTCTGCGGCTAAACCGTGCATCTAAATTTTGGAGACTGAGCCTTCAACACCTATTTTGATACAGACGCAATCCAACCAACACATGGTGAGGAATGACACCAGCCAAGGCTCCTTTTCAATGGGGCATAAGTAGCCCTAGTAGGGAGATTTCAGCCTTATTTCTATTTAAGTCCAAAATAAATCACAGTGTGAAAGCTTGGAAAAAAACAAAAAATCATTTGGAAGAGAAAAGCAGATCAGCAAAAGAGAATTGTGCCATTAGGTCTATAACCTGTGCATCCACCCCAGTGAACAACACTGCTATCAGATGCAGAAAAACTGATTAAATGAGGTAGTACTCTTAAAACAATTGCTATCAGAGAGACACGTCACAAGAGAAGTGGCACCAACAGCACTCTCTGTAATAGTTTTTCTAAGAATGCAGATTCTATGGAAACTGAGACTAAAATATTTTCTTACCTCTTAGACATGAGCCCTCAAAGCATCATTAAAACAGTAACAAAGTTTCCTTACTATTGTTTCAAAATATATTAAGGATGCAATGTCTGAACATAGTGTATATGAAAGAAAAACAATGCAAAAAGCAGATAAATGACTGGATTTCTTCACCACTTAAGATATGCCTTTTTCTTCATGCTTATATGTGGCCTCTCCCAATCTGAACTCCACGAAGCCACCAAGCCATTTACTGGTTCAGTAAATATGTCAGCACTCTTGCTGAAAGGTCTTTTTTTTTCTAGACTGTGTCTCTTTTTTTTTTTTCTTCTTCCTCTCCTTCTTTGAGGGTTTTATTTTTCTGAATGACCTTCTATTACTTGCAGGAATAATTGGTAACAAACTCTACTTTGTAGTTTAACGTGGCATCTGTCCGCTGGCTCAGCTGGGCACTGCCAAAATAGCAACACGTGGACATAATTTGGCTTTCATTTTTAATGACAAGTCGTATGTAGCTGAAAGAAAGCAGACTCCCTGAGAAACAGCAGGAATCCCTGTGGTTCAAGTCAAGTGAAAATAGTTGCTTTAATGAATTGCCTCCTTGGCCTCTTCAAGACCAAATGGGGCAGTTTAGTGCTGATCCAGGATTTATGTGGTTGGAGCTGGCCTGTTTCCTTCCAATGTGGACAGGGCAGGACACACTCTGGTGAGCAACAGACTGTCTGGTAGATCTGTGGTGGCAGCACCCTCCAGCAGGCAGAGAAGGCCAAACTGGGAGCAGTAACAGGTCCTTTTGGCACATGTGTGCAACCTGCCTGAGCTCTGAAAAGGACTAAAAGTGCTCCCACAAAGGAGGAAGAGGATAATAAATCTGAGATTGCTCCAGCTGCCATGCAAGCGAACATCTGACTATGCCCTAACCTTTCATAGCAGGTATAAATGACTGTCGTGTGGGAAATGAAGAAGGCTTGATTTAGTACGATTTGATCACTGCAGGAGATTTCCTGGTGAATACCTGTAAGTGCTTTATCTACCTTTTCCTCGGAGGAGACAAATCTGTGCCCTAAAGGTATTCCCTGAATTCAGCTCCTCTTATGCTACAACCTGCCCCTTTACTGCACCAGTTTCTCTTGCTAGAGGATGTAGGCTGCCAGGTTTCAGATGGATACAGCCTACCCCAGTGTTAATGATCATACGGTACAGGGCTCAGAGTTGTTTCCTGCAAGCTTAACAACACAGCAATAGAGTCTATGTGCTGAAAACATAGAGCACTCTGTTGCTAAACAAAAAGCAAAATTAATTTCTAAGGGACTTGTGGGCCCCTCTAGAAAGTTCACATACTTTGGTGGCTGAATTGCACCTTAAAGTTTCCTTTCTTTGACCAGGTCCTGTAGAAGTAGAGCAGAAACCCAAAGGAGTTGGCAGACAGAGAAGGATGGAGCAAGCACCCTTGAGATGAGTGTACTGCTCCAGGTCACTGCTACCCAATGCAGCAGTGCTTCCCCCATGGTCACAGTGTCGACCATGAAGAACTGTGATTCAGAAACAAACTGCTAAAGTCTCCCATTGTTTGTTAAGAGCAACGAGTGGGTGTGCACAGCAGTTTTCCAGATCTTTCATTAGTACCTCTATTTTTCATCCATATTCTGCACTTTCACTGCCAACTACATAACCAGGAACTGGGCATATCCCTCTTACACTTAAATTTCATCCTTCCTGTCTTGACAACATCTGTTCCTTTCTCTCCTGGCTGATGCTGGTGAGCTGAGAGCCCAAATTCCTTTTTATCATCTGCACCTTGATTTCTCTCCCAAGTCTGCATGGATACGTCTCTTAAGGAAAGAGACTGTTAGCTCAGCTTCATTCCTGTTGTATTGTCCAGTCCTCTTTATTGTGAAACTCCTGTCATCCATCAAACCCTATTCACAGTTGAAATCAACAGCAAATAAAAGGAAACAAATAAGTCAGCACAGTGCTACACAGAAGTGGAGCTCGCATGCACAGAGATGGATGAAAAGCCACTGAGCCCCTATAGTGCTGATGGAGCTGCCCTGCAGCTGTTCTGGTTGAGTTACTTCATCACTGCTGCACAGGCGATGATAGATGTAAAACATTAGCTGTGCTAATGGCAGCATGAACTGGTACTATGTGCAGCCTTTACAACATGTCCACGGACGTGAACATGCTTGGGATTTTTTTTTTAATCCAAGTGTGATTATAAATTTGCCATGTCATGCAGATTAAGTCAGAGGTCCATGCTGTGGCAGACATGGCCTGTCACCAAATACAGAGCGTGGAGATGAAGTCTACTCAGGCTTATGGTATTTATGAGTTCGTGAGATTTGGGGGAGATCTATCCTTTTCTTACATGTGTTAATTTCTAGGCCTTGGACTTTCGTGACTTTTTTTCTAGTTAAGTACATTTATTACCACTGTAATGCTCTCTTCTTAATCTTTCACGTGTTGCCACATCAATGGGGAATATTACTTACAGAAGGACAGCTTAAGTCAATACCCGTTCCTACCAAGGGCTGTGCAGAATGCTAGCTGTGGCACAGGTGTGAAATCAGGCAACCCGTATCTCCATTTAGCATCCTAGTCACCAGACTGCCCTTTCTTGGTGGGCATAGGCTGCATATACACCAGCACTTAGGCAGAGAACAGTAGTATGGGGTTTAGTGAGCTCATCCCTCTTTCCTCAACCACACTTGCAACCGGTTCAGATGTGATGAGACTGTTGAGCTGTGGGCAAGAGTCCTTTTGGAGGAAACCAAACCAGAAACTCTTCTGCAGGGTGACATGAAACGCTTTTCAAACCCTAGTGGAAACACAAATGTTCAAATCAAGTATTACTCCTTCTGACACTGTGGTAACATTCAGTCCAGGGAATCAGACTAAATCTAGTCTGACACTAAATCCTGGAAACACTTCCAATGTACATCTAGAGATGTCAGCACCCACTGCTCCCATCCTCTGATCCACTCCTGCTGCACAGCTACTTACTAATGCAAACAGAGGCATCCACACAAGGACAACATGCTGAAGGCATCACAGTTCCAAATATACTGCAGAAAAAGATGCAAGGAGGCCAGAGGATGAAGGGGTGCTTTAGCAAAATGGCAAAAAAGGCACACAGCTCTATTTTACATCTGTATTTGAATAGCAGGAGAACACATAAGCATCAGTAGACAATCAGAGGCCCACTATGCTAAAATGCTCTACAGACATATAACAAGGAAAGTCCTCTTGGTCTGAGATTAGCATGAATAAAGCTATCCGAGTGAGCTGGAAAGAAAGAAAAAAAAAAAAAAAAAAACAACAGCAGAAAAAAAAAGAAATCAGGACAGGATAAACTAGATGCCTTTTCTGCAGCACCACTTCCAAAGCAGCAGTGCTCTAGGGGAAGCCCAGCAGAGATGAATGCAAAGGAGGGATCAATCCTGTGGTAAAATCACAAGATTAGACTTCTGGCTTTGTGGACTTCCCCAGAATGCTGAGAGCACAACAAGAAAAAAAGGTCCCAGTTTCGTTATTATGCACTTCCACTGGCTTTAATGCAGTCTCTAAGCCTCTCTGGGGGCTCCCTATTGGCTCTGCAGACTACATGGACACCATAGCTCAGCGTGTGGGAAGAGGAGGGGTCAGCTCCAAAGAACCTGTGCTGGAAAAAGTTAAAAGCACCTACAGGATTTTGGCACAGAAGTTGCACTGACACTTTTTAATGTTCTTCCCCCAGTGCAGAAGATGTCTATCTGAGGCGGCCAAAAAGCAGGAAGACCCACTGACCAATATTGTTAGAAAGAAAGGTACAGGTGTGCAGTCAATGCCTCTATAGGCAGACTAGAGCTCAAGCTAGACTGTTAGCATATGCCACTGTCTGCTGGAGACACAAATAAGCAAAGGGCATCTCCGATGCACAGATCCTTTTGCATAAATAATCATAACACAACTGTGGCGTACACACAAACAGGAGCGGTTTGAAGAGACACACTCAACATCACAGAGTGAGGTAGCAGCAGAGGGCATGAATAACTGTCCTTGTATTGGCCAAAGACTGCAGACCCATTTCAAGCTGTATTGTTACATGAGCTGTATTTCAAATTTAGTAGGTGCACACAGCGCTGTGGCAGCACAAGGGACGTTATTCAATTTATTCTCAGTGTGAATGTGTACATTCAACAGTGCTACCAGAGATGATACATAAATCCCTATACATCTTTACCCTGTATAGAGGAGATCATGTACCCCTGCAATTTAATTTCACAGTTTGGAAAACATTCACCAATTTAATCTGACTCTAATTGACCATTATTTGTTGTAATTATTGCCATTGCTATGGAAATTCCAAAAGCAATCAAACAGCTGTCTGTGGCTAGCTGTGCTTAAGCGAGATTGTGCCTGGAGGTGAAATCAGCAGGTATGTTCTTGCCTTCTTCAAGGTTTAAGCTTGATGTAGAAATAAAACTGCAGAGGTTCTTCTTCCAGACAGGGCTGTCAGGCTGCCCGCACCATGTCCTGCGAGCTGCACCTGTAACCTGGCCTCACCAGATAAGCAGTGGTAACTACTGCCTGGCTGACGAACAGTGCTCACTAATTAGATGCTCTTAGTTAGGGTCTGAGATGTTCTTAGTGACCCTTCCCTTGGGATGCACAGAAGTGCTGAGAAGTCCTCTGGCTTCTCCCCAAGATGGGACGAGCTCATCCCAGGGGTGGTGTAAGCAGGGGCGCACCTTCAGCACAGCAACACAGGTGAGCACAGAGCAAACAGCGTCCCGAGGGCTCCCTGGGGGCAGCAAGGCTGGACCTGGCAGCCAGGACCATCCCACCACCCCATCAGGGACCAGGGCAGCCCCAGCCCCATCACTGGGCACCACTATAGGGACAACGATGGCTGCTGCAGGGGCTGAAATAGAATATGTCCTTGCTGAGCCATGGTGTGCTGTGTCAACCCGCCAAGCACCCATTGCGTTTTCTCCCAGCGGTGGCTGCCTCTCCGCAGCACGCAGAGCTGTCTCCTGCTGGCAAAGATATTTTTCAGTCCTTGTTTTTGTACCCTTTCGGCTTTCTTTAACAATGTTGACGAGATACCAGGCTGGTGACAGAGCGGGGCTGATAGAAATGGATCCGAGCAAAGCAAAGCAACCTCTCAGCCACGCGTATTCTCCCATGGGCAATAAAATGTCTTTGGTTTTGTAGGCGCGGGAGGATCGGATATGCTGCCAAGGGACCCGCCGGGACCGTGCTCCTGTGAAAGTCCCGAAGCTGAGGAGGGTACAGGGGTAAGTCTCCTCCCACCGCATCCTTGTGGGCAGCACAGGGACCCATCCGCGCTGCGCTCAAATGTAATGCTTGACGGCACCCCGCGCTTGGTGGGTTGGGCCACATCTTCAGCTGCAAGGAGGTTGTCGTGGTGGGAGTAGTTTGCACGGCAGACCTCATTGGTGTAAACTGCATTCATTTGATTACTGCAGGGTCTTCTCCTAAATATTTGAAAGCCTGGTGCAATGGTTGGGATTAGGAGGACCTTCAATAAATGTGCATCTCTTGGGAGGTCTCGTTAAGTAATCCTGACAGCTCACTGCAAGATGGTGTCACACCAATGCTCGATCCTTCCTCACCATCAGTTAATCCCCGGCACGCCTTCCGTTGCCCCTTCTCTTCTTCTCAGGCCCATCTGTGGTTACCGCTACCCCACGTCCTTTCATCTGCTGGAAACCCACACACGAGCAGCTCATCAGCACGCAGCGGGCAAGTGTCTGAGAAGCATTGCCCTCACCTGATAGCCTGGTGTGGCCAGGTGGCACGTGGAAACACGCCATTTTGCTGGAAAAGGCGTGATGGGGATATTCCTTTTTCTTTGTCGTTCCTGGTGTGACCGTGTGCATCCGTGTGTTTTTAAGAGCAGCAAATGAATTTGTCGGTAAAATGTTGGGAGTGGAAAGGGAGTGAATGGGCAAGGGAGTTCCTGCAGGCCACAGACTTCCCTCTTCAGGGTTGCCGACGTTGCTGAGCGTGAAGCACATGTATCTAAAGACAAAACCAACCATGTTAAAAACTAGAGGCCTCTCCAACAATTTTGTATCATAAATTGGATTCTTAAAAAACTTGGATATACATGGCCCCTATTAATGCCTACATTTACTTTAGTCTTTTAAATTTCTTTAAATTAAATTAAAATAGTAATCAAGGCTGTTAAACTGGTTCAGATGAAACTGAT
Organism: Vanellus vanellus; assembly: GCF_965231255.1. Lineage (NCBI taxonomy): Eukaryota > Metazoa > Chordata > Aves > Charadriiformes > Charadriidae > Vanellus > Vanellus vanellus. The sequence continues at coordinate 10,296,116 of NC_138908.1, forward strand.
GAAGCAGATTTCAGACTTCTGCTATAAAAGCAGAGGGATTTTTTTCTTAAATTATAGTTATTTAAATTTAGCACAATAACTAACTCTTTCATTTATACAGCTAAAAATGCAGCAAGTTCATATCTTCTTCTAGTCTAGGAGTAAATGCTGGTGTGAGAAGCTCCGATCAGCTACCCTTAAGATCTTAAAGCCATGGTGAATAAATACCTAAAGTCAGCACCTGCAAAAACTTTTTCTTAAAATTAGGAAAATGTAAATGCAAAACATGTTTTGAAAACCTTTTCTTAGATTTTTCTTATCATATTTACTAGTTTCATTTACCATTTAAAAAAATTAATAATTTTCTCAAAATCCAGGTTTCCCACAGTTTTTATTTAAATGCAAATATAATCCAAAAGGGGCTGCACCAATCTGACGTTTACAAAAAAAAACCAAAACCAAACCAAACAAAACAAAACAGATCTGCTGCTAAACAACAAATATTAATCTGACTAAATGTGGTTAACAATTTAGAATGGGCAATATAGCACAGAATTTCATACTCTTGGCCATCAAAAACAACAACCGAATTTAAGGTTAAATCTATATAAAGCAGCAAATCGACCTGTCCTCAGGGGTATCAGTCAGTGAGAATCCACCTTTCTTCAGGCAAACAATTTACAACACAAAATAAAAGTAAGGTTCAAACTGATAATATGCCAAGCAGTCAAAATGAAACTTCCATGTTGTGGTTAAATTAGATATTTAAATAATTCTGATTGCAGCTGGAGCATGGTCTTGCACAGGCATTCCCAGACATTTTTCACTGGTTGCTATCTGTGCCCTGCTCAGTGTAGTATCGCTTTGTGGCAGCTCGTATATGGCAAGCAGGACCGCTGGGAAAGCTCTGAGCTAGAGTTTAATCAGTCCCTAACTTTCTCTGGCTTAAGTTAAGGTCACACTTAAGGAAGAGGGGGAAAAAAGGTTCAATGACTGTGGAATGCAATTTGTTTTAATAACACAGTACTTCCAATGCTTGGGAGTGCAACACCACGCAGAACAAAACCTGACTTGGCATTGTTTTCTCCTTGGTTTTAAAAAGGAGGTGTTATTTTTCTAATAACGACCCCCCGCTGAAGGAGGAGGTTGAATGGCAGAACTCTGTAAGAGGGAGGCTGACTCAGTGCTGCCACTGACGCAGCGTGAGCAGAATCAGCAAAATGCTAGCACAGGAAAGTAAATAAAGTCCATGAGGGTATCCTTACCAGCATGGAAGAAAATTAATTTAGTCACAGCAAATGATGAAGCGCTGAAATTTTCTTTAATAACTTGCTAACGATTCGTGGAAGGGAGAAGCCTGATGTTTGAGGCAAAGACAGTATGGAGCAGCTGCATATAGACTCTTCTGAGCTTGCATTTGCTGAAAGAGACAAACACAAAACAATTGCCCTTTCTATTCCTACATAGTCAAATGGGCAACATTATTTTCATATGAGAAAACCATCACTTTTAGGTTAATTCTGAAAATAATCTATGCAGACCTAGTTGCAGTATATTTTTTTGATGATACCAAGAGAAAGTAGATTCTCCATTAACAGAAATCAGGGAGTAGAAATCCACATATCTCTGTTACTTTCAACAGTCTGCTTACTCCAAGCAGAGACCTGCACCATCATGAAGTTCCCTTCAGCTTTAACAACCTATTAACAAGAAGCAACAAGCTATCCCTAGGTCCAGATTGTGCTCTTGACCGTGTGGTTCAGGACAACGGTAATTGCATAGGTTTCAATAAAGCATAGAAAACTCATATCTAATAGATAATGACATTGACGATCAGTGAATACAGGTTATGGATCAGAAAACAAATGTTACGCTTGATCCTCGTCATGACGCAAAGCAATGGTCTCTCTTACAAGAATGGAAAAATGTGGTCCTCCCAAAGAGCTACTCTATGTAACGTGCTCAGAACTAGCCAGGCGAGACCTATTGTTGAACAAAACAAAGTTTATGAATGATTTTGCAGGTTTTTATGTTTCTTCCTTCTTTTCTAAATAGCAAAATGCTGCCCCTTCATTGTTGCTTTTAAAACACATCCTGTTATGCCTGCAGCTGGTTTTGGAGTGTAGGTTCAGCATACCGTGTACTCTATTACTGAGCCTTTCTTGCAGCTTTTGCTCAGAAAGGAGAATGTGTATGTGTGTGGGAGTAGCATAAACTGCAGCTGTTTTTCTTTATTTATCCCTCATCATTACTGCTGACTGGATCAAGGAAGAAGACGTACATATACACCATTTGGCCTCTCTGCAACACTGCTGTACAGGAGTTTGGGAGATTATCTTGGTGAACAACTCCTAATTTCCACATAAAAGGATCAGCAGTAGGCTGTAAGAATTTGTCTTGCAGTGAAAAGGATGCTGCTATTTTGCTGGAACGTTTTATCAGAGATATAGAACTTCAATTTGCTCTTTCTCTGGTTTTATGAAAGCTTGTATCACCAAAGAACTTAAGTGAGTCCAGGAAACTCTGGAAAGTGTAGTTAATTTCACTGGACAGCTGCTTAAAAACAAAAAAAATCCAAACAGATCCAGCATGCAACCCGTTCCCCTTCATCTTCCCCCTTGCCCTGCTGCCACAAAGGCACTGTGGCTGAAAACTTTACAGACAAATGCAAATGACAGCGGCTTTGATATTTTCAGCACTCTGGAGCAGTTTAAAAGGGAGATGTTCTTTCTGCACAGTGTATGTATCTGAAACACGTGAGGCCAGACAGCAAAAATCTCTGGTCATCTTTCAAAGTGTTCGCCAGCACGGCCTCATCTCCCCTCCTCCCTCACCCTTCAGGCAGTTTAGGATGTATGTTGCTGTCACGCCAGCCATGGAGGGGTGCTGCTGAAATTCAGAGATATTTATGCAGTAAAAATCCAAGGCAAGGTACAAACCAGATTCATTGAGTAAAATAGTTTATTTTCTGCATCCGACTCTTTCCCCGGTTGGCTCCTGCCAGCTCTCATCGCTGGTTTTCCCAGGTCGTGCTCTCCATCCCCGGTCCTGGCCACAGCTCACCTCGTGCTGAAGTCAGCAGAGCTGGGCTGGGTAACGGAGGGGAGGATGCACTGGAGGTATTGAACTGCATGTCACAGCACACAGCTAAGAGTTCATTTCCAATTATGGTCTCTGCTAATTGCCCTCGAGTGCGTCTTCATATCATGACCAACGTGGGTCAGGGAAGCCAGAGGATCGTCAGTCATTCAAAGCGATCAGAGCCATTATGTTGACCTCCGGCACTGTAATTTTATTTCTGTGGCTCTGCATGGGAACTGTCAAAGCAAAGCAACAAGACTGTCAAGCTGTGGTGCCTGTGTAAAACATGCCCACCTGCCTTCATATCCAAATACAAATAAGATTGCCCGCTCTGACAGTGAGTGAGACAGACATTAAAATGCACAGCAGTTTCATAGCGCAGAGCTGGATTTCCATGCAGAATACTGTGTATTTTTGATTAGCAGGCCTACAATCAGCTTGTCTTATCATCTCATTACAGTTTCATTTCACATGATTTCACTTCTGATGATCAGAAAATGCAGTGAAGCTCACATCTCGCCATACTGCACAGCCAGCCAGTCCTTCAGGCTGGCCACTGGTTTAGCCATTGGGCCTGTTCCCTTTCTAATTCAAGAAAGGGACACATTTTTAGGAAACTGTGATATTGTTGTTTGAAGGGAAAGAAACATTCTCTGTCATGAGACAAATAATTTCTTCTCTGAATATTATCCACTTGTCTCTGCCTTTCTGAGGACCTTCAGGTAGGCTTGGTTTTCTCAATCATTTCCAGTAGTGCCACCCACCCTGCAGCAAATCGTACATCCCAGCTGGAAGCATTTAACACCTTTGCAATAGCACTGGAACAAACGAGCATCCAGCCTTGAATATAGGGAGGGCTCTGTAAAATTTCTGGAGAAGGCAGCTCAACTGCTGAAGATTTGTACTTCAATGTGCAAAACTCAGATTAAAAGGTATCAAGAATTCGCAGGAACGCTCATTAAGGCTGTAGCAACATAAAGGTGGAAATATTAGGACTATGGCAAGAGGGTCTTGCTGTTCTTCTTCCATGTAGTAGGGATTTCAGTCCCTGCAGGCTGATAGGGCTTCCTGTGTAGGAGTAAAAGCAGACAGAAGGATTTTTCTTCTCCGTAATTGTCAGAGCACACCTGTGGCAACCCTCCAGGAAAAGACGGCATGACAAAATGTGCCATTCTGCACTTAGTTGTTAATGTTTGGAACTGGAGTAAGCACTGTGTTGGCTTTGCCTGGTAATTAACATACGGGATTTTAGAATACTGATTTGTTTCTGAGGCTGCTACTTGTGAGCTGAAAAAGTTAGGAACATTTAAATACAAGCAGGTAAAATTTAAATGGTATTATTTTTAACAGTTACAGAGATAGTTTTGTGTAATATTATTTGGCAGCTTTTGATTGCCTTCTTTCTTTCATGGTATAAAAAGTTGTGTGTCCTCTGCTCATCACACTGTCTTCCCCCAGACCATGCCAGTTCCTCAGCTCGTTCAAAATCCACCTGTCTCTCCGCATATTCATCAAAAGGGTCTTTTTTGCTACGACTGCAACTTCTTCTAATGCAGACTTCTTTCCCAATTTCTACTTTCTACATAAATCCATGCAGGTGTTTAAGAAAACAGCCTGTTTTGTTTGCTGCTTTCACTCTCTCTCTCCCACCAGATCTCTTTACAAGATCTACCCACACCTCTTGAAAGCCTCTGATCAGATTCCTTTCATATTTTGTCTCTGCTGCAAGTCACAGACTCCCACCCGGCTTAGTTTCTGCTAATTGTTCTTCTCATTCGCTGCCATTTTTACTTCAGTCTAGTCCCTTGTATCTCCCACAGTCTCTTATCTCCCTTGTTGGACTCTTTTTTCCCGGGGTGACTCTGGCCCCGGTTTTTCCTGCAGGGGCAAATGTCTCTGCTCCTCAACACTCATTATTGCTTACATTTTGATAACATCTACTGGCCAGATAAGAAATCATTACTGTGAATGAGATAAACTTACCAAAAGAAAGCCTGTGGCTAGTCGAGGTCTCAGTAAACACTTCGGACCCATCTAAAAGCCATGGCATAAAATAATTTCCAGCTCTCTCTTCCATTGCAGTTTTAATGATTAATGGCAAGAAACTCTTTCTGTGTTATCTTTGTTTGCACAACTGGAGTTTGTTTTTACATTTATAACTCAGCCTTTGCAAATACCTAGAAACAGTGAAATACACTGTGTTTGGGTGTTTATGTGTAGATTATTAAACATTTCTGCACTGTATATTTTGTGAATGGGCTACACAAACAATTTTACTAACTCTGCAGGACAGACTTTCAACTACAGAGCCTAATGTATTTAAGCTGCTGCAGGACAACACCGCTTTATTCTCTGTAGACAACTTTATTCTTTGTCTTGTCATTTTTATTGTTCTAGTGGTAGTGAATAAAACCCTGCATCTGTTCTTCAGGAAGGACTTAATCCAAAGCTCATTGAATGCATTGGAAGAGCCTCCATTGGGCTTTGGATCAAGCTCTTCAGTTCACAAACAAACGCTCTTTGTGAGAATATGCTACTCAAGTATTGTACAGAAGAGTTACAGAGGTTCCCTATTTCTAAAATAAGGATTGGTTTTAGATCTTTTTTGCTATGCCTGTTTAGTTGGAGGAACAATATGCAACTGTACATAATTGTTGAAGTACTGTAGTCTGTGATTATCTTGCCCCAGCAGTTGATATAAATGTTGAATATGTAACGCTGTGGTAACAAGTAGTGCTGTATTTATATGGCCCTTCCTATGCACGCCGTAATTCAGAAAATATAGAGAGATACGCTCCCTGCCCCTGAGGATGTTCAGGCTCAATCAGGCAAGCTGGACACGGGCAAGCCATCTTTCAGGACTGCCTTCTGTTGATGTTATTGATGAAGCAGACTTGAAAGGGGGATTTGTAGAATAAAAGAGGGATACTACTGAATGGGATTTTTTTCTGAGCTTAGGAAAAGGAACAGACTGAAAGGAGACACAAAGCTCACAGCAGGGGAAAGAAACAGGGGCTATTGTGGAAGAGAGTACAAAGAGACTAAGATAAGGCAGGAGTAATCAAAGCAGAAACATTAGCTGGGGTAAGACTGCAAAGAGCTTTAAATTAAACCTTATAGCTCCAGATTTGCAATGACTGCATTTTCCACAAGAAGGAGGGAGAGCCATGAGTCAGTTATGCAGCGGTATCCCCACGGACCGCAATAAAAAAAATTTCTTCCTTACAGCATCTCAGGGACTGAATATTTCTTTGGATTTCTTGTGAAGAGGAACTAACAGTTCCCATGAACTGAAGAGAACACTATGCCAGTGAAATTTGGCTGGTTTTGCAACTGCAGAACAGAGTAACTTCTTCACGTGGGTGTAGATTACACAAACAGTTACTACTGGGTATTACTCCTGTGACAGAACTGCTTGCAGTAAAATACACTACACTGTGTGGTAAGTGCTGGCAGGGGGACGCATGCAGTTTGTAAGCCGATGATGACTAAAAGAGTTTATGGAGCCAGTACTAAAACATTACTCACTCAAGGAGTCACATTTAAATCAATGAGATTACTCATGTAGCTAGCTGCCGATAGAGATCTCGCCAAGCTATTTCACCTCATAATAGATGTGTGTAAATGGGCCTGTTAGTCAGCTGAATAACTTCAGAAAATAATTTTAAAGTTCATATTACACTGGTATTTGAACTCCCTAGCCACAGCTGAGGTCTCGTCGTGTTCTGCAAAGACCCATTAATGGGCAATCCCTATCCTAAAATTCCTCAACTCGTATAGGCAAATAAGGGAAAGTGACTTGCCTTCAGTCACATCACAGGTCATCAGCAACGCCAGGAATAGAACAGGGGTCTCCAGTCAGTTCCCTACCGGCAGCTCCCTGCCTCTGTAATACTCAACATTTAATCCCTGTACTGAATATAAAGCATTTATGAATGTGACCTCCAAACTTCCCACAGCTCTTCTGCTAACCGACTGATGGATCTCTGCATTCATTAGTTTTATAAATGCACAGAGAATACACAGAAGTCATCTCACACACATTACCGCAAGCCGGTGCATTCCCTCATCCAGCTCATCTGCATGTTATTCTGCAGTCAGAGAAATAACTAGAACCACAAAGAAAGGAAAACAAATCTAATCACAGAATTTCTGACAGCCAATCTAAGGTACTTAAAAATCTGCCTCCCAAGCAAAACTCATTTTTCATACTCAGTGAAATTCAGTGTGGAGGCTACCAGATCAGGCATCACTTTTCAGGACTGCATTTCATTTTATAAATGTTATAAAAGTGCCTGGCATATCCAGCATCATTATCACAGTATTTTCCTCCCTTTCTTTATTCTGCACTGCTCTCAGCATCTTTGAGAGTTCATACAGAACAAGAACAGTCTGCTGAGCTGTAAAACAGAAGCCTGAAAGAATTTCTTCCTAATAGGAAGGGGTATCTCCTTTGCATTATTCCCCATTTGATGCATAACAATTAACAAAATATGTCTCACTGAAACTGGGTTCTAATACACCAACAAAGTCCCAAAGCAAAGACTCTGAGTAACTCCTCTGTCTCCTGGATAAAGCAGGAGCAGCAGATACGGATATGGCTTCACTCTCTTCTCTCCCTATTTCCCTCTCCTCGCCTCTAAACATCTTTGTCTTTCATTTCCTTCTCTTTATCTCCCCATCCCGAGCTGCCCTGTGTCTCATCCCCTTCCTAACTCCAGGCACTCTTTGTTGGCAATGGCTTTGTCCTCTTTCTACCCATGGAAGAGGACGCATCTGTACAGAGGCAGATTGTAAACTAGGTCATCTTATGTGGCAGAGAAAAAAATAAAAAGAGTAGAGAGTAGAAAGAAGAGCTTTTTTGTATAATAACAAGGTCTCACATAAGCATGTGGCCCAGATGTCAGAGGTGTTGAGTGTCTGCGGTTCCCACTGACTTCAGTGGCACCAGTCCTCTTGTCCACAAGCTATGTATACAGGAAAACATCCTCAGTTTTGCAACTCCCTGCAAGCAGAAGTTCAGATACGCCATCGCGCTTCCTTGAGCTTTCCCAAGGACATCACATTAATCTCAGGACCTCCTTTTGTCATTTTTCCCTACATGTTCAGCACAGCCTTGGGATGTACATTGGTCAGTCATTGGAGGAGCAATGAGGTAATACCAGGGAGACTTATCCCTTTTCAGTTCACAGGGCAAATAAAGCACGCCTGAAAGGAAATGACAGGCGAGGAACGGCCATTTGAGTGTTAAAAATACCTACTTTTCTTGACATATATTGGGTTAATGCAGCTGACCTTTATACTCTTCCTACTTTCAGATTTTTTAGGACAATATCGACTAATCTTGCAACTCACTATTTAGGTAAAGGTATTTGAACTTCACTGTACAAAGTCTGCACTCTGGCAAAGCTTAATTCCTTCTTCCCCCTACCTGAAGCCCTCTGTAATGCTGTAAAAGAATTACAGAGCATTAACAAAATACATCTTTAAAACATAACTTTAAGACATAATTTCCTTCTGCTGTCATAACCATAAAAAATGCAAATTAGAAGCAATAGGCAAAACTCATTAAAATATATTCAGTGAAATCGCATTTTAGTTCCTTTGTGGTATATTAGTCATGTGCTACGTAATTAATACTAAGTAAATACATCCCTGTCATAAGAAAAAAAACACAAAACACAACCAAAAATTCAAACAGTATCAGTATCACTTGTGATACTGCTTCGTCTAATGGAATGAGATCTGTGCTGCAGTCGCGCGGTTCATTCCAATCCTGTATGAGGCCAGTAAGCAGGAGAGGAGCAGAAGGTAATTGTTGGAACAAAAGGGCAGAGGGGTGGGAACCCAGGAAGAGGAGCTCTGAAGTTCCCCCTTTGGCAGGGTAACATCTTTGGTTGCTATGAATACCACAGATTTTTCTCTACAGTGCAGTACTGCCAGTCTCCAAAACATGAGGTCTTCAAAAAGCATGAGACTGGGCTATGCTTATTTTAATTATGTTTCTGAGGCCTAGAGGGGACCTTTCTGCATGGTTCTGAAGCTTCATGCCACTAAAAAAAAGATTATTTTCCTTGCTCCCTCCCTTGTCATAACTGGCTTATTCAGTTTCTAGCAGCTGAAGTTTCTAAAAACCCAACAAACATGGTCAGACCTCTGAAACATCCGAAAGGGATGCAACTGCCACGCTCCTCTTCCTCTCCCTCTCCTCCGCAGCCCCACATTGCCATTGGGATGGCATACGTAGCCACGGGACTACAGACCCCTACACCTGTGGCGCAGGCATGAGCCCTGATGCACGTCCGTGCACAGTTGCTTCAGTCAGGTGTTGGAGCTCCAGCTTTCCTTTGCTCCCTGCCTGGTCCCCACAAATGGGCTGAACGGAGCTCTGTGGAGGCTCTCGCACAAGCCCTGCACAGCTGCACCATGTCCCAGCAGGACAAAGGGTAGGAGTCCTGTCTTTGGGCAGGTAGCTGAATCGCAGACATTGCTGGGAACATTCCTAGATGGTGCAGCTGAAATAGTCCTGCTCAGAGCTGGTCTCCTTTCCTCCTTCCCATGCTATATGCTAGTGGCAAGTAAAAAATGTGCATTAAAAAAGGCCATCCTTGATCCAGAGAATTTACAGCAAAAGTATGAAAGAGAGAAAGCAGATGGCTGCAGATACAGAGATTGGTAAACAGTTCCCTGGGTCAAAGACCTCGGTGGGGTTTTCTCTGCACCATAATCTGCGTGCTTTCAGACACATACATTTGTAACGAGAGCCATGACCACATATATTTAATTACTCAGAAAGCTTCTTACTTACATTAGTAACACTGGTTTACAGGTCTGCAGTTACATATGTATGCATCTGTTTCCTTATACCATTAGCTTTTATTATGAGCCTTTTTGACTGTGACGGCATTCGGGTAGCAACGTGCCTACGTGTGAGCATCTGTGTCCTTGAGTTCTCAACGGAGGATGGAGCAGCTGAATTATCAACAGCAGCATGTAACCTCCCATTTAAAACACTGTCACCTGAAAAGTGGAGGACGGCAAATGTGACACTAAGCTTCAACGCAGACTCTGGAGAACTAGAGGTCTGCAAACCTCGTGCCTGTACTGTGCAAATACAGAGATGCTAATTGGGTTAGAACTAAAGGACACCTGGATTAACGCAATCTATCTGAGAAGAGTCAACATTGCTTCTGTAAAGTCCTGCCTTAAACAAACCTCTTGGAGGTCTCTGAAAGGGTCAACAAAAATGTGGATAAGGGTGATCTAATTTCCATATCAGACTGGGTTTCTAAAAGACTCTTGACAAAGGCTTTTAAGGAGACTAGCAGCGATAGCAGCAAGAGGGAAAGCCCTGATATAGCTCAGTAATTGCTTAGAAGATAAAATGCAAAGTACAGGAATAAATGACCAGTTCTCACAATGGAGGGAGGTGCTGGATGGTGTGAGGTTCTGTGAGGGTCAGTGCTGGGTTGTGTGCTGTTCAGTGTACTCATGTCTTACCTGGGAATGGAGTGAAATAATGAAGTTCATCAGTGGAATTAATTTCCTCAAGTCAGTAATAAGAAGAAAAACTGTGAAGAACTACACAAGGACATTATGGGCAACATAAGAAATTCAGTGTAGGTAAACGTGAAATGATGCACCTGGAAAACAATCACGTAAAACGGTGGGCTCTGAGTTGGCCTTTGCATGAGTAAAATCTCAGGGTTATGACAGACAGTTCCATAGGAGCATCAGCTCTGTGCTCAAAAATTCATCATAAAATGTTGTTAGGAGAAAAACATCGTTGTGCTGCTTTATGAATCCATGGTTTGCCCACATCTTAAATATTGTGTATTTCTTCATCTCAAATAGAATCTATTAGATCAGGATGATGTTCAAGGGGGCATCAAGAATGGTAAGAGGTACAGAATGGTCTACAGACAAAGGCCCCCATGAGCAACCTGCAACTCTTCAGCTAGGAGAAGGAATGATATAAAAGGATTACAGTAGAGGTCTGCAAACCCATGAGCAGCTCAAAGAGGGTTAAAAAAATATTAGGGTAAGAAGTTGTTCCTCATCACCAGCACAGGAGATGAGGGGATAATTAAGTTCGTATTGAAACCAAAAATAAAAGGCAGAGGTTCTTCACAGGCAGGGTGGCAGACTGATGGAAACCCTTGCCAGAGCCTACTGTGAACGCTGCAAGTGCATTTGGGTTGGAGGGAACAATGAAGATGCCTATGGAAATCAGCTCCGTTGTATATGTTAAAAAAAAAAAAAAAAAAAAAGAAAAAAAGAAGAAAAAAGCGCCAAACCACACCAATAAACCAGAAAAAAAAAAAAAAAAAAAGACAGAGGGAAAAAAAAAACCCCACAACAGCAAAATCACCCCGAAACCTAGGGCTCAGGAAGCCCCCGGAGCCGGCAGCGGCGGGGAGCTCCCGCTTTGCACTCCCCCCGGGGGCGGTCCGCGGAGCCGCGCTGCTTGCCCCCGGAGCCGGGGCTCGGCCCCCCCTTCCCGTGCTCGCCCACCCGCATCCCCCGGGGCTCGGTCCCTCCCCTCCCGCCCGGCGCGGACATCCGTAACAGGAGAGGGCTCGCTGCCGGCCCGGTAACCCGACCGCGGCAGGATGGGGGGCGCGGAAGGGGGGGGGGGGAGGGGGGGATGCGCGGAGCCTCCGCGCAGGGCGCATCGCCCCGCGGGACGGGACGGGGCGGGACGGGATGGGACGGGGCGGGACAGGGCGGGCGGCGGCTTTGCCCCCCTCTTCCTGGCGTCGGCGAAGGGGGCGGGCGGGGAGGGAAGGGGAGGAGGAGGAGAAGGAGGAGGAAGGGGGACCCGACGTGCCGGGGCTGCGCGGAGCTGGCGGCGCACGCTGCGCGCCGGAGGAGCGGGCGCGCTTTGGAGAGGTACCTCCGTGCGCGGGGGTGCGCGTCCGTCCGCCTGTCTGTCTGTCCGTCTGTCTGTCTGTGAGCGCGGCTCCGGGTGCGGAGGGAAGGGAGGCGGCGGTGGATGCGGCTCGGGCAAGTTGTCTGGCCCTCGGCGGGCTGCGGGAGGGGGCGGGAGAGGGGGGAACAAGGTGGAAATGCCGGGGGGGGGGGGGGAGGGGGAAGCAAAGCGGGGAGGGGGAGGCAAAGGGGTGGGGGGTGTCGGCGGAGATGCGCGGAGGAGCAGGGAAAAGGCGAGGAGGGAAGATGGAAACGCAGGGAGGGAGAGGCGAGGAGGGGAAGGGAGAATGAAAATGCGGGGAAGGGAAGAGGCAAGGAGGGAAAGGGGGATGCTGGCGGGGGGCGGGGGGGGGAGAACACGACCTGCCCTTGCCCTCGCCCACCCCGCGAGGTGCGCGCGGCAGCCCCGCGCCCGCGGGAACCCCCACGCGTGCCCATTCCCCTGGGGCGGGAGGGGCTCACGGCGCGGGGGGTGCGGGGGGTGCTGGACCGGGGAGGGGGGGGGCGGGAAGAGAAAGCCAGGTCTGTGCCCGCATGCCCCCCGACGTCCGCAGGTGGAGGGGCGGCTCTTCCCCCGCCCGGCTGCGGTTTGGAGGACGGGGGACGTGTGTGTGTGTGGGGGGGGGTGTCTCTGCAGCCCTCCCTGGGGGGCGGCCGCGGTGCGCGGGAGCCGAGCGGGCTGGGGAGAGCGGGGAGGGCAGAGAGCCGGGGTGGCGGCGTGGAGGGGGTTTGGTGAGATCCTGAGAAACCCGTGACGTAATTATTTTTTAATCAGCATGTTTTTTTCATGGCCATCTCAATTTTTCCTGGACTCCCCTTTTTGAACTGAAAATCTCCCGCAGCTTTGTTCCGAGTCTTTCTATTTTTAGATCCCTCGGTAATAGTGAAGCATGAGTTTTAAATATTTTATTTATTTTTATTTGGCTTCCACTAGGACCACTGCAGTGTAAACTTCTCAAACATCGCTGTCTCTTCCTAAAAAGTTATTGAAATTATTACTGAGGTGGGCAGGCAGGTAGCTACTGTGGATATCAATGTTTGAGTTCCTGATAACATTAATGATTAGCCATAAAGAGCAGTCATCATAATGAAGTTTGGATTTTATCTTAAGGTGTATCGCCCATCAGCTCCCAGAAGATGTCCATTAGGGCAGTAAGCACCAGCCTAACGTTAGGAGAGATAGAGCAGATCCCCCAGTTGTGATTTTACCACTGAAATAAACATGTTGTTTTATTTTGAGCTGTGATTAACAGTTCAACGTTGTAATGATATCCTCCGATTCTAGTATTGTCTCATAGCTCTGGTATGTCAATTTGTATTCATGCTGTGTAAGTGTTTTGCAGAGGTTTTGCGTATCTGACAGGGATTTATTTCACTTTCACAATTATATTTTCTGGTCTCACCAACCTGAGGAATCCAAGGAAGGTATATATACATCAGTATCTGGGGTAGTGCATGACTTTCCTAAGAAGTCCAAGTTATTTCATATATTTTTAGCTCATAGCTTTTGTGTCCCTGTACACAGCAGAGGATGAAGTTATAGCTGAAATTGTATTCATTGAAGCGTATTCATTGTCAGTACTTCTGACCGGTCAGTACTGAATGGTTTTTATTCGGTTTATCTTCATTTTCTATCTGAACGCTAGTCCATTTGCTGCCCTTTGATAGCCTCTGCCAAAGTAAGTTTGCACAAGTCTGAAACGTTACATACAGATATCGGCTTTAGATATTGATAACATTGTTTTTCACATTAGTTTTCAAGCACCTGTCCAAAGAGTAGAGGTCCCAGGTGAGCTCTTAAGTAAATTAAGCTATATTTATAGATATCTTACAATAGTGCCAGTAATGTCTTATAACAGTGCTGATAAGGAGTTGCTTTTGTAGCAGCTGATGGTTATTTTCCTTTTCTGGATGTGCAGCTCCTGTACTAAGGGATGGGTGCGTATCTTCCCAGTCCTTTTAAATTACTTAGAACTGCTGTTGACTTCAGCCAGTGTTTTGGCTAAGTGAAGAACACAGGATCCCATGGCTTACAGCATGAAAAGTATACCCAGCAGAATCCTGAGCAGTTTGATGTATACTTTGATCATGGGATAAGTTGATTCATGCCTGATTTGTCTTGTCTAAGCTGCAAAACTCACTTTTGCTACTGGAAACACCTGCTGATTTAGCAAGCACTGTTGATACTGCATTTATAGCAAGACATGAAGAGCTACATAATGCAACATCTAGAACTGTCCCTATTATTACCATTCACAGCGTGATTTTTCTCTCGTCAACATGCTGCAGTACTGATTCTCGGGCAGTTCTCACTTCAACTGACTGGCAGTTGGTTCATTCGTGGTTGTGGGGTAAACAGGTTTGTTCAAGCTGCCAAAATTCTCCCTCCCCCCCCGCTTTAAAAAAATTAAAAGCTTTTGTCTCTCCTGGCTGTCTGTGCTGAAGGGGCACATTGTTGTTGTCACGTGCACCCTGTTGTTTGGCTGCTTAAAGCCCCTCTTAAATCCTGTGTTACTTTGATACAACTTTTCATTGCTTGCTTCCCATTTCTAGGCTGATTCTTTGTATTTGTTTCAATCCCAAAAGTTAACGAAGGTACCCTAGCAAAATCTTGGACTCACAATTCGTGGAGGAAAAGTCCTTTCCAATGCTCCCACCCACTAGGAGCAAGTCCGTTGAGCCAGTATGGATAGTCTTGGCATTCAGATTACCTGTGAAAAAAAAATTGGCCTGCTCATTTATGATGATGCTTACTTACCTGAGTATTACGTTTGTCCTGTAGAGGGATATTCTTTAATTGACTGCTGACCTAGATGACTAGAGTACAGCTCTATAAAATTAAGTTTAATTATGAAATATAACAGCAGCACTGAATGAATGCCAGCAAATGCAATTATATCTATAATTTATGTAATTCTTTTTGAGCCATATGCCAAAATGGTACTCTTTTTCTTCTGCATCTCCAAAATTTTAAGATATTTCTGCTTAAATAATTGTAAGACTCTGGGTTGCATTGGTCTGGTAAATTAGTATTCTACATCAGTCTGTTTCACCCTTGTGAAGGATAAATACTAATTACTTGTGACAAGATGAATGCAGTTGAGCATGCAGTTGAGTATGAAGTCTCCTATCTGCAATTCTTCTGGTGCTAAGAATATACTTCACGGTAAAGCTTGAGGGAAGGGGACCTGGAGAATGATTCTGTGGTTTAGCTGTGAATGAGGAAGCAAACCTTGCAGTCTTCCTCTATCCTGGGGTAGGTCAATTAGAGTTGGTTTTCATCTCAGCCATCTGAAAATATGATGTCCGGTTTGAGTTGGTAATGTAAACTACCTCTGTTGTCCAAGAAATGTGGAAGGTACTTCCAGAGAGTGAGTCATCTAATATATCTCAGATTGGGAAGGTTTTTTAAAATAGCCTAATGGTAAGGTGTCATAGTAGCCATCATGGTTGACTGCAAGAATCTAGATGTTGACTAAGATGGCATCTCAGGGCCCTTCCAATACTGTTTTCTGTGATCAAGTGAGAATCATGGTAAATCAGTGCTGAAATGTGCACAAAGCTTTAAAAAGGATGCATTGCATACAGTAACTTTAAGAGACCACAAACGTATCTCACTCCTTCCTCAAAAACAAGTCTCAATCCTCAGTGCAGAAGTTTCCCGGCTGTAAAATGGAACTCTTGTTTCATATTCACAATACTTGGTTGTTCTGGTATTATGGCAACGTGAACAAAAAAGAGGATACATTTTTCATATTAAAATTCTGCGTTAGCAATAAAAATTATGGGCTTATTTTTGGTCATGAACAATCTTCAGTAATCCATTACAACTGTAAATCATGCCATCCTTAATTTTAAAAAGAGATCCTTTGACTTAAGTTTATAATTAATGAAAGTTCGTGTTTCACTTTTTGTTTATTTGATGACAGTAAGATACAGGGTTTACAGGAGAAAGCAGAACTGTGCCTTTAGAGTAACTCATCAGAAATGTGGTAAAAATACTTAGGTGTAACAAGACTCAAGTGTTACATCACTTGATGTGACACTTACATGTATTATATTGCAAAAGTAAGAATTTTCGGTACATATTGTTTAGCAGAGAGAATGATTTCTTTAATCCCTTATTAATAACAGAGGAAACAATAATGTATTTAAAATAGAGCAAATTCCCTTCAAAACATATGTACATCTTCAGAAAGGATAGGAATATTACTTAAGAAGAGCTGTGTAAGAGCTTGGGAAAAGTTTGGTGTGTGCTACTGAATCAAAAAAATGTGTCCTGTTAATTTTAGAAATTTCTTTCCAGCTTTATCGAATTGACTAAAGAAATGAATCACGATCCAGGGGAAAAGGATCCTTTCAAAGATCTGGATTTTTTTTCAAGAATCTGTTGGTTCCCCTCATGTCTTTTGTGGCTTTGGGCACTGTATTTTCCCTCTTCTTCCATTTTCTCAGTGTTAAAAAGGAAAAAGAACAGAAAACTTTGTGTAAATTGCTAAATTCACATCACTGTATGTACTTTGGAAGGATTCTTCATGTTTTACCAGACTTTTTCTCCGTGATTTTGTATTGCTTTATGTAGCATCTGTTTGTATAATGTACGCATGAATCAGGAAAACTTTTTAAGGATGTAGTGGGTGTAGTACTACTAGTAAAAGGTAGCTTATGTCTGTGTCATTTATTCCCTTTCTAGCAGCTAACTTTTACCAGTTTACTAAAGTAGTGAGAAAAACTATATCCTGCCTTGATAATAGCAAAATACCTTTAAACTGGTGACACGTTAGGATTGTACTGACTTAAATAGAACAAAATAAAAAAAAAACAATAAACAACCAAAATCACAAGCACCCCTGCCTCAATCACTGAGTAACTTAGTAAGTATGACAGTTCTGTTTACTGAGCCCGGGTGCAGATGCACTTGAGGACGTAAGTACTTTCCTTCCTAACAGTTCTTCTCAGGGCCCGCTATTTGACATCACAGCTGTTATTTTTTATCTCGTAAATCCAAGAATTCAAGTGGACATATTGTGCCTCATTATTTGGGGCAGCGGCACTGACATTGTTTGAGTTGAGCTTAATAACAGCCATTTTTTCCCCAGTACTCCAGGGAAAAATACAGCTCCATCTGTATACATGGTTGGAGTGCCCTATTTCTGTGTCTCGTTAAATGTGGGGCAAGTTTAGTAGTGCCAGTTGAGAATAATTCCCCAACAGGATTGCTAATACACAACCCAGATCCACCCATCTTTGAAAAAAACTACACTTTTAAGAAGTTCCTTTTTTTTTTTTTTTTAATAACTCTTCTTGGGCAGGCTTCAGAAAGACATTAGACCAGAAATAGGAACCAGCTGAAATGTACACTTGTATTAGCATCCTCCACCAAACCCCACTGTTAATCTAATTAAATCTGTATAAATCTATTAATAAAGATTGCAGTTTTGCCACAAGTAAAGAAGCAAAGATTATTTTTGTTAAAGTAGGTGAGGTTTAACCAGCAGTTTTTGTACAAACCTTTTGGCTCTCTAGTTTTGTTCTATTAGGAATTTATCACTGTGCATCTGTAGCTTTGTAAGAAAGACAATGTGAAGCCAATCTCAAACCTTTAAATATTATTCTATCAACTTTCCTCATAAATAGGTCATTTTATTTCCAATTTTAGAGTTCCCCATTAGCTGCCACTGTGCCCCAAGAGTGAGTGCAAGAAAAGGTTTTTGCTGGTGATGCTCTTGAGAACCCACACATTGGGTTCTTCTTTCAATAAACTCACAGAGTCACTTAACCTGATTTTAAAACCATTAAAGTACATGCAAGGGCAAGAGACCATTGTGGTTTGTGCCGTGGTTTGACGTTCCAGCTGTCCCTATGTTTTCAAGATGCGTTTTACTGGCACAGCTTCTTCTCACCGAGGAGAGGAGGACTGTGGTCTGCCAGTCCCAAGGATGGGCTGGAGGAACAGGTGTGTGAGGAGGAAATGCAACCACAAGAGTTCAGATGCATTCAGGTCTCCACATGGTATTGTTTTGACTGTTCATAGCCCGCGACTGGGACAGGGGCACACTGGGGCAGATTCCCACCCAGCGTTGTTCTGATGCGGCTTGGCTCAGCTCAGCAGAGCTGTGAGACTGATCCAGTCCTTCATTGCTCCTTGCTGCTGGTTGCAATCAAGAAGAAAAACTCAACCAAAGTTGTAGTCTGATTCTTTTCTTTGTCCTTTCTGTGCATATTTTCAGTATTTTCATAGAGTCATAGAATCACTTAGGTTGGAAAAGACCCTTAAGATCATCAAGTCCAACCATTAGACTACTTAAAGTGATTCTATATTTTTCTGTGGTGAAAGCAGTGGATATACTGAATATACTAAAACTGGCTTCATCAAACCAACTGTTTTGGTCATTTAGTCAGATCTAAAGAGTGGCATAAAGGAACCCGTGCTGTCTTTAGATGCTGTTGTTTCACCTGACAGGCGCGTGAGTCCGTCCTGCATCCATTTGATGCTCCCAGTCTCTGTGACGCTTCCCATCACTGTCTTTGGGCTGCCTGTAGTTTGTACTTTCACTTATACTCTTCTGGTTCGATTCCTGTCTTTGTTTAATTTAGAAATGTCAAACAAAGACTTATTAGCTTCTTTCACATATCTTCTTGCCAATGCAAGCTTGTTCTTCCTCTCTGATTCTCGAGTCTGTGTGAGTCCCCCCTGGTGAACAGCAGCTCTGAGGAAGCAGAGCAGCACTTTTGGGGAGTTTTTTGGAATTTGGGTTGTTCCACCTGAAATGCTTTAAAAGAGGAGCCAGCATAGACTGCAGAAGTGCCCGTTTGCTTTCGGAAAATGAGGCCTTTTAACAGTGTTTTTGATGGGCACTCTCAACACCCCTATCCTGTTGTCTGTTTGGGGTGATATATCTGTAAGGCCAAGATTTATGCTCATCATGGTGTATAAAATGTGTTTATCAACTTGGTTAATGAGAACAGAATTGGCATGGTACAGCAGATCATAATGCGTATTGACAAAGATTTCTAGGGAATAGTCCTCACTTTGGATTAAAAATACCTTTTAATTAGTTGGCATTTTTGACCAGGATATATTTTAAGCCCTTAAACTTCTTGAAAATCTTTTTCCATCTAATTAATTTAGAGATAGCAATGGGGAGCTCAGGTAATTTTGAAATTTCTAGGAGGATCAGCCTTGGGGAAAAAATTTCACATTTGGAGTTGTCGATAGAAAGCTGACAACAGTTACTAGCATATTTAGAGTCCTGGAGCCAGTTTGTGAAAGCACTAGCACATAAGCAGGACTTCCCAGAATTTGGCTTTGAGTGGCAGCTTATTCAACAGAGGTTTTGCTGCTTTGTTGGAGCTGGGTGAAGGTACAGTGGCCAATGTCATGGTTGGATCCCAAGTAGTGTTTGGCAATTGAGCCAAACTGGGACTGACTGGTACATAAACCAGTCTTTCAGAATTAGCTGTGCTGAAAAGCAGAGCCTGCAATAGAATTATTGTTTCTTGTAGAGGGGTTTCTTGCTCGTGTCTTTTTTCAGATGTCATCAGATGCCTTCTGCTCTGAATAAAATGTTTTTAGGCTCTTCTGCCTCTCATTCATTCCCCAGACCTCTCCATAATTCATGGCTTTCATCTGTATAGCAGCAAATATTTGACAGCAAAAATTCTTTGTTCTTCTCTGCTCCTTGTGGGATATGTGGGAAACCCAGAAGTTCAGCTCTCGGGCATGTCTTGCCTACTGTTCTTGTTGACTCTGGCAAGTCAGTGCATCCTGCTGGCCTGGGTAAAGGACGTGACTTCTCTGTGACGGGCTGGATAGGGTTTGTGTTGAACCATCTGCTGCTGGAAACCTGTTTTATTTCTGGAAGAAAATGATGATAGGACTGTTCTCTTGTGTGCTCCAAGACTCTGGATTATCGCAAGCTTTTTGAAGGGAAATCAGGCCAACACCCTATGTTCTCTGCAGTGTGAACTGTCAAAAAAAGGGACTTTCCAGGACAGCCCAAGAGGATATTGCCAACTGATCACCAACTGCCTGGGATGTAGATCTGTGGGGGCAGAGGAGCATGTTCATGGTATTTTTTAAGCATTTCTCTTTCCACGCCTGTGGGACATGTTTCTGCAGCACAGAAAATAAAACTGGGATCCTGCAGGTGCAGATGTTCCAGTGGGTGTGTCTGTCATCATGTTAGGCACTGGTAAGCAACCCAGAGGCAACCCCCCCCAAAATATGTAAAAATGTCTTTTCGTGTCAACAAATCAGTTTTTTTTTTTAAAAATAGTGGTGAGTGTGGAAGAAGGAGAGTGAGAGGAGGTTGCTTATGCCAGTGTTCATTAAGCTGAGAGACAGATGGCGTTTAAAGCAGCGGCCGAGTTGCATTGGCCAGAAGTATTCATCTGCAGATGCAGAGAATCTGAGATAATTAAAGACTGAAGCACTTCCGCTAACGTAACATGTGCTGCCTTTGCCTTCATGTTAGCCTTGTGACACATGGACAGCACACACGCTACGGTGCAGTGTCTCTGGAGGACGGTGGGGTCGGGCTCAGGTTGTGCCCCCCTCTCAGTTTCATGGCAGGGATTGACTCTTCAGCGCTTCACTCCTTGCAGACTCTTACACTTCTGCAGAAAAGGCACGAAACGTCAGACCAGAGGTCTCTGCTCACACCTTTTCTTAGAGGGCAGCTGCTGGTCCAGACTGGGGGAGTGAGCAGTGAACATCTGACCACCAAAATGCCAAGTTGCCCCTGCGGGTGCTCTGCCGGCTCTTTTGGCTATGCATTCCTAGGTGGTGAGGACCTGTGAGTTTAGTAGGTGTGTAGCAGCAATGCACAGTGGGACAGCCGTGTTTTATGGATGGGGACTGACTCTGTAGTTAACAGTCCTGCACGTACATGTGTGCTTTGCTCAACATCCCACTGGCATCAGCCGTCTGTCAGAGTGCAGCTGCATTGGGAAATGCATCATGCCATTTAAATCTTCTTTCTAGCTGGTGGATCTAATGAATACTTTAATTTCCTTGGGAGACAGAAAGGAGGGGGAGAAATAAAAAAAGACACACTGCAGGGCTTGCAGTTCCTATTGTGGCAAATGTGAGTTTGAAACAGGATACATTAATTTTTTAAAGTAGAAAAGGCGACCCACTTTCACGGCAAGAAGACTTAACTTTGCTAGGCGTGATGCCAGGATTTTGTAGTGACTTGATGGTGTCATTCCTCAAGAACGTGGTGGTGCGCTCCAGCACCAGAGGAAACCCATTGTGGAGCGTCACGCTGACAAAATTGCTCAGGCTCCTCCTAGTCAGGACCTTGAGCATTTTAAGTAGCTGGGCAATATGGAAACAGGCCTCTGCTGCTTTGTTGCTTTTCAGGTTTGGGACTAGATGCCGGGTGGTAGGATTAGCTCTGGGTTGGTGAAACAGATGTTGTGTGTGTGTTCTGTTGCTGGACATCAGTGAGCTGCAAAACAGCAAATGGTAATAATTCATGCTGTAGAAGAGTATTCAAAGTTTACTTTTCCTAGTAAATTCAGATTTACTTGGATTATATGAGATTGATACGGAGTTCACTATAGATGTAAAATTATCCACAGGAAATAAAGGTCTCATAAGCTGTTCAAAACCAAACTCTTCTTCACCTTACAAGAAGCCTTGTAAGGAATGAGAAAAGTCCTCTCTTATTTAACTAAAGAGCAGCTTCACTGATAACAAGTTTTGGCTTGTTAACTGTCTTTTTTTTTTTTTTTTAAATCTTTAAAGTTTCAGAACATTTCCTGGGTTGAAGAGTTAAAAAATAACAAACCCATTTAGATTTACAGTGTATTGTAAAGATCAGAAGAGTCTGAAATAATGACTTCTCTGGAGCCTTTGTTGTTCTTGCTGTTCAAATGATGAGGTTTATACTCTTCTCTGAAAAGCTCTGATAAAAGCCACCCCTATTCCAAAACACCAAATCGTTCAAACCCAAAGACCCAAGCTTTCAGTAACGCAATGGGTATGGTTTGGCAAGAGAAGCCCCTATGATTTTCCTCTCTGCTAACACACAGATAACAGAGAAATATGTTATTAGTCTCCCTCAGTATTTCCTTCAGTCTGTGACAGTGTTGCCAGAGTTTCTTTGGTTTGGCTGTTACAAAGATAACAAAAAAAACACATTGTCCTTGGAGTTGCAGGGCAGGGTCCTACTTCTCCTGAAGTCTGTGATGGGAATGAGGTGTGGAGATGGGGGGGTAAAGTCACTCCCCCGGGGCAGGCGACTGTCCAGGGGAGTCGGCTTGGCCAGGGCAATGCTGTTGGCTCGTATCCTTCATCAGCGGGAGCAGGCAGCCCTTGGAGAGGCATATTTTCCAGTCTGGGTCATCTTTGCACTGTCTCCCCTTTCCTTCCCGAACACCAGTGTCCCCAGTGTCTTGTTCTGCAGGGCAAGCTGTCCCCTCCCTCCGCCTTTAACCTATTTCTGGTCTTGAGGCCACCTCAAAACTTTTCTTCTTTCAGAGTTTTTATGAGTTTCTCTTTGAAGCGTTTGCTGGCACTGGGTGTCACAGGCCTAAACAAGAGTAAAGTGTACGTATCCTACACCCTCCCCAGCTCTGGTCACTGGTTTATGTGAGGCTGAGAGGACGGTTGATTCGTTTTGTTCAGGGAAACACTCTGAGCGCGCAGTCGATACTGGAGGTTTCTTGCTCGCATAAGCTGCGTGTTTGAAAAGTAACACGGTATGTGACAGGAGCAGGAGGAGAACCCATGAGAAGGTTATCAGCTGAACCAAATTCTGCTGCCAGCTGTGCACCAGCAAGTGTCCGTACTGCCCAGCTGCTGGAGAGTTAATACAGATCTGGTGGTGTGGCAGAGAACAGATTTTCACCCTTGTCACTGTGAATGGTCCTTCAGTCTGATTCACCGCAGAGTTATTCATGTTGTACCTTAGACCAGCTTGACTGAATTACATTTTTGCTCCTGAGATATTGCCGACATTTACAAAAGCCTTCCTGGAATGCAATTACCAGGCAAGTCTTTTCACTTTGCTGGTTCCGTATCTGCGCTTTCAACATCAGATATGTATACATGGCATGCATAACACTCACCCAGAACATGAAGGCAGGAGGAGACCTTGAAGTCTTGACCTTACTCCTGCTCTCTTCCCACAGTGCTCCTTCCCCTTACAAAAGGCGGACCAGGAGCAGTGCCCTGGCTTTGGGGAGGAAAGTCTCAGGATCTCGCCTGACACACGCTTCTGCAGGGGTTAACGCAAACAGCCAAAAAGCACAATTCATCCCTGCCTGTTTTCTTCTAGAGTGTTCTTTCTCTGAGACAGCTGTGAGTTGCTGCATTACCGTTGATAATTTCAAAGAAAGAGCAGAGCTTTCCAAGCGAGAGCAGCCGTTGGCTTTTTCACCATCAGTGGAAGTTACCAAGAGAAGCTGCATCAGAAATAGCTTTTCACTAGATAAAACCTCTTAAAGGAAATTAGTGAGAGTAAAGATTTAATTTTTGTTCTTAAATTCTTGCTCTTGCACATTGTAGTATTGTTGCTGCAAGCCAAACAATTTATTCACAGCACCCTTCAACAACCAAAATTAGGAGGCTGTTTAGGAATCCCTGTTAGTCCAAGCTCATAGTGGGAACGCTGCCCATGTGCTCTTATTTTCTTCTTCCTTGCGGTGGTAAATTTGGCACTGTCAGATTGGAGTAACCTCTTGATACTCGCTACTTTTCTTAATGTTTTTTGGTGAAGTCACATATGCCTTTTCTCACCTTTAAGTCCAAATTGCTCTGGTCATGTGTTTATATATTGCCTGGATCTTTTGTGAGCCTTGTGTGGGCACTTTTACTGAGGTCAGTGGGATTTCTGATTTCTTATGTGACCATGCTTTTTGCCTCTCCTTTGCCTGTCATATGTATGTAGCTTTTTTTTTTTTCCTTTGTAAAATTAAGTCAACCTGCTGGGATCAAACTCGTTGCATAGAAGGAAAAAATGTGAGGTGTTTCCTGCAAACAATTGATGACAAACTCATTGTACTAAAGCTTGTTGAAAAGGAACTTTTTTTTTTTTGAAGGTGAGAAGAAAGGAATTTCCTCCTCCACCCTTGTGTTGTTGAGCTGTAAACTGATATTGTTGAGAGGGAAAACAGTAGCAAGGCTTTAGTTTTCCTCAGGATATTATTGTGTGATTTTAGTGACAACTTTTAAAGATACAACTGTCACTCTAAACATTTCAGCAATTCCATTCAGAATTGAAAATTTTGTTCTTTGCTGGTTTTTAATTTAAAGCATAGTCAATTCAGTTAATTTCCACAAAAGACATGCCCTTCTGAAGATTTAGAGATTCCTCTGGCTAATTTTATAGTTCAATGAGAATGAAATCTTTTTTACTGTGCTCTTTATGAAGCAGTTTGATAATTATTCCAGCAGATAACTGAGGTTTTTTGAGATAACTGAAGCCACGCAGAGTACAGACTTGTGTTTTTTTCTGAGAAGTATGACTACAACTTGGTTTTGTCAGTCAGTAGCAATTACATATTTAGCATTTTGGCTTCTTAACCGAGTAAAGCGTTGTTGGTGTCTGTGCCCAGAAGTTCATTCCTAGTCCAGCCTGACTCCCGTCGAGGGAATGGGAAAATGCTCTTTAAGTGTGGTAGCGAGGTGGGGTATATTCCATTTCTGTATTTATCAGGCAAGATGCCTAAACTGAGGTTTGACACTAGACTTTTTTAGCTTTTGTTGAAGTTACTTTTATTGAAGCACACACTCAGCAGCCGGGTCTGAATCCTATGATGTCCTGTGCATTTATTTTACTTTCTCAGACTGTGAGTAGGCCCACCATCCCACCTTTTCCTGTTTTCCTTGGTACCCGAGGGATTTCCCATAGACAGAAGCTGTTGCAGGAATGCAGAGCCCAAGCTCTTGTTCTGACATTTCTCTCAAAACTCAAATTGTCTTTAATTTATTTCCCTGATGGTCTAGTTCCTGTTACCACGCAAGTGAAATAGCAGGGATAGATTAATGCTGCTCTGAATGTTATTAATAGTTCATTGTTGCATCCTCAATTAAGATTGGAAATTGGATTTAAGTAATTATATAAACCCCTTGTAAGATACAGTTTCTGTCCCAAAATTCTAAGCAGACAAAATAGAGATTAAAGAAAGCAGGTACAGCTCGCTGCTCAGTAGACAGCATTGCTACCACAGGGCTGCCAAGTCCCAGCAAAGTACAAAATTGTCTTGTCTCTTTGCATACAAGTCCCAGTAAAATTAAAACCTAAAACATTTTTTATTGGTTGTGATTGACAGGCTGAAGTTTCTATAAGTCGGTTTGACTCTAGTTAACGGGTCAGCTTCTCTTCCACGGATGAAGAGGAGAAGGATGTAAACTGTGGGGTAGGTTCTTAATTTGAGCTTCCTAGGTTAACTCTCACTGTTTCTGGACATAGTTTTAGAAGTCATAACTGTATCCTCCCTGCAGGACCAGCCGGTCAAAGAAGTTAGAAGGAGCCTTCAAAGGTTACCAGCTCTTTTTCCATTGCAGCAGGGCAGGATCAGGCGTATTGCTTATTGCTTATCCAGACTTTTGCACTGCTAGAACTGGGTGTTCCTTGGTCATAGGTGGAACAAATTGTAATAGTTTAAAACAGCTAGCGTTTTTGGTGGTTCTGGAGTTGTGTTACTCCACCCTGAAACTGTCATAAGATGAAGCCTGGGAAGTGGTTGGAGGAAAGAGCGAGGCAGAGGCAGGGCAAAAGGAAGCTCTCACGGTCTGAGGCTGGGATGATGTCAGGAAGAATAATTGTTTTGTGCTCTTAATTGCTAGCTTGAATCATGCAACCCCAGTTGACATGGGTGGGGAGGCAGTGAGAATGCGGTGTGCCACAGCTGCACTGACTCATGGGGCAGTAGTCACCTGCCCGATAGCTGATTTTTGGCTTACCATGGAAGGTGCAAGGGTGATATAAGCGGGTAGCATGGGCTGATCCAAAGCCCTTTCAATTTGTTAGGTTGGACCGTGGCTCAACCACCGTATGTGTCGATAATCGAAGCAGAATGGCAGTTCATGGCTCTGTCTCATTTGAGCGAAGCTGTGGTAGGGCAAGCTTTCAAATCTGCAGTAGCCTCTCTAGAGGCACATCGGATAACAGTGACTTAACAAGCCCTTGTACTTAGTTCTTACAGCTTTCCTAAAGCATGTCTGTTGTCTACCAGATGCTTTGATCTGTTGAAGAGGAGTTTAAGGGAATATGGCGCATTAAGTTCAAGGCGTTGGTTTTAGTATAGAAGTTGTAGAACATCACCTATATCCTGCAAAAATATGAATGTATGCAAGTAAAAACAAACAAAAGTTAGCCTTTTGGATATGTTTGTTATATTCTCAAATCACTGCATTTTAGATACCTTATTTACATGTTCCAATAGGTCAACTAAAATAGATCAAGTACTGAATGAAGCATGGGGATTTTGAGGCTGAATCAGACTTGGAGAAGATTTAGCCAGAGCAATTTGCCAGGGGTTCTGCAGGAGGAGGGTACAGTGTTACTTAAGTTCAAAAAAAGTTCCCCTTAATTTCCTAGTTAGAGACTTAGCTGCCCAAAATGTGAGTGGCTTCTGGTTCTTTCCCAAACATTTGACTTCCGCGTCAACTCATCATCTTCATAAGGCTGACCACATGAAGCAGATTTGTAAAGGGGTCTCCAAAGTTGATGCATCTCTTTCCATACAGCTCTTTTCACTTGTGTATCTGCTGTTGCATACCGACTGGCTTTTTTAATTGGAGAGGTGCAGATGAGTATTTGGATTTGAAAACATGTGTGCGTGGTGCGCCATTTTGCTGGGTCTCCAGAACACTCACGTAATTGGAAAGGGTTGTGTATGCCAACATTTGGTTAGCATCATTTACAGCTTCCTTGATTTAATACCCATTTCAACATATTCTTTAAAGCCTGTTTCATACTAAAGAAAGGGTTGACTAACAAACTGTGCCCATGGTATGTCCTGCTCTGGAAGGGTTTCCAGCAGTCTTGCCAGGCAGTGGAGGCTGTGCAGGAACAATGAAGCCAGGAAAAAGTTTTCGCTTGATTTCAGGTAGATTTGGATTTAATTGCCATTCCCCTACAGATGGCATGACTGATTTAAGATAAGAAGCTGAAATTAGAGGCGGGGGGAGAGAGGGAGAAAGAGAGAGAGAGAGAGAGAGAGAGACAGCCTGGTCTAAAATCTGATTAGGGCTACACCACTGCTGCTTTTGATCAATCTGTCGGTGCTCTAGATCAGAAAATAAGGCTGATCAAGTTTATAGGAAGACTCTAAAGCCAGGACAAAATGTTGTGTCATATGTCCCTTACTATTTTTTAGTCAATTAAGACAACTCGCTGGAAAAATTTTGAAATTTCCCTAGTGATGCATAACTGGGACAGGATTGAATGTGCAGGGGAAAAAAAAATCTTAAAGGTTGACATCTGTCATCAGAAGCTAAATGGAAAATATGTGGGACAGTACTGCACAAAAGTGATTGAAAATCCCAGGGGTACAGCAGTGAACGACATAAGTTTGAATCAGGAAGGGCTCATAAACATGTTGTAGATTCAGTGGTTATCTCAGTTAGGGAAATAATGCAGTGATGGGGAGGATTCTACTCAAATACGGTTTCATTTGCCTTGAAACTTAAGGCTTTTTATCAGCAACTTCAAATCCAATTAGATTTAATCCTCTTCGGTTTGGAAAATTCACCATTATCATGCATACATTTTCCAGCTCGGAATCTTACTAGCCCTCAATACATCCATTACTTGCCAGCAGTGCTTCACATTTTTTCCACATGGAAATTCTCCTTGAAATCAGATCTGAGTTTGTGTTAACTTGAATTTCAAATTATTCTCCCTAGTTCAGATGGTAAAAAGTATCTTGGTCAGAATCCATTTGCAATAAAACCTTGATTTGGTCTGGTCACCATTAACTTGGCATCTTTCTGATCAGTGAATTATCTTCTGTTGCTTGTTTTTACACACTGATTTCTTACCGTATACACCCTCGAGCTTCACATGGCAGCATTTTTGTTGTTGATACTTCAGTCTCTAAGTGCTGCTATAAAGCTAACATACTCCTTGCTCAGCCAACTAATTAGCATGTCTTTGGCAAGCTGCCTGAGGTCTTTGGGTCTGAATTAACTCACCTGTACACACTGCTTAAAACTAGAACATCACTGAAATATCAGCATAGGGGTAGACTTGAGCAACCAGGTGACAGAAGGAAGGGGGAGGTCTAAGAGAAAAGCATTAGCGGGACAGAAATGCCTTCTTGCTCAAGTCAGTGTTTTGAAAGAGAGCAATTAATTGTTAACAGCCAGCTCTTCGCAAAGCGTGCTTTGCAATTGTTCGTTCTTCCTCTGCAGAAGGCAGAAAATAAGACCTTGACTGAGGCTGTGCTACCTTACACTGCTGTGCACATTTGAAACTTATCCCTCGGGTCCAACGTTGCCAAGTTTTAATCCTTGGGACTGAAGCACGCACCTTCTTCCCCAAGCACTGTTTGTCATGTCACGCAGTCAAGGGATAGCTGATGGCGAAGAAAAAATGACTTGCACAGGATGGGAGGGAATGTCACACACCCCAGACGAGCTGCATCTCCGTGGGGAGCGAGGCAGTCAAGGAATGCAGCCCGAGCACGCTGTCCAGCCTTACGCCTATCAGAAATACTCACATGTGCTGCCCAGGGTGAAACAGATCAACAGATGGTCCATAATCCACATTCTCTACAAAAACAATCATGTATGTCTCCTAATCCATTAATGAGTGATAATAGCATGTTTCTTTTGCTGTTGGTAGGACTCTGATTGTGCCTTCTGGCAAGCATGAACAGACTCCCTCTGCTTTCCTCTCTCCCTCTCAAGTGCTGCCTTGGTGCAAGGTCAGAAAGGAAAGAGCCATAAACAGAGATAGTGCTCTGAAAACCAACGGGAATCCTTTCTGTTGCTCTGTCGAACTTTCGTAAGTTTACAAGCATCCTCTTCTCCCTTCAGGCACTCTCTGGGTCTTGCGGAGATCCTTTGCCGTTTATAATAAAGATACTTCAGGTCAAATTTTGCTGTCGGTGGTGCTGCCATGGCCCTGGCCAGCATCCAGCCTCACCCCCCAAACTTGATGAGCAGCCCTGTCAGGGAGGCACTGCCAAGAGCAGATGTAACATGACCATCCTATTTTGTCATGAATGCTACTACAACAGTGATAGTTCACGTGGAAAAACACCGTCCTGCCAGAATTCTGTTTTTTCATGCTGATTACCCCTTAAGGGAAGCAAGCGCGAGTCTGTTTCACCTTGAGACCACAGCTCTAGAGGGATTCCAACAAATGCTGAATGTGCTGGTGTCATGGTCAGGTTTTGACCATGAAAATATTCAAGAATAAGGATGTAAAACCAGACATGCCAAGGAAGGTGAGAGCAGGCAGTCCATGATAATTTTTTTTTTTCCAAGTGGGTGGGAGCTTTCCTAAAATGTGAGAGGTTTCAGAGTGCACGGACAGGTGTGGGAGAGGCAGAGTGAGAGGTCTGCAGCCTGCTGCTTCCCACAGTGGGTTAGTACTGAGGCTTATTGCCAGCATTTGCTTATTTTCAGTGGTGTGTTAAGGAAGAGAGAGGTGAAAAGATGATTTCCATCTAAAGATAAGGGCAGCTGTGCAACTTTCAGATGACACTGTCATAAAGTTTGGAGCCCTTAAGACATCTGGCTAATCTGAAGAGCATTTCACATTTAGCCAAGACAAAAATTGGAGGTAGCACCCTCTTGGCTTTTTTCTTCCACTGTATTACCAAATCACTCTCCATGTATATACTGCATGGTGTGGGTTTTTTTAATCCCTTTGTGTGTACTCATCTTTTTACAGATAGTATAAGTGATTCTCAGGTTCACACTGGAAGTCATCTGCTCTGCTTGCCAGGAAGTCTAGCACTAAGAGCATGTACGGAAAGCACAGCTGAGCATAGAAGTGGCCATGACAGATAACTGAACGTAGACCACCATCCAGGGAGGAGTGTCTGGGAGGAAACTTAACAGCTGGAGAAGGGATGGTTGGGTTATGGCAATGCGTCTGCGCCCGTGGTGGCTTTTTTCCTCACTGGAAGAGGGCAACAAATTTTGGAAGTAGGGCTGGTTGGCAATACTTTGGCTACCTGAGCAGAGCAGGGAGAGATGAAGCCGTGGTCATTAAGAGTTTCAAGAGGGATGTGGAAGCGTAAATGAGGGTTGACATCTGAGCTGGCAAAATCCGGATCCAGCTCAGAAACCACAACCAGAGGTTTTTGTCTGTGCCGTGGTGCAAACAGCATCTTCCCACTGCAGACATCCACCTCCAGTAATGCAAAAGAAGAGGTTGCTCCCACAGCCCCCACCCCTGCTATGTCCTCTCTCCTCCACAACAAAAGTTAGGGGGAAGCTAATTCAGCTTCTTGATAACGCAACAGATCTTGGACCGCTGTCAGAGCTTTCATCTGGTTTAGTAATTTATTGCTTAATTAAGTTAATACCGTGTTCTGCACTGAAGATATGGCTGTCAAGGCATAGCTTAATTAAGTTAATACCTTGTCCTGCACAGCCAGCATTGCAGCTGGAGGAACGAGCAAGGAACCAGTGGCTGAGGGGTCAAAGCCCTGTGCAGATGTGCCCACGTCAGTCCAAGTTTGCCCTCGGACCCGAGAGAAAGCTTCTTCCGAGCCTGTTGGTGACCTCATGCTGGGCTGTGCTCTGGTGGGAGCCCTGCGAACCCTCTCCAACATCCCTGATGGCCGCCAGGCCTGGGGTGGGGTGAGCTGAGTGGGAAGTGAGCCTTCCTCTCCAGGGAGGCGTCTGGGTTCTCCATTTCACCTCGGCCCCGGGAGGACTTCTTGCTCTCACTTACCCGAACGGCTCGCACACGTGCCCCAGCGAGTGCAGAGGTTTACACCCTGACCTGACCATCAGATGCTCTTTTAAAACTGCTGTTTTATTGCTCGTGCAGCACTTTCCGTCCCCAGTCTCTCGCAGCTACCAGCCGTGCAGCCGCACAGAGCCACCAAAGCAGAGCCTGGCCTTCTGTCCTTTTGTTGTCCCTCCCTCTGCCATCTCTTCAGCTCTTCAGCCACCGGTGAAGGACCGAGCAATCAGCAGAGCCAGCAGGAACTTAATTTGTGCCTAATCTTCTGCCATCGCTCACCTAGTCCAATTGCACACCCTTGCAGAGTTCATCTGCCGCAGTAGGTCAAACCCATATTCCTTAAGAGTAGGAAATTGAAAGCAAACACATCCTGCCTCAGTTACTGAAAGCTTTAAAGCAAAGATGTCCCAAATGTGATTTCATTTGTAAGTAGAGCAATTTCATTCTGCTTTTGGGTTTGTTCTTTTTTTTTTTTTTTGAGGAAGTAAATATTTAAAGAGCTTCTGCATCTGAAGTAAAATTTTTATGACCATGATTAGCATGTATGCAGTTTTGAGTGAATTGGACCTAAAAATAATCAGAATTCCTTTCCCTAGGGTAGATTTAGTGGGCACAGTGTTACTCACAATTATACCACTTCAGTCGATTTCCTCAGACCTGAGGAAAATACTACCAAGTCGTAAGTTTTAATTTATACTATTAAAAGTGTACAGATTTAAGCTGCAGTTGTGGCCTGCTGAAAACAGTTTTGTTCCCATCTTCTTTTTTTTTTTTTTTTAATTAATTTGATTCACTTGTGGCAGTGGCAAGCTTTAATGGGATTCCCTTTTAATTAAAGCGAGAGCATATGAATCCCAGAGGGTAGATCCTGCTTTTGTTGAAAACTGGCCTCCTACAAATAAGATGCTGTTCCATTAACAGTGCTGCAAGAAATAGATTTGAGGATTATCAGCAAGGCACGATGATAGCGCAGTCCTGCTCTAAAAATGTCTGAGATTGAGAGAGGCCCTTCTCCATCTTGATGTGCCTTTTATGAGTGAAGATAAAGGCAGCTAAATATAGCGAGGACTGTAGCTGTAGCCGTTGATGAGGGGAGAAAAAATTAAAGCTAATGATCTTTGCTATTGGGGAGAACTTAAGTGCTAGGGTATCTTTCCAGTCCCAAACTAAATGCAAACCTATGCCAAGCCTGAGCTTCTCGTTCATTTCCCGTGGACTTAGGTGTCTGTTTGTATGACGTTGAGAGAAGGAAATTCAGGGTTGAGTGCTTAGAAAGAAGGTTTTAAAAGCAAAATACTGTATCAGGTTGTTTTTTTTTTCTTCTCCCCCTAAAAATACCATCGCTTCATTTTGAAGAGGAAGAGAGGCAAGAAACAGGCGAGCCCAGAGCTGGAGGAACCTGCCCAGCTTCCATGCTTATCTTGTGCCTGTGACCACAACCCTGGAGACCAGCAGAAACACTGGAGAAGGCCCTCACCCTAGTTCAGTCAATGGCAGATACCTCATCAGCTCCACTGTGACTGGGCTATCACCTGTTGCATTTCTCTGGGCATTTTGTTGTTATTACCATGTGCCTTTATGGTGCTGTGTACCGCTTACATTGTTCAGCTCCGATTCCCAGAAGAAGGCCTATTCTAAGCTTAAAAAATAATAATAATTTTGTTTGATTAGATAAAAGGGAAAAAATCAGCTTACATATATGGGAAAATGCAAGATAAAACCTGTCAGAGGAAATTATATTATGTTTTTGTTAGGCTCAAAGAAAAGTGTTCTGTATTGTGCAAACAGAAAACAGTTTGCTCTCTTCCTGCACAGCTTGCCATCTTTTTTCTTTCTTTTTTTTTATAAAGGTTAGGACTTAGAAAATGCATGTTTTCTGGAACGTTTTTATTTTACTAGTTACAGATTAAATAAATCTAGAAATACTTATCTCAGATGACCTTTTTCTCAAGGACTTGGGTGAAATTAAGAAATACAGTGATTCACAATCTGACTTACTTGTATAGCAGCATCCCAATCGCTTAGTCTTTGCAAGTCTCAAATAATTTGTAAATTACTTTGATAGTAGAGTAAGTAAAAATAAGTGACGTCTGTCTGAACCTCATTAACTTCAGGTGCTTGGTTAGGGAGGAAGCAAGACGAGAGATACTTCAGTTTTGATTTTTAAAAAATAAAATCTGATCCATGAGGTTCTGCAAAAGCAAAACCAAATCTTTTTTTTTTTTTTTGTTTACCCCACTTTTAATTCAGTAGCAAGAGCGAAATGAAAAACTCTGTTAACTATGTTTACCTCAAACCAGGACAGTGCCTTTTGTGGCTTGGAGTATAGTAAAATTGTGTTTTCATTTTACCTATCACTACTGTGACTAGACCACGTGCCGTTAGTGGTCTTACTAATCTAAATTCCCTATACCTCCTTCTTCGCCAAAATGCCAGACAGTCCTTAAAAAAAGGATTTTGATGGGGGGGAGGGAAGTAATTAATTGCTGAGTCATACTTCATTTTCCTGCAGTCCCAGCTGCTAACTCGTTCTTACTAATCAAGTGATAGAGGCTCTCATCTCAGTGGGCTTAGATATGTGCACGGCACTGCATATTTTATGATGGGAATCCCATGTGAATTACTCCTTTTTTTTATCAGCCTATCTCTTCTGTGGTTAATGGGCTGGTTGGAGTTTACAGAAACGCATAGATACAGAAGAGACACTGCCGCAGCAAGAGTTTACATTTGGCCAACTTGGTGTGCTGCTGTAATTATGTATTGCTGTAATTAATCCAACATCATCTACTGCAGAATGTGACCTGAGCAAGAAAAGTCACTGACCATGATGGCTAATCTTTTAATTGCAGGCAGACCATATATGAGCTTGCTGATGTTTCTCAGTGCTTGCAGAGAGTGGGACACAGCATAGTCGTTCCCACCCCCAAACAGCCCACTATGCAATGGGAGACCCCAAGAAAAGTAATTCACAGGCTTTGCACGGCAGGTTTAGCAGAGACGAGTTTGGCATCTAATACACCTTAAGGCCCTGAGATAATTAAGCTATATATGTCCTTCTACAGCTGAAGAGACTTCAGCACAACATGGGGAGCCTCTTGGGAAAGTCATGGCTGTAAATCTGGAATAGGGAAAAATGCTGCAAAGCCAGTGACCACAGTCTGAAATGAAAGCAAACCCAGAACTTTTAATGAAGAATTCAAAACTAACCTGGTGTACACAAAGTATTTTTAACCTTCTTTGCATTCCTTTAGTGAAATACTAGTTTGTCTTGTTACAGGTGTCCCTCAAACAGATAAAATCACACCGCACTCCTGATTCAAGGATACATAAACTTGTCACGTAGGGCAAATGGTGAACATGCACTGGAGAATTTTTGGTGTGCTTATGGAGCAGAATTTAGCAGCTGAATATTATCATTATGTTAGGCAATGAGACAGACCTCCCAGATAATTCCTGCTCATTACCTTTGTCTTATTCCATCCAGGGAAAAGCTTTGTTAAAATACAGTATTATGCACCACTTAGAGGTGGGAATTGCTGTTGGGGTACTTTCAGCACAAGTCCTGTCATGCACATTTTGTATTGTTCTTTGAAATAGGAGACCCAGAGCTGTGGCATATGGCTAAGATCTCTGAATTTACTTAAAGATACAGCCAGAAGGAGTTCTTGAAATACATTTGAGAACAAAAATAGGTCAAGACAAAATGCTTTGCTTTTCGGTTTTCCACTAATCATTTGGTTGTTTACGTTTAATATTATAAACCTGTTTCTATTGCATAGCATTACCTTTACAGCTTCTGGGTCATGTTCTGCTTTTGCATACAGCATTCTCAGCTTTTCTTAGCATACTTGAGAGCTGCACACTTTGGCATTGGAGAGCTTAACTTGGCCACACAGAGTCCATTGACATCTATACAGTGTTGATTTCTGAGTGTTGGTGAAGTAGTCCTGACGCACATGAAGATTTTCCTCTAATTTAAGGCATACTAAAAGCATATGTCTTGCAGAAGATTTTATTTCTGGTTAGGAACAAACAAGGTATCTTCAAATAGAACATAATAACTTGTCACTGAGGTGACCTTAAAGATAAAACCTCATGCACTTTGTTGTAGCAGCTAAGTTCTAACTCTTCATGTGGAACATGTTTTCTTAGTTGCTCTCCATGCATCCCCGGGATTTATGACCAGATTCATACACTAGATTTACACCTATGAATTGTAAAGTCCATTAAGTTGTTCAATGTTCTCTTATTCTTACATTGCTTAAAAAATGCAGCGATGGAAATGTCTCCTTAGTCAGGACCTAATTGCCTGTGGGGTTGGGTTGCTTTATTTTCTGTTGGGTTTTTTTTTTTTTTTCAGAGGGGTTTTATAAGCCTGTTGGAGCAAACTGTTGGATTTGTTCAAGAATGTTAATGGATCTTTTGCCTTTGAGTTCTTTTCAACATATATGACACCTGTTCTTAGCAGACCAAGAGCAGTGCTTTCCTGGTGCCTGCTTGCAGGGGAGTGGAACAGTTTTGAAAGGGCTCTTAAATCTCTTATGAATTCAGGGTTGACTAAATGCCATCAACAGAGCAGTTGCTAGTATCATCTACTTAACCTATGGCTGACCCTTTCTGCAAGAGATGGGGCTCACGACAGGTCAAATGGATTGAATAGGGTGAGCTCAAACATTTCTGATTCACCAGGGGGAATGGTCAAGATTGGCCCCCAAGCCCAGGGGGTTCAAGGAAGAGTGGGGTGTGATGCCTCCTTTGGAGGCACTCACGGGAGGCACTGTACAGCCAACATCTCCCCTTCAAATGGGTGTATGGCTCTGGCAATTTGCACCGTGCTATCCAGGGGGACCACGGACTCTTTCCCTGTCAAACATCTCGAAGCACACCAGTCATACAAGAAGATGCAGGGATCCCATCCCTCCATTCTGTGTGCATGTTTGCCCCTTTGATCTTTTGAGTTAGGGGACAGGATACGCTTATGTGGTCTTTCACATGCCCAGACGAGCATCCAAAATGTGACAGGGCTAAGAATACAATGAGAAGAGGTGAGACAAGTTAATTGAGATGAGCAGCTTAGTGTTAATCACAAGAGGTTCATATCCCGCCACATAACCGGAATTTTGACCATCACATCACCAAAATGTAGATGTCCTTTGTTGTATGAGCGAATATGCATCCCCTTTGTATGGCAGAATGCACGTTAATGTGATGCGTACTGTTCCGGGCTTGTAAGTGAGGAGGGTTCAGGGCCAACTGAGGCTAAAGTTTGTATTTTGCATGTTTCCATGGTGCATAGGTACATCGCAGCTGCTTCCCAGACAGAACATCGGAAAATATGTGTTATCACCATGCCACGGTGCTTGCCAGCACTATAGGTTCACACAGAACAGGCAGAAACATCAGTGAAATATCTCTTTATTTCAAATGGAAATTGCAGAAGTGGGTTTTGGTTGCTCATTGCTTTGGTGGAATGAGGGACTATTGTGGCAGGAATAACTGGAAACTTCCAGGAGTTTTTGAAGTGAAGAGTCTTGTGGGTGTTGTACTTCATTGGAGGATTGTTCAATGTGTGAGAGGCAGCATAGTATAAGTTACAGTTATAACCGGGTCTAGTGAGATGAAAGGAACTGCCAGGACTAAGATTCATAATAAGACAATAGTCTAAGTAGACATCAAGGTATATATACTTAAGAGAAGTCTGTCAAGCAAATTTGGTCTGAGACCTGATGGGCTGCTGGGAACGGTGCTTTCTGCGGACTGGGGATGGTTCTCCTTTGGCTACCTTTTCCAGAAAGACATAGGGAATGGTTGTGTTCCAGAGAGCTCTGGGAGGAGGCCAACTTGCTAGCAGTGCTTCATCCAACAAGAAGTTTGCTGAATTTGGGTAACACCAGAGTTAAATATTGTTTCACCATATTCAGAGTATCACTTTTAGTGAGGCTCATCTTCCCATGTCTTGTGAAGATCAAACAGGCAAGAATGATGCCGCCAATCAGACAGTGAAATACTAGAAACTTTAAAAGTAGTTTCAATTGCTGTCAGACCGCTCAAGCAAAGGAGAGGTGGAAGGTTGTCCAGATGGCTTGATGCAACCTTTTAATCCTCTGGAATCTTTTCCATTAAGATATTTAGCTTTCTTGTCATTGTCTATGTCATTTCTTTATTTTTTTATTTACTACAGTGTATCTGATTATGGAAGAAGCTAAGTTAGAGCACAGAACAACCATGCTGAGCTATCAAACCAAATTACCAGGCTTTTAATTCACACAGGATGGTTCTCTCCAGGGAACTTTCAGGCAAGCCAGATGACAGCCAGCCTTTCATTTCAGCCTTTGTTCTCAGCACAAAGCACACCTTTTTGCATTTCATGATTGTGGCTCATTTACAGATTTACAAAAACACTTTTCCATTGAAAATCATTGCATAGAAAATGAGGGAGCAAATGCTTCCGTTATCCTAGAGGAAGGAGATATTCACAAGCATTTGCATATCAGCTAGTACAAGTTGGAGCTGAGCTCCCTGCTTCCTTCTGGTCAGCAGAGGTGTATATGCCCTTTGTTCTGCAAGATTTAAAAGTGTATTAAAAGATAGTTCACCTCCTTCCAGGTAAAGGATTTGAATATAAGTGCACCAGAAGAAATAATAAAACCATTTACAAAAGCTCCTTACATACCAGCACTGAAGCATGGAAGTTTCAGAGGCTCCTTGATTACCTGTGCCTTGTTGAAAGGACCTTCAAGGCAAGGGAGACATTTTGAGGAATATAGATCAGAGTCTGTCCTTGTGGATGTTCTTTTGACACACAAAAGATTTAGACTGCTCCCGTCTCCCACCTCATTCACTGGGAGGTGATGCTGTGCTTCACTCACTCACTTCTGCTTCCCTTCCAGTTCAAAGTGGTGTTTGCTGTGAAGCAGACACACCATCATCAAAATGTATAGTCTAAGGCAGGCAAAAATTGTACAATGAGCAAGGAGGAAAATAAGGAGATAGATAGGAAAAAAAAGTCTGTCAGTTGTTTCATACCACTGTCAGCTTCAGCTTCAGCAAGAGTGGATGAAAGCACTTGGGCAGGCAGGAAGGGTCAGCAGTGCACTTCAAGGACAGGTAGAAGATTTCTCTTGTCTCTTTTGGACTTACGCTTACTTGCTTCTCTGAAGGCAGTGTTGCTAAGATAGCAATTGGAAGTGGGGCAGAGAAAATGAGACGAAGTTTTCTTAAATCTAAGTATTACATAGATATGACCCAAGAGAAGAGGAGAGAAAAAAGTAGCGATTGAGAAAGTATTTTCCTAACACAACTGGCAAGTCTGTGAGGAACAGTGAACCTTGTCATTTAGGCTTCTTAATTTAACCGATTCAAGATCCTAAGCATGTCTGGAAATATGCATAAATGTTTTTCTGCAGAATCACTTCATTTTAGTCATACCGTTCTGTATCTTCAAAGCAATAGCAGTCTCAAGAAGAACCATCCTTTTCCTAGATTATCTTTTGTGCTAACTGTCCGTGAATGAGCTTAATATAAACAAAGTCACAATTCAGATATTTATACATAGTTACTCTTTTAAGTAAGAACTTTTGTCTCATACATTACTTGACATAATTTTTCAAGAACGTCCTCTTCTCCTTTCATACCAGTTACCCTCTTGAATATATACTTTTTTAAAACAGCGTGTGCTTTTATCCTTAAAGGCACATGAAAAAGGTACTTTTTGACTAATATAACTGTAATATATGCATATTACACTCTTTTAATGGATCTTAAGGAATCATAGAGGATGCCGAAGGTGAAATGCAGCATGAGAGCAGTGAATAGTAGAGCAGTTGTCACTAAGAACAGCCCTTGTGTGTCAGAATACACTTACTTTGCAATTAACCTATTAAAATATCTTAATAGCGCTTTAAAAATGCTTCCCTATTTTCTTTTGACCTTGGAGGCAGTCACACAGGTCAGTCACAGGCCTGTGGATTGAGGGAAGGGCTCGTGGTTCTACATTGCACACCCTTTGGGGAGAATTCAGTACCCACATCTGTGTTTATCATAAGGAGGTGGTATGGGGAGGAAGGATGAACCTAGACAGCTTAACATGTGCATGTTTAACACGGATGGTCCTTCGTCATGTCCTTTTGCAAGGTCAACAAACTAGCATCCCCCAGGACTTGACCTCTGAAGGGAGGCAGGGTTGCTACTTGGATCCTCTCTGGCTTTTTCTGGTAGATCTTCAGGCACGGCTTTTAGGATTTCCCTTCAGGTGTTTATTTCACATGGAAAAAACACGGGCTGGATCTACCCCAGGAGTGCCACCAGCCTTCTGGAATTCATATTGCTTTTGCCTGGTTTTCCTGTGTAAAATGGGGCGTGGGTTTAGCAAAGGTGTGTAACGTCTGGGCAGTGCCTCTGCTTTGTTCCCACTGGAGTCAGGTGAAGTTCTGCACTCAATTTTGATGAGATAAACTGTGATTAATGGATTAGGCAAAATTGGCCAATGTGGGTGCCTTTGAAAAGAATTCCTCCCATAGTGGTTCTAAGATATACCAGGCAGCATCTCGTACCTCTGGCAGAGACACCTCTGCCTCAGCAGTGAGAAAAGGCCAGTGAAGTTGGAAGGATTAACAGTCCTGGTAGGGAGAGCAGCAAGGAATGAGAAAAATGGGGATGGGCCGACAGGTTCTCAGCAGGCTTGGCTGGGAGTCCTGGGGCACAGCATTTCGTGTTCCTCCCTCAAATGGGTCTCACACCAGATGCACCCAGCCATTCCTGCTTCAGTTGGGGCAAATCCCTGTGCTTCCTCACAATTTAGTTTGCCTGCCAAGAGGCATAACAACACCTCCAGCTGCTGCCTGTAAACACAGGACAGAGTCCTGCACCTTCATGCAGTGCAAACAACCAGTCTTCCCTTGGCATGAACATTTCTTTGGTAATTGTCTGTCAGAGTAAGAGAGAATAGCTTTCCTTTTGACTTTCCTTTTGAGCAAACAGACCCGGTTGTGCTCAGCATGGGGCCATAATACTCATTATCAAGTCTGATGAAGTGCTGTCCAAGTCCTTCATCCTGATAAGCTATTTGTGAAGAGGTAACAACAGTGTGGTAAGTGCAGTGTGAGAAGGAACTAGAGGACTGACTTACCTCATGTGGCCAGTAGGTTACAATTTCAAGTATCTACTGCCTGCCCTGAACAGGTGCCTGAACTGCTTGTAAAGAGTTTCTGGAGTCCCTGCCCTTTGCAGCATGACGCCCCAAGGCCATACTTAACCACAGAGCAGCTGCACAAGAGATCACCGTTATTTGTGTACAGCTGATTAGCCACCATGCGGCAGAAGATATCATAGAATCATAGAATGGTTTAGGTTGGAAGGGACCTTGAAGATCATTGAGTTCCAACCCCCCTGCCATAGGCAGGGACACCTCCCACTAGACCAGGTCGCCCAAGGCTACATCCATCCTGGCCTTGAACACCTCCAGGGATGGGGCCTCAACAGCCTCTCTGGGCAACCTGTGCCAGTGCCATATGAGCAAACCATGGGGCCACAGCATCCTGCCCCAGCTCTCCCCAATGGATGCACCTTCTTAAAGGCTTTGCCTTTGTCCTCTGAGTGCCTGCTCTGCCTGCGAACAACACATCCCTCTTGTTCCAGTGACTTGGGCAGTGCCCAGTCTGCCTACAGCATGGATGTGCTCCACGTTTGCACCAGCTCAGTTAAACCTCCCCTGAGCCCCTTCTAGGACTCAGGCATCCGCGAAGAACCGGGATACCCCAAAATGGTAGCCTTGCTGAAAGTAGTGCCGTGCTGAGTTGTGAACAATGCTCTTTAATGAGAGGAGAGGAAGCCAAGCCATTCCCACTTCACAGCAATACAATGTATAATCTAATTATGCTAATAAGCTGATCTGGTACTTCAGGGGGAAATTCAATAGTATTATAAGCAAGAAGATATTTTCTGTTTGTTTTTTTTTTTTTTTCCCACCAACATGTAGGAAGGCTAAGCACAATGGGTTACTCTTCGTTAGCATCCTTCAGAGTAAACATTTGTGCTGATGTGTCCTCCATTTCTCTTCCTTCTGGCCATAAACAATTGTCCCCTCAGCACCAGCAGTGATCAAGGACAACTGCAGCAGGACTGTCAGAAAAATTTAGAAAACCCACAAATAGCTAAAGCTCAGCCAAGAAACAAAAAGTGGGATATGTTCCCCACTTTCTGTTTGGTTTTAACTTGAATTGAGCAAAAGCAAATGCATCTCTCCAAGTATCCAGAGTTCTTAAATATCTTAGTGAAGACAAAACTGAATGTTATGAGTGCCATCTTTTAATCAGTCATCTTGCTCCCTTCTTCCCTGCTTGTACATCTCCACAGTCTTAACATCAGCCTTCATCTCTGAAGGGAAGTTGTTGTGTCTGTTCCCTCTTCCACACCTGTGATGCTTGCTCCAGTTTCAGCTCCCGTCACCTGCCTCCACCAGTTAATTGGGAACTCCAGAGGTATAAAGGGAAAGGTGTCAGCAGCATGTCCACAGCATCCCACACCCTTGAAATTGTTCTCCCGTGGAGTAAGGTGTAAACCTAAGAGGAAGGTCTCAAGGAGTCATTCTTGCAGCTTTCCTTCCCAGGAGGATTTCCATGCTTAACCTTATTTCCCTAGAAATAAGGAAATAATTTCCTTAGAAATAAGGAAATAATGAGGCTCAATGACAGCCACGGAGAAGTGCTCCAAGACAAGTGCAAACAATGGCTTTGTTTGATGTGCCTCCATTTTTCTAGCCAGCACCATTTGAAGGCAGACACCTTATTGCTTGACTGTAATAGAAGTGTTTCAATTAACTGTACAAAGAAGCCTTGTAATGACCTTGACTTTCCTTTACCAGACTTGATACAAAAGGCGCAGGAATAAAAGCACCATTAAAACCAAGCCACAACCATTTATAGAATAAATACGGATTGAAAAGGGAACCACAAAAATGGTATGGGCATGGTCTGTGTCTGAGGCTTTTAGGGTACATAAAATGGGGTTGGATGGTCCTGCAGGAATGGGTTTGTTTCCCAAGTTAGGGGAGAAACCATTGGAGAAACAGCAAAAGCTGGGAAATGCCATGCCAGAGAGGGAAGATGGTGGCAGTGAGGTAATTTTACCATCTCTAAAGATCTAGGTGGTTCCCTGCTCTTGCTGTTTGCTGTCTTGTTCACAGGCTGGTGTTGGTAACCTGTGCTATGCATTGCAACTCATTTCTGTGGATCTGCTTCCACCGGAGATCAGCTAACCAACACAAAGACTGCATTTCTCTTGGGCTGTATGCAGCATTGCTAGTAAGACGTGTTTCATGGAGAATACCTTGCTGGAAGCAGTGTAGAGGGAGCATGGAGGGAAGCCTGTGACCTCTAGGCAGGGAACAGCCGTGGGTGGGCAGGAGAGGGTGTGAAAGTGTTGCTATGCCTTCGGGGCAGCCTTTGGGTGGGCTTGGCACACCTCAGTGCGGGGCTGTCCATGCTTTCTTCCCACCCAGCCCTCTGGAACAGTGCCTGTGGAGCACTGGGAGGTGAGGAGGACTCTTCAGATGAACCCCATGAAGGCACAGGCTTTCTGCCTCCAAGGTTGCTCTGCCCTTTCCTGGCTTGCAAGGGCTGGCTCAAGCCCCATCTGGGCATCAGAGCCTGGTGTGCAGGCTTTACAATAAGTATCAAGCCGCACATACCTCCAGAAAGCCCATTAACACAAGCAGCACAGCAGTGGAAGTGTGCTCCTCAAGCTGGGTCTCTCCCAGTGGGTGGACCTGGAGGCACAGGAGAGCCCGATTTCGTAAGAGAAATTCCTAGGTGGAGTTGCGTGCTGAGAAACTTGTTCAGGCTGCAACGTTTATCTTGTTTTGATGGTATTTTTTTGGTGGTGCTCCTTAGAAACCAAATGACTGCTTCCTTTCTGGCTCAACAAGGCACTCTTAAACAATACTAATCAAACAGCGTCAGGGTTTCCTTTTAAATGTTGCTTCTGACTCTTTTAAGAGGTGGGCTGCTACCCTGGCTACATCCAAAGGTGCTCCAGTGAGTCAAAGCAATCTGTTTCCACGCAAATTTGACTCTCACCTGTCCTTTGCTTTTGTTTGCAAATTACACAAGTTGGAAAGACAAGTGTTTGTGTTTTGCTTTCCTTGACAACAGCAACAGGGCAGGAGAGTCTCTGAAACCGGCAAAGGGACGTTTGGGAGCTGACAAAACTGCAGTGCTGCATTTAAGATTAAGGAAGATGAATCAGTGAATTCACCTTTTTCTTGTTTGCAACCTTTCAGTTGAAAAACAGATGACCTACCTCCTTTATAAATATAAATCCTCCATAAATAATACCATGCTTTATGATTACTGTATTAGCTACCAGATTTTAAAATGCACGTGTGTTTGTTTTTGAATGAGTGTATGCTGCTAGCTGAATGATCAGCTTGCAGGAATCTCAGCTTTAATGGATTGGCTCTGTAGAAGTTGTTTAGTCTTGCACCTTAGAAAATACCTTGAAGTGAAAGGTAGCTGTTTCCCAAGGACAAGGGTATCTCTCCATATACAGCACCGCCCAGTTCTGGGAAGTCTGGATCCTAGGTGAATGTTGGTGGTTGTCTGTGAAAGACAGATAAGATCAGTCTCTCTGTCTGAATTGCTCTAATCTAGCAGATCTTCTTTCTTTTTGTGTTATGCCCATCACTGCGAATGGCAGCTGCAAGCAGTGATAAAAAAGGCCTGCTAACAATGTCATACCACAGTCCAAAACTGTTGCGTGCACAGAAGCAACCTCTTGAACGAATCTGGGATTTTAGACTGATTTATCAACATCTCTCTTCACATGTACTCAAATGACAGTGTTTCAGCCATAACAGTCATCTATGGAAGGCACAGCTGGTCTCAGTATCCTGAGCCAAAGGAGCCTTTGTGGCTGTGTAATGAATAGCCACTCCTAGTATCCATACAGCACACCCAGCCAGGCGGATGCAGGACCTGGTGCAATAACCATATGGCTACCAGTTAAATACCAGCAGCAGATATTTTGTCTTAATGCATTGTCGCTACTCAGTGCGGGCAAACAAGCAGTGTGTAACAAACGATGCTGCAAAGGCATCGTAGTATGGCATTAGTCAAGGAATTAGTCCCACTGCTGGGTTTCCAGGCAGTTGCTAATGCCTGGAGTGCTTTCGTCCTTGAAAATGCTCCATATCTTAAGTGAGACTCTTGTACAATAGCAACCTTTATCGCTCCTGGCAGGGACAAAGTGAAATTTTGTGCAAGTAATACAAAGTTACTGTTTTTGTGTAAGTAACATGAAGTTATGTTTAACTATAAGTGCATACCACCACACCAGAAACCCACTTGTGGGTGCACACAGCAGGACTGTATCTCCTTGTGCGCCAATGCAGACATACACACATGTGTGTGAGTGTGCGAAGACATCTGTATGTTACTGGGTGT
Organism: Vanellus vanellus; assembly: GCF_965231255.1. Classification (NCBI taxonomy): domain Eukaryota; kingdom Metazoa; phylum Chordata; class Aves; order Charadriiformes; family Charadriidae; genus Vanellus; species Vanellus vanellus. The sequence continues at coordinate 10,340,433 of NC_138908.1, forward strand.
GTGCACCAAAGCAGCCTTCTGCCTCCTCCTCCCCCCCTGCAAAGGTTATTTCCCGTAATTGTGCCCTGCAGCCGCCACATCTGGCGTAAGAGAAAGCTGTGACTAGCTCGGCCTCTGCCTGCTCTGGGCAGATGCTTGTTAAGCATAATAATTGCCACGAGGAGAAAACTTCAGTTGCCATAAAGAAAACTCAGATCGTGCTGCACGTTGGAAACACTGCAAGTGGGTGCAGCTACTAATTAGTGCTAAATAGAGGCTACTGTGTGTCTGCCTGTCAGTGGATGGGAGCAGGAGGGGTGTATGCACAGGTGCTCGTTGTGATTGTGAGAGAAGGTCTTGAAGTAGAAAGTTCAGGGTAAGAATTTCTCTAGGGGTTCAAGAGGCAGTGCAGTAACTTTTCATAGCCTATCTATAAACGGTGCTTCATTATAACTAATTAATGGACAGAAAATGAGGGGATTTGTACAAATCTTGTTACAAAATTTCTGGTTTTAAAGGGATTGGGCTGAAAGGCAGAAGAAAAGGATCATTGTACTGGAGAATTAGAGGAGAAGAGTGTGCCCTAAGGCAGTTGAGTGCTTTGCACATGATGGTAGGCTGTTGTTGCTATTGAGATTTAAAACAGGACGAGACTTTGTGTATTGATAGAAAATGAAGAAATGACCTGGGTGGGCTAGGGCAATGCTGAGCATTTGTCAAAACTACATAAAATAGCTGACACACCTTGAGCGACGTTGAACCAGAGTTGAGTAAATGGAATACTTATTAATTGAAGTGACAGGGAAGGATTTGACATGGCTGGATTTTTATTGATGTTTGCCCAGCTGATTATTACCTCTGTGAAAACCAAGCTGCCAAGCCCATTGTTATTGTCATTGTATCTATTCTTCTTGAGACATATATCTACATGAGGTGAATTCACAGGTCCTCGTTCCTTAGCCACCAGTGGTTTGACAGTGGTGTTTATCAGAGGATGCAGCTCCTGAATATGCCTTGGAGCCAGAGCTTGTCTTCCGAAGCCCTGAGCAGGGCACAGGCCATTAGCAGGGAGGATAGGACCTAGGCAAGAAATAAAATTAAAGATCAAAACAAGGTAGGAAGAAGCCATGAAGGAGTTAGGAGGGATGGGGGTAACACACTGCAAGTTTCTAAGATTTTGGATTGAGTGGAGCTGATCCCAGCTTACCCCAGTCTGGGTCCCTAGACTTGCCCAAGTTATGTTTAGAGACTATTTACTTTGTACTTTTTATATATGGATGCAAAACCTACCTGCTCCAAGGGAAAGCAGATGAGTTTCAGGCTAATGTTTCACACTGCCCGCTTTTTCTCCAATGAATTGCGTGATCCAATGCATTATTTGGAACAAATATGTATGGTATTACTCCTATCCCCTAGGAAAAAAAAAGAAAATGCAACACAGAAGCTGTAATAAAACTATACTATACGGCCGGTGAACTTCACACAACCAGTGAAGAGGAACATCTTCACACAGCCAGGGCTGCCTGTGACCTTCCAGCTGGGACTGTGTCTTTCTCTCTTCCCTCTTTCCATTCCTGGAGCTCTTGTAGAGAAAAAGTCAATGCACATGAGACCCAGATGTAGGTTTTATGAGAAGTTTTAAGAGGGAGTGAGCAGACGAGAGCAGGAATTTTCCTCCCTACCCAGCTTCCCAGCTCCAGCGAAATCACGTGCTGCAAGCGCTGAGACCCGCCTGACCATGCATGAATAACCTCTGCTAAACCTTCGCAAAGCCAGTGTAGATTTCTCTGCTTCAGAGCCCTGAAATCAACACGGCAGAGAGCCTTTGAATGCTGGCGGGTAGTGTCAGCGCCGCTCGCCCACGCCTGACGCTGTGCCAGCAGTGCCCGAGCCGTGCTCGGCCGCGCAGAGGAGGCGGTGGCAGAGGGTGCAGCGGGGAGTGGGGTGCGAGGAGGGATGGGGCAGGTGGGGGGTCAGGAGGCAGCAGAGGCTGGATCCAGGGAGTCTTGGATCCATATTTATGACAATTATTTATTATTTACTGCTTTCTGCAATAAAGCTTGGCAGGGCAATGCCTGGGAACTAGTGGTCTGACAGATGACTGATTTTGTGGCCGTGGTCATACAGGCTGCTCCGACACGCAGCACCAGAAAGAGCACAATGTGAAGGGAGAAGGGATTTTCTCCCTGAGTTCCCCAGTGGTTTGTTGAAAGTTTGTGTAAACAAACCGGTTGCGTGAGCATCCTCTGTTTCGTTTTTCCCTTCTGATGCCATTTCATGCAAAGGAAATGAGCTGCAAGTGTTTAGCTTGGCACTGTAACTTCGGTAATCGTATCCAGGGCATAGAGTAGCATGGGCTGGTGCTTAATCATTCACTCATTAGCTCAGTGTCGTTTTAGCTTGGAAGACAAATAGAGGGTAAGAAATTGTGTCAGCCCGTCTGAGAGGAGCATGTATAAGACGGTTCGGGAAGGACGACATACTTTCTCTGCTTCTTGGTGCACTAGCTCATTGCCTTTCCAGCACAGCTGTTGCTGCTGCTGCTCCTGATACCAGTTTTGGAGAAAACGTCTGTGTTTGAAGTGCCCATCTGCTTGCAGCTGTTGTCATCTTTTAATTGGCGTAATCCTGTTGGATGAGAGTAGCACAACTGTGAGTATCTCCTGCCCTGTTGCCCGACTGCCAGCCCCTCCTGTGTCACACTCTCTCTGTCTGTACACTTTCTGTATAAATACCTTCCTTATGTACTCAGGGAGTCCCCTGAGGACTGTGTTTACTTATGTGGCCACAAAAAGAGGATTTCTCCCCTCTGCGGCTATGATTTCTTACAAATCAGGGCATTTCCAAAAGGGATAGGGACACACGAACGCCATTGTATACACCACTGATAAGACCGTACCTGTAACACCATGTGCATTTCTGGCAACCCATGCTCCAAAAATATGACTTGACACTGCAGTGGAATGAGGGGAGGTCTGCATGGACAGCACAGAGATGAAAGCCTGACATGCAATTTGAGATTAAAGGAGCTTTACTTGTTTAGTCTACAAAATGCAGACTGGGATATATCAGAAGTTTATACATGCATCAGGGAAGGAAACACCAAGAAGGGCAGTAGGTTACTAAACCAAATGGTCAGTACTGGAAAAAGAACAAACAGAGATGAACTAGCCATTAGTAGATGTGGACGAGAAACTAGAAGCCAGCCCTTAAGGATCAGACTAACACTTCCATGGCAACAGCAGGGGGAAAATTTTCTTAGATGTTTTTAAGACAGAGCTTGAATAAGTTCATAAAGAGGATGAGTTGACTTGCTTTCCTGCCATAACAGGTGATGGGACAAGATGACACAGGAGATCTTGTTTCTGTCTTGTATCAGTCTGTTCACAACATGCATTTATTAAAGTTCCTGCAGCAATTTTGCGGTGGAGCCTGAGATACTGCAAATGGAAAGCACATCCATGGATTTGAACTGAACGCAAACACGACTTCAAACTATGAGCTGAACAAGTTTCATGGGATTAGGAGAGGGATGCATAGCCAGTGGCTTGGTAGCTGACCACCCAAGGTAAACGCAGTGTTTAGGAAACTGCAGTCCCAATTCATGCTGGATGATGTTTGGGTTTGTTCAGTTGGAAGCTGAATACATCCAGAAATGAACCACTTTTTTATTTTTTCTTTTCCTTTTTACTGAGATTACTTTTCAGCCCTATCACGAGACAGACAACCAAAGACAGCATGGCCAGGGAGAAGGTGAGCAGGATTACAGCAGCTCCTTTAGCACTGGCTTGCACTGCCGTGTGACTGTGGCTGCCTGTTCTCCTTGCGTCAGTATCAAACCACAGTGCCAGCAGCATTGTAAGTACTGTGGGGCTCATGAAAAGGCTGTTTTTCCATGGTGATGCCACACATGATCCTGACTGTCGTTACGTAAGTGCTTGTGATATTTTCTGCCAAACCACAAGAGGTTGCACTTTCGTGATTAGTGCGTAATCTCTTGTGTAGGCAGCCCAGGGACAAGTCTGGCATATTACCTAGGGAGGGACACCCTAGAAAAGCTGAGAAGGAGAATCGTTAGGGAGTCGTTCAGTATCTTCCAGGACAGCCAATGTACATCCATCCCACACTACCTTCTGATGCAGATGTGTTCCTCTTGTTCTTTTCATACCGGGGTCTCAGAGGTACTGAGTTAGGAAGCTATATGAATATCAAAAATCCTGGTTACAGCGAAGAATTTAAGGGAGTTTCCTCTTCTACTAATTGTTTCAGGATTTTTGTCATCTTTCCCACTTAAAAAAGTATTTGGCTTTTGGTGTTTCAGAGGTTAAAAGGTGGGCAAGCAGCAGTTGCATCTGATTTGAAAAGACTATGAGTGAGAATTCAGGATTTCCTGCGTAGGGAGAGTTGTGTGAGTACCAGTGAATGAGCCCAGTCCAAAGCTCATTGCACGGTATACTTAGAAACCTGTTTAATTCCACATGTTTTGAGCCATGCCTTAGAAGCACAGGCTGCTGAGATCCCAGAGCTAGACTGGGGCTTGCAAAATGTCTTCTTCCTGCATTTTTGGTGGCAGGATTTGTTTGACAACATGCTGGTGAGCTCTTACAGATCTTCACCAAGCCAAGTGATTTTCTCTATGATGTAAAAATAATTCATGCCTCTGTGTCATCACTAGTTGTATGTAGTGCACAGAATTATGTATTCAAGGGAAGTTTTGCATCTACTGACTGATAAGATCTTAGTCTTCATGATCTCATGCATTCTTTCTGAGAAATGTGGTCAAAAGAGACACACTAATGTATGGGTGCGTTGCAGAGCACTTGGACAGACTACCTTTTTCTTACACCCTTTCTTACTGCATTTCCTTTCAAACAGAAAGTAGAAAATTGTGCTCCTCGAGTTTCTGCTGTTTATGTGAATTAATCTTTCCAGACAATGTTAGTCCATCCCATAGTCACCTCATTAGCCTTTTTTTAAACTTTTTTTTTTTCTTTTTTCAGAATAAAGGCTTTTTCCCCTGATAAGATAATCTTTTCTAAGTATTGAGAAAATTATGTTATTTGGTACTAAGCAACAACTTCTTGTCTATGCTCTTCTTGAAATACTCCTTATGGTATTACTCCTTGGAGCACCAAGTATCAGCTGATGTTGTAATCACTACACACTGTGTTTTTCCAGGATGGACATTTAATAATCATAGCACTGTTGTATTCACAGAGGTTTACCAGGCAATAAGGTTTTGTAGAAAGAAGTAATATCTTTTATTAGACTGACCAAAAGAAGTCAGCTCACATGAATGATAACTTGACTTTCTTCCACAAAGCCACAGGATGGTTTCCAGGTTTGCATGCTCCATGCTTGTCATCCAGCCCCAGTTAAGACTGTTTTTTCCAAGCTTTTTTATTTGTGTATAGAAATATGCTTAGCCTTTGGGATATATGATTGGGAAAGACAGGCTCCTCATATTGCTGACATTGCATATTTTCGGTGTACTATCTGAGATCTTGCACAGATTATCTGGTGATAGACAAATCTGATCTTTTGTTTCACGTATAAAATGGGGATAATAAAATGATGTGCGACAGAAGAGAAGAGGTAGGATGAACAAAGTGATAAATTTAAAGCCATTTAATTTCTAGTTTGCTATTTTTCAGCCAGGAAGTAGGAACGGAAAAACAGGTCTTTGTAGGAGAACTCTTGCCATAGGAGGGAGGAGCAGTACAGTAGAGGCATAATAATAGTAGTAGTAAAAATAATAATAAAAAAGCAACAAATATTAGAAATACCTGTCACTCTTTCCTGAAGAGCTCACCAGGCTGAATTCTTGGGCTTTCTTATTCAGTCCTGCAGGTTTTGTTATTGAAATATATTGCTCCTGAAGTTCAGTAATTACAGATTTGGGAGTATGCAGCATTTCCTAAGTACTTTTGCCCAAATTTCGGATCATCAAACTATGTATTTTGCTGTTGCCAAACTTTGCAATTACTTAAAGTCTTTGAGTGCTCGTTTCCAGGACTGGGAGAGCCTTTGGCTCCTATATAGCAGTGTCCTCTGCCAGCCAGGCTACGTTCTGCACAACCGGTACAAATCCAGTTTTCTACCTTTTGCAAGGGAAAAACAGAGCACAGTGATGCATTATTTCCTACACCAATTTTGTGTTTGCACACTGCATACAGAATGGACAAAACCAGAGGCATTTCAGGAAATTTCAAATGTCTTGGTGTCAAAGGTCAGAAGGGGTGAGCAGAGGAAGGGTGGCAGAGGTCTTCCTCACGGGGCTGCAGTACAGTGGCTGCATGAGACATGGCGTTTCAGTGCAGCGCTGAGAGACCAGGAAAACCGCAGCGGACCAATTTAACGGGGAGTAAGAGTAAAATGAAAAATGAAAATCTGGAGTTCCTCTTGGGTTCTTTGAATATAGATAATAATAATAAAAAAAAGATAATAAAATAAAAAAGATACAAGTACTTCTCTCACACGCTGATTTTATGTGAAAGATTGTTTTTCCTGCATTCTTCAAAGAGGGAAATAGATTAGCAAGTGTCCTCATAAGCATACTTTTTGCACACAACTCGCAAAATCTGCTATAAACACCTTTCTGATAAAAGGCACGGCAAGATTAAGTGATTTTTCCCAAGACATCAGAGCCTGGCATTGGATTTGATCTCATAAATTCCAGACCAGTATTTTAGCCATGCATTTTTTCACAGCAAGAGGTTTAATCTCTTTGGTGATCATCTTCTTTACTCATGGATAACTGGAAGACAAACAACTTTTATGGCCTCATCAGCTTGAGTAAGTTCTTAACCTTATCCAAAGGCTTTGTATTTATTGGGAAATAAAAGGAGGTGTACAAAGGCAGCACTGGTAAATCCTGTGCTGTCAGAGTCTCACAGGAAGTCGAATGACCCTTGCTTGAGAAACACAAACCACAAAATGTGGGTGTGATACTTACTGGTATGTGCTTTGCATTCTCCTGCGAGGACCAATTGCATTTTGCATCGCTGCTGTAAATCCTGCCTACCTTTTCCAGGAAGATTTCAATAATAAGTCTTCTGAAAACAACCCACTGGAGAGAAATGGTGTGAGGGTTAGGACTTTGACTTCAGAGTGGTGGAAAGCTCTCCCCTGGTGTTAACGATTTCTGGTAAGAGGGAAGAAGGATGGGCTTTCAGACACAGTGGGCATTCATTAGCATGTACCATCGGTGTCAACAGAGCCCCACCTGGGTGGCACAGTCACATCTCTTTGTGGCTTCCCTTTAGGATACCTGTGTGCTGTTTCTCCCAGAAGACAAGTCAACAATTGCATTGATTTTCTGATCTTGGCATGGAAATGTTTATATTAATTTCCTGACATCAGCGGTTCTGTGAACTCTTATTTAAAATCAGCTATGGGTGCAAGCTGTTTTAGTAGTCCTGTTTTTTTTTTAATTAAAAAGAGAGGAGGAAAAGCCTGAAATGGAAGGCGGAAAAGAAAACTTAACTTTTGCAGAAAATAAGCAGGTTATATTTGTATGGGTGCAAGGTCACAAAAGTTCAGATTATGTCTTTTTAGCTGTTTAACTGTATGAATATTTTTTAATGCAAATGATGTAAAAAGCAGCCTTCACAGTTAATTATCTATCCTAAATATGGCTGATATATCACAGTATTTTTGGCTAGCAGTTTCTGAGCTATTCAGGAGCACTCAGTTCATCCGCCTTGGGAGCTGCAGAACTGCATTACGACTTTTTTCAGGACACTGAGCTGATGGGGGAGCAGTGCTGTGCACAGGCTCCTCAGGTCTCTGCTAGAAGTAGCTGTAGAGATGACTCCTGCACAGTTCTTCCTGCACCCCTTTTTATTTGGGTGGGATTGCAGCAGTGCAAGTACTGGAGATAAAGTATGGAGGATCGCTGAGTCAGATTTGAGTCAACATCAATCTAAAATTATTTCTTCTTCCTCTACTGAAGTTAAAAAAAAAAAAAAAGCCAGTTTGTTACTTGATCTGTGTGGCTGAATTTGCATCAGTGATGGTCTGAAAAGGAAACGCAGCCATGATGTGCATATAGCATCCCGCTGTTTTCGAAGCAGCAATAGGGTACAGAAGTACCATTTCATTTCATCACTGAAATAACGTAAATGTAGAAAATAACAGAACTTTACACTTTTACCAGTTTAATCTCTTGGAGACCACGCTTTGGTTTCTGACTGAAAAATGACAATCCATTAAGGAAAACTTAACCACAAGCAGCGTATCATATTTCCAGTGTTGCAAAGGGCTCGCTTCAGTGTATTTTGGAGAAAACTTTTCAGTCTCATCTAGGGTGGTAACTTTATTTATTATAGTGGTTTTATCTTGAGAGTGTTTATAGCAGCTTCTGTGTGAATTTATTCAGCAAAATAATGCCGATTGCCAAGTAGAGGTCAGGATGTGAGAGACAGGGAAGGGGAAACCTTCCTGACTAGAGTAAAAGGGATTTCCTTTGAGCCGGGCTAAAAGATAATAGCAGAAGTAAAAAATGCAAAGCTACAGACTGTCTCCGATAGCTGCTTCTGGACTTGTGAAGCAGAGTCGAATGCCAGCTGTGGCAATACAAACAAACTCGAGATTTGCAGGGGAGGGAGCACCCCTGCCGCAGCGTGCTGTCCACCATCGGCTCCTCCGGGAGAAGGAGTGGGAGGTTCAAAGGTTATCATCCTATTTATGCTAATTGAGTTTGAGCTAAGCTCTTCCCAAGAAAAAAGCCTCTTATTGAATTAGTTATTCGGTTCTTCAGGGTGCAAGTTGAATGGCTGTAATGCTGTTGTAGAGTCTGCTCGGGAGACCCTTGAAGAGTACAACTAAAGGATTTCTCTCCATTTAAGCATCCCTCAGATGAAAATCAACCAGGAGACCTGAGACACTTGCGTGCCTTTTGCTATTTAGTTTGTCTACAGAAGGGGCCAAACATGTTCAGGTACACAGCACCCTGGCAGGTCCTCTGCTTGTCCATGGAGCAGGGGCTGAGGGTAAGAACAATTTATTTTTCATAATATTGTTAAGCATAATTTGTAATCCTAAGAATGTGATGTAGAGGGGAGGCAGCATCAGAGCTACCTACACAGAAAATGAAGGATCTGTAGGGATGTGTAATGTTTATTTGTATTGGCATTGTATATTTCCATATTGCTGTTACTTGAGGGAACAAGTCTGAAGAAGTTCTGTGGAAACATGTTGTGTATATTTATGTGTGTCTGCATTTATATTCATACAGCAAACATATGTCACTCTTTACTGATGTATGTAGGAGAATATTGTTAATTTTAATTTCCATAGCCCCTTCTACCTCTAGGCTTTTGAAAGGTTTATAGGCATGAATTAATTAATTAAACCTCATAGCAGTCTTAGTAGATGCATGTTAAGGTCGGGTTGCAGCCTGGATAAGTTAAGTATTTTGTTGAAGGTCAGCAGCAAGTCAGCAGCAGATAGGAGAATGAAATCCAGATCTTCCGATTCTGAGTCCTTCTAGTTGCTTAATACGTGTTAGTTGTCTTCTAAATTGGATTTTCTTCAAGACTGTTAGCCTTGAGGGCTCATGAAGGTACAACAATTAACTGTAGCAGTAGAACAACTACAGGCAAGATTGACACCTGAAAAGTGTAAATTTAAATCAACTTGGCCTGTCATTATTTGTACACTTATTCTTGCAGTACATTGCAGTATTCTTTTGCATGAAAGCAGTCTACTAGTCTCTGATGGCATTTAATATGAAAGAGTTACTTTGCAATTCAAAAATACCTATTATGTTTCCCTAACTCTCCTGATTTTATCACAACTCCTGAAATACTTGGTATGGTTTTTCTTTCCAAAAATGCCAAATACCAGGAATACCTTTAATTTTTGAAAGTAGGTTTCTAGTCTCAAAATTTGCAAGGAAATACTGAAAAATATGGCTTCTAAATAGCACCCCCTGATTTGCCCCTTTCTGCCCCACCCCAAGAAACAAATCAAAATTAAAATGCTATTTGTATCATCTTGTTTTCACAACTTGCAAGACTTGTGTCTCACTAGCCTTTATGATTTTTGAAGATTGATGTTTTTTTTCAGTCTCTGTAGCAAGCACATACTTGGAAGCAGAATGATCAAGGTCTGCATACATGGCTGTTTTTCTGTACAAGGATAGCTTGCGTTTGTCGTTGCTAAGTCCATTTTGACTATTCCCTTTCTAATCCTTTTATCTTAAGGGATCCAAACTGTACAGATTGCATAGATCACTTATCAGTCGTTATGTAATCTTCTTTGGGATGGAGGTGGGATTTTGTGCTATCAAAAGGGTGACACCAGGACTTCCAAAGTGCTGGTATTTGTGCAAAGTGCCCCCCCTGGAATGGGCTTTCTGGGGTGGTTGTGGGATCTCCTTCAGCAGAAGTTTTAGTTTTTTAGCTGTGCCTTACTATATTATAAAAGCTTAATTCTGCATAAATATAAATCTGGAATATATGAGGTACTGGCTTTCACAATTAGGAAGTCTCTAAACACTGTGTTTTTGCAGAAGCTTCTCCCTTCTTTTTTCCCCTGGTGTCTTAATCGAGCACTACTGAAAAAAAAATATTCAGAAAGTCCATGAAGTGCTTTTCTGTCCTGGTTCTATTTTAACATAGACAGGTCTGCAGTCATAAGTTACAGCATATCTGAGACACCCAGTATATTACCAGAAGGTGTAGATGAAAAGAAAATTTGGCTGTGTGTCCAGCGGATCCCTGAAGGCATGGCATTCTTCATTGAATTGTATGCAGTGCAAAGCTGTTGAAGTACTAGAGCAATGATAATAAATTTTGGATGTTTGGATCCAAATGCATTAAGGTGTCAGAAAGCAGAATGCCAGCCTTGGCTGCAGTTCAGTCTCTGGGCTTCAATTCAGGATATTGCCTAAGCCAAAAATTAAGTAGGGTGCCTGGGGAACACTCACATCAAATGAAATCAGGTGCCCACTTTCTGTCAAAAAGGTTAAAAGATTAAATACTTTTACTGTCCTTGCAGTATAATCTTGTGGTCGTGATACCAGCTCAAGCAGCAATGCGTGTATTTCTGTTCTAATTGAAATCCATCGGGCAGATGGCCACTTCATTGAAGTAAGTGGTGCCTTCAGCTTTCTTTCCTTCATTGCTTACTTAAAAACAGGCACAGATGGTTTCCCCCAAATAAGTGATACTGCAACCCCATATGAATGAAGTCCTGCCTGGTGTGGTGGTTATGTCAGGCTATGAAGTCATAGCTTGCTGTCCACATACCATGCGATCATTACACATGTGCATGGACAACTGTCGAGGATCAAGCTGGGAAGTGTTATACACAGCTGTGCTCAGGAGGTGGGAATTCCACAGGACTTTCTCTGGGTAGTGCTAGGACGCTTTGAAACGTTTAGTATGGCAATGATGTGGAAGCTGTCCATAGCCCCTGGTTTACAATTCTGCCTTGTACATGTTGAAAACAAACACTACAGTTTAATATAAATATTTGTTTGTGTAAGTTATTTGCTTTTCTCTGTTGCAATGAGCTAATTTACTCAAGCCAGTGATAAATTTCACATTACCTTTTTTCCTATGCAGGCTGTACATTAATATTTATTAAATCATACTAATTAGACAGCTGATGAGAGTACACCATTGACCTTTCTGGACGAATGCTGCAGTATCTTGTCTCTGCTCTTCGGTAAGCCTGTGGTCCAGCCAAAATCACCATTTAGCATTTCATACTTGGAAGACTGTCCAGCTCACCCTTGACTTGCATGAAAGCTGTGGTTGACATTCAGCCTTACCGCCTGCTCCTGCTGAAGTCAACAGCAAAACTGTCCTTGCTTTGAACTGGTGCAGGGCTGGGTGTATGAAGATAATGTGACAGTAGTTTAAAGGTACTATTTATAGTGATGCCAAAAGTGGAAAAGTGTTGCCGGAACATTATTGCTATGGGCTTTGGAGTTTGCACAGATATGATTAGTGAAAAGGCAGGGCCACCTCTTTTCTCTTGGTACATAGCAAAACTGTTCTAAGACTAATTAGGGGCACATTCAGGCAGTACAGTACTGCTAGCAATTTGATTTAATGAATGCTGCTCATTTAAAAAGCTGTAATTTGTGCTTAGCCCTTAGGAAGTAAGGAGGAACTGCAGGAACATAAATTCCCTAAAGCAGAGGTACAGCCTTTCCAGGTGTGTGACTAAAGGCCATCATAAGCCTTACCAGAAACAAGTCTGTAAATCATTACAGTTCTGCAGTTGCTCTGTCAGGTTTGGCATTCTGAATTTTACTAAATCATTTTGAATTTAAGATCTGTTAAAACTGGAAAGGTTACTTATTGGTAAAGGTAGATGTGATCCTGTAATTTTGTTGGGGTGCATTTTGCTTGGCCGAGTGGTGTTTTTCCTTTATACATACAGCTGTTTGTTCTAGCATTTCTAGATTTTAGTACATTATTAGGTGATATGGTAGAGACAAGTTTTGGAAGAAATACTCAAGTTACTATTACATGCAAGTAACCTGTATCTAGCTGATGGTTCCCAGACTCTACCTACCACGTATTAACTCCTGCACTGAAAGTAAGTAAATTTTCATACCTAGCCAAAACTGTTCTCATTATGTCTTCAGAGATTCAGGTGAAGCAACTCCTGGCTGGTTCTCTTCAGAGTACAGAGCTGATACAATTTCCTGGCATTTTTCAGGAAGGAGGCTCTTGAGAGTGATATCTATCATAACTCTCCAGCCCTTATAAGAACCTGTGTTCCCAGGCAAATAAATATCCCCGCACAGTGAAAAATAATCATCTTGTCTTACAACTGAAGTGGTGTTTTCAGGCCAGTAATTTGTCTTGGTAACAAGTAAATACAAAAACATCCTAGGAGGAGCTGACTTGCACTTAACATTATGCGGTAGCAGAAGATGACTCTTTGATTGCATAGATTTGGATCAGGTACTGCCAGTCCTCTTCTCAGCATACAAGGTCCTAGCGGAGCACCTCAGTGTCCAACAACATAAACAGAAGAAAGGGCAATGAACACCCAGCGAGGCTGGATGGTACTTACACATAAGTGGTTCTGTCCTCTCTGTACTGCCAGGTTTTTTGGTTCTGAGTGTTGGAATAGTTAGCATTTCTCTGAAACTCTCAATTCAATTGGAGGAGCATAGAAGAATTTCAGATTGCATTAAAAATCATAGAATGGTTTAGGTTGGAAAGGAACTTGAAGATCACCAAGTTCCAACTCCCCCTGCCACAGGCAGGGACACCTCCCACTAGACCAGGTTGCCCAAGGCCACGTCCAGCCTGGCCTTGAACACCTCCAGGGATGGGGCAGCCACAACCTCTCTGGGCAACCTGTTCCAGCGCCTTACCACCCTTAAAGTGAAAAACTTCTTCCTGATGTTTAATCTGAATCTGCCCTTTTCCGGTTTAAAGCCATTCCCCCTCGTCCTATCACTACATGCCCCAGTAAAAAGTCCTTCCCCGTCTCTCCTGTAGGTCCCCTTTAGGTACCGGAAGGCCACAATAAGATCTCCCCAGAGCCTTCTCTTCTCCAGGCTGAACAGCCCCAACTCTTTCAGCCTCTCCTTATAGGGGAGGTGCTCCAGCCCTCAGATCACCTTTGCAGCCTCCTCTGGACGTGCGCCAAGAGGTCCATGTCCTTCTTATGTTGGGGACTCCAGAGCTGGATGCATTACTCCAGGTGGGGTTTCACGAGAGTGGAGTAGAGGGGCAGAATCACCTCCTTTGACGTGCTGGCCACACTCTGATGCAGCCCAGGATACGGGTGGCCTTCTGGGCTGCGATCGCACATTGCTGGCTCATGTTGAGCTTCTCGTCAATCAGCACACTCAGGTCCTTCTCCTCAGGGCTACTCTCCAGCCATTCCCCGCTGAGCCTGTATTTGTGCTTGGGATTGCCCTGACCCAGTTGTAGGACCTTGCACTTGGCCTTGTTGAACTGCATGAGGTTGGCTTGGGCCCACCTCTGCAGCCTGTCCAGGTCCCTCTGGATGGCATTCCTCCCCTCCAGCGTGTCTACCTCTCCAAACAGCTTGGTATCATCAGCAAACTTGCTGAGGGTGCACTCAACCCCACCGTCCATGTCGCTGACAAAGATGTTGAACAGTACAGGTCTCAGTACCAACCACTGAGGAATGCCACTCATCACTGGTCTCCACTTGGACATCGAGCCGTTGACCGCAACTCTTTGAGTGTGACCATCCAGCCAGTTCTGTGTCCACCGAGTGGTACATTTGTTGAATCCATGTCTTCAATTTAGAGACCAGGATATTGTGTGGGACAGTGTCAAACGCTTTGCACAAGTCCAGGTAGATGACATCAGTTGCTCTTCCCTTATCCACTGCCACTGTAAGCCCTTCGTAGAAGGCCACCAAATATGTCAGGCATGACTTGCCCTTGGTGAAGCCATGCTGGCTGTCACCTATCACTTCCTTGTTTTTTGTGTGCCTCAGCAGAGTTTCGAGGAGGATCTGCTCCATGATCTTGCCAGGCACAGAGGTGAGACTGACTGGCCTATAGTTCCCTGGGTCTTCCTTGTTTCGCTTTCTGAAAATTTTTTAAAAATAATTAAAGACAAGTTTCCAGCCTTTTCTGGTTGCAGAGAAAGACTTGGAAAAAGTCAGACTGACCTCTGAGGGCTTAAAAAGCATGAGGAAAACAAAAAGGACTGTATAGCTACATTTTTGTGCTTCTAAATGGCATTTCTTGGCTTTCTGGGACTTTAGTAATAACGCCTGAGCCAATGGAATTAGTTTTATTGCTGTATGATTAGGGAGGTTTAGTGCCATCAAGTGCCAGCAATACCTGTTTGTGCACATTATTATAGTAACATGGGTCATTTTATCTCTGCTAATGGTAATAACTCATCTACAAACTGCACTTAAACCTCTTCTAGCTTGTTGTTTCTGTTGCTACATGATGCTCATAATTCTGCCTTTCAAAAGTGCTCCCAGTTCTTTTCAACTTCCATTTTCCCTCTTAGTCTAGTCTTTCAATGTTGACCCCATGTGACACAGGTCTGCCCAAGGTATAGAAGCACTCACTGCCCTTTGTTTTTCAAATGACCAATGAGCAAACAACGACATTTTTAATAGAGTGAAGAGGTGGCTTGTGGGAATGGGATTTGAATAGTTGTCCTTTAAGGATTCGGGGATGATGTTTCCAAGTTGTATGTTCAGCAAAAGACATCTTCAGTTTTCTCTTGAAAACTAGAAATGTTATTTGTTAAGCATTTCCTTTTTTTTTGAGGGGGGGGGAGCAGGGGAGACTTTTTCAACAACTACTGTTTTTTTGTGCATTCCATGCCTTAGAACTTAAACCTCATAAGAATTAGAATTTTAAAATAAGATTTTTTAATGGGCTTGGAAAGCAAAAATACAAGCAAGCATACTTTAAATGAAACATAATTAACTGAGTGGAAGAGGTAAAGTCCCATCCTGAAGTCTGATGATATTTATCTGGTTGCCCTAAGGTAGCCCAGCAATTTCAAACCAAGAAATCTTGTTCCAAAATTAAAGAAATCCAAATGAACAAAACACATTAATTTGAATTAATAGCTCTGGGACCTCAATATTTAATTTACAGAATCATCTTCTAACAAGAACGCTTGGCTCTTTGTATAGTTCCTTGCTTTCTAGGTTGTAATAATATTACCTGCTAATTTTTAGTAACATAATTTTAACTGTGTGCTTCAGAACTTCAACCTGTGTTTGTCCCAAGGCCTTACTGCCCTTTGACTTTTCTAATTATTTCCTTCACAGTAAAATATATCTGCTTGGATACTGAGCATCATTGATGGCCAAATGAGAAACATTGTCCTCAGAATAGGGGCAGTGGTCAGCTTGGAGATTGCTAGGAGATTTTTGAATGCAACATCATAGCAAATCCAGGGAGTAGTCTAGACACCAAAGCATGAATTTTGCTGATACTAATAAAAATCAGGAAACCAGAAGGAAATGGGAGCTCCACTCATCTGCAGAACTTGCTACAGAGATCAAAAAATTGCTTAACAGGTTGCAGAATATCATGCATTCATATCAGTTGAGCTCAGCCTGGATTTAAAGTCTTAACACCCTGCATGAAGGAATCCCAATCACTTGTCCACCAGTGGGGCAGAAAGGACATAATGGTGGCTGCAGACCCTAGAAGTGATGGAAGAATGGAAGAACCTGGAACAAAGGGATGAGAAAATGAGGGATAAACAGACCCATTCATCCAGGAACAGAAGGCATAGGAAGGCCTTATATGAAATAGAGGTCCCAGTGCCCTTGAAGTTAAGAGACTGGAGAAGGCAGAAGAAAGGTAGTAGTGATAACTGGGGAAAAGGAGTGATGGTATCAGCAGGTTTCCTAATGGGTAACCAGAACTTGGCTAGCAGAAGTGTCTTAATCTGTTTTGAGCTGGCCACCATGTTCACTGTCCTCATTCAGTGAGAATGACTTTCAAGGCTCCTTCTCAAGGTGGTTATGACTATGTTTAAGCATGCTGCTGTGTACCTTCACTGCCATTTTCTGGCAGTAATAAGAATGAGATTCTGATGATGAGTTCATAATTTATTCTGAGGCCACATTGGTATAAATTCTAAATAATTAAAACTTGGCTCCAGTTCCCATTAGAAGATCCTTCCTCATTTTTGTGCTGGGAAAGCAAAATAATAGCTGGACTTAAGGGCATAAAATGGAGCTTTTGCTCCAGTCAATTTTTTATCATAATTCCTGGAAGAACTTGTCCAAGCCATGGCAATCATCAGGGAAAAAAGTTCTTGAGCAAATTCACAGTAAAATACATCATTAATCATAACCCACCCACATCCACATCCAGGCACCGTATCACCAGACACTTCATTGGAGGAAGGAACACTACTGTTGGTATTCATGACTCATTATATTCATAGTTTATAAGGTTTAAAGAGTCAGCTGTGATCACATTATGACTGGCATTGTGACACAGACCACTGGATTTCCCTAAATTGACTTCTGTTTGGATTAGAGCTTATCTTTTAGAAAAACATCCAGTTTTGATTCCACACATCCTGCAAAGGAGCATTCATCACAGCCTGTATTAAATTGTTCCCTTCATTAATTATTCTCACAGCTAACAGCTTCCTGTTAGAAGACATGCATTATTTTACTCTTGGTCTCCGTGAACATTCCCCAGTGCAGACAGAAATGTCTTGTGCTCCTTTCTCCTCTATGGACTTGGCTTTGTCTGAAGATTGTTGACTGATCGTTTTTTTTTTTTTTTCCTTGCATGACCTACGGGCTTGGAAGAAGTTCTGATTTATGGCTTTAATTACAGTCTGTCTAACCATTTAAAAAAGCTTTTCAGTGTCTTCCTTCAAGTCTTACCATTGTAATTCCAACACACACCTGTGGCTGGGAATAGTAATGATGGCATGTGCATGGCCTCTGCTTTTCATCCATACTACTTTCAACTTGTCACCTGATACTGCACCTTACCTTCATGTGTCCACCTCTTTGCCTAGCTCTGATTGGAGGCTGTGACCAGGTTATTATTTCCGTGTTAAAACTAGCATGGTGTCTAGTACACCGAGGTCCACATCTGGGCTGTGTCCAGAGCTTCTCAGCATTAATCATGTTTCCTGATTAAATGGTCAAGGTGAAGTGCCTTGGTTAGAGTTCTTTTTGCATTTTTGGCATAGTTTGGGGATGTAGTTACATTACCGTTTCCACTACAAAATTGAGATGTGTGTTGACATCAGAGACTTGCATTCTCATCCTTTGGGTCAGATGAGGACCATAGGCATTCATGTGCATCCCTTGCTGCAGAATGGGCAGGTTTAGAGGAGAACCCAGCAGCCACGTGGACTCCAGCCTGTGTTACTAGTGCAAAATGGTACTTCTTGCCAGACCCAGGAACAAGGTTTCTGTATATGAATGAGAGCAGTGACGGGATGCAACATGCAGGTGTGAGACTGGGTGTGTTCAACTTTGATGACGTACCCTTAATTACGCTGCAGGTTTCAGCAGTGCTTCTGTAATAGCTGGCTGTTGCATCACCTCACAAAGGTATGATCTTTTCTTTATCCTTTTTGAGACCACGCTAATTGGTAAGAAGAGATGTCAGTGCTAACACATGGGTAAGCACGTTAGCGAAGTTGTTACTTAGTTCCTGAGATGTTTGCAGTTTCCTAATTGAAGGCATATATTACCTTTGGGTAAATTCTACTCAGCTGACTTAGTGAAGCTCTGTCCAGATATGGTTTTGGAAGTTATCAGCTGACATCATATTAAATACCTCTTTATGCACGTCCATAGAGAGTCCAAAGTTGGAAGGTGTAGCCAAGCAAGATGGTGCCCCCTAAGCAGAGTACCAGGGTGCTATGAAAACCATTTCTGGGTGGAAGAACAACATGCTTTTTCCATGCCCTGACAAAACAACCCAGAGGTCCCACCCAGGTCCAACTTAGGTCAAGCTGAATTACCCTGTGCAAGATGGGTACCTCCCCTCCTAGTCAACAATGTGAATAATGATCATCCTTGGTTTGGGGAAATGTCAGCCCTTGGACTGTGGTGTGGGTATTCTAGATTCAGCCACTGCCAAACTTTTGAAGTAGTCTGCCTAACTTTCCTATTGAGGTTGTAGTGAAAATTAGCACTGTACACCTTTCTTTTCAGAATCTCAGATTTTCAAGCATTAGAACTTACGTTAGTGATCAGACTAGCCGCCTGGCATACATTTTATTTTTCCTCTTGTTGGAATCTTGACAAATCCCAAACGTGCAAAGTTGAACACCTGAAATTCAGCATTTAGATCTGAATGTATACACATCAGTAATGTCTAGATATATCAGCCCCATAAACCACTTTTTAAGGTGTCAGGAACTGAATTTGGGAGTTCAGCTTTATGCACCAGGGTACCAGCATTTTTATTTTAACATCCTGGTCTGCAGTGTTTATCGTTCCAAAAATCAATGATCTCTGCTTTTAATACATCTGGAGCTGGTCCAGCTCTCTGCTGTTGTTCATGTGCAAGCTGCTGCTCACCATTCCTGAAGAAAGGCTGTTTCCCACGTTCATCCCACTTGCAAACAGCAAAACAACTTGGTTTTCTTCAAGTGGCTTTTTTACAGTGAGTGACTTTTTAATGGTACATTTGTATCCTTGTTTCACAGAATTGTTGAAAGTTCATGGTGATTTTGAAGTGGTGCTACAATTATGGGTTTAATTTTATTTGCCTTTTAATACGAGAGCTACTAAGAGGATTTTTTTTTCACCTGTGATGTAAGAAATGTTAAACATTATCTGATGAAAATGCTTTTGTTATTTATAGGTAAATCCAATTATTCAGTTAGTTAATGGATCTTAAAAATAGCTGTAAGAAATGGTCATTCATATATTTGCCAGCAACTGACTGCTACATTCCCTCATGAAATACATCCCTTCTGATTAATTGATTGGTGGGCATTCAGCTTTGTGAAAGGAAAACCAGACCTGTTAGCATAGCTTTATCTTACATGTCATAGATTACAGACAAATCAGTGCTTATTGAGCCACCCTGTAATTGCATTAGTCTGTAAACTTCTGGTGGCCTGATTTCCTCTCTTATTAAACTGAATGAGAAGAGTTGAAGACATGCTTGGATACTTGCATTTGTAGATTAGAGATTTCCTTTTTTGGAGCTCTGCTTTACTGGCTTGTTTTTTCATTAAAAATAAGACATGGTTTTTGTCTGTTGTTATTTTTTGTTCTGCCAGAAAACTGTAATGCATTAAGTCCTGCATGTAAAAAATATTTGTTTCTTCTAAGCTAAGTTTATTTATAGCTCACAGATCTCACATGATGAGAACTGCCAGCTTTAAGTCATCATAAAGAATACAAATTGAGCTCTGAGATTAGCTCTTGTGTTTATTTTTCTAGTTATGATAACTAATTTAGGTCCCTGCCTTATTTTGAATGTGTCAATTTTGATAAATGATATTCAGCTCACAGACTACACACGACTGCTCTGTGTCATTTAGTGAGTTGCAAAGCACATAAAAACTAAAATGCGTTTTTATCCTCCCTATTAAAGTTCTTTTTGAATGAGCAAATTCTTGTTAACCTGTCAATCATAAAGGGAAACCACCAAAACTAACATGTCAACGGGTGGTGGTGGGGAAGTGCTGCATTGGTTTTGTTCTGTGAAAATCAGCTTGAGGTTTGTCCCAGCATCCTGAGTTCCTAAGTTCCTGCATCAAAACCAGCGAAGCCACCTGGGGGTAATGAAGGTAGACAGGTGTTTAAGCGTGTTTTGGGAGCCTACGGCAAAGGGAACGAGTTTTGGGCCAGGGAAAGGAGCTTTGAACGGGATGCCACAGGCACGTGTGGCTGCGTCAGCTCTCAGCTGCCACTGCACCGGCCCGAAAGGGCCAGGGAAAGCCTGGCCCTGCGGCTGCTCCTCAGAAAGTAAACAGCTAAGGTTTGTCCCAAATCTGCTACATGACCAGAGAACGCTGTTCAGACAAGAGCTAGGCAAGCACCAAACAAATAGACAGTTTGTACTTCACACCTCAGGCTTTCAGCCTAAAAGTGGTTACAGTACCACTACTTTCACAGTAACTGCTAATAATGCAAAAGAAATCTTGGCAATAAACCTTTCCTGCAAGTTAAACCCCTGTTTACTAACCAGTTGGTCAGAAGAACGTCTAAAGTGAAGCTAATACTTGGTCTAAAGCTGTGACCCTAGAAAGGCAGATGGTCCCAGAGATGCTGTGGAGTCCTCCAGGGTTACGTGTTGCCCTTTTCCGTGAGTATCTGTTCAGCTATGGAAAGAAGAAGGATCAATATAAAACCCTAAAAAGGATTGATGCCACCATGGGCATTTAGTTTTCCTCTAGTGGACAGAGGACAGCTGTCATGAGAAATTTCTGATAAGCCCCACAGTGTATTTTATTGAAATCATCCTTGCCCTCCCTGTGGTTGGTTGTGTATAGGTAAGTGGGAGGAGACTTCAAAATGGGCAAATTCTGTCCGAGTTTCATGCTGAACTAATAACCTAAGAACAGAGGCATGAGTCATGTGCTTTCCCCCTTTTATGGCCATCTTTCTCTTGGTGGTGCTCCACAAGTAATTCACAGGATGGTAACCTGTCCCTTCCTACCTGAGTTTGAAGCTGCTTTGCCTCTCCCCCTGGACCGTGTTACAATTTTGTGGTGAAATTTTGGCCCAGTTTACCCTATTGCAGGAAAGGACTTCCCTGCACTGAAGGGTGAGGAGGTGTTGGCCTTTCACCAGCAGCTTCCAGGTAAAATGCAATGGAGATGGCTCAGAGCCCTTACAGCATCTCGGGTGCAGTCTCATACCTAAAGCAGTTGTGTCCAGGCAGCTAATTCACGAGTTTGGTTCCTTGCCACAAGTCAGACATTTGACATGTTGCTTACGCTTGTTATTTTTTCCAAGCATTGCCCAGTTTTAGGTTGTCCCAGTTTGGTGGCTGAACCTCCACACTCTTGGTAAAATGTGCTAGGAGGATGGTCTCCTAAGAAAGGGAGTAATTTTAAAAGATACGTATTTAGATCATTTTGTAAATGAGATCATTTCCTGGCATGTTGTGAAGCACCTGTGTGCCTGCAGTGTGGTTTGAGGTCTTTGTATGGTGGGATGAGAGATATGGAAAGTATTGTATTGTTCTGTCCATCATCACTTTAACAGCAAAAGAAATACAGATGGGCTTTATGGGTTTCTTCTTGTGCCTATGCTTTCCAGATCGCATCCTTTAATAAATGAAATTGCCGTGCCATCCCATGTTTCTCCAGCTGCCCCTGTACAGACTGTTACATTAATCACACAGGAATATGGGTTGGGAAGACGCCCCGAGCTGGGCAGCCTTTCCCAGACCTGCAATTTGGCATATGCATAGACGCGTAAGATGAAGTTCAGCATAAAGTCATCCTCTGGCCCCACGGTGGGGGCTGCTTCCTCTCTGTTTCCCTCTAGCTATATAAAAATGCCAGGAAGAGGAAGAGGAAGAGGCGAGCTCCTTCCTTGTGCAGGTATGATCGCAGTGATTCCCGGGTGTGTTGCTGCCAGGGAGAGCTTTTCACTGCCCCTGAAGACAGCTGCAGACGGTGGACGCAGTCTAGTACAATATTTGCAATCACTTTCCAAAACCCTGCATCCTTGCCATTGTTAGAGCCTTAATTTGCTCAGCAGCTGGTGTGAGCCCAAGAAATCATTATGGGTTGATTTTATCGTTGCTATTGTTGTAATAGGAGGAGGGAATTAAAAACAAATGTCTCAGTGCTGATGTTTGCCTAGAGTGTGAGACAGCACATTGGTTTAGGGACTGATACATTACCCCAGATTGTAGCTGAACACTTGAAAATGCCAAGCAGGAGGACTGCTGGGAAGTTGATGAGCTGTGTTTCAACGTTGTGTTCAGAGCGGGATCCATATGCAGAACCTCAGCAGAGGTCACTTGGGCAGAGGCAGGATGAACAGGCTCAAACCACAGGGATCTCGTTATTACAAGATGCTACACGGAAGGAACATGGCTTGATGCGCTTAGCATGACCTCTTTCACTGAGATGTGAGCAGGTGGTGGATGGAGGAAGCCAGAGGGGGAAGAGAGATAGCTGACACTGAAGAGAAAGCTTGAGGAAAAACAAAGACCAATACAAGGAAGAGAAAACATTCTGGAAAAAACTCAGAAAAGAGAAATTGCGGACACGTGTGTTTATGTGGGTAATCATCATTGCCAGCTCTGCAGTCTCTAAGAGGCAGTAGTTCCTGCTTCTCTCTCAGCAGTGATGGAGCAGAAAAGGTCTCTGCCAGATCTCCCCCGCAGAGCCGCTGTGATGCTCATGGCTCCCTGAGAGAAAGTTCCTTTGAAGTGGCAGAAATGTTGGGAGGTCTCGTGTCATGGACTGTTGTCTCAGGGTCTGGTGCACAGCTGCCAAGTCTTCTGTCAGTGGTAAACATCTTCGTTAATAATTTAGGTTGAAGATGCCACTGCTTACAGCAGTGCACCCAGTGCTCGTGCCCCACACAGATGTGGCAGAGCGCCTGGAAGGGTAGATTTCAGCAGCTGGGGAGCCAGCACGTTTCTTCTCATCCATAGACTGATGCAACTGCATTTGCTAGATCTTGCACATGGAGATAACGAGGCTTAGCAATACAGGGAGAGCTTCAGAATGAATGCTGTGTGTTCACACTGTGCGTTCAAGTGTGTTCACAACCACTGCAATGTCTTTTTATCTTCTCGAAGAGATGTAGACAAGTCTTAGCATGAAGGAAAATCAACTCTGTTAAAAAAAAAAAAAAAAAAAAGAAAAAAGAGGAAAGGGAGATAAACAGTTGCTCCAGATAATTCTCAAGGTAATAAACTGTTTCAGCCAGAAGCACAGTATTTGTATAGTAAGACTTGAGATCTGTCAATACCTAACAGTGTCTGATTTCTGTATCTAGGGCCTAATTCATGGTATGTTGAATCTCTAGTGAAAAGAAACTGACAAAATATGGCAACACAGTCCAATAGGGTATCAGCAACAGCCCTATAAGCTCAGTGCATTTCACGTGAGTACAGACTTACAGAAAGCTCTTCACCATCAGTTCTTAAATGAGGAGAAATAAATTTCAAGAGAATAATTAAAAAAAAATCATGTCATCAAGAAATCATATTGTAATGTTCTTACACAATTAAAAATAGGCTTTCCTACATATTATATGAATTAATCATTCAGCACATGAATAAAAGATATCTATAGCCTTCTCTTTAACAAGATTTTGGTATTATATATCTTTTATTTAAATTGATTTTTCCTTTAAAATGCATATGACTCTCATCTCAGGTACACTTCAGGATTAAGTATGTGCAAACCTGTATGGACATGTGTTGATTTTCAGAGTGCATAGCCTTTTCGTCTGATTATGTGAATGTCGAGCATCTGCTTTGTCCTAGGACAAGTTGTGCTGCTTGGAAATTTCTTGTCTTTGTGTGGGTTTTGTGCCCCAATATGGAAAAGCTCATTCAGCATTCTCCGTCACCTCCCTCCAAAGTGCGAAAGGCAGCTCAGATATTTTCAACCCCGCATTTTTTTAAATAAGAAAATATTATTGCATCAGGAGGAGTATGCTTATAGTGGAACATGGTGCTTGTTTCAGAGCATTTACTGTTGGGAGGCTTATTCTTGTTTTCTCCTGTTCAGCTTTGTAGTTGAATCGTGTGTCTCAGAAGGCAGTGGAATTTCCGGGGAATCCTGTAGCCCCAGAATTCATGTTGTGTCATAGTTTCACCCGCTTAGACAGAAATTCATTACTTGCGTTTATAAATTCATTGAAGAATTAACTAAATTTTAACACTGAATTTATGTAGGATGTTGTACTGCAATCATATCTATACCTTTTTGCACACTGCCATCAATACAGTGAAGCTTAATTTTATAGCAGGGAGCATTATAAGAAATACATAATGACGAGGAAAATAAGCCAGTGCCTCAACGCAAACTTATCGATAAGATACTACTGGAAATTTTTAAGTAATTGCATCTAAATACTAGAAAATCACTGCAACTGGGGAATGCATGTTCATGTTTCTTCTGTAATTAATGATACCTTAACATTTCCTGATATGCCCTTGCTCATTTGATGAGCAGCACAACGCTCACCTTTGCCTGTGTGCCTGGAGTCTTGCTGGATGTCATCATCCTCTATTGGTGTTAGATATATGCCTAAGATTTAAGCTGTGACCAGCAGACATCTCACTTGTGTTTGCTTTTCCCACGCCTTTCTGGAGTCATTGGAAAGCGAGATTATGGATTTCTGAAAGTTTTTAGAGAAATGAAATTAAGCTGGGTTTTTAAACCAGGAATCGCCTGCCTGTGCCTCCTAAGCCACGTGCAGCTATTTTTCAAGGAAAATACAATTCTTTGAGTCCTGGACTCCGGTGAAGTTTAGCTTCAGAAGTTGCAGCCCATCACAGGAAAGACTTAACCTCAGTCAGCCGGTCAGCATCATCTTGCTGCTGTGCAGGATTCCCTCTGAACACCCGTCTCTGCTGGCGCTGGGTGATGGTGAGGGGCAGGGGCTAAGGGTTTGGGGTGGGAGGGAGGAAGCTGAGGAAAAGGAGTCTGAACAATCTTTTCCCTGCCATAAAGTAATTTTATTGTTGGTACTGTTGTTTAATAAACAGAGCTACCCTATTAATGAAATGAATCAATTGTAATAGAACAAAATTGGGTGTGTTTTGACATTTGCCAATATTAAGTATAGACAAAATGACAGCTGAGTAATTACAGGAAAAGAAGCATTAAATGCAACTTGAAAAATCCACGTCTTTTCTAAGCTTGAGCCTGTTTGGCATTTTGTAGTGTTGATTCTTGGTTTGCAATAGGCTAGTCATATCCAATTTATGTTGATAAGTTGCCCCGTGCTTCTTACTGGTCCCCTTTAGGTAGACAGCAGATAGCAGTGGGTGCTGTTATTGCCACCAGGTGTTCTTTTCTTTCCATATTGCTGGAATTCCTCCTTTCAAATTTTTTCTGTATATGTTTAGTTGAAAGTACTGTGTCCGTTCAAAGCTACAGCAACCCTGTGCCTGCAACACCCCATGCATTTTCAGGTTATGCTTAGAGGAACTTGCTGTAGGTCTGTTTTATTTAACATATTCAACAGAGGGTAACGGGGGACTCTCTCGATAGTACTTGACTTTCTTCTGAAACCCCAGGTAAACTGCAGCCTGAAGGATTTTCAGTCTGACTTCAGACCTCTAGCTGCCTCAAAATTCCATAGGTTTTCTATAAACATGGGAAAAAGGTTTGAATCCACTGAAGAAGTCTGGACTCCCATAACCCTGAACTATCCTCACTGCTTTGCCTGTGCAAAGGCAATACCAGAGTTAAAACGCTCAGATTTAGGCTGAATGAATAGAAATCAACAGGCATAACTCTGACTTGCAAGGCTGGGAGTTACCTAAACATTTTGTTCTGTTTTAAAACAAACAGTTTTCTGTTAGCTTTTTCAAAATTCCCAAGGATCTTTGTTTCCAGCCACCTTATCAAAACAAATCAAAACAAACGCTGTGCACGCGTTCCTTGCCACCACAGTAAATGGCTTGTTTTAACTGGGGTGGTTGGGGGGTGTCTTGTCTTTTGTGTTTGCCTGAGAAGCAGCCCCAGCATGTGGGATGACAGGTCATCTCAAGTGCTAACAATCCAGAGGAAGCTTCTTCAAATCACCTTGCATTTACGGAGAGGCAAGAGCCTGCACAGGACCGTTGCCATCAGGCAGCTGATAGGGGATTGCTGTTACCCCTTTGGTGTCCATGCACACCTAACGCGTGGGAGCGTGAAGCAGCTGAAGAAGGCTTGCAGCAGGGCAAAGAGGCTTCCTACCCTTATTGCGAGCGTGGGTCAAGCCAGCTTGAGTTACCTCACCTTTAACACCAAGGAGAAGCTCATCTGCTCGCATACCTCTCCAGCGAGGGATCCTGAAACGAGCTTTAGACTTTTAAACCTCAGAGTAGTGGAGGTGAAAAGTTTACCATGAAGTGACTGTAGTACATGGCCGCAGGAATCACACTGGGTGGCAGTGGTCACGTCTGCCGTCACAGGTTGTGGAGTGCAGTTTTCACCAACCTCAGCACCCACAACAGAAGTGTGTAGATAATCCAGTGCTTTTGAGAGGTACTGAAAAAGTGGAGAAAAGACGTGAGGGGACAGGAAATCTTTTCCCCTATATATGGCTTGCAACAAACATAAGTAATTTGTCATTTGCAATTCCTTGTTTGCTTGCTAAAGGACATGAACAGCCAAATATCAACTATATGAGGAAAACAAGTAAGTGGGATGCTGTATGGCTTTTCTCACCTGTTTTTCCAGCCATCTTCTTTTCGTGAAATCTTGCACTGTCAGCTGATTGGCATTTATGGCTCCAGCCCTTGTAATTTTGACAAGGTATTTTACGTTTGCTGTGCTGGGAGTATTAACCATGCCACGTGCTGTTTTCTCTCTGAATGGAGAATGCCCCCGAGGCCTAGTTTCCAGAGCAGTTGAGTGTGAATACATCTTTTAAGAAGTTTTACATATTCAGCATGGGAAATAAGAAGAATGAAGACCATTTTTAGCCTTGGAAATTAATTTCAATCCAAGTAGCATCAAGACAGGGCCTCCAGGTATTCTTTGAGTTGGCTTGAACACAAGCTCTTGGTTTTCACCAGGGATAAAGGTTTCTGAGATGTGAGTGCTCCTTGTATTACCCAATCCAGCTGCCAGCACGAGTACATGTTGATGTTCATGCGAGTACGAGTACGCACCAGAGGCATTTTCTTGCTGAAGAAGCTGTAGTCTTTCTCCATCATGAGAAGACACAGTCCCGACAGCAAGCAGGGACAGAGCCTGGCACTGGTCCCTTCCCCTGTGAAAGTGGGAAGCAGCAAGCGACCGCACTGCACCTCCCCACTGTGAGTCCCCCAGAAAACGCAAAGCACTGGTGAAATCTAAGAGCCCTCTTGTCCCTCATCAAGGTTTAATGTGACAATTTCCTCTTGAAAATTTAGTTCGGCAGCCATCCTTGGGTAATTCATGCTGAACAGTTATTCTCCTGCTGCTATGGTGGCAGAGTGGACTTTGTCTGAAATGTGGGTGTTGGGTGGGGGATCTGCTCTGGAAAGGAGAGTTTTGAGGTGTGAGCACGCTGTCTGTGTAGCCTATCTTCAGAAATTGGTTTTATTTCTGTCTCATCCCAGTTGTCTTTATAAGAAGAACAGCAGGTCTGGTTGCAGCACCAGGGGAAATTAAACTGACAGAGCCAATTTGTTCTCATAAAATAAATAGAAGTGGCCTTTGGGTTTAAAGTGTGTGATTTCCGCAAAAGGAGGAGAATTAAGATTGCTAACCAGATTAAATTCTTTGCAATTGCTGGTTATCAAATAGCCACTTCAACATGAGGAAACATCCAAGAAAATTATTTATGTTTTTGAAGTATTTGTTGCAAGAAAGGATTCTGCCAGATTGACTTCCCTGGCTGCTAGGAGCCCTCTCTGCCGAAAACTTAAAATTGGCTTGTGAGCGGGTTTGACCTGAGCAGCATCAGGGGTGGATGGGCACCCGCACAGAAAACTGCCTCTCCTCTCCCGACCTGTGCTCCCTGCATCTCCTCGTGTGGGGCCACGCAGAGAAGTCAGAAATATTTTACCTGGAGAGAAGGCTGAAGAATGGAGCAGGTCACTGAAAAGCCAAAAACCACCAAACCAGCCAGTGACAGGGCCGGCATTAAAAGCTTTACCATATCTCTTGTATCTTTGTTGTTTTACTCTGGATCCCTTGCACATGACACCCTCCAATGCTCACTGCCCGTAATGTTTTCTCAGCTGCCTCGACAGGGTAGATTTGTAGAGGCAGTATTAGAAATGAGAATGAGATCCTTGAAATGTTCAGTAAACTTCAGCTGTTGCATGCTCAGGCACCAGTTTTGCTTCCAGCAGCCAGCCTTGTGGGGCACTTTTCATTTTACAGTCCCAGACAGAGAGACCAGTGGAGATAATATCGTTTTAAGATAGCGAGCTGAAATGGTGACTCTGGTCCCCTAAGCCCTTCCTTCTTCTGCAGGCAACTTTGCTGTGATACAGAGAAGAGAGATAACACTTTTATAATAAGATATGTGCTGTGAAAAGACTGTTGGTACAGAAGGAGGTAAGGGAATACTTCTGGTATTTGCTTTTTCTCCTGCTATTGCACATCTTGAATTTAGGACATACAAGGGTGCTAGTCCAACAGGCTCAGAAAGTCACGCACGGTGTTTATTCCCTGAACAGGAAAGAGATAGACAAGAGGATTTGTTTGGTTTACCTTAAGCTTGCATACACTTTCCGTGAAGAGGAGCACCTTTTATTTTTTTTTCTCTTTTTCCTTTTATTTCTTCGAGCACACGTTTCAAGATTAGAATTAGCCCTTTTCAACTGGTTGTGATGATGACCCTGTGGTTCAAGTGGTGCTGTTATCTCCAGCATGGGAAGGTCTTGGTAGGCTACCATCTGTGTCCTGAGGTAGCTGAAAGGGCTTGAGTTTATGTGACACCTATAATTTTGTTACTGTTCAGTCAGGAGGTATAACACTGGAAGTCACTGTTTCCACCACATTTTTAAAGAATCCATGGTGCTTGCTTTGTTTAACCATAATCACGAGTTGCAACCAGCAGCTAAAATCTGAGATGGCTTCTCCCAAAAATGCTTGTAGTGTAGACTGTGCCCCACATCCAGTGCCTCATCACGTACCTTGAAGGTTCACAAGGGAGGGTTCGCAAGGGAGGGCTGCTGTGAATTAAAGAAGTTTCCCAAAGTCACAAGGTGCTTGCAGAGGACACAGTGCCACTTACATCTTTTTCTTCGAATGGTTGAGCTCTTGCTTACACATCTTACCATTCTCTACAGGTGGCCCCCTGGCATGGACTGAAGCAGTCTTGTGGCCAGTTAGAGTCTTTCTCATTGCTAAGTTTAATTCAGCACTAAAACTGCATATGAACTGCCATTCTGAGTGATACATTTGGCTGCAGACGTGAGGCTCTTCAGATCTGCAGCCAAAATTGGAGTTGCCTACCTCACACTAATTTTTCATATACACAGATTTAGCTGCAAAATCCAGCACCCTTGGCTTTAATGTGCATTTGTGCTGCAAAATTGGAAGATCAGAGGCCTGAAACAGGTAAATCACTTTGAAATGCTTCTTTTTTCTCAGATTCTGAGGTCACCTTCACTCTGTCTTTTATAATCTTGTCCTTGATGTCTCCAGGAGACAATACTTGCAGATTGTTTAGTGGATCTGTGATACTCATACAGACTCTCCACTACATTTCAATCTTTGTAGACTTACTGCCTCTCAGTATGACATGATGTAGAGGACCCAGGGACTTACTGCTTACGGTCGTGCAGGAGAGGTGGTTTAAAATGCGGACATGTCAGGAACCTTTGCACTTGAAGATGTTGAGAGGAATCATCTTAAAGTATTCTTGGACCACTTTGAGATAGACTTCTGGTATTTTTACTTGTTTCTTGATCATTCAGCCATTTCAAGTTTCTGTTCAAGCTTTTAATTTCAACAAAAGAGTACTAGATTTTTTTTTTTTTTTAATAAACTTGAGGTTCCATTGGAAGGGACTAAGGCTTTAATGGAAAAACAAAACAAAACAAAACAAAACAAACCCAATCAAAATACCAAACCCCAACTTACTTAAAGTTGATGGTGATGGTAATGGTGGGTCTGAATTCCTGAGGGGGAAAAAGGTTGTTTGCTTATTTGAGGCCAGCTCTAGCAGAAGAGGGTTGAACAAGGGTGTATCTGCCGCCTTTGCTACTAAGCTACACTGCTATACTGTACACAAGACCTTCATTACCAATACCCAGTTCAGACTTGCAACATACCAATATATCTAGGAAATGTTGTTATTCCTATTTTCCAAAACTAATTGGTATGAGAAACAGATGATTAAAAAAAAAAAAAAAAAAAACCTAAACTATTTTCTAGTACAACTCTTTTATGTTTCACTGAAAACTGAGCATTTGCATGTCAAGTGGGCAACTCCTGCGAGTCTGTAGGAAACAAGTGTCCTGAGCACCATCTCCTGCACACCTGGGTAGTGCTCCAGTTACAGCTCTGTCCTCCAGTGACCTCCAGGGCATGTGGGGCTTTAGATGGTTGGTGGCAGGGAGAGTACGTAAGATAAATATCTTGTGACCTTCTGCTCCTTCAGTGACCACAGGTGAAGCAGCGTTACTTGAACTTCACATTTAATCAGTAAGGAGCTATAGAAATTGCATTTTAAATCCATACAGTTTAATACAGAATTTAATTTCTCTGTGAGGCATTTATCCCTCATCATAGTGTAGAATTCTTTGATGATTCAAGGAAAAAAAATGCTAATATGGGCAAAGTTATAACTGTATCATAATATCTGCCCCTTGTTCAGACAGTATGAGAGGTGGCATACAAAAGCACACAGTATTTCCTGTTACTTTAGGGTCACCAAAGCCAATCTTAGTTTTATTTTTGGACAGGGATGTTGACTGTCTTTTTTTCCTGTGAGAACTTTATTTCCATTCTGTTTTCATAGATTCATTCAACAGGTGACAAGGAGCTTTTTACCTACCTTTTTATAAACTGTAGAGGCCTGACTTGCCTCATTTAACGAGGCTCAGGCAGGTGGTCAAGCATCGGATGAAGCCAGCCACCACTGCCTTCAGGGCTTCTCACATCAAAAATACCACTGCTGTTCTTTTTCATCATTGCTGGTAGAGGATGACTGTGCCTTCCCTTTGCTGCTGCCCTAGAAGTAGTAAGAAAGCAAATTAATATCTTAGGTAATTCTTCAGGTGAGTAAAATATGCTATTCCAACACTTAAGCGATGTCGTCTATAGCAACGCTAACAAAGGGACACTAAATTCAAGCCATTTTAACCCAAAGTCCAGAGGGCCTTCGCAGGAGATGCCTGGTCAGCATAGCTCATGTGTTTGGCTTTAACTATCGAGCCTCCAGGAAACCTAATCCAGCGGTACTCAAATGTCACTAGCCCACAGGCAGCAGTAACGAACAGTACTGTGCTGTAGAAAACGTTGCGCTTTTTTTCCCAGTCACCTTGCCTTCTAATGTTGTTTTTTTTTTTTTTACATTCCCTGTCTTCGGTTGTTTTCCATGTGGCTAACACATTTCCTACAGGCTGGGGACCACCGCCCCGACCTGAGTCTTCTGGAGCAGAAGGTTACCAAAGGTGCCATAAGCACTTCAGCTAACCCTCTCCTGCAGAAAAGAACATAACCAGTCCTTTTTTTGTTTCCTAGTAGGTAAAAGATACTGCAAATTACCGCTTGGAGCTTGTGTCTTTGACAGCAGCCCTTCGTGTAATTGCTCCTTTCTAGTACAAAGCCAGCCACATGCTCTGTTGTTGGGTTGTGCCTTCCCCCCACACCACCACCCCCCACAAAAAAAAAAAAAAAAAACACAACAGAAAACCGCTGCTTACGCTAGCTGAAAACAGGTCTTTGGGGCTGTTGCCAACATCATGCTTGTGAAGGGATCTCTAAGGAGGTGGCTCTCTTACAGGTTAAGTGAAGTCATGCTCTTTTTGAGTAGCGGGAACTGGCATTTTCCTTTTAAAACAGCCCCTTTGTGTGAATGGGCTGAGGGTGTGGGTTGCCTCTCTTTTTTTTTTTTTAAAAAAAAAAAAAACAAAAAAACAACCCAGCCCTCCCTCAACCTATGGCATCACAGTCCTGTAACAAGCTGCAGAAGGAATTTTACTTAACAAGCCAAAAAAAGTGAAGGCTTTTATGGAAAATGACATTTTTTGGGTTTGCTTCAGAGTTTACAGGAACAGAGAGAGAGAGAAAGAGTAAGCTACAATTTCTGACCTGTGACTTTTATCTTCATTGAGCCTTTATCATTCAATAGTGGGAAGAGTATTTAAAATACGTTTTTTCCTATGAGGCTGTGCAATTTGTTGTTCTGTGGCTGGTCTGTTCCTTGTGAACAGTAGGCGGAGCTTTCTGAAATTTACAACTTTCTGCTTGCCTGTAACACAGTAGAATATTGGTTCTAGGGAGAAAAGATACTTTCGTATATCCTGTACATGTGATAACTACCCGTGTGTTCGGTGTCTATACTGTTTAGGCAGCACGAGCAAAGTCTTTTAGCTGAGTTCTTTGATTGTTCTCAGGGGGTGTTTCCCAATAGTCGAGTGTGTTATTCTTCTTGACACTGTAAAGCAAACTTCAGTTGATAAAGAGGCTTTAAGGGTGTCTCATCTTTTAGCTGTTTAGCACTGAAGGAAATTAAGCATAGTACTGTGAGCAGTCACATTTAGGAGCAACAGCATTCCTGGTTTCTATGGCGTTTGATGCACAGTGTGACACTTGGTTTATACCTCTGTGCGTGCACCCGGATAGCACATTCTTTAGCTCCTGAGAAATGAGGAAGGATATTTTAGGGTGAAATACCTGAAAGTCAAGATGACATGATCTTTTCTTTTAGCCTGTGCTTTAGTTTTTACATACGCAGGCTGCAGCCTCATGCAGTCACTTCAAATACTGAAAACTCAGTTACTCCTTGTGTAATGGGCTAAAAAACAATAGTCTTTTTGAGCAGATCTAGTTAAGCCATTTTTGTCTGTTCCCCCTCTCCTCTAAAGCAACTTGACCCGGAATGTGTCAAACTCCTGTTTGTACAGAAATGTGAGGTGGTGCTTGCAGTTTAATGGGGAACCTTTTTACAACTGTTTGAAATACCTCCAAGCAAGCATTTCCTATCAGGCAGCAAATTGTCTGAGAAATACAGATGACAGCAACCCTTAATGTAACAGCTTACTTGGCATTAATAATCCTGTGAACGTTAAACGAATTAACCAATGTTTGTTTCATTTTTCTGTAATTAGGAAAAAAAAAACCCACAGCTGAGAGACTGCAGCAATTGGACTTCTCAAGCAGAGCAGTTTGAGCTGGAATAGCCGGTTCAGTTAACACCATTTCCCCCCACCATTATCTTAATTCTCCACTTGCCGAAAGAGCAAGTGATGAATGCCTTAATCAAATAATATCTTAATGTAGTCCAGATGTGCTGTAGGTCATTCAATCAGTGGCTTTTCAGCAGGAAAAGAGGGAATAATGAGTCTTTGGTTGGAAGAACGGAGGAGAGCAGGGGCAGAGGGACGGGAAGTAGTAGGTGCTGAAAGGGAATGTCTTATTCCTGGGGATTTCTCAACTGCCTTCTTCCCAAATAAGGAATGAGAAAAAAATCCCATCCAAGTCTCACTTTCAATGAAATATTCTCCTGCGGGAGATAGGGAGATGACTGTAGTGCTTAGTTTGTGTTATGAGCAGAGCTTAGATGAAGTTGCTGACTGCTTACAATGCCTGACTCACATAGTAGGTCGTATTTATAGCCTGGGTACAGCAATGGCATGTGGAGAATTTAGCAACATCCTCCTTTTTAGAAACTGTACACATTTGGCCTCTTACTGGCAAAACTGTTCTGTAGACCCTGTAGTCCGACTTCTTTTTCTGTTAAATACTACTTACTTGCTGACCATTTGTTGAAATGGTATGTCAAAGTCCCCTGATAATCTTGGCTACATTGGACTCATTGTTTAATGATAGCAGTTTTTATTTTGTGGGTGTGTGTCTTTGAATGGGTATTTTTCTACATGTACCATGCAGAAAGTTAAGTTACGTGCATGCCCGTGGAGGAAGAGCCCTGCAAATTGCAGTCCACTAGAGTTATGAGGTTTGGGCTCTTGTGTAAAACCTCTAGCTTGCAGCCCAAACGCTGTTTTCACCATGGCATGTTTCTGGAAAAGGAGGCTAGAGTGAAAGCATTTTTGTGCAGTGGTTTCCTGATGGGCTCTGAGCATGGTGACACATTGGAGACCATGACTGAGGGGA
This sequence comes from Vanellus vanellus, assembly GCF_965231255.1. Lineage (NCBI taxonomy): Eukaryota > Metazoa > Chordata > Aves > Charadriiformes > Charadriidae > Vanellus > Vanellus vanellus. The sequence continues at coordinate 10,374,773 of NC_138908.1, forward strand.
GGTGGTGTACCAGGCTCTTGTTGGAAGTGGCTTCTCTCCCCGTTTGTGTGCGTAACACAGCTATTGGCAGAGACTTCAGTTATATCCTTTGATCACCATCGTGTTTTCCCCCTCTCCACTTACGTAATTTAAGCGATTTTTGAGCTAGGACTAGGCTAGATTTCCTCTTTCTTGATGTCCTCTCAGTTTTCCTTTGATAATGTTCCAGTGATCTGCTTTTGGCTGAGTCTGGAGGTAACAGCCTAAAATACATTTTGGGTACAGCTAAATAAAAATTGGGAACTTTTTAAGCCACTACATGCATGCTCTTCATAGAGAGGTTTAGGGCTCTCTAGCTTTAAAATAACTCCATTTCCTTGAAAAACTGGGAAGATGGCAATCCCTCGGGTGCTCAAGCCAGCTGGTACTCTAACCCTCACAGGGCTCACTGCCTGCAAGGGAATAAACGTTGTCCTGCTCTTTGTGCTCCGGGCTGAGCAGGCTAACGTTGGGTGAGACACGCTGCACCAGGCACAGTTACGTAGGCATACCTTCATTTAAGGAGATTTTGCTGTGATGGGTCTTAACCTAATGGATGAGAGCAGTTGTAACAAGTCCTATTGACAGAGGCAAAGCATCAATAATAATTCTTAACCTTCAGCTCTCAAAGAGAAATAAGTGTTTAGCCTTTTTTTCCACATTTCTGAGCATCATTTCTTCCTTTAGCCCCTCCGCAGCATCACTGCTGCCAAATTCCAGTAGATTTTGAACAGCCATGCCCTTTAGATGTGCAGCAAGTATTAATTAGGCTTTAGGAAATAGTTAAAAGCAGTACAATCTCCAGCAGTTGGCGTTTGTGAAAAGAGAAGTGAAAGAAAGTGAAAAATAATCTGTCTTATGATTTGTTTGCAAAGGTTTGTTGGTGTTTGCTTCAGTTAAAGCATTCAGTTCCTACTATATGGCCCTTGAAATTAAGTGGTGAAAGTGCTCCAGCATAGAGAGATCACGTGGTTTTGTTCAGAAAATGCAGTTTGGGCCATTTATGGAAGGTTTACAGAACTGTATAAAGCAGCAAAAGAATCTGTATCATCAGAAGACTTTAATTTAATACTAGTACATCTCAGAAAGCCTACTTGTGCGCTTATGGCAGGTTTATCTCTCTTCCTCCAATATATTGAAACAGTCTTCCTAGCAGTGGTAAGGTCTGCTCGGAGAACGAGTGAACTGCATGGCCTTTGTCTCCATTTACTGCCTTCCTCCTGCCCCTGCCTAACCCAAATTCCTTCCTCAGGAGGTCCTTTTCTCATGCACCAAAATGATTAATATGCCAGTGTTTTTCTCGAGATCTCGCGTTTACAGAGGAGAGTTGTAGACTCCATTCTTTAGATGGAACAGGAACCCCCCACCCCCGATGAAAAGACTAAGGAATTTTGGAAATCCCCTTGTCTCATTGTTTTTTCATGCAAGTGACCGTAAAGGTCACCCTTTCCTTGTGCTGACATTATCTAGATGGGTTAGAGAGTTAGAGAGTATTAAAAGCAAGGCTTAGTTTAGCGTCCTTTCCCCTCCCCGCTGGGATTAGATCATGCTTTACCAGAGCAATTGTTCCATCCTCAACGTGTCGTGGGCAGATTTAAACAGCAGCATTTTGTGAAGCTGTGATTTTTCGTGCATACATTCAGAAGCCGTGTTCTGCTCAATTCAGTATCTATATTGGGCATTCTTTTGTAGGTGAACATTTTTCTGTCCTTATTCAATTGGGATTTCTCCGCTTTCACTTAACATCAAACCAGAGGCTGAACATGAGAGCATGCTGCCAACAACAGAGCTGTGAGCTCTGAGCTCAGGTCCACCAGCACTGAGGGGAGCCTATCCCAAGTGGACTCTGCAAATGCGACAGTTCACGGTACAGGGCCTCATCTGTGACCTTCAGCTGGGAGGAAGAAATTCTCCTTCTGTTCTTTAAGGGTTGTATCATACCTTGTATTCCCGGCCGGGTAGTGGACAATTTTCTAATTGTGTAATGCTCCCTATGTGTTAGTTGGATACGGTGCTCTTCATTTCCTCCAGCAAACCGTTTCACTTCCGTAGGTAGCATTAGAGACTGCTTCAGGAGATCGTATTTATCGTGTTAAGTGACTTCGCACCACATGCTCTGTAAATCAAATATCCCAGCTGTTGGAAGCATTCATTCTTGTTTCAGCAAAGACAGATTTTAGAGACAAGTTGCAGAAAAGTAAGCCTGAGGAAAAACGTGTAACAGTTCAAAAAGTACTAACCGACTGTGGTGGTGTGGTTGATTAATACGCTAATACAGTTGTATTGACCTTGAGTCAAGTGCTGCCTCTCTGTCGCATTGGTTTATTTCCCGTGCCCTCACTCAGCGTGTACTGTCCTGGTCACTCTGTCCTGGGGAACTGAGTGAAGCAATATAAGAAATAATACTTAACTGTGCATTTTTCTTTTGAGATAGAAATCAATTTGGAAGTGAAAGGAGCATCAGGAGTAGGATTTGAACTGATAAGAGTGACAAGAGGGTCAGACCCCACATTTTTCTGGATGAAATGCCTTCTTATGCATGCATTTACTGCTCAAATTCAGTTGCACTTTCAGGCTGACGTACATTATAAGAAGGCAACATTGCAGAGAACAAGAGAATGGTCTTTCAAATGCAGGTTCTTGTTCCAGTTCTTTGCAGGATTGAAAATATTTAAAAGTAGTTAACCTTTTGGATTGTTGGTTTTCTTGGTGTTTTGTTTTTTTTTTTTTTTAACAACAGCTGCACAAGCATTTAATTTAAAGAAGAACAATATCTGTTTTTCTTGCCTCGGTAGCAGTAGTTGAAATGCAGTTACTAGGGTTGCAAGTTCTTCACAGAGAGACCAGACCTATATTTTTAGGGAGTAAGAGAAAATAACTGGCATAAAGGATCATGTAGCTTCCTACCTGCAGAAAACTGCTTCCAGTTTACGTACCTTGGAGTTCGTGGGAAGTAGTAAGGGTAATTCCAAAGGTGGATCCTGGCTTGCCCAGGAAAAGCTTCAGCTGCTTGTCTTTGAGGGAACAGAAAATACTGGAGCTATAGAGATATGTTTAGAAAAATACGGTATCTTTCATTGCGTGCTCATCATTAAAATATCCTAGCATACAGTATATGCTCCTCATTAAAGTATTCATTTTTGAGCCATTTTTCTCCATCCTTAATTTATTACAGCAGCAAAAGAAGATTGGACTTTGATTTGATAAAAGAGCTTTATAGTGTATCACATGGGGAAGCTGAGGGCTGTAGCTCAGCTGGAATGAAAGAGAATATTGCAAAGCCTTTTACATGCTTTCTGAGCAAATGTAATCACAACTCCTTCTCTAAAACAAATTAAAAAAGGACATACAGAAAGCCACTCAGAAAATGTCACACAGCAAGCTCTTCAAGCAGCCACTTGTTTGGGGCAATGTATCCCCAGGTCCCTTATTACTATATGTATTCCAAAAGAGTCTCCCAGTGCTTATTAGAGGGAGGTAGTATGAAGTTGCATTGATTTTTGTTTTTTTTTTTAGACTGTACTCTTGTCATTTCTAAAGTGCTTAAAAGGAGATAAACTAGCTTTTCATAAGGAAAATTTGCTGGGTGTACTGTCTGGCTACCTCAGACAAGTCACTGAAGAGCATAGTGACCTGCTCACGGACAGTGTCACTTGTGACACTCAGTGCTAATACATTTTAGTCATCAGAAATGGTTTCCGTCTGTGTCTTGAAGACACTGTGTACTGCACTGTGAGAGGAACAGGCCATGTTTTGGGTTTTGTGCGCAAGTAGGATTATGAATGGAACTACTCAAGGGAGTGCCAGCATGTGCCTGACATGTCTGAAATTCAGCAAAATTTGGCAGCAGTGTTTGGGGATTATTTTTTTTTCTGAAATCCAATTTCTTTAGGTGAAAAATTGCAATCTCTTAGGACAACATTTTCCATAGTATTTTTAAAACCCTTAAGAGTCAGTATAAAAATACCGTATGGAAAAGTGGGACCTTTTGACACAGGAGCAAGAAGACAACAGTTTGGGTTTGGTTGGTTGTTTTAAGTTTTTTGTTGTGGTGGGGGGTTTTGGTTTTTTGTTTGTTTTTTTTTTTTTTAATGAAAAGACATGGTTGCTGTAGGTAGTGCGAGTAGAAATCCCCTTTCTTTCCTTGAGCCGTCCATCATCAGCTGCGTCCCTTTTCTTCTCCATTTCCACAGTATTTCTCAAGAGGTTTTTCTCTGCTGCTGCTTTCTCCTAGCTCACCAGAACAGGGAATTTCAAAAACATGAAGTGTTTACCACGTTTTTTTCAGACTGCTTTCTGCAGAGGCTTCCACCTGGAGCGGTCTTGTCCCTCCAGTGATGAGGGAGATCACCGCATTTTTGGAGGTGGATGTGGCAGCAGCTGCTGTGGGAGGCAGGGAGTGCACCAGCCGGCGTGTGACGGGAGCGCTCACAGTGGTCTGGGCTGTCTTTCCCATCTGGGATGGGGTGGGATGGTGACACCTTTCTGAGCACCCATTGTGTGGTAGTGAGCATGAGCTGTGAAGGGTGGGTGCTAGCACCTTGTACGACAATTCTACTTTTGCTTTTCTTGCTCCTTAGGAAGTGCGACACTTCCCCTACAGAAAACGACTTCTCTAAAGAAATACTTGCTGTTGCTGGCAAGAGTGGAGCAATACCTGTGTTGGCTAGGGGTTTCTCACTGGTCGGCCGTCTGGAAGCACGGACTTCTGTATCTTTGCAGTGCTTGGGACTGGCTCCATCTGTGATGCAGATGGTAACAGCGTTCTTCAAAAGGATGAGCTGAACGAAAGCAGCCGTTCTCTTGAAGGTTTGCCAGACTCAACCCCCTAGCAAATCCTTCATTTGGTTCCCTTTGCTTTGCAAAGAGACATCAGAGAGGTAGGCCAAGACAGTAGGTGAAGGAGGAGAGGATGACTGACATCAGCAGGGAGGTGTGGATTAGTGAGTCAACTGTATGCAAATGGGGTTTTAAGTTATGCGATTGTACTAAAACTGCTAAAGGCATAGCAGGCCCAAGAGTCAGATCCAGGAGCAGAGGGGAAAGGGCTGAACAAAGCGCTGGCTCAGTGATCAGGGAGTGGGAGGAGAAGCAGCTGCAGTGCAGGACATGTCCAAAGGAAAATGAAATTTGAAGAAATAGGAAGTCAACAATGCTAATGATGCTGGGAGACTAACACCATCAAAAGCTGTCCTGAAACTGGGCTTGAGTAATTGGTAGAAGCCCACAATGAGGAAACCATGTGTTATATTTTTTTAAACTATGAAATGTTTTTAGTTGTTTAATCTTTTCCTCTCTCCCCCTGCAACACTGTAGCTTCAGAAGAATGTCGATGTGGCTCAGAAGAATTGCCTCCCACGTGTTGTCATATGCATTTTCTGTTGCATCAAACAAAGGAAGGCACTGGCAGTACATTTGCTGTGTCTTGCTCGTAGCACACCCACATTTTTTCCTTCTAAAAGAGTTGATTGCCCAAACACTTACACTTTTGTAGATAAAGAATTCAACCAAGGAGGAAATATGCTAATAATTCTCTAAGCTGCTAATAACTGCAGTTTACTAAAGTGCAGCAGCATTGTAAAAATGACACTAATTACCCAATTGCATCTTGACTTAGACAGAAATGAATGCACATTCAGAAATGGTGTAAATGTAACAGTGACTTCTGGAAAATCTGGGTCTAGATGAGCAGTGTATGGGAATCACTGTGAACGCTGTGTTGCTGACTACAATTAGGACTGAATGCAGCCCTTTTCCCATTTACAGGCCTTTGTAATGGTGCAGGCTTTGAAAAGCCTCCTCCCTGTAGGCAGCAAATACAAAGCTGTTGGTACATAGTTATCACGGGGGAGCAAAAGCAGCCCCCTGGCAAGCTCGCCTCCTTCTGCCAAACAGCTGAGGCAGGGGGTCTGCGTGCATCCCACCCTCCTCCTCCTCCTCCAAGCCCCCTCCCGTGGTGTTGTCGTCCCAAATTGTGCCATTTTCCCAGACCCAGTCAGTTATCCTGGACCGGCTGTGTGGCCTGGAACTGTCTTGAAGAGTTTCCTTTTGTCAGCTGCTTCCATCCTTATGATCTTCCCGGTTACCTTCTTCAGGTAATTCATCAGTAGATCGACTTCTGCTCCTCACAGGAGTATCTGGAGCATACTCTCATTGCTATGACCTCACAAAATTGTCCCCAGATTCTGCTGGAATGTGTTGAGGGAAAAACTGGGTGGTTTTTTTAATTATATCTTTTTCCTCCTCTAGCATTCTTCCCTGGCTTCTCTGCCCTGCTGGGAACCCTCCTCCTTGCTCACTTACTAATCCCCAGCAAAGACAGTCTCCCTCCAATAAGTATCAATGTTTCCTCATAGCTTTTGCTGCATAATTGTCTGTCTTACTACATAATTACATGTGCCACACTAATTGCACAGACACGTGCGCTTTCAGAATTACATACTGTCATAAACGTGTGCCCTGATTAGACAGTTACGTGTACATGCCTTAATTGTGAGCTATGCATTGCAGCTATGATGAGAGGATGGGCCCTTACTCATTAAGAAATTGATAAAATACTACGCCTGTGATTCTGTTCCCTAACTTTAATTCCCAAATGTGGTATGATCCGAAATGTTTCACACATTAAAGCACTGATGGAAGTAGATGTGCTTTAGTGACTGGGACAATTTAGTGAATGGGTCTCTGGGACAACGAGGAGCATATTCCCAGGTCCGTGGCGTGGAGGTACTACAAGCACAGGACTGGGGGGACCTCCAGTTCTGGTTTGACTCTGCAGGGAGATGTGTTTCAGTGGCTGGGGTGCATAGCTTCATTACCTGATTTTCTGCATCCATTGAAGATGTTTTCTTTTGGCTACAGAGGACATGTAGTTAGCTACCAGTGTCACTGGTGGCTTTGATCTGTCTGATTAGAAGCAAATGTTAGCAGAAGGGTGATGGCACACTCATGGTTTGTGTGAAAGGGGACAGACAGCCAGCAGTCCTGTGCTGACGCCTGTGTTCCTTTGCACAGACTGCTCCAGGTAGCAACATCCCCCATTTTGCACCAGCAAGTCAGGCAGGAGAGATTTAAACCCAAATATCAGAAAGGTATTGCAATCTTAGTCCTGTCACCTGAGTACTGTTGTGTCATGATACCTGGAGCTATGCAAGCAAATCAAGAGCAATTCTTGCCCTTTCATGTCAAGAGAAAGTTTACTCTTTCATTCCTGCTGTGCCCACTCAAAAAATTAAGGACTTTTTATAGTGGTTGTTCTGTATTTGTTTGCAGAACATCAGATTTCTTGAATATATCCTTAATAGGACTAAAGAAGAAGCTGGCCACATTTAGATATTTAAATCCTGAAAAATGCAATATGCTTTAAGAAAAGCACTGCTAGAAACTTCAGCTGGAGAATTTCTAGGTTCAACAGAAAGTGACACGCAAGTAGAACCAGTGAATTATGTCAAGTAGACAAAAGCAGATTGTTTGGTTTTAAAGGTTTTTCTCAATGTTTAAGCACAATTAAGAAGAAAATATCTTGTGGCTGTCTTCAACTGTGTACAACTACATAGTTGGGCAGAAAAACTCTTTCAAAGTGCTTTTAGAAGGAGAACTCTTCTGGCTCGCTGTTTATAATTCCTTAAGGTGTGTCAAATGCATTTTACTGCCTATATAAAGCCAGAGGCAATGTGATTGTTCAGGTCACTGGTAAGTGCCATTGTGCTCCTAGCCGATCATCTTCTGCTGCAGTGTGTATTAATAGCATACAGGATAAAGGACAGCAAGGGTGGGGGATGACTAGCAGACAAGGGTGCCCTTGTTGGGTGACCACTGAGTTCACAGGGTTTGGTCAGTGCTGTTTGCTTCCCAGGCCCATGCCTCAGCCGTTGTACTACATAGAAACGCATGTGGAAAGGGAGCCAGAGACCTCAAATACCGAGTTTCTGTTTTAAACGCTAGTCAAAGTGGATAGATGTATCGCTTCTGGTTTTCAGGAGTTATGAAGAGTTAGCAAGTTCTTTCTGAAGAATTATGTTGAAAATGCCCTCTTGTTTTCTTCTTTTCTTTTGGTGTTTCCTTTTTTTGCCTTTCAGCAATAAAGAATTACTGAGAAATTCATTGACATGTTACCAGCTTAATCAAAAGTTCTTTCAGACTTTACTCACAGGAAGTTCAGTAGGCTGCTTGATGGGTAAAATCTGCCCATACCAGAACATAAATAGTGTTTCTTTCAATACCATCCTTGAGAGCAGAGGCAGCACATCAGGGAGAAATATGAATCCAATGCATCTGCAGTGCAGATCAAAGGAGTGGGAGGGAGGAGACCATGACTCTGGTCCCTGTCATGTTCCTTGTGGTGGTCTTCATGCCATGGGAGTTGTGCATGCTTCCTGTCTCCCAGGTCCAGTTGCGTGTGGGTTTCCGTGTGGGCTGGAGAAAGACCCCATGTAATTCTACCCTGTGTTTGATGACCAGCACTGATCCACTGAGAAATGAACATTCCCCGCTGTTGCCACGTCCTTGTTCCTAACTTGGGATGAATCGCCTGCTCTTCCTGCATGTCAGCATCTGTTTCTGCAAAGCAGGGGCAGTAATCCTTTTCATCTGTAGAAGCATTATGAGATTTCCTTCAAGTGCGGAAAGCATTTTTAAAATACCAAGATGATAGGTGTCGTGTGCTGCATGTGCAAACCTTTGAAGAACCTAAACTGCCGAGCCATTAATGACTTGGAAATCCGAAGCTCATTTTTAGTGGCGAGCTAGGACACAAACATGAAATAATGACAAAGTGAGGGTGGTAAGCAGGTGGGAGATACTTAAATGAAAGTTTGTTCTTTTAGTACCTTGTCCAGGTTATGGTAAGGCAACTTTTTATTTTTTGTGTTACTGATTTGCCTTGCCTTCCCACACTGAGAGGCGGCTTTAATCTCAAGTTTAAGAAGTCCTAGGATTTGCTTTCCAGATGGTCTTTACTCTGCATGAAATGAAATGTTGCTTTTTAGGACTTCATCATAGTTTTGTTCTCTTTTATTTTAGAAATCTTCCAGAATCCCTGAGGATGACATCAGGTTGAGAAAAAACAGAGACCAAAACTGTGCCAATTTCTTGGAGCCAGCTACTGTGCTTGCTACAAAGGAAGAGAAAATGGAAATTGAAGTTCCAGTTTCTGAACATAAAAGCATCACCACAGTGGCTTCACCACATCCCATAGACAATCCAACACACTTCTTCTCTCCTGCTGCCAGCCACAATGGACTTAAGGACAGGCATGAATCTCTGGACAGTGAAGTTGCTAAAGAGATCAGATACCTAGATGAAGTGCTGGAGGCAAATTGCTGTGATTCTGCTACAGATAATACCTTTAATGGGACATCCTCCCCTGAACCAAGTGCAGTCTCCATTATGGATGGCTCAGGAGCATCTGTTAATGTCGACAATGATTCAGTACCCAGCGAAAGGGAAGAAAATGTAGCCGAGAAGCAGGCACCCTTGGTAGTTGAAACACAGGAAGCTAGTATAACAGATGAGAACCTGAAATCAAATGGCCATTCCTTGGGTGGACTGAAGGAAGACACTAGGGAAAGTCTGAAGGTGCCAGGAAGCCCCACTTCTTCAAACAGTTCTAGAAGATCCTCTAAGGATGGAGAAACAACTCTTACAACCCTTAAGAAAGAGGCTAAGTTTGAACTACGAGCCTTCCATGAAGACAAAAAGCCCTCAAAGCTCTTTGAAGATGAGGAAGAGAAGGAAAAATACAGGGTCCGCAAAGTCAGACCATCAGAGGAAATGATGGAACTTGAAAAGGAAAGAAGGGAACTCATTAAAAGCCAGGCTGTCAAGAAAAACCCCAACATTGCCGCCAAATGGTGGAATCCTCCCCAAGAGAAGACCCTGGAGGATCAACTGGATGAAGAGCACCTGGAGTCCCACAAGAAGTACAAGGAGCGCAAGGAGAGACAGCAGCAGCAAGGTGCAACACCAACATCCCCCAAACAGATCAGCTGCTCCTTTGTACCACCAGAGCCAGTCAATATCAAGAAAGAGGATATTGTCACAGAGCAAATTGACTTCTCAGCTGCCAGAAAGCAGTTCCAGCTGATGGAGCATTCAGGTCCATCTCAGGGTCAGGCCCCTCTGAGGCGGTCAGGAACACCCAAAATGTTCTCCATCAAACCCTTCTACAAAAGCCTCAATTCTCCACATGTAGACAGGCCACTGTCCTCTGTAACAAGACCCGTTTCAGTGTGTGGGCAAACAGGACAGCTTGAGGGTAACAATGCCACAGTTGTCAAAGCACAGAAGGTCTCCTGTACCTCAGAAGATGATGCAAGTGCTCAGACTACCACTGCTGACTCAGCAAGGGAGTTACAGTGCAGTGATAGCCCCAGAGCTGGACAGGCCTCAAAACTGTGGGCAGAGGATGGAGAATTCATGAGTGCGAGAGCGGTCTTCACGGTGGTGAAGGATGATGGGCAGGGCGTGCTAGACCAGTTGCCAAAGTCAGCCAGCGCCTCTTCTCCTCCAGAGGAGCTCGACTCTGGTTTGGATGACTTGTCTGTCAGGTCTCAGGATACCACTGTCTTGGAGACCCTTTCCAATGACTTTAGCATGGATAACATCAGTGACAGTGGTGCCTCCAATGAGACCATGAGTGCCCTGCAGGAAAGCTCGCTGGCCGATTTCTCACTGCCGCAGACCCCGCAGGCTGACACTCCGGCAGAGTGCAGGGGTGATGGCATCTCCAAGTCCTTCAGCGACCTGGGCTGTGACTCACCCTCCCCAGCATTGGCAGACTCCATGCTGATTGATGATCAGCTGGAGTACCATGCTGGTCTGCTGGTTCAAAATGCCATCCAACAAGCCATAGCCGAGCAGGCAGATAAAGCAAACTACAAGGAAGAAGGAATCCCAGCAGAGAAGGAGATCTCCATCAAAGAGCAGCCAGCCACCACTGGGCCAGCTCCAGCCTCCAAGGAGCAACAGAACCCGATGTTCGAGCCACCCCAGGTGTCTTCACCTGTTCAAGAAAAAAGGGACACCATACCAAAGACTTCAAAAGAGGAAGACTCAGGACTCAGGGAAGGGAAGAGTTTGCAGCAGTCACTTGTGTACTCAGCCAGCCAGCCATTCCTTGTGGAGGAAAATAGGCACGAAGTCAGCTATTTCAGCAAGTATTCAGAGGCAGCTGAATTGAGGAGCACCGCCTCCATCCTGGCCACACAGGAGCCTGAAGTGACCGTGGGCCCTTTCAAGTTACGGTCGAGGAAGCAGCGGACTTTGTCAATGATAGAAGAAGAGATCAGAGCTGCTCAGGAACGAGAAGAGGAGCTGAAGAGGCAGCGCCAAGGTCTGCAGGTGGCATCGAGCCCTATTATGAAGAGCGCACCACCCATGCCCACCAGAACTGTGGCTTACAAAACTGCACCAGGTAAGAGCCCGAAGCGTCACAGTGGAAGTGAAATGTGACTGTAGGGTCAGGTCAGAGTCGGTTTTATGTCATTTTTGAGTGAATACATCATTTTTGCAGAGGGTGGGAGGGTTGTCATGACTTTGTCTGCCTGGGAACTGCAGGCAGGAGGACGGCGTGGGACAACCCAGCTTTCTCTCCATGAGCATCCCTGAGGACATTTTTGTTTTTTCCCAAATGTAGTGTGAAAGTAGCTGACATACCCTGCTGATCACCATTAAGAAACCCTGCACTTTATTCATCCCCATCCACATTGTAGCATGACGTGTCTATCACTGTGCTGCTCAGACCACCCACTGAAATTTAGGATCATCACAAGGACAGCAGCAGTTTTTGCAGCTGTGTGTCTGTTTGAAAGACAAACATACAAAGCATTTTTAACAGGCTTTCTGTTCTCTTGCTCATCATTAAGGAAGTGCAAATGTAGTGGGGATTTACAGGTTTTGGAGTTTTGCATCAGATTTCTTTTTGTGTGTGTCTGTTTTGCTTTCTGTTCTTAGGTATTTCTTGGACTTCTTAATGAAGTTTGTCTGGTAAAAAGATCTCCAGAGCTGTGACTTGTCATGTATTTCAGCTGGTGACATTTACTACTGAATTAAACAGGCATCACAAACAAAATGCTTAATAGATTCAGTAGAAGTCCTCCTCTGACTGATCAGCTTCTGGGTCCTTGAGGTTCGCATTCACAGCAGTTACAGCATATCACTCTTCTCTTCCTCTTTTCAAAAAATAAAGTCAAGCGCTCGTGCCTTCTTAATATAACATAAAAAAATATTTTTAAAAAAATAGGAACACATGCCAGGCTTATTTCTGTGTAGTGATTTTTATGAGTGTAGACCTACATATGCTTTGCAAATACTTAAAAGTTTCTGTTAACAGTGATCATTGTGAAGAAGTATTAATTTTACCCAGAGCACTTAAATTTTGTCCTTATTTCCAGTGCTGTAAATCTGACTCAGTGTTGCTTCCAAAAACTGTGCAAGGTGATCCTTTCCTTTTGAAAGTCACGGCAAACTTGAGTAAGGTCTGGATTTAGTCCATTACCCAGTTTGATTGTGAACGTGGAGTGTTATGCAGCACATAGATAGCTAATACTTGGTTTTGTTTCTTCTGCAAAGGTGATTTTTAACTGTGTTTCTTGCCAAAAAAATGTAGCAGATGCCGTTAGTTTGTTTGAAGTGCTATTGTTATTAGTCCTATAGAACAGTGTTTTTGATAGGGAGTCTCCAGAAGCTGCAGTGTTTTGAGCAATATCTGACAAGAAGTGAGAGACAGGGCACTGTAGACCTCAGCTAGGAGGTCTCGTTGTGACCACTTTCAAAACCAGCATCATCTGTAGCTGCAAGTGCTCAAAATGAGGCTGGTCATGGTTGCTTTTTACTCGCAAGTGATTTTGGAAGGGCTGCTGACACTAATGCTTATTGTAATGGAGCATCTGGGAAAACTGTACTTATTCTTATTTCTCTACACAACAAGGCATTTACTTTGTGTCTGATGTTAAAATGTTCATTGTAAATTACATTCTAGTGAGAATGATAAACTTGTAGTTATAATGAATCATTCCAGACAGTTTCCTTTAAATGTCCAACTGCCATATGTTCAAGAAAGAAAATTGGGATCTATTAGCCAATGACTCAAGCTACTGCAATTTGCAGCTGGTGACAAGGCAAAGAATTAATTTCTAGGAAAAGATGAGTATGTGGCAATATGTAAGGATGTCATTGATCAAAAAACCCACAAAGAGCATTGCTAAAGTCATTCTTAAATCTGCTTTCGGCGCTTTATAAACAGCGGATGTGCTCAGCAGAGCTCTCAGCTGGCAGAAATTAGCTCAGCACCCTTAGTGTTGCAGGGTGCGTTCCCTCAGCTCATCTCATCCTCGCTGTCCCTTTAGCCAGCTGTGTTGCAGTTAAAGACTGCAGGCATCCTTAAAAATAGGGAGAAGGGATACCATGCAATCCCTTGGCAGATTGCAGTGAGTTTCTTTTTATTTTAATACTTACAACACCTTTTCAATATTTACAAAAACGGAGGCAAAAGGTGATTCAGCAGAGGCAGCAAAATCCGGCTGTAAGGCTTCATTGTGGCCAGTTAAAGAGGCGAATTACAGAGCAGAAAAGAAAATCTACTTGTGGTAGACACAGAATATGCTGTAGAACATGTCTGATACTGTAATCTGAATATCTAGTTTCACATAGAAAAATAATAATAGTAGTAATAAGAACAGGAAGAGGAAGGAACAGATGTACTTCTGTCACCAAATTGCCTTTACCAAAGAAAGAATTGGCACTGTTCTTTTAACTTTTCTCACCAGAAAGGGATTAGGGGGACAAGTCTAAAATTGAAAAACCTGTTACTGATCCTTAAGTGGGGAAGTGTAAACTCACCACAACTCTTTCGAGGAGGTGCAGTAACTAATTTAATTAACAACGGCCTAGCTATCAGGCTGCTTTTTGGTGGTGGACTGGGCAGAGTAGCTTTACTAGGGCTCCTGGTGGTCCCTGCTGCTTTGTTACTCCTGCCCCACTTCACTGCTTTGAACTGTTGTTATGTGGATAACAGAAACACAAACGACAAAAAAAAAAAGGACTGCAGTGAACTAAACTGCTATTTTGACTGAAATGTGGAAGATTAACACAACTTACGTGGGTGTATGTGTGAAGTAACTGCTAATTACTTGAGATAGCAAACAGGCTGTTTTTGCCACCCTGACCTACAACTTTCATACAACTGACAGTAACGCTAAATTTGGTGTCTGCCAACCACCCAGCACAAGCTAACATGGTTCCTAGTAATAAAGTTCTCTACTGCTAACAGGGATCCTTTAAAGCTGTTTGGGATGCTTCAAAGCAGCCTTTTAACCCATCTCAGATGACTGGAGTGAGACACAGAGTAATTTCAGTGGAATGACAACTATGTGTTGTGTGCCCACAGGACAAGACCTTCTCCATGGTACTCCTGGAAGGGTGAAGGGAAGAACTGATGTGAAGTCCTTTCCCCAAAAGTTTTGCTTCCATCATGAGGAAACCCAAGAAAGACCAAAAAATGCTTGAACATGGCTAAATGGAGAGTCAGTGTGGATCCCAAAATATTTGTGGAGCTGTATTTAGATTTGAACATTTCCTGTGTTGTTTTGCTGCAGTACCTGCTGCACTTGGTGAGGTGTTGAGCAGCTTCATAACAAGCAAGTGGTTTTCTCCTACAATGTGTGGGTCATACACAATCCCTTTTGGGCAGAGCAGCTGAGGCTGTTTGATAGTTTATTTTAACAGAATGATTGTGCCCCTCTACTCTCGTGAGACCCCTCCTGGAGTACTGTATCCAGCTCTGGGGCCCCAACATAAGGACATGTACTTGCTGGGTTGAGTCTAGAGGAGGGCCACAAAGATGACCAGAGAGCTGAAGCACCTCTCCTATGAAGGCAGGCTGAGAGCGTTGGGGTTGTTCAGCCTGGAGAAGAGAAGGCTTCAGGGGGACCTTATAGTGGCCTTCCAGTATATGAAGAGGGCCTACAGGAAAGATGGGGGTGATCAGGGAGTGTAGTGATAGGATGAGGGGTAACAGTTTTAAAATGAAAGAGGGGAGATTTAGATTGGATATTAGGAAGAAATTCTTTATTGTGAGGGTGGTGAAGCACTGGCACAGGTTACCCAGAGAAGTTGTGGATGCCTAATCCTCCCTGGAAGTGTTCAAGGCCAGGCTGGATGTGGCTTTCAGCAGCCTGGTCTAGTGGGAGGTGTCCCTGCCCATGGCAGGGGGGTTGGAATTAGGTGATCTTTAAGGTCCCTTCCAACTCTAACCATTCTATGATTCTATGACTGTGTGACACAAGAGGATCCAGCGTACATTTGGTGGTGTAACTCCCATGTTCCTTTTATTAGGAGTACTTAGACTATGAAGAACCAGTGTCTAACTTCCTGTAGCACCTGGCTCAAGTAATCTTGGGTCTTGGTTCAGTGAAGGCTTTTCTGTTGGAGAGAGACCCTTTGTGAATATTTGCTGTCTCATGCCAAGGTATGGGGAAACTCCTAACATGAGAAGCCATGCCTGGGATAAGCTTTCCTGAAGCTGCCACATCTGCCTTTTTGGTGTTTGTCACCAAAGCATTGTCAGATGAGGCAGAATGCATGTTGCACTACCTACACTCATCTGCAGGCACTCAGATACATCTGCATGTGCATCTGGGAGAGCTGCCCACCAAGCAGTCATCTTCTCTTGTCCTCAGTTGATGAACTAGATGAGAGAATTTCAGTGGATGGAGAAAGCCCAGAGGGGGAGTTGCAGATTAGAGATGCAAGTCATCAGGTACCTTTACATTTCAGGTAACTGTTCCCTCCAAATGGTGAGAGACGTGTGTGTGTGCTGTTGTCTTCTTTCTTCTACTGAGTGACAGCTGTGGAGCATGAGCCTCTGTCAGAGAAGCCACTTCATTCTGAAAACCACCTTCCACTTTAATTTTTCACTAGTAAATACCTACACTAAGGAAATTTCTCAGGTTCAGCCACAGCCTGAAGATACTTTTTGTACGATGGGGGAGAAGCAGAAACTTTGGGGCAAGATATTTTTAATATTTGTGGCCATTGCAAAATTTTTAATGCCCTGTACACGTGTAAATGATAAGGAACAGGTATAATCCATATGCGTGAACCCTTTTTTAAAATGATAATTTTCATAAAAACTACAGCAGAAATGGAGCTTTTGAGTTTATGGAAGATACTGTTTCCTTACCCTTTCATAAGCACCATTATGAAAAAAGCAAAGTTCATCATTCTCTTCAACGATTCCTCTGGACTGCTCATCACTTATCCCCTGAACACCTCCAGGAGTGCCTTAACAGCATACTAACCCAGCTAATTCATCATTTGGTCTCTTATTCCCGCCCTAGTGGAGAATGTGTGTGAAGTGAGAAGATCTTTCAGAGGTTCTTTTTTTAATGTTTGCTTGTTTGTGTGTTTGCATATTCATGTTACTCACTTGGTGTTCAAGAAGACCGAAGAAGCCAACTTTTCACCTGGAGTGGTAATGAGACTCCACATTACCAGAAGGACCTTTTTTTATATATTTCAACTATCCCTTGACTTCAGCAGAGACTTGTCTCCTAAAACAATCTGTCTTGCTGAAATACCTTATTTTGAAAAGTTTTCTCTGCTGTGCAGATGTCTTACGGATGCTGATGGCATTTTTAAAATAGTTGCTCCTACTTGTGGGAATCCTAATTCTTCCCATCTCCTTTGTACCTTAGCTAACACTACCTGATGGCCCTTGTTACCTACTGGTTATTTAGGGGTGGGTCAGGTCCCTGTCCCAGGGCCTCGCCTCAGTCACTCTTTCATCTTGGTATTGCAGCAAATTAGCTGAGCATCTTTCCCCGGCTTGCAACGAGTGCTTGGACACCTGTCAGGCTTCACAGGGTGGACAAGTCACCATCACAACCTCTCTTGCTCCCCAGAGTTGTGCAGAGGTTTTGGTTAGGAGGGAGCTAATCATCCCCCGGCTCTTACACATCTTTGATTCTGCAGAGAGGTGTCAGGCCATGTCTTGCAGCCACCAGACTGGGACACAGCAGCAGCTGCCCCTTCTCTGAGCTTTCCCTTCTCCTCCCCAGGGCTTAGAAAGAGTGTTCTCCATAGGAGCTGCTCCTGCCTGCCCCAAATAGCACAAGAGGCAGGAAATTAAATGAAATAAAATTACAGGAGCTTCCTATTAGATCCCTGAAGCCAGACAGTGGAGGGAGCCATCACCAGAACTCAAGACACAGAAGATTTTTTTGAGTTCCTTTGAAAGAGGAGAAAAATGTAAATGTGTAGGTAAAGATTTGGGATGCTGTAGCCTGTACTCAGTATCTTGTGACAGCTTTAAAGGTGACCTTGGGGGACTACACTGCTGGTAGCTGCTGTTGACTTGCAAGTTTGACTATCAGGCTGCAGTTTTTGCTGGTATCCTACAGGTGTGACTGTGTTTACGTTTGAGTCAGAGCACGGTTCCTTTATTACTCAGCATGGATTGGGCAAGGACCACCAGCAGTGTCTGTGTGCATCAAGTGTGGGCATGGGACTGCATAAGTAGAAAGTGCCTGTGATCATCATGTCTCATGATGCTTTTATGCTGAATGACTTCTGCCTGAGAACAGTACCTTATCTGGATGAAAATTTGCCAGAAGAAAATTAACCCAGCAATGTTTTCTAACACAATCTGAACTGGCAGAATAGGTTGCTGCTACAATACGGAAGATGGTGAGCCTTCCAACCAGGGAGGATGGATCTGTTTGGAGGTATCCCCTTTCTAAAATGTAGATCCCCAAAGCCTATAGTTTGCATTGTTTCCCAGGGGAAGCGGAGTGGAAGGAGCACTTTTCAGGCTTGAGACTTGTCTGTAGGTCTAAGCATCCTATGATGTGTCTGCATCCCTGGGGGAAAGCAAAAGCTGGGCAGACATCTGAGAAGCTTGATTCTTTCTGCGTTACTTGCATACATCCAAGACAGTTACTTTTAAGTGTAAGAATGAAGTAATACAGCAAGATATCTGACCCTTAACAGGCCTTTTATTTTCAGCAGACTTTTTTATCCACTGGACCTAATGGGCAAGGTGATGGTTGTTCTTACTCTCTCCTGCTGGGCAGTCAAAGCTGTCACGCGTGGGTGCAGCTGGGCAGCTCAGGACCTGTTGTGGTCCCCTGCTTTGGCAGCATAACTCCTGGTTGTCTGTGGAGCAGGTGCTGATGCAACGCAGAGGAGAACCTGGACCCGTAGAAACTCCCCCTCCAGTCTCTGGTGGGGTGGTTTAGGGGGGATGAATTCCCAGCCTCATCCCTGCACCGTCCAGCTTAAGCTAAGCCTGTAACGAGAAACTAGTGATGCTGGGGGTTTTCCATACTGATCAGAAATGAAACAAGCCCAGCAAAGGGATTTCTTTTAAAAGACCTGCAGTGTTGACTCAGGTTTCACTTCCCCTTCAAGAATAAATCCTGCCGATTCTTACAGGAGGTTTCAAGGCTGCTCTCTAGTGGCTACCACTGTCGTGATGCTTTCTGGAGGAGCAGCTAAGGTTTTCATTTGTCTTAGCAACAAGAAGTTTCATGAAAAACTGCACGACCCTTCTGATTAGTTCACATATTTGTAAGGGTTGTGAGGACGGGGTTTTTTCTCCTTTTTTTCTGTCCCGTCCATTGAACCATCTTATTTCAAAAAGCTGATGTGCCATGGAAACGGGAACCTGATTTTGGTTCAGCACTGCTTCCTCCTGTCATAGCTGAGGGCCCCCACATTTTGTTCCCACGACCTGCTACCATTGTCCTTATTCTTCCCACCGGGGCAAGGTGGGTGGCTCACCCCAGATCAATGCCTGATGATGAGAAACACTTGCTGTCCCCCACGGAGAAGCGTGGGTTGTCCATCCCCTGAGCTATCCCACAGCTCGTTGCTCATCTCCTTGCTCTGGCCTGGCTTTTCAGCAGGGGTTACTCTGCCTAAAACAGGCTCTCCTGAGTGAAATGGGTTCAGTCAGAGAGCGACCTGACTTCTCTCTGACTTTCCTCCCATCAGGAGACTGAAAGGCCCTGACTGAATGAGGGGTGTGTGGGACAGAGACCCCATTGTGCTCTGCCACAGGTCTCCCTCCAGGAG
Organism: Vanellus vanellus; assembly: GCF_965231255.1. Taxonomy (NCBI): domain Eukaryota; kingdom Metazoa; phylum Chordata; class Aves; order Charadriiformes; family Charadriidae; genus Vanellus; species Vanellus vanellus. The sequence continues at coordinate 10,393,865 of NC_138908.1, forward strand.
CACCCTCTGCAACTTGCAGGACACAGCTGCAGGGAAGAGTAGGACCAGGGACCAACCCAAAGCCTTTCACACTTCCAAAGTAGATAAAAAGCACTGGAAGAAGAGAAAAAGCCAGCACCACTTAACCAGATGCCGCCTTTGGACATCAGGTACATGGTCCCTGGCATATAGTGGTGGTATCCTGTGTGTTATATTGTCCAAGCCAGAAAAAAAAATCATCTTGTGGTTTTCCAGAATCTTACAAATATTTCCAGATCACTGAAATGTGTCACGTAGGAGGTAAGGGGGGTAATTCAGCCAGATACTACTGTAAGTAATAGTGGTAGGTTAAATTTGCATTGTATCATTTGGTAACTCTTCTAGGTTTTGTAAAAAGATTTTGTAGTGTTTTGGTGTAGTGCATTTCAGGAAGACAGTGTTTTAAAAGCCCATGACCGTCCTGATTTACCAGATTGTTTCACAGACTTCTTTCCAAAGTGTTTCTTCATTCAAACCCCACTGAAAATGCTTCTTTTGCTATTGTCTTTTGGAAACAACTTGTGAGCTCTTCAGCTTAGAAAGGGTCCTTCCTTTTTGTGTAATTGCAGGAAAGATAGAGAAGATCAAGCCTCCTCCATCCCCTACCACAGAAGGCCACATCTCGCAGTCTGACCCACCACCCGAGGAGCCCGCGGGAGCCCAGCGACCCAAGAACCTGATGCAGACCCTCATGGAGGATTATGAAACACACAAAACTAAGAGACGAGAAAGGATGGATGACAGCAGTGTAAGTGCACTTGTCCTTTTCACTTTTTGCTCTGTGATAGAGATCATGACTCATGAGAACCAACATTCAGACAACAAAAATTTTTATTTCCCAGTAATCTGCTCAGATCAACTTTGCAAGTGTGTAAGGATTTTAACACATTGTAAGGGCCAATATGTTTGATAGGGAAGGATTAGGGCCAATGGAGAGGAAGAGAGGGCATCACTGCAAATATCAAAGCCAACTCATGTTAAGATTCTTTTTAATTCATTAAGTTAATTAATAAATTAATAGTAAGGGCAGTGGGTAGCTTCCCTGCAATTGGCAGACTGTTAAATTACACATCACCAAGACCCTCCAGTGGGTTATTTTAGTGGCTCCTTGAACTTTGTGAATCACTGTATTTGTAGACTCCCAAAGTCCCATCCCAGTGTGCTCAGGATTCAGTGTAAATGGATAATTTCCCTAGAAACCATCCCTTGCAGAGCTGGATTGGTAATGTCTCAGAAATTAACTTGGATCCTTCAGCAGGCAGCATGCTTTTTCCCACTGCATTTGTTGTCTGTCTTCCACACAAACACAAAATCAGCCAGAATTTCAGTTTCTTAAATGGGTGCCTGCATTTCAGTCATTACTGTAGTGGAAAATTTAACCCAATGAAGTTATTCTTTTCTGGAGGCACTGATAAGAAGAGCTATGAATTTCATAGCTGGAAGTATCAAAGTTCAGGTGCATCCATTATACAACCTGTTTCCCAACAGAGCACGAGGTGTTTCTTATTCATACACATTATTACTGTGGGCAATGAGTGCAGAGGGTAGTGAGATACAAGTGTGATATAAAACTTCTTACATGGACGTAGTCGTTGTTATGTGTTTGCTGAAGCAGACACGGTCCTCCAGGCATTTCCCAGAGATGTCAGAATGATGGCACCAGCACCAAGGAGCTCATGCTCTAAACAAACTGCTTTCAAGTAATGTTCACTAAGGGTAGAGTCTCATTAGGTGTATAGAAGTAAGCAAAGGTTTGTAACATGAATACTGCACTAGTCTGGCAGCTCCTGGTCATTACTGCTGAATATTGCACAGTAGCATAAGATCCTTAAAATCAGAAGGAATGCAATGTGGAGGGATCTGGTTGCATTCCTGCTGGTTAACTAAAACGTAGTAGGAGAGCTGACTCAAAATGGAGACATTAATTTCCAGTGCACACCAGAAACTTTCTGGTCCTTTCTTTTGTGGAAGCCACTGAAAAACAAGATCTTGTCATCCATCAGGCTCCTGCTGCTACATAGGAAGCCAGATTGCACACAGGAGCGTGCCTTGTTCTTACAGCGGCATCTCGGGGCTGTGTCTTGGGAAGGAGACACTCTCTGGTTTCTCCTCCCTCCCCAGAGCACCCAGTGAAATGGGGTGGCTTCACCTGCTTCGGTGGGTGCTGTTTTCTGGCATCTCCCCAGAGGATCTCTTTCCCTGAAGGGCACTCAGGGGCAGGAGACATGTCACACCCTCATGCCCTTTGCAGAGCCCAGGAGGAACTTTAAAAAACAGAGGGGCATAGAACTCCTGCCGTGAAACCAGAACTGGTCCTCAGGAGTCCTGCAGCGTGTCTGTCACTCTAGTGGCTCGAAACCTGGGCACAGCAGAGGAGCCGCTGTGCTAAAGAGATGACACTTAGCTTCGTACTCACCCTGAGCTTTTCCTCCACCCCTGTGAAGAGCGAAAGTGACTTGCCCAGCCCATGAAGCAGTGGCTTGTGGCAGAAATCTTCTCCCACAGCTGTGATGGTCACATGAAAGCACACAAAAGGCAGGTGAGAAGTCATTGGAGCTAACTCCCTCTGCTTGGTCACTTGAGTGCAACTCCTCAGGTGCTTGCAGAGCTGCACACATGGTCCATAGAAAGCAGGTTGGCCATGATTGCATAGTCCCTTCTGCAGTTGGAAGTGAGCCCTGATGTCCTGACTGAAGCGCTGGTCTGGGCAGCATTTGACCGAAGAGGTGTGCTCTGGGTGTCAGCTCAGTTCATCTGCTGCTGCTGAAGCTGTCCAGGCACCGACCACCCAAATATGCACTGCCAGAGCACCGGTGCTGGTCAGACAATTTGTGGGATGGATCCTTTTCTGGGACAAATTGTCAAGGCTGCAGTGAATTCACAGAGCCCCAGTGCACACCGAAGTCCCACAGTGTTGCGGTTTGGTGTCATTCTCCTCTTCTCTAAGCCCGTTGCATGCAGCCAAACAAGATTTACATTCCTGGGACTGCCTACCCAAAATCCTATTAGAGGGCAGTGTCCTGCAGAGCTTCCTTGCACCAGCAGGAGTGTTTTGTTTCTCTTCCCTGCCTTTTTCTGCTCTCCTTTTGTAAACAATTCCCACCACTGACAGGGGAAAGATAATTCAAATAAGTGCTGCACTTGTACCACTGTTAGTTTGAGCTAATATTCTACACGGCAGGCTAAGCAATAATTATTTAAACAACAAATAGCTTTGATTTGTCAGCAGAGGACATTGACCGTGTGCTCAGGAAAAAGATTTCTGTAACTACCAAATCAGAAGAGCCACATCAGTGGCCTGTTTTAAAAAATCTCTTCAGTATAGCAGGGGAAGGAGCATAACTGGCAACCAGACAGGCATCTGCTACTTGGAGCATGAAGTTCTGAGAGCTGAACGTGGCTCAGCATTGCTCTATGTGAGTGAGGGGAACCAGAGACTTCCTCAGGTACCGGAGCAGTCAGGGTGCTGTGGCATCCGAGGCTGAACGGAGCTGGCAGCAGCAGCCACAGTCTCCTGAGTGGAGTTGTGGAGAGGTTTAATGTCCATGGAAACCCCCCCTAATACGCTGAGCACACCAACAGTACTGATGTAGAGAGCTTCAGTTTCTCCCTATGTGTAAGACACACCAAAAGGCAGGAGGGTGGTTTCAGTAGGACATCTACCCTACCTGTCCTTTAAACATCACCGCGTTCTGTTTTATGTCTGGCTTCAGTGGCAACAACACGGCCACGCTGGCCGGGGCTTGCAGGTTTTGCCTTTCAGAGACAGAGGGCAAATCAAGCGCATCCGCTCTTGGAAGAACTTTACTGCTCAGGCAAGGGGGCAGTTTCTTCCAAAAAAGGATGTGTTACAGTAGAGGTCTCAACAGGTGAGAAAAAGAGAAAAAGCAGCAGCAAGAAAACAGGTCAAACACTGATGATAAACAAGACTGAGACTGGCCAAGCAACGTCATTAAAAAAACACCAAACTGACTAACCTTACTTTTTTTTTATGACACCAAGTTGCTTGAAATCTTATACTCTGGGATGTGCCAGTTCTTGCAATTTCTTTATTTTGTTCTTGTTTCCTAGTTATAACATGCCTGTTTGATGTACTAATGCTGGTCTTTTCCCTTTCTACCAGTACACCTGTAAATTACTGTCTAGCAAGGTTACTTCTGAGGTACTTTTCAACTGCTTACTTATTTTTGCTTTCTCTTGCATGGTGATTCCAAGTGCATGTCACTGCAGTTTGCATTTTCATGCTGTGTGCCAGTGCTGTCTCATATCAAAACCGGATGCAAATGCATGTGTGGGTTATTCCTTCTTATCTCTATTCAACAAATATTTGTGTGGCTGTTTTTCTAACCCTTGGATTCTAGTTACAATTTCTGGCATGGGAGGGATTGTAATAAAGGGATGGGAGCTGTTGCCCAGGACTGGAGCATTCCTGAGGCGTGAAATGAGAATTTCTCCTTAATCCTGGTTACCGTTTAGCTGGCAAAGCTAAACCTGGGATCCAAGCATCCTCAGATGCTGAGTGGAACTTCTGCGGCTTTCCTTTGTCTCTGATTACAGAGTATTTAGCACTGTCAAAACATCTAGTATTCTGTGAAGAATCTGCACACCAACCTTTCATCCGTGGAAGAAGAGTCAGATCCAAGCGCAGGGCTTCAGTCTCGTGAATTTTGTGAACCTGTCCTTGTGCCTGTGTGTTGTGATGTGATGGCTGATCACAATCCCACAACTTAGCATCAGTGTTGGTCCCAGAGTAGAAGAAATGCAGACCTGCTAAAGAAAGGGTATTTGCGGTGACATTTGGTATGTTAGCAAGGCAATAACTTGCACAGTCCTTATCCCTACAAAGCTGGGTTCTGCCAAATGCAACAATTTTAAGAGCAGGGAGTTGATTCCAACTACACTTCTGCAACATTTGTACGAAGGAGGTGCTCAATAATGTGGACGTTTCCATTGCTGTAATTTTTTGTGCAGACATATGTGTAAATCTGGACTTCTCTAAGAGACACAAATAGATTGTGGTAATGACTGGTATTAATTCATCCACTATCAGCTGTTTTTTATAAATGTGAACCTTCCATTATTTCTGTGTTCCATAATTTATTTGACCACACCAGCTACCTCAAGACAAGTATATGAACATTTTCTGTCCTGGCGAGTAAAACAAAGTCAAGTCTATTCATTAAATAATTTAGGGTGGGTTTTATCTCACAGATACAAGCCAGTGATTGATCTTTGAGTAGGGTATTCATAGAGAGTTAATCAGTATAAGCGCAGTGTGTTTTCAGAGATCTGGTTTTAAACATAGGTTGGGCCTTTCCTCCCCCATAATATCTGCACAATAACCTGAGTTATGATTTATGAACGGTAAGTAGAGATCAGAGCGTTTGATATTGTGTGGGAGGCAGAAGCTCAGGTGTAGATTCTGCATGGCCAGCCCTTGGCCTTCTGCTAGGAGGTTGTGTGTCCACATTGTAAAATGATAATGATGCAAGGAGAAATGAGCTGGAAATGAACGTGCATGGATGGAAAGGGGGGTAGAGATGAAAAAGGCTGTAGGACACAGTGATTCTGTATGCAGGTGAAAGTATGCCACCTGGCTAATCTCCAGTGTTAATCTCGGGCTGAAGAAACCATTTGATTCTCACTGCAAATCTTTAGCTGGAGCTGGGCAGTTCTTTCGGGAGGAACAGCAAGACTCAGGGCATGATGCCCCCCTACTCTCTACTGACCCCAGAGCTGAGCTGTGGCTCCATAACCTTCTCTGGTGCAGGCAGGTGGCTCAATTTTAATTGTTGTCGGCAGCACTGGAGCTGACCCGGCTGCATTTGTGCCGGCTGGGAGCAGGGGCTTCCACGCAATTGGCCTGGTGGCTCTGCTCTGGTAAGCAGCAAACCCCAGGTAAGGTACACTAACTGCTGAAGTTAACCTACATGCAGCAAACCACAGCCTGCCTTGTTGGGTTGATGCGGTTTTCATGGAATCACGGAGTTTCAGAGTTGGAAGGGACCTCTAGAGATCATCTAGTCCAACTCCCCTGCTAAAGCAGGAATGCCCAGAGCACATCACTCAGGACTGCATCCAGGTGGGTCTTGAAAATCTCCAGAGAAGGGCACTCCACAGCCTCCCTGGGCAGCCTGGGCCAGTGCTCTGTCACCCTCACCATAAAGAAGTGTTTCCGTGTATTTGAACAGAACTTCCTATGTTCTAACTTGTGCCCATTGCCCCTCGTCCTGTCACTGGGAACCATTGAAAAGAGTCTGGCTCCATCCTCCTTCAACCCACCCTTAGATACTTGTACGCCATAATAAGGTCTCCCCTCAGCCTTCTCTTCTCCAGGCTAAAGAGTCCCAGCTCTCTCAGCCTTTCCTCATAAGGCAGATGCTCCAAGCCCTTAATCATCTCAGTTGCCCTTTGCTGGACTCGCTCCAGCAGTTCCCTGTCCCTCTTGAACTGGGGAGCCCAAAACTGGACACAGTATTCCAGTTGTGGCCTCACCAGTGCAGAGCAGAAGGGGAGAATGACCTCCTTCGACCTACTGGCCACACTCTTCCCTATGCAGCCCAGGATTCCATTGGCCTTTTTGGCAACAAGGGCACATTGCTGGGCCATGGATAATTTACTGTCTACCACAACCCCCAGATCCTTCTCCTCTGAGCTGCTTCCCAGCAGGTCCGCCCCTAACCTATACTGGTGCCTAGCATTCTTCCTCCCCAGGTGCAGGACCTTGCACTTGCTTTTGTTGAACCTCATAAGGTTCTTCTCTGCCCAGCTCTCCAGCCTGTCCAGGTCGCGCTGGATGGCAGCACGGCCCTCTGGGGTGTCAGCCACCCCACCCAGTTTGGTATCATCAGCAAACTTGCTGAGGATACACTCTGTCCCCTCATCCAGGTCATTAATGAATATATTGAACAAAATTGGACTGACAAAATTACCACCTCCAAATTCCTGCAGCCTGTGTTAAAAGCACATCCACCTGCTGGTTTAAAGAGGCCACAGATAACTACATGCCTGCACCTATATAGGTTGGTTTTGTCCTCAAAATCTTCTGCTTTTGTCCTTACAACTATATGTGTCTTCAAATTTACAGGACATTAACCTGAGTTTGCTTAGTATCAATCATGCTGTAGGAGATGCTGCAGTAAGGTGACATTTATGCAACTCTAAAGGCTACTGCTGAAAAATTTTGTGTTACAAAACAGAAAACCAACATACTAGTTTTGATGGCAGAGAGCACACAGTTTATGTTTTAATACTGACCAGCAGCAGTATAATACCGTTACTGTCTTGTCTCAGGTAAACACATTTTTGTCTCAGGTACCCGGTTCCTCACTGTGCTCCCTAGAGGTCTGGGGTATTCAGTGAATAGCATTAAGTAGGTACAGTAAAGAAAATACCTTTATACTGGAGAAATAGATGTTCTTTGTCCCTCACTAGTTCCAGTTTTGTGTTAAAGCATTTAGCTTATCATTCCTGAGTGGGAACACTCACATCTGCAGGAATAGGCATCCAGTTTCCTGCCTTTGTGCTTCTGTCCCTGTGCACGGTGCGCTCCATGAAGGTGACTTGTGCAATGACTTTCCCGCATGGTACTGGTAGACTTTGGACACCCAGACCTGTGCATTTTCTGGTTTTGTTTGAATCACTAAACATTAAGCTCCAGAAAAATCTTGTTGCTTCCGCATCAGTTTTGCTGCTACTGTTCAATAAAAATTAGCCAGTACTGTATAGTAGTCAGTTTCATTCAGTGGTGGGGAAAAATATGCTTTGTACTAAAGCATATCTGTATTTTGCTTTGTATTGTCTTGTTGCCAGTAAGAGAGCAATTGTTGTTACATCTGTTGGAGGAAAACTCAGGACAGGTTAGTTTCCATCTCTAGGATGCATAGATAAACTGGAAGAGGGCAGGTTCAGATTAAACATCAGGAAGAAGTTTTTCACTCTGAGGGTGGTGAGGCACTGGCACAGGTTGCCCAGAGAGGCTGTTGAGGCCCCATCCCTGGAGGTGTTCAAGGCCAGGCTGGATGTGGCCTTGGGCAACCTGGTCTAGTGAGAGGTGTCCCTGCCTATGGCAGGGGGGTTGGAACTCGATGATCTTCAAGGTCCCTTCCAACCTAAACCATTCTATGATTCTGTGATTCTATGATCTTACACCTGATAGTGTTTCAATCTTTTTCTTTTTAAATCCTCAAGAATAAATGAAATCTGTTAGGAAAAAGCCCACTGCAATTCTTAGCAAGACCCCAGAGGTACAACCACAAGATCCACACAACAATTTTTTGCAAGGAGGGATGAAGAGCAGTTTTTACAGCCCTACATATCTTGGTACATTTGTCTTTCCCTCATACCTACTTCTGCTCTCCAAATTCTTCCTCTTCTATTGCAGCTAGTAGTCAAATCACCTCTCCCAAGTAAGACATTTTATATGACATTGCTTTTTTCACTGACATGGCCTTACCATTAGGATGTAGCCAGCTCAGTTCTTCAGCCTTAGCTTGATCAGCTTCGTGATCTTTCTGATTTTCCATATACGCTTTCTGCCTGCAGTTATCAGCCCGGCTGCCTCAGGATGCTCTGACCAGCCAAGCCGGGCCCTGCCTGGGTCGCTCACTGCAGTGCACCTGCTGAGCTGACATGGGGCATCATCACTTACTAAGCCTTGAGGTAGTATGTTGTAACGTGGCCAAACTGTGGCGTGTTGCAGAACCACAAAACAGCCACAACAACAAAAGCAAAAGACTTTCCTTCCTTCGACCTCCAGTGGAGAGCCTCTGAGCACCGGACTCATGACGGGTCTATGGTCAGCCCTGATATCTGCCAAGAATATTCTAAAATGGAGATCGTTTGCTATTTTAGGCAAGCAGCTTCCTGGGCTGTGAATTCAATGCTCCATTGAGGAGTCCCAATTCTCCACTCAGTCATTCCAGTTGCATGCTATAATTACCCCATTGTTTCCTCTAGCGGGTGTAAAACTGACATAGCCTTGTAAAAATGAGGGTTATTTTAGGTCAAACACTCTTCTCAGTGATTAGAAGAATAATTCTGGAGTAACTGTTCTAAAGGACCTTTAGCTTATTAGTATCTGCTCTACTATTTAGAGGGCTTGTCTATTAATACTAAGCCAGACATCAGTACTTTTTCTCCTGCAAAGGCTAAGCCCACATTCAATGCCCTCATGGTATCTCTGTTATAATTCTGGAAACAGTTTTCCTTGGAGCAACCAGCAACATTTTACAGAAGCAGACAAGGTTCTGGACAGGTTTGCAGACAAGGGATGAATGGAAGAAACCTTGTTGCCATCTTTTAAGACAAAGACGAGCTGACTGATCCAAAGCAGAAATTTCCAAAATGTAAGGGCCATCACCTGAGACCATCACAACATTGTGATTTCCAGCAAGGAAGACACTGACTGGAAACTGTTGTAGATTATGTAAAATCCATTTAATTTTCAGCTGGCCTAAATCTACACACCAAATTGAGCAGACCTCATCTAAATATACCAGTACTCTGTGACAGTGACAGTTTTGGTTTGAAATTTATGCTGGTGTTGCTGGTTTTTCATGTAAATTTCAATTTCCAGTGGGGAGCACAGTAATTTTCTGTGTTTTATTTAATCATCATCCCATACCAGTCTTGATAGTCTTCTGTCTATCAATATTTGTCTGTTGCCATCCAAAAAAAAAAAAGTCACTAGGGTTTTTTCCTCCTTCATTGCTAACCCTGGAGCAGCCACTGCCTTTTTTTATTCTGAGAATATAATAAGATGATGCTCTGATACCCAGTCCCAGTTTTGCTTCTCCATTGTTCAGTTTGGGTTCTTGTCCTTGGTTTGGGCATTCAGAATCCCAAATGTGGTTTAAACTGCCTGTCCTCAGCCCTGCAGCAGGAGTGTCTCCAGTATGCTGCTTACAGGCTGATGTCTCAGAAGGAGTTCTTTTACTGATTTCGTTTTGGTTTTTTTTTTTTTTTTTTCATGAATTGTTAGGTTTGTGAGCACATTTGCCCTCTACTGGGTAAAAGAGAAACTGCTCAGCCCGACTCCCCCTTCTGGTGGTTGCTCTGCTGTTCTGGTTTGGGCTGGGCTAGGCACTAACACCAACAACAGACACCCTCTTTGACCTCTCCCCCCTTCAGACAGGGGAGACCATCTCCCCTCAGGGGAGACGAGGGAAAATGAAAGAGAGAGAGAGAGAATTGTGAGTTGAAAAGAAATTAATCTGCGTCAATGAAATATTTACAATAAAAAGAAAAGATAATAATATATATTTTTTAAAAAAAGAAAATAATGAAATATATATAATACATACAACCTGTATCAAGCTCCCAGGATGACAATCACATCAACGACAGGCACAGGAAAGGTCCCAGACTGGAATCAGCAATGGATGGGAACTGAACTCAGGATTTGGATTCAGGAACGCACGGGTCAGGATCAAAGGCAGGCGAACAGGCAGAGTTCTTCTTGGACACCGGCCATTGAAGAAAGAGGCTGACCCCTTTGATCCCTCAGCTTTTCTACTGAGCATGAGGCAGATGGGATGGAATACCCTGTTGGTCAGTTTTGGGTCACCTGTCCTGCCCGCTCCTCCCCGCAGGTGGGACCCCACTACGCTTTTCTGCTTCTGACCCTCCAACGGGACAAATAACAAAGTGAGCTGCCCTGGGGTGTTATAGCAATAAGTATAAGTGGGAGCCTTTCTGCATACCATGCCTTGGTATTCAGTGTAAACGTCGGGCCTTATCTCTACTAGAAGCCAACACTGACTGAAAAATATGCCATTAATTTCAGAGAGTTGTTAGAATACGCTTAGCTGAAAAGTAAAATTACTGAAAAGAATATTGGTTCTGTTTGACTTCAAACCAGGACATCTGCAATAAGAGGAGGCATGATTTTGGGCAAAATTTCAGAAAAAAAAACCCTCCAGTGGACCTGGACCAGCTTTGTAGCCCTGGTCAGTGCTGGGAAGCAGGTGGAGCTTTAGCTCAAAATCATCTCTGTTGGCTGGATTTTGCCTTTAGTTCTTTGGGTTGTTCATAGTTATCATCAAAAGAAACTAGGAGGGCAAAGAAATAGTAAAGCTGGCCAAACTCCACCCTAACTTCAGCTCCCGAATGGAGGTCTGCATCTTAGCGTAAATGCAGAAGAGTGTTCTCCTTCCTATAAGCAAAGTTATGGCTGGCAATTTCAGCTGGCAGTTCAGAGCTGATTTCCTGATATTGCCTGTACAGGTGTACTTCTCCAACCACAGCTTGTTACGAGCTGAAAGAAGAGTTTCTTTAGACTTCAGTTATTTATTTTTATTACAGTCAAGACTGAAGTCCCCACTGCACCTGACTTAATACACGGAGGAATAAAATAGCATTGTCCTTTCTCAAAACGTCAGCTTCTCTTCGGCAATCAAGGACTGTGCAGAGCAGCCTGCAGGAAGCACTGGGGACCAGAGATGGTTCAGTGAACAGTCACGTATTTGTTGGGACTTTTTTTTTACCATTTTTTTTAACTGACTGATAAAACATTTCAAAATTTTACTAATCCGGAAGGGCTGATTTAAAACACATTGAGGGCAGTGGACATTAGTAGCTTTGTAGTTTGGTCGTGGAGCTGTGAGTCAGTGTCGGTCAGAAAATAATATTGCCATGTACTTCAGTAAGAAGGTCCCAGACCCATTTATGTCTCACTAAGCTGGGGGGGGAAATACCTACTACCATGCATTATTTAGAATCATAGAATGGGTTGGGTTGGAAAGGATCTTAAAGATCGTCTAGTTCCAGCCCCCCTGCCATGGGCAGGGACACCTCCCACAAGACCAGGTTGCCCAAGGCCACGTCCAGCCTGGCCTTGAACACCTCCAGGGATGAGGCCTCAACAACTTCCCTGGGCAACCTGTGCCAGTGTCTCACCACCCTCACGGTAAAGAATTTCTTCCTAATATCTCATCTAAGTCTACCCTCTTTCAGTTTAAAACTGTTACCCCTCATCCTATCACTACACTCCCTGATCAAGAGTCCTTCCCCATCTTTCTTGTAAGCCCCCTTTGAGTATTGGAAGGCTGCTATAAGATCTGCCCGGAGACTTCTCTTCTCCAGGCTGAACAACCCTAACTCTCTCAGCCTGTCTTCACAGGAGAGGTGCTCCAGCCCTCTGATCATCTTTGTGGCCCTCCTCTGGACTCACTCCAACAGGTCCATGTCCTTCTTGTGTTGGGGGCCCCAGAGTGGGACACAGTACTCCAGGTGGGGTCTCACGAGAGTGGAGTAGAGGGACAGAATCACCTCCCTTGCCCTGCTGGCCACACTTCTTTTGATGCAGCCCAGGGTGCGGTTTGCTTTCTGGGCTGCCAGCGCACATGGCCGGCTCGTGTTGAGCTTCTTGTCAATCAGCACACCCAAGTCCTTCTCCTCAGGGCTGCTGTCAATCTGTTCTCTGCCCGGCCTGTATTTGTGCTTGGGATTGCCCTGACCCTGGTGAAGGACCTTGCCCTTGGCCTTGTTGAACTGAGGTTGGCTTGGGCCCACCTCTCCAGCCTGTCCAGGTCCCTCTGGATGGCATCCCTTCCCTCCAGCTTGTTGACTGCAGCACACAGCTTGTTATGGTCGCCAAACTTGCTGAGTGTGCACTCAATCCCATGGTCCATGTTGCTAAGATGTTAAACAGCACCAGTGCTAGTACCAACCCCTGAGGAACACCACTCGTTTGCCGAGCAGTACATCAGATGCATGTCACAATAACACCTTTTGGTTTTGTCTAATTTTTTTTTAACCTTGTTAAAACACATATTAAAACTTTCTTTTTTAGTTAATTGTTTCTGTGTGTGCATGTGTGTGTATATGTATAATACATACACAGTGTGCATGTTTTTATATGTGTGCATAGATGTGTGTATGTGTGTGACTCTGTGTGTGTGTGTATGAAAAATATATACATGTATCAGGGCCCATCTTGTACCAGACTCTACAGGCTGTGCAGTTCCTCCTCGTGTAAATCTCCTTTCCCATATGCATGGAGTGATTTTTCGCTCCCAGATCACTTTGACCAAAGTGTGTAGCCTTTCCTGTTGGCCTAGCTGCAGCCAAAGACCACGAGAAGAAGATGCGGAGAGAGCTGCCTAGTTCTGCCTGCGGGGGTGATGTGCTGAAATAAGCAGCAGACCGCTTTCCGGGCTGCACCTGCAGCTCCAAAGCAGCCTCTGGATGAAGCTACCAGCTGGTTGCTGGTTCCTGGTACTGAAGGTGTGCAGGTGCCTCTGGAGAGAGGACCAAGACCCTGTCCTCTGCCTTCCACAGGCAGGGATGGGCCAATGTGCAGCTGGGCTGGTATGGAGCAGCTGGGTCTCCCCTAAAGCAAGGTGGATGCTGCCAGATATCTCCTACCACTTCTGTCCTCCCATGGTGTGGTTTTGCTCTTGTCTGCCATCCCCCTCCCACCTTCACATCAGCAAGTGCTTCATCGCATGAGTCCTCCTGGTTTGCACAAGGTGTGGCACTGGAGTCCTGCAGGAAGGACTGGCCTGGCTGGTCCCTGCCTGCCCGGGCGCACGGTGCTGAGCACCTCGGCATGGGGTCCACGGGCAGATGAGTGATGTGCTATGTTTTCCCTTTCTCTCCTGACCAGGTCCTCGAGGCGACCAGGGTGAACCGCAGGAAGAGCGCTCTGGCGCTGCGTTGGGAAGCTGGCATTTATGCCAACCGGGAGGAGGATGAATAACCATGCTGCAGCGTGAAGATAGTGACCAGGCACGCCGAAACCAAAAAGAGAGAAAGGAAGAAAAAAAGGCAAACACAAAAACCACCACGAAAGCAGAAGCATTTTAGACCAATATTTATTAAAATACACAACAAACTCGATGCACATAGACACAGAAGTGATCCAGCTCCTGGCAATCCTAAAAACAACAGGAAAACCCCACCTAGAAAATACGCCCTTCTCCTTTTCTCCATCCCCACCTCTGAAATAACGCAGTGGGGAGGGTGCAGGGGGTGGGAGCCATTGAGGGGGGACAAGGGGCTGTTGTCCCCACAGACTGGAGAGGCTGCAGGCACGTGGTGGGAGGTCAGCGTGGAGGAGCCTGCGGCCAGGGCTCACGCTCATGCTTCCTGCTAACCGAATTGACAGCCCTGCCTTGCCCCCAGGATCACCGTCCCCCCAGCAGCTCTCGTCGGACACTCCTGCAGTTCCTTCGCCTCCCACAGCCGCTGCACCGAGACCGTCAGCATTACTTTGGCTTACTCTATCCAGCCACAAAACACGATAATTGCCCTCTGTTGCTATTTCTTTGAGGGCACTGAAGGGTTGGGTTTGGGATTGGGGTGGGTTTTTTAGGGGATTGGTTCTGCTCCCCCTTCTAGTAATTTATCTGTTTAAAAGGAAAAAAGAAAAAAAAAAACAAAACCAACAGGGAGGCAGTTATTGCAAATGTACAATCCAGTAGACTCAGTAAAACAGCCCTTGTGTTGCAAACACAAGCCATCACAATTTAGGAGTGGAATAGATGGGGATGAGAGCTAAGCCAAATGGATTACCTTAGCTTTAGGATCCTATATGCTTGCAATATCACCTGAGCTCCAGGTTCTCAGAGCATATTTACCTAACAAAGTTTCTAAATAGAAAATCTGTATTTAGCGGATGACAACTATTTTTTGATGGTGGGGAGGGAGAAGAATGGCATATGTGTAAAATCTATGAAGATGAATAATTTGAAGTAGAAGGGTAGTGGGAAAGGGATACAAATAAAGGACATTTAATTTTTAAATGACGCAATAATTGAACTAAGCCAGACTCTGGCCTAGAAAGAGGTATGAAATAGATAAGAAAGATAGTTATGTCTTCAACTATATTTATACAACATAAAAAGCCTTTGAAGTAGAGTGCTTTGTGGAAGGCTTCACGTTTCCCGGCAACAAAAAAGCTAAAGGGCATAATGAGTTGGAAGGAGTGAGCAAGGAAGAGCAGACAAGGGAAGAAAACATTACTTTTACCATTCAGCCAGTGTTTTCCGTGCTACATGCAAACCATAGAGCCTTTAGTTATTGCTTAGGCTTGGGATCAGCAGTGAAGGATTAGTGTGGATCTGTGTGTGTGCGTGTGGGCATGTGTGTGTGTGCGCGTGTGTGCACGTGTGAGTGCAGGCGTGTGCATGAGGCTGGCATACCAGAAGGTGTATGGCAGTGCGTGTACTGATTATTTTCTCCAAAGCTGTTTACCAGCTATAGGGGTGAGTGCTAATTTCTTTTGTTTTTTTTTCTCAAAAGGGGATATAAAAACAAGGCACTGAGTTAATGCAGTATTTGTGATATTAAAAGTTGACCCAACATGGTATTTGCATGAGTCACAATTGCAAAGTATTGACCAGTTTTGTAAGCTGACAATTAGGAAAAGAAATGTGGTATTTATTCTTGTGCTTTGTATTTGTATGTAGTATAGAGGCTGCGGGTTTACTCTTTCTTTTCACGCAAGCAATACAATAGGAGTATTTTACAACCGGGAACCATAATTTCTGGATTAGAAACCAACAAGTTTGGGAGGTGACAGAAAAAAAGACACTGAGCTTTTTTCTATATAAAATATTCTGTCTTTTTTATAAAGAAACAATTATTATTTTGACATCTTTTTAAAAAATCATCATCCAGGATACCGGTCCTCCCTTA
The DNA here is from genome assembly GCF_965231255.1 of Vanellus vanellus. Classification (NCBI taxonomy): domain Eukaryota; kingdom Metazoa; phylum Chordata; class Aves; order Charadriiformes; family Charadriidae; genus Vanellus; species Vanellus vanellus. The sequence goes on from NC_138908.1 coordinate 10,409,525, forward strand.
AGCCTTTCCTTGGTTTCATGACCTGCTGTGCTGTTTTATCCTGAAACAGTGAGTTCATTTAAAATGAGTACCAATACTGTGAACATACTTCTGGTGCTTTTCTTAAACAAACACAGAGCTTGCAACCAAATGATTCCCCTCCCACCCACCTTCCGTTCCGCCAGCATGTGATTTCTGTCCGTGGACACTATCATTTTGAGGCTTATTTTCAGGGAATTGTAGCAAATACAATTATATATACTCATTAGCTCAGTTCTGTCAATTGTCTCCCTAAGTGCTACGGAACAGAAGAAAACCCTGCTGAACTGAGTGTTCACTGTGATAAGGGCAGCAAGCTGCTCAAGGATGCTCTCTGAACCCAGGTGCATGGGGACGCACCGTGCCTATGAAGGAATTACGTACCTAATGAAGTGGACCGGCTGTTCAGACATGGCAATCGACAGTGATTCACGTCTGCAGGCGGGTTGTTACCGTAAGACTGTAGGAAAAGCAACGCCACCAATGCAGCACTCCAGTGAGACTGTACGTCATGTAGCCGCATCCGTGAGCTCTGCGCGTCTGTACCAAGAGGAGTCCTGGCTCCCTCCACCCCTGGGGAAAGCGTGAGACTGAGAAAAAGGGGTTTCCTGAGCAGAGGAGATGGCCCCTGCACTTACGGTGAGGTGGTCTTGCACCAAACAGTGCTTTTCAGAGTTTCCCCCAATATTTGCTCCCTGAAACCGGGGCAGCCCTGGGCTCCCTTCCCAGGAACCTGCATCTTTATTTTTTCTGACCTGGAGGCTGGTTTCTCCCTCCTGCTGTCTCACTGGAAGCCAGTGGCATTGATCACCCATCACAAGACATATCTTCATGCTTTGCCACATCCTCTCTTACCGCCACAATCGGCCCTCAGTCTCTGAAGTGAAAATTAAATTCTTCCCCTAGAAAGAGGATGTGGTGGTGGGGAGAGGCCAGGAAGGAGTCATCTGCACTAGAAGCATTTGCTTTCACCCCCTGCAACAAAAGTATTTGCATGTACCAGTGCAGGACAGCCAGGCTTTCCGCCCAGCAGAGTTTTTCTCTTCCAGAAATTATGGACACTCGTAGTCAGCAGCACATGTTCAGTGCTGTGGTAACACGAGTGCGATGCAGTTTACTTGCCTCTGTTATTTTCATTTGCATGCTACCAAGCTTAGGTGTTTATAAATATACGCCAGTAATACATATCTATCTATATATAACTATATCAAATGCAACAAAAGAGCACTATTGCAGAGTTAACTTTGTCTCCACAAAAGAAATGCTCAGATCCTTTCCCGTGGCAAAGACTGGTTTAATGAAACTGTGTATTGAGAAATAGTTAAGCATTAGCATTTGTGATTATAATCACTTTGGGGTTACAGTGCAGATTTTCTGAACAATTCGTTTTAAAAGCTGCCAGTTTGGGCTTCATCTTGCTCCGTAATGACATTATCTGAAGGAAAATACAGTAGCATTGACTTGTTTGGCAACCAAAAGGCGGCATCCTTGTCATGACTTATCAAGCAGTTTCAACAATACCTGGCTTTCTGTATGTTAACCACTTAAATGTTATCCTGCTTCTGTTTTATAGTGACTGTGAGGCCTACAATGCAAGTATATAATTATTTTCTCATTAAAACAGAAACCTGTGTTGTGTTTCTATAAAGCTGCCCGTTTCTTCGCATTTGTGCACGAAGCTGTACCCCCACAAGTGGCACGCAGCTGGAGGACAGTGGCTTGTCTGCCACCTCCCGGGGTGGTCAGTCTCCCCCTTGACTCTGCTTCCGTCATTTTGTCTAGAAGCAGGAGAGATCTTTTTCTCCACTCAGTGGTGTCAGCCACAGATACAAGACCATCCCTTAGTATTTCTTTCCCATTAACGTGCTGCTGGAGGGTTGCAGACGCCATATCTGCTTCGTGATGAATTGCACGAGCTTTCTTACCTTGCCTCCTTCACACCCGCAGGGCCCCTGCCGTCCTGCACGGTAAAGCACGTCATTTCAGCTGGTCGTCCATTTCTCACATGCCCACTGCCGCAGCCCCTCACCCCCCTTCACGGCCGGATAGACCAGGAGAGACCCCGTCCTCAGCCCCAGCAGGATGCAGCCATCACATTTGCCGTCGAGAGCTGGAAGGTGCGGTGGCACTGGGCGCGTGGCAGCTGCAGACCAGCCGCAGGGACGTGTTGGGCACCGGGCAGGTTCATGCCAGCCTCTGCCCCTCCTGGTGCCAGGAGTAGTACTCAGGCGTTTAATTGTAACCCTGCGCCACAGCCCACGGCAGGAGGAGGACACTGGTGATTTCGGTGGGAGTTGGCTGGGGACACGTGCAGCAGTTCAGCTGGTGCTCTCCATCACAGGACCCCTCCTCTCTGTTGTGGACACAAAGTCAAAAATACCGATAGAGAAGAGTAGTCGTGGATTTCCATTCCAGTTAGTAAATACTGCTGGAAGTCAGAAAACGGGTTAGAAAACAAGCCTGATAATTTATCCACCCATTCTGGTCTCTATGTGCATGAAGAAAAAGAGGTTATTGTCTTTTCAACGCAGAAGAGGCTTTCTGTCCCTCTGCCTTGCCTTGCTCTGTGCTAAGAGGGAGAGCGTATTGGACTTACTGGCAGACAGTGGGAAAGGAAACTCCTTCTAAACCTCTCCTTTGGGTTTTACGAGAAATTGGACGTTTGCAAGGGAGCATTTAGACATTGCAAAACTATCGCAGTGACGCCAGTGGGTGGCAGCAGCTCGGGAATTCTTGCAACGAGTGCTGCTATTACCAGCAGTTGGTATTTGTGTAATAACACTCTTAGGACACCTAAAATCCTTGTCACCCCATTGCGTAGCCACAATGGCATGCACCATGCTTTAGAGTATTTTACAAAGTACTTGAGGACTATAAAAGAATTATTTTATCCATCATTTCTGGCATAGTCCCATATGAGGTAAGGACTATAAAAGAGCCAGTTTATCCCATACACTTATCCCATGATTTATCCCATATAAGTAGTTAATGACTATAAAAGAGCCATTTTATCCATCATTTCTGGCATAGTCCAATATAAGGGAAGGGTATTGCACCTCTAATAGTTGTAGGTGGCTTTAAGAGGCCCCAGAACAATGGGAAAGCAAATGGAGAAGCAAAGGCTCTCCTCTGCAGAGGCAGGTTTGATTAAACTGCTTTAAAAGGAGAGAGAGCATTCAGTGCAGTGTTTTCAGTTGTGAGTGGGAACAAGAGATTAAAAAACCCAAAATATAAATGGGGTCTGTAGTGTAAGAAAACCAAGCCAGAGCACCAGAAGCTGTAGCAGGGGAGCAACAGGGCTAGGCAGGACCAGAGCTACAAATAGCATGGACATGAGCACTAAAGATTACTTTCAATTATGTTCTAGATACTGAATTGACTAGGACAGGCAGTCCAGGAAACTATTAGCAGTGTGTGAGTCCAGCCCTGCACTTCTCACCAGGTTAAAGACTGAACAGCATCCCAGCATTTCACATGGGCAGGGGTTATCCTGTCACATCAGCAATAGCACATGGGGGAAAAAGCAGATTAAAAACCTAACAAACAAAGGAAAACCCCAAACAACAATAGAAGAAAAACCCAAATGCCATGCAGATCTCAGGGTCTGCTGCTAGCTCTGGCTGAGCCATGATTAATTGGCCACTTAACCCACTGTTTTATCAATGGGGTCTCCAGGAAGAAAGCTTTTACAGTAAGCTCTAAATGTGGCATCCGTGTGAGACCTCTTGCTCAGTCCCAGGACTGTGTCATCTCTCCAGTGAATTCAGGGCGGTGTGCCACCAGGAGCTGGAAATGTTTCAGGCCTTGTTCCAATCCAGAGTATGGCAGCAGAGGCAAGAAAAATTGATGAAGGAAGAAAAAAGTGTGCAAAGCTACTCTATCACATTGTCCATCACTGCAAACTGCGCGGGGAAGACTGCATGGTGGGGAATTGTGTGGCAGCAGTGGCATCTGGAGGGTGGATTGCACTGACCATGGGGAGACCTTAATTTCCAAGGATGTCTCTGGGAGCAGCCAATATCTGGGACGGACATGCTGACTGATGCTTTGGCATCAGTCTCAGGGTCCTATCAGTGCCAAGCCCACTACTATGGCAGCCATGTAATGCAGTAAGCCATAATGCAGTAAGCCCTCTTACGGTCAGGAAGACAGCCATGGCACATCTCATCAGCTTCCCAGGGGGAGACAGTTGGGATGGGGACCTCAGAAAATGCTGCTGTGCTTGGCATGCACATCCAGTGCCCCGGGCATGCCTCCTCCCATACAACTTTCTGGGGTGCACCAGACCTCCCAGCCAGCCCTTGCTGGGAGCAACTGCAAACTCTGCGTTGCCTCAGGAGGCAGCTTGGTGCAGAGCTGTGCCTAGGCGTACAAAACTCTTTGGAAGGGGCAGTGCCGCATTGAAGTCTTGCTGTGGGGGCTGGTGAGGTGTATGCAGGGCAGGGGGGAAGAGTAGGAGGCTGCAAACAGTTCCACAAGACAGGAGGGTTTCACGTTGGGCTGCAGCTGACAGACTGCAGCGATGCGCTCCCCCTTGGGGTGTCACTGACAGCAAGAGGCTGTGGTTCAGGTGAGGCAGGATGCTTATGTACCAGCGGCCCCAGCAAGCACTTCTTGTAGCATCTGTGAAAGCTGAACTCATTCAGCCTTACATTAAAACGATCATCAAGTCATAAGCTGCAACTGAAAGACAAGAAGCCAGGAAAATGCTAGCAAAAACACACGGACAGTGACATAACCCTGGTGAAGTAGTACTTAGCAGCACTCCTGCAAGGCTTCAAAAGTGTTGCAAACTAATAACCACTCATTAGAAAGGAGGGAAGAGCTCCAGTCTCTACAAAACATCATCTCCATGGAGAGAGGTGGAGTTTCCTGATACACAATGGGAATTGACTTGCTGGGCAGCTTTGTCACCCCCGCATTGCATGGAGGAGGCAGAAAGTGTTCAACCCTACTTAATTGGAGTGAAAGAAGGAAGGTGCTAAAGTAGGGCACTTTTTCACTCCCTGGTAAGGCTTATTTGCTTCTAGTAGTACAGCTTTGGGGTACAGCACCAGCACAAAGTGGACCCAGACTTTCACAGCATTACCCTTTCCTGCTCCCTGCCAGTTCCTTGCCTTCTGCTGTTCCCTTCTGGTCCCCATATGATGCTATCCACACCCAAAACACGGCTGTTTTGGGGCAGAAAGTTTAAATGTCTCCCGTGAGCATGGGAGTCTCACACTGCATCTGCTGAGCCTCATAGGATGGAGAAGACCATCAAGCAGACCAAGCCCCCAACCACAGGTCCCTGACTGACCGCCACTACAAGGCCCCATCAGCCTGCAGTCAGGCTCCCTCCCAGGCTGGTTTCCTCTCCTTGGGTATTTAACTGGATTTACACCTCTTGGCCAAAGCACCCCATGGAAGGCGGATAAACCGAGACCCATGAGATAAACCTTAAGTGGACCAGATCCAAATGTACCAAAGCACTTAGATACCTAAATACCTCTAAGGACCTTGTTCTCTGAGGGCTACAGAGCACTGAACTCGGCTGGAAGCCCATGGATTGAGCTTGTGCTCATGCACTATAAAATGACACGGCTATGTTAGTGGGCTTGACTTGAAAGGGCGTTGGGGGAGAGCCAGGTGAAACAAAAATCTTCTCTTGGTTGCATTACTCATACCAAAAGGGGCATGATTACAGTGTTTCTTTAACGCTGTGTTTGAAGAAAACAACTGAGCCAAGCTGCAGCCATGGAGTGCTGCCGAGAAGGCAGACTGAGCTTGTATGAGGTGGAGAGGGTTGTTTTTAAAGAGAAAGTTAATTGCAAGTTGTGGGACTTGATGTACAAAGAAAGTCAAAATTTCTGGCAGGAATGGAGGGAGAGGGGCATAAGTAGTGCAGGTCAGAGGGTAGTGGTATAAACAGTGGCAAACAGAAAGATAAGTAGGGGAAAATCTTGCTGAAGGAAATTTTTCATGCAGGGACCCATTTCCGAAACCAGCTGAAAGCACACTCAGACAATGTTTGAGCAGGGATGGAAGCTATATGGCAAAAAGTATATTTACCAAAGCTCTCTGGAAACCAGACAAAAAACTCTGCCAGTTACAGCATGGGTCTCACATGCTGCCAGCTCCAGACTATGGTGGTGCAGGTCAAGATTCAGCTCATCTGTCCTTGGCCACTGTTTGCTGAGTCAGTCTTCAGCTGAAGGGAGTCAGGAAATAGCTGAATGATATAATTGCTCGTAAGTTCCATAATTTATTTACATGCAGACTCTTTGAGTTTATAAATTAAAACATAAGTGAATATAGTCTGTCTAAGCTTTGCAGGATGTTTCCAAGGAATTTATTATCAAGATGCCCCAGCACTGAAGGATCAAAACAGTATTTCAGTGCCCCAAAGGGCTTTACTTTTCAAATCTTGCTTAATCTTATGTTCCTTCCTGTATAGAAGAATTAAATCAATGTGGTTTTAAATGTTGGTGATGTCACTCTCTCAGTTTACTCTGTAGGCATCTGCCTGCTTTGCCCTAGGCTGCCCTGGCTATGTGTCCTTGCAGAGGGTGCCTGAAAGCTCATGGCCAGACATGACTTGTTAGTTGGTACCAGCTCCCACGGGCATCTTGGAGGTGACATCCAACACAAAATCCCTGAAGGTGTTGAACTGGAATAGCTACTGACCCTTGGAAAGTGGTGGTGTGGAAGTGCGCCACATGTGACAATGAGAGTCATGAGACTACATCACCTGCACGTGCTCCAAGCTCTGCAGCAGCAAAACAACCTCAGCTACAGCACAACAAGAAAAGCAAGGTCTTCTGGAGGGAAGCACACGCACTTGACATGGCCCTCAGCCCCGTCCTTTTGATTCTCAGCAAACGAGAGTGTCACTGGTCCTGGAACAACCTGGAAGTTCATCAGGCATTAGCAGTCCTTGAAGAGGTGACTGCAGCTGTCAGTCCTCCTTTCAAGGGCATCACAGGCACTCAACTGGTGACTGAGGTGCACTGTACAAAGCCATGCTGAAATAAGTAAAAGAGTTGGGAGATGTCTCCCCACTGCCCATGTGCAATTAGCAGGAGGTATGAAACTACTCGGAGGAACTCGCCAGGAAATGCAGAGGGCAGTGTGGGAAGAAGTGGTGCTGCTCTCGACCAGTATGGGCAGTTCATACATACGCATACATACATACATACATACATACGCAACAGGGCATCAAAGAAAAGTCTTAGTTCAGCAAAGCTGTGAATACCCTGGAGTGCTGAAATGAAGGGGCAAGGGAATAGCAAACCCCAGTTACAGCAGCTGTCTTGCCACTCAGCTTAAAATTTACAATTGTGTATATATTTATTCATGCTTGGTAGACATTGAAAAATAGCAGCCTGGAAAAAGTTAGCAGCAACAATAACTTTGGAAAGCTGCCCAGCCTTTCTTGTTTCCCTGGTACCTTTTACCCAATACCCCTCTTCAACTGCAAAAATTTCCTGCAGATACAATGGGTCACTTCAGAGAAAGGAGAAGAGGTGTGATATTTTAGTCCCATTAATGCCTTTTTGTACACACACTGGAGTCCTAAGGATACACAAAATTTGCCAAGGCTGTCCATTCACTAGCTGCCTGGGAAGGTGCTAGCTAAAATTCTCCTGAGTAGTATGCAAAGAGACCTGCACTGCCCTATGCACATGAGCTGTCTCCCGGGGCACCTTGTCTGATGCAGAGTTGGGGTCCTGGGGAGCCCCAGGCGCGTCTTCCCCGTGTATTGTGGGGGGGTGACACATCTGCATGGGGTTGCAGAGCCCCAGCAGCCCTTTCTGCTTTCCAAGGAGGGCTCCTCCAGCACTGCGGCTGCAGCTTGCCCACCCAGGCACACCTCTGCTTTCTCATCTGAAGAAGATTACCCCATTGGTGCCATTTTCTACCAGTACCCTGCAGCAAAGCAGGTATGGACACAGTCCCCATAGCCTTCCAGCCACCTTCATGGAAGATACTGGTGCCTTTCCCTGCTGCCCCAGGGCCTTCTCCACCCTACCAGCCCCAAACAAGTGCCCCCACCTTCATGCTGCAAGCTGGCTAATTAGCCAGGTGTGGCTGCAGCACATGTTAAAAAACAGGGTTATCCCTCTGCCGCAGTGCCTCCTGATGCCAGGTTGCCTGGAAGTCCTCAGCCGGCGCTGGGGAGTGTGTGCAGTGAGACAAACAGTGATACACGCTGCTGTGTGACCCGGTACCCTGAAACCGCCTTGGGCTGGATTCAGCAGCCACCACCAGCTGCGCTGAGGGGCTTGCCAGCGGTCCACGGAGGACCTGCCTGGCCCTGAGCAGGTAGTGCTCTGTAATCAAAGAAAGGGTTTGAGATCTTGCGGGTTTTTTTATTTCTGAGCTGGAGAGGTTCAGTAAACACCCACCACTGGAGGAGCTGCCACGTGGAACAAGAGGGTGGTGAGGCTCATAAACATCACCAGAGTATGCCGCAATATCTGCAACTTTTGGGTTGTGTATGCAGTTTCTTGGGTTGTTTTTTTTTTTAAACAAACAACATGAATGTGTTTGACAGGATGTTGTGCATAAAATAGCCTGGAAAATTTAAACACCCAAGTGACTAAAACCACAGCTAATTTTTCTTGCCAATTTCTGTGCTCAGGACCTAGCCCGGCAGAGTAAACAGAGAAAGGCTGTGAGGAGTGAGTTACCATCAGCCTGCTCTGGATGTCTGGGGTGGGTATCACTGGGGGCTTACTGCAGGTGATGGCTTCAGCTCTTTCTTTACCTGCCTTCAAAATGTGAATTTAGTCATGCAGAGGGCTAACCTGAGATCTGTCAGGTGAAAACAGCTGAATTAATAGGCAACAGTGTCTCCAGAAGAACCAAGATTTGAAAAAATATTTTACCTTCCCTGCTCTCCTCAAAAGGCACTATGCCTTACACAAAGCAAGAGGCAGAGCCTGTATCTTTAACCACTTATGATGCTTCTGATTGTTTCCACCTGTCACCCTGGAAAATGGGGTGGATTCATCCCTTTTCTCTCCTCTGTCCTGATGTCCTCTGCCAGCTGCTGTTCTTACCTCCATGGAGCTGCAGGTTTATGCAGACATACTCCTTCCCTCAAATTGTACCTGGCTAGGGCTGAATCGTGTAGTAGAGGTCCTACCAACCCAGAAAAATTAGCACTCTTCATTCCCTTGCTCTTCTTTTCTTCTTTGCCCCCCTTACTCCACAAGGATGGGTGGCTTACTATTTCTTTTTCATTCTAGTTCATTCAGTAGTGAAATTTTTTTATAGTCATGGGTTTCCTATGGTTATTTAATTTTTCCAGACTGTCCACTTTTGCTTTACTCAACATCAGATTGCTTAAGCTGTAGTTCTAGGATAGTTTCTTTCGTCCTATTTCTCAAGTCCATTGCTGCCTGCACACTCTTGAACTTTGCAATGCTTCCATGCCAAACCCATATATGCTGACAACAATTTTAAAAAGGCATGAATATTAATGAAACAGAGGATGTGCACACAAAGAAAATCATTTAGCACCAGGATCATCTGGGGCTTATCTACGAACTACAGCAGGATTTGTTCTATGGTCCAGCTGATCAGGCATGCACCAGCTACCGCAAGAAGCTTTTTTTCTTGCTTCCATGGAGAGGATTAATGTTAAGGCATACAGTTAGCTGTCAGCACTATTAATCACCTAAATTCCTCAAGCTAAAGAAAAAAGAAGCCAACTCAGCAAAAAGTGTGTGTCGAGGATGCTGTGTTTTCTCTTTCCAGCAGAGGGAGAATCCCACAGGAGACTTCAACCAGGTAAGCAAGAAACTCTGAAATGAGAAAAATAGACAAAAACATGATGTCTGGGGGTGAAGGCAAGACAACACAGATTTCTGGAGCTGCTTGTTTAGCCAGCATCTGTCCCAAAGGAAATTAGTGCTGCTGTTTCCAGCTCCTCACTGCCCTACCGTGTTGCTCTCAAAGCTGTGGGGAGTGCCAGCTTCTTCTGAGGGAAGGAAAGTGGACCTCCTCTTCCCTGGCATGGGGTCACCCCTCCCCAGTGTGCTTCACATCAATACACCCTATGAGGTCTCTCCATTGAACAAATCCATTCTCCAGGTTTTTTTGCAGCCTGCACTGCCCTGGGCTTTGCTTGTGTGGGGCAACAGAAGAGGCCTCAAGGTGTGGGGGAACAAGGCGCCATGTGCTTGGTCTTACTGTGGCCTGGGCTTCCTCTTCCTTCCATGAGCAGCAGAGGAAAGCAGCCATCCCCATAGGCGGTCTCAACATGTCTGGTGGTGCTGCGCCTCCTGAATGCCAGACACCTCACCCAGGGGTCTCAGTATCTGAAACACCTCAAGGTGCACCCATAAGGACATGGTCCTGCATTTTGTTACAGCAATGGTGGACTTACCAGCTGTTGTGCTACAGACACTAGCACCAGCATCATGAGTTTCCAAATAGCCTGGATGTTGTTTTCCAGAACCTCTGAAACAAGGCTGGTGGGGTGGCCTTTTACATCCAGGCATTAGTGTCTACCATAGGTGGATCCCATGAGACAACTGCCCTGGACCAGGATGCCACATCCCTGTGGTGATGCAGCAGCTGCCAGGAGCTGTTCCCCCTGCCCCACGCACCAAGCGTTCCATGCAGCCTCCCCTCCGTCTTCATCTCTACGAGCAGAACCACGCACCTTGTGAGCACAGGGGCAATACATAATTAAACACTAGCCAGTGAGAAAGCCAACCTCCCAAACCACAGAGGGAATGAGCACAGTTTGGCATTACAATCTGTGGTCATTTATGACAAAGATGTATTTTCTGAAGGAAAACAGGCCATCGCCAAAATAGATGCTTCTCCCCAGTGTTTTCAACCACTTCTCCCTCTCTCTGGTGCTGCAACACAACCGCAGCTCCGTCCAGGCTCAGAGACGGGCACTTCCCAGACCCCAGTTGTGTTTCACCACCTTGCCACTACCAAGAAGCCACAGCATGTGTCAGGATGATCCACACGTACCAAGGAGGAGGAGGAGTTACAGAGCTGGTTTACCACCTTGGAGGCGAAATGTCCTGCCAGCCAGAGACTGTAAATCACAGATCCCATCAGCAGGCTTACACGAGCGAGGTGAGAAGGGCTTACGTGCCCACCTTGGATTGCAGTCCTGGATGTCAAAAGGACCTTTTCAGATGAGGAGTGCTGAAGACCAAGCTCCAAAATGCCAGTACTTGCCAAGCCCCACTGCCCAGCACACTGAAATCCCTACAACACTTTTTCACAAAGAAGAAATTATGTAACTGTCATAAATGGTTTAAAAAAAGAAAACACGATTCTGCATAGGAATGCATAACATCGCCACAGGGAGATATTACACACCTTTATTTGGCCAGACTGACAAATGTCCAAGAGTTGCTGCAACATGGTGCTGACCTGGCCTCTAGTGGGCCCCCAGACAAGACGACGCTAGAGAGGCATGCCCTAAAACAATGTGTTCCTTTTCCAGCAGGCTACACCAGTGTATTTTTGCTTTTAGACTAGTCTCAGTGATTCTGTAGGTGCATTTTCCTTAAATGTCAAGGGCCACTCTCTTAAGACTCCATGGTGGTTATGCTGCATAAATGTATTTTAAAGTGGATGCAAATGTCCCTATAAATATTCGTAATATGAGAACTGGGCCCCATAGAAAAGCTGATGCTAGGGAATAGTAATTTTGAAGTCTTTGTGGCATCAAGTGAATATGGTATTCATGAAAAGTATTTTGCAGTGGGAAATATTCTACTGCCTGGGTTAAACTCTGACTTTAGTACTCACTGTTTTGCAATTACTGATGTGAAATTACACCCTTCCACACAAACCAGTTCTAAAAAGTACATTTAATATGAATGGAAACTCAGAATACCCTGGAAATATATACGTAATTAATGAGATCACTAATGGCAAAGTTCATTAGCTATCCAGGCCTGAACAGCATTAAGCATAACGCAGTATCACTTAAATGTCAAGAGTGTCAGATGAATAAGCCAAGCAGCCTGTATATGCAACAAAGTGTGCAAGAAAAGTGTCCCTTATTTAAGAGCTGAGCAGATCTGCAGTGTCTCAAGCACAGTGCCTGTAACGTACCTCTGCACTCCAGGATAACTCATGTCCCAAATTGAGGCCTGAATGGGACAACGTCTTTTATCTTTCCCTCTAATGTCTGGTGGGAGAGACAGGGCTCCCCAGGTGAAGCGAAACGTGGCAATTCCTCGGGTTGCATTTGTTGCTTAAACTGCTCACAGGCTGATGCTTTGGGGTTTTTAGTAAGGCTGTCTGGAATTTCCATCCTCTGGAAATGTTCCAGGGTTTGGAGAAAAAGATTTGTCCCAATTCTGAATAAAAACTAACGAAACTAGACACCTTTTGGAGAAAATCTGGGGGAGCAAAAAAGCCAACTGTTGGAACAACCCACATTATATTTTACAGCTGGCTAGGAGTCTTTTGGCCTGACTGAAAAAAAAACCTGTTGAAATTGAAATTGTCTAGCAGCAAATCATTCCAGCAGACAATTCCCCACTCCTTTCCCGGTTAGTTCTTGGGACATTTTTTCCTTGAATCGAAATATAAACCAAAAATTATTGCACAACCGAGCTAAGAGTGAAAATATGAAAGTCTTGAGCCATGAGTACACAGGCATTAAGTAAATGTCACCTGAATCAATAGAGAGTGCAACAGATGGCGGTTTTAACATTGTTCTTGCAAATTAATCATTAATTTCTTTTTTAAAGTAATCATCATAAATCTTCCTAGAACAGATTGTTATTCCGCCTGATATGATTCATTAAACCAGTGCAGAATGAGATCATTTTCATTTAAGTTAGCATTTTTGAGGCTGCCAAATATCCTCCGAGTATTTCCTGCAGCTGGGACCGCAAGCATCTTCCTTGGAGCTGGCAGCCTGCTTGCGCCATATCCTGCTCCAAGAGCTTCTCGTGCCTCTGGCCAGCCACACCGTCCTCCCCGCGGGGTCCCCGAGCTGCTTGTGGCGGGTGGCTTCGCTTGACCCCCTCAGGCAGCGGCAAAATAGGAGGCTGACTTCAAGCTGCAAAGCTGCGTGTGGCATCAGCGCCCGCAGAGAGGCACCGCCACTGAGCCGAGGAGCTGGGACTGGAAAAGGACCCCTGAAGGTGGGCTCTCACCCATCCCAGCCTCCAGCTCAGCTGGCTGATTACTGGGGCACAGCGGTCACCAGTGCCTTTGGATAAATTGGGAATCTTCTCCTCCTCTTGGAAATTCCCACATTGTAAAGCCAAAGGATGCAGCAGGCAAAGTGGCTGCCGTGGGAGCCAGGTTACCAAAAACAGCCTTTTTCCCTTTTAATTTATTTGTGGTGTAATTTCCCAACTGCGTTAGCGAAACAACAATGACATAAGGGGCACGATGCAGCAATAGGGCGGGCGGGAGCAGGTAAGAGCAAAAAATGCCAACAACGTATTTGTGTAGAAGAAAGGGAAAAGAGCTGGTGGTAAGGGGAATTCACAAATTACCTGACAAAAAAAGCACACACCCATCCCCTGAACCCACAGCCACACTGAGAACCCTCTGACACGTGAAGGATGCCAAAAGGAAAAAAAAAACAAACCCAAACCAAACAATAAACCAAACAAAAAACAAACCACCACCCCAAATTGCAGCAATTACTTGATCATGGCATTTTCACTTCCTAAACTGGGAGAGCGAAATTCCCCTGGGTCATCTGACCTCTGTTGAAACTACACCAGGAAGAGGAGCAGTGGCTGTTGGCGAGTGCAGGGCGTTCTCCGGCTGTACAAAAGCCTCTTGTGCGTGAGCAGCAGATCAGAGCAGTGCAGGGATGTGCGTGCGTGTGTATACGTAGCAAGGCGAGGTGCAAATATCCTCCCAGCCAGATCATCTCTTGCACAACTCTTGACTCTGCACAGCCTGGATGACCTTTTGTTTTTTTGTCAGCTGCTCCTCTCCAAGCATGCCTCTAGAGCAGAGCTTCTGAAGAGCCGTTCCCTCCTGTGCATCTCCCTGAAAACAGCGCTCCCAAGAAGAGGTGGTCGCCAGCAGCATGGTGGGGGTGACAGCAATGAGGACATGGATTGAGCCAGTAGTCGCAGGTTCTCAAGTGGCCAGTGCCTTCTACGACACGGCGCTGCTGCTGGTGGTGAAGAACTACTACAACCAGACCAACACCACCGCTCCCTCCCATGCACTGGAAGATGCTCAGCAGAAGGCTGTCTCTAATTTTTATATCATCTACAACCTAGTCCTGGGCCTGAGCCCACTGGTGTCAGCCTATGGCTTGTCCAAGCTAGGGGACAGGATTCACCGGAAGATTCCCATCTGCTTCCCTCTTCTTGGCTACTTGGGCTCCAAAACTCTCCTGCTCCTCCTGATCCTTCTGGGCTGGCCGATCGAGGTGATGTACGGGGCTGCTGCCTTCAACGGGCTGACGGGCGGTTTCACCACTCTCTGGGCAGGTGTCATGGCTCTGGGATCCCTGGGCTCTTCCGAAAGCAGGAGGTCTCTGCGCCTTATCATTATTGAGCTGGTGTATGGCCTCGCTGGCTTTCTAGGAAGCATGGCGTCTGGCTACCTATTTGTTGGCTTCAGTGACCGCTATCGAGAGGGCACTGTGCTGGTGAGCTGCAGCATTGCTTGCTATGCTTTCTGCCTCCTCTACAGTGTTTTTGTCCTGACAGTCCCTAAGCCAGCAACTTCCTGCCCAGCCAAAGCCAAGACTGCAGAGGAGGTGGGCAGCAAGCTACCGGCCCACAAAGAAGCAGCAGCAGCAGGGAGTTCCCAACCTTCGGAGAGCACCACCTCCACTCCAGTATCCCCCTCAAAACTCATCATCATCATGCTGTTTGTGGCAGCAATCCTCTATGACCTTGCCGTGGTTGGTGCAATGAACGTACTCCCGCTCTTCTTGCTCAGGGAGCCTTTAAGTTGGAATGCTGTAGAGATTGGCCATGGCAATGCTGCTGGGTATGTGATCTTCATCACCAGCTTCCTAGGGGTATTTGTGTTCTCCAAATACCTGAGGGACATTACCATGATCATAATCGGAGTGATATCCTTCAGCGCTGGCAGCCTCGTCATGGCTTTTGTGCGGTGGACGTTCCTGTTCTACATCGGTGAGTCAAACGGCCGCTCACGCGAGTGACTGCACCCTGAGAAAGGGGCTGGGGTGTTTCAGTGCCAGGAGAAGGGCTTTTACTCTGCTTTACTGTGAGTTTCAGAGCAGGGAGCTCGGCAGACCATCAAAGTAGTGATTCCCAGGTGGGCCTCATTATCATTCCCCTCTCCCCACATCTCACCTTGTACCCTTACACTCGGCACCCTACAATATCCAGAGGAGGCATACACTCCTGCCAAGGCTTAGTTTAAGGCTGGTTGACTTGGTCATAGCCAGGATCTGAGGAGGGGAACAATGCTCATGCCGCAGGGGCGTGGGAGCTGTTGCTGGCTACCCGTACTAGTCAGACCACATCGCTGCATTAATGGGAAGCACTTGCTCTGTGTAAGGTAAGGTTTAAGCTGCAACAGAAACACGTTGGCAAAGGTTTCCTGTTAAGCGAACATCTTAAGATGTGATTTATTTTGTTACATGAAGGCATTTGTGGTCGATGAGAAACTGAATAGTGAAACATTGGAGCTGCTTTAGCAATTAAAATATCATGAGGATGTAGGGTACAAATCTTACACTATGTATAAATGACCAAGGCACAGGTAACACCAGAAGGGGCAGCATCCCACAGCAAAGGAAAGGCAAGTTTATTGTTGGGAGGTGGCCTCCACGGGAACGCAAAAAACAAAACCCAAAACTGCATCCATGCATCCATTGTGGCAGTGAGATGGATGATTCATATCTGACAAACCGAGTATCGTGTGTTGCATGGCTTTGAGGTTTTGCTTCTGAAAGTGAGAAAAAGATGTAAGAGAAATGGCCTGAGGTGATTTTTCTGTCTGCCCCTACAGGGAATAAGAAATTGAAAATCAAACAAAGTTATTCTAAAGGGAAAGACGGTAGGGTGTTATATTTGTGTAGTAAGCCAAACATTGAGTGAAATTTTTAAGAGATTTTGTTTGTTAGGCAATCGGGCTGGGCAACAAAAGATATAAAATTAAAATATGCTTGTTTAATATTAAGTCCATCATGAATGCATGCTGCTACACAGTGTGAAGGATGCTTATTCCCCACATTGCAGAAACACCTGGGTGCACTAGAGATGGATCAAGTCTTCACTGAGGTTGGTTGTGCTGACAGGAAGATAATTCTAGCTCCCTAGAAGTTTCCATACTAAAGAAAGCCTAAAATAGTGCAAGCCAAAAGCACCAAGATAGGAAATAGCTATAGTGTTACGAAGGTGCTGTTCCTGTCAAGACCATGTAGTGTGCTCACTCTGCCAGTTAGACTCAAATCATCAGCCTCACTCTCTCAAAGGACAGTGCTATATTCCATCTACACTGGAATCTCAGGCTGAGACCAAGAGACCACATTGGGTTTGGGAAGAGTACCTCTGCTTTGCAAGCGGGAGCAGTAGGTGGCTTATCCACCATCACTTGGATGGACTGAGCACCTACATTCCTACCAAAGATTTGTACTTCTTTCTGGTACTCAATGGACAAGAAAATGTGAAACAAAGGTCCTGCCGGTCCTGCCCAAGCCAGAGACACGTAGTCTTCAAAAGCAGTGGTTGTTGTTTTGGGAGATAAGGAGCAGGTATTGATGATAACTACATATTCCTTGCATTGCAGCACGGGCAGTGATGCTCTTTGCCCTCATCCCCTTACCAACCATCAGGTCCATGTTATCCAAGCATGTTGAAGGATCATCCTATGGTAAGTATTTTGGTTACCTTACTGACCAAAAAACCCTCAAATCCCTTCATTCAGCCTAAGGTACAAAAAGAAAGGTAAATTATTGCTGCAATCTGTGCTTTGCGTAACAAAACCAGAACAGCTAGTACCACAAATGGGAAGGGAGGAGCAGAGAAACTAGCCGGACAAGATTGTCACATCCGAACTTCTCCTTGTTTGCATCATCATTTATCCACAAAATTTTCAGCATTTCAGCATTTCAAGTGCTTCAAAAGACTACTATCAGCGTGCAGCTGAAAGGCAGGGAAAATATCTGAGGTACTGCTCAAAACACAGTGCTCCGGGGAAAACCAAGAGAAGCAAGACGGGTTGAAGCACTGAGAAAGACCGTTTATATTTGGCTTCTTTTGCTTCCAGTTTTGGAAAGGATGGATTTCTTTCATCTTTTTTCACTTGTACTCTGTAAATATGTCTCCAGGTCTTACCTGGCGATTTGTTCCTCTCAGACCATGATATAACTAACAAGGGATAATTGCATAAAAATTGGCCCTTTTTGGAAAGCAGGACCAGAAATTATTTTCTATTAAAATTTGTATTAGAAAATAGTAAAATATATGTATTTTAAAACAACGTATTGAAGGCTTCTGGTTTTACCTCAGTGAGCTGGATTTAGGCACAACAGACAGGACCGACCATGCATTCAAACAGCACCTCAGGCCCACGGCTGCTCGAGCCTCCTCCAAACATGTTCCCACAGCCGTCCTTTGCATCCTTTTCCCTCCCGCCATATGAACACAACACCGCTCTGTCACCAGTTCACTCCTACTGCTCGTGCTCCTCAACATGCTCTGTAGCAAACTCACTTACTTAATGTTGCCTTTAACCTCCACCATGAGCCATACAAGGCTGTGCCTGATTACAGCGGCAGACCGGCTCTCGAGCAGGACCACGCAGCAGAGCAGCCGTCGCCTCCTGGTAGCAGCCTTGTCTCCTTCAGTGGTGGCCGCTGGTGCTGTGCATCTAGAGAGGGCTGCCAGGGCAGTAAGCTCAGCGAACGACCATGACCTCGCTCCTGGTTTGCACACCCCGGCAGGGCTGGGTTGCTTCCCCTTCCCCCGTTCACCATGGCAGAAACAGAAGGGTGCACTTCAGCAAAAACGCTGGTTCAAATAGGATTCAGTTTCTGCCTTTCCTCCACCCTAATCATCACACATGTCACACGCACCACCCGATTTCCGACATTATTTTAACCCAGGGGACCACTCGTCTGGCCTAGGGCAGAAGCAGACCCTGACTAACGTCTCTCCCGTCCTGAAGATGTTAGCCCAGGACTACCTTGCTACATCCTATGGAAAGGAGCACTTACTGCCCAGTCTAGTGCTGCTTTTCCAAGCAGCTACCTCAACATCTAGACCGTTTAAACAGACAGTTTTCTCATTTGGTCTTGTCCTATGCCTGAAAGAAGGAAAACTCATTTAATTCTGGTCCAGAACGGCAGTAGGTGCAAGCTCATGCCGTCTGGCACTTGTGACGCAACGACCACATCGCTCTTCCACACAGCGGTGGTCCTGAATTCTGCAGGGAGGTACCACAGCTGGTTTTTTTTCTCCCCAGAACTAAACTATGTTCTTGTTTTACAGGTAAAGTGTTTGTCCTGCTGCAGTTGTCTTTAGTCACCACGGGAGTAGTGACATCCACACTCTACAACAAAATCTATCAAAACACACTGAACTGGTACAGCGGCTTCTGTTTCATTTTGTCTTTTCTAGTTGGCTGCCTGACTCTCCTCCCTTTAAGGTAAGGAATAGGAAGGGGTTTTGACCAAAAGGACATGCTGTATTTTTTCCATGCTTCTTCATTCTAGGTCTACAGTGTACAATACAGATGGGAAAAAAAAAATAATAATAAAGAAGGAATTTAAAAAGAAAAAAAATTTGGAAAAAGAAACAAAAATTTCACAGAAGTGAGCTGACAAATACCAAGGAGATTCAAGGAAAGAAACTTGCAAGTGATCTAGCCAATGTTTTTAATCTTCTTTTTGTTTAACGTAACATGAATTGCTGTAGGAGGAATACCTGGCAGAGTTTAAGAGCTGATAATCCCAGGGGATAAAGCCTTCACATAAATTTAGTGCTTGATATTGCAAAAATAGTAGTAAGTAGACTGAGTGAATGAGCCTACACAAAGTAAAGCATTTTTTAAAAAAATCCATTGCAGGTTACTTACTCATTGTGATAGGAAAAGAATAACCTGAGTCTCCCTCAGGTGTTCCTTTCAAAGAGAAACCATTACCACACAGTGAAGGAAATAGCTACTTTTCTGATCCAGTGAATTTGCCCAACTGTACTGCTACAGAGCGACTGAGAAGTACAATTTTAAGAACAAGCTTTAGGCAGAAAACCAGCTTAATTGGGAGAGAGCTGAAACAGCATCCCCGTCTATTCTTACAAAATTTTTGATGGATCTCCCTCCAATTCTCACCTTGCCCGTTGTCCCCTCCCCAAGACCCTCGAGCTTGTTGCGTTACTAGAAACAGCAAGACTTCCAGTATGAAATTAAATTTGAATTGTGATAATATCACTATTTAACCGCCGCGACAATATTTTCATTCAGATATAAGGCAGGTACTGACTGGACAGGCTAACATCTGATCCCAGGCAAAACTCTTGCCAAGTTTTGCTGTAATTTAAAAAAAAAAAAAAAAAAAAAATAGAAAGCCTAAAGGCACCATGTGCACTGACTTCAGTGTTACCACTTGGATAGCAAGAAAAAGCAACTCTAAGGAAAGTTCCTAGACCATCAGCTCTGCCTCCTCCAGAGCACCGAAGGCTTTCTGGGCTCGTGAAACACATTTGACCCCTGGTGCCAGCAGGACTACTTCATACCCATCATTACCCTGGCTCTGCTTTCCTCATGTTTTCCAGACACAAGAGTGACTCGTCTCTTACGCACACCCCTGCTGTTTTAACAGCAAGTCATTGCTAACTACTCAACTGCTTTTTAACATGTTCTTCAAACAGAAGTTAGCATCATCAGCAGCACAAACACAGGGATTTAGGACTTAGAGTCTGGAAGATGAAAAATGATGCCCGTGTCATTGCTTGTACTCAAGAGTAAGTTACAGGGGGGCTGGTAGATCCTCCAGAGGAATCACATGAGCACTCAGCCAGCTCTAGACAGCCCGGCAAAGTTTAAGCTAAAGAACTGGTGGGGGAAAAAGCAAACTGTAGTTTTATGAAGTAGCTTGCTGGCTCTCATGCAACTGCATTGTTATTGTTCTTTACAGCATTGTGGCCATCAAACAACGTTCGACCACCGGCTCCCTTCAGATTCTGACCGAATGACAGAGGCTGTACCTGCTAAAGCATCTTTTGGTCTTCATCAACTCTCTGAGCTACCAAAGTGGACAGTTTGCCGACCATTAGCCCCTGCAGTTACCATCATTAGAGGAAGCATCTCATTTATGCTTCTGCTTCACAGCGTGCCATGGCCTCGCAGCCACTGAGCTCACCCAGGACAAAGAAGCTTGCCTTGTTATTTCTGCAGTACATCATCTCGCAGAGCATGTGCATTGGCTATTGCCCACCAGCAGTCTTCAAAGCATTTTGCTTCCCTGCTAGGCTGGTTAGCAATAGCGCAGAGTGGCAAGAACAGGGTAGAAATGAAAAGGGCATTTCTAGATACATAATTCACTGCGAAAGGGGAAAGCAGAGGATCCGTTTCCCATTAGTTCCTTCTTGTCTGTTCATTCAGAAACCTCAGCTCAGTTCTGTGACTTTGGCTGATGAAGCAGGGGTCCACAAGCCGCCTGTGCATGGTTGCTGTCAGGACACACATGTTCTCCGAGTGGTGCAGAAGTTGTGTCAACCCAGCTGATCAATATTATGTAAAAGTCCACTAAATACAGAAATACCACCATAAAAAAAAAAAAAAAAGTAAGATTAAGACACTTCTTGTAATCCCTACAATAAAACACTCCTGAACAGATGTTCACGCCCCTGACTTCTGGGAGATTGTCCCACTGTCCCCAGAGAGTGCTTTAAGAGAGCTCATGGAAGGACACCTATGACTCAGGAGCCAATACCGGCATTTCAACTCACACCACCAGGATGTACTCCTCTTGTAACAGGTTAAGAACAGGTAAGTGCAGCAGATGACTCCTATGGGCTTTACAGAGGCGTAGGGATACTGATGCCAGGTAACAGTCACCCTGTTACTCCCAGCTTTATGCTGGGTGAAACCCCTACCTCATACAAGACAGCAAGTGGCATGAGGTGTTGCCAGCAAAATCCGAACATGATTCAGAAGACTGGCATGCCCCAGAGGGATCAGGGCTTAAATTGTGTCTACTTACATGCTAATTGAATTAACAAGGATTAAGTGGCTTCCAAGCTCCTGGACTAAGTATAAGGAAGTTAAAAGCCCTTCAGTAACTGGAATAATCTGAAGGCAAATCAGGCAGCTTCAGTTCGAGCCAGAGATGCAGCAAGCAGAAGTTGGCTACTGACCGTGCTACCCCTTACTCTGAGGAAGTTCCTGCTATGCGTTCTCCTTACACACACACACTTGCAACTTTTCCTCAGCTCCAAGCTTCACTTTCAAGTAATAACAGACATACAACAGCAACAGACAGATGACTTACAGTTAAATCAGCAGTGGAACAAGATTTTAAGGGAAGGGTACTTCTGCAGTAAGATAGTGACAGCCCAGTAAAATAAGCACACGCATCATTTCAACGGCGAAGGCTGCAAAAAACAAAACTTTATATTCTAGGTAAAGGAGTCATCTTTTAATACATTTATTGGTCCATTCCATTAAATTAATTGAGGTAAACAAACGGTGCATTTTAAAAAAATGTACACACTAATAGAGAATTACAAACAGTTTTACCTCAAAGTGTTTTTTCTCCATCAATACTAGTTCCATAGTAAACAATGCACAAAGTATATTTATACAGAGATATATGAAACGGTATAGAAACATGCCAGCACCAGAAGGCAAGACAACATTTCATAGCCTGCGTGTCTGAACAAGAGCAGAGTTGCCAGATTTGGTCGAGTGCAGGAAACAAAAGCCTCCTTCCCATTTTTTACATTGTTTACTAGCTAATTCACACAGAGACAAGTCTTTTCACAGCTTTCATTTTGGTTCTTAATGGTATGAACAGTGACTCCAGTTCCGGTGAGTGGGTTTACAAAGGTTGAAAGCGGAAAAGTCTGGGCAATGAGCCAGCACCGTTTCGGTCCCCAGTACTGACACCTTCTACAAGGAGGGGGATGAGACCCACCTCT
This sequence comes from Vanellus vanellus, assembly GCF_965231255.1. Classification (NCBI taxonomy): domain Eukaryota; kingdom Metazoa; phylum Chordata; class Aves; order Charadriiformes; family Charadriidae; genus Vanellus; species Vanellus vanellus. The sequence goes on from NC_138908.1 coordinate 10,431,619, forward strand.
GCACGCAGCCAGCTTGCCTTCACCCGCATGGCCCAGCTCTCCAAACCTGAAGGAGGGACAGAGGGATGCAGGCACAGAGGAAGAGAGAACAAGGACGGTGCTGCTTTATTTTCACATACTGAAGACAAAAGCCCTTTGCCTGTTTGCTAGTGTAAGACTATCCCTCTGCAACCTGCCTGCCTGCGGCCCCAACCCTGCTGCTTGACCTGAAGGTACAGATACACATCCCAGCAGCAGGGTTAAGGAAACGGTTTAGCTTCAAAGTCTAGAGTACCGAGGTCTTCAGAGTAGTCTAGGACAGCAACTAGGCCTGCAGTGATTTAGCATGCCACTTACAGAAGGGTGTTCTACTTACGCCTTTTTGGAAAGTGCATTATTTTCTGCATAAGTACTGTGCCTTAGCCATCAACCTTAAAACTAGCCCAGTTCATTACTGAGTACTTGTACAAGTCAGATACCCCAGAAAGATTCCAAAGTGCTAAGCATAGAATTAAGCGTTGCCATTTCATTCTGTAAAATTGGTTAAACAGCACTCCCAAAAAGTTTAAAATGCAACATTTACACTGCCAGGCGGCTAGTTTATTCCTGTGATCCCCAGTTTTACTTTACAAAAAAAAAAAAAAAAAAAATTCTGACAAGTAGTAGCAAGTTCCCTATCTTAAAAAAGACCCCATTTTCCCTATTTATTGGTTGTTGTAGTAAAAGTTAATATACCAAGGGAAAGACTGCTCTACGTTCAGAATTTAAGAAGGCTGAACATATAATGAGCTAGTTTAGCCTATGCAATTTTGCCCAGTGGTTAGCAGCACCAGGATTTTAAACAGTCTGCAATATTAATCATACTCAATTAAATTGTGCAAGTTTTAACAAAAGGATGGCTCCTGTTAAAACACTGAACAGTCCCTGGTGGGCTAGGAGGGAATTCTTGTGTAACTTGGCATATGCAGGACCGACACCTGAAGCAATATGTATCACGAACAGGCTACGCAGAGCCACTGCTGCAAGGCTACCTCACAGCACCTCTGCAGGACCACCTCTGTCACTCATACTTTGCAGATGTTTCTTTCTACCACTTACCCCACTACTTTATGCTTAGCACAAGTGTCAGCGTGACAAAAATCCAAGTAGACTTCAGTGAAGAATCCATAGTTTATTCTTTGATACAACTCACATCAGAAGAGCTCGTGTCTTTAGGGCTACCTTTTCATTTTTCAATGGATACCTGAAAAAGCCATGATGTTTCAACATCTGTTTATTGCCAAGAGTCAGAACCTGGTAAGGATACATACGAACAATGCACGGTTTATTTACCGAGCATGAAAACAAGATCTCAGTGCTTGCTTTATTGTGCTGGTGCCAGTTCAGAGAAGAAACAAACATCCCAGAAATTACACAGAAGTAACCAGGACAGCAGTGAATTATGCATCCTCTGAGAAAGAACTTGGTCTGGCTATGGATTACAAGGAAAATTGGGCTAATTCAAGGATTGTTGAAGGACCCACACGTTACGTAGGTTCATAGAAAGGGTGCAACTACTTTTGATATCATTTTAGTGCATGTGCAGAGGGTGACGGTAAATGACTGAACACTCATGAAGTTACTCAAAGATCAATCTCCTGCACTACTCCTGCTTCCCTTTACCAACACCTTTTACTTTTCACACTTAAGGTTCAGGCCATCCAAAGGAAAGACTCCTACCCGGTAAGGATTACAGGATAACATGTCAGAGTTTCACTAACAATTCAAATCTCAGCCTCCCACTGACAGCAGTTAAGTAAGTGCTCTCTTTACAGGCATTACTTAGTCTTCCATTATTTTGTAGTTCTCCGGTTTGGCACTGCTGCCCTGAAGCTCACAGTCAGGATCCTTCCCACACCTCACAGCCTCTCCCACAGTTAACTAGAGATTTACAACAGCTCTTTATAAAGACACTTCTGCATAGCCCGTAGCAGCTGAGAGACCCACCACTACACACCCTTACACTGCAGCAATGCTTGCAGAGGATGATTCTCTTGAATGTTAAGTTCTGCTTCCCTTAAGAGGTTTTGGTGTTCCAGACCATATAAGAAATCCTATTAGTGGCCACAGCCTGAGGTACGTGTTCCAACCTCTCCTCCAAATAACTTGCAGGTGTCAGAGTCACATACTCCAACAGGGAACTGCAAAACACGCCTGCCTTTCAACAGCTTAGCCAGAAAGGGATTTATCTGAAATCAAAACATGCTTTTGTTGAGGACTAGTTTAAAAAACCATGCTGCAAAATCAGTGGCATCAGACTAAAGAAAATCTAAGCTGATCTTCAACAGCTCCAGCCTTAACAGTTACATGTTGATCTGTACTTCACTTGGTACTCCCCACTGTCCATTCTGCTTCTCACAAGCAGCTGTGATGTCAATTGCTGAATTCCCCAGAACAAACACCCACTTCAGTGTGACATAAAACTAAGAGGGAACAGGACCTCGGTGTTGTAAGGCATCAGACCAAACCTACTGACCTATAGGAAAACACCCACCATCCTTTCAAATCATCTTGCACTTTTTTTTTGGTAAGGTGAAGAGAAGAATGTCCAAATATTAGTGCAAATTACATTTTGCTTGACTCCCAGTGATGTTGCAGAGTCAAATACAAAATTCCATTTACCACACAGGAACCAGCTCAAAAGAGCATGTTGATCTCTGTGAGAAATAGGGAAGACTGTAACCCTGAAGGTCCTGCTGTTGAATGTTAGGAAAGTGCTTATTTTAGAAGGGAAAAACTGAAGAAAACACTTGATTACTGCTTCAAGATGATCCCCTTAAGCACTCCCCTTGCACAAGAGTAGTTTGTCATTCCAGACCTAACAGCACCTTAAGCCAGAGTTCTCATCTACCCCAAATAAGTGTACATTAATAAACTGTGAGCTTAAACCAAAAAGCAGTTTGTGTAGTACCACAGAGCTGTCAACGGAGGCTGAGTCAAAAAGGAAGACCTCTTAAAAATATCTTAAACTTGACTTTTGCACCCAGAGAGCATCATCTCATTAGGCTGACAGCTACCACATTGCTGCAATAACTCATCTTGATAGCTGCTATAAAGCCACCAAGCTTTAGGTGGGGCTTCAGGTATACCTGGTGTTTATGAAGCAATAAAGTCCAAGCCAGAGTGGTACCCAGTAGGTCAACACAGGAGAACACAGAAGTTGCACATACTCAATTACTGCTCAGATTCTTTGCAAGAATATTGTCAGAGATCAAGTAATCATTCAAGTTTAGCAGTAAGTGCTCAGAGTTATTTATTCACCCAAATCCCAATATTACACTGATATTAGCTCCAAACCTCCTCACTAAGGATGGTTAAGAAGGATTTATCTGCACGCTGTTAAACCAAGACTCTGGGACCCTAGGAATCACAGCAGCATTCCTAAGGCCATTAACACCAAGCAGGCATTTACTTGAGGTTGGACTGTGAGAGAAAGGGGAAAAAGAGGGACTTGCAGAAGCAGTTGCATTTCTAAAGGCCAATAAAAGCTACTAAGAAAATAGATCTGTACCAAAAGTAGTCTTAAAAGACTTGCCGTGTGGTTCAGTAGAGATGGGTAGGAACGCTATGTGTAGCTGATAGAGTACTTATCTATGCCCACCAACCTGTTTAAGGCAAGTTTCACACACAATGATACTTGCTGTAAGCAAGCATTTGACACTTTTTTGGCTTTTGGGTGCTGGAAAAAAAAAAAACAAAACCCAACAACATGAGTTCTACCTTTACTACAGCAGGCACCTTAATTGACCAAGCCCAAAAGCGCCTCTAGTTCAGAAAAAAAAGTTTAAAGCATGGACCAAGAGAATTCTACCATGCAACTTCCAGAGCTAGCTTTAGAGAAAATACACTGAAGACTCACACTTTCTTCCACCATTCCCGTAAGCCTTGAAAGGCCGCTGTTCAACTTGCTCCTGCAGCTAGGCTGATTTTGATCCCCAAGTCAGTCACAAGTACACTTTAGCCAACTGACATTACTTCATAATCACCAAGGTAAACAAAGATACTCAGTATGAACCAACAGCATGCCACACTCACAAAAACCACAGTTCATGCTTGCCTCACAGGCTACCTGCAAGTGGTGTTGGTATGTTCTGTCTAGGACCAGCCCAACTCCCACACAGAAAAGTCTCCAGAAACCATTTTATCCAGAGAGAGCACATGGGCAGTAGCAAAACAGAAAATATTAATTTCCAGCCTTTCCCTGTCCACCCCAAAAAAGGATAAGGGTTGGTTAGAGTGTACTGCATCATAGGAATATTTTTTTTTTTTTTTAGCAAACAAAACAGAATGGTAATAAAGATGTCATTTGGCACCTTGCAGTAGAGTTTTATTTTCATCTTTTTAGTGTTCCACTCATCAGTTCCTTCCAGACTAAAGAGGTAAGTTTTATCAAGATCCCCGTGCACTTTCACTATGAACCCCCAATCACTCCATAGGATAAAGAAGGAACCATTCAAGATAACTCAAAAAGATGAAACATACCCCAGTTTAAACACCGAAAGTGAGGAAAAAAAATTCAAATAGTTTTCAGAGCGTCTGTTCCAGCCTAAGTACAGCTGGCATTTCAGTTAACTTGACAAAAGGAGTCCTTCATACAGTTCCAGTATGTCTAGTGGTACTGAGCATAGAAGTGCTAGACTGTCCATGAAGGTACTTCTTATTTGGTCTCCGGCTTGTCTTGCAATAGTGGTATAATTGACTCCCACGCCGTAAGGCACTGAAGAAAGAAGTAAAGATTAAAAAAAAATTGAATTGTACATCAGTTCTTGCAACTTTTGACCAACCCTTCCAGACCAACAGAATCCAAGTTCAGAATGGCTAGCCAGGTGTCTATAGATTATTATAGAAGGGGAAAAAAACCCAAACAAACAAAAAAACCAAACAAACCCACAAACCACCAAAACTAGAATCTCTAACAGCAATAAAGTGTTCAGAAATAATAGCTGCAGTTTCCAAAACAAAGAAAACAAATTAAAGCTTTCCAAAGTCATCAGCTGTCCCAAGCTATTAAAAATCATCAGAATACCCAGTATTTTCAAATATCAAGATAGATTCTTCCAAACTGAATAACACCACAGCTTTCAGCTAGGCAGACAAACTGTTTCTAGTAGAAATTTACATCTTTGTGGTGTGAGCGTGGGAGAGGGCTGATGGGGACACAACAGCAGTTATTATAGACTACCTCCAGCAAACTTATTTGAAAAACCCATGCATTTAGGGAAGGTAGTTCAGAGGCACAGTGTACTTCAGTACACCTCTGGGACTCGACTCCACTGCACAACAAACTGGTAGCACCTAGTACAGTAAAATAAAAGGGAATCTAGCTTCTGGGTTATTAGAAAGTAACTCCAGGCTTTGGAGTCATTTCCCCAGACATGCACTTATTCCATTTCTTATGCTGTGCATCATCACCGTCTTTCAATCATGTACAGACCAGAAGTCAAGCTGGACATATATAGACCGTGGAATATATATTATTAAACACTGCAAATGGGCAAATTCATCACCAGCTCTTACATCCACAAGTCACTGCTGTCAAGCATCTTCCTTCTAATCTTGCTGATTGGACTGAAGGTGAATAGAGTATTTCTAGTTGTGTATCCTGAAGTGACTAGACACTTTCCCACCAAAAAGCTTCCTTGTTGCAGCTGAGAGCAAAACTAAGAGGTACAGATTTAACTGTCAATTGTAGGGGCGCTGCTGGACATTTGGTGGAGTCTTTAATCCCTCCCTCCACGGTAGTCTCAGAAGAGAGAAGAGGCCAGGGTGAAGGAAGTTCTGTGTGACTGGTTTTGAATTACTGACAAGACAGATATTGGCAGGGGCAAAGGAAGTGCATAATATTACATAGATACGTAACCTAGCAATGGAAGAAGTTTGTAAAGTATATGTGGAAAAAAGCAACAGGTAAGATTATTAAGTATGTCACCATGCATAAGCCTAGTAGTGTTTAATATACCAACCCCTGCTGCTCAGTAATTTGTTCAATTCAAGAATGCAAGACAGGCAAGCATCCAGGATGAAATGCTGTTGCAGGGCTGCCTTGCAAAAGACTTGGTCTCATGCAGATCACTTGAGCATGACCAGCAACTCAACAGATTACCCTAAGCTGCTGACAAAGAGCAGCTTCCGCAGCACTGGAGAACTGATTTATGTATCCAAGATTTTTTTCTTCACAGCAGCATGAAGATTTCCTGAAGAATTATCACCACCTCAGAGGAAAATGAACTGTTCTTTTTCCTACCAGTGTTCCAGCAGTGCCACTTACCTTCTCGTAGTACTGGATGTTTTTATCTGCCATCCCCATGAGTAGCTGCCTGAAGTCTTGTCTTTTGTTGTTCTGCCATCTCTCCATATCCGCTTTCAGGTCAGCATTGAAACACTCTACTCGGTCTTGACATTTCTCAACATCTGTGGGTACCTGCAGGAAAATAAATGAAGATTGAAACAGTCACTGAGACGGCTAGACTGCTGAATTAGCTCAAACCTTACTGAGCAAAGCTACAGAGGAAAGGGTAAGTAACAGCCATTACCCTGAATAAACTCAGTCATGGCTGCAGGGACAAAAAGCCCCAATGCTGTCTTACTGAGGAGGTGCGATTGCTTAATTTTCTCTGCTGTTTGAGGTGGTGGGCAGTTTTGCTTGTCTGTATCCATGCCAGAAATGGAGCCACACTGAGGAAGAGCTTGCTAGAGGCACTTGAAGAGGAAAGCCCTTTGGTGTGAGTGCTGTGTGCCTAGGCTCAGTTCCTAGTTCTCAAACTGAGTAGTTTGACTACAGCTCCAGAGCAACCTTTCTCTCCTCTTTCCCATTTACAGTTGCACTTGGCATTTCCCAATTTACACTAGTGTGTATGAAACAACAAACATTTAGGTTTGTCCAAAGAGCTGGACAAGAGACCTCAGTGTTTTCTTGACCGCAGTATACAAACAGCAGTGATCAACTATGGCTGCAGAATAAAATTCCCAAGCCTCTAGTTTTTAGCTTCCACTTTTAACCTTAAGGCTGCCTGAAAAAAATGTAAGTGCAAAGCACTGATGATCATAATGCAAAGAGAACTGGAAGCACTTCACCATGGATTGGCTCATGGGCCTTAGGGTTCAACACTGGACACATAGTCACACATAAGGAATGGGAGAAATCTTCAAGGACAGCCTACTGCAAGCCTAGGTAGAGATTTAAATGGATTACGACAGTAGTCCCCAGCCCAAGGTAGATACAGATTAAGCCAAAGAAGTTGGCGTTCCTCGCTTATGTTTTAACAAACGTCATGTATACCACCAGGCAACTGCAGGAACAATTTACAAATGTTTCCTCAAGCAGGAAAGCCATTAATAGCTTTCTCTCCCTTCTCTTTGTGTTGCATGGTCCACACAGATGGGAAGCCTATAAGGACATGCATGACCTCAGAAGACGAAAACCCTGAGCTCTAGCAGCAATGTGAGAAGTGAACTTCTGCTCTGGAATCTGTGACTTGCACAAAGGCAAAGGGCAGAAGAAATATTTGAAGAAATTTGTATTGTCTCCTCTCATACTTGATACTTTCAGGGAATTCCCTTTTTCTTTAAGGGGCATGAAGGAAGGAAGAGGAGGAACAAACTATGAAGCTTTTCATGGGTAACAATATAGGATGTCAGAGATATGCTACTACCTTTCAGTTTGGCAAGGTACACAATTTAGGCAGAAACACATCAACTATGGTTCTTCTCCAGGATGTGGATTGTCACCAATCACTGAAGTATTCCATTGACTAATACTCAAAGAAGGTCCTACATTTGTTCTCCAAGAAAGCTGTTTGAGACACAGGAAGCAATTCCTTCATACTCAAGGACTTTGAGTACCTCTTTTATTCACACAACTGGATTTACATTACAGCCAACTTGGGGGTTCATTAGCTACACACTTTCCCCACCCTCTCAGAGCACTACACTTCTGGCTACAGAATCCACTCTGCTACAACTCTGGACATGAAGTTCCCTCATAGGCTTTAGACAAGAACTACCAAGCCAGTGGCTGGAAGGATTAGAAGATGCTCCCTCCCCTCAAGGCAAGCATGCCTTGTATCATATTTATAAGTACTCTGCTATCTTAACGGGAAAGGCTAGGCTATCAAGAGAAAGAGACATGAAGTCTGGAAGCAAAACCACACAAGATTTCCCAATCCAATTAAGTTAGTTTCTAGGCACTCATCAGCTTCCTGCTTCTTCTGCCATGATCTGAAACCACAAGGAATCTGTAAAAAAAAACAAACGTCTGTTCTTTCTCACAGCTAATTCTCCTGCAGGTCAAGCTGAGAGGGAGGTATGTGTTTAGAGCTACAGGGACAACCCAGTGGTCAGCAAATGGGTCACGTATGCTCTAATTAAGGAACAACAGCAATGAACTCCAGCTAAGTCTCCACAGGCACCATGAAGGCAGTGTCTACGTATGCACTGGTCCTGCTCAGGAGTGTAAATACCCTTCCTTCCAACACTGCAGCTTCCCACAACAGAAGTTGCAACTTGGGAGCTCAAACAAAATTTTAAGTTAATTCACAGCATTTAAGGACTTTATGTCAAGTGCAAGGCTAATGAAAAGAGAGTTTATACTTCTAACATCACATTTGGACATAAGTTGAAACACCAATGCTGATGCTTTTATCTGCTCTTACCAGTGCAGATATTAGATACTAGCTAGCAACTAGGAACTGAGAAGAAAGACAACAGGACTTCAGGCGAAGTTGCTACTTTCTCACTGATGGCTGCACTCAGCTGACTTGAATAGCTCAAAAAAAAACCCAACCCCAAAACCAAGGGACAACTGGCTCAAACTGCAATACACTCCAGAAGGGCCCATCACTATTTTAGTAAGCTAATGTAAACTGAGAAGAGATGTATATGCAGGCAAGAACTGAGCATAAAACTATATAATGAGATGACCAGATTCCTGAATATATGATACGAAATTCTGCACCTACATCTATTCATCTTCACATAATTCTTGGAGATACCAGAGTAAAAGTATGCCTCACATCTAGAATTTAGCATGGTCAAGCACGGATGGCATTACTTGCACCGTAAGCATGTCCACTTTTTAAAAACTCCTCTACAGCATCATTACCAAATAACAAATGGTCCTGAAGCACAACAAATCCAACATCTATTAGGCAACTAATCTCTCTGTATGCTATTTCTGCCTTTCTAGTTCTCTGGAAACATATACTGTTACAAGCCTTTTTTTTTTCCCCCCCTGTAAATACATACAGTCAACTTCTACTTCAAGTTCTGCACTGCCATATTTAATGCTCCCATAGATCAGCACACTGCAAAACCTCAAGGCAGACAGAATAAATTAGGTCACCAGAAATGGACTTCATCTCACCAAAAGGGAACAGTGCCTGGACTTCACTAAATTGGCTGGACTACAGCAAAACCAGCTCCAGCGTGGGTCAGAAATGGGTAAGAAGCAATTCACCACTGTACTTGTCAGAAACGCCACAGACTCCACGCTAATACTGTTATGCTAGTGTTAAAAAACCACACACACTATGCTTTTAGTGTAAACCTCAGCATTCTAAGCAGTACTTGCTGACATTTACAGTAGCCCTACAAGCCTTCTGCATTTATAGGCCACCAAGTTCTAAGCTGATCAGCTCAATGTGAGAATGACCTAATGACACTGACGGAGCTTTGTGAAGCCAATCTGATTACGTGCACAGCAAGCCCCAGAATGCCCTCCAGTGGAAGAGATTAACAAGTAATGATAGGCCCTTATTTCGTGATCCAAAAGTAGGCCTTTTTTTCCCCTGAAGTTTTGGGTGGTTTTTGTTTGGTTTTTTTTTTTTTTTTTTTTTTAACATAACCTGCCAAATCAGCTAAATATGCCAAAAAGAACACAAAAGCCATACACTGCATAACCCAGCTCATGATCATCCATCTACTTTTAGTTTCCAGCAAGTCATAGCCAGCAGACCTCACTGAATGGAAGATGCGCTGCTAGCCACTGCTCTGAGTTACCAACTCTTACAGATGAGGACATTCCCTCCAGGTGGAAAGGATGTGAAAAGCCTAAGCTAGAATTTTATCAACATGCAAGGAGTTCTATTAGTTTTTTCAACTTCACCTTGTAAATGACACATAAGACTTACGTAAGGAAAAAAGGTAAAAGGAGTTGCCAAAATATATGCTTATAGTCTGGAGAATAGACTTAAGTATTCAAAAAATTCTTAGCTATTGAAGTGCTGTGCTTTACACAATAACCCCACTGAGAGATGAGATGCAAAAGCCTTTTCGTAGGTGAGAGATTAGCAAAGTTCAGCAGTTCCAATGCATCAAGATCTTGATAGAGTCAAATGCCAAAAAACCTTAACTGGCTTGCTACATATGCTAGATCTAGTTCCCCCTATCCTACGTACAGCTTGTTAGAATACCTGCTTATATAAAGCTACACGAAGGAAGTAAGAGTACATACCACACCTGCCAGTCTTGGGGCAGGTGAAAGACCAAAATACAAGAGCACCACAAAATATCTAAGACACCACTATTTGTAGAGACACAGACACAAGGCCAGAAAAATACCCTATTGCAATTTTATGCTCTGTCCTCTTCAGCTTCTTAGATTAAAGACATTATGTGAATCTCCTTCCTGTAAGATTATTGCACAGTAGTTCTAATACTGGAGAGTTATCCATTAGTTAACACAAAGATGAAGGGAAACAAAAAAAAAAAAAAACCCAAGCAGAGGAGGGGAACAAAACCTGTTGTCACTGCTGGTTAAATTTGCAGTGATTTTAAGATAGGGCTCTTGCACGTTGCTTCAGGCAGAAAGCAGGTGGCAGCACAAGCACACCAGTTTACTTGAACTCAGCTAGCTGACGTACTGTTAAATCATCAGGGACTGCTGGTGATTTAGCAGTACGTCAGCCAGCTGCTGAGACTACCACTGCTACAGTCCATGTCACTAAACATTCCAAGTGATTGCTGGCTGTTGTTCATGTGTTACACGGGTCAGAGCCATCCTGCTCTCAATGGCAGGAGATCAGTAGTACAGAAGTTGCTAGACAGGTTATATATGTTCATACCCAGGTCTTTATTTTGCACCACCTTGCCAACAACAAAATTCTGTTCTGCCAGAAATTGCTTATACTGCAAAGAAGCTGACAGACCCAGACAAAGCAAGTTCTGTTTCTCAATTCTTCTTGGGAAGTAATATAAGAGCAAGCTGGTTCTGTACAGTAGTTTGAAGTGCTAACCTTTGGACGGTCCTCTTTCTTCAAGGCTACTGCTTCCAGTTTTGCTTCATACTCAGCTTGAACTTGGTCTCTCTTCTTCAACACATTCTGTGGGCAAGAGAAGAGACAGTTGTGAGAGGGATTCTCTTATTCCTTCCCTCCCTGGCCTGCAAGAAACTCCAAAGTGATACATCTTAAGTGCTAACTCAGTCCAGAGTCAGATTTTCAGCCTTGATTTGTCCTATTTTACAGTATTTAGAGAGTAACTTTTAAAAACAAAGACCACTTGCTCTCCAGCAGCTGGTAGGGTCAGATAAAATTCAACTTTGGGAGAAGCTGGAGGCATGCAAGATAGAAGCTGTCATGCAACCATACATATAACCCTAAGTAAATTCAATTAATCGGTTCACCTATTATTCGCATGAAAAGGATATAAACAAAAGCATCAAAGCTGCCAAGGACTAGCGCAAGGCTTTTGATATCCTCAAGCAGCAGACAACAGCATGGGCAAAGAGACAGGAAGGCCACTACAGAAGTTATTACATCTCCCTTTTCACTTGCAAAGAGTCCTCAAAGTCCCTTATAGCAAGCTGTTACATTCTCACGTTAGAACAAAAGAAAGCTTTGCTTTTAGATCAGTTTGGGGGGTTTGGTTGTTGGGTTTAATTAAAAAAAATAAAGTTATGAAAAGCACAATTTACGTGAGGGAGTTTCACAAGCAGTAAACATTTCATTGACAGAGTATTCTCAGCATAGAAAGCAAAAGATGCTACTCTTATCTTGTACTACGTCCATAAGGTTATTTGTAATTGTGCTACTGACTCTACTGACGTTATACTACAGTCTTATAATTTAAAAGCCAACCACAGAAATTAGTCTTTTTAAGAATATACTACTAAAAAATAAGCAGTTCCGTGTCTGCAAGAGTGGGCAACTTACTTCAGTCTTCACAAAGAAACAACTAGCAATTTTTTATAACTCAGTTGATGCAAAGTTATTATTAAAAATGCTCAGAGGGAAGTCAGCCAACACTTACTGCTGAGGCACCTGTAAATTTGAACTTCTCTTGCAGCCCACTTGACCAGTTCATGCTTTGAGTCTTCCCTTCTGCCACCCAGAAGGAATTACCCCATTAGGACAAAAGGAGGTAACTAATAATTTTAACCATTTCAGACAAGGCTTGTAAAGCAGGACTAGTCACATGCACCGCTGTCTAAAGAAATATCTGTTTAAAAGAGCAGTTCTCAGAGCTCCAAGAGCCAGCCTAGCCAAGATCTGTTTCCTAATTAAAGATGTACAAACCCTGTATCTACTAATCATCATCTTCCCCGTCCTCCCTCTCAAGTCAAGGGAAGTTCACCAGTGCAGTTGCTCTAGAGTAGGGATAGGAGACGTTGCAATCAATAATCTTGCAAACCTCAGTCCATGAGAAATGGGAATGGCACCTCATCCTCAAAGTTGCTACTGGTTTATGCAAAAAAAAAAAAAAAAAAAAAAAAAAAAAAAGAGCAAAAAGGAAAAATTCACCTTCAACTGCTTAAGCCTCCCTTTTGTCCCCAAAGAGACACAAGCAAGCATGCCACTGGTCATGTTTGCTTGAAAAATCACAACCCTCCTGTTCCTTTGAGAACCTAAGCAACTATGTGGAATAGCCCGTAAGTGATTGAGGTTACCAATGCAACAAAAGCCTGAGAGATTTAACGGGTATTTCTACTTTGTATTGCCTCTTGAGCCTGGGTCAACTGAAATTTCTTCTCAGAAAAACAACCGCCTCCAGCAGTTGCATTCAGCCTTTAGGAGCCTGCAGTTGGTGCGGTACTGCTGGATCTGTACCAGGAGTAGCAAATGATTAACAGGTATCGGCAGACTAGATTCAAGGGGCAGGTGTCTTATTTCTCCTTAAGTGCTCAAGTCCATCCCCTATGGACCATTAACAATACGCTTCTGAATACAGCTTTAAGTAGCCATTAATGGCTGACCTGTAAGCGATGAGAGAAATATTGCCTTCCCTTTCACTTGCCGCATATGTGAAAGGAAGCGTTTCCTCTGGCACGTCCAGGGAATCTCTTCTCAGTTGGAGAATAATGCATTAATGCTTCAGCAGATCCTCTGAAAAGCTCTGTACCAAATATCCCCAGACTTACCACAGCCCATGCAATACTTATACTAGTTATGGCCTCAGACAGGAAAAAAAAATTAAAAAAAAAAAATTAAAAAAAAAGTTGGAAAAAAACAACAAACAGAAAAAAAAAACCACCCTACACACCACACTTCAGTTATTTGGGGACAGAACTAAACCACTAGTCCCTATACAAGCAAGGCTTAGTTTGCTTTCAGTGAGGCGGGTCCTTCTCCATTTTGTGTTTAGCTGAAACATTTCTCTTTGGCCCATATCTCTGAAGGAGCTTCAGGAGTTTGCCATCAGCCTCCTTTCTCAAAATGCAATCCTATGCCATTTGCACACCACACAGCTTCCTACTATGACGAGACCTCACAAGAGGATCCTGATTTACGGCACAGCTTTAGAGAGACAGCTATTCACGTGGTGCTTGCTTTAAACATGCATTAAAAGTAACGTGCTGGCACACCACTGGGGATCACATCATCCGATAAGCTTTTCTGGCAGTGTTAAGCACAGAGTTCATGTAACGTTTTAATATCATCACTGAATTATGTAGAGTGGAGCTCGTCCTCTGCACTTGCCTCTCTGGGGAGCACCGGCGTAGCACACAAAATGTGGTACCGCACATTTGCTCACAAGGGCCTCCCTGCACCAGGATTCGGGATGCCACCTGGCCATCTCATACGTGGCCTGTATTTTAAAAAAGGTCTTTCCTAGACACTACCAGCACACATTTTAACTCAAGCCCACAATGCCAGCCCCTCCCCACTTCTGCAAACCTCTCAGATGAACCCAGAGATAGGGCTTCCCTGGAGTCAGCCAGTATGTTTCAACCAGAATGACTGGGCTTTAAAGGCCTCCATACGTGCAGTTCCCTCAGGCCGTCCCTTCAGTTACAACAGTGCTCCTGAAGATGCTAATGTGAACATTCATCTCCAAAACAGTGAAGATAACCTGGCAGTTCTTACTCCGAGGACAGTCACCCGGTTAGTTTGCTCTACAAATCACGTTCCTATACCTGGGGCACAGTGTGCAACAGAGAAAGCTACCAACGTTGCACTGAACTCCCAGTGTCTAAAGACTTACCTTACATCACGTACCTTGTCCTGAAAGAGCAAAACCAACTCTAATTTCACAAGCAGGCCTCACGGCAGCTGATGAATAGGACTGTACTGCTAGTGAAGAGGACAGCCCTTTCAGCAGAAAGTCTCCTGCACCCCAAGAGTAGCCTCCTTTACAGTTACTCAGTTTTAGGCAGCCTGGGAAGACAGTTCTGTATCTGCTTACTGCAGAAAAAGCAATATACATTTTCTAGCATGAGAAAACTGCACTTGGTACGGCCTGAGACATTCCAAGTTTTGGTACTTGGGAGGGAAGGAATATAGGAACAGTCTGCCTTGGCTAGCAGTAGTTCTTATTCTTGATTTCCAGACAGAGTAAAGCTAATGAGATGCCCAAACTGGACACTAAGGACCATAACACTTATGTGCTATGAACTGCTATTTTGCAAGTGTGGTTTCTAGATCAAACCAGTCCCAAAACACAAATGTAATAATTATTTTCAGTCCGTTACCAGACAATAACTGACAGGAAGAGTGAATCCTTCAGGGCACTAGAAAGTCAAGTCAACAGCCTAAAAATTAGGTTAAAAAGCAAGGGTTTCTTCAGCTGAAGAGGTACTTCAGGCAGTTAAATGCCACTTACCACAGGGAGAGCAGCATTGAAGACTTGCAGCTAGACTACCGGTTGGCTTGGAGACTGCACTTAGTGTCTTTGCCATCATCTGCCAACAGCCCTTTTAGAATTTAGAATTAACTGCCTGAAGTACCTCTTCAGCTGAAGAAACCCTTGCTTTTTAGCTTAAAAAAATTCTTCCCCCGCTACATTTGTGAAAAGCACCTCTCTCAACTCAACTTGCTACTTCAGATGCCATCTCCAGTAGGCCGTGACATTTGTAGCACCAAAAGCCAGATGTTCTGGGCTAAAAGCTTTAACCCCTAGCCTCATGCTCTGTTTATTTATAAGTACACACAGACCCATCTTCCTACAGAATAAGGATAAATCTGAACACCCTGGGTCTAGGCTTCCAGCTACAGCTCAGGGTGTTCCAGCAATACTTGGGTGTTAGTATTCCTGTAAAGAAAACGGACCTCATTTATGCTAGAGTCAATACCATGACTACAAAAGCAAAGAGTCTACTCTAATTAGTGCAAAGCCTTCTGCAAGATACTTCAGTCAGGTAAGACGGGAGCCATACAACTAGCTATCTGAAGCTGAGAAAAGAACTCTGCAAGTGAGTGTTTCGATTCTCAGTTTGAGAAGTGTAGGATGACTAAGATTAAGCTGGAGAAGGACCACCATGTTCAGATGGTAGGTTTACAACAGGCTATTAAATCTGTAAAGAAGTGCATACCATAGCCTTGTTATGGTTGTTCCAAACGGAAAGTCCTCAGAAGGAATTTGTCTGTTCGTACCCTACAGAGGGACTGCTAATACATCATGTATGATGGCCATGTGGTGAAAAGTTCTAACAGCTGAACTAGAGTCCTTTGTTTTCAGTTTTCAATGCAGTTAACTCAGTGATTCTTTTCCCCAAGCAATGGGATTGGGTACCAACGCTCCTTAAATTCAAGAGAATAAAAACTGCAGGTTGTATTACTTCTGAACAAGCAGTACGATAGCAAGTTCTTAGAGAGAGTAACAGTCACAGAACATCGTTAAGCAGTTACTCCGTATGCAGAACCTAACAGAAATTTACAACAGGCACATCCTGCATAGGGTATGAGGACGAGAGAGGAAGCAGTGTCTGCCATTTGGATACGTGGTTCTAAAATAAGCTACCCAACCCTGCTACACATACAAGTGACAAAAGCTGCTAATGCTGCCTTTTCTGCAGGGCCAGACACTGACCCAGGAGTGAAGAGCTGAGCCATGACTGACTTTCTAACAATTCAGAGAGACCACGGTATGTCTCCTATAGAGTACCACCACCACTCCAGTGAAGGAGCAACTCTTCAACACTTTGTGTGCACCTTAGCATTACTGACCTCAGCTTGACTGACTAGCAGAGCAGTGAGATAATGCTATCCACGCAGTACCCTGCTACTAAACATACCTAGTTTTGTTTGATTATGAAAACATCATCCCAGCTAATGTATTATTTACTTCCCCACTTCTTGCACCACCAACACTTCTCGCTGTCACAAAGAATGAAATCGCTGATATATCATTCCATGCAAACACGATGACAGTGTCTTCTGCCACAGGGCTCTCTTTACCTTCATCGACTCCGAGTATAATATGTATTCCCTAAGCACAGGCAGGAAGTCTTCTGTCATGTCTTCACTAAGTTCTTCAAGAGCTGTGCAGCAGTTCCCAATACAGGCAGACACCCCTTCCAGTGGCTCTGATAGCTCAACCTCCAGCCCTCCCCAGGTTGAATAAACGGGGCCATATTCTCGTAGTTCCACCAAGTATTCTGCGAGAGGCAGATGGAAAAGTAGATTAACAGAACAAGAGCGAGGCACAAGGATCTGCTAACACTCATACCAAACAGGACAAACTATGCACCAAGCTTGGCAAACATTAATTCCTCCAGGAATCAAGTCTTGTGTTGCATTAGCATCTTGCTAGACAGAGCTCCATGGCTGCACAGATGACAGGTCCAAGTTACCCCCTGCTTAACTGACCATTCCTACAAACTTCCAATAAAGACACTTGCACCTGTGCAGTAACCAAAGTATTTTTCTTTTAATGTATGTAAAATTTGGGTCTGAAAAGGCTATCTTTGTCTAGGAATTCCATCTGCACTCTTCCAGATGGAATCTACAGGTTTTACCCCTCCCAAACGTCTTTCCAAAAATAAGTCCAGTAAGAAAGCAGGTTGGTATAACAAGAATGACTTAAAAAAAAATATTTGAGGAGTTGAGCTAAGATAAGATACTCTGTTAGGCTTTGGGCCTGTTTCAAATCTGCAATAGGCATTAGATTTTGTTCTGTGTGTGGCTCATTACAGGCCAGAATCATTAACACAAGTTGTCTTGGTCATGCCATCAACCAGAACAAGACACAGAGCACTCAGACTGAAGTATTATGATGGAGCACCTTGTGTCCTTACCCAACTGTTCCTTGATAATCCGTTGTGCTATTCTGTCAATAGTACCAAGCTTTAGAGAGAATGTGTCTAGATACTCCCCAATAGCTGCAAACTCCAGTGGACGACTTCTTAATTTGTAGCCTCCTGTGACATATTTGACAGACTCCCCCATCTTTGATAGCAGTGCCATTCCTTGCTTTTTGTAGGCATTAAGATCCTAGGAAGATAAAAAAAAAAAAACAATCAAGAGTTTAGAAATATTTCACTTGCACATTGAAGGATTAATACAGTGAAGGATACTTTCCAGTCAAGATCAAATCTTGTGAAGGCAAGAGATTACATGTGACATCGCATTGGACAAAATCTCACTTTGTACAAGTTGTACAGCTAAGCACATTTTCAAGACTACCTCTAGATGGAGATAAGCTATCCAGGAGAATGGTATGAAGTACGTTATAAATGAGTAACTGGTCCACCTTTGCATATGGCCAGACTTTCCCATATTCTTGTTCTGTCACCAGGGAAGTAGTCATATTAACAGCTCTGTTTCCACCAATACTGATCATGACATTGATCCACACATACTTTTAAGTCATAGCCCACAATACCAGTAATATGCAAATGCACCAGCTGGCACTGATGACCTAATACAGAGCTACATATTGCATGCCTGTTTGGTCAGCAGCCTCCTCACACCGGTTGTGGGGTCAGATAGGAGGCAGGGGAAGACTGTACATAGAAAAAGCACAGCATGGGAAGACTAGCACAGCTTCTCTGCCAGACAGATTGCAGTTCAGGCTGGGTCAGATGTAGCCGTGTTGCCTGCACAGAAAGCTTAAACCTCCTTGCCAATGCTTTTCACGTTTACATAAACAAACATTCAGACGACCTATGTTAACAAGGTTGGGTTACCTACAATCTTCAGGGGATTTCACCTTGACAGCATATCAGAAAAAAATGGTTTTAGTTTGCCAAAACACCATCCCTTTTGCATTTTACTCCTTCCAGCAGGGGTCCCTATTCAACATCTCGAAACAGGCTTAAGAGCTACAACTAGGTTATCCTATGCAGCCTGAGGAAGAGATGTTTTCAAACCAAGCAGACATGTACAGGTCAAGAATCAAGACATTATTACAGACTAGACTAAAAGCTTAAGTAAATAATACAACAGTAAGTAAAAAAATACAACAGCCATCTTCAAAACATGTATTACAGTATTCCTTCCAAGTACTTACACATAAGTCAAACGTAAATCTGATTAAGAAAACTTGACGTCTTAGCAGCTACTATAATTTTGACTCATGTTTGCATTTAAATGCAGTGACTCTTGCCTTCTCCCTGTCCTAAGCACTACTGCCTAAGCAGGCATCAGAAAAAGACCTTTTAACTCAAAATTATTTACTCACTCTCTCAAGCATTCTGGTGTGTTACTGGTCCAAACAGGGAACTCGAAGAAAGGCTGGTTTCTCTTTTTCAACCAGGAGGTGGTCTCATGACTTTCTGCAGTAACTAAATTCTGAAGTCCTATCCCACTGAACTGACACCTCACTGCTGCAACACAGCAAGTTCCAACACTAGAGACAGCCGAAGAACACGTGTCCTTTTCCCACAGGCTCCCTGGATGCTCTGTATTCTCAAGGCAAGCCCTGCCTGGGGCTGCAGATAAAGCTCTTGTCATTCCTTTTACAGGGGTGGGAGAAGACAGCTAAGCAGCTAAGAAAGTTGATCGTCATGCTTTGGCAGCTGAAAAGCAGAACAAAGCTATCTAATATTTAACTATCAAGGTGCTAAACAAATTCTGCACTTCTGGCTTGTTTCAGTGGTTAAGTTCACCACGGAGGGGAAATAAAAGGGAACTGGAGATTGAGTCTCACATTACCAGCAAGCGTAGCATGAGCCCGAAGCGAGCTCAAATTAAGTGTCACATTTGAGTGAGTGAGCATAATGTGACATTGGAAAGACGTGCTTTTACAGCTCTCTCACTTATCAGGTCAAACCTAAGCATGACTGTAGGTCCTCCTAGTCTTATTTAAAGCACAGTTCAAAAGACAGTTAAAGAAAATTGTACTGTTGCTGGATGAGTCACGCAGAAGATGAGCATGAAGTTGTTGACTGAGAACAAACAAAAATGAGGTCTTCATGCTTAGTTTTGAGGGCAACAAGTGCAACCAGTACAGAAGACACAGAGAAGAAAAAAGTCAAGAAATCTGCAACCTTTTGTACAAGAGAGATCTCTCGTTCTCCCCCACTTCCCTACTCCCCAAAAGAGGATTTTAAAATCTAGTTTTTTAACTTCTGAACCTCTCTTGCATCACAGGAGGATGTTCTAGACACAGGGATACAACACAAACAAGTCTTGAGAACTGAATTTGTAAATCTGCTGACCACCCCTCCCTTCAAGCAAAGGGAACCCATACAGTTGTCACGCACAGGGGTCTGTCACACACAGCGTTCAGGGTCCCCAACAACTCTGGTATTTTAGGAGTTCTGACCTGCACATGTAGTTTTATTAATGCCTTTTTACCTTCATTTCAAAAGAGACTGCAAAGGTGCCTGTTCTGCTGCCCCTGTCAATGACTGTGTGCGGAAGTTACTGGCTTACCTTGGCTGTGAGAAACACATTGAAGTGCTCATTAAAAGAAAGCACTGGGTGATCGGTTATTCTCTTCAAGAATTTGTCTAACGCTTTCCTCCTTGTCTCCACGAATTCTTCAGAAAAGCGATCGACAACACCCTTCACCACAAATTTCTCAGGAAGAGGCTGGCAGAGACAAGCAAAATGCACAAGATTAAAAAGACCAAAAACTTGCTTCTGGTATTTGGAACCATACAAAGCAATTAAACTCCAGTCTTAGCATGAACTGAAATGTTATGTTTGCTAACAGGAACCATACATCAGATGGGATGGCAAGCCCTGCTCTGAATTACCCTTTAGCTGGTCTAGCCTAAAGCTAGCAGTCCTACTGAGTGGTTTCAGCTGAGCCACACCATCGAAGCCCAGACAAGTACTCACACTAAGTACATCTAGCATAGCTCAGGGTGTTGCCCCCTACTGCTATCCATGTTCAAGCTCCAGCTCTAAAGGAGATGCCAGCAGAGCTGTGCACTATTCACCGCAGCAATGCGTGTACACACACACCCCCAATGTTGAAGCAAGGCTGCTCAGTCCAATGAAAGTCAGAAAATTTAACAATTCTACTTACTCTTCTGCGTTCCTCCCCCCCCGCCCCTTCTGAATAATTTAGAGCTCCTGGACAGGGCCCTTCTGTGGAGGGCTGATAGCACCACACTGAGCAAAGCCAGACGAGCCTGCTTGACATACCAAATGGTCAAGTAGTCCAGGCTGGAGCCTTCCTGAAGCACTTGCACACTTGGTCATCTATCATAGCCGACATTCCTGAGCACGTTTGTGTAAGTGACAAAAGTCTGCCAACATATTTACTCTTTCATCTTACTGCTATTTTGACTCCACCCATTCATCTCTGCAGTTCAGCTTAGCATGTAAGCCCAAGTCTCCCTGCAGACTTGCTAGTTCTGCAGTCCCTCCTCTTACACTTAGACTCCAGACTTCAAAGCACTGCTTCAGATGGAAGATAACTCTTTAAGCTTCAGCGTGGTTAGTCTCACCTCTACCATGAGATCTGCTTTTGTTCTCTCTGGACAGCATAGACTTTAAGATTAGTATCAGTTTTAAAATTGTGCTTTGCATTCTATTCTTGTGAAACACTCCACCCAGATAACCTGCTTGCTCTTAGGCTAGCAATGACAGCCATTTTCACCCAATTCAGGAATCAGAATTCTCCTCTGCAAAGAGTCATTGTCACCTGAAATCTGTGACAAAAGTAATCCAAAGGAAAAAAAAAACAAACAAACCACCTCTGTATGCATATGCCTTTCCCACCAACCCTAGCTGATGCAGGAGGTACATGAAGATTGCATCTCCTAGAAAAACCCAGTCAGCATGACTTAGCTGCAACACAGCTACATTTTGACCACTATATTTAGTTCTCATAACTTAAGACTTATCTTATTATGCCTAGCATTCAGGTCAGTCACTCTAGTTAAACCAGTGTAAGGTACACTCTAATTAGAATTCAGAAGACAATGCTTAGTGCAGCAGTCTTCAGGGAGGAAGGAACTCTTCCCTTGCTTTGTAAACTTTAGCAGGGACTCTATGAGGTCATCAATTCAGCACTGTATGCAGGAGGAAAAGTACAAGCTGGAGTTTAAAGAACCCTGGTTCAACCAAACACATGAAAACTGGCAGTGAATAATCACTAAAGTTTGAGCATTTGAGACCCACAGAAAGGTCCACCCCTATGACAGAGAATTCCGCCATTTGACCTGGTTTTACCTATAGCAGTAGTTACAGCCCTTTACATTTTAGGCCTTTTGAGGGACACCCAAAGTAATCAGTACACACAGCTAGCAACAGATATCCTGCTTTGACTGTGTGTTACTTATCTACCTTATTGTCTTCCAGCTTAATAGTCTACTCTTCCCTGCCGTGACTCGTGAGCAGAGATCACTGCAGCCAGAAACGGCTTCAATTATCCAAACATCACCATCCAGAGGCAAGATCCTTGGCCATGTTAGGCTTATCTTTCTAGTCTAGAGACAGATCTTGCAAACAACAGTAAAAATGCCCAGATCTGTCTCTAGACTAGAGAGCATCTGAGTAAGTCTCATATCATTTTTAAAAAAAAAAAAAGTAAAAATAAGTAACCAAAGAGATGAAAAGGAACCCATACCCAGTTTAGTCCAGGCTCCTAAGTGTAGTCTATCATGACTTGCTGCACTGAGAAGGCACATAATTTCTTACAGGAAGATTTTAGGGAGAGTCACTAAACAGAGATTAGGAAGACAACCCCTTTTCAGTATTTTGTTAGACAGAAGCCCTCCAGGGATTGCAGCATCTCCAGTTACAAATACAGATAACTCTTAGATTGGCTTCAAACATCCTTTCAGAATGCACTTGAGTCACAATGCACCTGAAACTGCCTTTAGCTTCTATTCCCCATCGACTTCTAGGCAATAAATACATAAAGCATTCAGCAGTCTCACCACCCATCCATACCACTGCATGGAGAAGATTAATAGAAAATTCCATAACTGCTAACTTGTGCACAAATAAAAGAGGGCAGCGCATCCTTATGCTTCCAGATTTTCTAGAACAGAGGCACTTAAGAGATTGCCTTGTTCTGCAGCCAGTTTCATGTCCAGTATTAGAACTACTTGTGCCAAATTTGCTGTTCTGTGCGCAACAAATTCCAGGTCACAGCAAAGCAGCTCGATTCCCTGGCTGTGACTCACCTTCTGCTACTAGACTATTATTTATTGCCTTGCAGCCTCCAGGCAGGACTGGCAGCCTGTTAGTACACTCAAGAATCTGTAGAAGCTTAACCTCGATAGTTCCAGCTGTTCCAAGATTAGGGAGGGAGAAAAGAGTGTCTGGGCAGCTAACACATTAATCTCATGTCTCCACCTTATCCCAGCAAGCTCACTCTCTCTCTTCTCCCTACCCCTCAGTAAACAGATTTGCTGCCAGTTAGTGACATCACATGATTTTGTGAAGTGTTTCTTATCTTTGAGAGACCAAGCTATTATTCCAC
Source organism: Vanellus vanellus (assembly GCF_965231255.1). Classification (NCBI taxonomy): domain Eukaryota; kingdom Metazoa; phylum Chordata; class Aves; order Charadriiformes; family Charadriidae; genus Vanellus; species Vanellus vanellus. Next base: position 10,454,677 of record NC_138908.1, read on the forward strand.
TTAGAGGCAAGTCCCAGAGAAATTAAGGACTTAAATAGCTCTCTAGCCTGGAACAGCCTAAATGAATACTTTTCGCACAGCCTAGTCCTTGGTAAGGGAGGAAGAGCAGGGAAACTTGCCCCCCATCCCAGATGGGCAAGCTGAGGTCTTCTAGCAGTATTGCTGTTTCCTGACAATTCACCTCCTACAGGCCTTTTTGAATTTCTTTGTTGAAAAGAACTGATGGTGGTGATCTCGCAGGCTTCCTACCTTTTCACATCTTCTACAGCATGAAAAACAGACTGCTGAAAGTGAGTATCAGCCTCTTCATATCACATAAGGTAATCAGACTGCCAGCTTCAGCAACAAGAAGGGGTGCAGCAGTTTAGCTAGTCTCATTAGCTAAACTTCTGCCTACTGAAGGCTACCAAGCCAGAGGCTGAGATTTTTAAGTCTGTGCTATTGAATGTTAGCACAAATAGTTTTAAAATACTATCTTTAAAAGCAGCTCAAAAGGCCATCTTGAAAACAGACTGAGACTAGGACATGAAGTACCTGTGTGTCTTTTTGTAAGCCTCAGACACTCAGAAATCTAGATATAATAATCGAGCAAACAGATGGCATGTATTCCATTTATGCCACAACAAATGTAGTCACTGTGCATATTCCCCTACAGGAGGCTACCAAAGCTCACCTCTCAGGTATGCCACCCAAGAAAAGTCTAAGCTTCATAATCAGTCACAAAGTGGAAGCTCTTCCCACTCCACTAGAAGAAAATGAAGTACCATATTTAAATCTAAATCCTGAAGAGAATGAAGTACTGCATTTAAATCTAAAGGGATATATCAGCAAAATATCACCCTTGGAACACAGATACAGAATTGTCCTTAACAGGAGATTCTTGCTTACTACCTACGGGAATGAGATGTGTTGGCTGAGACTCTTCCAGCTTGTTCCTCAACCAGTCAAAGTCTTGGTACCGCCGGCGTACAGAATACTCTGGCAAATCAAACTCTGCTCGTGTGGTCTGGAAAAGAAGAACAGGATATGCTTAGTGTCCACCAAAACCTCTCTCTTCAGATCTTAGCAGCAAATGCAGTACAGCTGTTACTGCTAAGGGTGAGGCCAGACAAGCCTTGCACAGGGACTCCATCGCCAAAATTGTGTTTACAGACAGCATGAGAGAAAGTTCCTCTGGCCTTTCAAGCACTGGGAAAGCCAGCAATACAAAAAATGATTACTTGGAGATATGTTCTTACTTACAATCTATTCATACTTCACTACATGTTCTGCATAGATAAACTTTATGGGAGGAGTGTGCGGAGAGGAGAGTATTGTGCAACATGTTAATCTCTTGGAAGTTACAAGTTTGCAGGGAAGACTGCACAAAATCTTCATTCCAAGGACAAGACTATTTTAGCCATCAAGAATTAAAAGCAAAGATATTTAACAACTTGTTTATTCTATGAGGTGAGTTACTTGTGGGTAGAAAAAAACATTTCACCACTGCCCTGTATTCCAGAAGCAACAGGCTTATTAGACTCCTTCAAGGGTAAAAGATTAGAACATAAGCCATTGCTAGGTTTGCAAAGGACTGTTTTTATTCATTTCTGAGAGGAAGAAATGAGTTTACATTTAGTTTGTGTATGCCTGATTAGAGATATCAGTACATTAAGTTAAATCTCTCAAGTTTTCATTCTTCAGGGCAAGGAGTTACACTTGCCATTACAGGTTTGAGACAGAAGGTAAGCACACAAAGAAACTTCCGGCAAATGTTTTATCCAGCCCTCAAAAGGTCCACAGCCTGGAAAGCTGGCTGCGTGGGGTTGCTTGCACAGCACGTATTGCAACTGCCTAAAATCACTAATGAAACTGTGTACCAGCTAGGAGTCTCTGCTCAAGAGCCTGGTATTGCGATAGCCCTAACTGGAAGGTAGATGGCCCTTATCGTTATGTCCCACTGACACTCACGGCTCCCAGAGAAGACTAGAGCACCATACTTAGTTACTTGCAGCATCAAGACCATCTTGCAATGAAGGTGATGCTGCAGCACCAGCACACTATATGCCTACAGCTAGACATCAAAACCACTGAGTTCTGGGGAACACACCAGCTCTCCCAGCTTTGACCTGGCCCCGAGTCCAGCATTGGCTTGCTTTTCTACTCCTAGCCACTACAAAAACCTGCTAAATTCCAGCAGAGATTTTGTATTTACTTCCAGACTGAGAACAACTGCCACAGATTTGGAGAGAGCCAAGAAGCAGCCTTTAAATGCATGGATATCTCTTGACTTGCTCTCTGACCCGCTCCAGCTCTTCAGGGACTGCACATTACTCCCACCATTCCCCACTGGGGATCCTGTACAAGTTCTACACCAGAAATCTCTTCCTAGGGGGAAACCAGCAGCCTTAACACACTATCAAGAGAACAGTAACTCTAGTATACTATAAACAGCATGGTAGTGTGATATTACCTATGAAATAGTTTGGTTTTGAGAAAAAGGCGGCATAGAGAGACAGAAATCAAGCTCACCTCCTCCCTCCTTTGACCTGCTAGCTATGGTAAGAGATATACACTTTAGTCCACAGACTAACATAATGAATGCTCACCAGTGGAGCAGTTCTGTTTGTAGATGAGGAACTACCAAGACCTAGATATCCACTGCGGCTTTGTGCTTTACTCAGCTACACCTCTGGGTAACACCAGCTTATTTAATGTGTTAGAGTGCCACACTATAAATGAAACTTATGAGACTTCATATGAACCATTTTGAGTTGTTTTGAGTAAGAGACTGAACAGCGCTACACTAGAACAAGATCATTCATGCACATGTAGACAGCCCTCATCAGCCAGTGGTACCAACTGTTTTGTTCTATTAATAGGGCAGCTATACCTGAGCCTGGCAGGACACGACCTGAAATTTAAAAAAAAAAAAGAAAGTAATGATTTAGTAGCACGGAGAGTTTTTGTGAACTAGCTGTCACTGAGCAAAGGCTTCTTAAAACAGATTAGACAGTGAGTGAATTAGAGTAATCAGGACGCATACACACTACATCGTGTAGTATGAGGATGAAGGTAAAGTCTTGCCTCTCTTAGTGCCGAGAACCTTATTAACCAGTATTCTGCTAACAACTAAGGAAAACTGTACAGATACAATTTAGCCTAGAAGTAGGAAAACAGGGTAAGTCCCAGTGCATAAACTTCCTTTACAGTTGTTACCGCTCATCTCCAGCAAACTGCTCCTGCTGCCTTTACATCGCAAGCAGATTTGCAAAGTTGTCCATCTATCAGGTTTTGTTCCTCAGAGGGAGGCAGATGAAAATACATTAGTCATCAGCATTTCACTGTTTGCTGTACGGACTGTCAAATCTAGACAGCAAATAAGCTCTTCAAGACTATTTGGACAGAACACAAGGGCCCTTCAAGGTTTTAATGACACTTCAATAACGCTGAAAGAATTTAGATCTCAGATCAAACTGTTCATTAGCTTAGCACGAGTTATTTTTTCCAGACTGCATACAAAAAGGAAGCAGTTCTTGCCACTGTCCACGGACAGTAAGTGAAATGTCTGGTTTGGACACAGTTGAATTCCTCCTGCTTTCTTAGTAGGATCCACAAATCTCATCTTGCAAGGAAATGGGTCTCTCCCAAAGGAAACCGAGAAACTTATGTGGCAGATCTCAACCTCCCAAAAATAACGGGCAAGACATTTCCAGGGATTTATTGGAGACTCCAGCACAGTTCCACTAAGTCAGCACTGCAGTATTCTGGGCTCAGTTTTACTTGCTGGAAAGCAGGCAGGGTTAGACACTTTTACCTCTGGAATAGTTTTCACTTCAGGCAATATTAAGGCAAGCACCAAGTCTTGGTCTGGAGTAAGATTCTTGTCTTTCTTGAGAAGAGGTAGCAGCCAAACCTAAAGCTAGCCTGTGATGACTATGCGAAACTATTTTTTTTTACCCTAGTTCTAGTCTTTTACTCACTACACCTGATTGTGGATTCTCCTCCATGTTATTATTTAAGTTTGGGGCAAAATCTTCAACCAGGAAAAGAGGGGGGGGGGGAAGGGAGCAAGGTCGGTGTTCTTAGCAGTTCATAATTGCATTTGCCTCATATAGTTTAGTCCATTTGAAAAAGAGATCATAGCACTTCGACCTGCTCCTCTCAAGTGATCAAGCTGTTTCATGTGCTCCGGTAATCTACCCAAAGGATGCACTGGAAGCAGAACAGGGAGAAAAAAACCCACAAGACCTCCACTCCAGTATTGACTGGTGTAAAAGCCTCTCCCTTCGAGCCTGCAGAGCAACTGCATGACTCTGAGGAATCACAGAATCATAGAATGGTTCATGTTGGAAAGGACCTTGAAGAGCATCAAGTTCCAACCCCCCTGCCATAGGCAGGGACACCTCCCACTAGACCAGGTTGCCCAAGGCCACGCCCAGCCTGGCCTTGAACACCTCCAGGGATGGGGCCTCAACAACCTCTCTGGGCAACCTGTGCCAGTGCCTCACCACCCTCAGAGTGAAAAACTTCTTCCTAATGTTTAATCTGAACCTGCCCTCTTCTAGTTTAAAGCTATTCCCCCTCATCCTATCACTACATGCCCTCATAAAAAGTCCTTCCCCAGTTCTCCTGTAGGCCCCCTTTAGGAAGGCCGCAATAAGATCTCCTCGGAGCCGTCTCTTCTCCAGGCTGAACAGCCCCTATTCCTTCAGCCTCTCCTCATAGGGGAGGTGCTCCAGCCCTCAGATCACCTTTGCGGCCTCCTCTGGACGTGCTCCAAGAGGTCCATGTCCTTCTTATGTTGGGGACTCCAGAGCTGGATGCAGTACTCCAGGTGGGGTTTCACAAGAGTGGAGTAGAGGGGCAGAATCACCTCCTTAGACCTGTTGGCCACACTTCTTTTGATGCAGCCCAGGATATGGTTGGCCTTCTGGGCTGTGAGCACACATTGCTGGCTCATGTGGAGCTTCTCATCAATCAGCACACCCAGGTCCTTCTCCTCGGAGCTGCTCTGGATCCATTCTCCACTGAGCCTGTAGTTGTGCTTGGGATTGCCCCGACCCAGATGCAGGACCTTGCACTTGGCCTCCAGCCTGTCCAGGTCCCTCTGGATGGCATCCCCTCCAGCGTGTGTCTACCTCACCACACAGCTTGGTATCGTGAGCAAACTTGCTGAGGGTGCACTCGACCTCACTGTCCATGTTGCCGACAAAGATGTTGAATATTACAGGCCCCAGTATCAACCCATGAGGAACACCACTCAACTGGCTCCACTTGGACATCGAGCCATTGACCACAATTGTTTGAGTGTGACTGTCCAGCCAGTTCTGTATCCACCAAGTGGTCCATTTGTCGAATCCATGTCTCTTCAATTTAGAGACCAGGATATCGTGTGGGACAGTGTCAAACGCTTTGCACAAGTCCAGGTAGATGACATCAGTTGCTCTTCCCTTATCCACTGCCGCTGTAACTCCTTCATAGAAGGCCACCAAATTTGTCAGGCATGACTTGCCCTCGGTGAAGCCATGCTGGCTGCCACCAGTCACCTCCTTGTTTTCTACGTGCCTCAGCAGAGTTTCGAGGAGGATCTGCTCCATGATCTTGCCAGGCACAGAGGTGAGACTGACTGGCCTGTAGTTCCCTGGGTCTTCCTTGTTTCCCTTTTTGAAAAACAGGGGTTATGTTTCCCCTTTTCCAGTTGGCAGGAACCTTGCCAGACCTCCATGACTTCTCAAATATGATGGCTAGTGGCTTAGCGACCTCATCTGCCAGTTCCCTCAGGACCCGCGGATGTATCTCATCAGGTCCCATGGACTTGTGCACCTTCAGGTTCCTCAGGTGGTCTTGCACTTGAATGGCACACAGCCGTTCAGAACTCTATGGGGAAAGGCACATAAGGCCTTGCCATTGTAGAAGGTACAACAAAAGTGAAGTTAGAAGTAAACTTACGTTTTCCTTGGGATCGATGACTACAGAACATACGCGTAAGCTTTATTTTTCCCCTCCCTCCCTCCTCAGAACAATCTGCTTGATAAAATCCCTCTAGAGTGCACATCAGTCTATCTGAAGACCACAAAGGTATATCATCTAGAACACCCGAGACACTTCAACCATCACAGCCATGACCAATTAAGTTCCAGCACAAGTTTCACCCCTCTTTTTAGTTTCACTAGCCTCTCCATATAGGAAAACCACTGTTAGCAAGAGGTATGAAAGAATCAAGAGACCCAGGTCTGAATCACTGTCCCCATTATTTGGGGATTCCTATTACGTTCTTTAGATGTGTTCATCCAGAAGACAGGCTGGGGAACGCTACCTAGCTCTTACTAGGAAGCTGTGAAAGCAGGGGCACAAGCAGGGCCAAGTCAACTCTAAGCTTTCTTCTCAGCTTCCCTGCAAGCCATTGTTTTGGAACAAATGTTTTGGACCCTTCCTCAGCTGCCACCACCTGCTGACAAAGGTATCAGTAGATGAGAAGTCTGTGGCATACTGCAAGATTTCTCTTTTTTTCCTATTAGGATGAAGGACCTTTCTAAAGAAAGAAAAAACCCACACAACACAAAAACAAGACTGTGGTCAGGTTTCACTTTTCACTACAAGGGTGTTCCGTTGCATTACAGCACTAGCAATTACATTCCCCTCTTCCACCTAGTGGTGCCACTTTTCACAGCGAGGAAGTCTTCAGCGTAACTCGTTCTGCCACCTATGTTTATCCAAACCTTTCAGGTTCCAGTAGCATTCATCAGTGGAGAAAGAAAAAAAGCAGCCACCCCTGCATCCTCATCCAGAGCCACCACAGAGACCCTTTCAGCCCTTTAGAGGTCTCAAACGCCTCTCATGCAAGGCTGCAAGGGAGATGGTGGGAAGGTATGGCCTTACACTGATGACAGGAGCGAGGTCTGCTATAGAACTCTGACCTACAACCTGGAGGTGCAAGCATCAACACTCACCCTTGTCACTGTCTAGGAATTATTCCTATGTAGCTTTTTGGCCATGTTTAATTACTGCTTTTGGCTACAATGGCTGATTGGGCAATTAGCTTGGCATTAAAGAGGCTTTGTCTGCATGGCAAGACTGAATCAGACCATTAACACTGTTAGTCTTCCAAACAGCGTTTTTTTAAACAACAGTAGATCGTGCTAGAGGTGCTGACCCTAGAGGTTAGACAGAAGTTTACAAGAATAATAAACCCAAATAGGTGAGGCTTTGATGGTGATTAGTAAGAATAAACTATGCACCGTTTCACAATAGTGTTGTAATGCTACGACGATATAACAGATTTCTGCGCTACAGTGAGATCCCAAACAAAACAAGTATTAACAGACAGGTAGGCAGATAGGCAAAATCAGAAGTACAGGATAAGGGTTTTTTTAATTTTAAAAAAACATGCTGTTGGGTAAGATATTTGATCTAAATATAGTAAATACCTTACCCACATTCCAGAGTTCTACTTTAAGAAGGAAGGGAACCCTTGTATCAACACAGGTTTCCAAGCAGAGGAACATCATTAGGGTGCCACTGCATAGAGCTATTTTATCTTGACAGAATAATTGGGTCTTAATTTAGAGAAACAACTTTAGCCAATTCTATCCACTTGCCTGTGGGAAGTTGCATCTCCTTTTGTGCTTCCTATTCCTTCTGATCTTGTAACAGCTGAAGGCTAAATTGCTCCAAGTAGAAAAGTTTCCTACAATACTTCTCAACATTTTCTAGTAGTTATCATACAGCATTTCTTGCAAGATTAAGACACTTAGAGCAATAAGGAATGACAGACCTATGATAAAAGTGTGCAGTGAGAGGCAGCTACTGTTTTAGAGAAACCACATTTTACCCTGTGCAGCCTGAAAGTAGAACTTTGGAGTAGACATTTGGGGGGGGGGGGGGGGGGGGGAAGTATTGTGGCCTGTAAAGGCTTCCTTCTTCCTTATCTCAAAGGAAAATATTCTCTCCGGTACATAGTGCCATATAAGTAGGCCAGAGGAACGTTAATCTTTCTGCACAAGTGGATCAAGTATATTCCTAGTGAAGCTAGTGAACACTTTTTTCCTTAGGTAGCTACAAGTGCCCAAAACACTTGTCAACATCACTGAGGAGCTGACGCTAATAAGAACGAGCTAGTTAACAGAAATCAACGTTCCAGTTGTGAGTGCAGTGGACTTTTCAGATCACTTTTCCTATTAGTGTAATTAGGCTGCATTAATGCTTGAACTACAACACATGCTGAAAAAAATCTCTAGCATATTTCTTTTGGCAGGCAGTAGCATTCTTAGGCTACTTAGTTTTAGCAGCAGCTATACAGCCTTCTGTACCAATAACTGCATGGAAGCTAATTTACAGTTGAGGTCAAGATTATGATTTAGGTAAGAGGCTGATAGAGGAAGTACGGTAAACACTTAAAGCAACAAGCTTAAAGCATTTCAGAAAAAGGACAGACAAAATGCAAGATGCTTAACAGTGAATCAACAAGGCACATTCCCCTTCAGGGGAGGTAACTCAAGCCAAATGGGTGTCAGATTACTTTATGTGAACAAACTTTGAAGTTAATGAAAGAAACTGGCCTCACAAGTTTACAAACAGTTCTGTTTAAGAGTCAGAGACAAAAATCTAAGCTGAGGCGTTAGAAGTTTTGCATAGTTTCACATACTGAAGTAGTAACAGTTCTGCTAAGAGAAACCACGCCTTCACCACTCTCACCAGGTACTAAGTTCTTGTCTCCAAGATAAGGAAATACAATACAAGGCACAGACGTGCAGAACATGTCCTAAAAAACTCCCCAAAGAAAAAAGTATTAGGACAGGAGAATGCTACTTAGTACCTTTGTTGTAACCCTGTAAGTAATATACGTCTCCATCGTGCACACGTGTTTTTTGGGATCATCAACAGTAACAAACAGGTCTCTAGTTTCCCCATCCAAGTCATCATCCAGCTGCAGTCTGTTAAGGAGAGACGAGGAGGAGGCTGGGCTAGACGTGTCCACAGGTGTGCCATTGGGTAGACTGAGATCCTGTATTGGAGAGGAAAAAACAGCAAGTTTTTACTAAGAAACAGATTCATCGAAAAGCACAGTATTCTCAAAGATGCCACTGACGAGCTTCACTGACACATTACAAGGGCTATTTATTTCAGCAGCTCCAAGGATCACCCTTTTCCAGGGCACCTGGGCAAACCCCTAATATCTGGGCTTTGAGCATTAGGTTGTTCTACCGTTCCACAAGTTGAAGGGAAAGCATGTTACCACCATACCTCTCCCTAGTATGGCGCAACACGGTTTCTACTCATGAGGAAGTACTGCTGAAACAACTTAGACTCTGAAAACAAAATAGCTAGGCAAATCTTACTTATAAAAGACAGGCTTCAGGTAAAGCAGCAACAGTTCAGTTGACTGGAATGCAGTCAGCCTTTGCCTCCCATAGTGGATGAAGGCAGGCAAACTTGTATCAGAGGCTTCCTATCCAGTCCATTAACTTCCAAACATGTTCACAGCAGTCAGAGACTGAATAGCCATCACTGCACTACAGGACAGTCACAAATCATACACTCCAGCACCAGTGTCTATGCACACCTCCCTTTTGGATATCCAAGACAAATGAAAACACTGAGTTTTGCTTAGAGAGGTCCTCATTCCCATCCTCCAAACTCCAAGAGTATGATCCAGTGCCTAGGAAAGACAGAGGCTACAAGAACCAGCAAATGTCTATTTTAGGAAGAGACTCACAAGGGTTTGGGAAGTCTGTAATTCCTTGAAATTGACTCAGCAGCAGGCAAAAAGAAAAAAAAACAACACAACTTTATAGCAAACTTGGTACATTCCCACACCTTCACGTCTCACACTTGATATAGACCAACTACTCCATGCAGCTAGTGGTTACTCCACTTCGCATAAGTATCACACCATCTTCACATGTGTTCTCTGCTCTGGTTTTGTAGCAGAGGGAGCTGACAGCATGTGACAATTTCTGCAATGTGTAGGAAAATCTGACAACAGTATTAGAAAGTCACAAAGATCCATGGCTCTTCTTCTCAGAAAAGGGGGGAAGTTTTTTGTTTGTTTGTTTAACTAGTAGCACAATAATAGATTTATCTACAGAGTATTTCCCTTGTAAGGACAAAGGTTATGCTGGTTGCTAGACAGAGAAACATCACTACAGCTAAGCAGCACATTAACTAGAAGTGTTTTAGTTTTAGAATTACCGCTTAGCCCCATCTTCACACAGTCTTTAAGTGGACAAGTGAAGTGTGTGATCTCAGCAAAGCAATCCTGTTTGGGTAAGATCCTCTTTGTCCATCAGTATTCCTTATGCAACTGCAGTTTATGTTTCAGCTGGACATGAGTAGTCCCTGTCTTCAAAAGAAGTCCTCCTTTATTCAAGGGTTCAGAATTACAGGTGAGAGATTCAAGTGAAAGCTACTTACGAAGGTCTACCTTTGACAATGGCTAAGAACACGGCTAAGTTCCCACCAGTCACAAACCCATCACACGAGTACTGGGATTTTATAGACAGCCCTCTGCCTGTTGCAGTCCTGCAGAACTGTGGTAGTACTGCCCTTCACCTTGAGGACTGCCTCACGGAGTAGGAAGAATAACGCTTTAGCCTAGACACTCTGGGAAAGAGGTAATCTAAACTACTGTCTACTAATAGAGAGGTTAGATGCATTCTCCCAGCTAATGCTCAGAGGTGGTTGCCAACAGATCAGAGATTTCGGATTTAACTGGCAAGTGAGCAAAAATTGGAAGGTAGGCACTCAAATGCTCTCTTAAGGGGGCAAAAGAGCAGGATGAGCATGGCACAGCGCGCCAGCTCATACATGAGTTAGACAGCTTGAACTACACAAGCATCTGGCTCAGACTCAACATAGCAGGAGCGTGTACAACAGGAAGAAGCAATGCTACAATAACTCAGCAGATAAGGAGTTCTGTTGCAGTTACACAAACGGAATAAGCAAAAGACAGGATAAGATTAGCAACAGGAGATGGCTTCAGAAAATGTGCAGTTCAGCTAGACGGGTATATTTGGCTGAGCAGAGTAAAGAGCAAAGCAAACCCTGGGACACCGCAGTAGCTGTAGACAAATCTGTTCCTGTTTCCAAAAGGAAAAGACAGCTCTTCATTGCCCATGTGCAATAAGCATTAGTATAAGACAAGTTATGCCAGAACTACAGCCAGTCAAATTCTAAGCTTCCAGTATGGAAATGAATTAACTTGCGGAAACAGCTTAAGCCTGGTTGTACAGGAGATCTCAAAAGCTTGAAACAGAACCCATCCAAAAGAGAGCTTAAAGAATATGATGGAATCTGCTTAAAATATGAGAACTCTGCATCAAGGTGTCAGAACTGCAGGAAGGGCCAAAGATGGAGCTTGCAGCCACTTGCATGAAGTTAGCAACTTTCCTCACCAATTTTGTCTGGGAGATAACAATATCAACCTAGCACATACTGCACCTTTTAAGCAAGGCAGAGGTTTGTGAAGGCTGGATTCCACTTCAACCTACTTGAGTGCATTCTTGCAGTCATGGGTACTGGGAATGTCTCAGGTCTTAAAATAAAGGCTGTGATAGTTTTACCTGAGCTCAGCCTTGGATGAAACACCCCAGATCTAGATCAAGTAAAGCTTCTAGACCAAATCTGGTTAGGGGCAGGAGGGCTGCGAGCTGTGATTGGGAGAAAAGACAGAGGATGCGTACACTGAAAGTACTACTGTGCTATACTGCCTCATCGGTGATTGCAGAACCCTCCCCTGGCAGTCACGGCTGGCACCGTGCCCTGCTACTTGGCTAGTTTTCAGTAGTTGAAGGCCAAGTGAGAAGCTAACTATTTGTCCTTCTTAATGGGTGGAGCCTCCTAGCTAACTGCACAAGGAACAATGCTTAATGACTGCTGAACCTTCGTTTTAACAGTAGGCAAGATCAGCTTGCCGAAGCCTTATGCTATTGCTAGAAAGAGATAGGCTTCGAAGTGTCACAGCAGATGGCCTAGCAATCTAAGTTGTCTCAGGCTGTAATCCTTTCAGCAGAGCACCTCCTTGTCAAGTTAACTGGTGCTGGCTTTCTTCCACAGGACTTGGATTTTTTGCAGTTGGGGAAGCAAGACTGCATCATGTGTTCTAGTCTGCTTTTACCACAGAAAGAGGAGCATGTCCTGCACAAACTAGCAGGAAAGGAGATCTGCAGCCATCTGCACTTCTACTTGTCAGGGTAGTTATCATACTCACAAGCATTTGAAGTACTGATTAGTATTAATTGTTTTATATAACAAAGAGTCTGACTTCAGTGCCAGGGACTCATGCATCAGCTTCACCTTTAGTGCACCAAGTAGCTGCTCATCTGCTGCTCTGAGTACCTACCTGCATTACCAGAGATCAGCACAGTCCAAGTCCCAGCAGATACCTACTGCTCACAAAGCTTTTTCACAGGAAGAAAAGCTTTTTCATCACATCACCTGTTACGCAGCAGTGTCAGCCTGCCATGATTCTGAGCAGTCCCACAGTGGGGAAGAGGGGAGGCTGCTTCTAGCAGCCAGGCAGATGGAATGGAGGACAAGTTCTGTCAAGAATTCTTCAGGTCTTTGAAACTTGAGGAAGTCTTCATGGATACTAATTTTTTTCTAGAGCAAAGATCCTTAGCCTCTGTCCCTCACCTCCTCAGGCCAGTCTCCTAGTTTTGTCACCTGCTGAAGGTCTAGCAAGGTCTGGATCACAACCTATGGCAGAAATAGTATGACATTCAGACCTTCAGGCTGATGATCTACCAGTTAAGTACTGAGCTTTTATGCACGGTTGTACAACCACCTACACGCAGACCCTTCACCCATTCCTATGGACTTTGTAGGATTCCTCAAGACACTGAGATTTATGGATATGTGAGATCAGCACACATTTGGTATCCTACAGTGCAGGGCAAGTAGGTACCAATGGCCTGTGTTGGAAATGCATGAACCCTGCCAACTATGCAGGCTGCTATCTGGTAAGGAAGCAGCTTCACATTTGTTGTTGTAATGTGCAGTCCAAACACCTTGACTAGTTAGCCTGCCTAGAAACAGATACTAAATCTATCAAGAAGTTCATTTCATCCAAATTTCAAATTCAGCTGAATTTTATAAACTTGAAGTCTGCATGTGAGATGCGAAATGAGTTGGGAAGTTTCCAGCTGATGTCATCTACTCCCTCCTTCATTCTCCCAGGAGATTTTCCAAGACTCTGGATTTACAGAGCAGCTTGGATCCACATAAAGTGAAACCTCAGGAGCTTGGTATTCAGTCTTCTGGACGGCAGCCTCCCCCAGTGGAGTAGTACACACCAGAGAAGGCATCCAGGATTCAACTCTTGAAGGCTAAAAAAGGGTCTAAAATTCCATTGGTATTAGCTTTTCGTCAAGTGAAGATCATGCAGTCTCCTGCCAAGTTAAGTGCAGCTAGTCAATACCACACCTTCTACAAATTTAATGTTAGTTTTCACCTATCCTGCCTTAGCAAGTGTACAGCTTAACCAGATAGCTTTGCTATCTAAGCAGCAGTCCATGAAGTAAGTGGAAGAGGTGGTTCAGCTAGGTCTTCCAAGCACAGATAAACTCATCTCTGGAAAGGGTTAGCCTGAAGCCACCTAAGCAAGCACATTACTCTCATTCAACAAGTATTAGATGACAACAAGAGACATTGAGAAATGTTGCTGTCTAGAGGCAAGTGGTGTACTTAACCCCAAAACCTCTGCCTCACACAGGGACCTTACAGCCAGGTCTGTACTACTTCTAGAGCCTCAATGATTCACTTCTGAAATTCAGAGTGCTATACCTTTTTCTCCTTGTTTTTCAAGGCGTTCTATTGCTTTTTGCTATCCATTTCCCAGAAAGGCACAACCACAGACACAGCCGTGTCGAGGGGACAATTCCACACAACAATTGCAGCAGGTTTCTGGAACAGTCTTACCTTCCGTACATGAAAATAAGCCATAGCAGAATTGCTGCTAGAGACTGGAAAACTAAAAAAGTTTAGATGTAAATATTCCTAAGAACACTATAAAAGCTTGCATTAACTTGGCTTTCACAGATCTGTTCATAGCACTAGTCTCAGCCCAGCAAGTTTTGGAAGCAGGTATTTTTTGTTTCTAGAGTTCTCTGCCACTAGCCTGTACAGGTCAGCTCTGCACAGAAGGAGAAAGCACCTTCCATCCTTCAGCCCATCCAGATCAGTTCATCAGTCACTGACAGCATAGTATCCTATTAGACGATCTCACAGAAGAGCATCTGTGTAGTGAAATCCCAGTCTGCAAAAGACTATTATCCAACATCAGCTGCAGATGGAGAACAAAGGGAGAAAAGGCATTTGCTTCCCCCTTATACATGTTCCGTTTCATTCTCTACCAGGCATCAGCATCATACTTCGCTTACTATAGGTCACCTTTGTTTCCCCACACATATCTAAGGCTGATATGAGATACTGCAGGTCTCCTCTTCTTGCACTTGTCTTTGGGCAGCTACTTTAAGGCAAGAATGACTGAAGTTGGGATGAAGACTGAAGAGAAGGGAGAATGCTCTGGACACAGTAGGGGAAAGAGGATAAGAAGGCAGTCTTGTCCTACAAGGTTTACAAAAACAAAAAAAAACCCACACAGTTAAACTCCAAAACCCCTATCTGATCCCAGGAGGAAGTACCACATTTCTACACTGATCCATGAACAAGACAGTGCAAAGTTGCAGTTTGACAAGAACTGCGAGAATCAACTTCTAAGGATGGATCTATCCATCCTGGGAATGTGTAAGTGGTTACTGTACCCCAGCTCCTGACATCCTTCTCCAGTAATGGGAAGGATAGTACTGTATGTGTGGGTGTACTCACGAGGAACAAGATTATAGTCGCAGAAGAGGTCAGTGTTTTCCCCTATATTAATCATCTAGAATCAGACTGCAAGGATAAGGCTATTTTAAGAGCAATACAAACTAAGCTCAAATCAGAGGCAATTCTTCTTGCTCTTACCTGGAAATGTGTCAGCAGAGGAGGGATGGTGCTGGGTCTTGAGGACACAAGCCCAGATTTTTACTTCCTAGCCCTGGAAGATATTAGGCAGTAAGTCTGTGGGTCCTGCAGTGTTGGATATAAAGCCCCTAACTCTAATGGGGCATCCATACCACGCCTGGTCCGAGCCTCACCACTACAGTTCCAGCAGTACCACTGGTATTCTGCCCATCTAACCAAAAAGCCACCAGATAAGAGACGGGATCAGTTGCTCTCAGGATATTTTAAATAGGTGTCAGAGTACAGCGTGCTGCCAAGCCATGAGTCTGATGACTTTGTTCTGGAGTTTATCACGCGAACTAATGTTTCTGCTCTGTAGATCAGAGTTGCCTTGAGAAAGACTCCTCAGTATCCCTGAAAAAATAAGAACTTCAGGTTCAAGCAGCTGATCATACCGGCATGCAGCTTGGTACCATTCAAGACCTGGGAGCATTCTGGCTTACTACTATATCATACTTGGAATTGTGTTTCTTTGCACTTTGGCTGGACAGAGAAACACTAGAACAAGCTTCACAGAGACACTACATGATTGACATGAGCACTTTCCAAACGGTCTCATGCAGGCCATGGGATTCCCACCTCTTTTCTGAGGCTAACAGCCAGTTTTTATAGGATGGATTATTTTACTTTGTGGTTTATTTTCCCATCAGTAATCACAATTATGCCAACCAGAGCAAGAATGTGGGCATAGAAGCTCTTCCTGCAAGCAGCATTTTCAGCAAGAGCAACAAGCCATCTCCTACCTCTGCTGCTGAAGCCTCCAGGGACTCAGCCACAATACGGCTCAGTTTCAGCCTTCCTGTGCATGGGGATAAAGGGAGGTGTCAAAAGAAGGTGTCAAGTACCACATCAGACCATCTGTTCATACAGTCTGGCTATAAGTCTGTTTTCTCACAGAGTCCTTAAGAGGGTGACCTCTTTTCCTACTCCGGAAGGGGAACTGCAATATCACACTAAAGCTAAAAGTGGTTCAGGTTACACTCTAAAAATGAGGATCATGAGCAGCATCTCACAGATGTTTTACAGCAGTTAAGACAAGTCCTTCAATATTAGTAATAAACCATGTTACTGTGCTACTTCATGCACAAAAGTTCAAAAGGCTTTGTGGACCGGGCATTTGGCAGATGAAATGGGTTGTTATTTGGAGCAGACATTAATTAGGCAAAATGTAAAGGGATAAGACATACTTTTGTTTTATTAACTCCCACTGCCATGTACTTCCCCATACCCTTTGAACAGGAAGGAAAGTGCGAGAAGTAACTGGATGCTTGCCACATCTTATAGCTCCCTTAATGTGGCAAGGTATTTTAAATGCAAAGAGGTATTTTAAAATATCCACAAGATGAACTGTTCTCTTGGAAGAAACAGTCTCAGATCCAAGGCTAGCTTCTACATCTGTTTACAAAGCACTAGAGTCCTCGCAGAAAGCTTTATCTATCTTCCTAAGCAAAAAGCTAGTCTGGCAACTGTCCAGTAAGATCAGTTCACTTACGTTTAAGCTGCAGAAAGTAGTAGAAAAGTGCTTGCGACCCAAAGGCAAGCAAGAGAGTTTAACATTTGGGCAGACTTGGATTTGCATCCTGTAGCAAAGCTGAAGGTTCTTTCTTCCTTCTACAGTTCTCAGTGGAAAGCAACAGGCACCAACTCCATTCTATCTTCAGAGCTCAAAGATCTCCACAAATGGCAGAAGTTAGATGTCTTCAGAAACTTAGAAAAACATGGACCTTTTGAGTCAAGTCTCCAGTAACTGTCCTCTAGCTCTGTTAAGTTCCATGTCCATCTGCAAGGAGTTTGTTTCAAGAATGTTGTTTGTTACAAGACTTGAATTGTTATCAGAAGGGTTCTGCAGCTGTGTGCCCAGGAACCTCATAACCTATTTTAGCATGCTAAAGAGCACCTTGTTAACGAACAAGCCTAACACACCCAGTGTTTTGTTTAAAGCTTCATTTTCAGAACCTGAGCTCTGATCCTCTAAATAGCGAAGCAGCAGCCAGGACCATGAGCAGGAAAACCTGAATCCAGTATATGACTAGGAGCCATTCCCAATACAAGAAGCCAGAGCTATATCTGATTACAGATGGAACAGTTTGTTAAGCTTGTCCAAACTAAACTCCTTTCTCCTAGAGACACAGGGCTTCATGTTAAAGCTCTGCAGACTTACTGTGCAGCAGTTCTTCCCTGTTCACACTCTAGAAGTAGGTTTAGCTGCATCAACAGTTATCTAGGTACCCAGTGTCACCAAAGTGCCAATTTGGCCGAGATGTTTGTGAGAGCAAATAGTCCTATTTTTCAACTGTGAACAGATGCAAAGGATTGGGGAGAAGCAGAGAGAAGAAATAGGAAGGAAAGAGATGATAGAGGGCTGGAAAGCACTGTAGTATCCTGGCAAATACTTTGTTTAAACAAGCAAGAATACACTTCCATATTGCATTATGATGTGGTTTCCCTCACGCTCACTGTTTTAGATGAGTGGCATTAGAATTTCCCCACACACGGCCAGTGGAGGTTTCACGAGAGCAAGTCAGACAGACGAGACATCACTGTGCAAGTAAAGTAGGCAAAGATATTCAAACAGGAGAACTCATGTTTTCATCTCAAAGCCTGGAAGAGCTGGAGGAATGTGCTCTTGGAGAAGTTCTGAGAGTTAGTTTACACAGGTGCCATTTAAGGGATAGCCCTCCATCACCTTTGCTGACAAACAAGACATTTTCCAGCAGAAAGGTATTTGCTCCCAGAGGGGTAGAATAAACAAAACATGTATCTGTTGAAAAAAACAAAACAAAACACAAAACCAAACAAAAAAACACACAGTATGACTGCTTCACTCCCTGCTTTAAGGAGAGCAAGCAAAGTAAAGCACTCATATAGTATTTCCTCACAGTATGAAAACTATCTACAGACACTGATGGAGGGAAGAAACAAGGCACAAGATCTACAGCCTAATTCATCTCTAAAAACACCATTTATTTATGTGGCCTCGGCTCCTGACAGCCACTGTGGCACATACAGGTGCTTGGCACACATGGTCTTGAGTGAAGTATACTGATCCAAGAGCCATCTGGTCAGCACGCTGAAGTCAACATACAAATCCTGAAGAGGCCAAGCTGATCACTGACAATAAACAGCATTGATTAAAGTTTTCCAGTGATTTTCTTGGCAACAATCCAAAACACAGCTGTGCCTTCGCAGCATCCAAGATTTTCACTTCCAATTTGCCTTGTGCTAGCATCTAAAAAGCTGCCGCGAAGGTGCCAGTTCTACCCAGATAAGTATGGGTTTGAGTATTGTCTAGGGTAATCTATCACTTACCATCCTCACATGTCAGCACTTTCACCACTGAGCTCGTCAAAAGTAGCTGTTGCTAACACCATCTGCATCAGTGAGGGGGAAGAGGCTTCTCTGCCCTTGAGCAATACCTGCACTGCAGCATATTCCTTTCAAGGAACCCATCACATCATTCAAGCTCACCAGAAAAGTGAGGCCAACTATGGAGACAGACTTTAAGACATGTGGTTTTATACCCTAGGAAGCCTTTTAGGAGGATACAGCAAGTTTCACTGAAGCAATGTAAGGCCACACTTTCCCATGAGGACAGGGCATTGAACCTGCATAGTAAGTTTTCCTGGTAGATGTGACACAAGAGAAGCTTCATCCCTTCCTAGTATTCTGGTTTTGAGAGGCTACTAGCTACTGTCATCAGATATGTAGTATCAGAGTGGCTTGAAAGAGCTTGTTTTTTCAAACTTAAATTCAGCTTGAGGTTAGAGCACAGACTAACAAGAATCAGGATTAAGGCACATGCTTCACTGCTGTAAACCATCCCATCACTAGTACCACTACATACAGACCACTGCATCTATTTTTTTCCAAGACAGGCTGAGAGGTTGTGATCCTCACAGTAGGGTCTGCACTCCTTAATTTGAGGGTATCATCTAGAAGCAAGTAAAGCCAGTTGCTATTTACATTTTGTTCATTGTCCTGGAGAATAGAGTACTACACATTTTCATGTCATCTCTGCTCCCACATGCTAGTGTAGTTCTCTTCAATCTGAGATACACAAAACCACAAACAGCAGATGCCCATCTTTAGGGGTTAGAAACACCACCACTTTCACTTCCAGAGTAACTTCCCACCTACCACTTATTGCTTCACAGAAGAAGCAGCAAAGAAGCTCTGCCTGTGGCTGTAAGACAGCCATGCTCTCCAAAGGAATTTATGCTTTGAGGACCACTCTAAATACAGCTCTTAGCTAAGCTCTTTCCTTGCCTGTTGTAGGAATTTTGGATTATTGCCCTTATTTTCAGAACACTTTCAGTTAGTTCCACAAACCCATGTCACCTACATGCTTATTCAGATAAATACTTCGTGATCTCTGTGAAATATCTGGTTGAGAATCAACAGTTTTGGCATGATAACATCACCTACAGCTGAAGGCAACACCTCTTTCTGCACCCCGCCCCTCCCAATTTAGAAAATAAAACATGTCCCATAAATTCATCTGTCAATAAACCACTTAAATTGGATTAGCATTGGGAACGCTAACTCATTAAAAGAGTTGCAGCTCACTGGATTTGCTTTCCATCTTCAGCTGGTCATTGCAGTATTGCCAGCAGCTACCTTGCTGTCAGTTATTGCCTTCAGTAACTTGAAAAGAAATAGGTTCCCCGCAGTTTTTTGAGAGTTTACTAAGAGTAAATTCTTACTGAGTAAACTCACTCAGCTTTTACCTCAAGGTTGAAGCTGCCACCCCCTCCAGGGTGGATTTTGGAGCTTTCTGCCCCATTTCATCTAGTGATGGCAGTAGTTTTCCCCAGCCGCAAGAGCCTGGAGCCTCAGCTGCACTGCAACCCAGGCTCAGGCAGTCAAGTCAACCACAGCTTAAACAGTCAGTACAGCTCAGCATTTAAGATCTTGCTCAAGGTCGGCAGGGAACAAGCCTCAGTGAAGTTACTTCTGAGAAATACACAAGATCAAATGCCACTTTTAATCAGTGTCTTGTCTTCTGCATTCAAGTTACAACCTCAAAGATGCAGTTTAGGTGTTCCAAGTAGATTTTTATGTAGTAATACTGAGTTAAGTCTCACTGTACTGTACGAGCTCCCATCTTGCCTCCTGACCTACTTTACTGCAACCAGCCTGTCCGCTCGGATAAGGAAGAGAATGGCTAGTGTGACAGCCAGACGATCTGTTTGAGATACCACAAGAGTAGTCCACAATGCTAGAAGACACCAGGACAACAGTTTGCAGGTTAATCCAAGAACTGATAACCCCCAGCTCACAGTGTGTCAATAGGAAAGCCTCAGTCTGTGTTCTCTGCCCCTCCCATTATTAATTACAGGGACATGCTGCCTGAGGCTTATCACAAGCCCCTAAGGCACCAGGAGGGGAATGATGTGCCCACACAGCTGTAAAAAGAGAGATTTTTAATCAATCTGGTTATGCCCTTCTCCCCACGAAGGAGCTCAGAGAGCATCCAGCAACTCGGGTAGGTTTGAGGCTTTCCAGCACAGGCAGCCCAGAGGATTCTTTCCGACCACCAAGCATAACTTTTTCCACCATGGCTGACAAGTTATTGCCAAGACCCACCCTTCTGAAACCCGGCTGAAGAACCAAGTTCTTCTATGTGCATTTTGAATATCTGTTTTCAATACTCTGTCTCATTAAGTATGAAGCAATCCTGTTGAAAAGATTATGAAAGCTGTACAACACCGAATTCAGCCTCAAAGTATACCCCTCCCTCCATTAAGATGAAACAATAACCAAAGTAATAATACTGTTATACTGTATAAGCTATGTTCAGTTTTACCAGATGGAAAGATTAAAAAAAAAGTAACAGTACTAAGACAGTTATGTTGATGCAAGTGTTTGTCCCAAGTTAAGTGCTAACTATCCTTCATCTTGTCCAGAAGAGATGGGAATTGCCAATTCCAGAGAAACTCACTGTACTGGGAAGTTGTGGACCATAAAGAGACCACTGAGTACAGTTTTACATCAGTACTATAGAGCACCTACATTGTAAGAAACCATTAAAGCACCCTTACTAATAAAATCCTATTTCTATAAATGAAGGCAGCTGTAAGCAAGCACACCAATGCATTGTTGTACGTGCTTCTACGCCATCAAACCCCACACTGGCTACAAGCAAAAAGACGACAAGCACGCTACCGTTTTCAGTAAGATACCATGGTATTAACCTATCCAAGTGACATTGTGAGTTTGAGAGACAACATAGCTAGAGAAAGCAGTTGTAGTTACCACTGTTAGACTAGAAAACAGCTGCCTAATGCACGTGCGTGCACACACACGCAGTACAACAGGAGAAGAGACAGCAGTTCCTTTAAACAAGACAACGACTAAGCTCAGCCTTTGAAAGCTAATGGGCCACATACAAAGCATGTGGCAGACAAGTGCTTGTACCCAAAAGCTTCCTGGCCTAAGAACCATGGTTCAGCAATTTAACACACATCTAGTAGGCAACATAATCTCCCCATTTGGTGCGGTGACTCGGGGAAGAGAACCACAGGATTTCTCAAAAGCCATGAGAACAGTTTCATAAACAGGCGAATTCTGAAACAGTTCAGAGACAGTTCAACCAAACTACCAATCCGACTGCCCTAGTTGGAAAGCAACATCCCTGTGTCCTCCAAGCACTTCTGCAGACAAGCACAGGGATTTACTGGAAGAAGCTTCACATTCACAGGTCCTTATGCTTACTTCAATGACAACATTTGCTGGAAGGACAACACAGCAAAGATGACATCCATCTAGAAGGTTTCTAAAGTGCATTGATGAAAAGTGCCTGACACAGGTGACTGATAAGTTGATGAGGAGAGATGCTTTGCTGAGTAAGAAGGAAGAATTTGTCAGGGATGTGAAGGTAGGGAGCTGTCTCAGCCACTGTAGCCATGAGCCGGTGGAGTTCAGGGTCAAGAGAGGAGGGAGCAAAGCAAAGAGCAGGATCACAACCCCAGACTTACAGGCAGCAGACTCTAGCCTCTTCAGGGATCTGCTAGGAAGAAGGCACATGGCCCTGGAGAGTCATCCAGGAGAACTAGTTGATTTTCAAGGAACACCTCTCCAACCCCGAAACTGGTCCAAATCAATGAGCAGGAAACCAAGCAAGGGCCAGTGGAGACCTGCATGCATGAACACAGACCTCCAGACTAAACTCAATATAAAAAGGAAAAATAAAAATGGCAGCAGCAGGCACGGTAGATCCAGGAGGAATAGAGGCACTGTCCGAGCATGCAGGGATGCTTTTAGTGGGATGGAGCCGAATCTGACAAAGGATGGGAATAGCAACAAGAAAGGCTTCTACAGGTACAGCAGCAGCAAAATGAAGAACAAGGAAAATGCAGTCCTGATGGGGCAGAGGATCCGATGACAAAGGACACAGATAAGGCTGAAGTACTCAGTGCTTTTTTTGTTGGTCTTTATTGAGATGACCAGCCTTCAGGAATTCCAGGCACCTAAGCTTAGAAGGAAAGTCTGGAACAAGGCAAACTCACCATCAGTGGGGGAAGACCAGGTTAGGGAGCATTTCAACAAACTGGACAGGCATCAAAACCCATGATGAGAAGGACTCGCAAGTGCTGAGGGAGCTGGATGATGCCACTGTAATGTCACTTGCAATTATCTTATCCTTATTATGGTGACAAGGGGAGGTTCCTGAAGACTGGAAGAAATCAAGTCTCGTTCCTGTCTTCAAGTCAGCAGACACAAGGAACTACAGGCCAGTCAGCCTCACCTCGATGCCTGGAAAGCGAATATTGGAACCCATTTCCAAGCACATAAACGACATGGTGATGAGAAGTGAGCATGGAGTTAAGGGAAGACATGCTTAACCAACCAAACACGTACTATGAAGATATGACTGGCGTGGTGCACAAGAGGAGAGCTTTAACGTAGTTTATCTCCATTTTAAGAGGGCTTTCAACACTGTCTCCCATAACATCCTCCTAGACAGCCTGATGAGGTACAAGCTAAGCAAATGTACAGTGAAGTAGACTGAAAACTGATTGAACTGCTGGGCTCAAAGGGTTGTGATCCCACAAATTCCAACTGAAGGGCAGTCATTAGTGGAGCACACCAGCAGACAGTAATAGAGCCACTACTGTTTAACACCTTCATTAATAACCTAAATGATCAGACAGCGTACATCCTCAGCAAGTGTGCTGAGGGTACAGAACCATGTGGAATGCTTGATATATCAGATGGTTCTGATTTGGAACCATTGGTATCATTCAGAGGGACCTCAACAGGCTGGGGAAATGGCCTGGGAGGTACCTAATGAAATTCAACATAAGGAAATGCAAAGTCCTGCACCTGGCAGGAATAACCCCATATAGCAGTATGCTGGCTGACTGGTTGAAAAGCAGCTTGGCAGAAGAGAAAAAAAAAACAAAACAACACACACACACAACAACAACAAAAAAAAAAAACCAACACACAACACACACAACGGATCCCGATGGAAAAATTGACCAGCTGCCAATAATATGCCTCATGGCAAAAGCAGCCAACAGCCTGGAGAGGAGAATGCTCGGGGGATCTTACCAATATGGATAAATACCTGATGGGAGGCTGTACAGAAGGTGGCGACAGACTCCTTTCAATGGATCCAACAACAGAACAAAAGACAATGGTCACAAATGGAAATATTAGAAGCTTCACTTAAACATGAGAAGGAAATTTTACTTTGTGGGTAACTGGGTGGAGAAACAGGTTACCCAGAGAGATATTCAAAAAACAACTTCACAGCATCCTGGGCAGCCTGCTGTAGCTAACCCTGCTCTGAGCTGGATGTCTTCTAGGCCAGCCCGCCAGAGGTGCCGTCCAGCCTCCACTTCTCTGTGATTGTCAGTTTTGTGTTGCTGTAGATTGGAATGGAGATCAACTCATCCATACTGATGAGTTCACCAGCTTCAGTTCCTGACTTTCTGTAGTCCTCAGTCTCTCCCAAAACTGAGAATTTGCCTCTGGCTTGCTTTAAGAACAATACATAGTGTTGGTCTAACAGTTCTCACTTAGTCAGAGAAGGAAGAGGTTTGTAGAAGCTCAGGCAGATCTATTTTAAGATTTCAGATTATACTGCAAACTGGTTTCATCTGTGGGTGGATGAAGTTAAGAGCAATAATTATAAACTAGCAACCAAGGAGGCTGGAAGTAGAACTCCAGACGCTTGGTATATTTTTTTTGTTGGAGAGCTACCAGGCTCCCTTCCAGAATGAGTGTTAAGTAACAGCACTCCAGCAAACACACCAAGTATTTATACTTGATCAGGTGCTAATACAGGCCCAGGGGTTCACCAGAGTGGTAGCTTGGAAGCAGATGAGCAATGGGTCACATGAAAGCAATAGTTTTCAGCCAGTAACCAGAAGTTTGTACGTAGTAGGAGTTTTAACATCTATCTCCATGAATTAGCAAGTTCAAGCTATGCGTTCATTGCAAGCCTGGTGTTCCACATCAGCTGTGCTTGATATACTACTACCTGTAAAACAGCCCTGAAGCTCACATCAGCTGTCCAGTGTTAACAGAGCCAAATACAAGGCACACGCATCTTCAAAGAAGAAAACCTGGACAGGTTATAGGTAGCTGGCTACAAGTACAGTATCAGGTAGTCAGAGATGTCTGAAAGAGGACAAGGGAGTCTGAGCCCTAGGACAGGTGGGATATGAAAGCTTTTGGAGTGATAGGCAAGAAACCAATACTGGGAGTCGGGACCCTAGGCAGCTGCCAGCCTCAAGGCAGGCCATAGCAAGAACAGCCAACATCACCTTATCAGGAAAATACTCTCACAACACGAGTCTAGAGCAACTACAAGGATCACAGCTAGAGGACCGCAGGAGTAAGCCACACAGAATGTTTTCGTTCTAATTCCGCACAGCCTGGCACTTCCAACCCTTAGCAGCATGCTATTAAATCTGCACGGCCTCAGTGGGGCTGTGTCCTGAGTCTTACCATACTTCTACAACCCTTTGGGTACAACCACACAGCAGAAGACCATCTACTTCTCACCTCTGCTCTGAGCCCACAAACCCATTAATAATGCCTCTTCTCCTCAGTGTCAAAGTGAACATCCTAGTGCAGAGTCACTACTGAAAGTGACAAACTAGTGAACTAGAGTCTGTCACATGCCAGCAGAACTTCCTTTTTTTTTTTTAAAAAAAAAAAAAAAAGGAAAAAAAAGAGAGAAATCCACACTGACACTTCCCCATTTTTCTTACCTTCCTCTGCAGAGGATCTGCTCTGAAAAGCAGGTCTCAATTAGCTTGCATGCCTTCCAAAAGCTTTAAGACAGCAAGAACTCAGTTTTACAGCTAACTCTGCAATGGACCTCGCTATGCATCCTGAGGAAGCTGAGATCAGTACTGCTTCGGTTCAGCTTTAGCTGTCTCCTTATTTGGAGGGTAGCTAGGGTAAAGTGAGAATAAGCTTGAAAAAGCTGATGGTGGTCAGGTATCAGGACAAACAATGTCTTATGCAACTAGATTTGAGGGGAACAAAAACATCTTAATAGAAAGATCTTGCCAATACAGAAATGCTTCAGAGACAAGAATCTACAACTTAAGTGTTTCGTGTTTGCTGCAGAATCACTGTGAAAGCCAAGTACTTAGCCAGAAACGTCCATTTCATCTAAGAGGTTAGATGCTGCTCAGAAGTCAAGGTTTCCTGGCTCCTAAAACAGCTCTCTTCTACAAGTCAGGATGAAGATGCTATTTCAGACAATGAAAGCTCCACAGCCCTCTTCATAAGATTCAGAAAACTTGAGACTAGTCTACTTAGAGGGCCTCAGAACCAGGGAAGCCATAGAAAACAGCACAGAAGGTTCTCCTTCCCTTTCCCATGACCTACTGCTCTAGTAGCATTAACCACTGTTCTTAAACAGGAACCAAAGGTTTATGAGACTTGAGGGTTAGACAGGGTCTAAACTACTAGACCATTCCCATGTTTGAATCAAAACCCAACAGAGGACATGCAGGCAGTGCTCCCGTCTTCCACGTTCCTTTGACTCAGGATATAGAAGTGTCCTTAGCGGCTCCAAAAAAGCAAGGAAAGCACGCTTTAAAGAATGCAAAGCAGTGATGGCGGAGGTTCAACCACTTCAAGCTGCACATCTGTGGCACTGCTTTATGGGCAGACAGCTTCTCTTATTTCTGCACTTTCTCCCCTCAGAGGATTTTGTCTGAAGTACTTTTATCTTGCAGCAGTGTTTAGGAAGTATTTGCTCAGAGCAGGTAAGAACCCAGAAAAAACAAGTTATCCAGTTCATGGTGATGGGTCAGCCATTGCCACTATCCTCCTGCCAGAGGGATGTCCTAGTTCAGGCCTTGTTGTGGACAGTGGTCCTTACCGAAGCTTACTGATTCAGCGCCGCTTTGAAGCAGGAGATGACAGCCCACACTTCTGCACTGCCAATCTCCACCAGACTCTCCAGAAAGGCCCTTGAAAAGGCCAAGAAAGCAGATAAGCACAGCTCCTATCAAAGAACCAAAAAAGAAGAGCTGCAGAGCTTTAAGCCTAAGTCAGACTTGTATACTGACATCCCTCTGTTTCCCAACTATTGGAGCTATCCACACATTGTTAATTGATTAGTGAGCCAGCCTTTCAAGAGATTAATGACCCACCACCAGATATTAAGACCAAGAGGCCTACTAACCACCTAAAAGGTGGGTTTACCTATTTACCTCCACTTACCATACTTGCTGTCTAGACTGCTCAATATGCAGTGCAAGCAGTTCAAGCTTACTATTGCCTTGAAGTTAGGAACACCTGTTTGTTCACTGAAGTTTTTCCTGAGGTGAGAGAGAACTTAAGTCATTTTTTTTCTTGCCAGAATGCCAGGTATTAAGTGGAAGAAGGGGGATCCCTCACACTGCAAAGCTGTTGGACTCCTTCCATCAGAAGGATCAGACATTTGGCTTTTTCTGCTAGTTCAGCTAGAAGGAAAAAAAAAAAAAATGCTGCTCTCCTCCTACTGGAAATCCTTTTATTCTGCAAGGCTCATTACCCTACTGCCATTTCCAGGTCAACCACAGAACTGCTCTCAAGTCAAAAAATTGATTACTCCAGCCCCTTTTTGCTCTCCCCTTTAGAGTATTTCTGTGCTGCCAAGGCCCTAGAACAGGACAGTACTACATACAGGTACTAGAAGACGGACTTCACCTGTGTTGCTAGTGGAAAAACTGGGCAAGAACCTTCCTACTGAGGAGAAGTTAGCTGACCACAGCCTGAGGCTAGAGAGGTATTTCTGCTTGTAGGTTATCAGAGATGCTGATGCACTTCTCAGACATTTCAAGCCAGTAAAGAGGGAAGGAGCTTGCTTGTGCTCCAAAAGCAAAAAAAAACTCTTTAATACAGCTGAGGGAAGGAGTTATAAGGTGTGAGCAGCTCCTCCAAACAGAGCTTCTCACCAGCTATGCGACAGTGTGGATGGACAGCACTAAGAGCGAGTACACTACCACCACTTCACTCCTGAGCTGCGAGAAGACCCATGAAGGTAGCCGCCAACTCCTATTGCGACAGGTTGGTCAGACAGCAGCCTAGTTATGCGAGCAAATCTAATCTATCTATCGTAGACAAAAAAATTCCTACTCCAACCTTATTCACATACCCCCTTCTCTCAGAGGGCCACCAGCTCTTTGACAAGGTTCTTGGATGAAGGCATATATCCCCAGAGGGAAGGAAAGCTGGCTTCACATTTGAACAACAGTGGGCAAACTTCCAAGGAGAGGGCTCCTTACATGGGCAGGAACAAGTGCTGAATCTGTATAGCACAGTTACAGGGCAGCAAAAGGTAAAAAATGGAAGAGGCCAGACTACCTTGACTCATTCCCCTACAGCACAGGAGTGTATCGGACCAGATACTGCTGGCAGCCCCAAGGGTTTTTGGGGGCTAGCAGATCTGCTCTGCCCAGAAGCAGCTCCACATTCGCCAGGACAACAGCCATAAGAAGCACCAGCCTCTTGCCACCAGCCCCTCTGTAACACCTTGTACACATACCAAACAGCCCAGAAGCGCAGATGATAAAGTTTCAAACCAATCTCACCCCTTGCAACCCTCACTCCCAGGAAATCCT
Source organism: Vanellus vanellus (assembly GCF_965231255.1). Taxonomy (NCBI): domain Eukaryota; kingdom Metazoa; phylum Chordata; class Aves; order Charadriiformes; family Charadriidae; genus Vanellus; species Vanellus vanellus. Next base: position 10,482,741 of record NC_138908.1, read on the forward strand.
ACCTTAACGCATTTCAGGAAGTCTGCCCACAGAGATACCAAGTCCTTGCAAGACCAGTTAGCATATCAGCAGCGCTGCGCTGCCACTACTGCCTTCACATTCAGGAATTATCGCATCCAAGGCCCACACACAGGCAGGGCACTTTCCAAAGCCCACTAGTGTCCTGCAGGCACATGCCAGATGGAAGGAAAGGGAAAGCAGGCACAGGTACTCCTCCAACAGCATCCATTCCATACAACACCGCTGTGAAGAAGCAAGCGGGAGCTCAGCTCTGGAGAGGACAATCATGGACAAGCTGATGGCAAGCCTGGTGGTAAGGGAACAACAGCAGCTCCAAGCCTTCCCCATAAGGGCTACAGGAAGGAGACGGCGAGGGAGTTGCAGCAATTCCTGAAGCACCCAGACCCATCTGTAGAGGGTATAAGCCACAGGAAGACACGACCAGTGAAATCCTGCTTCTTGCACCCACTCCAGTGAGAGTGGGCGCACCGGTGTCCCAGCCGGTCCCTCGCACAGAGGGACACGATGCCTGCAGCCCCTACACCCGGTGCCTCCTCCTCCCCGGGGCAGCCCCGGGCTCCTGCAATAGATGTCAGCAGCGCCCGGGGCTTCGTTTCCCCGCGGGGAGACAGGGACGCAGCCCGGGAAGGGGCTGTGGGGGGCAAATACACACACAGCCCTCCTCCCTCCTCTCCACGCTCCCCTTCAAAAGCAGGGGCACCCCCAACCCCAGACGCAGCCCCCCCCCCCTTCCCCGGGCCGTACCTTGTCGGCGATGCTGCGGGGCAGGAGGAGGTCGGGGCTGGGGGTGAGCGCCGGCCCCATCTCCTCGCTGCTGGACGTGGCCAGGGGATGCGGCATCTCCCGCAACGACTTGGGCCCGGAGGACGGGAGAGGTTTGGGGGCGCCCGCCGCGCCGCCCGACATCGCGCCGGGGCCGGGCAGCGATCGAGGGAAGGAAGGCGGGGAGGCCGCGCCGCCTCGGCGGGGAGCTACGGGGGCCGCGGTAGGAGCCTGTCCGCCGCCACCGCGGTACGAGGCGGAGGAGGAGGAGGCGGAGGCGGAGGAAGAGGAGGAGGCGGAGGAGGAGGAGGCGGAGGAGGAGCAGCGAGAGCAGCGCCTGCCCGCGCCGCCACCGCCCGCCCCTTCACAAAGCACCATCCGCGCCACCTGCCTCCCCCACCCCGCCCCGGGCCGCCAGCGAAAGGCGCGGGGCCGCCTCAGCGCGGCGAGAGAGGGCGGGGCTGCGGCGGGAGAAGGCGGGGCTCCGGCGGCGGGCGTAGGCCCCGCCCCCCGGTAGGGCGGGGGCGGGGCGGGGCGGTAGGGCGGGGCCAAGCACCGCCCGCTGGGCCCTCGGCGGGGGGAGCCGCTGTGGCGCGGAGCGGGTCACGGGGTGGAGCGGCGAAGCGCGTGCTGGGCTTTTTCCAGGGGAAAACCTCGGGGAAAACGGCGGGTCCCCGCGCGGGGACGACAGCCCGTGTCGGTCGCGATGTGGGCGCGAGGGTGGGTGAAATGGCTGTAGGGAAGGGAGCGGTAGGGGGGGCGGGGGTGCCGCCCCCGTTCCCAGCGGGAACACCGACCCGCCGGCACGGGGACAGGGGTCTTCCCCAGGGGCCTGGGCCTACAGAAGCACGCTTTCGGCGATGGTCACGTGCTTGCGTTCACCGCGCTCCAGATAGTTCACATTTTTGTAGAATAATGCTTCCTACTGAAGCCACCCGGAATTCGTCGCAGGGAATTCTTCTTGTATGTGAAAGAATGAGTTTTAAAGGAGATGCCCTGAAAAGTTTTACTCTGACCCTGTGTGGGAAGAATTTTTTTTTGTGTGTTTTTTCAGGCAAGCTTAAATTCCGTCTCTCTCATTTGCTAAAATGAGCTGAAAAATTGATATCGAGTCTTGTAGAAATGATCCATGGGAATTTGTCTAACAGCATGTATCAATTACCAAAATTCAGTCATCTATCCACAGTTAACAATGTGAAATAAATGTTGATGACTGCTGAATAATTAATAAATAGGAGAAAAATCATAGTCTGGTTTAAGATATTCCTTGAGCAGATAAAGCAGCTACATTTGTCTGATAAATTACTCTTTGCAAATAACTCACTCAGCGCTAATTAGCTGTAATAGAGTAACATGCTACTGGGGGAAGAGATGGATCACTGTGAGACTGTCACAGTCCCTTCCAGCTATATATAGATTTATAAAGATACACATACAGATATGTGACCAAACAGGACTTGGATGGTGTAAACATTTTTGCTCATATTTTTGCTGGGGGACTACAGCCCACTGAAATCAAAAGGGCAGCACTGCTACCTACAGCTAAACAGGTGCCAACGCCATGTGCCACGCACGGGAGTGCAACACTGTGGACTTACATTACAAAAAGAAACACCAATTATCACAGGAAAAAAGTAGGAAAAAAGTCAATCCTTACTGTAACTAACTACTTAATATTATGTAATGTTTGAACTCTGGTGACAATCAGAAGCCCCAACCAAGTCCCAGGCCCCAGTGAGAAAGAGGCTGTGAAGTATGCCTTGTTCATTATGCTTAAGAAACAACAAGTTATTTAACTATCAGGAAAAGGAAAGAATACAAATTAGCCAGCATAAATACATGCAGCCCAGCTTTCTTCTAGACTACCCAAATCTCAAGTGGAAACTATTGCAATAAAGCAGCAGGCAGGTTCGTGCATCTGCCACACTGCTCAGGAACCGGTTCCCTTCAGTTCTGTGACAGCCTGTGTCTCAAGGGCTTACATCTTAGCAAGAGCTCTTCCTATCTTTTCCCGTAAGCATCCTCACCCAGCTGCGTTTCCAACTCAAACCCTTCTCCAAAGGAAGCCTGTCACAGACACTTACACCAACACTGTCAAAACTTGGAATCCTGGCCACGTTCTAGCTCTGTGCAGGTACAAACGACCTTCTACTCATTAAAGCTATTGGCTTGGTAGGCAGCAAGCTGAGCATAAGCCTGTTGCACCTGTGCAGCAAAGATGACCAACAGTATCCAGGCTGCCTAAACTGCAAGCAGCACAGGCAGCAGAATGAAGGCAGGGTTTATCACTCTCGACTTGGCATTCATTAGACCTTATCAGAAAAACTGCGTCTGATTGTGGGGCCCCTCATGCAAGAAAGACACTGACAAACTGGAGAATGTTCAGCAGAGGGTACTGAGATGGTCAGTGACTGGAGCACTTGCCCCGCAAGCAGAAGCTGCAGGGACAAGGCTTTTTCAGTCTGGAGCAGACATGGCTTCATGGGCACTTAATTGCAGCCCACAGTACCCCATGGGGAGGGGATGGAAGAGATGGAGCCAGGCTCTTCACAGTTGTGCTCTTCACAGCAGTGGATAGCAGGAGGACAAGAGACAAAGGACATAAATTGAAACAGGAAATTCCTGATGGATGTTAGGAAGAACCTTTTTCCCCTGAGGACAGCCAAGCAGCAGAGCAGGTTGCGGAGAGAGGTTTTGCACTCTCGGCCCCTGGAGATTTTCAAGACCTGACTGGGCAACACCCTCAGCAATCTCATATGATCTCAAGTCTGATCCTTCTTGAAGCAGGAGACTGAACCAGAGACCTCCCTAGGTCCCTTCCAGCCTGAATGCTTCAGTGATTCAGACTGTTGCTATGGAAGTCGTATGTCTAGTTTCTTAAGTGATGTGAGATGACCTCTTAATTTTCCTGTATACAAGGATGAAGTTCCAAGCTCCAGTGAGTCACTTACTGGTCTAGCTCGCGGTGATTACTGTATATACAGGTAATATACGCCTCTTTGTTTACTAATCACATTTATCTGTGTTACCTAGGTGCCTTTTGCTTGGAGCTGAAACATGTCATCCTTAGTCTTTTCATCTGACACAAACTACTTGGAAACATTTTCAAATAGCTAACTGGATCAGTATATGCGAGGTACAGGAATATTTGTGCACCTGTGAATACAAGGAAGCTGAAGTCTGGTTGGAAGAATTTCAGAAGACATTGGTAGAAGGACTTATCAAGGAAAATAGACAAACCTGGTGATTATTACGGTTATACTCCTAAATTCTGACTATGATAGTTATGTTTAAATTTCAGAATTCCAACACCGTAGCATGCTATAAAGTCAAGATGGTTACCCATTGACCAGGTCTCTTTCCTATAACAATCCCTAGGTCACTTCACTATAAATGTTCACTACAACTCATTTCTGATACTAACATGCATTTTGTGAAACCGAACAGACGGGTTAGGGTATGTGTAAATCTCTTAAGGACTAAAGACAGGTGTCTATCTCCCTCTGATTTCAGTGAGTACCAGGTTTGTAAATACCTGTATAGGCAGCAATCTAGGTTTAACAACGATATATACCTTCAGCATTGATGCAAACTATCAGAAGAATTCAAGAACCAGAAGAGTTCAAAATCATAAATCTTATCTCAAAATATATGAAACAAATCTGAAAAATCTGTACAACTGGCTGGCCTTTTCTCTGCTGTTTTCTCTGCAAGTTCTTAGCACAAACTGAGGTGAGTTTTTAGCTGTCTCTTCAGCCATGAGAGAAACCCATTTTTATTTTATTTTAACATGGAAGATGACAATCATGTACTTGATTTCAAGAGCTGGAACTTCAAAAAGACAGGAGATAAAGCATTTTAAAACTTGCGTTTGAAAAATTAGAGTTAGGAGCAAATTCTTGGACCTTGATTAGAACTAGTCACGCACTATCAGCAGATGCCATGAACAACTACAAATCTTTTATGCATGAAACAAAACAGCTCAGCTTCCCCAGGTGCCCCTCCGTAATAGGTTTGAGGCCCTGGATCTTGAAGAAGACGTAGGCGAGGATGTGGTGCAAGCCCCACCTGCAAGGTCATATAGGAAGAGGCGGTTGGCTCCACGCCTCAAGACTGCCTCTGATAAAAAAGAACAAAGGGTAATTGTAGTAGGCAATTCGCTTCTGAGAGGGATGGAGGGCCCGATATGCAGAGCTGACCCTCACCACAGGGAAGTGTGTAGTCTACCCGGAGCCCGGATCAGGGACATCACCAGGGTACTTCCCACTTCCCACCCTGGTGCACCCGACGGACTACTATCCACTGCTGATATTCCAGATGGATGGGCAGGAAGCCGCATCCCGCAGCCTGAGGGGAATGAAGGAAGATTTCAAGGCCTTGGGGCGGATGGTGAAGGACTCTGGGGGTCAAGTTATTTTCTCTTCTCTCCTTCCATCTTCACGTGATGATGTGGGATGGAATGGAAAAATTAAGTCAGTAAATGATTGGCTTCAGGACTGGTGCTACAGGCAGGGCTTTGGTTTCTTTGATAATGGCTGGTTTTATAAGACACCGGTCTGGACAGTGACACATGGGAAAGGTTTATCTCACAGGGGCAAAAGGATGCTGGGGCAGGATCTAGCAGGGCTCATTTGGAGAGCTTTAAACTAGATTCGAAGGGGGATGGGGTTGTTACTGAGCTTGCATTGGTGGGGCAGCACTCCAGAATTGATAAAGGCCAGGAGGCCTCCCATACCCATAGGGTGAAATCGGTGTGCTCAGCTCGCTCCCTGAAATGCCTGTACACCAATGCACGCAGCATGGGGAATAAGCAGGAAGAGTTAGAAACTCTTGTTCGGTCAGGAGATTATGATCTGGTGGCAATTACAGAGACATGGTGGGACAGCTCACATGACTGGAATGTGGTCATGGGTGGCTATGTCCTTTTCAGGAAAGACAGGCCAGCCAGGCGAGGTGGTGGAGTTGCCCTTTACGTGAGAGAGCAACTACAATGTACCAAGTACTGTCCACGTGCAGTTGAGGAGCAAGTTGAGAGTCTGTGGGTGAGGATTAAGGGACAGGCTGGCAGGGGTGACACTGTTGTGGGTATCTATTACAGGCCACCAGATCAGGGGGAGGAAGTTGATGAGGCCTTCTATGGGCAGCTGAGAGTGGCCTCACAGTCACAGGCCCTGGTTGTCGTGGGGAATTTTAACTTTCCGGATGTTTGCTGGAAGGACTACTCAGCCAGCCAGCCTCAGTCTAGGAGGTTCCTCCAATGCATTGATGACAACTTTCTGATGCAAATGGTGGAGGAGCCGACTAGGAGAGGTGCACTGCTGGATCTCATCCTCACTAACAAGGAGGGTCTGGTGCAAGGAGTAAAGGTTGAAGGCTGCCTTGGCTGCAGCGACCATGAGATGGTGGAGTTCATGATCTCGGCTGGTGGAATCAGAATAGCAAGCAGAATTGCAACCCTGGACTTCAGCAGGGCAAACTTTGGCCTTTTCAAACAATTACTAGGGGAAATCCCGTGGACAAGGCTGTTTGAAGGTAAAGGTGCCCAGGATAGCTGGTCAGCATTCAGGGACTGCTTCTACCAAGCTCAAGATCAGAGCATCCCGACACGTAGGAAGTCAAGGAAGGGAGCCAGGAGACCTGTGTGGCTAAACAGGGAACTGCTTGGCAAGCTCAAGTGGAAGAAGAGAGTTTATAGATCATGGAAGGAGGGGCTGACCGCTTGGGAGGAGTACAGGGCTGCTGTCAGGGGATGTAGAGAGGCAACTAGGAAAGCTAAGGCCTCCTTAGAGTTAAACCTGGCAAGAGGGGTCAAGGACAACAGGAAGAGCTTTTTCAAATACATGGCAGATAAAACTAACACCAGAGGCAATGTAGGCCCACTACTGAATGGGGTGGGTGCCCTGGTGACAGAAGATACAGAGAAGGCAGAACTACTGAATACTGCATCTGGGCAGAAACAACCCCAGGTTCCAGTATAGGATGGGGAGCTACCTGTTAGAGAGCAGTGTAGAGGAAAGGGACCTGGGGGTCCTGGTGGACAGCAGGATGACCATGAGCCAGCACTGTGCCCTTGTGGCCAAGAAGGCCAATGGCATCCTGGGCTGTATTAGAAGGGGGGTGGTTAGCAGATCGAGAGAGGTCCTCCTTCCCCTCTACTCTGCCCTGGTGAGACCGCATCTGGAATATTGTGTCCAGTTCTGGGCCCCTCGGTTCAAGAAGGACAGAGAGCTGCTGGAGAGAGTCCAGCGTAGGGCAACTAAGATGATTAAGGGAGTGGAGCATCTCCCTTATGAGGAAAGACTGAGGGAGCTGGGTCTCTTTAGTTTGGAGAAGAGGAGACTGAGGGGTGATCTTATTAGCGTTGATAAATATATAAAGGGGGAATGTCATGAGGATGGAGCCAGGCTCTTCTCAGTAGCAACCAACGATAGGACAAGGGGTAGTGGATTCAAGCTGGAACACAAGAGGTTCCACTTAAATTTGAGAAGAAACTTCTTCTCAGTGAGGGTGACAGAGCACTGGAACAGGCTGCCCAGGGAGGTTGTGGAGTCTCCTTCTCTGGAGACATTCAAAACTCGCCTGGACGCCTTCCTGTGCAACCTCATCTAGGTGTTCCTGCTCCGACAGGGGGATTGGACTAGATGATCTTTTGAGGTCCCTTTCAATCCCTACCATACTGTGATACTGTGATACATTATGCAGCTGACTTCTTGTAGGAAATTTTTTTCCACACAAATAGAAAACCTCTAAATGCATCAGCATGTGGATCATCTGGCTCCAGCAGCAGGCACACGAATGTACAGCCAAAAACTGAGGAAGGAAAATGTCTATTTTTCTAATAGTAGCAACACCGAAATAAATAAAGGTCTTAATTCTGCTGAGAAATTATGAGTGATTAAAAACATGGTAACGTTCCATTCTCCAGTTCCTACTCCATACCATCAACTGTGGTGATATAATTTTATGACTGTTAATATTTTCCTTGACATTTTTATTGATAGTTTTCTTTTTGTTAAACATTGACCAAGCTAAAAACAATCAACACATGAAACATGCAACCAGCAGAATAAAATACACAATGAGAATCAGAATCGGTGTCTGGCTGAAGAGATGCCCACCTCTTAACCCAAGTTAACCTGAAAAACTGCCACACTCTCCTAGCAAAATCCTGTTTATTATGTTTACATCATTTCAGCTGAGAAACAAGATAAAACAGAATTGGTATGCATATAATAACTGGGCAAGAAGACAAACGGTAAATTTGGGGATCAAGAATCTCACCAATTCAAGACAAAGGTCACCAGTTTCACGTCATTTTTTCCTGAAGAAAATAGTTCTGCCTCCATATCACTGAAATTAAAGTCCTACAGGCTACCTCTTTGGATAAACAGAGAGAGGAAGGATCTACAGGCTGCCCTGTCATCCTGCCTCTTCAGAGATACTCTTGCACCTCCATTAAGGCAATGTTAGTCCATGAAGTACTGGTATTACTTCTGCTGTTTAGCTGTATCTTCTCAACCAGGACTGATATTTATCACAATTAAGCATCTCCGGCACCAACTGGAGATCATTCTGTATATGTTACATCTCCTGTAATTTTTACAAAGGGTGGGACATAGGCCAGCATAAGCAAGAACAGGAATTTTGAAGAGATTCTATGCAGTGCTATTGAGTTGCGATACGTACAACATACCTACAGTTGCTGGGATAGAAGCAGTTTGGTGATGGGTTCAATCCTCCAAAAAAAGAGTATTTTCTCATTTAATACAATTTTAAAGTAAGTTAAAAGATGTTACAGACGACAGGAAATATACTACATAGCAGCAATGCAGTATTAGGTGGCAAAGTGCCTTTCTTCAAAGCAAGGATTGGAGCAGTTCCTTAATAACAATGGAAAGTCACCTGTAGGAAAACCTATTTTCAAATTTAAGATAGGCACTGCCAGTGGTTTACTGCTGTTCTGATCTAGAGTGCCAGGTACTCCAACAATACCACTCAGGATGTTTTTATAATGGCACATGGCTTTGTAAGTGCTCAGTGTGAGCCTGAAAAGGACTCTCAGTTGTTTTGTAACATTATTTTCATAATGCATCTTCATCTTCTCATTCAGATAATGAGACATAAAATGGCAATAGGGTTTACAATGAATAGCAGGAGGCTAACTTCAGGTTGAATTTATTTACTAGACCAGACACATAAAACCCACCTGCTTTTCATCAAGTATTCTATTTAAAGCCTAAATTATAGGATTTTTCTCTACAGCACACTCCAGACAGAACAGACAACAAACAATAAGGTAGGCTGGAGGCCATACCAGCCAGACTGTCAGGCTTGGCTGGTTTACCAGGTCAATGGCAGTAAAAGCTTTTATCCCCACTGTGGACAGCCTCTCCTCCACTGCTTTATCTTTTTTCCCCTGTGCTCTACCTGGAGAGGATAACGTTTGTGTCTGTCTGCACATAAGCACATGTGAAACTAGTACAAAACAAGACCATTCTAGAAGATGTAAAAAAAATTAAATCCAGCTATCTTTTTAAAAAAGATCCTTCCTTGCTTATGCTATTACAGCTTGTGTCTTGTACTGCAGAGATTGAAGAGAGCAGGCTTTTGACCAGACCCAGTTAAATCTTATGCACCTGCTTGTTGACTCTGTACAGAGATGGGATCATTTTCAAGTCAACAGCGCTATTCATGCACATATTTAAGTTAATGGGCAAGCTTTTGCTGCATCAAAAGCCTTGAAAGCTTTCAAGTTTGATGGGAAAGCAATAAACAGAATTGTGGGAAGATAGGGCACTTGTGATAAGAAGAGGAAGTCCGTGCTAAATGGCTATCAAATGAAGAATCAGAAGCGCAACCATGGAGAAGGACTACAACTATGGCTACAGCATCTTAAGGCAAAAGTAATCCAACTAAAATATTTAAAGACTCTTCAAAGCATTCTAATTGTTTGGTTGTGTTGGGTTTTTTTTGTGACATGCACAACAAATATAGAAATAAAAGTATTTAGAATGGATATGTATGAGTAGCACTGCCAGTTGGAAGTAACAGCACTGCTCTGGAAGATCTTGGCTCAAGAGAAGGAGACATCCCGCACAGCCCATTTTCACTTAGGGGGAAAAAGAAAAAAAGAAAAACAAGAGAATCACTGTCAAGTGCAAGCAGCCTGTAGTGAACAGAACTGCCCATGGCCATTCTGAAATATTGCAGTTTGTGATCATTCAGTATCACATCCAATTTAACTCAACTTTTGCTTATTTAAGGAGATACACAGCTCCCTCTACACCGAGATGACGAGAACAGCCAGCCTAAGAATGAGTACTTTATTGGCTCAAGAAGCAGCATAGCCAAATTTCTGAGGCAATGTTCAAAAGAGCCTTTTATTAAACTGAAGATTTTGTAATGACTTTCTGACAGACATGCTACAAAGCTGTATTTTATATTTTTTTATTTGATTATGGTGAACAAGAATAGGAATTTTAGGGAAAATGAAAGTATTCTGATGCATGAGAGATTAGACCTCATTTATTCGAAGGGCTAGATTCCTTCCTGTTCCTACAAACCATGGAGGAAATTAATTTACTGATATGAAACTCCTCCCAAAGCCAAAGGATCATTTGACTTGAGGCAGGACTATGTTTTCAGAGAGATGCTTGAACTTACTACTATGATCAATTTCCATCACACTTGTACAGACCTGCAGAATTAATGAGTCCCAACCTTTCTGCAGCTGAGTTTCCTTGCAGATGGCTCCTCCTCCTTGCCCTGCTACCTCTTCCTTTTCTACTGTCCTTCCTTGATCCCCAGCCCAGGACCACTGCCCACTACTTAATTATTTTTACCAGTGTTAGCTGTGTCAAAAAAAAAAAAAAACAAAACCCAGCAGCTAAGCCCATCTGTCTCAAACTGCAGCTTTTTAGAATCACTTACATCCTTACTCCTGGCATGCCAATGCAGAGAAATGCACCAGGTGGGATTATTAGCTTGGCCGCTGCGCTGCTCTTCACTCACAATGTTTCTTAGCAGCTAAGGATTACAAGCAAGATGACTAGGTAAAATGGGACTGCATATCATGCAAAAGAGAATAATTAAAAGGGAAGAAAAACCAGCACATGTGACAGTTCTCAAGGTACAATGAGAAATTACAAAAATTTTAAAAAACAAACCGAGCTGTTAGAAGGAGGCAAGGCACTCGATCAGCTGTTCAGGCAAAGAGAAGAGCTGAAAATAATTCCTGTATGTGGGAAAGGCAGCAATGTTTGCCTTCCACAGTATTAATTAACACAGCTTTAGAGCAAACAGAAAACTCCCTGAGATTGTCAGATGTTTGCTGGTTGCTCGGGTGCTGGTTTGGGTTTTCATTAACACACACACACACAAATACACAGAGACTGCTTTTACCAGGCAAACAATCTAGGTAACCAAATTCTGAACCTGGATGTTACAAGTCTCTAGACATAAATTTGTTCAGTTTTACAATTTTCACACTTAGTGAGGCTTTGAAAAGTAGAAATGCATAGACAGGCAGCAGATTTGGTTAGCAGAACATTCCCCGTCTTACAGAATTTGTATGCATTATTCCAATGCATGCTATTTTAAATCAAATGAATCAATTCTTAGAGATACTGATAGGATTTTTATACATTCTGTGGACTCTCAAAGATGTCATTTATTTCTGCATTGTCCAGTATAGCTAGCTGCAGCAGAACATCTCAAAAAAAGCGTTATTTGCTTTCAACAGTTATGTATGGATTTCATTGTCCCAGCTAACGGACTGGTGTGGCATTCAGCACGTGTATGTTCTTATCAATATAAATAATTCCATCATAACTAAATCAAGTTTTTAATAAGCCCTTTTTCCACTTTAAGCCTAGACAGTGATGAGGTTAAGGACTTCTAAGACTTGATGGAAGAGAACACAGATGAAATTAAATGCCCTGTACAGATTTGACTAGCAGATCCAAGATCCTCCTTGCTATAGTTGTCATTTGCTCAGAAATGTCTGTTATATACACCACCAAAATCTCGGTATTAAAAAGTTTAATACCCTGCAGTAAAAGCATACCTAACTAGAGACGCCTTGAACTTACTAAAAAAAAACAAAACAAAACCCAACTTATTTTCAATACTTATCTTTAAATTTTGTTCTTAAAAAAACCCATGGGCCTTTCTTCCATGAAAATTGTTTGCTGCCTTAAAAAAAACAACCCACATATAAAATTTAAGTAGGCAATGTAGCTGATTTCTGGGCTAGCCAGAGTCCAGCGCCGGCCCCATCAGTCTTCAGCCTCTTATTTATTGCAGTTCTTAAGAATTGATTTTACTCGTGTACGATCAGAGGTACGGCTGCTAAGGGCCGCAGTTCGCATGGCAGCTCAGCTCGGTTTGAGCCCAACGGCAGGTATTTTAACCACAAGGACGCTCAACGTAAGTCACAGGTTGCCTTTTGAGGCTGAGGCTTATCCCGCCGGGTGGACTCTCCTCACTTACAAAGCCGTCCCTTGGCTTTTCTAAAACGAACCACGCGCTAGAAACGTGGATGCACAGCCTCCTCGGGCACTCCTGCCAAATAACGCTGTGTTCGCACTCAAAGCCTGGTGCCGGGGCTACAAAATTAAACAGGCCTCTCCGACTCGTCCCTCAGGCTCCGCGACGTGACGTGTTTCTCCGCCGCCCGGCAAAGGAGAGCGACGGCGCAGCTGGGCGTCGTCGCCTAGTTTCTGCGTCATGATCGTGTGCCGCCAGCTCATTGGCTGCGGCGGGGCGGGGCGGGATGGGATGGTGGTGAGGCGGCCGGGACGCGGTTAGGGGAGAGCGGAGCGGAGGCCTGTGGGGGCAGGTGGGTGTGCGGGTCTCCCCGTCGCTTCGCGCCCGGAGCCAGCCCTCCGCCTTCTCCTCCGGCGGAGGCGGTCTGCCAGCCCGCCGGCGGGTGAGGGAGGCCCCGCGCACCTCGGCGCCTGGCCTCCCCCGGCGCCGCTCCCCGGCCCCGCTGCCCGGCTCGCCGCCGCCTCCGTGCGGGTCAGGCCGTGCCTCCCCGAGAGGCGCGTACTGGCCCGTGTCACTGCTCTTAATTAATGCCGTTGTTGAATTACTTTCTTGTTGCGCTAGCGCTGCTGCTCAGGGGCCCGCAGTTCCGGGGTGTACCTGTTCTCTGGTCTCCTGTTGGAAGCCGACGGCGGCTCCTGGCTGGCCTTGCCCTCCCTGCCACCTGGCTGAGCTGGAGCCCTTCACCACTGCCACTTCACAGCCCGGCACCTTAATGGAAGCAGAAGTTGATGGTGGTCCGAGGTGACGTACGGCTGAGGAGCGGGCATCCCGTTTTGTTTTACCACAGCTGTGAGGGTGGTAGCCTTCAACAGGCCATGTAGCTGGGATTTACGTTTTCTTTCCTCAGTCGGTTTTCTTGAATCAGAGGCTAAACTGAGGTCTTTCAGGGCTTTAGCATTTAAGGAGTATAGCACTTTAACATGATTCTTAAGTGTTCTCTGACATACTTTGTCAGGAAGAAGTTCAGGTAGGCAGAAGTGTGTATGACTCCAGAATGACCCTAAAGGTTATTCTTAAGTTACTAGAATCTCAGAAAGAATTGATCACAGCTGTTGATGTTTCAAGCTAAAAATTTCAATCAGAACAATATAAGTAATAGTAGATATTTTAAGCCATGTGCATGCTGTGTTTGGCTTATGCTTTGTAACAGTTGCCACGTTTATGAAACCTACAACAGAATGAAATCCAAGCTTTTCTTTTAAATGAGTGTATTTATCTTATATCATGCCTGTTTTGCAGATATTTGTGGGGTTAAAAGATTTGAGCTGCAGCTGAATAAAACTAGGGCTGAAAATTGAAGGATGGCAGCAAATCCTTCAGGACAAGGTAGGTTTTAACCTAAGTATTCAAGGGGAAAGACTATATGCAAAATGTCAGTGAAGTCACCAAAACCGTAAGTGTATTTTATAGAAAGAGCCAAAAGGGGAAGAGAGGCAGGAAGGTGGGGCTGAAAGTAGTATAATGCGAGCAAGCCTGCTGAGAGAAGACACACATTAAATGGTTGAAAAAGACCACTGATGACTAGGGAGCTCTGAATTACTGTGCATTCCTTCATGCTCAGGTTATGAAGTACCTATCATGCCTTTGGTGCTGTGGTTATCTCCTAAGGCATATTTCAGGCACTTAAAACGCTTAGCATTGTACATGACTTGCAGCTCTTGTGCTCAGCATCAGGAAACAGCCAGAAGACTAATATATTCCATGTCATGATGGAAGCAGCAAGACCCAGGCAGTAATAGCTGTCAAAGATAGATAGAAAGTGGCCAGGCCTAGGAGGAAAAGCCAAATAAAATCATAATGCTAGCTTTGATTAAATGTTTCCTTGCATGATGACGAATATGAATTGCATCCATAAAATCGTTCAAAATGTGGAGATGGTCCATCTGTCTAGCCCAGGCGTCAGAGGGAGCAGAGGGTCGGGGAGGTGGTGGTGGGGAAATGTCACACAGGTTGATTGAAGGAGGGTCTTAAAACGCCCTCTAGAGGTGGAAATCTGAGTGGAACTCTGAGACTTGTCTCTTCTACGGAAGAGCTGAGGAGAAAGAAGCTTGTCAGGTATGGCTCTTCGCATACTGGTTATGAGAAATGACTTCAGAATGCAGTTTCCCAGCAACCTGAGACTTCTTCATGCACACTTGTGTGTGAGTGAACTTATCCGGGAAAGCATTCCCACAAAGTTGGGTGTAACTAATCCTGAAGTGCTGATACTTTGAAGGGGATACCAGGATCACTTGTGTCATTCCTTCCTCCTCCCTCCATAATGGCTCTCTGCTTTCAGAACAAATACAGAATAAATGCGTTGGGCCAAAAGACAGATTTTGCTTGCCACTTGACAAAAAAAGGTAGTTTTTGTAATGCTTATTGAGCTTTTGTAAAGTGTTGAGAGAGGAGTAGTGCAGATAGCAGAGAGTTGTCCATTTGCAGATTTTAACTCTGAGAAGTTTTTGGTATGCAATGGTAAATCTTCCTTTATTCTGTCAAAACTAAGCATCATTGCACGGTATAGAACGTTGTCATAGAGTTAAAAATTACTTTTTCTTAAATATGAAAATTTACTGAGAAGTGGGATCAGGTTTTAGTGCCAGAATGCCTTTGCTTCCCTCCAAATTCCAGAGGCTGATAATTTAATAGAGCCTTGGAACCTGCTTTTATACTTTGAGATACCTTTTAGAGACTCACTAAAGGAACTGTTTAATTATCATATGAAAATTATTTGTACTAAGCAGACAAGAAACACTATCAAGCTTAATCACCCAAATGAGCCTCTAAATAATACAGCTAGGAAAATTAGAAAGGAACAGGTAAATATGAGAGCAACAGTTCAAGGCCTCTGTTTCTTTCTCTTGGCCAGATGCAGCCTCAAAGTTAAAATGATTGAGCGAAGTACTGCATTTTCAGCTTGCAGCACGGCACACGTATTAGTACCGTTCAAGCAATTCATTCTGTCATTTCCCTCTTCCTGGAGGAAAGGAATAGGGATTTACTGAAACACTCACTGGAAGTGTTATGAATAGTAGCACTTACTCAGAACTGTCAGGATGAATTAAACATTAGCCTTCTACATAGGTAGGCTGTGTTCATGATTTTTTGTACTGAGTTTTTTCTTTCTCTTTAATCAGTACCAGCTATTTTCCTAGAAGTCAGTCGAGTTTTCTGTTAATTTCAGGCTCGGACTACAAAGGTTAAGATTTTGTGGACTGGACTTTCTTTAATTCATTTGACTCTTGGGAAGGCACTCTTTTGATTAGAATTTCAAAAATGGGGAACTGTATATGAATGCAGCAAAACTAAATAACTTCAGGACATTAGTACCACACGAACTGATTGCATGAGACTGATTACAGCATTTAAAAGACGTAGAAAAGCTTTTAGTATGCTGTGTATTGTCCACAAGATGAGGTCATAGACCAGAGTGGTACATTGCAGGGGCGGAAATTAGCTTTTAAGTTACAGAAATTACTTTCAGGTGCTTGGTAGCACACTGCTGCTGCAGCAATACTTCACGGTACTTATGCAAAACACATTGATAAGGCTGCTGTTGTAATGCTTTTGCTTATGTACAGCAAGGCCAGAGCATACCTTGTGCCTTACTAAATCAAAGATTCCATGCATGAGTTCTCCAAGAGGAAGCACTCAGAGATGAGACAATGTGACTGTGTTCAGGAAGGAACACTCCTCTGGGTCCCCACAGATGGAAGAAATATGGGTCCTGCTTCAGATAGGGCTGAACTTTCCTGCAGAGAGTTCTGGTACTTTGGAAGAACCAAGCTCTTGAAATATCTACAGAATTCTAAGCTTCAGGCTGTAGCAATTCTGCAAGATCTCTTTCTGTCGTGGTGGTTGTTTCTCCTTTTGGCCTAAAAGTATGTAAGCACATTCACGTAACACAGTCTGAGCAGCTAAGTTTAGCATTCTGCTCACCGAGTCTGTTAAAAAGGAAGATTGGGCTGTTCTGCATTGAATTATGTCATCATATACAAACTTTGCTGCTCTGCATCTGAGTTTGAACTGTGTACGAGCATAGTACTTGAATGCTGTAGCGTATCTCTTCGCTGGAGAACTTTGTGGCCATAAAGTAATCAATGACTTACATTCCACCTATGCATATAGATATTTTCTGGAGGGACAAAAATATTAATATGTTATTTAGTAATTCAAGTTAATGTGCTGAATTACTAATACGCCTTTTGTTTCATTGTCACATAACATATATGAAAGCATATCCAAATATAAATTGTTACTGAAAAGTATTGATGTGCGGCAGACTACTAGGTGATGTTTTGTGATGCTAGTAGTCATAAGCAGGAGAGAAAATCAAAATACAGTTACTCCATCCTTTTTCCCATGCGTTGTGTGTTTAATAAGGTCTTTAGATTCTGGTTTTTAAGAGGCTGCTGCCTCACTTCCTGAAGCCTGCCATTTATGAAAGCATGCACTTCAGTAAAGAAATTGCTGTGAAATGCTTTCTGAATTGCACAGGCGGAACAGCATGCAGTGAGAGTGCTTTCTAATGTACAGAGCTTAGAGTAGACATCCAGCTTTGAAACTGTTTTTCCAAATAGGAGTGTATCTTGAACACGCAGGGGTGGAGGCCTCTTTTGTGCTGTTCCGCATCTATGGATAAGCGATAAATAATGCGTATTAGAAAAAACTTAGACATACTGTGAATTTGAAGCAACGAACAGATCAGAGAAAACATATGAGATGGAGAGCAAAAACTTTGAAGCAGATAAAGGTAATACTGTTTCTTGCCATGCAGAGTTAGGTAGTAGAACTAACTGAGATAGATATAAGTGAGGTAGGGTGGTAGGATTAGGTGGTAGTATTAGGTTAGAGTGAAGCTTGCTGTGAGCTCTTAAAGCTACCAGTATCACTCAGCAAGGCTTCAGCTTTCTCTTAATTTTCTGCCTTGCACATACAAAACATGTGCAAGTAAACTTTTATTAGCTTCTGCGCAGTGCACGTAATACAACGCTTTATGTCAGAGGTGTCAGAAAGAACAGGCTTAAATTTTAAGTGTCCTGAATCTACTACCTTAGAGAGAGAATATTAATGAACTGCAATATTCATGAACTATTCAGACTCAAAATAGTAGAGCAGCTCAGCTTAGTTAAGGGAAGTCTAAACTTAAAACGTTACTAAGAAGTTGCTGTGTTTGAAAGTCTACATTTTTACAGATAAGAATCCAGTCTATACTGAGGATGGCTATTTTTTTTTTTTTGCGTGTCCCCTTTTTTAGTACTAGAAAGCAGAACAGACGTATCAAATCAACAGATGAAAAATCACTTTTGTTATAAATGAAGCAGGAAATTTCTGTGTCTGTTTCAAGTTGGTCTTTATGGAAGCACTTTGAGGTCCTGGACGGAAGAATCTAAATGGAAGTCTCACTTATGTATTGCCAGATAAGGTGAATTATTTTGTAAGAATGCCATATTTTTCCCTCTGAAATAGATTTCTCATGTCCCACCCTCTCTGTTATTAAATTTAAATTAACAGGTTTTACTTTGTAATTTAATAAAGTTTAAAATACCTGTAGGAACTTCACATTCCTCAGCTGAGGAGCACTAACATGTACCTGTTGGATGTCCTTCTCCATTTTCTCAGGCAGGCTTTTTTCTACTTACCATTAACAAATTCACTTAAACCAATGACTGTTTCAGTGCAGCAGGTTGCTGATGAGTGCTGTCTGATTCTAGAGCAAAATACTACTCTTTTTTTTTTTTTCTAAAAAACCCCCAACACTCTAAGTAGTAGAGGGATAGGAAAAGGAAGAAAAAAATACTTGAGTTTCTTCTGAATCCCTGTAGAGTTTCTGCCATATGATACTATAGCAAGTCTCATACTGAAATGGAAGACAGTGATGATCTTGCACAGTTCTGATCACAGTTTAAAAACAGCATTTAAAATTTTATTCTTGCACATCTCAAGCCTATCTGAATCATACCATCTGCTTCGTGGTAAGTGTAAGCATGTTTAGTCTTTATTTTTTAGCTGACAGCAACTTGTATTAAAAAGTGGTCTCCTTTTTCTTGCCTCAATCACCGTAACATCTGAATTCCAAGCATGCATTTAGATTTATGCATTTTGGGATAAACAAGCACTAGCAGATGGCTGCTGAGTAATATGTCAAGTAGTAAGCTTTTTGGCTGAAAACTCTGTAGAATGAGCATACAGACATGATGACTTTAGGTTAGACCCTCTTAGAGGTACTTCTTTAATCCACTGTCTCCAGAATTTACAAGAAAGTAAAGTCTGAGCTAGTTGCAACTCAGAAATGTTGAATCTCAGCTTGTTGGCAAGATCTGTTAGCCTTTCTGTCTCTTAGAGCACGCATTCGACTGTGTTTTAATGTTTCAAATTCATTGCAAGTGCAGGGTGTTTAAAAAAAGATAGTGTACAACACCTAGAGAGCAGAGAAACATCAAAGACCTGAATCGATACACTTATGAAACAGAGAGAGTTTAAGTGGAACTAATGCCATGTGGGAAGGAGAGATTAACAGGCAGGAAAATAGCAATTAATTAAACTTAATTAAAAAAATCTGTTAACAAATGTAAAGATGATTATGGGTGATCTTGCATAAAACAGTAAAATTTAATCAAATGACTGTTCTTTTGAGAACTCTGAGACACTAAAGCTCAGGGGTGCGTATGTTAGGCATAGTAAAAGAAAAAGGTGGGGGGTTGATAGCAAGGCAATACGGATGCAAATTATTATTTAGAGTGGAAGGTTTCTACCTGATAACTGTCTCCTTCATTGAACCATGCCGATGAAAGGAATATTGGATTATGTAGTTGAGCAGCAACAGAAGATCTCTCAAAGGGAATGAACTTTGAGTGCAGCTACTGAAAATAAATTTGAAATCATTTTACCTTGACATGCTAATACTCCCCTTAAGAGTTACCCTGTCTGACCTTCCTAACGGCTTCTGGACTACCATTTTTTAGTGGTATTACTAAAACATAGCACTCGAGATGGGGGTGGGGGCATGGGCACAACGCACAGGAGTTTCCAATGGGAATGACTTTGACTTTTTGTATGAAGGAAATAAAGGCAATAACATGACTTTTATGTAAGACAGTGTAGTGGCTTGATATTTATAGAGTAGCAGCAAATTAGATATTAAAAAAAAGTTTATATTCTTGACATGAGGAGTGTCCTTAGTGGCATAGAGGCCCATGAGATTCCACTTTGTAGTTGTTGTCCTCAGTTGTGCTGTATGGGCATACTGGGCAACAGCAGGAACTTGTGTATCTGGTTTATTTGGTGGCTGCATTGAGATCCTTTACCATATAAGAGTCCTGTGTAAGTACAGCAGTTTTGCCACATTTTAATTTAGAAGGCAACTTTAAAAATACGCAAATGGCAGCTATTTTAGGCATTTTCCTAATTCCCTCAATCACTGTACTTCCTGACCCCTTGTCTTGTATATAGGGCCCCTTTGGGAGAATGATGTACAGAGCAAATAAAGGCTGCATTCTCGTATTGTGTCCAGACAGTTTGATTTTCCTTCTCTATTCCAGCATTGTGGTCATACTCCAATGTGGTCATACTCAGAATAAGGATAGTGTGTATGTGTAAGGACATCAGTATATTAGAACTAAAACTTTTCTACATAGATTGAATAAAAGGTTGTAATTTTTTGTGTAAGCACATATGCAAGATTAGTGGTCGTCTCATTCTTACTTGTTACCTATGTAAAACTTGTGTTATAGTGTGAGTTCACTGGCGTGAGAAATTGGGCCCTGTGACTCTGTTCTAATTGAGTTGTATGTTCATTTTAAATCTGGTACCTGGTAAGTTTACTTTTTTTTTTGAAAGGGAAGTATTTGATTGTATAGCTCCAGAGCTGGCTTGGGAAGGGATCTAACTTGAGATAGAAACCTGTATTTTAAAATGTATTAATATGTATGATAGCTTAAGGAAGCTATTTCATGTTGTAAAATGAGAAAAGGAAAAATGAAGCCTATTTATTAATAGCCTTTCAGATGGGTGCAAAGGCTTGAAGATTAGTGCATTCATCATAATGTCATATTGTACAGAGACTTTTAATTCCACAAGATTAGAGCTGGGCCATAGAAATAAAGTAAATCTCTCTAATATTTTTCTGTCATTCCCACCAGGTTTCCAGAATAAAAATAGGGTTGCAATCCTGGCAGAACTAGACAAGGAGAAGAGAAAGTTACTTATGCAAAACCAGTCTTCCACAAATCACCCTGGAGCCAGGTATTTTATGTTCTTAGACCTGTTTGGACGTCACTGATTTTATCAAAGGGGAAAAAAATAGCAAGTGAGCTGTAAACTTATATAAACACTAATCAGAAGTGTTTTCTAACCATCCTCAATAACCAGTCAGAGAGACCTTGCACTTCAGGAACATCTTAATATTTAAACTATTTTACAGACCCTGAATTTTGGCTTATATAATTTGCATTTGAGAAGGGAAGAAGCAGATGTGCTTACTCAACTGTATTAAACTCTACCTTCAAGAAGAATCAGGGAGCAGGCACTGAGAAAGCATTTAATTATTAAGCTAAAATGCCCTAAGGAATGGAAGTAGCAGGCCATTGGGTTCAGGGTTCCATGTTTAGAGAAGAACAGTTATGGCAGGGAGTGAGTTATCCTTGAAACTCCCTG
The DNA here is from genome assembly GCF_965231255.1 of Vanellus vanellus. Lineage (NCBI taxonomy): Eukaryota > Metazoa > Chordata > Aves > Charadriiformes > Charadriidae > Vanellus > Vanellus vanellus. The sequence goes on from NC_138908.1 coordinate 10,503,708, forward strand.
TGTGCCAGACAAAGCTAGTTTATGTTAGTACAGATCTTCTTGTAAAAGATACTGTTGTAAGGAAGATTCTGCACTGGAAAGTGTAATAATCTGAGTTTGGGAGCTGTCACTGGGGTTTCTCCCATTTAAGACAAAAAGATTAGATTTTTTTTATAAATCAGTAACTAGAAAATCACACACTAGTTTACATGGAGAAATTGAGATAGTTCAACTTTTGTATTAGCATAAAGTGAGTGCAGTGCTGTATTCTAGACACAGTATGTTACATGCAGTATCTCATGTTACGTGCAGAATTAAATACTCTGAATACAGTCTGAGTGCTGTCTGTGTCTTTTATTAAGGAGATTCTAGGTCACCTTTAATTCCTTCATACTGTGAAAAAGCATGCAGAATATTTGCAGTTGCCTGAGTTAAATCTCTGAGTGGCTCTGTACACAGTTATTCAAGCAAAATTATTGATTAGAGAAGAAAATAGAAATATCATATTTTTATGTACAACCTCTGACTCCTGGCAACAGTGTGTCCATACTTCATTGCAAGTCTGGCAGAGTTTCGGGGAGTGCTTGTTTGCTTTCTTTTTTTATTTAAGGGAAAAAACACTATATGCTGATGAGCAGAATCAGTATTTACTAATTTTGAAAGTGTGGATGTGGGGGAGGAGCTACAGAGCAGCAGTTAAACTCTCTGCTTTGGTATGATGGGCTGATGTGTGATTTTTTGAGAAGCTGACAGTTCTGTGGCAGAGTTGTACCACAGGTTTTGGACCACAGAGTTTTCAGAAATGAGACCATAGAAATCTACAAACTTGACAGAAAAAGAGCTTGATGTACCTAAAGCACAATAGTGGCATGGCCAGCATAAGGGTGAATGAGTTAATTGATTTCTGGCCTTGGTAATATGGGAATCCTCTATCCAAAAACAGGAGAGCTCTCTTGAAAAGTGTCAGCTTATGATGAAGCTTTAGGATTATCTACAGAAATCATACTGAAAAGTTAGAGGGTACAGAAATAAATGCAAAATAAATACCTTCAAAATAACTGAAAATACTATATTTTAAATAAACTGAGTAGTACTTTTCTTCAGCAGTGAAGCTTATCTTAATATTTGTCATAAAATCAGTTCAAAGGATTGTTACTTAGCTTTCAATATGCATTTAGGCATAGATCTGGCTAAAGGTGTTTTCATGAGCATGGCTGCTTTTGAAAAACTGATTTACTAAATCAGCTGTTGACATTGAAGCTGCTGGGAAAGGTCAGTTGATGTGTTTGCATGGATCCCTTGTTGTCCTTCATGCTTTTGTCACTATGACTGAGGAGATCTACGCTTTCAGCACCAGCCTCCAGAGCCAGTTTCAGAGGTAGTTGTGAATTGCCTTGCAGTACAGCTCTGATGGCAGTCCTCACTGATATCTGTCTGGAGGATGGCTGATCGTGTTGCTTACATGAAGTTGGGGAAAAATGTCTGCTTTTTATTCTCTTTTACTTAACAAGGTAGACAAGTCTTAAGATGCAAAAGCCAAAAAAAAAAAACTATTTAGGAATTTTAATTTGAAATGTAATGTATGCTGCATGGAGATAGATAAGTAAAATCAATTTAGGTACTCTAAGCTATTGTCATGGGATTGTTATTTCAGTTACATCAAAAGGAAGCTCCTTTACCAGCAGCGAGCTGCTGCCCAGCTGCCGAAGAACTGGTCTTAGTCTTACGGACTGAAGAGCTCTTGTTAGTGCTTCTGTTTATCACAGTTTTTTAGAACAGTCAGAGTGACTGTGTAATGGTGAAAACACAAAGCTGTTATAAAAATTGCTGACATTGTCTAACGTTACACCCCAGTGGTTGCACTGACTTCAGTGGGTCTCCACCTATGAGTGAAATCCACAACAGGCTTAAGGACTGTGAGTCTTCTGTGTGTAGTTTGGCAACAGCTGTTTATGCTAGGTCAAACGATACAACTGTGGTCACTCCATTCTCCTGTCCTCTCTTATATTAGGAACTGGTAATTCCAAACAATAGTTAACAATGGTCAAGCCATGAGTCAAATAAATCGTGAGCTGTGGAAGTCATGGAATCCGTGGCTAGAATGGCAAGTCTGCGTTTTTTTTTTTTTCTGTGGTGAGTATAATGCCATCTTCTTTTTTGCAGCATTGCACTTGCAAGATCACCGCTGAACAAGGATTTCCGTGATCATGCTGAGCAGCAGCACATCGCAGCACAGCAGAAGGCTGCACTGCAGGTAATCTGATAGAGTCAGGTTCAGTTTAGCTTGGCTCTGTTTTAGACATGCATCCCTTCAGAGAGCAGTCTTGCACCTAGAGAGAATTAAAAGCCCCTTTTAGAGGTTAGGTTTCATACATTTCTGTGTTTGTCACAAATGAAGTTTCTTCTTAAATCTGTCAGCTCATTCTCCCTCGATATGGTTGTGAGAATGTAGCCTGCAGTATCATCATAGCTATTTTGTACATCTCAGTCAGGACTCAGTTCAACATTCTAGCAAACTTCTGAATGTCTCATGAAGCTTAGGAAGAACTAGCCACACTAGCTTTCTGTGGTTAAACCTGAGTAGATGCCAGGTAAATATCCTGCAGTTATGAGTGATGGGGGTGAAAGTTTTGGAAAACTTATTTGTACATTTACAGGCTTCTATTTGCTGCCATTTTGCTCATGTCAGGTGAGGTTGATTTCAGTGTTGAAATTGGAAATTGAGCAGGAAAGCCAGTACGCGGCCACCCGCCTTCCTGGCACTCTAGACAGAATGATTTGTCAGGGGGCACAGGAATGGGAAAAATGTTGAGATGCAAACTAGCAACACTGTTCACATATCCTTGTTGAATTTCTGTTACCTAGTAAAGGCCCCCAGATTGCTTCTCCTAAAATGACTGGGAGCAGAAGTGAGCTCTGGCTGGTGTCCTGTGTTGATCACACAACTTTGTAGGCTGGAAGGATCCTTGGGAGGTTTCTAGTCCAGTGCCCTGCCCAAAGAATGACTAACAGCAGTGCTATATCACATTGTTCAGGGCATGGTCCAGTCAAGTTTTGAAGCTCTCCAGGGATGGGCTTCTTACCCTTTATTGGCTCTGAGTCTGGCTCTGTCTTCTCTATATCCTGTCACTGGGTATCTGAAAATAGCAAGATCTGCCCTCAGCTTTCACTTCTTACAAGAAGCTCAGTCCTCTCACCATCCCTTTGGACATTGAGAGCTTCAGCCCAGCCCCAAGCAGTCTCTTTGGGTCTCTGTTGGACTCCCTCCAGTTTATATCTCAAACCGAACACAGTGTCACAAATGCAGCCTCGTTGGTAGCTTCCCTTGTCTCCTGGATGTCCTGTTGCTGATGCAGCCCACTGTGCTGATGGCCTTTATCTTTGCAAGGGCACACTGCTGGCTCAGGCTAAATTTGATATCACAGAATCACAGAATTTTCAGAGTTGGAAGGGACCTCTAGAGATCATCTAGTCCAACTCCCCTGCTAAACCAGGAGTGCCCAGAGCACATCACTCAGGACTGCATCCAGGCGGGTCTTGAAAATCTCCAGAGAAGGGGACTCCACAACCTTCCTGGGCAGCCTGGGCCAGTGCTCTGTCACCCTCACCGTAAAGAAGTTTTTCCATGTATTTGAACGGAACTTCCTGTGTTCTAACTTGTGCCCGTTACCCCTTGTCCTGTCACTGGGAACCATTGAAAAGAGCCTGGCTCCATCCTCCTTCAACCCACCCTTTAGATACTTGTATGCCATAATAAGGTCTCCCCTCAGCCTTCTCTTCTCCAGGCTAAAGAGTCCCAGCTCTCTCAGCCTTTCCTCATAAGGCAGATGCTCCAATCCCTTAATCATCTTAGTTGCCCTTCGCTGGACTCGCTCCAGCAGTTCCCTGTCCCTCTTGAACTGGGGAGCCCAAAACTGGACACAGTATTCCAGTTGTGGCCTCACCAGTGAAGAGTAGAGGGGGAGAATGACCTCCCTCGACCTACTGGCTACACTCTTCCCTATGCAGCCCAGGATTCCACTGGCCTTTTTGGCAACAAGGGCACATTGCTGGGCCATGGATAATTTATTGTCTACCACAACCCCCAGATCCCTCTCCAAGCTACTTCCCAGCAGGTCCGCCCCTAACCTGTACTGGTGCCTAGCATTCTTCCTCCCCAGGTGCAGGACCTTGCACTTGCTTTTGTTGAACCTCATTAGGTTCTTCTCTGCCCAGCTCTCCAGTCTGTCCAGGTCACGCTGGATGGCAGCACGGCCCTCTGGGGTGTCAGCCACCCCACCCAGTTTGGTATCATCAGCAAACTTGCTGAGGATACACTCTGTCCCCCCATCCAGGTCATTAATGAATATATTGAACAAATTGGACCGAGTATTGACCCCTGGGGGACACCACTGGTTACAGGCCTCCAACTAGACTCTGTGCCGCTGATCACAACCCTCTGAGTTCTGTCCCGCAGCCAACTCTCAATCCACCTCACTGTCACCTCATCTAGCCCATACTTCCTCAGCTTCCTAATGAGGATGTCATGGGAGACAGTGTCAAAAGCCTTGCTAAAGTCAAGGTAGATGACATCTACGACTCTCCCCTCATCCAGCCAACCAGTTATAACATCCTAGAAAGCTATCAGATTGGTCAAGCATGATTTACCCTTGGTAAATCCATGTTGACCACTTCCAATAACTTCCTGTTCCTCAACGTGTTTGGAGATGACATCCAGAATGAGTCGCTCCATTACCTTCCCAGGGACAGAGGTGAGACTAACTGGTCTGTAGTTAGATATCCACTAGGGCTTTTCCCTAGTGGTGGAAGAAAGGAATATACAGGCTGTCTAGGTTACTGGAGTCCAGCCTTTGAACTGGGAAAGGCTACATAAAATTTTACAAAGGTTGTCCAGAGCCATAAGCAGCAGCTGCCCTCCTCAGGTGAACAAGCATATATTAATCACGCGAGCAGAATGCTGGTGTCTGATGTTTACAGGAGAGCGTCTGGTCACATGTCGTTTGTACATACAGCCTCAGGTTGTATGACACTACTGATGCACGCTTCTGGCAGTTGTGTGGCAGCTGTGACGTAGCAAGACCTGTAAGCTGGTTATAGATGGGAGTGGAAGCATGGCATCTAGGCAAAGGAGAGTGATCAGGAGTTTTATTTACTGCTCTCCCCACCTCCATGAAATTTGCTGAAAAAGTAGCAGCAGAGAATGGCCAAGTTAATTCCCTTGATGAGCCCAGTTCAGATATGGCTGATCTAAAATGCTGGTTTTGAATTTGACTATCAGGGTTGAGCAGCAGACTGGGAGAAATAAATAAATAATGCTGCAGAAGCTGTAAAATTATATTGTTAATTTTATATTTATTTATATTATTTAATATGTTAATTATATTAATTGAATTTAATATATTAATTGAATTATATTAGTGCTGTGGGGAATTACGCTTTAACAAATGTTTTTCTCTTTCTAGCACGCACATGCACATTCCTCAGGATACTTCATAACTCAAGACTCTGCATTTGGAAATCTTATTCTTCCTGTCTTACCTCGACTGGAGGCAGAATGAGCAATGTTGTTTCTCAGAACTGCAAGGTCTGATTTTGTGCATAGCAGGAACTGTCTGACCTTTTAATTTCTTTACTTATCTTAAACCTGTTTTTTTTTTTTCTGGATTTTTGTGGTTGCCTTTCAGGAGTGTGAGCTCGAATGATGGAAAAGCAATGTTGTTAAACAGCAATTATTATCCTGTATTTCTTTTCTTCTGTCTGGTCAAAGGCAGACATAAGACTTCCTTGGTGTGTGAAGTACATAGCGCTTGCTCTTCCCTGTTTCTGTGCTTCCTTTAAATAAATGTCTAAATCAGAGTCATCAAGAGATGCACACTCTGTCAGCATTTGTGTTTCTTATTATTGTGTACAGGTACTATATTTGACTTCAGTGACAGACAAAAGTTACTTTTGTCTATCAAAACAGACGTGAATTTAACAAATGCATCAGTCAGTCTCTTTTTTTTTTCTTTCTTTTTTTGTTTTTTCCTGTATGCAGGAACATTGGTAGCATACTGTTTGCTTTTGTAGTATCATCTGGTTTCAAGTCCTTTGATAGAGTGTGCCTGTCTCTTATTTTGTTTTGTGAAATATGAAAATGAATTAAACTGGGGGAAAAAGCATTTGTTTCGAACAGTCTTTTAACAGATAAAAGAAGTCTTTTAACTTCTCTGGACATTTCAGATGGAAAGTGTTGTCTGCAAGGACAACTCTGTTTAAAAGGTCATCTTTTTCTAGTCATAACTTTTTCAATACTTTGTGTATTTAATTTTGTTTGCTTTTTTTCCTTCCTGTTTTTATCTGTGGTAACCAAATCCAGCTCCATGCCAGAAGAAAATTTGTTGATCTTAAGGTAAATTATTTCGGAATTGTGATCGTGTTACCAGGTAACCAAGTAACTTAGAGTGAAAAGTAGTCCTTACATCTCATAGCTTTATTAATACAATTATACTAGTACATTGACTGCTTTACCTATGGATGCAAGTTATAGAAAACGAAAAGAACAAGAGAACTTAAGTGGGAACCAGGGATCAGAAAGCAGCTGTTAAATTGGTGCCCATTTGAAGCAGCTCTGTTCTTTGCAGAAACTTAGCTGTCCCATGAGATTTCCAGGGTTATAGTCTACAGATTTCCTTAGTGGCGTTTAGGTATCCTGTTTCCATCTGCAGGGGATTGCCCGAACCCAGTAAGCGTTACTGAACTGTAAGCACTGCTAATAATTCCGTTCCTCCTGAGTAAGAAAACAGAGCAAGGGCCAAGAGAGCGGTGCAGGTATGAGGAAAATGCCACGGCTTTAATATACCTTAGCTGAGTACAGACCTTTGCAGAAGTTGTAGCCTACTGTCGTGGTTTAGGCCAAAATCCACTACTGGGGACCTGAGGGACCCCAGATGGGACTGACAGATGCTCCCCTCTACCCCTCTTCAAAGAGAGAGGCAGTGGAGGAAAAAGAGACTTATGAGTTTAGAAGGAACTAAACTACTTTAATGAAATATTAATAATAAAATTAAAAGAAACAATGAAATATATACAAAACCGTATCAAGCTCCCAAGATGACAATCACGACACCGGCTGGCACTGGGGCAGTCCCAGGCTGGACTCGGTGATGGACGGGAACTGGATTTCGGATCTGGATTCAGGATCAGGATCACAGGCAGACAAACAGAGTCCTCCTCAGACGTCAGCCGTTGAAGGAAGAGAGCTGACCCTTTGATCCCTCAGCTTTTATACTGAGCATGAGGCAGATGGGATGGAATACCCTGTTGGTCAGTTTTGGGTCACCTGTCCTGTCTGCTCCTCCCCGCAGGTGGGACCCCACTATGCTTTTCCACTTCCCACCCTCCAACGGGGCAAATAACAAAGTTGGTTGGCCCTGGGGGTTATAGCAATGAGTATAAGCAGGAGCCTCTCTGCACACCATGCCTGGGCATCAGCTATAGACAATTGGTCTTATCACTCTGAGAGAGTGAACACTGTCTGCACAACATGCTGTTAATTTGAGTAGTTAGAAGAGGCCAAGCTAAGAAGTGAAGTTACTGAACAAAATTGGTTCTGTTTTACCTCAAACCGGGACACCTACTGAAACGTTTTCAAGGAAAATCTTGTGGAAGAGGCCTGATATACCTTAAAGATGTGCAATTGTAACATGAACTATTAATATTATGTGCTTTTTTGAGGGTCTGATGTGGTGAGTCATGGGAATGATGATGGTTTTTGTGGGCAATGCAGAAAGGAGTACTGTCGTTTCTGTTTTCAGTGGGTGACTCTGTGTAGCTTTTTCCTTTTAATTACCAAGACTAACTTCACCATGAAGCTGTCCTGACCACTTACTATTCTGCAGTGTGAGCTGAGTATCTTAGATGCTTTGAAGAAAAAGATCTGCAAATCTCTATGTGTAGAAGAGGCAGCTATGAATCAGTCCAAGCTTGGAAACATACAAAGGCAGATAAGATAAAGCAGATATAGCAGGCAGTTTTAGTTGAATTTAAAAAGTAGGCTGGGCATTTTAACGTTAAAGGCACTCTTTTTTTTTCTTGAGAAAAGTGGCAAAAGAATGTCTGCTTTCTCTAGAAACAGACCTTCTGTGCTAACATATTGAACTATAGAATCTTTCAGTGTTGCTTCATAGACTGCATATGATCAAGACAATGAAACAGTAAAGATCCTTTGTTGGAAAGCTATAGTTGCTCCACCAAAGGAGTTAAACCTGCTGACTCTGTTTTCATCTCAGGTATTGAAAGATCTGCTCTTGGAAATCCAGTGCCTGGGCTCAAAGATGGAGATATTTGAAAGAGGGGAAAAAATGACATAGCTGTTGTAATATTTTTAAGTTATAATGCGTCAGATTATTCTGTGTCATCATGAGGGACTTGGTGATATATGTAGATATAATTAACTGTCAAAGATACAAATGTTGCATATGGAAGCTTCTCTCGTAGAAACCACAGACTCTAGCAATTAGTGTCAGATGCATCAATTTGTCTTGCCGCTCTTACTTTTTCTTTTCTGCTATTAATCAGTATTAAAACCATTAATCTGTCCCTGTACAGTAATTTCAGCAAAATCTTTTCTCCTGTTGGAATTGCATGTTCAAATTCAAATCATTATTAGTTAGAATATACCCGAACAAGAAAATATCTGAGATATCTTGCTTCTGGCAGTAACCTTTACCTATAAAAGCAGAACACTTGTAATCTAGTGCTGACCTGTGTACCAAAAAGTATCTTAACACACAAAATCACTTGAGTAATTTTATTTCACTTGCTACAGTAGTAATTGGCCTTTCCACTCAACACAGGTGGTTGGTGTAGAGTCCGTATCGGAACTGGATGGTGGGGTGAGAGCAGGTCACAGTACTGGGTAGGTCTTAAACTAAACAAATCAGACAGATGGGAAGTGGGGTAACACACACTGAGGTCAGACTTTCTAAGTGATAGCAGAGTCATTATCTGACAAGAACAGATGAGGTAAAGAACTTCAAGTGAAGAACTGAACCACAGCTTTTTTCTTCTTAGCTCTGTGCTCTTTTTCTTCCATTAGACAGGTTTTCTCTCCATGCCCTTATTTTTCCCAAGTCACTCACCATCTCCCCACCATTATAGGCTCTGGAAAATGCTCAGTTTTAACATAAGAATCCTGACCTCTAGAACCACATGTGGTTTCCTACCACTACAGGGTTTTAGTCTCCAATTTTTTCTTAGTGTTTTCCTTCTACTGATCTCTTAGAAGCACTGGTATGAAACTAATCAATAGTACCTGATGTTATATTTGCCCTTTACATCAGAACACAGAATCATATAATGGTTTAGATTGGAAGAGACCTTGAATATCATTGAGTTCCAACCTCCTGTCATAGGCAGGGACACTTCCCTCTACACCAGGTTGCCCCAAACCCCGCCCAGCCGGGCCTTAAACTGCTCCAGGGATAGGCCATCCACAACTTCCCTGGGCAGCCTGTTCCAGTGCCTCACCACCCTCAAAGTGAAAAATTTCTTTCTTGTATCTAATCTAAATTTCCTCTCTTCCAGTTTGAAGCCATTCCCTCTTGTCCTATTGCTACGTGCCCTAGTAAAAAGTCCTTCCCCGGCTCTCCTGTAGGTCCTCTTTAGGTACTGGAAGGCCACAATAAGATCTCCCCAGAGCCTTCTCTTCTTCAGGCTGAACAGCCCTGACTCAGCCTCTCCTCATAGGAGAGGTGCTCCAGCCCTTGGATCATCTTCGTGTCCCTGCTCTGGACCCGCTCTGACAGGTCCATGTTCTTATGCTGGGGACTCCAGAGCTGGACGCACTACTCCAGGTGGGGTCTCATCAGAGGGGAAGAATCACCTCCCTTGACTTGCTGGCCACATTTCTGTTGATGCAGCCCAGGATATGGTTGGCTTTCTGGGCTGTGTTTCTCATCAGTCAGCACACCCAGGTCCTTCTCCTCAGGGCTGCTTTGGATCTGTTCTCCACTGAGCCTGTAGTTGTGCTTGGGATTGCCAGGACCCAGATGCAGGACCTTGCATTTGGCCTTGTTGAACTTCATGAGGTTGGCATAGACCCACCTCTCCAGCCTGTCCAGGTCCTTCTGGATGGCAGTCCCTTGCCTCCAGTGTGTCTACCTTGCCACACAGCTTGGTATCATCAGCAAACTTGCTGAGGGTGCACTCGATCCCAATGTCCATATCACCAACAAAGATGCAAAGCTGTTGAACAGCACTGGTCCCAGTACCGACCCCTGAGGAACACCACTCATAACTGGTCGCCCACTTGGACATTGAGCTGTTGACCACAACTCTTTGAGTGCGACCGTCCAGCCAATTCTTTATCCACCGAGTGGTCCATCTGTCGAATCCATGTCTCTCCAATTTAGAGACCAGGATGTTGTGCAGAACAGCGTCATACTCTTTGTACAAAAAGTCCAGGTAGATGACATCAGTTGCTCTTCCCTTGTCCACTACTGCTGTAACCCCCTCGTAGAAGGCCACCAAATTTGTCAGGCATGACTTGCCCTTGGTGAAGCCATGTTGGCTGCTACCAGTCACCTCCTTTTTTTCCACATGCCTTAGCAGAGTTTCCATTAATACCCCATGGAACTCGTTATTGGAAAGAAATTCCAGCCTCTGATGTTACTTGCCAGGAACTTCCTAGTTGCTTTGATGTGTCCAATTAGTTAGAATAGCTAAATGCTACTTCTGCCTTTGTGTGCAGTCAGCACAGGACAAGCCACGTGTAATTTGCAAGTCCTATGAACACAGCTGTTCATGCCGAGCAGTCTTATTAGACCACCTGTGTCACTTAAAGGGTGGAGGTCATTGTCTTGCTGCACAGCAGAGGTCAGTGCTCTGACGCTAACCTTGTGGAAATGCATGAAGAGGCCAGGCTTTCCCCATCTTCTTTAGAAAGAAGAGGAAGGTACTGATGGTCAACCAGGTACTGGGGAACATGAGCTTCAACTGTTGGGAGGAAATGCATACAACTATGTCTTGAGTGCACAGCTTTTTGTGGCTTGACTTATTGTTTTTGCAGTGTTTCAGGGACAGAGCAGAAGGGTTAGAAGAGGACAGTGAGCCTAGAGTAGAGTGGCATACAGTCACAGATGTATGAGCAGGCAGTGACTATCTCGACGCATCCTCTTATGCATTATGATAGTTAAAACAGGGCTTAGTGTCTTTACCAGGAAGAAGCAATGCTAAGAATAGCTGTCTTATTCAGGTGATGTTCTTTCACCTTGTGTCTGCTTAACGCATATTCAAAGTCAGTAGTGTGCCTGAGAAAGCAGCTGGATGATTCCTGTTGGTCAAAATTAGGCACTGATGATTCCTCCTGTCAAACCAGCTCAGATAGCAAGTTTTCTTGAAGGACAGGGTCAGTGCACTGTGCTACGGACTTCTACTGAAACTGAAGCCAATTCCCATGTCCTAGGGGTGCTAACCAAAATGACACATTGAATCCTAAGGGAAAAGCTAAGAGGAGGCAGCTCTTTCTCAGCTGGTTGGTCTGTGTGCAGAGACACCTCTGAAAGAGGCAGTGGAGAGAGGGAAGGATTGTCTGCACCCAGCTGGAAGAGTGTTCCTGTCCAGAACTTTATGTGCCTAATTTATGTTTTGCTAATGCATGGGGAAAATCCTATAGCATCTGCTAGTAGCACCCTTCTCACTGGAAAGTCTGGTAATCAGTGTGTTCTAAAACACTTTTGGAGGCTGTAGGGAATCTTTGGGCTAAAATACAGTGTATGGAGCTTTCTGAAGTGAATAGTAACTTTGAAGATTAGTAGGTGAAGTGGATTTCATATGCTGTTGGGTTAAAAGCTTGCTTCAGTGAGCTTCTGCATTTGTTGGAACCACAGAGCTTGCCCCAGACATTTTACAACAAAGACAACACCTCCTCCTTGTTTCCAGGTTCTTGCTTTTGATAGAAAGAATCAAGCGGCATGCCTCCCTGGGGAAATTAGTTTTACACTCCTTCCTTTAATACAGGTTTTTCACAGAGGAAGAAAGCAGGTTAAATGCACTAAGTGGAGAAAATTCGATTAGTGCAGTGGGACATGAAAAACAATACTTAAGTACTGGTGAAGAAATGGCTCTTCTCAGTTACTCCACTCTGTCAGGTTCATTGGGGCATTGAATTATGAAAGATGGTGGCAAAGTTCTCAACTTGTTCTCATTAAGGCCTCCAGTCCTGGCTACTTCATTGTCAGTGGATGCTACTTTTGTCATGCAGGTTCTGTACATTGTGGCTGGAAGTTGTTCAAAATATACCTTATTTTTGTCCCAAGAGTAGTACTGGTTAATTTAAAAGTGCAAATCACAAGCTTGCACGCCACCTTCACTATGCACATATGTTGCATTGTCAATTAGCATATGTGCGTTACTGGTTGGTAGAGTGTGAGTTTCTTTCAGTACAGAAAGATGTCTCATTGTAAAAAAAGTATATGTAGATTTATGGAAATTTTTACATCTTCAGAGGCTTTTTCAGTGCATTACCTGAATCCTCACATGAGGCAAAGTAAGTTACTATTATCTTCGGTTTTGCAGATGGAGAAAAAGGCGAAGGGGTTGCAGTACCTGCAGGTACACAGAAAGCCTGTGGAGTTGTCAGGATTAGCTCCTGATTAGTGAGCTGGTGTGAGGCATCACCTGGAGGCTGTCACTCTGCATTGCACACCAGCAGCTAGCTCATCTCTCCCCTCCTAGAAAACACTGAGCTCTTTGGTTTCTGGTTTGTCTTTGGTTTCAGGGATAGTTCAGTGCTTGGGTTTGTTTTGGGTTGGGTTTTTTTCTTTTCAGATAGCGAAGGCAACAAAGTAGGGCAGGGTTTGGGCCTTTTATGTTTTAAATTTGAGTAGGCAGGATGGTGATAAAAAGACAACAGTATTATACTTGGTGTTTGGAAGCAAGGGCAAGTGTAATTTCTTCTTCGAACAGTGACCAGATAAACTTGCCCGTTATGCTGGAGCCTCTGTATGCCTGGGTGACTGTAGACCTTCTCCATCTCTCAGTGGGTGGCCACTTGTGGAAGTGGAAATCGCCAGATGTGGGCCCAAGCCCAAGCTGCTGTCTTCATCTTTCTCTTCCAGCAAGAGCTATGTGCAGCTGGCTGGCAGCTGGGACAGGGGTCGGGGGGACTGCATGTTTGCAGCCATGGATCATTACAGCCTGTCAAGAAGAGACACACCAAAAGTAATATGTTTTCAAACTCTGCCCTAGCAGATGGCTTGGTAGTCCAAGGAAAGCAAAATGGCCATGCTGGCTGACATGCGTGCTGCAGTGCCAGCCACCCTGGCAACCCCTCTAAGAACCAGGCAGTTTCTGTCCCATCCAAATGAAGGTGTGTTGTGCTGGCTTTGCTTGAAGCTACTCCATTCTGAGGGTAGCCTGCTTCCCTGGACTTTGAGGTTTTCAAAGGCTAAGTTACCCTCAGACCCAAGCCTGGATATATGTCCCAGTCTTACACACACACACACATGCGTGCACAGAGTATGTTTTTGGTAGATTCAGGCCTAATCACTTTCACATTTAGTATCTTGAACCAGTCACTTTGTTCTGTCAGCAAGCGAGCCTGATTATTGTGTTGTTTGGGATAGACCATCTTTCATTGGTGTGTTTGTTCATCACCTGGCACAGCAGACTCCTGACATATGACAGATTTTTAAGCACAGGAAGTCATTTATAGTGGCGAACTCTGCTGGTTCAGCCTCTGTTACCGGTCTTCCTTTCAGTTGAGCATTCCTAGGGCAATCACAAAAAATTTATTCCCATTTATAGTAATAACCCCCATGCTACTTTGTGTCTTATTCCAGTGATGAACTTGGGGATGGGGTTTCAGAGACACCCACCAGTGTGATGTCCTGATCCCCATGTGGGGCTTTTAGCAGGGGTGCTGCAGTACATCAGAAGAGAGCACGATGCCAGCACCACTCAGCAGAGTTTTCTGACAGTGCGGTCTGTTCACATATGTTAAGGGTAGCAGGTGATACTCAGCCATCTGAGAGTGGGAAGCCTCAAATCTAATACATGATGGCTTATGCGAAACCACAGCTCAGTGATATTCTCCAGGTTTTAGGCAGCAAACTGCCATAACACATGGCTGAAGACACCTCAGAAGACCAACTGAGCCCTAAAGCAGATGGGAAACAGGGTGGTTCTTGTTCCTGTGATTATTACTTTTCAGCCTTCCCATGCTAATCTGGTCTGTGATTCTAGCTGACCTCTTTATAATACCCTTTTAGTCCTTTGGAAGTCTTTCCAGCATTTTCTTGTCTTTCTAGGTTAACACCTGTCAGTGCTACCATTTCTTCCTCTGCCACACATGTTCATATCTCTCAATTATGTTGTGTTGCTCCTCCAACTCCACTTCCTTCTCATCAGCCTCCCTTCCTTGCAGTATCCCTTACCTCAGCTACCTTGTTATACTATAGCAAATGTGCTTTTATGAAGCTCTATTTCAGGACTAAAAAGGATGTAATTACATTTCTTGACAGGTGCAAGCAAGACTGGGATCAGAAAGTTACTTTTGGGAACTCTGAGAGTGCATTCAGCTGTGGAAAGGTTCATGGCACTATTGGGAAAGTGGCTCAGCATCACCATAACATAGTCAGATTCATTGATGAGGAGGTTGTCTTTTGCAGCAGTTAAACAGTTCTGTTATTATCGGAGAGTGACATTTGCTTGCCTAGAGCTTGGCAAGCCAAGTCAAAAGGCATGCTGGCTAATTCCAGCCTGAGCCCAAGTCCAGTGACATGAGTGAGGGATGCTACCTGATTTTGGTGAACTGTACGTTAGGTAAGCACCAACACCACCTGATAAAGCTCACATCACGCCATCTCAGTCCAGAGCTCTGGGGGACAGGTTAAGGCAAGGGGATGTAAAGCTTTGCAGCCCTTACCCACAGAGAGCGAGTGCAGCCTCGTGTGGGCAATTTGCCCCATCCCCAGGCTCTGACCCAGTAGAAGGTGACTGGCACAGCGCTCACAGAAATGTATTTTTGCCACTGGACTGTAAGCGTCAGAAAAAGGGGACAAAGTGGGCAAGTGGTAATTGGAGAACAGTTTCTCTTGTGGGCTGAGGGGCTGCTAGGTGAGATGCCAGTGCCTTGATTTCCAACACAGGTTTGCACTGTGCATATGGGAGTGTCTCCATTCTTTTAACCCTGGAGAGATCTCAGTTCCTGTTTGTTCCCACGGGCCAGGTGAGAGCCAGACCCACAAGGTAACAAGGCCAGTTTTGCTCTAAGCCAGTGAATATTCATAGTCTGTCTAAACAGGATCGGTTCCAAAGAGGGAGGTTGAGAAAGAAAGGTCACAAAAATGCCTATCCCATGCTAGTGAGTATTTTTATGCATAGTCAGGACTAGCGTAACGCCAAACTGGAAAGAGATGAGGTGGCTACACCTCCTCTCAGTAGTTCACACCCAAATGGAGTTAATACAGGGCTTTTCCCTCACTCACAGGACACAAATCTCCATCAGTGCCAATTCACTGCCTCCTAATTCTACGATGTGTGTTCAGTATGCATTGTGCATTCCATATAGGTATGTCATTGTAGATGTCTTTCTTGCTTTTGATACTTAGAGTAATGAAAGCCAATGCCTGGGCTTCTTCCCCTTCCCGGACTCTGTTTTTCTTTGCTGTAAGCTATTTCCTGCAATATTGGTTTCAAGTGGCAGAAGGAAATACACCTATGGGATTTCCTAACACATACAGTGTAATGTAAATTATACAGCCTTCTATCTGACAGCCAAATTGATTTCAGAAATGTCCCTGTAAATAACATTTACAGTCAGTTACAAAACGCACCTTGCAGTCCCCCATAAATATGACAGCTTTTCAAAACTGAGACCATTTGCATGAGGAACAAACCAAAACACTGAATCACTGCTGTGGTTCTTACTAGTCTGACATATAATGCATTATTTACCAGCAAATGTTAGCTTTCCTGCATCTCATAATGTTGGTATTTCACATAACGGGTGGGAATTGTGCCTTTAAGTCTTTTGTGTTCAGTGTCTGGATTTGGAAGTGAAAAGAATTCAAAACTCAGATGAGGGAGGAATCATCCTTTCATGACTTAGGGATTCCATCTGCAGGTAAATCAGTTGAAAGCTCTTTTACTCTCATTAGCAGTCAGACGGTGATTGACCATTATGCCATGGCGCTTGGCTTTATTCTGACCTGGCAGAGGAAAGGTGGGAATGTCTAATCTTATGGCAGAGCACTCCTTGCAATGAGAGTGTTTGTTCCAAGTGCAGAGCACCTCTTTGACATCATTCTGTCCCCGGGGAGAACATTATGAAGCAGTAGCTGTTGTTTTCCTCACTGAACAGCAACATAAACCGAGTCACAGAAGGGGAAAATGCCTTGCTGAGGTCATCTAGTTATGTGTTGGCAGAGTACAGGTGAGAACGCAAACCTCATATAGCAATGAGTCAACTGCCTTCTCTTCTCTTCTGTATGTGCTGAGGATGCCCAGTGTCTCAGTGGGTTGTAGTTGTTCTCTGGGTCAAGCAGATCTCGGTGGTAAGGCACCTCAAAAAGAAAGAATGCATGCCCCTCCACCACCAATATCCTCATTACTGCACGTGCCCCCATCTCGCCTTGTAGAAACATGTGCTTGTTTCTACAGTTGATAGGTTCTCTAATGTCTGTGCCAGGATGAGCTTTTAGTCATGCTTTCTAGATTAATTGTAAAGCGGAATACATACAGTGCTCTACGAATGTATACCTTCATGTCACTGCAGCAGCAATATATTCATTTAACACACATAGCTCTGCTGTTTGTTGCACACCTTTAAGCTTCTCTTCCCCACTGTTCTCTCATCACAAACTGCTGTGGAGTATGTTTGAACAGCAGGGTAAACCACCTCAAACAGCTTATCTTTATTCTTTTTTTTAATTTCCTTTTTTTTTTCCCAAATGTTTTTTAATATCTCTTTCATGGGATCAATCATCTGCACTTAAAAACATCCTAGATAAAAAGGTAGAAAAAGGAATTTCACTGGAAGAGAGCTGAGAGTGTTTCTGTAGGGGACACAACTCTAGAAGAGCACGAGTACGAAAGCCTCCAAAGATGCCATATTTATTTCATATCTCAATAAACTGTTTTAAAGTGGTTTGGGCTCTATGTAATGATGCTTTTGGACACCTCACACCTGTTTTGAGATACTGGGTCCCAAAGAAGCTTAGCCATACCCTCACTTGCACAGGAATGTCCCAGACGATTCCTCAAGACATAGTCATTCAAAGCCTAGGTGTCAAGGCAGGAGGCCCTTCAGCTGCTCACAGCATTTATCCCTGCTACCCTTCTGGTCTTTAACATCCTGTTGAAAAATCCCCCCGAGCTGAACAGCACATAAAAGCGGCAACAGCAGAGTGGGCTGTATCTCCTGGAGACACAATCCCACACTGCTGCTTCATGCAGCACTGGGGAATGAAATCCCTGATGTGAGCTGTAGAGCATGTTTCCATTCAAAGCACTGGGACCTAACCTAGGGAAAGACGAGTCCTGTAGCGATGTATGGTAGTTTCTTCAAACCTGCGTACAGAGCTCTGAGTCCCACCAAAAAACAGGCCAAGAGCCCCACTTCTGAGTGTTGGCACCTGGCATGAAGGCAAGTATGCATAGCGTGGCTGAAATTCAAAATGGCTTAAGGCAAAAAATTTTCCTCCCAAGTGCAGGGCTTTCCTTGCTCCTCAGCCTGTACCCGTATGATCTGAATGGGTTTCCTCTGAGAACTTTACAAACTTAAACCTGTACAGGTGTTCTCACTCTTCATCGCATACACAGGGCTCACGATTTGCCAAGGAGCATCAGCACCACCTATGGTGTGGGGTGTTCTTTGCTGTCACTAGTTGCCCCGATCTAGAGCAGGGGAGGGAAGGAGGAGTGCATTTGCATGTGTTCACTGGGTTATTACCTACTGCAGCCCTAGGTCTGTGGTTTCTGTTTGGTCCTTGGCAGTCCAGCAGAAATCCTGGTCCTGCTGGAGTGCCTGAGTGCTGAACTCACTGTTCCCCTGCAGATACCACAGCTGTCGCGGGAGGTGGCTGAGACCAGCCCTCTACTGCTGTGGCTTTGGGGATGATGTCTCAGATGGCAAAGCTCTCCGTATGGACCATAGACTTCTTACATGCAGCTCTTGGAGCTCAGATGGCGCACGTTCAGATCTCCTGCAAGTGTCTTGGTCAGTGAATGATCATGAAATATCACATTGTTCCAGTGCTCAGAAAAAAGCCCAGCAGCTAAAGCCCCTGTCAGGGGTGAAACAAGCTGCAGGTGAAGACACTGCCTTCCAGAGCACAGGTCAAATGTGAGACCTCTTAGAAATTGGCTCCAGCTATTTGAACAGTCCCCTAGAATCAGCACCACAAAGAGGAGGTCTTATTTCTCACTGTGATTTAGCTTAAAGAGTCCAAGGTGGCAATTCTTCATGTTACAGAGAAGTATTACAAAGAGCACAAGGAGGCAGTGTTGAAATTATAAAAATAATTTTGCTTTAACAGGATTTTTATAGAAGTCTAAGGTAGCCAAGGGACATTTCAGGATTTTATTAAAGCACATTAACATCAAAACTACAAACTGTATCAAGTGCAAAAGCCAATGCTATTGGTACAGGAAAAGTGAATCTCACCCGGAAGTGTGTAAAAAAAGACATGCTTGTCCTGTCATTTGGCTTTCCTGATAACTGCTGTATGTCTAGACATAACAGCTAAATAAATGACACCGAGTAGCCCGGCAAGTTTCCATATGGTGTGATACAGCGAGCACGTTCATGTCTCAGGCTGGACTCCATTTAGTATTGCAGCAGTCTGCAGTAACGACAGTCTTTACAGAGCTCACCACCAGATCCCATTAACCTCTGTAACAGGCTGGTGGCAAAAAGTCAGAAAATAATCAAGTGCCTGATGAGAAGGGCTACAATGCCTTGACACGCACTTCATGTTACTAAATCACAGGGTAGTGTCTGGCTTGGCAGCCAAGTGTGACTTGGCAGCCAATTATGTTTCATCCAAAAATAAGAATGCCAGCACTGTTGGGGAGAGATGCACTGTCAGCTCATCTTGCACGGATATGAAGGAACAGGTATGGCCAGAGTCACTCAAGACGCTCAGGGTCCCATCAGGCCAGAAACATGAACCTGCCTCAATAAGGAAGACACCAGGCACAAGGCCATGGTAGGAGGCAGATAAACACTCATCACCCAGAGACTCCCACCAGGGAAGACCAGGCAGCCATGTCCCTGGTGGCAGAGGTGGGAAATTAAGGACTTGATTGCTTTGGTCTAAGGGGAGAAGAGTGCAAAGGAGCCCCAGCCAATGGTAGCCTCAGGGCAAAGGAATGTTCTTCCTTGCAGGAGCAGGGCTGCTCGTTTAGGGTCTCTGCAGCCTCAGCACAGGACCACCCCTCTCTAGGGTGCTCAGGACCCACGGCAGTGTTCCAGTACCAGGCAGTCCCTGAACAGCACTGGGTGGCTCTCCCCTGGGTCTCCCCTGGGGCCAGGGCTGGTGGGAAACACGAGGGAGCAAAAGTCTGGCTCAGAGATGTGGTGCACCCAACAGACCTGTGCAGGATGTCTCCTTGCCGAGCTTTCAGTGCCGCTGTCAGAAGGACTTCAGTCTGGAGAGTGAAGACTTGAGTTGCATCTTGGACAGCTTTTTTCTAGTAAAGCCTTGCTTTACTAGACCCTCCAAATCATCAGATTGGCAAAGAGACAACAAATGGAGCAGAAAAAAGCACAATGCATGACTTTTTTTTTTTTTTTTAAGTAAGTGATACCTCTTAAATTGTTACTATTTTCCCTTCTCATTCATCTTTGAGTCCTTAGGAAACATGGGGGTGGGTCACAAATGCAAGGTTCTTTGGACTCTGCCTATGTGCAAGTGTAATTCTGCATGGCTTGGCTCAGGACAGCGGTATGTGGTGGGTTTGGTTTCGTTTTGTTTTTCAGGAAAGCTTAGTGACTTGCTAAATAGTATTGAGCAGATAAAGTCTGAAATCAATGTTCTGAGTAACTGAAAGTGTGCCAAAGAACGGAACGCTTTGCTTAATTGAGTTAAACGTATTTCTTACATTGGTTTCAGAGAAAACATTTTCTTGGAGCAAAATTGAAACATCACTTAATTTCAACTTAAACCAAGTGGACTGAATGCATCATGCCAGATGCTCTGCTGGCTCCATGCCCTTGTAAGTTCAACTGTCAGGAGCAGACATTTCAAAGTGAAGATACAAACACACGCTCTTGACTCTACTTAGCTCTCTGTTCTGTGCAACGGGAACGTCTGCCTCCCTCCCCAGCACACACGATTGTAGGAGGACATTGTATTAATCATTCATCCTGATGAGAAAGAACGTTAAAACTAAAACATCAGGTCTGTCTGCTACAACGTGCTTAAGTGCACAGCCCCACGCTGATAAGGAGGGATGTATGCATGTCCCCTGTCACCCGTGCCGATGGTGGTCATTCTTAGCTGTGCCAAGGTCTTCCAAAGTAACTAGCAATTTTGAGCGCCCAACCTGACAAGCTGCAGAAAAGCCTCAAAGGCCTCAAAATCATAAGCCCCGAAGTCTTATCATGCTAGTCACTCAG
The DNA here is from genome assembly GCF_965231255.1 of Vanellus vanellus. Lineage (NCBI taxonomy): Eukaryota > Metazoa > Chordata > Aves > Charadriiformes > Charadriidae > Vanellus > Vanellus vanellus. The sequence continues at coordinate 10,524,292 of NC_138908.1, forward strand.
CTTGGCAGTATTTTGATAATCTTGGGCATAATTCTGTAGCCTGCCAGGGTGAGCATATGCCTCGCATCATACATATGTTTGGTCTGGAGTGAGTGGGGAGGGAGTGCAAAATAAAATCCCTGCAGTTAACAGCAAATTCTCAATGAACCATAATCCTATCTGCCTTAGAACCCAGAATAAGGAATAATGCTGTGCCAGAGTAATCTCCATGGCCCACAAAATCCAATAAAGTCAGGATTTGCTAAGTGCTCTGATTTTGCAATATGAGAGGTATTATAAAGAAAAGCACTGAGTGCAAGAAACACCCACTGGCTGGAAGTCTGCAAGAGCTGGCTTCTCAACAAGGACAGAGCACAGCCCAGTGTGTGAGACATGGCTGGAAACATAAAACTCATGGCCTAGCTCTCCAGTGCACTGCAGAAGCACAAAGCTACTATAAACGCCATCTACCTGCAATTTTGGGTGTTTGGGCACAGAACAGAGAATACCTGCTTTAGCTGGAAATGGGGCTCTGCCAGAGACGCAAAGGAGGTGTTTCTTTGTACTTTGCAGCATTTTCTTCACCGAAAGGGTTATCGAGCACTGGAACAGGCTGCCCAGGGATGTGGTGGAATCGCCATCCCTGGAGGTATTTAAAAGACAGGCAGACATGGTGCTGAGGGACATGGGTTAGTGGTGGGTTTGGCAGTGCTAGGTTGATGGTTGGACTCAATGATCTTAAAGGTCCTTTCCAACCTAGACGATTCTATGATTCTATGATTTGATTAGTTGCTAATAGTCAAAAAGGGTAAGTGCCGCTCTTGATGTATCCTGATTTTCTTTTTGGCTAGGTGATTCTTGAGTACCGGCTCTTAGAGGACTCCCAGAGGAGTTCCATTTATTAATAATGACCTTGCAGATGAGGGGTGCCACAAGTGGACGTGGCTGAGACAATGGCCGTACCCTGCTACTGACCCGTGTTGTGGCCTTTGGCAAGTCGCATCACACCTCCTTTGGCCTTGTCTTTTTGCCTTTTGGTAGGAATTGCTTCACGAGGGAAATTGTCTCCTTCAGTTAAAACTAACATACTAATATGACGCTGGTTTCATTACAGCACATTAACCACTGCTGAAATACAGGTAATTATATGCTGAGCCAAAGAAGTGAAATGAGTTAAATATTGCTAGACAAAACATAGGTTTTGTGATCATGGATTTGAGGAGCAGCCAGAAAAAAATGACCTTAAGTACTGAAGAAGAATTTTGGCTAGTAGGCAAATATTCCTTGTGACAAAAATTGACAGTTAAACACCACATGTTCTGCCCCATATCCAAGTAATTTCTGTAACATTTCAGTTCATAATGGTTCCACAGTTTACAGAGGTGATACTGCTTTTATTTCAGAACAAATACTGTTTGTAAGTGACAAAAGAGACATCAAATTGTCAAACTCAAGGACATCAGACAAAGGAGTAAGACATACTGTGAGGCAAAAATCAAGACTGACTCTTCTTCACAAAAGCACTCAGTAACACTTTTTTTCTCTTTTTCACTTACTTCATATTGCTGTTAAAAAAACCCCTCATAGTACTCTGATGCACTGTATTTCCTCTATGGTATCAGATGGCACTGCAGGAACAGGACAACAAAGAGGATAACTCCCTGGGGATTTACTTAATTTTCATACATAGAATATTCAGTGCTTCGCAAAAAATGGAAGAGTAACTATCCTTCTGCTTGCAATATTGGACATAAGCTAAATGCTTTCCTTGGATATTCATGGACTTTTATGCATGGGCAGAGGAGTGCTGTTTAGTTACAGCCACTGCTCTTAGTGCCTCGACATTGTTGGTGGGAACAGGGAGAAGCTTGCAATTGCTGAGAGAAACCACAGCAGTCCCCATCACCATGCCTTAAAGCTACCAGTCCTGCAGCTCTGTATTCCTTCCACTAATATATGGAACAAGTTGATAGTTTGCAGAGGTCTGAGCCCAGTCAAGTGCCCACCTCTCCTGCAAGGCCAGGCTTCCCCCAGGCACGTGGGCAGAGAAGGGAGCGGAGGTGTTCTCTAGGAAACCCTCCACCCAGTGCTGCCACAGGGGCAGGACTCTGCAGCCCACCGCAGAGCATTCCTGACCCACCAAATACAGCCACATCAACCTGAAAAAAGAAATTATGGGCAAAAATCTTCTAGAGATTAGGGGAAAGGCCACTGGGTTTTCGTACCTCCTATGCATGCCTGAGGACTGCTTTTATTGCCAACAGCCACCAGAAGGTCCTAGCCTGGGCACTGCTTGGTGGCAGTGACTGCAGGACGCGCTCCAGCAGGTCAGCACCTCTGAAAAACAGGTTCTTTGATTAGTTACCAAACAAAGAGTCTTATTTGCTGAGGGCACTCAGGTTTCAAAATGGTTTGTGTTAGAACAGCTTCTTCTGCTCCTTTCAAAGACAAACCAACCCTATTCCAACCCAGCTTCTGCTTTTTCTCAGTCTTAACTGGTGATTTGCTCTGCAGGACACAGAATGGTATTTCTTAACAAGGAATGTCCTTTACCATTGCCCATGAGACAAAAGAAAATTATGACAAATAGGTCTTTTCCTCTGGGAGCAATGCCTGCAATGCCCACCTGAAACCTTGTTCAGACAGAAGCTCCTATTTCCATTCCATTCAATTCCATTCCATTCCATTCCATTCCATTCCATTCCATTCCATTCCATTCCATTCCATTCCATTCCATGAGTGTGTCTGGAAATCCTGAACATCCTTTGCCTCCTCCAGCAAAGGCTGTCAAGGCTTTTCCTAGAAGATGTTTCCCCTGCTAAAGTTGATGCTACTCCATGTTTCAATATCCAGAAAATTACTTTCTTAAAATTAAAATAATGCCGTGCAAAAGCATTTAAAAGACAGGAGCAAGACTATATCGTGCAACATAGATGCCCTAGAAATCAAACTAAAATTTAAAAAAAAAAGAGAATTCAACCAATTTGGGGGAGGGAGAAGCTGTCTTTCAAAAAAGTACAACTAAATGTCATTATTTTACCTTTAAAGTCATGTACCTATTGGACTGAAGCTGTGGTTTCAAGGTGTTACACAGTACTAGAGGATCAATGACTGTATAGTGGGCTTGGTAAACCTCATCAATCCTCTCACAGCCCTGCAACCTGGTGGAAAAAAAACAGCCATATCTTTCCATTAGAATAGATTGCACATCCTCAAATTGCACATCCCCAACTCTGCTTTAGGTCTTCCAGGTTTTCTTTTTTTGTGACTTAAAGGCTTGCCGCAGCTCCAGCTGAAACGAAATTTTCCCCTCAACAGAAAGTGGACCAAGCTGTAGCTATAGAAGTTTAAAGCAATTATTTTTACAACTGAGCACTGATTTTTGAAAATTGCATCATTTGGATGCCAAACTTGAGACACCTTAGCATGCTTTCATTTTTAAAAGATGCTGAGCATTTGACTTCTGATATAAGCCCCCTTTAAGACATCTCAAAACCTGGACAGCCCCAAGCTGCTGATTTTTGAGTTAAGGTCTCACCATTTATAAATGACTGACTGAAAATACTGTCCTTTAGGGATGCTGTAATTAATTTAATTTGTTTGTTTGTTATCTGGTAAAGCTAATACTAGTTTCTAGCACCTTCAGATCCAGTGTAAATGACCGGGTATTGAAAAATATATTTACAATACACCAAACAAGTGGAGAAAACTGTGAACTGTATAAAAAAAATAGTTCAGAAGAGAGTAACTTTTGTACAGTAGTTCTGAAAGAAAGCATAGGCACTTCTTCTTCAAGAGTTCTTGGTCCCCAAAACTCAGTCTCCTTTCTCCCAGCTATGCTTGCCAAAGGAGGAAAACCCACAATACACGCATTGTTGGCTCCGATGAGGAAAACGCTCTCCACCACCTCTTTGCTCGGGAGACCTGGCAGTGGTGAAGGAGACCAGTGCCCCCAGCTTTTCTGAACAAGGCTGTATTCATCCCCCAAATCGTGCAGTCCTCCTCAGGAAGAATGTAATGTTCCGCCTTTCCACTTTTTGCTCTTTGAAAGCAGCTCAGCCCTCTTCACATCACTCTAAAGCTACTGGGAGGGGCACTTTCTTGGGATGCCGGCTGGTGGGAGCAGACAGAGTTACTGGTAGGAGCTAAGAGGGACAAACTTCCTGGAAGCCTGAGTGAAGGAGACAAAAGTAAAATTTTCACAGTGCTCCAGCTTCACTTTCTTCGCCAGCTTGGGGACGACACTCCTGAGGGAGCGGAGCCCCATCCTCTGCTCCTCGTACCAGATGTTCCCCATGCCACTGACCTCCTTCCGGGCCATCAGGTAGACTCGACCTCCATCTGCGCTGGGAGCTGGTGTACGTACATGTACTTGTAGAGGAGGCAGCATGGGCAGAGCTTGTGCCCTTTTGAGTGCTCATGGTAGATCTCGCCATAACACACTCTGTTCATGTTCATCCTCTTTTCTTGCTTCACGCTATCCATTCTGGCAAAAAACGGCCTGTTCTGAGAGTCTTTGAGCAATTCAATGTTGCCAAACATTAAGTCAGAGTGCTCCTGTAAGGTTCCCATGTTCAGGTACTGGCTGTTGTATTTCACCACCGTGGACAGCAGGGCTACGGGGCTGTCATCGCCCAGGCATCCCGTCCTCCACATCTCTTCTTCGTCAGAAAGGGAGAAGTAGACAACATTACGAGAGCGGGCACCAGACATCCCAGCCTTACTCAGGACCTTAAGCTTCTCCTTGAGCCTTCTGGTGGAAGAGCTGAAGGTGCTGCTAGTGATGGAGAAACCAGCACCAGCATTCTTGAGGATTTGGTCCAGGCCTCGTCGGATAGTGTGGAGGGACGTAGCTAGAAAGTCAGACCCATCTGTTTTCTTCACGGTGATGTAAAAGTCCTCCAGGAGTTCATTGAGCTTCACTGCTGGGATCTGGAACGAGAAGTGGAAAAATGTGTCAGGGTACTTATGGGAAGGAAATGCATCGCAGGTGGGGAAGACATGTTTAGCGCTTCTCCATGCTCTGTCTGAAAGAATCTGCAGCAGCTTCCATGTTTCCCCAGAAGTTTGTTTCTGGGCAGCCTTAGAGTTTTGGGAAGAGGCTACATGTTTATCTAAGCAAAAGAGATGCAATAAAACCCCATGGTGTAAGGATGCTCAGGCAGACCACATCTGTTTCACTGGCTGGCACCACTTTTGCTCCAGCTGTAGAAATCCAGATTCAGAAGAAATGATCCAAATTCCTGGCTTTTTTGAAGTCACATTGAGGTGTGACTGTGTGCAAATGTGTGACCTACCACTTGGATGTAATACTCTGTACTTTTGCAGTAATGTGGTACATACGGAAACTTTTCAAGAGGAGGAGGAGGAGTAGAAAGAGAAGGAGGGTAAGGAGGAGGAGAAGGAGAAAAAGCAGAAGCAGCAGCAGGTGCTTTTTTTGGCCATGAGATGTCAGTATTGCAGTCAGGCTGCCAGTCAGGCTGCTTTAGCCTGCCTGGTCTTAGATCAACCTAACAGAGAAACTTAGCTATAAAAATGTGAGTGGGACTTTTTGTGATTTGGCCCTTAGTCACAGTCCTTATTTTGGTGTGTACACTGATTTTGCTGGGAATTCATTTTTGGAGAAAAGTCCTCAAACGCTCTGAACTGTATTGGCTAGCTCTGGGAGCAGAAATCATGCAAACAGTATGTCCTTAGGGTAACAGCAGGAAATCTTGTCACGTGGCACCATGAGGCCAAGGTTGTGTACAAGTGTTACGTGCATGGAAATCTTTAGCATTACCCTGGGTTTCCAAGCTCCTGGCTCAACCATGAAGGCATTAGGGTGTGAATTAGAAGAGGTTACAGCTTTATTAAGAGACACTTGGAAGGTCCCCAAGACCACAAGGACGTAAAGAAGGCTGAAACCCTATCTCTTTTCAAATGTTATGATAACTTCATTTGACCAGGGGAGCTGGCTCCCACGACTGAAACAGCAGTATTTTGCTAAGTTTTCTGACCTTAGTGATGTCCATGTAATCTCTGAGTCCTTTGGTCATGCACCAGTATCTCCACACATTGAGAGCATAAAGGATGGCCTTGGTGGTGTTGGTGCTCACAGCACTGATACACAGGTATTTGAGGTTGTCATCAAAATTAAATACAGGAAACTTGTTGAGCTTAGTTGAATACGCTAGAAAACAAATAAAGAAAGGGATAAAAATAGCTTTTCCTAGTGACTTGTTGCCACCATTTCTGGCCAAGAGCAACTCAGTGTTTTTCACAAAATGTGATGAATTTAAGAAAGATAAAACACACCACTTCCCTGATGATTTCCCACAAGTTTGTGCACTGAAAACTCAGATGTGGCATGAGGGCCACCAACATGAAGTCACCCTAAGGTTGCTAAGCCAGTAATAGAATCATAGAATCATAGAATTAATGAGGTTGGAAGGGACCTTTAAGATCATCAAGTCCAACCATTAACCTACCCTGATAAAAACACCACCACTCCTAAACCATGTCCCTAAGCACCTCATCTACCCTTTTCTTAAACACCTCCAGGGATGGTGAATCCACCACCTCTCTGGGCAGCCTATTCCAATGTTTAATAACCCTTTCAGTGAAAAAATGCTTCCTAATATCCAATCTAAACCTGCCCTGACATAACTTGAACCCGTTTCCTCTCGTCCTATCACTTGTCGCCAGGGAGAAGAGGTCAGCTCCCATCTCTCTAAAACCTCCTTTCAGGTAGTTGTAGAGGGTGATAAGGTCTCCCCTCAGCCTCCTCTTCTCCAGGCTAAACAACCCCAGATCCCTCAGTCGTTCCTCATAAGGTTTGTCCTCCAGACCCTTCACCAGCTTTGTAGCCCTTCTCTGGACACGCTCCAACACCTCAATGTCCTTCTTGTAGTGAGGGGCCCAAAACTGAACACAGTACTCGAGGTGAGGCCTCACCAGTGCCGAGTACAGGGGGATGATTACTTCCCTAGTCCGGCTCACCACACTATTCCTGATGCAGGCCAGGATGGTGTTGGCCTTCTTGGCTGCCTGGGCACACTGCTGGCTCATGCTCAGCCGGTTGTCCACCAACACCCCCAGGTCCTTTTCCGCCAGGCAGCTTTCGAGCCACTCCGCCCCCAGTCTGTAGCGCTGCATGGGGTTGTTGTGACCCAAGTGCAGGACCCGACACTTGGCCTTGTTGAACCTCATGCCATTGGCCTCAGCCCATCTGTCCAGCCTGTCCAGATCCCTCTGCAGAGCCAATCTACCCTCAAGCAGATCAACACGCCCCCCCAGTTTAGTGTCATCTGCGAACTTACTGAGGGTGCATTCGATCCCCTCATCCAGATCGTTGATAAAGATACTAAAGAGAACGGGCCCCAGCACCGATCCCTGGGGGACACCACTTGTGACTGGACACCAACTGGATTTAACTCCATTTACCACCACTAATAGAGAGGGAGTAACACAGCACCTTTTACCTTGCTGCAGAAACACTGGGAGGATGACACAACAGGTAGGATTTTCCACTCATACCCACTTTCTACTCCCTGTTAGACATAACACAGTCAGGCCCTGTTGCTGCAGTGGACCAAAGGCAGGCGCATCTTGATGAATACCATGAGTTAAGGGAAGACATGCAGTAAGCATTTCTTAAAAGGAGAGCTTTAGCCCCATAGGCAGGAACTGAAAGCAGAGGATTGATGGAGAACCTTTTTATAGATGCTCAGACACTTAATATCCTTTATGAAAGAGTAATACATTTTTATGATACCACTATAATTTTATTATATCCACTATACTTTAAGTCTACTTTTTACAGGGCTGAAGCTAATGGATTTTGCAGCCCAGTGCACGTTAGCTGTGAAAGGTTGCTCTGAACAACTGTGCATTGAGCTAGTGATCCCCACGGTGACCAACACAGCAGGAAAAGGGAAGAGGTGGTACACTCAAGAGCAGGGAGATGTTGGATTTCTCCTTCTAACCTTCAATTCTGCAGCCCCAGCTGACCTTTACTGCAGCCCCAGAGGTGTAACTCTGCACACTAAGAAGAGGTGATTTTAAAAAGAGGTTTCTATTGTTGCAGCTTTTGCTGCTAATGTAGTATGTAACAGGTAAAAGAACTGCATAAACCCAACTGAAGAACCCATTCCAAGCAAAACAAGCTGGAAAGGTGAACAGATGCACCATGCACAGGCTAACAATGTAAGCATGTTGTCTGATTCTCTGAGCTCTGGATGCTTCTATAACAGGAGTCCTCAGTCTGCAGAACCCTGACAGGACAGGGTCTCCTGAAGACTCCAAGAAAGATTGCTGGGAAAAAAGCACTCTACGCAGAGGGCACATCTGAAAAATGCACATTGCTGTGCAAGCCTGTCCAGGGGCAGAGGTCTCACAAACTGAAGGGACCCTCTCTTCTGTGTGTTGTAACTAGTCAGTGGACGAAAATAGGACTTCTTTCTATCTGAAAGGTAGGCTGCAAGTATTTTTTCCAAACTTTACTCATGGCAAATTATCCTCCTCTGTCCGTGCAGACAGCCGCTGCCTGTGGTGCCTGGCAGCTGCTGTGCCCTCCTGTGAGCCCAGGGACGGTGCTGCAGAAGACAGCTGTTATGACAAAGTCAGGTGGTATGAACTTGTATGGAAGTTCCTCTGGTCAGTGGCTTCACAAGCTCTGCGCTGTGAGTTATTCGGCAGACAAAGCTGCTAAAGACAGTCTGGGATGCTTATGGAAATGACGAGCTGTTCAGTCACCAGCAGTCTCTTTGACAAGGGTTTGCCCTTTTGTGCCCTCAGGCCTTGCTACAACCCTCTTGCAATGACTGTGCCGGCACTAATTGCCCCCTACCAATAAAAAAATCTTAGGTCAGTTCCATAAAGCCTCACACCTCCCAGGGTGTTTGTTTGCCCAGCCCATGGATTGGTAACATTCACCCCCACGCCACATTTCCCCACAAGCTGCTTGCTGCTCTGCTTGTGAGATTGCCATCTCATGAGACGCCACTGCTTTACACTGCTGGCTCACCCAAGGACTACTTTTGAGAGCCCCAAGAGCACTTTGGGAAACAACCTACTAAAATCAAGAGCCTAACCATACAACGCCAGTTGCCCAAGAAGATATAACACCACCAGACTCACAGAAGTTCTTGTACTGCAGTTAATCCCACAGGGATTAATTGATTTCTGACGGGCCTTGGTTTGAAAATTATGGTGGCCATCTCTTGAATCACAGTATCAGTTAGGCAGTTTATAGAACCGCAACAGAAGACAGAGACTTAGATTGCTTCTGGCTTCCCAAGGCAGGGTTTATCATGTGATAGGAAATTAAGTCATGGTTCCTGGTTTCTCCAAATGCCAGATTGTCAGAATTGGGTCATCTGGTTTGAGCTGAGCTCTGGTACTTGATAGTCCTAACAGTAACGGCTTGTTATTAGTGCTACTTCAGTCCTGAACTGAGACAGTGAGTCAACTGCTGCACCAGAACAGGATACACAGATGGCCATTCAGGGATGTTCCATACCTTATGCACAGTCATGTCCATTGAAATCTGCATCCCTTTTTTTCTTTTCTTCCCTCTAGACACCTTGTCCTCATAAACTACAAAAATCGGCATGAGTTGCTCTAAGGCTTGAAAATGTAGCCAGATCAGAAAGTGATGGCTACTGTAAGCTGTGTGCAGCTCTAATACTTGCAGCAAAGGACTCTTAGCATAACAAAATAAAAACCAAATAAAATGATGGCGTTGTGATGGCAGACATGTATCAGCTACCATCTGTAAAGGTGTTGTATCATCAGAAGGCTGGAACAAGAATTACCCAATTTTCCACTCCTGCAGGAAACAGATGATCCTTGCGTCTCTTTATTTTATCAGAATAATGAATATTTGCTTTCTTTTGTCTGGGAGAAAACAGTTTATCCCTTTCACTCTCAGACAGTGTGGAGGAATCCTGAAAGAAGCTGGGATCTTGGCTGAAAAGTGCACCAGTGCACGGCTCCGTTTAAAGATAAGGGTATTCCCATCCCGCCTTCATTGCTGACTTCCAGTGGCTGCACACCAAACCACAAAGTTCTTTGCCCAGCAACGCCTGTCAGCAGCCAGATCATGCTTGAAGGGTTTTAAATGATGTCTGAACAACTTGTGGAGTACTTGATTGATAGAGGTGTTGGGACACCACCAGCAGTCACTAAGAAAACCTACACTCTTACCAAGAGTGGACATGAGTCCTTACTGGGACCTGTTGGACAGAACTTGGAAAAGCATTAAGTGGCTAGGAACGCACATCCCATTTCCAGAAGAGCCTTGCAAACACCAGTGCTCAGGGTTATAATCTCATCCACACTTGCATGTTCTGGATCAAGTCCCGGGAGGCTGCATTTTTATGTGTGTAACTCACAGGCTGCCTGTGAAAGCAAGCAAGTCCTGACCCAGTACCACTGTAGGTACAGCATGAGCAACTAACAAACATTGAGGAGATCTTGCGCGCAAATCTGGGAGTTCTGATCCTTCACCTGTGGTCGCTTTTTGCCTCCCTCTTCCTGGAGGTTACCCGAGGGCTTATTTTCAAACAGCATTTCAGGGGATGTAGGCTCAGTATGTGAATACACAGCACTTGAACACCTCAGCAGTGATGGTTCCTTTGAAAAAGTAATCTTTGTGTTCGGTTCACCTGATGCCACACTCGTGGCAGAAACCCTGTAAAATCACACAAAACAGCTGTCTGCACAGGCACAAGCCCTCTCGCCAAACATCTGTCACTGAGATGATACATTGTACAAGAAAAAAACAGTTATATTTGCCATTGCTTGCCAAAACATCTACACACCCTACATCTATGCAGAGACAACAGTGCTATTATCTGATGGTTTGTAGGTGCTCCATGCCAAACCTTTTAAGTTGAAATACATGTGGTAAATGTCTAGACACTGAATGCTCTGCTCTATGCTGAGGCCAGGAGTTGTACCGTATGTGTGTTTGGTGAAGGAAGAAGAGGAGGGAGGCCAGACAAGCTAGTAAGATGCCATTAAAACTAGTGAGGTCTCAGATCTGATTGCTCTTTACATCTCTGCATTCTTCCCCTAAAGCAAAGGCAGCTCCTCTCAGTGCCTGTTGCTGTTCATGCTGCAAATTAGCAGTCACTGTCTCACTGGCACTACTTCAGAAACGCTGGGGGACTGTATTCATCCTCCCTTTATGGAAGCAAACATACTAATCCCGTACCATCCACCCTAAATAAAGAAGATCAAGATCTCTGCCATATCTGGATGTTCCTAAAATCCCCAGATTCTACTGGGCCTTTACTCACTTTTGTGCTAGCCCATGCTGCAAAGATCACACGTGTCACTGGCTCCTGGCAGGTAGCACTGTTTTCCAGAAAGAGCAGGGACTTTACATGCTGTTTAGAGGCCTCTGGGCTCTCACAAAGTGAGCAGGAGACACTCCTGTGCTCCCTGCTGGCTTGCAGGCACCAGGCATCTGATACAGCACCAACGTGGCCTGACCAATTTCTGGTCTGCTGAGCAGTTTGATGACCACATTTTACAACCACGTAACCAGTCCCACTCTCAGAAGGGGCTCCAGACCCAGGAGGCTGAAGGACACAGATGAGAAAGGGGAAAGGCGACCCCCCTAGCAGATGGCATTGCAGAGGACACGGCTTAGCTGTCTGGTTTTGTAGGATGGGTAATGTTTGCATGTTCAACAGTTTCCTCAGGCAACCCTCCTTACACAAGAACATCTGGCCACCCTGAGCCTCCAAGAAGGTTTATGAGTGTCCCTCACCAAGGTCCAGACATACAGAAATCTCCTTCCAAATGCAGACGAATGGCATCATCTTGTATTACGGGGTTTATGGCTCCATGGCTAGCAGCAACCTATCTCCTCCACACTCAGCGCTTCTGCCTGCCTTTCCCTGGGTATATATTCAAAGCAGTTCTTTCTCCAGTCCTGTTCTGTTTGCCATGTGGCATGGGGACAAGAATAACTGAAAATGTTGTACTTGCAAGTGCATAAGGAGCTCTGAGGTGAATAATCATACTACACGCAGGATTTTGTCTTCAAGCTCCACCAGGTATTGCTTCCTCACAGCTTTCAGAGGAGAAGCAATAAGCATGTCTCATGTGCTGCCAGTCTTGCATGTGCATTCTTTCCCAGGTACCTGTAGGAATTTGGCCCTTAGAACAAAGTGTCCATATACAAATAGCTGTATCTTCTTACACATAAGCCATCTTTTTTTTTCTTTCTAATTGTCTTCAAGAGGGAATTGATGCTATTGATAGTGAAGGCAGTAACACAACAAGCCATCAGGCTACTCTAAAAAGAAATCTTGTGGATCTTTCCAGGGATAGCTGCCAATTTCCATGTCTTTGGTGGATATTACAAAGTAAACCTCCAGCAAGTCAGACCCCACTTTGCCATCTCCAAAGCCTATCTGAAGAGGCAACGTGCCATAATGTCCCCAAGCAACTTCCACGTCAGTTGCAGTCATTATATTCTTAAGCAATGTCTCAGGCACAATGTTCGGATATATTCATCTGCAACCAGGAGACTTCACCACGTTTGTGAGACCACCCTGGGGAAGCACTCCAGATTGCCCAAGCCAAATTCCTCAGTGCTGTTTGCCTAGCTACCCAGAAGGCCTGAACCCTGCAAGACTGCACACAAGGTGTGCGTGCTGCTGCTGGTTATCCTTGGGTAGGAGAGGAGGAGGAGAGGACACGCAGCCATCCTATGGGCTGTGGAACCATGGAGGTTCTTAAAGTGGCAATGTGGATGAAATCAGTGTACAAAGGAAAAAGTGAAAGCAGCTGAGTTACCAGAACTTTACCAATTTGCTTAGCTGAACCTGCATTAACCACGTTAACCATTAGCCACCACCAGCATACTCACTTTTAGACCAAAGGAAAGCGCATTAACATCAACTTCTGTGAAGACAGGTTAATTCAAGCTAGAGTTTAATCCATCAATTTCACTGTACCTTTGCAACAGACAGTGAAAGCACCTGGTAGCCCCTGGCCATCACCTGTCCATACCTCATTGCTCTGTCTCTTCATCCGAAGGTGTCTGTTTTTAATTTCCACTTGTCACTGGGATCATGGCAGGACCTTTGACATGATGCCTTTTGTGTGCTGTTGTGCTGAGCAACAACACACAGTGCCACCACTAGCACCGAGCAGCAAGAAGGTGATTTATTTAGCAGAATTTGCCAGGTGATGGAAATTCAGTCCCAGAATACCTGGTGAAAATCATGTTCCTCTATCCCTCACCCAGAGTCACTTAGCTCTTACTGTCCTGCACTGATGTCCTAAAACAAACACTAACACACCGCTGCTCCCTAGATGGCAGTTCCCTGAGGGATTTGGCTTTTTCCTTTTTCCTTGTTCTTATGTTCCTTTAGTAGAACCTGAGACACTCTCACCTTCTCCAACACAGTTGTCATCTCATGAACAGTGGAATTTTGCTGGAGGTCTCAAGGGATTTTTCCACTTGGGGTGTTTCTTGTTCACGGTACAGGGGCTTTATTGGCTTTAGTTTTCTGATCTTTTAATTTTAAAACCTCTTGAAGAGAGGAAATTCAGACCAGACAAGCAACTGTCTTAAAAGATGCATGTCCCTGGTGCACATTTAATTGTATTCTAGACGAACATTAAAACAAAACTATGTGGAGAGAGACTACGGAAATTCTAAGAGTTAAATAAATAATCATTTCAAGCCAAACCATGCTTTGGAATTGATGTAACTACACCATGTTCAGGAAAATATCTTTAATCCAAAAAGACTCTCAGGACATAGGTTTTCAGTCCTACTGAAGTGAGATTAAATGAGCACATGGTTCAAGTCAGGCTTGCTTGTAAGTACATTCCTGGTCAGGGAAGGACTTAAGCAATTGTTAAAATGTTTTCCTGAAACACAACCCCAGAAGTTAAAGAGGGTATGACAGCAACTATTTCTTGGTGAGCCTATTTGCACTCTGCTAATTGAAATGCATCGCAGGTCCATGGGAACCTCCCAGCTATGCTGATACTCAGACTTCATAGAATCATAGAATACTTTGGGTTGGAAAGGGACCTTTAAAGGTCATCTACTCCAACCCCCCTGCAACGAGCAGGGACATACTTGAAAAGCATGAGAGAGCGCCTTCCCTTTTCTATACAGCATACTGCGAAATGCCAAGTAAATTGTTTTCACTTGATTAAAGAAAGTAGTCAACTTTGCAGAAAACAGTTTATTAAATACAGGAGACTTGGTTGCTACACCTAATTACAGACAAAACACTGTGAATAAAGCATGCACTTATCATACACATCAATGACTATCATCTTGATTATTTTTTAAATGGTCTTTAATTCTGTAAGTTTAAGGCTGTACCAATACAAATTTTTTTTTAAAAAAAAGTCACACTACAATAGTAGCTAACATTGTACAGACAGCGAAATCAATCTCTAACGCAGCAGAACCAGACTTCTTAAACATTATTGTAAGGGAATAAAAATGGAGCTGAAGTGCAAAAAAGATCAGAATATCTCTGGAATTTGCAGATCAGTAAAAGTGAATGTTATACTCCAATTAGCACACACTGAATCCATTCTTTTCAAAAGCCTAATTATCTGACAACTGAGCAAGGGATGAAACTCAGATACCATTAAAAAACACAAAAACCTCTTGGTTTTACTTTCTTTTTATTGAGGGCACTTTTTTATTCAAACACTAGAAGAGCATTTTTCAAGGAGACACCTGACTGAAGTGTGGCAGACAGCAGTACGTTTGTTTACTCCATCCCCATTAAAGAAGATTGGAGTGTCTTGCAGTGGGGAAAAAAAAAAGAAAACCACAACAAAAAAGCGATTCTCAACTGGCACAAGTGACAGACAACTTTGTTGACCAAATTGGTCTTCACCTGTGAAGGATCTTAGCATGTATGACATTTGCTTCTTAAAAATATGCTGCAGAAATAGCAACATGGCATCAACAGGGGTCAAAACTTATCCAGCTGATGAGTAGAAAGTTTACCAGCCCTGGAAACCCAGTTGGGGATCTGGGGCTCAAAGCAGGTTATGAAATCTTTCCTCATTTACAGCAGCAAGCCATTTTGCTCATTTTTCTCAGGTCACTGTGCAATTCCAGGAAGAAGGTAATTTGAGGACAATGGGGTTGAACAGGTAGCTCTGAAGATGGACAGTAGTTGACAACTTTGCTCACATTTTCAGAAAACAATCCAGTAATCTCTCCATTCCCCTCAGACATTCTAGATTTGCAGAGCTTAATGTGTTAAAACGCAACAAAATATTACTTCTCCCTAATAAACCCTTGTATATATAATCTCCCAAATGCAGGGGCAAGAGGCCTTTGTAAGAAGGTGCCCTGTGTATAGAAAACTGCATTTTGAGTGGAAGATAGGTAGCATTGCTCACGCTAAGATCTCTGCCTTAAGTAGCTCATTAGAGCTGGGGCTTGGAAAGGGGTCTAAAAAAGCTAAGTCCCCAAATTCCACTGGGGTTTGGATGGATAATTCTCTCCTGGCTCCTTTCAGCAGCACAGCCTAAGCTGCAGTTGTGTTTTTTTTTTTTTTTTCTAAAAACAAAGAAAAAGAAAGCTTGTCCTGCAATGTAATGCACTTCAGACAAAATGCAATTACAAGAGCAATTACAGGACTGACAACATGTACACTGAAGGAGTCACAGTGATTGGAAGGTGGTATCTAAATCAGCACATTAGCATCAGCCAGTTTGTGCCTTGAAACCGGTGAACCATGGTGAAAAGCAAATAAATGCCACTAGAGACTCTGATATGCCACAGGCAGCAGGCTAAATCCCAATGCCACGTCTGCACCTGTAGAATCATAACTGCATTTCCAGCGTGCAAAGTGATAAATAAAGGATATTGATTGCTCTCCTGATTCAGATCTAAACAGAAGATAATGCAGACATATCTAGCTTCACAATGGAAGAGAAGATGGTCAAAAAACAACTGCGGTGCTGCAGGAATATGATGCATTTTATTTTTGCAAGTTGGACCAAGCTACAGAAAAAAGCTAGGAAGACCAATTGGTTAGACAATAAGTTTAATTGATAGGACCATGGATACTCAGATTTAGCTATAAACAGAAGAAATACAGGAAATAAGACCATGTATCATTGCCTTGCATGTTTAATATTAGGGCCACATAGGCAGGAGTTCTGCGGAGTCAAAACTCTTGTCTCATACTATTGGGGCATGCGTTAAACACGCAAAACAACATTACAGCTGGTCTCAGCTGGTTCCTGATCTGGCAGAAGGAACCTGAAGAAGCTACCAATTTTAAAAGGACAATAAAAGGGCCAAACATTTCTGAAGAGAGCCTGATTCCCTCCAAGAAATGGGAAGTGGGGTGCTGCAAAGGCTGCTAAGCATTCTAATCACTTGTAGAAGGTTCAGCTCCTCGGCTGGGGTTTTCAAATTCATCAATTTGTGGGGGACTGGCTTGTGACCTACTACATGGGATGATTTTCAGTGTGTCCTGGGCTGCATCCTTTTAATATTGCTGGGTATCACAAAAAGGAGCAGCTACATTCAAAATTTTGGCATAAACTTCTTTGAAAGTATTTTACATCACAAGGGCTGCAAATTGTCTTGCTGGGGAATAGAGATGGCTTTAGACCAGTACCTGTAAGGATGAATTCAGTGCACTCTTATTTTTCCCAATCACACATTTTTTTCTGGCAACTTGGTATTCTGATCTGAAAAGTCTTTTCAAGATGTGTAACAGGCTTTCATCTCTCAGTAGAAATAGAAAACTGATGGTTAGTCTTTTCTTTTTTCCATACAAAATACTATTTTAAAGACCAGCCTAGGTACAGTTGACTGTGCGGGGTGGCTGGGAAATGCACTAGAGAGATGAACATCTCGCATTTCCCTCCTGCCTGTTTCTGTTGTATGATTACAGTATGGTACAGTTTCAGCCTGTCAAAATCTTATCAAAAGCAAAATGAATGCATATGCGTGTGCGTATTTGCTATACTGCCAGATTCTAAGCAGAGGGTGGAAAAGGAACTGAAAATGCAATGTCAGAATTTTGATAAACAGGGCTCGTCTGCCATGAAAGCAGTTGGAAAGAACCAGACCAAAAATCTTGGGCTTGAATTTCATCCAAGTCTCATTTGGCAGCAATGTGTGGCTTCAGCACAGGCGGAACAGGGACTGGAATCCACCACTTGACCAGGCTGACACTTGTTTACAAG
This sequence comes from Vanellus vanellus, assembly GCF_965231255.1. Lineage (NCBI taxonomy): Eukaryota > Metazoa > Chordata > Aves > Charadriiformes > Charadriidae > Vanellus > Vanellus vanellus. The sequence continues at coordinate 10,541,467 of NC_138908.1, forward strand.
GGCAGGCTCACAGCTGTTATGAGAGCTAACAGTTTCTTACAGTAATCAGATAATTGCTTTCATTAAACTACATTTTAGCATGCTCTGCAATGACTTGAAGAGGCCTGGCTAATCACTGGATCCCTTACCAACAGGAACATTTGGGTACTATGTATTCCCTCATACCCCGCACATTCTCAGTTGGCAGACTGCTGTTGCAGTAGGTGTAGCTGGGGAAGATGGCTTCTTTTCAGCTCTATTAAAGGGGTCTTTTTAAAAATGAAAATTATCGAGAAGACACTTTAAAGAAAGATGGAGAGTTCAAGATTTTTTTTCTTTTTACTTTTTTTTCTTTTAAAGCTTCAAGCTGGTAAGTGATCATCTGCGCAGAACAAGATATTAGAAGTTTGGCACCTCCTGTCTACCACAACATATTGATTCCTTCTACAGAAGGCACTAAATACTGGCTTAAAACAGGAAATGAACAGCAGAATGCAGAGTTTTACCATGATACACAAAAAAAACTGCTAACTGGCACAGCTTCGTAGTACAGTTTTCAGTTACCTACAACGGTGGTGATTATAGCAGCAATGGTTAGCATTTTTACAAGTACCACATAAACGTACAAATGTCAGAACATCTAGAAAACATGCAAAATTTCAACAGCAACATCACTGAATCACACAATGCATAGAAATATTATTATTATTTGGCAAGACAGTGAATCTTTTTCTTATAAAACAAAACAAAATAATTAACAAAATCTACTTTTTTACAAACGGTTCTTAAAAAAGTTGAGTTTTCATTAAAGTCAGTGAGTGGAAGTTAGCCTTTGAGAGAAGTTTAACTCTGAGAATGAATTGGTCACTTAGAAGAATTCACATTGTTAGGTGGAAATTTGGTTACATTTAAGCAGAATATGTATTTCAAATGCTGTTTTGGGAGAAACAGTGCTAATCTTGTCAATTTACAAAATGGGAGAAAACACATTCACATTAAAAGATTAGAAAGCTTAAACATTGCATGCAGGGAAAGATAAAAGCTTTACTTTAGCTGCTTCTCCCTAGCACTGCTCACCATGAGACCAAGGGTTGTCATAGCAAAAACGCTTTTCAAAGCAGAGTTAAAGCCAGCAGATAATTAAAACAAATGGAAAAGATTTTCTAATTCCAGTGTAAAACAAAGTAGGATATTAAAGGATAAGGATTATGCTTGCATTCTTTAGAAAAAAAGACAAAAACTTCCATTGTGTTTGCCAGGCTTTCCCACTGCCTTTCCACTATCTTCACCACACTTAGATATTCTGCCATTTCTTTTTTTTTTTCCAGCCTCGAATAATTTGGTCTACCCTGACAGGTCTCAAGATGACCCTGAGAGAGATGGGTCATGCGAACAAAAACAAGCCCTGACAATGCAACTAGGGCCAAGCGATGTCCTTTCCTGCATACTTCAGACCCATTTGTTCCAGTGGGACTAGTCATGAGCTTGCAGCTAAGTGCAGTTTACAGCCTGAGCTGGCTGGAAGCAGGTGGCACGGGCATACGTTTCTCTCCATGCTCTGCAGAAGTGGCACCAAATCCTCTCTGGCAGCAGCACCACCTGGCTTGCAGGCACTGCCATACACAGGAGCAAAATCTGTTTCTCACCATTTCTTCCCCTGACAGCTTTCAGATTCCATTAAGATGTTTCATGTCATGTTTTGTCTGCACATCCCTGATTGCTCTGGATATTTCTGCAGCTGCATTTCACATCCATGCCCTTGTGCAGACGAACCGAGTCTTGCAAGCCGCTCACAAAGAAATCTCCCACAGAAGGCAAGGCTTGCAAGATCTGAACCATAAGCACCATGCAGAAAACAAAGGCCTCCACACAGCGATTTACATTGCCGCCATCATTCAGTGCACCTTCAGCCTCAGAGTCACTAGGAGATTTGTCTTCCTACACAGAAGTTACCAAAATCAGTTCAAAGCCAATTGCTATTGCCTTGCCTTCTGGATCTATACTTTACATCCACTGCTGAAGATATGGAGGCTGAAGCATGTCTCCTGCATTGGCTTGTTTTCAGGCTGGAAATCTGACATACAGTAAGTGTATTAAATGTGCGATAGTAGAAGGGAAGGAGCAATATGGGGCAGATCGGGGACTACCTAAGGCTACACATGATTTAGGCCAGCTGAGAACATGCTATAATAGTAAGGAGGACAGTCTCGGTGAGGTTACAGCCATTAGAAAGCAGATCAAATTCTAGGCATGGGGAATGTTAGAGAGTTGTCCTTGTTCACAAAAATAACAGCTGAAGTGGCAAAGATTATATCTGTAAAATTAATTTTAAGATTTTAGTTTTCTAGAGTAAGAATAATACGATATTTTTGTCCAAAACATTTTGCATTTTCTTGATTCTTTTCCCCTCACTTGGCTGTTTCATCATTTTCTTGACACTTATGGACTGTATAAAACAACAGTAACCAAAAAAACAGCAAATGCGGATTCCTGAAGCATTCTGAGAGAGCTAAACACCTCTTCTCATTCCCACAGAAAGTCTATCCCACTGAATTTCAACTATAGCACCTACCTCACCAGTCTCTTAAACACTGAACCAATCTTCTATTACTTACAAAAGACCAAATTGAAACCTGAAAAGGTACTATTTTTTCATATACTAGCGACTGCTGTGTAATGAATGCGGAGCACAAGAATAAAAGATTAGGCAAAAGCATCCTAATCCCTTCGAAACAGTAAATTCATTTCCAATGCACAGACAGCTCATTTAATGGCATTTGTGTAATAAAACAAATAGAATTTTGTGTGCATTACCAACTAAAGTTAACCAATTCAGTCAGAAAACAGAGGAAATAAATTCCTCATTGAGACAGAGACTCTAGAGACTGTGTTAAAACCCATCAGTTCTTGTAATGAGCAAATTGTGTCCTAAACCAATTTTTTCCCCCATCAGATCAGGAATTAAAGCTTTAGACATCACCACAACTTTGAACATGCTCCAGTGAATGGCTAGTGTCAAACTTTTCAACAAGGTCTCAGGTGTCTCTAAGCTGTGCGGTTTTTTAGCTTTCCAGCATTTCACCACTGTAACTGCCTCTCTGCTGCTTTCAGGAAGGGTCGAGGTGCTGGAGGACAACTTCACCAGAGCTTCGCAAGGCCTCAGCCAGAGACAGCACAGTGGGGAGGAACAGGCTGGCACCTGGTTTGCACGAGCAGAGCTGGGAGCAGTGCAACCACGCAACTCGTTGGGGGCTCAGAGAAACCCATATTTGTCCTCAGAAGGGCAACTCCATCGCCGGCTGAAGTTATGTTGCTGTGAAAGAGGTGGAGCAGTGATGTCCCTGGTGGCCCTTAGCTTTCCAAAACCCTTGAGGAGATACGGAGCATCCTCACGTGTCCATCATACGCTGTCCATGGGGAAAGCACCATCATTTAATTGTGCTTAGGCCTTCCCCCTTCTTGGCTTGCAGACACCTGGCTGATAAGGGTGTCCTTGACAAGCTATCCCCAGGCTCTCGGTTTTTGGAGAGTGGTGCAGCAACACCCATACTGGCTCTGCACAGAGCCAACAGATCTGCTGGGAGACACCAGCTGATGCAGTACTGTCCCTGACACCCAAGGCATGCTCAGCACGTGGGGACCATCACCAGAAAGTATAGTTCAAGTTTTTCAGCTAGGAACATAGCACACTTTATGCTGGGCTGCCTCCTCTCCACACTCCTCAGCACTGAGAGTGCAGATTCAGCACATGCATAAAAGCACAGAAAGAAAATAAAATACATCCTCTCTTAAGAACAAGGACAGCAACTCACCTTAGGCAAAGCAGCCATCTCTTCACACTGACATTTAGCAAAGAACCCTCATTAAGAAGTGCCGATCTGCTTCCCACTACGTTTCATAGTGAATAGCTGAGTCCTTCCTACCCTAACCCAGAGGCATGAATTGCCTCATTTCAGGCAAATGAAACCACAGTTGTATGTCCTGTAAGCTCTCCCCCTTCCCACACATTCATACTGCCTCTGGGAGTTCAGGGAGTCATGGTGGGTCCCAAAGCTCTGTTGCCCGCAATACGTGAGATGAACTGATTTTCATGATGGAGTGCGCCCAAGAGTTACATACTGTTGAGGATCAGTCATCTCAGTTCTATTTTAAGGATGTCAGTGGAAGGCCAAACAGCACACAGATGTGGGCCTGGTCCTCTACACAGGAGTGAATTTCAACTCATTTCATGATTTGAAAGGTCTCTCACAAAAAGCAGAAGATAAGAGAGAGGAAGAGTGCTTCCAGCACGAGATATGCGAGCCTCTACAGTGCTCGCGTCCAGTATCCCACAAACCCCGCGTACCCGACGCGAGGCGGTCTGCCCTGAGCGCGTTATCCCCAAAGCACAAGGCCACTTAATAGGCAGGGAGGGAGCTCTCAGCCAAGAGCCGCCCTGCACAAAGCGATCCCCTTGCCCCACAGTGCAGACGCTGGGAGAGGGGAATATTAGAGGATCAAGGACAGTGAGAGAAGAAAGGGTGTTGGGGATGGGGAAGACCAGTCAGTCCATCACAGTCACTTGCAGCTTATTGTCAGAAGGAATGATCAGCCCATGCACCACATGTGCTAGTCAGGTCAGTCAATGCACTTATGGGATGTACTCAGACACGGTGACAAGAAAGGGTAAATACGAGCTGGACAGGGAGGAAACCTAGTGCAACAGGAATCTGTTTTCCTTTAAGGCTGTTTCAGTCCTCAGGGCAGCCCAGGCTCCAGAGTGATGAAACACCTGCTCTACCTGATCCCCACCTTCCCACCCCACGTCGCTTGCACAAGCAGCAGAACAAGATCCAGTCACAAACATCTGAGACAAGCACACACAGCAGTGTTGCTTGCATCTCACTTCTCTACACGGCTTTCTAAGAGGGGAACTACGCTGTAGACTGAATACCAGTGCACAGCAGCTTCTAAAAACAAAAACACAAAACAGCTTGAAAGTGTTGATACTGTTCATGAAGGAGAATGTGCAACAGGGACACCGATTCCATTGTTAGATTGTCCTGTATGTCAATAGCCTGGATGCTGCTATCATAGAATTATTGCACTATGCAAATGAACAAGGCATGTGCTGTTACTTTAGATATCCATTGTAATTTAGTCTACAATGTAGTTCACAACAGTATTTCATTCTCCTGCACTTGAAAATACATTTTGTTGCATAAATACATACTTGAAAATTAAACAGGCAGTTTGCAACACCCAGATATCAAAGACTTCAGTTCCAGCTACCTGCATGAATACATGTACGTTGTGCAAACCCACAATATCATAAATACATGCATGAGCGACTAATAAAACAGAGCTTAAGCCACCCAAGTGCCCACAGCTCTGCCCAGCTAAATGTGCAATCACGTGAACAGATCCAAGTGCATGTATTGTGCACTGCTGCATCCAGATCAGTCCAGTGACAACTATGTATAATCCCCATGTCGGACTCTTGGTTTGGTGTCATGAGAAGGCCACGTGGGAAAGCCTGCGCTAACATTGGTGCAGACTGCTTCACACTGTGTGCGGGCCTGTGCTTTGGCATGCTGCCTCTTTCTTGAGTTCAAGGCCAAATTTTGCTCTTGGTAGCATTGAGCAAATCTCCCAAAAGCTGGTAGATGGTTCTGAAGGCAACCAATACATCTGCAAATGATTCAGGAGGGTGTCAGTCTGCATTACCCTTTTGATGGGTTTCCAAGGCTGCAGTTGCCGGGCCAGGCTAATGACGCTGTGATACTCTGTCTCCCCCACTGGCTCAGCACCTCAGTTTGTGAGCAGATTCAACTCAGTAATCTGGCAGAAAATTATCCACCTTCCCCCATTTTCCGCTGCATTTTCTGCTGGGCTAGTGAGTTGAAATGACTCACGGAAGAGATCTAACACCACATCAAAGAAAGATGAGAGGCAGGAAAAAAGGAAGGGAAAAAGAAAGGAAAAAAAGAGAGCCACATTTTGGAGGAGCTACCCCCATCTTATGGAAATCACAGCTTGTACTGCGGGGCAAAACCTCAGCTTTTACACTGGAGCACAATGTAGTCAGGAGCACAGCCAGCAGCCTGCAGTGCCTCACAGTCAGCCACCCCACACAGCCACCAGTACTCAGGCTGTGCTGGACCAGAGCAATATGGTGTTGTGCCATCTGCCCTTTTGATTTCATGGTAAGAGGTACTCGGTACCACGAGTCATGGTAGGAGACCCCAATCTTTTGCTTAGGCAGAGAGGAAAGCTTTAAGAGTTGGCAGCACTAGCCCCTAGCCCCACCACCATGTCTTAATACCAGGGAAGCTGCACACCTCCGCAGTGAGTTTGCAACTTGCTGGTGGAGCAGGTTTGGCACCCTCAGAGAAATGGGACAATTACAAGCAACTGAGTTGTCACCTGTCAGCTGAGCTGCAGCGACCAGGACATCTACTGCCCCACCAGCATGAGACAAAACCATAAGTGTGGTTTAAACCAGAAGTCTCCCTCCCAGTGGGACAACAAACCTCCTAGGGCCTTAATACAAATGGTAATTCATTAAGCTGTGGTCACTCAATTCCTTGCAATTGTCCACAAATGAAGACTGGGTAATATGTTATGCTAAATGCCCTTCAAAGCTAATAAATTTATTTTTGGAGTATGATACTACTTGGGTATCATATTCTGGCCATGTGTGTTTAACCACTTCAACAAGTAGCCTATTTGGGGCTGCCCCGTCAGAATTTGCCAGGCAATCTGCCATCAGCACCAACTGGAAGCTGGAGTTATTAAACATGTTGCAAAGCAGAACAAAGCCACCTCTATAATATTGAGGCTAACACAAGGAGCACACATACTCCACAGCTTATCCCCCAACCAGACGAGCAAAAGTTGCTCATGTGCCCTGCTAAGCCAAGGGTATCAGAGACGTTGCCTCACCCAGCGCACGGGCTGGACATTAGCACAAACCATCCTAACACTGTGGTAAACAACAATTCGGAGAGTATGTGGAGTCAAGAAGTCATGGGAAATGCTTTTTATGACCTCCCAGCTCAAAGCCCAAGAGTGCCTGTATTCTCTCTTCTGGGTCACTCTGAGCATTTTTTGGCTCCTGCCACCAGAGCCAAGGTCTGTGTTGGGGCTGAATTACAGCACTGATGTGAAGCAGCATTTCAAAGACCTGCTTGCAGCACGGCACATCTGCAGACAGTGATCTGCCTCCTCAGAGACAGAAGTTGTGGAATTGCCACACAAAATAGTCCACTCTGAAGCAACATGCCTAAGGCACACCCACAGAAGATGTGAACCATTGCCAAGCTCTGAGCCTGATAACAGTGTGAGAAGCAATTTGGTTATAAGGTCTGTTTTCCCACCTTGTGTGGCTGGAGGAGAGACATGAGACAGCCACATCTTGGGGTGGCTTCTTTCCCCTACAAGTTCAAGGCAGCTCTTCCCTGCAAAGAGGGGCAGTTGGACCAGCAAGGAGAGGTGGGAAGCAGAGATCTGCTGCCCCACAAAGGCCAACTGATAGCCAGCCTCATGTTGCAGCACAGGAAAGTCAAGGTGGGGAAGTAGGTCAGATCCTGCAATAGCTGCCACTGGGAGGTGCTGAGATGAGTGCCAATGGGGGAGAAACAGAGATCAAAGGCTTTCCTAGAGGTTGGCTCCTCAGGAAGGTTGAGGTCTCACCTGGCACCCCTCCGGAGCTCCTTGGCATGGGGCCCCTGTGCTCCACCACATACTAAGAGCAGCTGTGTGACTCCTCACTGGGAAACAGCAAAGAAATCCCACAGAGAGCAACACCAGCCTTGCAAAACTATTTTTAACTTTATCACATGAAGAGTACTGCCATGAAAAGGCAAGGCTGTGCTAACAGCAGTCAGATGGCTGGCCTCATCTGGAAGCTGGGCAGCTGTCTTGCTGACTGCACAAGTCTTTTTGTGCTTCTCTCTCCACTTACAAGTCAGATTTGCCATGGCACTGAAAATCATGGACGCAGCTTGCACTCACTTCAGTAGTATCATGATTTGGTCTCAAGCCCCAAAACCAAGTTACAAAACCATAGCTCTACAGTATGAATGACCACCAGTGCCCATCAATTCACTGCCTACCCTACAGCCCTGAGAGACAGAGGCCAGTAACTCAGAAGCTGTAGATCTGGTGGTTACACTGCCACGGCATGCAAGACCCTGGGACAGCCGGCACACGGGAAACCCAGACATTGTGCCAGCCTTGCTACATGCAGAGCACAAAGAGATCAGAGCCAGGCTGTGTCACCTGCAGGAAGCTTTGTGGGAGGACAGATGTTTATTATAGTGGAAATCTCTGCTCTGAGACCTTCCAGCGGCACATCTGCTACCTACCCCATCCCCAAAACAGACCTTCAAATAAAGCTTAAGCGAGGTGAAGGCATTCTGCCACCTCCCTTGCACACAGGAACATTTCATCCCGGCAACACAGAAAACAGGTTTTAAATGGTGCCAGGTGGGTTATTTTTATTTCTGTCTACTACCTTCGTTTCGTCCTTTCTTTGGAATTAGTGATGATTAAAGTCACTGCATAGTTGCAGATCTAAAGAATATGAAGGATATGGAGGAATGTGAAGGAATAAAGACAAACAAGCATAAAGAAACACAACAACAACAACAACAACAACAAAAAAGACCAAACCAAAAAAGCCCCTCAGTAACAGTTTGATCCAACACCCATGGGATGTCAGCTGAGGTTGACTCACTGACTTCAGTGGGCATCAGATCACCCCAGCAGACTTGTCTAAAGCCTCATCACAGCCCTAGGATATCCTAGTGGCACATAAACTAAGCTGCAGTACTTGAGAAGTACTGTACATAATTTTAAAGATCAAGAATATAATCATTCACTGAAATATTGAATTTGTTAGTGTTTTCCCATACTTGGAGAAGAAGAAAAATTACATTGCAAAGTCAAATGTTGGAACAGTAGCACTCATTATTCCAAGGCTTTAAGGACCAAATTCTGCCTTCAGATTCACATGCACATTTTCCAGTCTACAATGGAAACAGATTATGTGTAGCTGAAAAATTTGTTCTCCAGCACTTACAACTACCCAGCTTTTTCATTTTCTGTAGTAAATATGAAATTATCATTACACTCTATGCTATTTTTTTGCAGATTTCAAATGATGGCTTAAGACATATTTGATGCATTTTTTCTGTACAGTTTGGGATAAGATTAGGGATTTTTCTGTTGCATTCCCAGAATACTGAAAGAGTGGCTCTAAGTCAGTAGATCTTACATTAAGTATACACAGTGACAAAATACTAACAACCTGTGCTTAAACAGTTAAAATTATGTGTATGACAGTGGTTTTGCCATTATACTTTTGCATATTGTTGAAAACAATACTTTTTAGTCTAAAGACCAGCAACATTTTGATCACAGAAAATCACCAACAAAACCAAAAGTTAAAAATAGCCTTTAGCTGACTTCAGGATTTTTTTCCCATCTGGCATAAATGAGCCTCAGGAAATAAAATAAAAAACAGACAAAAATTGTTGTAAATGGTTTCATGAACTTACATTGATGTATCTCTTATTTCTTGGTCTTGCTGATCAAGAATAAGCCAGCAGGTAAGAAGCAGCAGCCAGTGATAAGTTTGTCTCCTCCACTCTGGGAGGTCATGTTAAAATAAGAAGTTGAAAAAATGCTTCAAAATAGAATTGCTACGTAAGCCTCCCTGGGGATTTACACTCACTGATGTGTGCATGTTAAAAATGGTATTTCCAGTCTATCTGGTGTTGCCTGAGAACCATTTTTGTCCTTTTAAAATCTGCATTTATATTTTAACCTATTAGTACCTTTCATTTTTGTATCAACACTATAAATACTATGTTAGTAATACTAAACTATTTCTATTGACTTATTTGTAAAAAGAAAAATATATTATATATTTATATATTTTTATAAAGTGAATTAACACTGCAGAGAGGGCTATGGGGGAATAGTGTACAATCACAGTTGATGTGTATTATTGGGCACAAATTCAATGCTTGAAACAAAAAGGAAAAGAAAAAAGTGTTCAGGTGATACCCCTCTTTCAAGCCGTGTCAGAGGAAGAGTCATAGGATGCTGACACTATGAAGTTGCCAGTATTGGAGTGGCTCGCCATGGACTGGGCAGCCTGCTGGCTCAAGTTATTGCAGATCAGCACCAGCTGGTTGCTCTGCGCTTCTGAGAGGGTGCTACAGCTCTGGTAGACACTGAAGTTGGTCTTCCGGCCGGGGATGTTGCCTTTCTCGCACATCGTCTTTACCATCTTGGCAAGCTTGTTTTTCCCCAGGGCTTGGCAATTGTACCAGTGAAGCGCAGCCAAGTTGACGACGGGTTTGATAGACAGGTAAAAAGGCGCATCCTCATAGCGCATGGCTGGAGGCCGCCTCTGGGCGTACTCCTTGTAATCTTGCACAGGGCAGGTCTGCGGGGAGTGCTGGGTGGCGTACACCCGTGAGTCCGTCCCGCCTCTCTTGCTCTTGGCATTGACATCTCCGTTGTCTGGCCCCATCCACTCCAAGTACTCCAACCCAGTCTCTGTCACCCGCAGCCGGATGTCTCCCCATTTGAGGGTGGACCCATGGAAACCCGTGCAGTGTCCAAACGCCTTAGTGTTGTTTAGCCAAACAAGGTTCAACAGCCCTTCGGGATTGTACCGGCTCAACAAGCCTCTTTTGCGTAGGATAAGCTCATCAGCAAAGGTGAGCTTCATGGATTTGTGTGGCTTGTTTCCTTTTCCTTTACACCTCAGCTCTATCTGCTTTTGCTTTAGAGCTTCCTGGGACCTCTTGAACTCCTTATCCCTCGTAATACTGTATCCATACCTGTGCTCTTTGAGATACCGCTCCAGCCCACACTGATAGTTGGCCAGACTGTTTGGCTCATATTCAGACCCATCCTTTTGTCTGGCGTCCACAAAGAAGGAAGCAAGGTAGGCATCAAGCTCTTTGCAGGGGATGACATAGATCTCCCGGGTCTCAGAGGGGTACTTGGAGATGAGGAACTCTCGGAAATTGCGGAGAGCCGTCTGCGTGCTGCGAATGGTCTTCTCATTCTGCTCCCTGCTGAGCTCCGCCGCTCTCTCATCCTGGTCTGGAAGAGGGAGAAGGGGAAAGAAAAAAGAAAGCAGAAGCAGTGAGTTTGTGCAATGCGCTTTGCCCCAGAACGAATTTCCTTAAAAAGGAAAAAAAAGGGAAAAAATTAAAATCAATTTCACAAAAAGCACTGGAAAACATCATTACATACCTGTCACATGACTGAAAAGCCAACTTCAGTTTCACAAATGATGTACTAGAGCATGGCACAAAACCAAAGTGAGCTCCTCATGACACTGGGGCACAGGTGTGCATGAAGATTTGTGGAAAACAGTGCGATTAGAGGCAATCTGCATTTTAGAAAAAATGCAAGGTAGAGTGTTTTTCTATGGATCGCAATGCTGTGTGCTGGGCCCAGTCCCAGCAATAAGCCCATTCTGAATTGCTTCATTTGTGAAACCAGAGGTTGTACTGGTTCCATTTTTTTTTTGTACAAAAAATAACTAAAGCATCATATTTATTGCTGTAAAAATTATCTTTAATCAGACACATTTTTGAAGAGCTAAATAAATATAGACAGAAATATACAGTACAAAACAAAGCAGCACATCCTAACAAGGGATTTGGCAAGTAAAACTACTACAGAGCATTACAAATGTAGAAGAATAAAAGAAATAGTTAATATGTTCACATCAGAAGATATGGAAGAGAAACATGATTATACAGTCTCTCTACATAATCAAGCTGTGCCTTGACAGTGGAAGTACAATTGTGACCATTTCTTTTGATTTTGCAGAAGATCAAACTCTGGAAACAACTTTATATTGCTCTATATGGCTATACTCAAAGGTCCTTACAATATGTCCTTCCATGACATATCAAACCAAAATATTTAGATGCTACGGCTGCTATGGTTGTTACTGACAGCTGATTTTCAGGCTGATCATAAGACTGGGATAAAAAGGAAAAACTTTTTACATGTAAGTGATGTGTGTACTTAAGGACTATTTTCCTGGCATATGCAAACTATCTGTTTGTACAAGGATGCAGCTTACAAGCACGTAGGTGGAACTGTCATTATGAATATGACAACCCTTGATGGTTTTAGAAAATGAACAACAAATGCATAGAAGGAAAAATTCAATGATTTGACTATTCTCTGTAATTGTGAATGGAAAATTCTTTTTTCTCTCTTCCACTTAATAGGCAGAAGAGGGGGAAAAAGCAAGTTCTTTTTTTGTTCTATCTCATTGCAAAAAACATACAATTTGGTGTCCTTTCAACAGTGCCATAGTAACTTGCCAGGTGTCTCCCACCCAACAAACACACCACAAAGTGGTATGAGACCAGGTGAAGTTCCCGTTGCCTGTCTGTTACTCAGGCCAAGCTCACGTCAGGCCGTGTAGCATACCCATGCTTCGCAGCAGTGCTCAGACACTTGCTCCTCGTGCCCACTCTGCCCTGCAAGCTTGTTAACAGGGGAGGCAGCAGGAATGTGGCCCTATCTCCTTCCCTAGCCCACCTGCAATGTTTCATGCAATGCAGAAATGTCGGTGCACAGCTGGGCAGTTTCTAATTCCCCCCATCTACAGAGTGACTCTGAAAAGAGTTCATCCCATCACCTCCATACCACAGCTGCAGACAGCGGCACGGGAAGTGACGTGCACCGGTACTTGCCAGCAGGCCAGAAACAGGGCTGAGTTTATATCCCCTGGTACCAGGTCCTGTGTCTTCACTGCGAGGCATCCACTGCATTCATAGCACTCAGTGAAACCTATTGAGAGAGCCTATTGAGAGAGGTTCTCAAACCCTCTGCAAAGCAGAGAAGCAGGAGCCTGCAGCTGAGGCCTTTGGATGCTTCTGCAACCATGAAAAATGCTGCCACAGAGCACTGAGGTTTGCTCAAACTGTGCGCAAGGGGAAAAAGAAAAGGTCACCAGCCTGTTCCAGAAACAGGTTTTAATATTGATGTCAGTATCAAAGAGCTCCTAGCAGCCTGCAGTGAAATCTCATGCTTTAGGCCATGTATAGGACAGATCCTTTCATTATGGCTTGATGCAGGCTGGAAATAAAGAGACAACTCTGTTTGAAGCTCTGAAACAAACATTTACTCTGGTACCTTGTTCTCTGCACCCACCATCACTTATTATAGCACTGTGTAAGTAATGAGTGCTTTGACTGACAGCTCACATTTTAAGTACTGTTTCAATATAAACAGCACATATAATGGCTCTGGTTTATACATGTCATCAATCACTACTTCTTAGAGGATAGACTGTCACAACACAGCAGTGACACCCAGTCAGTCATTTATGTTATGGCATCTTTCCTTAATCTGCAAAGGAAATTGCCATATCTGCATCTAACAGTTATAAAACCCATGCTGAATTAAAGATCCCCTGAAGTTGCATTGAGTGAAGCAGTACTCCAGAAACACTGCATTCCTGCAGTGCTGTGGTGTGTGACTCCACATGGCAGGTGGGAAATGTTAAAGATAATGGGTCAGCTTCTTGCCCAGCCACATAAGGAGAGCTATCTCAATTTTGACTGTGAATACAGCCTGCAATGGTAGTTGATTATTCTCTTCCTGTGAGACTGCTCAAATATCAGGGATATCTTATAGCATGGCACGAATGCAGGGAGGCACTGAGATCCAATGGACAGACTGAGCCAAAATCATCAGATGTCAGCTGAGCCACTGGCATCATCTGCATATGCCCTTCATCCACAGCAAAGGCAGATGAGGCAGCTGAGCCTAACTTAACTAAGACCGCTCTTTATAGCCTAGGATAGCTGAGGAAGGAGACATAATTCTTCATGTCATTAAAGTCTTCTTCATTTAACCAAGGAGATTTCATAGCGCTGAAAGAAACCATATAATCCATCTCCAACTACCACGGAGACATAAATTGTATCCAGGCACACTTTTATTATTGCCAAACTTTGTGTTTTCTGTGAATTTCATAATCTTATTCTCTACTATTGTTGTGGTTGACTCTGGTCAGCACCTAAGCACCTCACAGCCACTTGCTCACTCCCCACCCCAGAGGGATGGGGAAGAGAATAGGAAGAGCAAAAGTGAGAAAACCCATAAGTGAAGACAAACACAGTTTAATAACTGAAGTAAAGATTAAAAAGAAACCCAACTGACAATTGATGCAAAGGCAGTCTCTCACCACCTCCCACAAGTAGACCAATGCTCAGTCTCTGAGCAATGTCCACCTCCCCCCAAAAACCCCTGCCTTCCATTTTTATTGCTGAGCATAATGCTGTAGGGCAGGGAATATTCCCTTGGTTAATCTGGGTAGGCTGTCCCTGTTGTATCCCCTCCCAGCTTCTTGCCTACCCCAGACCTAACTGCTGGGGGAACAGCATGGGAAAAACGGAAAGCCCTGACACTGTGCAAGTCTGGCTTATCAACAGCCAAAAACATTGGTGTGTCATTAAGCCTGTTTTAGCCACAAATCTGAAACAGAGCAGGGTATGGGTGGCTATGAAGAAAGTTAACTCCACCCAGCCAGACCCAGTACAATTATGCCATTTGGATCATAGAATCATAGAATGGTTAGAGTTGGAAGGGACCTGAAAGATCACCTAGGTCCAATCCCTGCCCATGGTTGCTCAAAGCCCCATCCAGCCTGGCCTTGAACACCTCCAGGGATGGGGCCTTAACAACTTCCCTGGGCAACCTGTGCCAGTGTCTCACCATCCTCATAGTAAAGAATTTCTTCCTAATATCTCATCTAAATCTCCCCTCTTTCAGTTTAAAACTGTTGCCCCTCATCCTATCCAACACTCCCTGATCAAGACTCCCTTCCCATCTTTCCTGTAGACCCCCTTTGAGTACTGGAAGGCTGCTATAAGGTCTCATTGGAATCTTCTCTTCTCCAGGCTGAACAAGCCCAACTCTCTCAGCCTGTCTTCTCAGGAGAGGTGCTCCAGCCCTCTGATCATCTTTGTGGCCCTGCTCTGGACTCTCTCCAACAGGTCTATGTCCTTCTTATGTTGGAGGCCCCAGAGCGGGACAAAGTTCTCCAGGTGGGGTCTCGCTAGAGTGGAGTAGAGGGGCAGAATCACCTCCCTTGCCCTGCTGGCCATGCTTCTTCTGATGCAGCCCAGGATATGGTTGGCTTTCTGGGCTGTGAGCTCACACGGCCGACTCACATTGAGCTTCTCATCCACCAACACCCCCAAGTCCTTCTCCTCAGGGCTGCTCCCAATCCATTCTCCACCCAGCCTGTATTTGTGCTTGTGATGGCCCCGACCCATGCACAGGACCTTGCAATTGGCCTTGTTGAACTTCATCATGTTCACACAGGCCCACTTCTCAAGCCTGTCCAGGTCCCTCTGGATGGCATCCTGAAGATGTATCACTAATGAAACAGTGCCCAAGACCAGGCGCACCTTGCATTCTTTCCATACAGCCTTTGACAGGACAAGGAGACCACAAAACTTATTCTCTGGGTGCAGTCTGCAAACGGCCCTTGTAAAATACTTACAACAAACCCATCTACTCTACAGATCTCTCTTTGCCTACTGGAAATAAGCAGAAACAGAATCAAAGACTTTACCACAGTCTGGATGTTTGGCATTGATTGCTTTTGCTCTAGCCATAGGGCCTTGTGACCTTGTCAGAGTAGATTAGGCTGGTGTAATGTCATTTTGTTCCTTACAAATCCACCCAGACTGTCAGATCAAGAAAGACTATATAAGAGTAATTCAGTCATTAAGAACTCAAGACTAAAAGGCATCTCAAGTGCCATCACAGTGAATTTTTGAACATGTGTATGTTATGCTAAGGATCTGACAAGCTGGGAGAACTGCTGAGGTACAAGACTTCATCTCCAGGTCTGGGTATTGAAAGTGAATGTTCTTGTCCTGAGACAGGACTGTTTCCAATGTAACAGTTCCCAGATGTTTGCTTGGTCTCACTTTGCTGCGTCTTGCTGAGTAGAGACCAAAAGCTCTTTTGGCCAGGGCTTACTTTTTTTTTTTTTTTTAAATTTTCTGTGGTCCTGCTGGAAACTACTGAAAACACAGGTGAGGATCTACATTTGTTCCTTGACCACTGCAAACATAAACCTGTTTGCTCTTGGGCCTCCACTGCTCACAATACCATCAGCCCTTCAGTGTGCATGGTTTCCAAAACTGGGTAAAAGCACAGAAAAAAAAATATCACAAAGTGATCCTCAATACAAGAGAACACCTCTCTATCAGGAAGGCCCTGAGCTGCAAATTTCTGGAGGATAGGAGACTGGGGAGGTGCCATATACGCTTGCACCTTTCTCACAGTCTTCTGTAGGTGTCTGTTGTTAGGCTCTAGGAAGACAGATACTCTCTAATTTGTCTCAGCTAGTAAAACGGTCTGAACCAACCAACCGACCAAAAATTATTGTCATCATTGATCTACCAAGACAAGCTATCCTTAACGCCTTGTCCTTGTCATAACACAGCCTTTGGAGCTGGTAGTGCTGTTACCCCTGTTTTACAGACTACAAGCAGAAACTTAAAAAGTAAATTGAGTTGGAGATGCATTTTCTGAGGTCCTGCCCCCTCACCTGCATCACTGCACAAAGGACCTGGTTGGAGCTCTCATGTTTCCTATCTGATCCCACAAGGGATTTTCATTACCAAGAAAAACAGAACGTGGCAGAAAAAGCCAGTAAAACCCACCCTACTGTGGGATGGGGGGCAAACTCCCAATTAAGAGTTTGAAAAAGTGCATAGTAGTTTAGATGTTCCAGTTTAAATGTAGCCAAAGAGATAAAGTGACCTGGCAAAGACTAAATAGCCAGCCTAGTGGGAGACGAGTATCCCAGCCTAGCCCTCAACCATGAGATGATCCCTCCCACACAGCAACAGCTGTCTTCTGATCTCCTCATAATCTGATCTGAACGCAGCCAAGACTTAATGTTATCAGACAGTTATCAAACTCAGGGTTGTTTTTATTTTAGCTCACACACATACACATACTCAGACTCCCTGGAAAAGACATAACCTCTGTAATTATGTATGGCAGGGGGAAAGGCACTTGCTTTCACGACAGACAGATGCAGATTGTTAATGTTCAGAGAGGTTTTGTAACATTAGCGGGAGTCAGGAACCTGAGCTATTATTGCAAACAGTCTTAAACTTTGCTTAAGGCAGGCAGCGAGATCTCAGAAGTACATTAAAAGTATGGTGGGTTTTCTTGGTGGTAATCACACCACCAGCCAAAGTCTTCTCTGTCCTGTTTGTGTTCTGACTAGGAAAATGCTTCTGCAGCAGACCTGCTTCCACCAAAATGGTTTCATTCAGGTGAAAAAGTTTAGTTAACTGCACACAAGGTACCACATATCTCCATGCTGGAGCTAAGTGCTGTCTCTCCACTTCCCAGCACTTTGCAGGTTGGCTCTTGCCCCTTCAAATACTGAAAAGCAGCGATATGGGCCATAGCCATATGCAGCCCACTAAAACAGTTAATGCAAACCACAGCTTGCTCCTACCTTTCTTTTCTCCTGTCCCCTCCTGTTTCAAAAAGGTATCTGTGGGCAAATGACATTCTCAAGTCAACAACCACAGTGGGCAGAGGTTGTGCTGTTGCACAAGGGAGGTATGGTCAAGTCATGGGTGGGGAGGAAAGCTCGGGGACTCTCTGACAAACCTGCCCTCCTGGAAGCAGTGTTATAGCTCCCCTGACAGGAGTGGCTGAATGCCACCATCCTACCACAACATCCGCAAATATCAGTCCTCTTTCTGCATGCAAAACTTAGAAAGTTGACGGCTGGTTTTCACTTTATCACAGGAATAGCCAAGTTGAAGCCATTCTCCCATCTCACCGCTGAACAGCGAGGGTGAAGGTAAGGGCAGGAGGTCTCCCTGGCAGAAGTGCCTCTAAGCATCGGCAGAAACACCCTGAAATAAAGAGACAGGGAGTGCTAAACACTTGGAGAATTGTATTTTTGGTACTTTTACTGTCTGGTACGGACTAAGTTCCGTGGGGCAACTCCTACACACACGCAGTAGTCAAAGGCTTAAGTCAAAAATACATGTGTTTTAATGTAATTATTTCATATCCAGCAATAACCATTTCTTTAGGAAGTCCTAAGGCCAAATAAAGTGCGCCTCGTCTGCCATAATAATCATACTTATTTAAGCTTAGGCTTGTGAGTCACAGTCAAAAGAGCAGGGGGGAAACCCTAGGACTGCCTGGAGACTTTCATCAGGTTTTGACATCTAACAGCTTCTGAGCCCTGAAGGATCAAATGATTAACTTGTTAGCTTCAGATTACTGAAGTAGAAGAAAGTGTTCCTGCACTTTTTCTTGAATTTTAGCCCTACCTATCTGATGTTGCTACTAAATTCTGTTTAACAATTAAAGTTCCCTACTTCCACTACTAGAGTCAAACTCTACGTTATCTTAACGTTTTCAGAAAAGGCTTTCATTAGCACATAAAATCTGTAGTATGATAGAAATTTATTCATTAAAATCCATTTATGAAAGATGTTATGCTTTCTGGCCAAAACAAATTATCTTCTATTCAGTTAACCTCCTCCAACAAAATTATCAGTGAAATATTTTATGATTCTAAAATTAAAAAGCTTTAGATTCTATCAAAGAAAAAAGGACACAGATTCCAAGCAAATGAGCATTGGTATCTCCATGAAGTAAGAGTCACTAAAATAAACTTTAGTCAGCTGTACATTTTTTCAAGGTACAGAATGGTCTGATAAATGGATGCTTGCTCAGACACTAGTGCTGGTTTTCAGTTTGCATTCACTTTCACTACTTTCTCACCACAACAGCCTGGAAAGATACAAGGTGCAATCTGGCTGCTGGCAAAATCAACAATAAAATTCATATCAATATTAATGGCACTACTGCATGATCCTCAGATGAGAGAAAATTTGTAGCCATGACAAGGGATTAAGAATTTATGTCCTCCTATGACTGACCGGATCAACATTTTACGCAGTGGACACTACCAATCACTAATGAACAGGGCAAAACAGCAGAGCTGTAGGGAGTTTGATTTGTACAAGACTTCCTGCCTTCATCTGACTGTACGTGTCATCTGAGCTATTTCAACACAAAGATTCTAAAAATGCATTTTCTAGATAAAAAATGTTTTAATTTGTTCAGGTATGATCTTCACTTCATCTAGTTGTCTGGTTTTGGTTTTGTCAGGGCTAGTGAAAAAGAGAAGTGTTGTTAGTTTTACTTCACATTTCAGTTCTTCCACTGAACACTTACAGTGTTATTTCTGGAGTATGACACTGAATAGCTTCCTATCACCTTTTGAATCTGTTCTGTGATGGACTGGTGTGAATTGCTGCAATGCAAAATGGGATGCATTTCCTTTGTATCTCGACAGTAGGGTTACTCGGTTCATGTTTACCCAGATCCCACCTCCATTTGGCAGGAACAAATACACCAACTCCAGCTCTCCCAGGCTTGTCCAACACCATGGCACTCCACAGCAGGATGCTACAGCTGCTCCCTGGGGCACAGCATGGAGAACAGCAGAAGCAGAAGATACTTTTCAAAAGCACTGGAGAAACCCATATATCTCGTATTTAGGTGATGTCTAGGCAAAATGCACTCAGCTCACAGCTGGAATGGAGTCTGCCATTTTAGCTGCCCTGTTCCAAGTCAGTCACCTGGGTTATAACCATGCCTGGAATCAGCTCCAGGTATACCTGCCCTGCCTCATCCCTCTCTTATTTCCATACTAGCTATTACCTTTACAGGAGATTTCTAAAAACAAATTTTTTGGACCCTTATATAATGGACTGTTCAGGGACACAACTTTTTATACAGGTGGAGGATAAAAGCCATGTTCGTAGTTTTCTGTACTGCAAACATAAAAACATTAGAAAACTTTTGAAAAAATGGGAAACCCCTTTCCTTTCAAAATAACTGTCTACACTTGCTTCAACTACATTCACTCCTAACACATAATTGCTCCTCTTTCAGAGCTCAGGTTAAAAAAATCAGGTAGACTGGTGAAACTGGAGTGCTGCTGGAGTTGATAAGTAGCAAAACACTACCCAGAATATGAAGCAAATGTCAGCTTTACATTGAGCATGCATCTTTGTATTCAGCCATGTAATCTTCCAGTAATTTCCACTCAATTAGTGGCTGACTCCACTTAGAAAACTCAAAGTACTGATTTCAGTTTAAGGCTAAAGAAAAGATACACTTTTTGCCTATGATTTTCTTCAGGTTAAATATTTAACTCTGGAAATAGAATTCTTTTTTATGCAGGTCTTTTTAGCAACACAGTGAAATGTTGCCCTTTCAGAGCATGTTGTTTACTTCACAATCTGTGGTAGAAGGAATCGAATGTCGTTCTAACCTACCCTGAGAACTGGAAGCTGGATAATGTATGGCAGAAGTGATGCACTCATTTTCCAAGAGGACTTGGCTGGCTTGGCACAAGTCCAGAAAGTATTGCACACAGATCCTCAGCAGAATACCTGTTTTTCTCCCAAATAAGTTTCCAGTTCCACAAAGCATATTTTAAGTGCATTCTGGATTGTGGTCCCTGTATTTAAGTATACATATATACTTCAGTATATACTTCAGTATACATCCAGTATCAACTGGACTAAGTCATTACATGTCTAGAAGGTGGAAGAGGGGCAACACTTAATAATATATGTGTAAGATGACTCAATTAAAAAGTTGCTAAGAGAAAAAACAAGTAGAAAAAATCAAAATGAGGAAAGAAAAAACTGTAAAGATTTGAGAAACACATCCTTTGTTGAATTAAGCTTATTGTTTAAAAATTAATGAAGCATTAGGGGAAAAATACAAATTCTTATGGCAAAAACACATTTCTTACATAAGAAAAACAAGAAGCTACATTTTCCATAAGGCTTCCACCTTTACACTCTCATACAGAGAAAGCCAGATTTACATGTGTAAACAGATCTCACAAGCACCGACTGGTCAGCCAGCAATTTAACTAGGGGGCTGGTTTGCACAAAATCAAATGTACAAATTTATATGGCATTTTGGAAAATCTGGTGCCATGGAATTTTGTGCCTCTCTGCAGTTGCAAGCCCTATGGAAGAAGAATGAGAAACAGGACACAAACATATATGCCCTTACAGTTTAGTCTTCTCTTTACATGCTACCCCATATAACCAGAGGCTTAACGTGTTTTCAGCTACAGCCTACGACCAGTTTTAATGTCATTGTATTTAAGAGCTAACTTTAATAAGCATAGTGGAGAAAGCAATGCAGGAGGTCTGGAAGGGATGAGCCAGGGCCCATGAAGTTTGCCTGCTTTTGATTCATTCCCGTCAGCAGCTGAGAAGCAGAGCTGGAAAATATGGGAGGGAAATAGAGACGAAGGGGAGAGAGGGGAGACTTAGAACAAAGGAATGTGAAAAAAAGGACAACACTGAAGAGAGAAATTAAAAACAGATGAGGATTCTCATCATCTGAAATCTAATTTATATAACTGTTTCAGAATGAGGTAGTCTAACTGGGGCAACAAGCAGTGAAACAAAGAAAAGGAGTATGTAATAAATATTTTATTACATTAATCATAATAAGCTGCACTTTAAGTCTTGGCCAAAGCATATTCTTAAATCAAGCTGAGAATCTGAGCCGTTTCAGACTTAAGAGCATGAGGCCCACATGACTGTAATTAACATAATAAATCATGCTGTGGAGCTCTCTACACAGGCTGACAGTGCTTAGTTGATATATTGCTTATTAGAGACTGCAGACATTTCTCCCTCTATTTTATTAAAGTGCCATTGGTAATGAATCAAAAGGTACCCTTTTCTATTCCAGCTGAACTATCTAATGCAGGTGTAATAGGAAACATGTGTTGGGAGCTTGTGCCATTGACTTCTGATAACACAGATCGCAGCCCGTGCAACCCAAAGAACTGCATTTCAGTACCTTTTCTCTCACCTTCATCTTTTATTTAGCCAAGTACTTGAATTGGCTTGTTACTGAGCTTGCAGGTTTATTTCTGAAATTCTCTGATGGTGATCTTGCCCGACCAGACCAATTTGCTTTTACCTTTCTGCACTGTGTATTCTCCACTATGAGTGAAGCAAGCTATGAAGGGCACAAACTCTATGAAGAGCTCACAATTTACAACCTAGCCTAACTAGTTTCAATGCACACTTTTAACGCAGTATTCCCATTGTCTTTACTGGGCCAGAGAGCAGAATATAAGGACCAGCTCTTTACACAATTCTCCAGAGAGGATGAAGTGCAATGCTTAAAGTGAAACAGCTCTAAAAGGGATTTTTTAGCCTGCTTTTCTGTTTTGAGCCTGTGCTGAGAGTCCTCTCCTCCTCGCACTCCAGAAAAAAATGATGACTTTGAGCTTTACTTTAGCCTTTGCAAACACAACTCTTACCATATTAGGAAAGGGTGGAAGTTCAAAGATGTAAAGCTCCTACAAGGTTGGGAAAGGCTCAACAGCTGGGCAGAGACATGAATACATCCCAACCTGGGAAAAGGCCACAGACCTCAGGCGCTAGATACTCTGCTGGGCAGCTGCTCACACACCCTTACTGACCAAAGTGCACATACTTTGTTCCAGACTAGCCACAGCACGTCCAGGCATTTGCCAGGACGGGGAGTCCCAAGAGGCACAGGAGCAGCTGGAAATTCTGCACAGAGAGGAGACAAAGAGATAAGGAACGTACATTCACCGGGAACCAGGCTGTTGTTCATGGTACAACTTGTTTATTTCTGTCCTTGGATACATGTTTAAACTTACTTTACCATAGCTTAATTGAATAGATACTTAATCACATTTTGCAGCTCTACCTGAGTAAAGTCTCTTTAAATAAATAGAGGAGTTTCAATTTTTTTTCTAGTTGTGTACACATACAGAGAGCATACACACACATACACACCTCTTTGCTCCTCAGAATATTGTTATTATTTCTCTTCTGTAATTACACTGTCAAAATTTTCCTGGCAGGATTGTATTGTTATTTCCATAAAAATAATTTGGTTTTCTATATAGGATAGGAACAGTCAGTTCCCCTGCTACTGAATGAGTTCATACCAAAACTGACACCAGCTAATTCATGTAAGAGGGGACATGGGGTATAGTTTAATGGATATAATCAGGGATGTATGTTATACATATATATGGCTATTTTATTATGCAGTAGCACAATAAACAGGCTAATGTATTTAACAACTGTACAAGTGAATGGTAAATGGGAAAAGTTATTTGTCAAACTGTACGTTTTCTGAGGGCTATCTGAAATCAGGGGAGAGGAAACAGAAGCAAAAAGATGCTTCTTTGCACAGAGAGAAAAAAGCAATGTAAATCTGTAAGCAAAAAGCAAAGCGTATATCAGCACACAGGCATGAATGATGCACTGTAATGCCAAGAATAGTTTTCTTGTCTTTTAATTTGTTTTCTTGGATGTATCATCAGTAAGAGAAAGCAAGTGCTGAACAACTGGCAGCACTCCGTTTCCCAAGAGTCAATGACAGAAAAAAAAAAAAACATAACGTGGCACATCCACATGACAGAAGGACAGAGCTCACCACAATCAGAAGAGTGCTCCAAGTTGTGGACAAAATTAAATTATTCCCATACAAAACCATCCATCCTTCTGGGGCTCATTCATACTGCTATCCTTGACCAGCCACAGTAGTAGGGCAGACGTGGGTATTACGTGGATACTCAGGTAAGAGAGAGGCGAGTGTAAACACAAAACTGAAGCAAGCTATTCAAAGATCAGAGATGAACGTCCTTATCTTTCAAAGGTTTGATCTTTGGGTACAGGTATGTCCTGCTTGAAATAACTCAGTAATACAGCTCATTCAGCTTTTGCACTGGGGTGATGTGACCTGGGTCAGAATAGCTCAGAATCAATTTTTTCCTTCTCTGAACAAAACAGAAGGCCAGCTGTTTTCTTTCTCCCTCCCCCTGCCGCAAGGACAAATCAGCAAGCAAGTGATTAAGTATTATTTATCCATAGTTTATGATTTCAAGTGATGTTTTCATCACAAAGACACAGTTAATGAAAAGCAAGAAGAGACCACAGTGTTACTGCCGGTCTAAAGATATCCTAACAAACAGGAACACATACAGTATTTCTGTGTGCGTGTGTGCACCTACTGTTTAATTAAAGTTAATGGGAGCAACAAGTATATGTTAGAAGTAAGATGCAGCCAACACAGTTAATGGTCAATGTATAATTAAGCACATAACATAAAGCTTTCATCAGACTCAGCAAGGTCCTCAGCACCACTTTTCACACATCATGCATTCAGGAAGCCCTGTTCCCAGCTCCCACCAGGGGCAGGATTCAGTGGCAGTCAGGACCTGGGAACTGCTGCCTGTAACACAACATCTGTGTGACCAGCAGCATCCTGCCATGTTTGCAGAGCAGCACTGCTTGGCTCCAGACAAATGCGGACTCATTCGGGAAATGAAAATACAGCTCTGCCCACCTGTCCCACAGAACCCCCTAGCCACATTCAAACTATTCAGAACAACCAGTGTCGAAAGCAGCTTTTGTGCAACCAGTCCGTGGAGTGTCCCAGCAAGAAAGATTCATTAAGGAAGGCAGGCATTTCAGTGTCCCTCTCTCGAGGCTCTGACTTAACAGCCTGGTTCAACGCTTCCTGCAAACAGCGTGGTCAGATGTTTCAATGTTTCACTTAGGTATACTTTATCAAAGAAAGACGTATCTCAGTATGTTTCAGTGCTTCCAGGATCTGGATGTTTTAGCAAGCACTGCTCTGTGCTCTGCTGGACATGATAAAATATCTACTGTCACGTTCTTTTTTCTTTTTTGGAAAAAGTCAAACAAGAATTTCTGTACTCAAAATTCTTATCTTGCTTAGACAGACAGAAAATACACTCAGAAATTTTTAGTGATCTGTTTCATGCACAAGCAGGTTCTAGGTTCACTGCAAGCATAAACAGAAGATGACATGACAGCACAGAACTCCCTAAGAGGGAAATAATTTAGGTATGAGGAAAATGGGAGAAATGAGAAGTCATTGTGTAATGGCTTCACAGAACAGTTTATGCAAAAATGGCATGCTCCCATAATGGAGACAGGTGAAAGCAGTTCTTCCCCAGGTTTACTGCTGGTATTAACAGCTTAGACATTAAATACATACGTTAAATAGTTCTTCGGTAGACAAATTTACAGAAGTGCTAGCCTCATCCAAAGTGGAAAAACAGTCTGAGAAAGTATCCTGACCTAAAATGCCAAGTCCTGTGTTTCCATTCCAGCACCCCATCCAAAGTGCAAAAGGAAAGTGAACATCTGAGGCCTTTCCAGGGTTAGCGTCTCCCTTGGCTGCTATGCTGCATTTCCTCTGCAGATCCCAATCTGATCTTGCCTTCCCTCTCTTTTCTTACTTACAGACTCACAAATCATAAGATGAAAATAGCTCCAAAATTAAACAGAGAAATTGCAAAGGCCATACAAAGAAAACATCTCTGATCAAAACCACAATGTTAAATAATTTTCTATTTCCTAAAAATAAAGTGAAGTCCAGTACAGACTTGTCCAGTTTCCCTTGTTGTTTCCACATGTTTTCAGGACAGTTGGAACCATCAGAGGCCTTATTTTCTTCCTTTATATACCAGTATCACAAAACTTTGCAAAGAACAGTAGTCTGTTTAAGATGCCTTTAGTGAAAGGGAGAGCACCTAGGTCATTTGGTCTTGCAAAAATAATTGTTTTCCACTTCTCACTTGTGCTTCTTATTTTTTGCTTTTCTGCCTTCCATGTTGGGGTAATGGGGGAGAGGGTACATTTCTAAGTCTGAAATGAATGACGATGCTCCAGAACACGACCATTCATTGCAGTGGGCAGTTTCTCTTCTGATATGACACACCATCTTACTTAATACTGTTTGTGCTATGGTACTTTGAACTAAAAATATAGATTTAAATGAAGTGTCAATACTTTGCAGTGATGCAATTCTTCTATTCAGAACCCCAGCAAATATTCCTGACTGTTTGGCAGCTGAACTTGGCATGCTTTACAGATTTAATCCTTAAAAACTGCTGGGGCCTAGCTGCAATAGACCTTTCTGAGGGTACGGATTCCACTCCTAGCTACAGGCAAGCAGCTTCCACAGACTGTATGAAACTACCATTTCTAACTTGTTACAGAGGATTAATAGGCCTATGCAGTTTTTATTGCAGGAATACAACTCAAAACCCACCCCCAAACAGCTCCCACACCAACCTACTTTCAGCGTGAATATTTATGAACAGTTTCCTCCAAAATGTATATATATCAGCAACGCTGCTGCCAGATGATGTCTTTGCATGCTGCAGGTAGTTCCACTCAGAAGAGGTCCACAGTGAACAGGGAAAAAAAGCCCTGACATCAAGAAAAGCAGCAGCCCTATCTCTTGTGTGTGTAGCTGCTTTGACAAATACTTAGTATTTAGGACAGCAAGAAAATCGTCCTCTACATGACAAGTCTGCTGCTGGTCTTCAAGGTTGCAAATAGGCATGAGCCTTCTGTGTCTAAAAGGAATTTCCACTAGAGGAATACATGTGGAATCCTGAAATGGTGATAAATACATTTCTTAACTACAGTGAAAATCTAAAGATGTTGTACTACTTGAGGAGTCTTCATTTCAGTGTTCCCCTGCAAGAATTAATAGCTTGATAAATGCTTCCTGTAGGAACAGCTTCATAAAACATACTCTTGTATTAGAATTATTAGTACTATGGCTTCTTTTCTTTTATTTGATTGTCATGCTGTGTAGCCAGATGATAAAAGCAAACAGATGAGTACTTTGCCAAGGCTGAATTTGTCCTTTTTATGATACTGTCCTGCTTTTAAATAGAACTCCCTCACAACATTGTAAAGATAAGTAATATCTGCCTCATTAGCAGAACTTCGAGAATAAAGCCCACAAAACATTATTTTATAATTTAACAGTGTTGGACACAGATAATTAAGGGTGGGAGTGGGCTGGCAAATCCAGGCTGCAAGATCAGAAGGTAGCAGCAGTGCAGGACGCTTCATTTTTGTGATGATTAAAACTATAATGATTTTATTCTTCTAAATAAGCCACTCCCTTGCAAATTAAAAAAAAAAAAAGTACTATGCTTTTTGTAATTATGTATCTCGGCACTTCTTATTTTTAGTTCAGCTACTAGAGCAAGAATAGGTATCAATTATGGAACCCAAAGAGTCACCAGCGGACTCTGAACTAAAGTCTTTAGTCCAACACAAAGAGGAAGATACTGTCTCACCCCTACATATGTTTAATTGTTCACTTGACCACATTCAGCAGCGTATGTTCCTGGATGCAGGCTTCAGCAGTCACTTTTGCCAAAAGTCATCAATCTTTGTATGTAAATTACAAACACAGAGACCGATCAGAAATTATTTCAGTGTTCTTGGAAGAGCTTAAATAAAGTTTTGTAACTTTATTTTGACATGATTATTTGCCTTGTGTTACATTCATTCTTGGCACAGTTCCACTGGACTTGGAAGCAGTGCAGCAGGGATTAATTTGGCCTTTCTGTATGTATGGCTAATGCTTTATATACCTCTAAAAACCAGCATTGTTTTTTCTTGTTTGCACTTCTTTAGAATGTGCTAACTGACACATTTTTCTTCCTTGCAGTGTAAACAGTGATTTAGGATTTTAAGCTAAACCTAGTCAAAACTGGCAATTCATGAGGTGTGGGGGACTTCTTTCTCCTCTAAGTCTTGCAACATTTTGATGCTCATCTAACAGCTCCTAATCCATAAGTCTTCACAACTCACAAAGAGGATCTCAGCTCCCACTTAATTTAAACCCACACAATTGCACAGAGAGAGAGAGGGAAAGGGAGAGGTCCTTGTTTGTTTGATTGCAGAAAAATACTTAAAAATATTCCATCTAAAAGCTCTACATCAGCATCAGACAACCCCCAGACACACTGCATTTTATAATGGCCGTGTTCAGGTAGAGACATTATATGAACACCGGGAACTGACAGGGATGACTACACTGGGAGCAGAGCAACAGTCAACCCACATTAGGTGCCAATCATGAAAGCCTACCATCCCTGCTCGCACCTTCCCTTGATGAGAGCACAGGACCAGAACTAGATCTTTGTCCAAGTCACCAGGCTAAGCTGATCACTAGGCACTGATCTGGGATCCTGACATACCAGCTACAGAAAAGAAAAGAAAAGAATGGGTAGGAGCTCACAGCATAAGAGTCAGGAAGGCTAAGTACTGCCCTCAGCACAAACCAGGGCACCATCCATCATGGCACGCATTCAACTGCTGATACTGTTCGATAGCCACAGCAGAGGGATAGCGTGCAGCACACTGACTAAGAAAGCAGTGGTGCTTGTGGATGATTTGTTTCCCTTCCAAACTCTGCAAAAACCTGTACGTGTAAAACATCACCCAGCAGCCCGGCGAATTCAGTGATGGATATGCATGATGGCATTGTGATGGTACCCACAGAATATGATTTGTCGCATCTCTGACAGAAGCAACAACCCTAGTCACTTCATTTACAGGATATTTTATTTTGCATCTCTACTCACTACACTCTGTGATCTGCACATTTTGTACATATGGATTTGACATCTTTTTAGTGTATCCTCATGGAACTCTTTGCTCCTGTATTTATAGTGTTGGACCAGAGATGTCTTGCTGCACCGTCTTGTTAATCCAAAGCACATCTTTGCCCTCAGTCTTCAGGTGGAAAGTAAGTATTCTTCATACATACTTCAGCAATTCTGCTTATGAAGTAAGTCCTACCTCTCTGAGGACCAAAACTTTCTTCCACAAGAAAAAGGGACTAAATAATACCTACATACATTCTTGAAGGCTTTGCTAATAAAGAGGTAAAGAACAATCTGAAAATTCACAGATGAATGTCAACTTATTAGGGCTGAAGTTTAACAAAAATAATTCAGTATATTCCACAATGCTTAGATGGAGACCTGAACCCAACAGAAATCAGCGTCTAACCTCACTGAATCTTCACTGGAATGCCACTTCACTTTCAAGACAC
The DNA here is from genome assembly GCF_965231255.1 of Vanellus vanellus. Taxonomy (NCBI): domain Eukaryota; kingdom Metazoa; phylum Chordata; class Aves; order Charadriiformes; family Charadriidae; genus Vanellus; species Vanellus vanellus. The sequence continues at coordinate 10,570,483 of NC_138908.1, forward strand.
AAAAATACCTTTGTAAAGTCCCTGCTTACACATTCAGTTGCCATGGTTTAATTAAAGAGAGTAAAAGAGGGAAAAAAAAAAAGGACTGTTTGAAAGATAAACTAGTCCAGTCCAAAAGTATAATGTGGCTTAAACTGGCCGAAGCTAACATGTATCAATATTTTTGATTTAATGGAGAATCTCACTCAAACTTTCATGACCTACAAGATTAACATACATGGAAACTATCAGCTGTGTCTGATACACATGCAAAGGTACGTTACTTAAGCTAAAACTCAGAGTAATACTTCTTGTTGGTTGGATTGCACCCTTTAATCATAACTTACCATTTAATACCTTAGTCCTGCAAAGACCTATAAACATACAACCAGTTCTAATGGGACCAGGAGCAAGGTGTCATATATTATTTTAAAATTAAGCAACACTTTGTAGAGAACAAGGCAGAATTTAAATTCCCTGCTCACTTTCAACCATACCTTTGTTTGTTTGTCAAGCATCCCCCGAGTCTATATACAAAAAAAAGCTCTAGGCTCCTTGGTATAAGTACTTCCTGCCTTTTTTTTTTTTTTTTTCCACATTATACTCATCCTTGTTTCTGTCTGTTTGGGACAGAAACATTTTTACATATCATAGATAAATACCCTCTTGTATTCAATATTGCTCAAATTTTATGTATCACGCTCTACTTCCAGTACATAGCTCTTTGTTAAGAGACAACCTAACAAAATCACTGTACGTGAGCCATCACCCTACTCTAGTCTTTAATCAGACCTCCACATTTTATCTGCAAGAATCTGCTGTGCAGAACTGTGCATCTGTAATAAATTTACTTGCCAACATTGCCCGCTTTCCTGCAAATTGAAGATTTATTTATGCCAGCATTTCTTTCCCAAAGGAGCAGGCTGTATGGAAATCGGAGACTTTACTGACGTGACTATCAAGTTTTAGTCATAAGTCAATCATTTTACCCTAGTTAAAGTGCAGCTACCTCTGAGTACAGTAACAGCATATTACAACAACACTATACTAGGCTGAGGAGAGGAACTGCATAACACTTTTTGAGAACAACACAAGAAATTTAAGTACTGAGAACATAACTGACTGAACTGGAATTTGGACAGCACATGGACATAACATTGCTGCCTATGTAAAAAGCACTAGGAGGTTTTGAGGGTTGATTTACACAGTGGGTGTAAATCCAGATGCAATCCCACTTTGTCCTCACAGTGAGACACTAGACATGAACCAACCCTGTTCTGGAAACCATATAAATGTGAAAATGTGGTGCTTGTAATCTTCTTGTAAGATTTAACCCTATGCAGTTAACAACTGCTGACCTTGTTTGGCTTCTGAGGACGTGGCAAAAGCAGTTTGAAAGGGTTTGGTTATTTTAATGAATCTGTTGAAAGTAAATCACTCTCCCAGATAACTCACACCTACATGGACAAATTCTGCCTAGGTTTGTATTCCATTGTCCCAGCTTGCAAGTTTGAGACTGAGCAAGTTGAAGGGGCAGGTTGGTAGAAACCAGCTCTAGCATATACAGCAGTGACACATTATAAACTAAGGAATGCAGAATAAGTAGGTTTACCAGGCAATTCAGATTGACATCAGGCATCCCATATCTCTCATATTTAGCTGAGCAGAGTCAGTTCTAAACCAGAGGGAGGTTTGTAAGGGAATTTCCATGAGGGATATTACATGGAAGTACTACTGCACAGTGACATCTCAAAGATGCAGCCATGCAGAAATGGGTCCCAATGAAGAATGTGCTTTGCTGTAACTAAGACAATTATAATCCTTTCTAATTTCTAATGCTTAGAGGGGTTTTACTTAGCAAAACTGGGTATTTAACTTTGCCCATTGTTTTACCTGGCAACAAGATCTGCAAGCTCTTGCAATTAATAGATTTAGTAGCATTCAATCAGGTTTCAGGGTGTACAGGTTGAAGTATCATCCAGGCTGTTAAAGTAATTGGTTTTTAATGCTTACAGTCTGCTACAGGGACTGCATATAGGCAATTTTTCCCTCCCTCCACTGTTTGGCTCTGCTCTGTCTGACCAAACACTCTGAGGCTGAACCAGCAAGGGAGCAGACAGGGAACTTGCTCCTGTCCTAGTCTCCTCCTGGGATGGCACCACTCACCAGGTTGAAGAGCAAACCCAGCACTGTCTGCACTCAGTTCCTGAGGGAGCTCACGAGTCTGCTCAAAACCAGACCTCCAGAAGACCTATGACAAACACTGAGTTATTCTGCACGTGGGATAATCATTCAGAAGTGCGCTGATTTAACATGCTCTTCATCTGATAATGTTGATCTGTTTGTGCTAATTCTTGGTGCTTTGGCAGCAACAGGGGATGAAGAAAATGAGGGACACAGGACATGAGAACTTCTACTGTAGAGGGAAAAAAAATCTTTTGTTCTCTTGGATTAAAGTTTAAGTGTTATCAATTTCATGGTTAAGGTTGTGGTTGTCCTTCTAATCTCTGCAGGCTGCGCTGATTTACGGGTCAGGGAAACTGATTAATAAAGATTTATAGAAGCGCAAATCCCTCCCCAGGTACTTTCCTTTTGCCCTCCCTTGCCTCTCCATGTCAAACATCACTTTTCTAACAGGGTGAAGGCAACACCCAAACCCCAACTCTAGGCTTCACTTGGCTAAGACCACTTCTTTCTGGTTCATTGAAAGTGTGCACGGACAGGCTTCATGTCAGCAAGGCTGCTGCAAGCCCTCTCCCATGACACAACTGCACGCAAAATGGACCTGTAAACCTGTACGAAAAGAGCCCTTTCCCTACGGCAGCGATACACTTGCTTACAGGAGGTGCTCCTGGACTTTGCTCAGTTGAGGTCTTCCAAATCCTCTTCCAAGTGGGAAGGGGGGCTTGTCTATCTACTGACTTATGAGCCGGTGGGACCAGGGTACCCTCGTGCAATGCAGCACCTCCTCCCTGGCTGTCCCCTCACCAAGCTGTCCCTGGGGGGCCACCCCCAAAATGATGCTGCCCTGACTCCCGCCCAGCAGCCTACCTGGCATTGACTGTGCTGCTGCCTCAGGGGTAGCAGTGGGGGCAGCGTGGGGCTGCTGCTGGCTGGAGCTGACCTCGGGCTCAGCACTCACTGAGGGCGAGCCTGCCATCTCACCACCCGGGACCAGCTGTGGGGCAGGCGGGAGGTTCTCCTCAGCGGCCGGTGGCTCCTCTTGACCAGGCAGCTGCAGAGCTGAGAGGGGGATGCTGATGGGTTTCCCAGCAGCGGTGGTAGCGTTGGAGCTGGTGGCTGGCACTTGGAGAGCAGCCACGGGGCCACCCCCTGTCCCCCGTGCCGGGGAGGCCAGTGGGCCCCGGGGTGGCCTCTGTGTGGCCAGCCGGGGTGGGCCGGGCGGGGAGGCGGAGAGGCGCTGCGGATCGGGGTCAGGGCCCATGGCCGGCTGGGGAAGGGCCCTGGCAGGGCCCAGGCAAGAGGGCCCAGCCTGGGCCTGCGGCTTGGGCTTGGACATCTGTGTCAGGGCCAGGGCTGGCCCATCGGCGCCGGCTGTCAGCTCAGCATTGGCCACTATGTAGTAGTCCTCAGGGAGCTCCTGCTTTATCTTCTTGAGGAGCACCTCACCGCCCCCCTCATCAGCGGGCTGGGCCTGGGCAGCAGCAGGCAGGCCGGCAGCCAGCCGCTTGCGGGGGCCAGCGGGGGCCCGGTGTGGGTGCGGCTCGAAGTCACTGTCCTCGTCGGTGACGGAGGACTCGCAGACCATGTCGAAGAGGGTGGCCTCGTCCTCGTACTCCTCCACGGGCTCACCCAGCTCTGACGGCTCGCTGCAGTAGGAGAAGTCGCAGGAGTCGCGGGTGCGGGTGCAATCCAGCTTGGCCTTCCCCGGCCGGCCTGGGTAGCGCTCCAGGGGGCTGGCCTGCGCTTCTGAGGGCACCCCCAGCATGCTGGGGCTGTCCGAGTTGAAGCTGCGGCTGTCCTGGAAGCAGACACGCTCCTGGGAGCCAGCCCGACAAGTGGCAGCCAGGGGCCAGTGGTAGGCATGGCCGGCACTACAGCCCCACATGGCCGTCAGGTTGCCGTGGGCCCCCTCGGAAAGCAGGTGCTTGAGGTTGGGGATGAGGCTGCAGATGGTCCCGTGGCTGTGGGCCCAGCTCACCAGCTTGGAGAGGTTTTCGGAGGAGGTGTGAAGGCAGTCCTCCATGGCACAGGATCAACAGCGTCTCGCCGCTGGGAAGTCAGCTGAAGACACGGTTCAGATCACAGGGTCCTGGCACTCACAGTCGCATGTTGCCAAGCTCATGCTTCCTGCTCGCCTGCAAACAGAGAGCAAAACCCCGCTCTTCAGCACTCCCAAAGCAAGACCACATTTGCACGGGCAAGTGAAACATTCATAAACTCCGCTAAACCCATTCCACTCTCATTGCATGCGCTCCAAAGCATGTTTCTCAAAACAGCGCCTGCTTTTAAGCCGCCTCATTCCTCATGCTGCCTGCAAAAAATATGCCTTTAAACCCAAGGGAAGGAATATCCCTGCAATACACAACTAAAGTAAGATAAAACAGCTTGTTAAACAAGCCAGTTCAGTATCAGCAGCAATATGATTTGAAGCTTAAATCTCTGACAAAATTCAGGTGCAGCCAAAGAGATGGTGACTCTGTCTTCATACACAGGAAATGAAAATTAAATAAAATCTTAAAACGTACAATTCATCTTGAACATCAGGGTGGCAATCAAGAACCAACTCACACACTCCCTCTGTACCCAATGAAACTTTATGATGTTTTACATCATTTATGCATGTTTCTCAAATGTATCAAATATCTCCTTTTCAACTGGATTTGAGAGGCATCAAAATGAAGGCCAGAAACTTTAGTTTTTAATATAAGGAAAAAACAGCAAGTTCACTCTTAACTGTGCTATACTGACAATCATCAGTTGTCTAAAGGCTTAACAGATGGTTAAGGGACCTGCAAGGTTTAAGTTGTACCCTTCCTTAAGATCTGAACCTTTTGCCTTTTCACCATATTGTCTATTTCCCCAGATCTAAATGATGATTCTGTTCAAGACAAACACCTGCCATTTTCACCAGAACTATTTAGAAATTTGGAGCACAAGGCATGGACTTCTGGGGCAAAGGCCACGAATCCTACGATATTTCAGGTAAAATATATGAATACAAAATCTGTTGCATGTTCATCTTTTCCTGCCAGAACCTGCTTCCTGCCCATATGGTACAAATATTTTCCAGGCAAGGTCGTGTCCCACACAAGACTGCAAGCTCTCAACTTCTCAGGACTTGAGCACTACGACTTTCTAGGAGACCTTGCAGTTGTTTCTCCAATGCACCTTTCTTTTAACATCATAAAAAAGACAACAAAACATGATGCAGGAGGTGCTTAATTTGTTTATGTGAATAGAAAAGAAGGAAAAAATAAAGTAAACTTAAATATTGCCCATTCTTTCAGTAAACAAAGAAGAGCAAAGAATTGTAACATAACTCACCTAAAAACACTGAAATTATTTACAGGTACCTTCTTGGACTGTAGCTTTCTTTCCCTGATAGGTTTACCAAGGTATCTGGGATCAAAATTCAGCAATCTCAGTAGTAAGCTTCTGAATTAGCATGGCTATGAGGTATGTCTGGAATTAATGGCACGGGGCTTGGTCACTGCTTGATGAACATTAGGGCACTGCTGGGGCTGGGGGCCAGGCAGCTGGGACAACCCCAGCCCCAGGCATTGGGCACTGGACTGACAGATCCTGTCTGAGCTGAAATGGGGCTCCTGGACTGAGCAGAGCTATTAAGGCCCATGGCTGCCCTCAGGGCCTTAATTAAGGTTGTAGTGGTAATGCTCGGTTTGTATGTGTCTGTTGGCCTCCCTTATTTGCTCTAAATCATCTGTTTAAATCATCAAATGTAGGAGGTTGTCCATAGGAACATTTGCTGTCATTAATTATATTTTTAACTTTTATTTTGCTTATAATGCTCTATATTCCACACAATTCCAGATTTAAGATGCAGCCAATGCCCATTTTCCTGTTATCCAGGCATTTTAATGCTTAGCTAATGCAATTAACAGGTGTTTTTTACCACAACCAAATGAGATACAGTTAGTCAAATGTCTGTACAATTCTAGAGCAATGATCACATTGAGAAAGATGGCACAAAACAATTTTCACACAGATCCCACTACTGGGATACTGGACCCTTCAGTAGTCCATTTCTGCGATGGGAAATTCTCACCTCCTGCTGTAGAGATCCTCAAGGACCATGGCTGAAACAGATCAAAGTATAGAATCATATAGTTGTCTAGGTTGGAAGAGACCCTTGGGATCATCGAGTCCAACCATCTACCCTACTCTACAAAGTTCTCCCCTACACCATATTCCCCAACACCACATCTAAACGTCCCTTAAACACATCCAGGGATGGTGACTCAACCACCTCCCTGGGCAGTCTATTCCAATACCCGACCACTCTTTCTGTGAAAAGTTCTTTCCTAGTGTTCAGTCTAAATCTACCCTGTTGGAGCTTGAAGCCATTCCCTCTTGTTCTGTCTTTAATTACCTGTGAGAAGAGACCAGCACCAACCTCTCTACAGTGTCCTTTCAAATAGTTGTAGAGAGTGATAAGGTCTCCCCTCAGCCTCCTCCTCCTCAAACTAAACAGTCCCAGCTCCTTCAACCGCTCTTCATATGATTTGTTTGCTAGGCCCTTCACCAGCTTCATTGCCCTCCTCTGCACTCACTCCAGCACCACAGTAAACTGTGAAGCTCTAGCTGACTCCAGTGGTCTGTAAGAAGGTGAGCACCTCCCAGATGGACCCCAACACATAACCCTCCCTCAGGGTCCTCACTATTATTAATACAGAACTGGACAGCCTCTCTTTCTTTACACTTTTAAAAATGAAGGTTATTTGAGTTGCCAGAGAAGATCAGTAATAAAAGAGCTCAAACTCAAAATTTCATGGTTGCTGGGCACAGGCTGGGCTGAGAACGTTTTGAGGTTACTGCTCAGCTAAATTAATAGAGATTAAATGTACGTTTATATTCCTCTAACGATATCCATGTTTCCTATCTCACCAGCTGTTACCTGCTAGAGGTCACTTTTTCAAACAAGGGATCACATTTCAATACAATTTCAATTTGGAAAATACATATTTTAAATTATTAATCACCTAAGTGGAACCTCTTTCATTAAAGTAACCAAGGGATACCAAAGAAACTGCAGCACTGTCAGATGACAGCAAAGTCTGAGTGTCTCTCTTTGTATATACCTGATGACAGAGCATTCACCTCTGGTGACTTTCTCAGACAGATGAAAATACCTGGGAACTTCTGCTCATTTCTGCAGGCCTGTTTGGAGGGTTTCCCTAACCTCCTCCCTCCTGTGCTTTGTGAACATGACCTGCAAGACTAAGAGCTCCAGTTGTTCTAATCTCACTTATAGCTTCATATAGGCAGAAAATCCCTCTACATTTTGCCCAACTGAAACGCAGCATTCACGCCAACGTTATGCCTTGTTTTGTTCCCTGGCCTCTTCTACACAAGCATTTTTAGATACAAAAGGAACTGCATCATGGCTCAAAAAGACAGCTACTCGGTGCCCAAGTGTTCCTGGAGAATGGTTACCCTAAAATCAACACAAATTACTACCTGCTTACTTACTTGCTCTTCAAAGTCACCTGCCAGCTAGCTGCAGATAACCATGTTTGCTCTATGCTGAGGGAGGTGAGGAGGCTGTGTTTCAGTGGTTTTGCAGCCCGTGTATCCCTGCCCACCCACACTCGTTCACCAGACAAAGGGTGGCCTGTGCAAACAAAAACTGGAAACTGAATGGACAAGTACTGCCTACAATTCCCTCCTTGAGGCTCACCAGGTGTCTTTCCTCCCGAACCCGGGCGCTGTGCCTCACTAGTGGGGTCAAGAATGGAGCCAGCATGAGCATTTGTAGATATATTGCAAAATTCTAGGTATTTTTCCAACACTTTTGAAATTAAGCATGACAAAGAGGGAAGTCCTGGATAATGGATGAACACGAAGAAGCACATCATTAGGAAAGAGAGCAAAAGTAGTGTAATATTCAAGCTTGTTTTTGCAGTAGCTCAAGCCAGGGCACAGGCACAGAGAACAACAGCTACCATAACTCAAATTCCAGCTTCTCTTATTGCCCACTTAAAACCCCAGCAACAGTACAAATCTCACAGAATGACCTGAAACACAAAGCTCCTTGCATGACCAGTGCCTCTGTGCAGTATAATAAATGCAGTACATCCTCACCTTGCAAGCTTTTCAGGCACTAGAGAAAGCTCCCCTTTTCAAACATACAGCTTTTAAACATCTGAAAGTTTTTTGTTATATTTGGTCGGTTGCTTTAAACGTTTTAAAGATACACTGTCAGTCTTGGCAGGGGTCAAAACCCCCAGGGCTTCCACATTTCTGCTGACTGGTGTATTCGAAGATATGGACATACAATGCACCCTACCACAGAAGAAACACTGAAAGACGGGAGGAGTAACACCATGCTCACAGAAGGCAAAAAGGACAGTCTGGAAAGTGAACAGAGGAAAGGAGGGAGAGCTATACTCAGGGCTATAGTCAAAAGCTGCATCAGTGCAAACCCACGGGAAAACGTGGAGCTGCTCAGTTGCTGCACAACCAGGGACATATCTGGGGAAGACAGAAAGCCCAGTTTGGCTGAAGAACCATTTTCTGCACAGGAAAATGAGATCAGGTCAACTGCCACGATCTAAATTGTTTGTGCAGGGCTGAAAATCCAAAGACATCATTTATTCAGAAGCAACGTGTCTTCAGTTCGCCAACTGCAGCAGAAGTTGACAATGGCACTTTGGCAAGGAGGGACTTGCCCTGTAGAAAGCACAGCAAATCCATCATTATCTGCCTGGTTTCCTGAAGAGGGACCTTGTCTGCTCAGTCAGACAGCATGGTGCTGGCTGACAGTCCATTCTTGTTTGCTAAATCACATTTTTAAAGATTATGTAAGTCATTCATTTAGACTGGCAAGATTAGATAAGATGACTCATGCTTAATAACCTGCTAACATGTATACTCTGAAATCATGCAGTAGCTGGCAAAAACATGCTATAGCTTCAGTATGAATAAAACTGGTATTTTAACTGCGTTACAGATGGTGAAGCCTTAACCTTCCACAGCGCTTTTCTGCAGTTCAGAGCCTAGCAATATCTAATCCAGAGTGAAGCATGTCTAGGTGGTGGAAATTCACTGAAACTATCAGGACCTTAAATTAAGAATCTAATTTTAAGGCTTGTTTAGGTTTTATGACCTCATTTACAACATGTGGCTGTAGTGACTAATGTGTACAGAGTATGTGCTATGCCAGAAAGTGTTACTGTTGCAAAACCATTCCTTGAGATCCGTTAATGCATTAACTGGAACGTCATTTGATTTGGGAAAGCGAGTATTTTCTGTAACTGGAACCAGGGTTTTGCCATAGGAGATTTACTTGGTGACCAAAGGGTAATGAAAAATAGCAACCTCTGAAGAGCATCATTCCATGTTCTAGGATGGGACTTGGCTTAGCTAGTTTCATGCAGACAAAATTCTTCCTGATTTTACACACAGCAGTAGGACCAGGCCCTTTGTTATGACCCAGAGAAGAAGCACTGACACTAGGCAAGTCCCAGGAGCAACACCAGTTGGTGGCTGGGGCCACCATGAACCCTTTCCTTTATCCTGTGCAGAGAATGAACAAACACCGGTGTGGAGCAAAGACTTGGCTACCTCAACTACCTCTCCTCCTTTCCCTTCTTGTGCATGAGGCTGTTGCAGTGGAGTTTTGATTAGAACGTCATGGGAGGTTCTTCAGGACAAATGGGGAAATCTGTGATGTGACTGCACCAGAATGGAGGCACCAGACGTGAGGATGCAGTGAAGGAGCTGAATGCAAAAAAAATGGGATGAAGTAGAGGTGTGCAGTGGGAAGTGGGTGTCCTCCGGCAGTGTCTGCACGCACGCTGGAACTGATGTTTGGTGGACCTGCAGCTCAGGGAGGGTGACGGGTGCATTTTATTGTAAGGAAGGCAAGAAACCTTGTTGGGATCCTGTCCTCTCATAGACTTACAAGCAGCTAGCAATGGATTTCCTTCCCAGGGTAATGTTAGGCAAGTCAACACAGACTAGCTTCCATCATACAAATGTTTGTTTGAAATTCTATTACCACTAGTGATTATTAGCGTATAGCTATGGTTACGTTAACCAATTTTTGGAACATGATACCAAGGTTGATACCACTGGGCTTCTAAAAGCCCAAGATTCTCAAGTAAGACTATGAAGCAAAAATTACTTGTGTTAATAAAAAGTAGTCTGTCTAATCTCACAGCTGTAGAAAAACTAAAACCTGAACCCTAAAATATTAAAAAAAATGATGTAAAACCCCCTGTATTTACTCATTTTACATAGCATGGATTTCAAACCAATCTTCCAACAGCTGAAACCTGACTTTTAAGTGTTTTTAAGGAGAAGCAATGTTTTATCAGCTTCTACATTCAGAGGCCCCAAACCCTTGTGTGTTGGGCTCTGCTTTCTCATACTAGCAAAAGAAATTCAGAATGTTTTAAATCGTCTTTGTTTTCAGTCTCTCTGCCCTGGCCAAACTTACTGGGCTGTTATTCCATCACGATCTGAGGGGGGTGATAGATCTTTGCTGTCACACTTACAAGTAAGGAAACAATTGCTAGCTAATAGATTGAGAGCACTGGTTTGATCACTATGGTGTAAGTATCCATCTCATTCAAGTTTTAGCCGATGGACAATACTGGGACTTCTTTTATTATTAGCATTTCTTGAGCCAGATATTTAACATTGCTAAAGGACTAAAGTCAAGAACAGCAGAAGTCGAAGCACCCATTTGCCAAAGAAGGCAGAGCAGTACTGAGATCCCCACAAGGTCCTGCTGCAGACCCACAGACCTCACTAGCGGACAATCCAGGATCACAGTGAGAACAGTATTTCTCCTTCCTAAAGTAAGAGGCTAAAGCAGACTCAGCAGGAGCTGCTGCCTCCCCCAGATATTTGCTCTCCAAATGCCAGAGGCCCCAGCCGTTCAATGGAACACTCAAAATCATGCCGCTGCTAATTAACTTCCCTGCTATCTCCTACAAGGGGACTGCTACTAACAGCAGAGATAAAGCTCTGCCTCTTTGCCCCAGTGTTTTGATTGCTTCACTGATGTTGCAAAGGATAGCATCAACTTGTCAAAGGACTGGCATGGACAACCACTCATTCAAACCAGGCTAGCAAACTGGACAGTCTGGGAATAGGTCAGTGCATTTTGTCTAATTTTAGACTTCAGTAGTACAAAACTTCTATGTCAACTCAAATATTATTGAATTTACTTTCTGCTTGAAAAAAGAGCATGAAGAAGCAGCAGAAAGGGAAAGAAACACAGTATGTATAAAATAATGACAACTTATAGGCAAGGTATGAATCAACTAGGTGTCCCACTTTACCATGGGGGAAAGGGACAGACCTCCAACTCCGATACAAAGCGCACATGGTTCCCTTTAGTTAGGAAAACATGTTTTTAATTGAGCATGTCTCCAGGAAGCAAAAGGGTATAAATTACAGAGGAAAGGCTCACAAATTCTGGCAAGTTCTGCAAGTCTGTGAGATAGTTTGGCAATGTCATTTGTCCTTAAACTAGAGAATAATTTCTTCAGCTCTACTCGTTTGTCACTGTTTCGTTATCACTTTTGTACAGTCTCCAGCTGTTGTCTGCAAGGGAAAAACAACCTCTCACCTTAACAAAGATCACTATTTCCAAATTATGTCAGCTTATGCTATTTGTTCATGTTTTTAGCTCTGTAAACTGATTTAGAAATAAATAGGGATGTACAGTAGGAACAAAACCAAACCTTCATCCTAATTTTCCACCTCCATGATTCTAGGCTCATCCCAAATTTTATATCAATTCAATAATTTGTGTGTAGCAAGTGTCTTCCCTTTTGCGTGTTTTAGAGCTACTGTGCTACATCTTGCTCTTTCTGAAGTCAGTAGGAGCTCTGCTATTGAATAAGCAGGCCAGGGTTTCCTCCACAATGAACCACAATTATCATTCTTATCACCAATGAGCAGCACCAAGAACACTTTCCTGAGATGGGGGCGCAGGAGTAAGTAGAAAGAAAAAGAACCACACATCTTCCTGGGCAAGCAGTGCTGTTCTCCATTCAGAAAAATCTCGACAGTTGTCTGTCACGCTCACCCCACGAGAGCACAGCTCCTCCTCAGCTGATGGTTAGTCTTCAGGGAAGACGGTCTCCTTGCCAAGTGTGGCACGCCTTCAGCTGCAGCTGTCATCACAGCAAGCCCAAGGAAAGCGGCAAAAGCTGTTTGCTGGTGAAACTCCTTCATTTGGCTGAGAAAGAAAAGGATTTGGCTGGGACAGCACTTGGAGGTTTCCTTGCCTTTCCACATGGAAGACTACCACAGGATTATGAGCCTCCCAAGAACCTGCCTCATTCACAAAATGAAATGATCCATCCATTGACAGCAGAACAGACTGAGGAACAGGCTGGGGGCTCGATCCTTAATCCAAATGTAATGCTACAAGCACCACTGCTTCTATTTTTGTATTTTTTCCTCAGGGCCCACTAAATACTACATGAGTCTTGCGTGGCTGTAGGGTCATAGAGGGACCAAAACAGCACCAAGAGGAGAAGCAGGTGAAAAGGGAGCAGAACAGACGGTGCAGCAAATCTGAGCGATCTGAACAGGATCTCATCACCTAAGAACTTCTCTTCTCATCCAGATGCCAATGCCTCAATTTAAGCTTCCTCAGACTGACCTGTTCCTCACTCCATTCTCCCCCCAGCTCACTGTGACTCTCTTGATAACTGCTTAGACATGTTAATTTCTTATCACGAATCCTCTACCAAGCCACCCCCTGTGCTGGTGCTTCCCAGTCCTGAGCTTCAGTCCTCAGGAATAGAGGCCTGATTTAGTCGTTCTCATTTGCAGCAAGTAGGACAATCAGAGAATGGTACAGAAATGCATTGGACTGCTTCTTCTTGCTGAGGAAGCATCTTCCTTCCAAGGAACACGTCAGAAAGTAAAGTGAGCTTTCTGCAGTTCATGAATGTATCTGCAAAGTTGCTAAGCACCTCTAGGTCCAGAGAAGTCAAAGCACTTATCAGTGCTATGCTTCAATTTTTTTTCCATGCGTCTTCCTTGCATATCCTATAAAGGACATGTTCTGCCATGCTCTTCCCAGAAACTCTGTAGCACTAAGGTAATCCTGTAAAATATTAACCCTCCACACTGCTTACAACTGTGTAGCGTACAGCTGAACCCAGAAAAGATTTTAGGATTTTGAAAGCACTGAATACTGTAAACATGGAAGACAGATAAATCCTGCTTGTTCAATTCAGTATTTAGCAAGTACACCCCTGAAACTTTCTCTCAAAGCCTCAGTGAAACATAACTCATTTTTTTAATGCAGACACTTCTCACTGTGGTCTGTAACAAAGAACTGAGAGACGAGATGGACTCTGTGCCCTGGCTTGAGAGCTGACAAATGAAAGCAAATTTTAGCACAAGCACTTCTGCAGACTTACTGACTGTTAGATGAACTACCCGATGACTCCTGTGTGCCTGCAAGTTAGTGACACAGGCTGAGGGGAACTGTAGGAACCTAACATGGAAATAATTTCCCCCTCTACTTAAACTCTGTGACCTGCATTCGGATTCAGTGTTTCACCCCACCAACAAGCAATGCTGGGCAGCATTTGTAGCTGCTTGCATCACCAGTGATATGTAGCTTGCCTGTCTCATCTCTGTGCAGTCGCTATCTCTGCCTTAGCCCTCCAGTTCAAGTTGCATCTACATGTCAGAATTTAACCAATAAACACCCCCTTGCAAAACTGCTTGAGGCTTGTTGGTTTGTTGTTTGTTTTTTTTTTTTTTTCTCATATATGTACCACTGAATGAACACAACTGTGTGCTCCATGCACATACATGGATTTATTTCTGGCTATACCCTAAATTCCAAGCCTGGAGAGGGAAAAGGAGTAGAAATGAACTTTCAAGTCTTCATCATTTCACTAACCAGTTTTCAGAAGGCTGCTCCCATATAAAAACTTTCGATGAACTTTTAAAAATGGCAGAGTTTTGATGGAGGGAAAACACAATCGGTTTTAAATGTCCTTGAATTGAACCCACAAGACAAGTCCTGCATTACTGAACTGCTAAAGCATTGGACTCCTCCTGTAGCTAGGATGAATCTAGCCCTGCCTCACCTCTCTTTAAACTGCTATCAAATTGACATTTAGATTTCAGAATGCTGCCTGCTGCAGTGGCCAAAAATTATGAAATATATATATCATCCAACATACATACATGGTAGGAATACTTCTATATAAAATAGATCATTCAAAATAAAAATACACCAACTGGATAAGCCCAAGTCCTGCTTTTAAAAACACAAATGTTCCTACAAGAAACTATGATCTACTCTTCACTTCAGCATTTGTTCCTACAATGGTGGAAAGTTCTCCAGAGCAAAAGTGTGGAGAGAGCAAACATTTTCAATTGCACTCATGGCTCTCTCCACTAGCAGCAGTGGAGGAGATGTAGCAAGAATGAAGATCAGGGCAAAATCCATCCTAGACGTAAGCCCATGGAAAGCTGTGCAACTACCGCTTCCTCAAATATAGCTCTACCTTCCATCGAGGTTGTAATGGGACTGACACTGAACTTTTCCACAACTTCAAACCCAGTCCGTCCTTTTCATAAACTGTTTTTCTACAGCAAAGTCAAAATGAAGGTTTCCAGCTCTGACACTTTTATCACACCACTGCTGCTCATTCCTTGAACACAGGTAGGACCACAGCTGCACAGAAAGAAACATGTTGTGATGCAGCCAAACTATCCACCACCGAATTTGCTTAGGAGAGCCTGATCTAATACCCGCTGAGGTGAAGACTCCATTAAGCTCAGTGGTCATTGAACCAGGCCCAAACATCTATTTTATGAATTTTGACTTGCCCAAAGGAATAATACTGCTGCAGCCACTTCCCTGGATAGGTGAATTTTGATCTCTGTTCTTTGGCAAGCCAGAACTGATTCAAATATGGTTCTACACTCATATAATTCTTGTATTGTTATATTTAATAGATGCCATTTTTTAGCAGAGTCACCAGTCCTTTGGTCCATGTAGCAAGCCAGATTCTCTTGCTTTGAGTTAACATGTGGTCTACCAAAATTTAATATAAAAAACCAACAAAAAAAAACCACCCACAAACTGGCAGGACAAGTGATTTACCATGCTCTTGCTCCAACAACATTTGTTGAGGAATTCAGCATAAGTGGGTAACCCCACAAACAGCAGTGCCTGCTCATAGATTTTTCCCTAAAGCTTTTTTTAGAGCTTTGCAAGTCGTGTGTAAATATACAAGCTGTGCCCAAACACAGGCATGTTACAGCTCAGGAGAACAGCCTTTCTGGAGCTGTTTGGTTTCTGGTCCAGGCTCAGACTTTACCTGGGAATTTCCAACTGTTTATGAGAGCCCAAAGCCACCTCTGTAGCCCTCAGAGCAGGGCTGAAGCATGGTAAGGGCGTCAAGCCTCCAGGAAACAAGAATAAGACCTCTCGCTCCATTTCTCTCAATCCAGCATCTCTTGTAAGTGCTATAAACTCTTACCTCCACTTTCAATGACTGCAAGCTAGGCTTCATACAGGAGTTGGCATCCTCACTCAGAGCAAGCTACGGGGGCTGACACCAGCAACACTGCTTTCCAGGTCAAACGCAATTTAAGTCTTGCAAAAACTGAGCAGGGACTCTCTGGTACCTTTAGTACTCAATGTGGAGCCTCTGGGATAAAAGCTGCTCTGGGGAGGAGGCATAAATGAGAGCGGCAGGGAACTCTGCATCCAGCCAACACCTCGATAGTTCAGCAACACTGCTGAAACAGTGCTGGGGTGAAGACCCGGTATTCACAGCACCTCCACGAGCCTTGTCAATATGACTGTCGACAGCAACGTCAGCATAAATATGATGGTGACACCAACGTACACAGCTATACCATGCAACCAACAGGACAGCTCAGAGGAGTACTTGAGAAGATGCCTGTGCATTAGAATTAATAAAACATGGCAGAGAGTTTTAGTGGAGCCTCAAGTCAATCTTGGCCATCTCGCCTATATTACAAGCTCTGCATTCAGCATCGGACATTTTGAAAGAAAGAACACATTTTCTGGTAAATCCTTTCTGAAACGTATGTCAAAAATAAAATTTTGAAGTCCTGAGTGTTTGAAAAAAGCTTGGCTTTTACTTAGCTACCAGGGAGCTTAGGTATCATGGCTTGGTTATTTTGTGTTGTTCGTTAAAATTTGTTCCAAAATTGCATCTGTCTTCAGACCATTTCTCAGGATGATTTGAATACAAAGCCGCACTATATCAAAGACTCTAGCATTTGGTTCAGCTTGCAGTTCATAATCATTCTTTAACGGAGAAATCACACTACATGTTTGGAAAATCTTCAAAATATATAATTTCCTAGTTTACAATGAAGTATGTGTACCCTCTCTAATTTTAGAGTTACAATGAGAAGAACGAAGCGCACACAGGCTGAAGACGATGTTTCCCCTGGTCTTTCCTTTTCCTAGAAATTGTATTAAGAGAAGGTCTGCATCTATTTACTAAAAAGAAAACAGGAATATTATCATTAACTTGCACACAAATTATGAAGACCAAACTCTCTGATCTTCTTAAGAGAAAACTGGGCTTCAGTTCCAGCCCAGATGACTTAACTATACCATCCTATTCTTCACATGCAAACAGAAGCAGTTTCTGTTGATGGAAAACTTTACTGTGCCAGACTCAGTTTGTAGTTTTTATTTGTAGGATTTCTCTCACTTCAGGGCTCTTCTAAACTAAGGGACATTGGAATAGTGCAACTATGGCAATATTGAAAACATGCATTATTTGGCTAAATAGTGGCAGTGAAACCACACTGTTAACCATCTACACAAAACAGATGAGTTGTTTTCTGTAGAAAATTAGAACAATCACAGCAACTCAGCATTTCTGTGTGAGGATGAAATTCCACTTTCTATACTAGAATGTAATGGTTTAGGGTTTCCATTTTGGTTGGTTTGGTTTTTTGTTTTTTTGGTTTTTTGTTTTTTTTTTTAACATAGAGATGGTTTGGGATGCTAAATGATTTTCCAGGGACTTAATTTCAGAATGTTTTTCTTGCAGAGAATTGTCTTTATAGTGCACTTTTTGAAGTATCAACTATTATCCTTATCATTAAACTCTTGGTATCAGACTGAGGTCATGCCCTGCGGTTGCTTTTTAAAACCTTCAAAAAAACCCCAAAACTTGGAGAAAAGAGTTGCATGAAAGAACAGACATGAAAAAAAAAATAGAAGAAACATAAAGACAGTAGGTTATATCATGAATAGGTTTGTATCCAACTGTGCATGAGATCACATGCAGCTGAGTCCCTAATAAAGTTTCTAGACAGGACTTTGACGTGATGTAGAAAAAACAATAATATAAAAGCTGCCCTTGAGATGAGCAAGTAAAAGCAAGGATTTGCATTAAAATGTAAGCAAGTCAAAAATACTGGGTAACATCCTGTAGTCAACAGCCAGTGGATAAAAAAATTAGAAATGCTCCACCCAACTATGTGCCAATTTTCCTATTATCCCTGGAAACATTTCTAGCTGTGTGCCTCTAGCATAACATAACTGATCAATTCAGATTATCTTAAAATGTACACCAAGTTTTAAAACAGATTACATTTTAAGATTACTGAGATGGGTTCCCTGAGAGTGACCAAAGAGATCGAAGCCTTATGATGCTCATACAGATGAGGGGTTGGTGGCAACCCCATGGGGCCAGCAGCCGGACTGGCTGTTGCTCTTGATGGAGAAAGCAGGGAGTGGGCCACAGTGTGACGCAGAGATCTCAGGGGCATGGCCTACCTAGGCTGTTCTGCATGGCATTTCTAAAGCCTGCATGTCTGAGTTCCCTGGGACTGGAGCTACAGAGGCTTAAACATACGTACATGGAAAAGGTCCCTTTGACCTTGGCTGGCTCAGTCAACCCCCGCCACAGTTCTTAGTCATTTGTGTAATCAAAAAGATGGACACTGTGTGAGATTTTCAGAGGTCTCTGTAGGCATGAAAACATATATAAAATCTGACCCCAAGTGCCTAAAAACCTGTCAAAGCTTTAGACAAGCAAGTTCCAAAGCTTTGGCCAAAAGAGCTAAATTTGTGTTCTCAAGCAAGTACAGTTCTTATTAACATCAGTGCAAGATTTGTCACGTACAACATGGAGATTTAGAGATGGTGCATGATTAAGAAACAGAGAGAAATCCCAGAATATTCATGTTTTACTGGCAGCTGGCACACAAAGGAAGATTTTGGAAGAAGAGCGCTATCATGGAGGACTCTCAAGGGGCTCAAGAGCCCTCACTCGTTTCCTCTTGGAGATTCAAAAACAGAAATGTAGCCTTTGGACAACTGGAGTTCAGAACAACATGGTACTTACACTGCTGAATGTTTGGCCGAGCAAATAAAAATAAGACTATCTATCATGCGACCAGTAAAATGGAAGAGGGTGTACAAGAAAAACCATTAATATATTGTTGCATATGTTGCTACACAGTTGCATTGCTGCATTGCATGTCTTCATTAAAGTCTGTTCTTGCCATGCCTCATTAGTACTGGATCTATTGCACCAAATAGTTGAGGAAATTCTGTCCAAAATTACCCATTTCTGTTCATACTGTTTAATTTCATGATTAGATTGAGAAATGGGCCTAGACAAAATGCATGCTAGTAAAAACAGCTGAATAAAATTAATTACAAGCAGGACAGTAACTTATTTTAAGGTACACACCTCAAAAGCCCACGACTACTGTCCTTCAGGAAGTGCATCCCGATAAACTTCCTACTCTCTCCAAAGATAACAGAAAAAAACTTCTAAAATATAAACTTTTCCATCTGTGATACTCCAGACTTTCTCTTCTCTTGTTGATTAAAAGACGGATAATAAAACAAAATATTTTTTAAAACACAGTAGGTTTCAAAGATACCAGAAGATATTTTACTATCTCAACTTGACAATGTTTCCAAACAATTCTCCCTTGTGGTTGCATTTATTTCAGCCTTTGAATAGAGTTAGTAGAAAATATACAGCCATTGCTCATTAAAAAGAAACATTTATCCCATAAGTGTGAGCTGAAATGTCATACCCTATAGTCATCCCAGGAACATTGCTATCAGTATCTAATTTCTTTTAACTCTCTCCAGATAGGAATAATCTATTAGCAATTAATTACAAACACTGGAAAACACACCAGGAATAACTAAAGATCACAGCCTAGGTAACACAGAGCTTTCCAATGTATGTAATTACTAATCTAGTTTTTGTAAACATTTGCATCAAGGACATGCACATGTTAGTTATCCATTCATTCAACTGCATCATGGAGTGTATTTGCATTTGAAGCCAGTCAGGTCTCTTACACATTACTGTTCATGAAGATCCAGCAGATACCTGGACACATCTAGTTTGGAGGAATAAAGCAGAACCTAGAAAGGCTCTTTTGGAATTATACCGAGGAATGACACAGGCTCTTATTTAGAAATTAGAAACCAACCAAAAAGGAGAAAGGGTGAAAAAGAACATGCTGACATTAATAAATACATGGGCTAAGTGTATTGAACTGCTGAACTGCCCTGACCAGCTTTCTTGAATTTCTGCTGTTTTTCCAAAAGGACTTCTTTGCAATGTGCTTGGACAGCTTCATCCCCTCTTCTCTCAGAAAGAGCTTCTCCAGTCAGAGCTGCTGATTATTTATTATTACAGTGAGTCCAAAATAATAATAAAAAAATGTATCGTGTATTCTTGTATTAATGCCTTGCACCATTCTTTAGGTGTCTGCAAACACAGCTGGCTTCCTCCATTTGCAAACCACTACCAGTGAGAGAGAGTCGGTGGGGGGAGCAGCAAAAACTACTACCACCAAACTCAGCAGTGATGTTGTTGGTATCTCTCTCTGGATAGCACTTATTCTGGCTTTGCCAAGCCAAGATGTCCTTTCATCCTGCTGCAAGTTGCAATATCCATACTCAATGCTGGAGCAACCTGAGAAAGAAGCCTGAGGGACAATTACCCCCTGCCTTACACCCGATCTTGAGCTAATTTTCACCCCTGCTTCGCACTGACAGTATTTCACCTTTACCAGCACGCATCTCAAGAGCCACTGTGCCATGTGCAAGGCAGGAGAAAAAACGATCCACCAGACTGGAAGGACAGTCCTGTCCCAATCCCCCTCCACTTCCAACTGCCCAACTGCAAGGAAAAGGTGCATGCTGTCGCCAAAGAGAAGCATGGGAGTGCAGATTGAGTATTATCACTGAAATCACTGAAAAAGTGCAGTGTCACTGCTGTGTTCAGCTTTCTAACCCTACTCACACCGCCGGTTCAGTCTAAGGTTTCCACAGCATTTGTCTACTGAGATTACATGGAAGGGTCAGAGCAAGCTGACATGTCCAGCTGGAGTCCCATTACATGTACAAAGACAACAACACTGCAAACCAGCCCTTAGCAAAGCAGCCCCCTACGTGGGGACTTTGCTAGTGTGCCAAATGGACGGGCACAAATGCTAGCACCTCTGTAACCATGCCTGTTTGTAACCAGTTCACAACACCCAATGTCCATGAACACAACTGCACTGATGCAAAGCACTCAAAGGCTTTACAAAACACAGAGGACATCTGAGAAGTTCGGGCATCCCAAATTATATTTGCAAAGGGCAAGCTCTGCATTACGAGCTTCATAAAGCCCAGCAGCAGCAGGAGATAAAACCGAACAGCTCTGCTCCCCCTTTAAACATCTTCTATGTCACTGCTATTAGATGAGCTAAAAACATAATGTATGGTCTTCAGTTTGACCCTCGGAGGTGCAGCCACCTCTGTTAAAATCAGGTTTCATTTCAAGCTGCACCAACATCACACCGCAGTGGAGTCTAACCCTACGGTCGCTAAAGCAAGCAAAACACTCAGGGATGTCAGGGGACATTTAACCTACTTACTGTCTGTCAGATTGGAACAAATGGACCTAGGAATACTTCTAAAACAGATACAAACAAAAATAAAGCCTCGCAGAGCATTTTAAAATGCTTGTGTTTAGAATAGCTACACAGCATAAGAGTAAATCTGCCAAAACCAAAAAAAAAAAAAATTAAAATCTCTTGGCTGTACACTTTTGAAAGATGATAGATAGGGAAAGGGGAGTCAAAAGATTCCTCCCTCTGCAGCACAGCTGTGCAAGTTAAACATTTCATAGCTAAGATCACTGTGTTTGGTAACTAGCCATTAAAAAAAAGTTATTTAAAGGTAAAGCTTCTGGTTGTTCACATTTGCAGTCCAATCCAATGGACAGAGCAAGACGTCGGAGGGGCAAGGCGAGCAGTGTCTGGGACAAATACATCACTTGGCAGGCAGCATTGGTTCTGTGCCAGCAACTAGAAGTGATACTTGAGTGAACCCTGCGAAGATACAAGGCACGCAGAAGAAACCCTCTGTCCCACTGCCCTCCAATCCACGGAGGCCATTCAGACCAGCGGCACGGGTGAGAGAGGGAGATGGCACCAGAGGCGACCTCGATGCTGGGCAAGTGATGCTCGGTGAGATGGACCTGCTCACCGGGGTGGCTGAAAATGTGGGATGTTCATCACTGCAACACGGTGCACATCTGAACCACAGCCACAGCTGCACAACATCCAATGCTGGGCTCGGCTAGAGCAGTGTTGTTCAGGGCTCCCTGTTTTGGTGTCATTCCGTATTTATTAGTTTGACACCCCAAAAAGAACCAGTTCTCTTCTGCTACCTGTGGAATGTTTTTGATGCCAGTAATGTACGATGTCTATGACATCAGCAGTTAACTTTAGGAAAAGACTGAATTAAGAAATGAATGTCAGCAAAAAGCCCCAATAAAACAAAATACAGATATATTTTAAACAAATGTGCATCAAGAACAAATGTGATAATGTTATCACTGGACTAAACTGCTCAGTGAAACACAGCAACACTGTCACCTGCCTGTGCTTTAACAAGAAACTTTCTTTCCCACAGAAAGTTACAGATCAACTTTAATAACAACTATTAAGAAATTCACTCTTTACCCAGCTGTCTAACTCAAATACTCACTGCCAGCTTCAGCAACACTCACGTATGCCTGTAACTTTCTGAATGCTTCCTCGTACCATCTGACTGCCCCAACAATGACAGCAGTTCTACCATTAGGCATAAAGGCATGGAGAAATACGCGTGATGCCCAGGCCCGTCCAGAGGGACAGGTGGAAGGCATGGTTTCGTGCCTGGCTCAACCTCACCAGCTCCATCCAGCCCCTTCACGGCATACGCTGCTGCCATGCCATGTCACAGCCAAGTGGGACTCCCAGTTGCCAGCCACGTGCCAGATCCTGAGTGAAGCACAACGCCCTGCTCGCTTCGTTTTCCTTGCACTCCCTGACTCACGCCATACTGAACTCCTCTGTCACTCAGGTTAACGTAAGCAAGATGTGCCTCACTAGTGCAATAGTCTGCACAGTCTTGAAATCGGGGGGGGGGGGAGGAGGATTTTGGTTAGGGTGCAAGAGCTGGAGCAGCGTGTGCTCTCCGTGCCCCGAAGCACAGAGGGAGCACTGCATGCACAGACGCCTGTAAAATTAAATTCACAATGCTTGTAAATCTTCTCAAACCACCCTTGCCACAGAAAATCGAGGATTGCCCTTTATGGCAGTTTCTAGACAGCCTTCTCTGTTAACTGTGAAGAAGAAGCTGGCAACCAGACAGGCCATGGGTTCCACTTACAGCAGCAAAAGTTCCTGAAAAACTGCTCTCCCCAGCAGTCTGCACCTTCCCACTCCCAGCCCACTCAGTGCCCAGCATGCACTGCAGAGGCCTTTACGAACACAAACCAAACCAGAATAAAATAGGATTTTGTCAGAACAAACACTGTGTCTTGCCCCAGGGTATGCATGGTCACTCTGTCTGCCCGGGTTACACCACGATCCCCCAGCACAACAAGCAAATGTATCCCATAAGCAAGAGCAAACAAACTTTCCGTTTCTGTCAGCAAAATGCAGGCACGTTGCTTCGCACAGGCAAGCCTGGTGGCTTGCACGCTGCAGGTACGGTGGAGCACACAAGGTCCACCTGCACCACACACAGCAAGCTGCATTTTCTGACTAGCACTAGCATCTTCCATTGCCCATTTTTCATCTTGTTGCTGCCTAGCTGTAGTCCCGTTCTCCTCAAGGTATCACTGGCTAAGGTATCATCCCCCAGAAGACACTGTTGAATATTGTTCCCTCCTCTTACCAGAAAAACCTATTGCTTTGACCTTCTCTGTGGGAAAGGGCATTTTGGGTCTCACTCCTACCACACTCCCAGCCCTTGCTGACATGGGAGCCAAGAAAGCAGCAGGCATGGGTTACTGTTAAACTGCCAGGACAGCTCATGGTGCTGTCCAGGTGCAGGTTGGTCTGCAACTGTTCATTCATGTTGACCCTCCTTTAACTTTATTATTGCACGTGTGTCCTCCACAACACAGGGCAAGAAGATGAACCCAGCGGGGCTCAGCCTGCTCCTGACCTTGGGCACTACTTGGAAGCCAACCATGGTGGCTCATTAAGATCACATACCATTCCTGCACCTTCTTTCTTCAGCACTTTTCCCTTCCAGCTGGAGAAGTGCAGATTTCATCAGGGCTGCAGCACATGACACTCCTCAGAGGAGCCGTGCATTTACCAAAACACATTGGTCATTATTTTTGCCCATCTCTGTAGCTGAGCAAGCCTCTTGCGTGCCCTTTGCCCTCAAAAGAAATCATTTCCACAAGACTTTGGAGAAGGACCTAGCTGCTTTCAGTGGTGCAGGTGGGAGGGTAGAGGTTATTCTCTGCCCTTTGTGCCCCTCTGACCTGCTAGACCGCCAGACCTGTGGTCCCCATTCCTCAGAGACTGGATCACTGGTTTTGCACTCTGGAAACAACTCTGATTTTGGAGCGATGGGGGACAGTGGTAAAAAGGCTGTTTTCCTTTAATTATAAATCTGACACTACTGGGCTAGCTGAAAATCCAACCATACGATTCAGAAAAAAGCCTAAGAAACAGAGGTCTTGTCCTTTTACCTCCAGCCTTGAGGAAGGTGGTCTGTTCAAACACAAAACTTTCCAAACTCCAGGGCAGACACATGCAGCAGGAATTGCATAGCTCAAGCCCAGCACTGTCCTTCTTCCATCCTCTGGAGCTCACCCTTTCGCAGGCAGGAAGGAAAATCACTGTAGCAGCTCTGGGGCAGAGCAAGGCAACCCTGGCTCATCGTCCCAGAGGTGTTTCTCATCTTGGGACAAGGTCAGGAGCTCAGTGGTCTCTGACTGCACATAATGACCTTCAGCAACAAAAAACCCTTTAGCGCAGGTCTCTCTGACTCAGTTTCTCCTTCTGTAAGATGGGAGCCACATTTCTCTAATGCAAAGGGTAGCACACTGTGGGCAGCCCGCATAGGCCTCCTTGGGGTCTTCATGGGCAGCTGGATGGAGAGCAGAGAGGACCAAGGCAGACCATTGCTGACCACACCATTTCAGGGGGAACTGTAGTCTCCTGCCTGAAGAATCAAGTTCAAAACTTGGTTTTCCCTTGAGAGATTTACACCAAAATGCAGTACGCTCCTTCTGGAAGCACCAGTCCTGAGTTATGTGGCTTTTGAGACAAATTCAAGTTTGAGAGTCCCACCCCATCTCCCACTTAAACAGCACCGAGCTGTGTAACCACCAGATTATCTGATCCACCAGATAGTTTCTTCCATCAGTTTACTTCCTACTTGAATGGCTGGAAACTTCCCTGCATTTTTTGTGTTGTTTTCTTCCTTCTCTCATTCTCCATCTAAGGATATTACTGACAATCTATCTCTTCAGAGCACGCAGGCAAAGCACTTTTTAAAAACTTGAGACTTTCTTCCCCTTCACAGTACATTCTGACACTGAACTATCCCAAAACCGTCTTCCTGCAGTCTCCTACCCTCAGAGCACAGGAATATTGGTTTCTTACAACAGTTCATCATAACTGCTGCTTTTCACTGTCTTGAGATAAAATACTGGGACCACTGTACACTAGTGGCAACTACTAGCTGGACTTGTGCAAAGCATGTGACACTGTCCCACATAACACCCTTGTCTCTAAATTGGAGACACATGGATTTGACAGACAGACCACTTGGTGGATAAGGAACGGGCTGGATGGCTGCACTAAAAGAGTTATGATCAACACCTCAATGTCCAAGTGGCGACCAGTGATGAGTGATGTTCCTCAGGGTCAGTCCTGGGACAGGTGCTGTTCAACATCTTTGTCAGTGACATGGACAGTGGGATTGAGTACACCCTCAGCAAGTTTGCCAACACCATCAAGCTGTGTAGAGCAGTCGACACGCTGGAGGGAAGGGATGCCATCCAGAGGGACATGGACAGGCTTCAGAAGTAGGCCTGTGCAAACCTCGTGAAGTTCAACAAGGCCAAGGGCAAGGTCCTGCACCTGGGTCAGGACAATCCCAAGCACAAGTA
Source organism: Vanellus vanellus (assembly GCF_965231255.1). Taxonomy (NCBI): domain Eukaryota; kingdom Metazoa; phylum Chordata; class Aves; order Charadriiformes; family Charadriidae; genus Vanellus; species Vanellus vanellus. The sequence continues at coordinate 10,596,090 of NC_138908.1, forward strand.
CAGGCTGGGTGGAGAATGGACTGACAGCAGCCTTGAGAAAGACTTGGGGGTCCTGGCACATGAGAAGATCAACATGAGCTGCCAATGTGTGCTTGCAGCCCAGAAAGCCAACCGCACCCTGGGCTGCATCAAAAGTGTGGTCAGCAGGGCGAGGGAGCTGATTCCACTCCTCTACTCCACTCTGGTAAGACCCCACCTGGAGTACTTTGTCCCACTCTGGGGCCTCCAACATAAGAAGGACATAGACCTGTTGGATCGTGTCCAGAGCAGGGCCACAAAGATGATCAGAGGGCCGGAGCACCTCTCCTGAGAAGACAGGCTGAGAGAGTTGGGCTTGTTCAGCCTGGAGAAGAGAAGATTCCAACGAGACCTTATAGCAGCCTTCCAGTACCTAAAGGGGGCCTACGGGAAAGATGGGGAGGAACTCTTGATCAGGGAGTGTAGTGATAGGACGAGGGGCAACAGTTTTAAACTGAAAGAGGGGAGATTTAGATGAGATATTAGGAAGAAATTCTTTACCTTAAGGGTGGTGAGGCACTGGCCCAGGTTGCCCAGAGAAGCTGTGGCTGCCCCATCCCTGGAGGTGTTCAAGGCCAGGCTGGATGGGGCTTGGAGCAACCTGGGCTGGTGGGAGGTGTCCCTGCCCAGGGAGGGGGGGTTGGAACTAGATGATCTTTAAGGTCTAACCATTCTATGATTCTACTAATGCAAGTCTCGATTTTTGATGACAGAACTACAGCCTTAGCCAAGAAAGCAAATTACCCAGAAAAGCACTAGCAAAGTAGTTGTTTACAAAATAAAAGCTCTTCTGAGGCAACTCTTGTACAGAAAGTCCAGACAGCACCACCCTACCCTTTCCACATGCAGACACAGTATCTGATACCAGGCAGATGGTGGTAGTATCAGGTGTCTGCTGTACACTTATATCAGATACAATAAATAATACACAACTAATGCAAAATATCAGTTTCATTCTGTTCCTGTTTACTTGAGACTGCACTGCATGCATTACCTTATCTCCAGCTGAATGCAACACATCTGCCCAAACCCATCACTGAAGACTGAATTAAATTTCCTTGGCAGTAATATTATTATATATGCAGCATGTTTATCTAGTGCTGTCTTCTCTATTTTCTATCTTAAGTGTCTTGAAAATGTAAAAGCAATTCAATTTGCCGCCTACTCAAATACTTTCTACCAAACAATCTAATGGGTCAAACCATGTGAAAAATGGTAATGCCATTTTCTTTTGTCAGTCCCCTGAAACCAGAAAAAAAAAAACCCACACAACAAAAACAAGACATTGTTTCTCAAATAGCATGTCATATCAGCAGAAATTTTAGTTCGACTTCCTTCTGAACTCCTTATAGTATAATTATAAATACAGCAAAAGTGATACACTGCTACTATTTTTGAGAAAGCATCTTGCACAGGCAGAGCATAATTAAAAGCAGTGCAGCACTTAAAACAAATGGAACCAGTTAGGATCATGCTTTTGCAACAGTCACGAGGGAAAACTGCTAGACCCCGATGGCTGTGTGTGTTTCAAAGTAGTCATTAAACAGAGAGGAAAGGTGAATCAAGCAGATGAAAATGACCTAGACAACTTAATTTACTTGACCTTCAATAAAGCTTCAACAAGATACCTCATGCCTTAGAGAGCCCATATTAATTCACGTAAAAGCAGTATGCGATGGGAACAGCAGACCTTCCCACCATGTGTGAAGGACCTTGCTGCCAGAGGGCTCTGGAGTTAGTCATGGGGGCCAGGGTCCAGCTCTCCCAGTCGCTAGTTGGCTGGGAGGAAGCTTTTACACCAGACAGCGCTGCAGACCTCTGCTTAGCCCAGCCCCTGAAGCACATTTCCTGGGACATCAGCCCTGGACAAAAAGCCCATGCAAGACTGCAGGAAACTCACTGCACCTCCAAATTGTGCAAGATGGACAACCACACAAAACCCAGAGGAACAGTCTGTTCATCCACACAAAAGCCTTCGTCACTCTGCACAGCCAGGATGTCCCTACCTATTGCCCTCCCCAAGGCTACCAAAGGCTGCCTTAATTTCACAGGAAGATCTGTATAGTACTGTCAAGGCAAACAGGTGTGTCCTTCAAGCCTTCCTACTGATTTCCCAACCCAGTCCCCAAACCATGACCATGACATCTGGTGCGGGCCAGGGCACAACTGCATTTGAGCAAAGGCTCCAGCTCCCTTCTCCACACAGGAGTCTCAAGAGCGACACACAGATGATCCTCCAACTCTTCACTGAGAGGCACAATGAAGTCCCTCCTGATGAATGACCTGGGTAGGAAAGGAAATATGCACTGGTCATCCCAGTTTCTTCTGAAGAGCTACAGTCTGCCAAAAAAAGAGAGGAAAAATAAAAGACTGGCAAGTCCCTTACAACGCATCAATGAAGATGACTGCCCAGTGGCCATTAGTAGCGGTAAAAAGGGCATCTGATGAAAAGGACGGATATAACGTAATATTACAAATTTACCCCAGCTATGCCACTGGGAACAAGAAAACCTGACTTCCAACACTGAACAGTGCAGACAAGTAATGAAATTTACAGGTGGAGGCAGCCAAAGAAAGACACCAAACAGCTGATGTCTAGATGCGTTCACTCAGACTTTCCACTTTTTAGTTGTGCTAGAAGAGTGGTAGTGCATCAATGAAGTAAAACACAGAGCAATTTGCTCTGATCTTACCTTGTTAAAAAGCATATTCCTCGTTGCCCCGTATGAATCTCACAGCCACGGGCAGGGCACCGACACCGGGGTACGGCTACGAGGGGAACTGCTGCAAGGAGGGAAATCACCGCCTTTCACTGAAGGAGCAAGAGTGACTTCTCCTCCAGAAGAAAAATAAATCACTGAGCCCAAACGGCAAGTCCTGAGATTTTGAAATCTGCACACACACGCTGGATTCGTACCTCTTTGTTTCATAAAACCTGCTGAAGTGGTTCCAGGTTTTTATTTCCCCCATCTTAATCGCCACAGTATTATCCCATGTAAATACTTCTGCAGTAGTTAAATGGTCTGTAAACTAAGCTAATCAAACATAACCAAACAGTTTAATCAGTATCTAGGAGGTCAGTAGAGGTGAAGACAGTTTTAGAAACGCCTGACTGGAAAGAGGTCACTTAGCTTTACAGAGTTAACTATCCAACAGTAAAGCATTGAATGTTAACACACACACACAAATAATTAAATTGCAATGGTTAATAGTGCATATCTTTGCTACATGGCTCCGAGCTGCTATTTCTTCTTGACTCCCGGCTAGACCAAAACAAATTTTGACCATCTTTATGAGACTGCTCAAATGCATACAGCAAACAGTGCATTAAAGCAGATGCAGCATATTGAAGGGAGCTCAATTGAAGTGTAGAATGTTTCTTGCAAATAAAGGGCCGGGTGAATAACCACCCTCCTGATGCTATATTCCAGTAATGCTTCACTATCTTGTGGAGCTATTCCAAAATACAAATTATTTGCGATGCTCAGTATAATGTATTCTGTTGCAGTCCAAAAAGAAATTGTAAATCAAAGTTTACAATATTTTAATTTTTTTCTCTGCCAGACAGCCTTTTTTTTTTTTCATACATGTGAATGCATTACTAAGAAGGGCTGCTGTACATTTCCGTAGTGAAATCAGTCTCATTATTTCTGAATAGGTTATCTAACAAGACAAAAAAGCTTGCTGAAGGGGAAACATATTCACAGACAATTTGGGAAAAAAATACAGGGAAAAAAATGCACAGAACTTAATGACCTAGTAAAATTTGCAAGCATTAATTGACTAGTGCTTCTGCTTCTGGGAGGATCGTTCACCTGTGTTTTACTGGATTGCACCATAATGTTTTATATGTTACAGGACTGAGCCCTTAGACTATTTATGGAAAGACAAAGGGAAATAAAATCTACATACTGTGGATTTATATATATTGCATATATAATTTTCTGGCTTTCTTCACTTGCCCCCACAATAAAGATCTTCTCTCCCTCAAATCAAGACAGATTTCTAAAATCGAAACACCTGACCCAGCTGTCCCCAGCCAAAAAAATCTTCATCCGTCACAAGCATTTCAATCAAAACACACTGCCTGTTCAGCAAACACTCAGCACTGTGCCTGATTTTTAGGCTGATGCCAGGCACCAGCTGAGACAAAGTGGATGGAGTCCTAAATTGCTTGTTTAATTCCTAATATTCAGTTCAGCAAAAATACACCATTTATGGGGTTCTTAGCTATACCCTGCTATGAAGTGAAGCTGTGTGCAGGAAACGGGATTTAGCTGAAAGAGGTTTTGAACACAAGTTATTTGCATGAAGTTTTTTTGCAGGTCTTGACTTGGGAGCACAAGTTTTAAACTTGTAAGTAGAATCTGCATTGAAATGTAACTTGAAATCTAGAAGATTTGGAAATTATCAACCTGCTGGCAGATATTTAATGTTAATTCATTGGTTATAAATATAACACTCCTTTTTAACTGGTTTAGTTCCACAACAGTTATCTGTAGTTTTGGAAATCGGAGAGGTTAAAACCTGAATGGTTTAAAATTAAGTCATCAGTACTCCTCAAGTCTGCTAAAATTGCTAGGATTCACACATCTGTGCCAAGCACTTTACAGAACAGTTTCAATTGCAGTTTACTGATTGCACAACAAATGTTTGCCTCTTGGGTCTAAAAAATTTAATGCTGAGTCTGTGAGTAAGAACTCAGTTTTTAAAAAGGCACCATTGACTTTATAGTTACAGATGAGGTTAAAATATGTTTTAACTAAAAAAGAAAAGAAAACAAACAAAAAAAGCCAGACATTATTTTTTCCCCCTAATAGAGCTAAAAAAAAGACAGTCTGAAATCTAAATTTCAGACAGGAATTACTCACTTTCCTAGTTAAACACACACACACACAAAAAGACTCTATAAAAAGCTTTCAGTTACAATACAATCAGAGCAGATATTTAACCTCAGAGTGCAGAGTGGCATGACCTGGTATGAGTACAGACTGCTGTAGGGGATAATCCATATGATGGAGCACAGAAAATGTTCCACTGAATGAGTACATCGGCATCTTCTGCACAAAACTGGCTCAATGGCAAGGATCAAAATCTCACAGATTAAAAGAAAAAGTGTTGGCTTCTACATTTTGACAAGAGTTCATTTTTTCCCATCCTGCAATATTTTGCAAATTCTAAGCTATGACGTTTGGAGTGTTACCAGCTAAAATATGCTGGCTCCTTATGGTGTGTTACAGCGGATTTTGCGAACTATCACAGGGCGACGAGGGTTTTCTCTACAGCTTCAGGAGAACACTTAGCAGAGAACATAAATACATCCTCTCCCCTCTGTACTTATGCTGGAGAGACACCAGAAGCACAGAAATTACAGGCTGTGGCTTCAGGTTTAAGGAGAGGAAACAAAGAGAAAAGTTAAAAAAACACTGCAACACCAAGCGCGTACCAAAGTTCATCTTTCCCCTATTTTGGCTGTCATTCTGGAAATTTGCTGTGCACCACCACATGGAAGCACCTGACTGTCACCCAGCTAAGGTGTAAATAGCGTAGTAGTGTGCTGCTCAAAAAAGGCAGGAGGTTTCTAACCATTCAAGCTCTTTCCTTCACCAGGACTACATCTAGGGAGATACCAGTACCATGACAAGGACAAAGCTGAAGACACGCTAATTGAAAAGTGGTTTTGTTTTGCCACGGCGTTTTCCTCTTCATGGCATTGACACCTCTCCATGCACCCATTCGCACATCACACCAGGTCCCACTGCTCTGCCTTACGGGGTTGTGCTTTGCAGTCACTTACAACTTCAGATAGACACCCTTTCTCCACCCAACCCCATATTTCCTATTAAAAAAAAAAAAAAATAGTTTCTGTTTGTCTTTCTCCAGCCCTGTTGGGAAATTATACTCCTGTTCTACAGAAAAACTTCCTACAGACTAGGGGCTTAACCATGAAAGAAAAATCACTAAAAGTCACTCTGCTTTTTTTGTTGGCGGGGTGTGCGCAGGGGATGGCGTTTGACACTGGCAGCCAAAACAGCAGGACCCAACAACAGCTTTCAACAAGCACAGGTCCCCCCTTCGCAGGCGATCACACCTCCATACAGCTTTAAAATGCTGCTCCCTCTAAAGCTAAAGAAGACGATCAGTGACCAGGAGCCTAAATATGCCGTGGTGTCTGGCTCTTTGCTATTTCACAGCTTTCCACTGGAGCTCTCCCTTTAAGATGGATTTCTAACCCGCCACTTGTTCCAGTTAGTTTTATTCTCGTTTGTCACACCCATCAGCAATCTTTAAGGCAGGATGGGTTAATACGCAGTTAAGTACCACCGGTCATTTAGAGGCTGCTTCTGGCAGGGCAAAGAATTGCAATCACAACTACTAGACCATCAGTGGTCTTCTCCAGCCTTAACCCACAGTAGGATAGCCACCGAATAAATTCAGCTGCTGCCAGCTTAACACGTACTTTGAATAAAACTGCTATAGAAGATAGTTATATCATCATTGATACCTTTCTTGTCTATTTCTTTCATTAAGATGCAGCTGTTTATAGGTGAATGGACTAAACAATAAAGTTTTCAGACCATAGCCTTTATGAGTCAAGAAAACTTCTCACCTAGTCCAGTTGCCAAAGCCAAGCAACATGTGTGTTTGGATGTCTGCCCACTGCTATATGTTTATGTTCACGTTTTTTAAAAAAACATTTGGTTTGAGTTTGGGGTTTTTTTGGCCTGATTGCCCACAGTGACCAAAAGACACTCACTTTACTGAAGACCACAGAGGAAAATAATAGGGCAGACCATACAAAAAAGGGTGGGAAAAGTAACGAAATAAACAAAGCTGGAGAGAAGAGGGGACAGGCACCTCTTACCTCCCCTTATCTCTTCCAGTTATCTTAGGTATTATTTATAAACAGCGTATGTAAAATATTTTAGGTAGAGTAACTGTTTTTGGAAAATAATTACTTTGAACTCCTTCAATCGAAATAAAAACTTGTAGATGGTGATAGTGCTCACTCCGTGAATACCACGAATCTAATCCTGTGATTTCGCACTTAACAGGAAAACTTTTGTTCCTGTAACTTTTCACAGGACTAAACCCCTAAGATGCCTGGGTCTAACAGGACCCACGTGAAGTCTCTGAGCTAACATAAGTGAACAAAAGTTTGCAGATCCTGCCTGTTGCTAAACAATAAATAAGAAAAGGGAAGGGAGCAATATGAAGGAACTCTCCAACAATACAAGGACTGTGATACAAACTGGCAGACTAGAAAAAGCAGAAAACACCTGTAATTGGGAATAATCCCTCGATGATGCAAAATAACTTGCTTCTTTGCACACATTAGCAGTCAGCCACAGAAGAGGTACACAAAGCTCAAACCAAACCCAGGATCCGGTATGAGTCCTTTTCACCATACCCTTCTCAGAAGAAAACACAATACTGAAAGTTATCTGCTTATATCACACCTGTGTATGTATGACTGAGGCTCAGTTACAATACGTTCTCACCATGCTGAAGGCAACTGTTCTTTTATTTCTGTTTCCATTTTGACTGCTTGAGTACTGACAGCCATATGAACAAGACCTTCTATTTACTTCAAGGCCCAGAATTACCAAATGAGAAAAACGCAGACAATCAGTGGCCAGCCAAGGGTCTCATTAGGGAATCTGTGCGGTGTACTCGTTACCACGGCAACCAGAGAGGGCTGGCACACTGTAATTCCTGTCTTGCAAGAGAATTCACCAACCCTGCCAGTAAATAAAGTTCATAAATCAACAAATCAGAGCCAAGGTCAAGTAACTGAAGATGAAGCAGTCGTGCTCCATGGGTCTTCTTCATTATTAATAGTACTAAGGTATAAGTCTTTCAAGTTCCTTTGAGCTATTATGCAGATCCATCATGGAAATATTTCACTTAAACTAGCACTCCTTTTTGAATATTTTTCACAGAAAAGGAACTAGAAAAGCCCATAAAAATTTGCGCTTCTTTAAGTCACTAACCTTCATCTCACCCCGTTTTACTCCGCAGAAAGGTGTGCAGCAATAACCTTTGAAAGCAGAGCCTTATGTTCAGCTAGTTACACTTGAATTACCAGATGCGTAACAATCCTCGAGGACTAATTGCCATATATGTTCCCGTGAAGTGCCTTACAAATAGTAGTTAATTTTCACACCACCTCTGTGAGCTGTGCACGGATGGGTTATCACTCCCAGAGTGCAGATGTGGAAAAACAGTGGCACCATGGAAATGAGCACCAAGGTTGGGATCACAGGTCTGCCCATGCTTCAGGCGTTCAGACCTCTTCTGTCTGCGTTTTACAACGGACAGGGAAGGGAGGCAGAGAGGCGTAAGGTTGGGAGACTGAAAATACCCAAAGATGGCACTGCTGAAACTCCGGGAGTGTCTGTTGAGGTGGAGTGCACGGAGACGTGACATCCCAGTCCAACAGGCACCAAGGAGAGGTTCGGTGATCACTTCATGGAGGTATACCCGGTGACTGCCAGGTGTGAACGAAGCAAACTGCTACTGCTTTGGGAACTCGGTGACTATAAACCCGTTATCATTGCATGAATGAAAGAGAATGATACCGTGCTTTTCAAACTTTCAGTAAGTTCAGTTATAAGAAACTTCCTGGCGTAGTACAGAGTAGTACTTCCTGGCATCAGTACAGGAGCAACATCAATATACATTTGCTTAAAAAACAAAGCAAAACAAAACACCAGCTTGCTAAAAATGGCTAGAGAAGTACTTTAGCTGTTACAGTTTTTCCACAAGTGTCAGGCTACCTCCTGGAAACCTCGGTACTTTAGTGGAATACACAACGCCCGTGTTACACTCTTGAGAGGAGTTACAGGCAACACCAGAAAGAATAACTCCACTGCCTCTCTCTCTCACAACAAGCTCTACACTGCATGCAAGACCACCTATTATCCCCTGAACGCTTTCTGTTAATACTTAGTTCATGCAGTATCTTTTTGCCAATTCTTATCTCTTTATTAGTCAGTTGGGTGCAAGGTTTTTAAACTATCAGGTTGGTTTGTTAGTTTACCAATAAAGGACTTCAAAGAACTGATAAACTGGAGGACAAGGTTGAAAAATCGCATTCTGCAGGGAGAGGGGGAAGAGGGGCTGTGGGTATCACTCAGGCAGGTCGCGTGCCAGGCTCTGCACAGGACAGCAGGTGAGACCATGAACCATGTAACTTCCGAATTTAACTTTTGCATGGCTTTAGAAGTGGGCAACAGGTTTAGCCAAGCCTGAAATGACATTTGAAAAATCAGCCTGGGACAACTGGCAGATCTGACCCCCAAGGCAACTCTACTGGGCTCCCAGTAATGCCAGTCAGCCCGAAGCAGTCTTAACCAATGCTGTGGGGCAGGCGTGCAGCCCCAGCGCGGTGCTGGCTGGGGTTATTAGGTTAATTGCAGTGCCACATGAGTACAGCCCTGTCACTCTGAGCTCTGAATCATACAGAGGGGAACAGCAGCAGCCGCGGGGGGAAACAGGAACTGGTCACTCCTGACCTGAAAAGACCTTTTGGGGTAACTCTGTTTAAAGAAGAAAAAAAAAAAGTTAAGAAAAACAAGCCAGGTCCCTGACCTGAAAAGTTGTCATCCAGAATGGAGCAAAGGGGCGTTATCAATTGATTTATGCAAATTCTCACAGCTGCTAACAAGCACATGAAGGGCTTCGTCCCATTTCTCTTAAAGGCAACAGAAAAAAGGAAAACCTTTACTGTCCCCGGCATTTCACAGTCAAGCTTCAGCATCTATTGCAGTTTTAGCATTGCAGCACTACTGGCAGCGGTTGTATTTCTGAGAAGGATAGTGGGGGAATGGCGGAGAAGGCAGGCAAAAGGAAACTTCATGGATTAACAATTCAAATGTTGAAAGCCAGACGTATACTATGACTTCATTTTTACCCGGTGTATTGTTTTGTTTCTATGACAGATCTTCATTCACTCCAATGCAAACAGCCTTACTCTACATCTTGTACTACTGAATAACCAGCTGTGTTAGGGGAGATTTATAACCATTAACACTGTAGACGGAAGGTGAGTTTTAATCTATGTGTCACAGTTATCCCTTTGGCTGGAGAGTGTCTCTGTTTCTGACAGCCGGAATTAAATCGCAGAAGGCTCAATATATCTCTGCATCGTTTTCACGCTTTTCCTTCGCGTTTAACCACCTTTTCCAAGCTTGTTTCACAGTTTTCTGGCTTCCCTTAACGCTCCAGCCTCGCCTCGCTGACAAGCCAAGTTTGCGAGGGGATGCTTTTCCCAGCCCGCACCCCACCGCCCGCTCGGGCGGGGGGCGACAGGGACCCCCTCCGCTCCCCTGCCCTCCCGCTGGAGGTGCCGAGGGGGGAGAGATGCTGAACCCCCCCGGGGAGGGGGCGGGCGACACAGACACAACCCAAACCACATCGCCAGGCACTGCCCCTCTGCCCCCCCCGCCTCGGTGCCGCCGCCAGACCCCCCGGACCCCAAACCGCAGCCCCCCCCCGGCTGCCCCCCTCCTATCTCTAATTCAGCCCGGGGGGGAGGAGGGGGGGGGGGCAGGAAGTGTCGCTTTTCTTTTTGCAAGAGGATGCAACGGGGTGGGGGGTGTCCATGTGTGTCACCTCGCTCCTTATGTTGTGCCAAACCCCGACACCCCCCCCCGCCCCCTCCGGCACTCCTGCCCCCCCTCCCCCTGCACCGGCACCTCCCGTGCAGCATCGGGGCGGGGGGGGGGGGCGGCACCTACCCCTGCCCCACGGAAGGGCCGGGGGGGGGGGGTATGTATCTGCCCGGGGAAGCTCCACGGAGAGTCCTCCGCTGCGCACAAAGAGAGGGGGGGGATATCTCGCGTCCCCCCCCCCCCACTCTGGCGGGCAGCGCTGGATGCACACACACACACGCACACACACACACACACGCATGCATGCACACCCACGGCGCAGCCGGGCGGGTCACGTACCTGCAGGTGCCGGTCGGTGGGAGCGCGGGGCGGGGAGGCTGTGCAATATCGCCCGTATTGCATGGGGGGGAGATTACCGTGATATTGCTCGGGGGCTGGGGGCGGGGGGGAGACGGGGGGGGGGGGGGGAGGCCGCTCTGGTCCCTCCGCCCTCTTCCTCCTCCTCCTCCTCCTCCTCCTCCTCCTCCTCCTCCTTCTCCTCCTCCTCCTCTGCCCCCCCGTGCGTGTGTGTGTGAGCTGCGCTGCGAGGTGGTACTCCGCGCCGGAGGAGGCAGCGGCGGGCCCCGGCTCCTGTCAGCCACCGGAAACCGGCGCCGGTCACACACACCGCAGGAAGTGTGCAATGGCACCCCCGGCACAACCCCCGCACCCCCCGCACCAGCCCCGCACACCCCCTGCGTTCCCACACACAGTCCGCACCCCACATCCTCCGCACTACCCCACACACCCCGCATACACCCTGTACACCCCCCCCCCCACATACTCCGCACCCCCCGCATCCCCACAACACACAACGCACACACCCACACACACCCTTGGACACACACATCCCCGCTGCACACTCCACACGAACACAACCCCCGCACACACACGCACACACACCACCGCACCCGGTGCGGGGTAGCAGGGCTGACCTGTCCCTGGAAGGAAGTGGCACCTTTGCCGTCTAGTGTGGCACAAGGTGGCCCTGGGTGGTGGTGACCGCTGTGCTCCTCTGGGAGAAAGCGGGCAACCGGAGCTTCTCCGTCTGCCCTGCCAGGGGTAGCCGTGTCCACCTTTGAGAACAAGGGGAGAAACGCACGCACGCACAGCCCGGATCGTCTCACTAGTACCCAGGAACACAACTCGTGTCTCAACTGCCAAAAAATATTGTAATCTAATTACTCTGATGAAGATCTGTTCACTTACCCTGGCTGAGTTACTCAAAGTAGCTCTGTCCGAACAACTGCTGCTCAATTGTTTTGTGCAGATACAGAGACACACAATTTACTCGTACCTATTTCACTTTTTTTTTGCATGAGATCATAGGTACAGCACCATGAGTTTACTAATTGTATGTGGGGTATATACAAATGCACACATATACGTGCACCCTTCCCACGTCTGTATATAGGGCAATAAATATTGCAATTTTATCTGTCATGAAAACTGCAGCTTTCTTGATTTGCTTGCAACTACAGATCTCAGCAGCAACGTTACTCATATTAGGATTTTTTCCCAATTAATCACGGGAGGGCTCACCATGTGCTCGCAGTAGTTTCTTGGGGTGTTGGTTCTCCCACAATGAGCCAGGCGCACGCCAAAGCAAACTCTGCTCCTCTCCTTGGCTGGGATTTTTTCCCTGCCTCGTTGCGCTGCTCCAGAAGGAGACAGGCCTGGCTGATGCTGGGAGAAGATCAGCCTTCCAAGCTGGCTGCTTCGTGCCCCAGAGGTTTCCTTTCCTCATGTTCCTTATGCCAACATTTGCAAAACTTGAATGAGCAAACACATGCTATGATGGCAACAATGCTTACGCAAGAGTATAATGGAGGCAATCTGGAAGCACGCTCGTGCCAAAAATAATGCTCTTTCTGGGTTTGCCTACAATGCGGCAGGGGAATTTGGTAGCGGCATTAACCTCGCCCAGGGAAGATCGCCATCCTTCCTGCTAGGGTTATCTTCAGTAAGATGTCAGTGTCACGTCGCTGCAGCTCAACAGAGGTCTCCAATATTTGAAGGGTTCAGTGTTAAGACTCCTAGAGATAGAGAACCCTAAATGGAAGAAGTAATTACTCCAGTGAGTAAAGGAGGGGATGGGTCTGCCCCTATCCATAATGATCAAACACAGGGAATCCCACTCCCACATCTCCTCGCTCTTAGTGCAGGGACCTGGAGTCAAAGCACTGGCAACACGGAGGACAAGACCGCCACCTTGCTGGACTCTGCTGTGTCCGCAGGGTCCTGCCAGGGCCTGGTGTGGGCTGCTCTTCAAGGATATGCCCCCGCAGCACCCCTCAAGCCACCAAACACACCTGGGCAGAGGCTGTACAGTTCAAACCGGTGCTCTGTTTGTCTCCAAGGTGAGGCTGCTGAACCCTCTTTTCAAGACCAAACAGTTACATTTTCGTGAGTGATGTCAGTAAGGAATTCCTGAAGAGAACTGCCATCCAAACAAATGCTCTGTGTCCCTGGGGCCTTAAAACCAGGAGTATCACATGCAGTCAGGCAACAAAAGGGTCTTGCTCTTCACTGCTGGTCTTCAGGCTTGTTGTCCGCCTCCTTTCTGCAGCAGAGGAGCTGACTCTGCTGGCCAAAACTTCTGTGTAGACTGCTGAATTGCACACTAACTTGCTTTTTGCTGTTGGCTTTGCAGAGCACTTGGACACAGACCACAAGCCACAGTTTGAAAGCCAGTACCTGTCTTACTTATATGGCTTCTTCCTTCCCATTTCTGATCCCTCCTTCCTTTCTCCCAACGCCTTTGCATTTTTTCTTTGCTTTTCTCTTTTTTCTCTCATGCTCTTCTGTGGCAACAGGACAAAGCAGCCTCAAAACCTGCCCTCCTCCCACCTTCTTCCCCCGCCTCTTTCTACTCCTTCTTCACTTTGTCATTGTCAGGAGCAGCCCCAGGTCAATGCTGTGTCTGCACTCATTAATTAAAAAGAGGGTTTGAAAATGCTTCTCAAATCTCTGACGTGGTTGCTTGGCTATTGCGCCCTATTATCATCACAATGTTGTACGCAGGACTGTAATTGCATCAGAGGCTTCTGGTTCGTGTCACCCACACGGCCAAAGAGCCCCGCCAGCCCTGTAATGTCGCCAGCACTTCAGCACAGAATTGCAATTTTAGATGAATTTATTTCAGCTCCCTGCCAGTATTAGTAACGGCACTGGAAGGGCAGTGAGCAGTGTGCGCTGATGTTCCTGAGAAATCAGGGTTTTCTCTGGGAAGGAGAGCTGCTGGTGCTGACTCAACAGGACTGTGCCAGCCGCGGCAGGGTGGGCAGACGGACGGACAGACTGCCCTGCCTCTGCACAGCTGAGGGACTGCCGTGGTGGGGTGGTGTTACCACTCCTTGTTTCTCCTCATATTCTTCACTTGGCATAAAACACAGGGAGGCAGAGCTCTGAGTGTTGGCATGGACACTTGCCGGCAGTGCCAAGCATCTCTCCATAGATGGCCGGCATGCTCGCATGAGACCGCAGGGTCCTGTCATTGATGCAGTGGGCTGAGGAAGAAGGTGTATCACATCGTCATCCCCGACCTAACACATACTCTGTTCTGTGACCTTGGGCAACTCACTAACCTCTGTTTACCCGCCTGTGCTGTGACCATTCAGCTCTATCAGGCTGTGTGATGAGGAGGAATTTGTTCACTCCAGGCTCCGGTGCCAGAAAAACTACAGCTGATGGTGCTCAGTGGAAGCTCATGCTCTCCCCTCCTGAACCCTGGGCAGCTCTCAGGGTTACCTGCCATCCCATTAATAACAATGCCACCAGTAGGCCAAAAACAGTGGGCAAAGGCAAAAGCATCCCAGATCCCACAAGAACTGAAACTTCCGCAGGGAAAGACTGGCTGGACCAGTAGGCTGTGAAATAGCAATGTGCGAGTTGCCAAACCGGAGGGAAAGGAATCGCTGCCCTCCTGTTTGGAAACACCTGCCTGTCTGCTTGAAGAGAGGTCCAACGGTCACGGCAAGTTATAGCTATATCAGAGCACAGGTGCCACCACCTCCCAGAAAACATGCGGACACCCAGTGACCTCATGGCTTCGTTATGAACCCATTCAGCTTCTCCAGCATCCCTCCAGCACCGCCTTGTTCAAGCAGTAACAGAGAGAAGGTTGGCTTTTCCCAGGGATGTCCTCTGTGAGAAGAGATGGGTACCAACTCACATCACTGGCACGGGCAAGGGCCCGTTCCCCGTGTGTGCAGGGCTGGCGGGTGAGCTGGGATTCACGCTGAAAGGTTTGTTTCTGCTGCCCAGCTCTGCCCCGCGTTTGACCCAGGCAGCAAAGGAGGCAATGAATGAGTCACATCCCTACAGTTTGTGCCCTGGCCGTGCTTGCTCGCTCCTGCCCAGTTGAGCAGGGTGCGCCAGCATGCACATACGCTCTCCATCAAGCCCCCACCAGCAGTCATGAGCCTGACTCGGTGCCAGAAGCTTTGCCAGATGAAACACTAAGGTGAAAAAGCACCCCTGTGAGATCCCCCCAGCAACCCCAGTGGGAGGGAAGCTGCCCTGTGAGCTGCTGGACAGGCTGGGTGGGAGATGGGGTCAACCAGAAAATAATTCTGTTTTTAGCAGAAGGTTGGCCATATGCTAAGGACCTACCACAAGAGCAGCTGGGATGAGAGTGAAAGACGAGAAAGGCCAAGAATGCTGCTTTTGACAACACGTAGGTTTTAATTAGGACTGGCTGCATCACAGGAAGAGGAGCAGGATCAGGCCACTGCCACACCAGGCTTTTGCACCACTTCACCACAGGTTCCCATTGGCATGTGTCCTCCAACACCTGCTAATCATGGTTGGCACCAGCCAAATGCAGATCACAAACCAGTGTCTCATCACCATAGGAATACTCTGCTGTGTTTTTCAAAGGTATGTTCCTCAGAGGAACGTGTGCCCAACCAAACTAGCTCCTGCAGTGCAAGAAGTTAAGCTAGAGACACTTTTGAGCCAGGAAAAATTCCTTGCGTGGCCAGTACCTTGCTGGAAAAGGCAGCCCCTTGAGACAGCAGTGTGAGTTACAAGGAACGTCTTCCCTTTTAGACTTAATTTGCTGTGACCCAAGCAAGATTTGACCCCATCAGTCAGCTGGACCATAGAAAGAGTAATACCTGGGAGGTTCCAGAAGGTCCCAGAAGAGCAATGCCTGGCAGAACCTTGTGGTGTCCCACACTGCCTCCTCTGTACTGCTGTGAGGGGAGCCTGTTTCAGGCAGCTTTCCAGCACACAGGCAGACAGCAGGATCTTCACTGAGACTGCATCCATCTGACTCAAAGATATGGGCACAGAAAATCTGGGAAGCCAGCCTCCAACCCCAAAGCCTCCATGTATCAGTCTGGAGGACTCCTGTAGTGCCCTCTTAGAGGACTAAACACAAGGTAGACCCACTCAGCCTTTGCTCACACGCTTCTCTGGATGCAAAGGCTTGGTGAGAGACAGGCACCTGCAAGTCGGTATTAATGGGCTGGACAAGGGGTGGGTTCCCTGGTGGGACACCAATGCTCTGGAAAGGCAGAGGAAGAGGTTGGTCTGTGGGGCAAGTACAGCTTCCAAACACCCAGCCATGAGGACTGGAAGTCAAGGACCGCAAAGTGGGTGGCAGTTTCCTCCCCAACCACAGGAAGACAAGTGGTCTGACTTGCAAGCAACTGGTGTGAAGAGGGGAGGAGGGGTGTTACAATACTCTCCTGCGATGCTGGGGGTTACTGAATAAGAAGGCAGAGTCCTTCTCTCGTGGCCTGTGCAGAGGGCTTTGCAACACTGTGTTTTCAGTAGTAGTGTAGTAGAGCTACACTGGTGTAGGCAGGACCAGAATAAAAACCATCAAACAGGCTAAGAGCACCTCTGTGGACACCAGCTGTCTGGCATTGTCAGGGAGTAAAGCACAGGACAGGACAGGGATGCTGCTGTTGGGAAGTGTCTTGGAAAATTGCTAATAAAGAGAAAAGAATATATCGGTGAACAAGGTGTTTGTCTATTTTTTTTAGGTTTCCTATAGAGAATATTAGAAATGTAGTGTTTGAAAGGTCAATTCGTTTACCAAGGCAAACAAAGCAGTATCACAACATGATCCGTTTGCTTAAGAGTTATCATTAAAGAGGAAGAGCAACCAGGCAACTTCTACCTCACACCCCCACACCTTCTCTTTATGTAAAGAAGGTCTTAAAAATCAGACTCTGTGAAGCATCATATCCGTATTCCCGGAACATCTGTAACTAAATACACACGATATTTCAAAGCAAAGCACTGCCAGTTAATTTACCCTTCGCTTACCTGCCAGTCCAAAAATTACCTGTGGGGGCACTGCATGTTGCTGTAAGATTTCTGTCACTTCTGAAGGTGATTCCAGAACAAGTTCACCTTTGGTAGACAGTGGTGCTTCTGTTCTGCCAGTCCTTCACCACAGCATCTGGTTGCACCCTGCTCGACAGTACTTCAGCACTTGTAATGCTGCTTTTAACCCTGACCCTGTATCCCTGCCCCACAGGTCAGAAACCAGGGCACAGAGAGATAGGGAATGGCAGAACCTTGGGAGACTTTTTTTTAATGTTTAGTCTTTATATGTAAATATTATATAAAAGCATAAAAGGAAGGCTCTGGCTTGAATTTTGCCACTATCACATTGTAAAACTGACAACATTCCCCTGAAACCAGGGAGTTAATTTCAGATTGATCTATCTGTGGCAGAACAGAATTTGCAAATCAACACTATTAAATAAACTTCTATCTAACCTGTCCCTTTGTGCTTCTCTTTACTTTGCACTGCACTTAACAAATTTAGGCATCTGTCACAGAGGAGCCATACATTAAAATATGAAATAGTGGCATGAAAATCTATCTATTTTAAAAATAGCACATTAGGTTGAAAACTTACACAATTTTATATTTTCTAGGAATACTTTAGTAATTCAACTCATTTATTTACATGCTTAACACCAGACAGGGTATGCAAATCACAGTCCATTTCCTGGCTGGCAGAGATATTGTTAGGTCTTGCTGACCTTTCTCAACTTTGCACCACAAGCATCACAAAGGGATGCACGAGACAGGAAGGCGCGCTGCCTTCTGGGTCAATAATGGGACACAAGCCCACATGGAGGCTGATTTGAGCAGGGAAGCTTGAGGAGAGTGGTCTTCTGCTCCAGCCGCCCGCAGGAGATCGCTATGGCTAGGTGTTGCAAACACCACTCTGCCAGACTGAGGCAGGGCAACTTACGCAAGCGCTCAAGCAGACGTCTTTCTGGTCCTGTAGGAAACACACCGGGATGAATTAAAAGGGGTGATCAGGCAAGGAGTGTCCTGAGCTTGTTTCCGAAGTAGAAGGCAGCGTGGGACAACCTGAGGAGCAGGGATTCAGGAGCACAATGCACTGCAAAGGTTTTGTCTTTTTGCAGTGATCGCTGATTGACAGAAGACTCCTGCCCTTCCCGGACTCCATTTGGAAATTCACAGCCCAGCCTATGGCACACACGCGGGCACTCGCATTTTCCTTTAGACATCCTGAAGGAACCTGGGGGAATAAGTACCAGCACTAAAGACCACCCGACTCACAGTGACTGCATCTGTTAGCATTGCAGTTAGCCATTAAATTTAAAAAAAAAAAAGCAAAACACCTAGCTTCAAGTCAGAGTTAAGATGAAAGTGAGTAAAAGTGTGTATTGACGAAATACCAGATAGCAGCTTACAAAAGCCTACAGGGAGATGTCAGTGCCCAGGAAAAACACCCAGCCTTTGGGTCAGCTCTAAATTTTCTTATTGCCCCATCTGGGGCAGCTAACAACCTGACAGAGGTACCTGTGAGTCCTCTGCTGGCCGAGGCCTCAGGCTGTCATGCTGAGCAGCCACCTCTCCTTCACGTGTGCGTGATGCTGTAGGAAACACTGCAGACAAACCCTGTCATCGTGGGCATCACAAGGCTGCTTCGCATTCACACCCAGGCATAACCAAGCAGAACTAACTTCCTGCTCGTCCTTGGTTAGATTTGTTACCAGACTGCAACTAACAATAAGATCAGGCCCCAGGGTGCTTTTGAAAGTCCTATGCTACTTCAGCAGAAGCCTGAAATACCCGTGAGAATCCACTCTGCGTTTTCACAGTTGTCACCACACGACTCTGCTTTGTATGAAATTCCTGTGGATTTCCATTTAGTTTACTTTCCAGGCTCCTCCTGTTTGATATGGCTTCAGAGAGCCAAAGAAGCTTCATTTTCAGGTCTCATTACCCTTTTACTACACAAAGGAAGCAGTTTCAGTTGCTTTTTCTTGTGGAAGGACAAATGAGGTTGACAGTGCTCTCTGTGTCTAAATTGGATAGAATATGATCTGCAATACAGAAAAGCTTCTGATTTCTTCAATGTTTGCTTGGAAGACCGAGCTCTTACAGAAATGTTTTAAAGGCATAAAGAATGAACTTCTTTCAGTACTGAAAATTACTTCTGCTTTATGTGAATAACATAAGTGTCTTACAGGTGAAAAAAAAAAAGAAAAAAAAGACTAACCTGGAAGAGTTACAGAAAGAGGCTCCAGAGTCAAAGAAAGCCTTGAACTGCATACAAGGAATATTGTACAGCTTCCCCAGAGCAGCTGTCTGCAAGAAAGGGCTGAGACAGTAAATTATCCATGGCCCAGCAATGTGCCCTTGTCGCCAAAAAGGCCAATGGAATCCTGGGCTGCATAGGGAAGAGTGTGGCCAGTAGGTCGAGGGAGGTCATTCTCCCCCTCTACTCTGCACTGGTGAGGCCACAACTGGAATACTGTGTCCAGTTTTGGGCTCCCCAGTTCAAGAGGGACAGGGAACTGCTGGAGCGAGTCCAGCGAAGGGCAACTAAGATGATTAAGGGCTTGGGGCATCTGCCTTATGAGGAAAGGCTGAGAGAGCTGGGACTCTTTAGCCTGGAGAAGAGAAGGCTGAGGGGAGACCTTATTAATGCTTACAAGTATCTAAAGGGTGGGCTGAAGGAGGATGGAGCCAGGCTCTTTTCAATGGTTCCAAGTAACAGGACGAGGGGCAATGGGCACAAGTTAGAACACAGGAAGTTCCGTTCAAATACACGGAAAAACTTCTTTACGGTGAGGGTGACAGAGCACTGGCCCAGGCTGCCCAGGGAGGTGGTGGAGTCCCCTTCTCTGGAGATTTTCAAGACCCGCCTGGATGCAGTCCTGAGTGATGTGCTCTGGGCAATCCTGCTTTGGCAGGGGAGTTGGACTGGATGATCTCTAGAGGTCCCTTCCAACTCTGAAACTCTGTGATTCTGTGATTCTGTGACAGGAAAGGACAGGACTGGAGTTCTCGGTTTCCTCTTTAACTTGATAACAGCTCCCTGTTTGTTTTGGGAAGACCCATAATCACATTAGGGACAACTGGCGTTTTGGTGGAACAGGACCTGTCTGTGGCAGTACCAGGCGAGTGTCAGCTCTCGCATGACAAAAATACACAGGTAAAGCAGAACAATTAAACAAAATCCTGAATAATGAGTATGGTAAAAATGTAAAATAACAGCTCAATGAGAAACCCACTTGAAAGAAAGCAGGAAACTTGGCAGTGTAAGTATGTGCTAATTATGGGATGGAGATTTGACTGACATTAGTAAGAACATACAGCGTGTAATTTCTGTATATAGGATAAGGATGATGGGCTGTTTTCTATGTCTAAGAAACCATGACACTCGGTCTCCAGCTTGTGGCCTCAAGTTATTCCCTGATGTGCTTTACAACACAGAGAGTGGCTTTAAAACATAACTGGGTCTTGCTCTTCACCCCCTTGCATTGCTAGCTGTGAGGTGCCGGGTTCAGAGAAGGGGTAGCTTTCCACACGCAACGCATGAAGGTAGTAGCAGACCCACAGCGCATCCATTTCTCTTCCCTTCTTAACGCCAGTCTGTGAGGGCAGACCTGCTTCTTTACAGGGTGCCTTACAGAGCTCACAGTGCGGCCATAGAAAAGGTGGAGGGTGGGGAAGAGCTTTGCAGTGACAGAGCTGGGCTGGTGCAGGGGATGATTTTCGGTTCCGCCACAGAAATCCTGACGCCATTTCCAGCCTTCGGTGCAGTTGCCCATCTGTGTAACAGGCTGACAACAGTGTCTCGTATGTCATATCTTTGGGGGTGCCCCTTTTCTTCAAAGAAAAGAAAATGACAGCAGCGAAGGTGGTAAACATGAAGATGGGGGGTTATTTACTTAGGTTATGTTCATCTGTCACTATCACAGGGGCATTTATTCCTCTGGCAAAGAAAATAACCAAGTGAGCCAGCTGGGCTTGTTTCCTCTCAGCTTTGGGTAAGGCAACCGCATTATTCTTTTATTCCCTCCATTTTTGGCCTGGTAAACTTAGAAGCTCGAGAGACCTGAGTTTCAGTGAATAGGTGTGACCTCAGGCACTCTGCTTTTACAGTAAAGTTTGGATCACAAAATTCCGCTGTATCATGTTTAATCTTTCAGCAGAAATGGTAAGCTCTTAGCTTATAAAGAAATAGCAGACAACATCCTTCTGGACAAAATACTTTTGCTGGACTATGAATTATATGGCTAGGAAAAAAATCCAGAACACTGCACACTGACTTTATGCTATTTGTTCTCCCCATACTATATCTCACACATACTCACGCACCATTAGGACAAAGATTACAACTGAAGATCATGGGGTAGTTATCCCCCAACATGCTAAAACTTTAACCACTGATGAAAAGGTATGTTCTGAGAGTTAATGCTCATGCCGTACAGTTCCTGTCAATAGGAGAAAGTAAGAACATGGAAACAAGCTTAAGGTTGCAGTTCACATTTAAGAAACTTAACAGAAACCACTTTTTCTTTGTTGCATAGAGGCTGAGCTTAACCATAGAGCTTGAGCTTAACCATGCCATGCAGAAACCGTGCATACACTTTCCTGCCTCCTTGGTCGTGAAGTTCTAATGTGCGGGCCTCCAAGTACAACTTTATGATCACAATTTAATTGTATAAAACCTCTTCCAGCACTGAACAGCAAATGCCAGACACATCAACTGCTGCACATACACATGCACAGGTGCCTTCACCTTTGCAATGCCAAGGGCCTCCTGCGCACACTTCTGCACTTCTGCCGCCAGCCTTTCACTTGCAGCTCTGCAGCCTTCCACCTGAGCTGCTCTGTCAGTCTTTTTCCCTTCTCCCTCCTATGCTGGCACCTTTGTGCTGTTATTCTCATGACCCTCCACCTGCAAATCTCAGTATTATTATAGGTTCTCATAGGAAGCAATCACTAACAGTCTCAGAATCCCCTTTCTTCCCCGTGTGTTTCCTACCTGTTTTATAACTTTAGCTTACATTAGGGGAAAAGCAAGAGTTAGCAGATAGAAAAGTAGGTAATAGTCATGTAAATATCCTGTAAGCATTACCAGCCATAAAGATGCACAAAGTGGAATGACCAGCATGCACCACCTGTGACTGAATAAATATGATCCTGTCAGCACTGGCAGCATCGTGCACAGGAACAACCAAGAGGGAGCTTGGCTGGGTCCTAATGCCAAGCATGGAGTTAACAGAAGAAGAAGCCTGAGAAGAATAGTTATAGTCATCTTCCTCATCCTCAGTGCTTGCTGATGTTGCAAAAGGACAATTTTCTGGGGGCCCCATTGCTTCACTTCTTGGCTGGCCACTGGACAGATTCCCCTTTCCTTCTCTTTCTGTTCTTTTTCCCCTGTGGTAACTTCAAGTTGATGTGTGGAGCCTGCTGATAAAACTCTGTGCAGGTAAACCTGTCTCAAAAGGTGCAACGACACTGTCCCCACACAGTTGGCAAGGTCCCCTCTGCTTCCATCACCATCAGCCCCTGGTGGGAATGGTGGGAAGCAGAGCTACAGAGGAACAGCTATACCCCAGTAAAAAATACTGACTCTATGTATTATTGCTTGAGTTATGTTTAGTAAGTTATTGCTTAACTTTGCTGTATAAAGCAACATCTTATTCTAGAATAGAATGCTACACAGAACTAAGATGAAGCAACAATCTGTTACAACCAGATTCAGGGCTTTTTTTCAAAGTTTTAAGCATTCAGGCTAACATTATTCCAAGTCTCTCCCTGAAAAAAAAAAAAAAAAAAAAAAGTATTACTCTCTCACTGATTATTTTGGTGGGACAAGTAAGACAAACAAGTGCCGGTGCTCTGTTACCGAGAAGTACACCCTCACTCCTGCTCTGGAGCAGGGACTTAGTACCAGAGGCGAGGGAAGGGAGGTGAGAGGCTGCGCAGCACAGATACAGATTTTGCTGTTGCCGCAAACTTTTCTATCCCATTTTTGAACCCTACTAGGAGTAGCAGATGGTATTGATGCACCTTAGCACGCCTTGCCCTTTAGCAAGCCTGCTGCAAGCCTGGCAGCACAGACGCCAGCCGCATTTTGGGGTGCGGGGCGCAGCGGTCCCCGGGCTTCTGCGGGGACACCGCCGCGCTGCCGTGTGCGGGCTGCTCCCTCTGCCGGCAGCCGGGTCCTTCCCAGACGGGCTCTAAACGGGGGAAAAAACGCGCAAGCGGAGGAGCTGAAACTGTATGAAGAGATGGGAGAGAAGACATCGGAACAGGGCCCTTGCGGACGTGAGGCACGGGGCTTAAATTTCCTTCGCCGTATGATGAGCCATCAGTCCTGCTCACAGGGTCTGTGCTTTGCACAGGTCTTAGAAATGTTTTCTTCATTTACTAATGGGAGCTGTAATCCAAAGAGCTTGTAGCTTTGTCTGCAGTTATCCACACTAACAGAACAGTCACCGTTTGATTCGTCACTTCATTTTTATAGGCCTCAAGAGCTGCTATGTGAGCAATAGATTAAAGAGCAACACGTTTCTGCCCTCCTGTAAAAATCCTCTGCAGAACGCAAATACTCACAGTAATCCCTCCATTAAAGCACCCGTCATAGGTCACATCCTAACAGTGCATAGAAGACTGGCGTGTTTTTCAGCCATGTCTATTTACAGCAGAAACTCCAAGAATGGCATAATACGAATGTCCATAATGCAAGGATGAAATATCCCTATAACTCATCATCACCAGGTCCCACAGTACCCATCCCATGGCACAGCCAACATCCCACTTAGGTATACTAAGGACTTTGAGGGGAAGGCAGTGAGATTACCTACCCACGTGCTCATGACACTGCCTGCAGGATGCACACTCACCCTGGGTCAAGTAACGTAGTCTAATTACAAAACAGAGGTCCAAGTTGTCTTGCCAATGTGCTGTAAGTCCAAGTTTTCTTGCTGTGCTGTAGGGCCAGCATTGTAACACCTGCTCGCACACGCCAGCAATGGCAGCAGCTTCCTACCCGTGCTGAAGTTGGTCCTGAGAAGGAGCATCACACAGAACAGAACAAAAGGAGCTCTGTTTCGGGATCAGCTCGAAAAGGCGAGTGTTTCTGTTTGAAAACACCCAGTGCCTCTTGCTAGGTGCGTAAGCATGGGAAGGTTTTACTAGTGATGGTCTTACCAGATAGTTCAAACTGAAAGACACCCTGAGTAGTTCTCACGTACTCTTCACTCATCGCCCCCTGAATAACTCTGAATGTTTCTGCAACGGGACTTGATGGCTTGGCTGGACCAGATTCTGTGTTAACCTTAGCTCCATCTGGTCCTTCATGCTGGGATCTGCCTAATTTCTTCTCCTCTTTGAATGCTTGGGAAGCACATACAAGAAATTAATTCTTCTGCAAAGGCTTCTAAGCTGTAAATCAATTCACTGCTTTAATCAGCATTTTACTATACCACAGTGAACATGCATATTTAACAACAAAGGACAGTGTTTGCAATTTATGGGGCTGATCAAATTGAATAGTCTCTAAAAACATTGTCAGAGGTCTCTTGGTGTCTTAAGTATCAAAAAATAGTTAGGGTTATTCTGTGAGTCCCTACTCACAGACCAGCATTGTGAGGCCCAGGGAATTAACACCATCCATCCCTGGCAGAACAGCCCTTGTGTGACTGCTCAAATAATATCTTCAAGGGCGAGGGACTCTGTTCAAACTTTGCCTCCTCTGCCTTTCTCTTCTCCCTGTTTTGGCACTCGTACGAAACCTGTTCAGCATTCTTAGTTGCTCTCCTACTTGACACATTACAATTCCAAAAAAGCAAAACCGATGCTTTTCTAAAAGAAAGGTTTCTGCATTTCATCTAAGAGATTGTAAATCATGCAAGTTTCACCTAGGAAGCAACAGAGACTGTTTTTTGAATAAATTTATCAAGACAGATCATATGACACTCCTGCAAGATGTACTGTTTGCCATTTAATTTCTTTTTCCAGCAATATTTACCTGAGACCTTCCGTATAAAAAAGGATTCTTCAAAATAAGGGGCTGATTATAAACCATAAAATTTTTGAAGTCCTCCAGAAGGTAACATTCTTTCTCTAGATTTAAGTAGAGAAGCTCTGCAGCCACTTCCATAAATCTTACCTACCAAATGAGAAAAAGAGGTTTTGCCAAATAGTTTGAGTGGAATCCAAGTTCTTGGGAGAAAAAAAAAACAAACAACCAACTTGAAATCCAGAGGGCATTCATTATCACCAGAAACGATCAAGTGGTACGCACAGTGCTTTCCCTACAACATCTTTCTATCTTCACTACCACCATCAAAATAAGAAGCTTTTTAAAGTTACAATGAAAAACATTTAAAGACAAGAAAGCATGTCATTAGCTGGTAAGTAGTAATATACATGTTGTTTTGGGCAACAAAAAAAAACAGTTTTGAGTTGGGGAATTTCAATCAATTTAATTTATTATCAAGTAATACAAATATGTAATTATTTTGTTATTAAGAAATAAAAAAAAATAAACACTTGGCAAACCCCACCTCAACTCCCCCCTGCACACCTCTCCTCCTTATTTATTTCTAATAAAGTCTCAAAGTTTCAGCCAAATTTGGGAATCACTTCTAGTAGCAGTGCACCCAGAAATGTCCTTAGCCTTTGTTGTTAGGTATCCAAATGTTATGTAATATTCCAGTGTGTTTAAGCTGAATGTTTTAAATATAATGATTCATCTGTTAAAAATGCTCTCCTTAATCTGTTGAAATAACAGCACTGTTCATTAGGGTGCACATTTGTTAACAGTGAATAGATGGAGGAAATGATACCACACAGGCCTCAGGACAGGAATATCAGTGATCTACACCCTTTGCGTGCTGTGTGATCTTGGACAAGTGGTTATTCTCTGCTCACCTCACTTTCCACTTGAAAAATTGGATGTTTCTACCTATTTCTATATTCATTTTGAGATATAGTCTTTAAAAACAGTGGTAAAATGCCAAATACACAGATACACAGGGGGCTGGAAGGGCAGAAGCAAGTTCGTTGGGACTGTCAGCTGGAAGAGACGTGGTGTTTTCAGAGCCTGAAAGATCTTCTCACTGCCTTGAGAATGCTCTGAGCCCAGCTGCCATCACTCACTAGGACCATTCTTGCTACCACCTTCTGAATGGCTGCATCTTCCTCATCACCCTCCTCAGATGCACCCAGGTCAGCCACAGGTGAAGGCTGGGAGTGAGAAACAGTTGGCAGAGCAGGGCACTAGCAGAGACAGCGGTCCACAATGGCAGGGGGGCAGTGACAGCCAGGGAGGTGTTGCTGCAATGCCACAGCAGTGCTTGTATAAATTAAAAGGCTGATGGGCAAAATACCTGACCCTGCAAAGTTAAAGCAGGAGTTTTCGAAAGAGAAGAGTGTACTGCCTTCTCCTGTGAGTAGCTGCAGGGGCCAGGGGATGGCTCTGCTCCAGGGTGGATGCTCCATTGTTGGAGGGAAGGGCAGTTTGGAGGGGCCTCCCCCACCATGGACGCAGACACAGGGGTGCTCAGCCCATGGCAAACCTATGTGTACTGGCTGCTTGTCACCCGGAGTGAGG
Organism: Vanellus vanellus; assembly: GCF_965231255.1. Classification (NCBI taxonomy): domain Eukaryota; kingdom Metazoa; phylum Chordata; class Aves; order Charadriiformes; family Charadriidae; genus Vanellus; species Vanellus vanellus. Next base: position 10,622,628 of record NC_138908.1, read on the forward strand.
GGGGTGAGTGGTGGGGTGAATGTGCAGCCACCAGCAAAACTACAGAAAGCCAACGCACAAGCCTTCCAGCTTCTGTAGCGCCTTTTCAAATGTTTTCTGCTTCTCACACTAAAAAACCTCCCAGGAGGTAAACTGATCCTCCCGGTGTGGTAAAAAGCCCCATCACTCCATTTCCCCTATTCCATACTGAGGAGAAGACAACACTTGAGAGGAAGGAGGCTGAACATGATGCCTAGGGACTTCTGCTGCCGGTACTTCTGTGCATGGCTGAAACCCACAGTTCTCTAAACAGGCATGACGGTTTGCTCACACAGAGTGCATTGTAGGCATGAGGCTTACGATCCTGGCAGGAACGTTGCAGTCAAGCCCTGTGTTCCTCCTGACTTGGGCTGAGTGGCTGGAGAGAGGCTGAAGGAGAGTCGTGCTTGAAGATCTCAGCGAAGCGGTTGTGCTTCCATCTGTGCAGGGTGCCAACCTTGGGAAAGCAAGCAGCATGAAAGGCGTTCCAGTTGTGAAGTGTTCAGGCAGTCCTTGGCCCCTTCGGCATGGTCACGCATCATTCCTATGGGAGTCTGCAGCTCTGTGACAATGGGACCTGCAGGGACAGTAAAACAACCACCGCCATCACATCAACACACAAGGACTAGGGCATCTGCTCATGCCTTAACCTGATTTCTGTTTAAATCCAGAAAACTGTCCATCTCAATCCCTACGGTGGGTTCAGCCCCATCGGGTAATTTCCCCTGCTGCCATCAGCTCACCATGCGACCCAGATCCTCCTGAGGATGTCGTGCAAGGTCTCTGTGTGGAAGCTGAAGGGGGAAAGATGAGCCAAAGGTGGAAGCTGGTGGAAGATCTGCCAACGGCAGCAACAGGCGGGCAGCACGGCAAGGGCAGGGGGAGGTCAGAGCCTCCATCAGGCGACAGAGGGAGGAGGAGGCGATGTGGGCAGAGGTGTGTGTGGCTGTGGCGGTGTGGGATTTGGAGGCGAGGGCCAGGTCAGTCCTGTGAAATGAGAGGGATGAGGGCAGGAGGTGAAGGAGGGGACGGCAGAAGGCAGATGATGCTGCCACAGGCGTTTCCATGAACTGAGGCGGCAGAAGGTGAGATGGAGGCAAAGACCCAGCGATTTGCATGGGACCGGGAACAGAGTTCAGTCTGCAGTGACGCTCTGCACACCCGGCAGGCAACGGGGGATGCTGGAAACCACTCGACCCCTCTCCTTTCATTCCGTGTAGTTCCCCATCTAACCTCAGGCCGGCTTATGTCCCCCGACCCGGCCGCCCCGCTCTCCTCACAGCCGGGCGGGCACCCCCGGCAACCCCCGCCGGACACACGGCCCGCCTCCCGCGGCGCCCACCGCCCCGCCGGCCCTCGCTCAGCCCCGGCCCCGACCGCCCCCGCTCCTCACACACGCCCGGGCGGCCCGGGGACCGCCGTCCTTCACCTTCGCCCGCCCGCTCCGCCCCTCGCCTCCGCGGCGGCTGCGCGCCCTGCCGGGCCCGCTCCCCGCCCCGCGGCGGCCCGTAGCCGCGCCGCCATGCTGCCCAACACGGGGTAAGCCGCCCCAACCCTCCCCTCTCCTTCCGCGCCCCTCGCCGGCGCGGGCAGCCCCTTCCCCTCACCCCGGGCCGCCGCTTCCCGCTCCTCAAGGGGCGGGCGGGCGGGCAAGGCCGGGGGGCGAAGCTGAGGAGAAAAGCCGCGGTCTTTCAGCCGCCGCAGGCCTCGCCGGGGTGGGGGGCTAGGGGTGCTTGGGCCGGCGGGGTGGGCGCTGGCGGGTTTGTGAGGGGGCTCTGCTCTCCCCCTACCCTTCCCCCCCCCCTCCCCGCCCGCCCGCCCGCCCCGGGGCCGGTTGGCGGTGGTCGGGCAGCGGGTGGTAACATGGGAGGTGCGGGCCGAGGAGTTTGACCACGGCAGAGGGGCTGGAGGCGAGTCCGGGAGATGAGGGGGCAGGTTTGGGGGGCGGGGAGGGGGTCTGGCAAAGGTCCTGGAAGTCTTCCCCTGGGGATCGTTTGTCAGCGTCCTTGAGCGGAGCGTTTTGCAATGGAAATAGTTGTCAGACGGCTTTCGTCTAAGTTGGGTGCTGTAGCTGTAATGTTAATGTGTATTCAACTATTTTTATCTGTTATTCCAAGCCAGCACCTCTTACCTGGCAATCAAGTTTTCTTCCAGTATAGGATCTTCATTTAGAGGCGTTTTCTGCCTTCTTCAGAGCCAGCAGTGCTAATAGGTGGGAAGATAAGTTGGTATCATTTGTTCCTATGTATTATAAACAGGATTATTCATTAAATTCCTAACGTAATGTGTAAACAAGCTGTAACAAGCGTCCCTGATGTGGTCTGTAGGTTTCTGTATTAGCAATCATGCCTGCTGAGAAAGGAGCCTATCTTCATTTTTTTTCAAGATCCCTGAGGCTGCAGGACACACAGGTGAATTTGACATTTTCTGTCTTACTGCCTGAATTCAATGGCGGTGGCAGCAATTAAAATGCAACCTTCACAATACAGGTCATAAGCAATTTTAGACAAGCACACGCTTTGAAAACTTGTAAACCATTAGACTGTTAAGTGAATTAAGAAATAAATCCCAAGTCTTGCAAGCTTCTCAGCTTGGTTAGGAGAGTAAAATGTTCTAAATTCTGCACAGTTCTTTTGGGGATGCTGAATGAACACTTTAAGAGGTTGGTACATCTGGCTTTGTGGATGCTATCATACCAACTTGCAGTGGATAAATGAAACTTTTCAAGGGAGATGCAATTAGAAGTAAAATTAAGGAAGAAGCAAGAGTGTTTGTTTGTTTGTTTGTTTTAAAAAAAAAAGAAACACAAGGAGTGTGAGAGTATCAAGTCAGCTCAATGTTTCAGAAGTGATGAAGTGACAATGAATTTTTCCTGTTAGTAGGGCATTGCTTATTTTGGTGAACACTATTTCTGTGGGTGGTAGGAACAGAATTAGAGATTGTGGAGCTAGAACTGAAGGAAGGGAGCTTCAGAGAGTGAATGTGGTCAGTAGTGATGGTAAGCCTAGGGAGAAAAAGGCAGTTTATGTAGGCTGGAGATGCAGCTGTGCTGAGAAAAAAGAAGAGTTGAGGGTGATGGCCAGTGTGGGAAAGGTTGGAGGGCAAAACTAGAGTGTAACTAGAATAAGTAGAATATGATCCTTGACTTTTGAATAGAATGATACTATGGGGAAAGGAATTGAATCTGCAGCTGGACTCTTCCAGATTGGATCATCGGATAATTCAGGTTGGAAGGGACCTTGAGAGGTCTGCAGTTCAACCTCTTGCTGAAAGCCAGATCAGTTGAGAGGTCAGACAGGGTTGCACAGGGCTTTGGCCATTTGGGTCTTAAAGACCTCCAGGGCTGGAAACAGCTCTGTCCCCTGTTCTGTCATCGTGGGGAGGACAGTTTGAACCTCTCCCATTTGAACCGCTCTTCTTTTAGTTTAAAGGACCTGTTGTCTCTCATCCTCTTGCACTGCACCACAGCATGTATGCTTGGCTCCATCTCATCAGTCACTACATAGGTATTGGGGGGCAGCTGTTCTCCAGGCTGAACTGGCCCTCTCACACAAGTGATGAGCCTTCAGCCATCTGTCTCCTTTTGTAGAACTTACTCCCATTTGTCAACACATGCCTTGTATTGAGGGACCCAGAACTCATCACAGGATCTAAGTGTGGTCTTATGAGTGCCAAGTAGAGGGTCATAATCTCTTCCTTCAGTTTTCTGGCCATGGTGTTCCTGCAGCCCAGGATGCTGCTGGCCTGTGTTGCCAGGCATGCTGCTGGCACACACTCAGCTTGCTCTCTGCCAAATTCCCCAAGGCCTTTTCAGGAGGGCGCTCCCTGGCCATGCAGTCACCAGCCTGTGTCATTGCAGAGACTCATTCTTCCCAAGTGCAGGGCTGTGCATCTGTCCTTGTTGAATTTCACAAGGCTCCTGTTCACCTACTTGCTGTTGGGGACCCTCTGGATAGCAGCCTTGTGCTTATGAACCCTTTGTCCACGCCCAGGGTATTTTGTCACCTCCTGCAGGTTGTTGATAAAGGTGTTAAACAGGACTGGTCCAGGAGTAGAGGTGGCACCCCACTTGTTACTGGTCCCTGGGCAGAGTATGACTTATTAATGACCACCCTCTGACCTGACCAACCAACTAGTTTTTTACCCATCAGGTTGTGCACCCATCCAGATCGTAATATCTTAAATTGGATGCAAAAATATTTTGAGAGATGCTGTTGAAAGCCTTGCTTTTACCCACCCCATTGAGCAAAGGGCCTGCTCTTACTACCAGTGTTAACAGCAGAAGCCTCTGTACCCTTCATGTACTTCACAAGCCTCAGCTGCGGGTGAACTTTGTTCTTTGTGACACCACCCTGACATGCTCAGGTGATATTTTTGATTCCTCCTTTGTGGCCTGTCCTTGCTCCTGCTCCCTGTATGACACCTTTGTACATGGGAGCTGAGTCACGAGTTCTCTGTGTAGCCATGCTGGTCCCCTGGTACATCTACTTGTTTTTCTTAATGGACCATTCTTGCCTCTGGAGGGGCTTAAAGCCTCACCAGCTTTCCTCCGCTTCCTTCTTGTTCAGAGCTGCCTTTCACTGGACCCCATTTGCTTCTTCCCAGACTAAGGTGGAATCTGCTGACCTCATATCAGTTGGTTGAAGGTAGAAGCCAGATTCTTGCCTTATTTGACTAAGTTTTATGGTCTGACTATGTATTGCAGAGATGAACTTTCCTCACTGTGCATGTGACTCGACTCAGCAGCAGTTTTTTGTGATTTGCTGTGCTGTTTTGAGATCTTTCTTCCTCTGCCTCTCTAGGACCCAATTTTGCAGAGCAAAGCTGTTTGAAGCAGCACCCACAGGGCTTCATTGACTTCCTGGCACCCTGGAGATGCCTTGCTGTGCCACTGCAGGGGAAGATCCCTCCCCCTCCCTGCCCCATCCCAGTTTTCTGCCTTCTGAAAACACTCTCCTAAAGAGTGTTTTAGAGAGGGATGCTCTCACATTGGAGGGAAAAACCAGACCTGGAGAAAAAGTAGTAAGTTAAGCCTGTCCCAGAGTGAAAGGGAAACTAGTGCAAGCTGAGAGGCTGGTGTGTAACATTTGTGATGCGAGTGAAAAGTGAAGTTGCTGTAGCACATAGTATATATGCATTCTCTAACTGGGGTTTAAAACTTGGACCTCTTGTTTTTTTCCCACTGAGTGATAGAAAGCAACACAAGCTTTATGCAAAACACTGAAATGCACCTTCCTTCACATAGAAAACCTGTGGTCTAAGAGGCTTTATTGTCAAGTATGCTTTTAATGGGACTTGATCTTTTGTTTTTCAAAAATTCAGTGACATTGCTTGTGTAAGCCAGACATCTTTCTGACACTCTAAAACTTGTTAGTTTCTGCAGAGGTTTTGATTGGACCTCTTTTTTTGGGAGACCCATTGGGTTAAATGTAGTTACTGGGAAACTGTTGAGTTTAGTGTAAAAACTTTAAGAGAAATAATTGCCATTTCTGAAAATCAAGTTTTTGGCACTTGCATGTGGCACCCTGCATTGGCATTGCGGTTCTGGACTTGAACTTTATACCACGTTCACATAGCAGTTTTTTGTGTTTAGAGGGCTGTGACTAGTAAATTACAGAGAGCTGTGTAGGTGTGTTGTCTCATCAGAACCTGGCATTAATTTGTACAACTTACTCCTTTTCTGTTGTTGGAGAATGTAGCAGCTCTGTTGTAAACAGCATGTTGGATCATTTTACAAACAGAGAGAAATGTAATTGGGTGACCTGTGTAACCTTCATGCTTTATAGTGTTTGCAGTCTTGCTTTCAGTGGTACTGTACTTTGCTCTAGCTGTAGTCATTTCTTTTGGTTTTAGTGGCTGCTTTCTTAGTAAAATAACAAAGGCATTTGTCTGGTTGGAAGACTGTGCTGGTTACTTTTGCCCTCACAGAGTTAAAAATCAGTGATTTACAGTTTTTGCTTTGTTCTCCCTCTTCTTTACCCTCCACTTCCCCTTTCACCTTTAGGAAACTGGCAGGATGCACTCTCTTCATCACAGGCGCAAGCCGGGGCATTGGCAAAGCCATTGCTTTGAAAGCTGCCAAGGATGGTGCAAACATTGTGATAGCTGCCAAGACAGCTGAGCCCCATCCTACTCTCCCAGGGACTATCTACACTGCTGCAGCAGAGAGTAAGTTGTAATAAATGAGTGTGGGCTTCAGGTGCCAGGCTGGGTGTATGCCCTAGCTTAATTGTCATACCAGAGTGGAAAACTGCTTAGACTTTCTTAGCTCCAATTCACCTTCAATAAAATACGCTTAGGGCTTCTCTTCCATCCCAGGAATGCTGGGAGGTATCAAAATATTACTGTTATGAAGATGTATGTGTATGGATGTGAAAATGCTATGTTAATTGAGATGTGTTTACCGTAAGATTTGGTTTTGGCTTCCTTGTCTTTACGCAACATGTAAAAAGGTCACAATTTGAGAGTGTGATTTTCAGTGCTGCCTTGAAGCATGTCATTGAGAGATTCTCAGGAGGTTCTGCTACTTGTTCCATCTGAGAACAAGTTTTTAAATGTTTAATATTTTAATTGTGCAGTTGAAGCAGCTGGAGGAAAGGCTTTGCCATGCATCGTTAATGTGAGGGAAGAACAGCAAATTATTAATGCCGTGGAGAAAGCTGTGAAGACTTTTGGAGGTATGCTAAGGTGTGGGGGAGACATTAACACACAGATTGTTTTTAAAAAAAAAAAAAAAGAGAAAAGAACAGCCTGCCCTACTCATGCTTTTTGTCTTTAAATGCTAATGTGAAATGGCTTATTTTAAAACCAGGGATTGATATTTTGGTGAACAATGCAAGCGCCATCTCTTTGACTGGCACTTTGGAAACAGAAACGAAGAAGGTCAATCTTATGATGGATGTCAATGTACGAGGAACCTACCTTACGTAAGTGCCGAGAGAGGGAAGCAAAGTAATTGTAACAAAACCTATGATGTTATCTCAGTTTTTCTGAGAAATTGTGTAGCTGTCTTGCTGCCCTGGAGTTGGAGTGCAAGTATCCTACATGTGCTCACAGGAAATTGCTCAGTTATTGGCCAACTGATTTGAAATTAATATTTGCAAGAATTAATTGCAAGTTGGAGTAAACAGGAACCTTATTACTGTACTCAATAAGTGTTCACAAGCCCCTCCATGCAAGTAGAAAGCGGAAACTAGTTTATTTCAAATGGAGCTCCTACTTGGCTTTGCTAAAAGCTGTCTGCTCTTTCATGTTAAGCAAAAATGAACAACTCTTTGCTTACATTAAGAGCAACACCTCATTTCCCCGTTTCCTTCTCATAAGCTTCTTTCTCACCTCTAGAGACATAACTTACCATAGTTAAAATAAAAGTGATCTGAAGTGTTCTGCTCCTACTTTCAGCTTATCACTTCTATCATTTATTTAAATTACCATACCAAGATTTGATTTCACAACTCCTGTGATTCTTGTTTGCTCAGTTTTTTGGAAATCAGTTCAGTAAGTGGGATCATCTCTGGATTTACAGGATGTCATTTAAAGTTGCTCTGTTTTCAAATGAAAACTTTGATTTTTGATGGGGTTATGTTTAAAAAAAAAAAGCCCTTAGGATGATGCAGATTCTCTAAATTCAATTGTTGCTTGATGTGATCAGGAGCTTTTGTATCAAAGTTTTATCTAGAATAGTGTCTGTCATTCTCCTTTGTGCAGGTGAATCTGGTTATCAGATTCCTTAATATTCTTTTGCTAAGAATCAGTAATGGGATTTGCATTAGAGTAGTGTAAAAACACATATGAATAGCACCTCTCTGAATTAGAGAGACGTGCACAGCATGTAGATAGCATGGAGAGAGGAGCAGGGTGGAAGAAAGACTCAGCTTTGCAGAGTGGAATTTCTGTGCTTCCTCCCTGTGATGTCTGCTTTTGAAAGGCTATAAGTCTAAGCAGTTCTACCCTCAGAAAGGAAAATTGGTTTTGGAGCCTGGCATTCCAGAAAATGCTCTGTGGATAAATGCTCTTGCCAAATCTCTGAATGGGTTCCACTGTATTGCCAGTGGCAAGCACCGTTTCCTCCTCACCACCCAACATCTACCATCACTGTCTTGATGGTACATCTAGGTATTTGATGGAGAATTCTTAAGGTTATCTTTCTGTTGGGTACTACTGTGCCTTAAAAAGATTAAAAAGCAGGTTCTGTATTGCTGCAAATGGAAGAGTATATGGAAGATTAATGCCTCTTAAGGGAAGTTACAAATGATCTTCGCCATTGCTTTTATAGCTGTCAGTTGGGAAGACATAGTCAAGTATTTCAGCCTTTTCTTCCACTTGCTTTGTATGTTGCTTCTGTTTATAATTTGTAGAGATCTGTTTTCAATTTAATGGTGAGAAAGTTATAATAGCTTAGAAAAAAAAAGGTGTAGATTTTTGTCTGTGTGGCAGAGGTAGGAAGGACGTTCCACCTTACAGATTATACTTGTTGACATATTCTTAGTTCCTCTGCATTAAGAAATTGAGACATCTATTAGTGAACCTCTAACACTGCCACTGAAAAAAGTTGAGACCCCAGGACATTTAAGCAGGTGGTAAATTATTTACTTTACTACTTTAATGATTTTGCAGTTGAAGGTGTCCCTTCTGTGGCTGACAGTATGCGTGGGTCCTGTTGAAATGTGTGAATAGTAGATCAGTAGTGTAGTCCACTGTGGTGCTGTTCTCCTTGTGAAGCTTGATTAAAAATTCTCCAGCAGAGATCACATGCAAATGTGAACCCAAGTGCTAGAAGTGAAGTCAAATGACAGTTTCTATAAAGTAAAAGTTATGATTTATAGATATGTGTAAATTCTAAGTTGAATGAAGTTGACTCTTCCAGTCAGCAGAGAATAGGTTTTCAGTTTTGCTTGGAATATTTGTAATAGCCTTTCACTATATAGTATTATTTCTTTAACATGGTTTTAAAGAATAAATAGGTATGGGATCAGAAGAGAATATGTCTATGACTAAATGATGCTCTGCACTGTTAATTTTGCTTGTTGTCTCATAGTTTTTGTTGCCCCTACCAGAACTATTGCAAGGGGATTATGGCTTCTGAGCATCTGGGAGTCAGCTTTAGTAGATGCTGCTGCACTATTTGGAGAATGTGGTCCAGTTAGCAGGAATGAATACCAGGCCTGAGATAAGTGAGCTAGGACAGATTTTTTTGTTGTTGTTCTTTGTATCAGTTAAATAATTGATACAAGGGCAGGGTCTCAGCTTAGTGTTGGACTTTCATGAACATGAAAATACTGGTCTGCTACTATGGCTTTTACTGTTATTATAGGTATTCCATAAAATAAGAGGTGACTGATTTGTCTGAATGTATCTTTCAGGTCTAAAACATGCCTTCCCTACTTGAGGAAGAGTAGGAACCCCCATATCCTGAACCTCAGCCCACCTATGAATATGAATCCCATGTGGTTCAAAAATCATTGTGGTGAGTAGCATTCAGTGCCTTTGTTGTTATTTTTTGAGAACCTCATAAATACCTGGTGAAATATGCAGGATTGCCAGCCCAGAATGCCAAATCTTTTCTCTTTAGTACTATGTACAGACTGGCACTAATGGTTCCCCAGTGTTTTGTATGTCACCTAAAAGAAACTGTTTTGTGCGAAAACATAGTGCAGGTTTCATGGCCTAATGTTTTTTATGCTTTCAAGAGCTTTTTCATGGGAATTCTTAAGACTACAAAATATTTTCTGTTCTAAATAGATTTTGAAACCCCAAACCTACTTTCTTACCAATTCAGTTTCACATTTGATTTAAGAGAGGTAAAGCTCAATGTTGTCTTTTAAATGGAAATTAATTTTGAGGTGGAAAGGGACCCTGTATTGTCTTGAGGTTAATTTTGGTCATTTTAAAACTGTTAAAAAAAACCTTACAGTTTTGGACACTTGTCATGTTGCACTCCTCCAGCAAGTCCCAGTTCTTTGCCCCCAACAGTTTTGCCCTTTCCCCCTCTGCCCTGCCCTGTTTTCTATAGAATACTAGTTTGGTCGTTAGCAGCTACTATGCCTTAGGCCTCTTGAAAAAATGGAGCACTTTTGTCAGTGTGCTGTATATAAAAAGCAGAACAAAACAACCGTACAGGTAGGCTTGGGTTACTGTTTTTGTCAACATACGTATAGATCTCATTTTATTTGTAGTGAAAAGATTGCGAACTAGTTCGTATCTGCTGGGAGTGGTGCGGAGAAGGGAGAACTTTTGACTCTAGAGAGATAATGTTTTGTCCCCAAAAACTTAATTTTCCTTATGAACAAATAATTTGATTTTTCTTTTCTTCATAGTTAAAGTTTTGTTGATAGAGTATAAATTTTTATCTTACTAGATAATGCTAATGGGTTTTTTCATACTTTTCTTAGCTTACACCATTTCTAAATATGGGATGTCCATGTGTGTCTTGGGAATGGCAGAAGAATTTAGAGGAGAAGTTGCTGTCAATGCTTTATGGCCTAAAACAGGTGATTTATTTTTTTTTAATGGTGCATAATGACTTTCTGTATTTGGTCTTCTATAGCTGGTTTTATTTTACTGTGAATATACTTCAGACTTCTGGAATTGATTCAGGAGGCTGAGCTGTTCTTTTGTATGTTCTTTGTTCATCCTGCATGGGTGCTGGTTTTGGTTCCTAGTTCTCACTAAGCCATTGCCACTTCAAACTCATCTTCAGCTAGATTGCAACCCATTCAACCATTTTAGTTGGCTGAAGCAGCTATGTAGTATTTGTGTATGGCTTGTCTGTGCTCTTTCTCATGCCCCCAAGTTTTGGTTTGGACAGAATCACGAAAGTAGTAGCACGCTTTCATTAGTAGGTATTAAACGTCTGTGTATGTAGTACTATTTAGAATTCCTTAATAGTTAAATTGTCGGGGCGTAGATGGAACTGACAAGATATATACCTCTGTAAATGCAGAAATAATAATAATAAAAAAATCTCCGTTACAAAAAATGTTCTTTCAAAAGTTTTATCTTCCAAAAATGAGAAAGTTCACTACTTTCATGTGGTCACCAGAGAGAGAGAGTTACAGACTTCCACTGTATCTAAAATACAGTTGCAAAGGTCTTAATTAGAAAGTCCAGTATAATCTCATACAAATGTGACTAGTCTCAGTGCTAGTATGGATGCCAGAATCTGTTGATTAATCCAGCTCTTTAACCATGCAAAAGTATGCTGGTAATAAGGTGCCAGGAGCTCTCCATCTATCTAAAAGGGCAAGGAGCAATCCCATCACTAAGTGTGTATATGAATAATAGAGGTATCCTGGGATGGAACCGGACACTGTGTGCACTAGAGGAAAACCAGCAGCACTTTATTTGAAATAGGTGGAACAATGTACAGCCAGACTATGAGGCAGTACCTTGTGCTTCAGTCAGTGCATGTAGGCATACTGTGCTCAGAAGAATAGTAGTTGACATTAACAGAGAAGTGGCAGAAGCATGAGCCAGGAAGAGTGAACAGGTTAAGGAATCCTCAGAATAGTGGAATATATTCAGGTCAATGGAACCTGGTAAATTTCATCAGAGTATTTGACAGAAATATTCTCTGAACTGTTGGTAGTTATTTTAAAAAAAAATTTAAAACCTTGCAGGACAGATAGCGTTTCAGAGGACCAAAGAAAGGCAAATTTGTTTCCTGTCCTTGAAAATGAGGAAAAGACCTAGGGAGACCGAGGTGTATGTACAGTATCTCTACTCACCACTTTTTATTTAGGTGTGTGTTTATAGCAGTTCTGTTGATTTGAAAAAAAGAAGCTGAGTTTGGTCAAAGATAAATGAAACCTAGGGACTAATCCTCACCACGGAAGAGTAAAATAAGGGAGTTAACAAGGACATCTACCCACTCTTGCGCTTTCCTAGAAAACCCTTTGGCAGGGTCTCTCTGGCCAGCGTTGAAGACTGCTGTCCTGTTTCACAGTTCCTACTTTGGAAGGTGGATGATCCAGCTGAGATAGGTGTGTCCTGCACAGTGCCTATTCTTTGCTTTTTGAGGGATGTTGGGATCATTTCTGCATCAAAGCTGCTGTTACTTCATGTGTAATGGAAACACTTAAAGGAGGACAAAAGTGATTTCAAATCAGGTTTATCCTTCCACCTCCCGGACCTGCCAGCCCCAGGTGTAGGAGAGGATTTGCGAATCTGTCCCAAAACTTAGGGGCAGAGTGTTGAGTCTTAAACAGCAGATGGGAAAAAGTCATGAAGCAGAACCGTATGAGGGAAAAACAGTAACATGGCAAATGCCAAAAGCTACAACCAACCAGCCTCTCTGTGGAACAGGATGAAAGAAAATGGAATGGATATCTCAGCCCGGAAGAGCAAAGTACAGACTTAGACTGGAACATGCCCCAGTGTTAGTAGCTCCCTTAGGAGAAGCATAAAGACGACTAATGGAATGGTGCAGAAGTTAGTAGAATTGGTTAATGAAACAACTAGAAGCTTAGGAGATCTGGATTTTATTTTTTGGTCTAACACAGGCTTTCTGTGGAATATTGAACATGTTATTTTAGTTTTTGTTATTTGGTTCCTCATTAACTTAGGAGAGACACTTTGGTATGTCATGGGAGTTATTACAAGGCTAAAGTTAACCACCAAGATTTTCAGTGTGATAATCACCAAAGGAAATACCTCTTAATGGTTGATGTATCATACATTCACTTTGAGAAAAACAGTTGTCCTGTTAGTTTTTATTGTCCTGAATCACCTGGAGGAAATCCATGGGGTGAGGCACTGATAGAGAGATAGAGGGATGTGAACGCCACAAAAAGTCCTGCCCATCATTCCATTTTGTGGTTCCTTTAATAGTTTTCTATTTTTCACTGGTGCTTGTAGAGAATTATTTGTTGGTCGGTAGTATTTCATAGCTTTGTCTTCCTACAGTTGCCTTTCACATGAAAGGAAAACAAAGTTTGGTACTTGCCAGAAAAATGGGAATTTCATGTTGTCAGTGTTAAAGCTTTGTTTTCTTACCCTCCAAACTTTCTAGCCATACATACAGCTGCTATGGATATGCTGGGAGGATCTGGAATAGAAAAACAATGCAGGAAAACAGACATCCTTGCAGATGCTGCATATTGCATTTTAACAAAACCAAAAAGTTTCACGGGAAACTTCATTATTGATGAAGTTCTGCTGAGAGAAGAAGGAGTTAAGGATTTTGATGCCTATGCAATTGCACCAGGTAAAATAGATTTTTAAGATGAGAAATAATTTTAGGAAGGAGGAAAGGCCACATGGAGAATATTAATATAGTTCTGTTTCTAGGGGCTCTTAAATTATTCTGTAAAAAGTTGTTTTGCCTCAGCTTTTAGAACATGCCTTCCTGGAAGGCACATATGACAAGTCCACTGAGACTCAAATCATCAAGTGCCTATTAAATAAAAAAAAAAAAACCTTTATTGAAAAGAAAATGTACCTGCACTGTAGATGCATATATTAACAGCTAGTGAGATAGATTATTTTTTTTCCTTCTTCAGATGTTTTTTGTTGCACCTTTAAGAGGATTCATGGTCAGATTTTAAATGAACCAAACTCCAAATGTGTTAATGCTATGTCTTTCCTTCAAATTGTAGTTTATTTACTTCCAAACTTAGCTATAGTTTTGTATGGAATGGATTCCTGTTTGTGCTGTCCAACTTTACTTGGACTTAATATTACATTTTTCCTCCCTTTTAGGTCACCCCCTGATGCCTGACTTTTTCTTGGATGTTGATACTGACATGACAACCATGAAACAGGAAGGATATGGTAAGAAAAGCACAGTGTGTAAAAGTTGATCTTTCTGACAATAATGAATACCCCCTCTTTCAAATTGTTCTTTATTTTTTCCTTTCTCCCAAGAGCTTGGACTCCGCTCAAGCTATTTGGCAGAAACCCTTTTCTAATTTGGAGGGTATGATTTATAGAAGTGACTCCATACTTAAAGCTAGGGAAGGAATGTTACCTCCTGTGTGACTTTCATGGTATACAAAAATTAGTGCCTTATTTTGAAGAATCCTTTTTTAACCATCTGAATTGTGGTAGTGTTAAGGTCACAGGTAAATATTGCTGGAAAAAGAAATTAAATGGCAAACAGCACATTTTGCAGGAGTGTCTCATTTGCCTTGCTAAATTTATACAAAACAACACAACGTAGAGCCTTCATTGCTTCTTAGATGAAACTTGTACAATGTACACAATTTAAATATCTCTTAGGTGAAATGGAGACATTTTCTTTTTTAGAAAAGCATTGGTTTTGCTTGTTCAGAAATGTGTCAAGGAGGAGGGCAACTAAGAATGCTGAACAGGTTTCGTACGAGTGCCAAAACGGAGAAGAGAAAGGCAGAGGAGGCAAAGTTTGAACAGAGTCCCTCGCCCTTGAAGATATTATTTGAGCAGTCACACAAGGGCTGTTCTGCCAGGGATGGATGGTGTTAATTCCCTGGGCCTCACAATGCTGGTCTGTGAGTAGGGACTCACAGAATAACCCTAACTATTTTTTGATACTTAAGACACCAAGAGACCTCTGACAATGTTTTTAGAGGCTATTCAATTTGATCAGCCCCATAAATTGCAAACACTGTCCTTTGTTGTTAAATATGCATGTTCACTGTGGTATAGTAAAATGCCGATTAAAGCAATGAATTGATTTACAGCTTAGAAGCCTTTGCAGAAGAATTAATGAAAATATTCATGTTCTTAGCAAAATAGACGAGACAGAAGTATTTTGAGGTGAAAGTGTTGTTTATTAAAGACACTGCTTTGTTTTTCATGAGTGCTGTCAGGACTGTATGGATTGCATTAGAAAACAATGTACTGTGTAAATCTTTGTAATGAACTGAGAACAGTCAGAATTAGAATTTTGCTGTGGTTTATTGTCACTTCTCTGTTGTTTTATTAGGATGTGAAATATATTGTAGAATTACCTTTAGTCCTCTACACCTGTTTAGATTCCCAGGTGCAAAACCCCTCCTTTATCAGTATTAATACTGAAATGGGAAAATATTCATTTTCCCTACTGTGAAGCTTAAATCTTTTCAAATGGAGCTCTCTACACATGTTTCTACATGCAGTTTTAAAGTGTTTTGCAGCTGAAAGAGGAAAATAATCTCTTTCTTGTAGGTGCTTCCCAAGCATTCAAAGAGGAGAAGAAATTAGGCGGATCCCAGCATGAAGGACCAGATGGAGCTAAGGTTAACACAGAATCTGGTCCAGCCAAGCCATCAAGTCCTGTTGCAGAAACATTCAGAGTTATTCAGGGGGCGATGAGTGAAGAGTACGTGAGAACTACTCAGGGTGTCTTTCAGTTTGAACTATCTGGTAAGACCATCACTAGTAAAACCTTCCCATGCTCACGCACCTAGCAAGAGGCACTGGGTGTTTTCAAACAGAAACACTCGCCTTTTCGAGCTGATCCCGAAACAGAGCTCCTTTTGTTCTGTTCTGTGTGATGCTCCTTCTCAGGACCAACTTCAGCACGGGTAGGAAGCTGCTGCCACTGCTGCCATATGTGGGCAGGCGTTGTCACAGCGCTGGCCCTACTGCAGAGGCTCAGCATGACTACAGACAGGGGTGCTCACAGAGTCAGGTTAAAAGCTGCCCCCAGCTCTGTCAGCAGAGTGCTGCCCTTGGGCTCTTCTGCCTGTGTCCCCGATATGTGGTGCTGCCAGAGGCTGGCTTTGCCTGCATGCAGAACGTGGGGCAAGTGGTAACTTCTAGCAGAACACCGCCAGCATACGTAGTATTGTGTAACTGCTCTAAATGGACATGGCAGTGGCTGTTTTGACAAAGAGGATTAGGGAGGGCACAGCGCTCTTTGCTGCCTTGTCACCTGTTTTCACTGTCTGTTCAGGTGAAGAAGGAGGCACTTGGTATATTGACCTGAAAACCAAGGGTGGGAGCGCTGGTTTTGGAAAGCCTCCTGTGACGGCTGATGTGGTTATGAGCATGTCGAGTGCCGACTTTGTGAAAATGTTCACAGGTGAGTGACAAAAGCATTTACCAGGGCAAGTGCAGGTGCTGGTGCCCAGATGGCACCTGCTGATGGGTTAATAGATGGCTTCCTCGCTTTGTGATGCTGGGATGGAGGAACTTTCTGCTTTTTGTGGCTGCTTTTGTGTAGGATAGAACTCCTCGGATCTTCCTGAACTCTTCTGTTCTGTGAGCCAGAAGAGCACAAAAGCTTATACTGCTTTTATTAACAGGCATTTAAATTTTAGCAGCGAGTGCAACTTCATAAAGAATTCAGTCAGTCTGTTGGACTTCTTTTTCTGCATATCTGTAATCTGTCTTTCCTAAATGTGCACTGCTTTTACAGCAGAACTTGGTAGCAATATAGCTGCTAGGTCTCACTGAAGTGGCATTATGTTTTTCTGTGCTGTCTCCAGTTCCTTTTGGTTTTCTGATGGTTCTGTTTCTTCTTTTTAGGTAAACTAAAGCCAACCCTGGCCTTCATGTCAGGAAAATTAAGGATTAAAGGTAACATGACACTAGCAATAAAGCTCGAGAAGATGCTGACACAGCTTAACTCTAAACTGTGAGGGGAAACCCTTACTAGAAGAACAGTGGCCTTTCATATATAACTGCAATGCTGTTTTAAAATGGTTATCCTTGTTTTTTTCTGATGCAATATAATAAGTATGGATAAAATGTGAGATTTTTAGAGAAGAAATAACTCGATCTGCTTAAGACAAGAAGGTGTTTGTCTGTGATTAAACTAATTCCTTCTCCAGAATACATGTATTAGGTTGCAGGTGTTTTCTTTTCTTCTGCTCCTCTGGATCAATGAGGGACACCTGAAGTGAGTTTTTTCCCACATAGTTGCTCACACAGACATGCCATAAAAAAGGTGGGGGGAGCAATTGTCACCCTGCAGATCTGTTTCTGTGATTTAAGTGCCATGCAGAGATTCCTGAGCTGGCTTAGAAGTGGAAGCAATATGGTCAGTTTAGTAGGGCCCTAATTACCCCTGGTAAATGAACATCTCATTAATTTTTATTTTTGATTTCCTGAGTTTATTACCGACACTAGTTCTTGTTCCTCTGTATTGCACTGAGTTAGGCTGCAAAGACGTACCGAGCGATATGCGAGTTTTCTTTTTGTGCAAAGTTACACACACGTGCGCGTGTGTAGAAATAGACACACACCCCTGCCCCCGTCTGCCACAGACAAGGTGTTGCCTTCCACAGCGCCTTCGTCTAGCATTACGAGGATTAACCTACGTCACTGCAGACAGCCCCTTCCCCTTCCCTCCCTTTGGCTGGTAAAGATTGAAGCTCACTAGTGAAAGCACGCATGGCCCCACTCTGTAAGTGGACAAGTGCACACATGGTCTGCAACTGTGTGTGACAGCATCCACAAAGCCGTATGCACCAACCTCTTAAAATGTTCATTTAGTGTCGCCAAAAGAACTGCCCAGAATTTAGAGCATTTTACTCTCCTAAGCAAGCTGAGAAGCTTGCAAGACCTAAGTGAATTAAGAAATAAATCCTAACGGTCCAATAGCTTATAATTTTTTAAAGCATATGCTTGTCTAAAACTGCTTGTGACCTGTATTGTGAAGGTTGCATCTTTATTGCTTCTATCGCAGCTGAATTCAGGTAATAAGACAGAAAATGTCAAATTCACCTCTGTGTCCTGCTGTCTTGGGGATCTTGAAAAAAATGAAGATAGATTCCTTTCTCACTGGGTACGAGGGGCTGGGGTGCAGAGGGAGGGAGGGGTTGGCTTTCCCCATGTTGGGCAGCATGGCAGTGCAGGCAAGGGCCCCCCCAGCGGGAGGGGGCAGCACTGCTGGGCTGTGTGACTGTTCCCAGTCCAGCACCCACACTGAGCTGGGCCCAGCAGCGCACTCATCCCTGCCTGGGAGCGAGCTGTGTTTGGCTGAGACACCAGCACGGCTGTCGGCCTGGGGCTCCCCACGGCGTCCATCTGTGTGCCCGCTGTGCAGCCCTGGCTGCCTGCCCCTGCTGCCAGGGGACCCTGCCCAAAGGTTTCCGTCTCCACTGGGCAGTGTCTGCTTCCCACCATCCTGGTGACTGGGTTGGTAACTGCTCTGTCCCTGACCTGCTGACTCCAGAGCAGTGTCAGTCCACGCAGTCTTGCTGGCTGAAGGACAGCAGGAGCACTGGTGTGCACTGGGACAGGGAAACAAAGGCTGCACATGGAATAGGAGGGAAAGAAGATCCAGCACTGGAAACCAGAGTCCTCTGGAGGAGACCAAACGCCTGAACTGATGGTGCAATAATGGGCGCATACTACTGGCTGCTGCAATACAATAAAGAAGTGTGTATGCTCTGCTTCTCTAAGAAGCAGAAATTCCTACAGAAAAAAAAAAAAAAGAGCAAATAATGTCTTAGGACTACTTTGGGTGTTAGATCTGGAGAAAGGAACTAGCAGCTGCGGCTTTTCCTGGCCTGGATTTGAGGTAGACTCTACTGTATTGAGAGTGCTGGAGACAGAACCTTTGGGAAGCTTTGCTGGGCAATCTAAAGGGACGATGATACCAGATCCCACAGCTGGGAACATGAGGAAAGTGTTTCACATTAATACTTAACGCACTGATGCATACACTGCTGCTCTCCCAGTGGGCACCCTGGCTGTGCGAAGCACAGCTGTGAGGAGCGCAGGGGTGGCTAGGTGAGGGGACATAAGCCAACCTGGGGGGGTCTACATTCATGAAATTCGTGCTTGACCAATCTGATAGCTTTCTAGGATGTTATAACTGGTTGGCTGGGTGAGGGGAGAGTCGTAGATGTCATCTACCTTGACTTTAGCAAGGCTTTGGACACTGTTTCCCATAACATCCTTATTAGGAAGCTGAGGAAGTATGGGCTGGATGAGGTGACAGTGAGGTGGATTGAGAGTTGGCTGCGGGACAGAACTCAGAGGGTTGTGATCAGCGGCACAGAGTCTAGTTGGAGGCCTGTAACCAGTGGTGTCCCCCAGGGGTCAATACTTGGTCCAATTTTGTTTAATATATTCATTAATGACCTGGATGAGGGGACAGAGTGTATCCTCAGCAAGTTTGCTGATGATACCAAACTGGTTGGGGTGGCTGACACCCTAGAGGGCCGTGCTGCCATCCAGCGTGACCTGGACAGGCTGGAGAGCTGGGCAGAGAAGAACCTAATGAGGTTCAACAAAAGCAAGTGCAAGGTCCTGCACCTGGGGAGGAAGAATGCTAGGCACCAGTACAGGTTAGGGGCGGACCTGCTGGGAAGTAGCTTGGAGGAGAAGGATCTGGGGGTTGTGGTAGACAGTAAATTATCCATGGCCCAGCAATGTGCCCTTGTCGCCAAAAAGGCCAATGGAATCCTGGGCTGCATAGGGAAGCGTGTGGCCAGTAGGTCGAGGGAGGTCATTCTCCCCCTCTGCTCTGCACTGGTGAGGCCACAACTGGAATACTGTGTCCAGTTTTGGGCTCCCCAGTTCAAGAGGGACAGGGAACTGCTGGAGCAAGTCCAGTGAAGGGCAACTAAGATGATTAAGGGATTGGAGCACCTCCCTTATGGGGAAAGGCTGAGAGAGCTGGGACTCTTTAGCCTGGAGAAGAGAAGGCTGAGGGGAGACCTTATTAATGCTTACAAGTATCTAAAGGGTGGGTTGAAGGAGGATGGAGCCAGGCTCTTTTCAATGGTTCCCAGTGACAGGATGAGGGGCAATGGGCACAAGTTAGAACACAGGAAGTTCCGTTCAAATACACGGAAACACTTCTTTACGGTTCAGGTGACAGAGCACTGGCACAGGCTGCCCAGGGAGGTTGTGGAGTCCCCTTCTCTGGAGATTTTCAAGACCCGCCTGGATGCAGTCCTGAGTAATGTGCTCTGGGCACTCCTGCTTTAGCAGGGGAGTTGGACTAGATGATCTCTAGAGGTTCCTTCCAACTCTGAAACTATGTGATTCCGTGATTCTGTTTTCTGCTGGATGGGCCAAATTTCACTGCAGACTGAACTCTGTTCCCGGTCCCTCGCAAATCGCTGGCTCTTTGCCTCCATCTCACCTTCTGCCCTCTCAGTTCATGGAAACGCCTGTGGCAGCATCATCTGCCTTCTGCCGTCCCCTCCTTCACCTCCTGCCCTCATCCCTCTCATTTCACAAGACTGACCTGGCCCTCGCCTCCAAATCCCACACCGCCACAGCCACACACACCGCTGCCCACATCGCCTCCTCCTCCCTCTGTCGCCTGATGGAGGCTCTGACCTCCCCCTGCCCTTGCCGTGCTGCCCGCCTGTTGCTGCCGTTGGCAGATCTTCCACCAGCTTCCACCTTTGGCTCATCTTTCCCCCTTCAGCTTCCACACAGAGACCTTGCACGACATCCTCAGGAGGATCTGGGTCGCATGGTGAGCTGATGGCAGCAGGGGAAATTACCCGGTGGGGCTGAACCCACCGTAGGGATTGAGATGGACAGTTTTCTGGATTTAAACAGAAATCAGGTTAAGGCATGAGCAGATGCCCTAGTCCTTGTGTGTTGATGTGATGGCAGTTGTTGTTTTACTGTCCCTGCAGGTCCCATAGTCCTCAAGACAAAAGATCTTTCAGGCCAGAGATTGGGTCTGAAAACACCATGTCTCCTCCAGCAGATGGTCCCAACAAACTTGCTTCTGCCCTTCCACCCTCTGTTACTG
Organism: Vanellus vanellus; assembly: GCF_965231255.1. NCBI lineage: Eukaryota > Metazoa > Chordata > Aves > Charadriiformes > Charadriidae > Vanellus > Vanellus vanellus. The sequence continues at coordinate 10,643,275 of NC_138908.1, forward strand.
GCCCTGTCCCCTGTATTTGAGTGGCATGTTTCTTAAGTCCTCACATGCTTCCCCTGACTCTGTTCCATTAACTCTTAAGGGGAAAATTTCTTTACTACCTGTCTTGCCCTGTTTAGGAATGCGTCTTTGTGGAATGGTAGGTTTTGGCTGTATTTTGGACACAGTTGCTCCCACAAAAATCTTCCTCTTATCTTGCCATTGAACCAAATGTCCCTGGAGCACACTTGTTTTCAGGAAAAGAAGGATTTCAATTACTTATTTTCCATGTAAGAGATTTTTTTCTCGTGGTATAAACTTATACAAGGTCATTTAATTGGAAATATTTCTACTCTGTTTAAGAGGTGTTACACAACCACAGCACAGGTATAGTACAGGCTTCCAGCTACTCTGGAGGACATGGAAGCATATTAGCAGATTTTTTAGAACTGGAATTTGCAAAAGGCAATACATTTCTCCATAGGTGTTTTAAACAGCCAAGCAGCTACCTCTGGAGCATAGTCCGTGGAATAGCTATTTCTAGAGCCAGCAGTATTTGCTACCATCACCTAACAAACACAGTCTGTTTAACACAGCAATATTGCATTTTCAACTCATAATGACTAAAATGTTGAAGACTCATACTGCATATTTTAAAGTTGTATGTCTGTTACCAGAAGGGGAAAAAACAAGGCAGTTTCATGAGTAAGTAACAGTAAGCTATCTACTAGCACATTTAATTTATTACCAGTTTATCAGATTAATTTTAGTATTTCTTTCTAGGATTTCTTTTGGACAGTGATTTAAGTACAGGCAGGAGACTACCATTATCAGGCATTTGCATCTTTTCCAACAGTTTTAACCTTCGAGAAACTCCTAAATTGAAGGCCCTGTTTAATCACTACTGCATTTATTTAAAAAAGAATGTTTTAAATCCTGCTCTGATGACAACTTAACTAATATCTATTTCCCTGCTTGTGGCCCTATTTTTTTTTTTTTTTTCACATCTTGCACCAGCATTAGTTAACTGTGTGTGCTCTAAGATTCTCCTTTCTCTCTCTTTTGCGTATACACCATACTCCAACATTTCCTAGAAATGCCCCAGGTATTTGAATATCCTTGACTGATCCAAGCATTCTTTCAGAATAGAGGAGGGAGGAAAAATTTGTCAGCCTAGGTATGTTTTAAACTCCCTTATATGAGAAGCCTCCTTTACAGTCTCTCATTAGATTTAATCCAATGCATATTAACATTAGCTCTACTCACTTAGCTGTTCTTTTGGAAACATTAATTGTGAGCATTTTGTTAGGAATACTTCATGCAATTAGATTTGCTGGGAAATGTAATGACTGTCAGTTTCTTTAGAGCAGGGGGAAGAGTGCTGTATTATGTATTTTTATAATGTCGAATACAACAGAACAGTCTTACAATGCCAATAATAAATAACATAGACCAGATTCATGAGAAGACAGCTGTAATATGTATCTCCATGAACACTTCAAGTTAAAATGGTTTACTAAAGTTGAATTTTACCATGTGTCTCAAATAAGATCACCCACTTTTCTTCAATGAAAAATCTGGATTAGCTGTTTCTTCATTTAATGTAGCTTCAGTTTTGGCTTTTCAAAATACTTGTTTCTGTGTGGAAGGGAACCTTTGGATATTTTGCATAGAGCTACAATGACTCTTCAGCCCCTAAATTAACTTAGGTCTGGTTAAGCATGTCAAAGCATAGCCAAACTAGTCCCAGTTGATGTCATTATCAGCTACTCCTCACCATCTGTGACCACCATTGCTCTGTGTGCACACCCACAACATCACAGTTAAATGCTCTCACAAAGGGGAGTAACCTGCCTTACATGTAGGCAAACACAGCCTTTGGCAGCCCTTAGTGGTGCATCCCGACGGGCAGAGATGAGAATGTGAAGAGGTTTAGAGAAGGTGGCACAAAACACCACTGTCAGGTGCTCTTCTGGTGTTGCTCAGGGCAGTATGAGGATGTTTCCATCATGCAAAGTGTATTTATGGGCTCAGAGAGCACCATGGAGTTCTGAAGATTCTCCAGGAGAACATAATCTGCGATGCTCTGATCTACACAGGGCAAATGAAACAAAAGACTGGGGCACTTAGAGAGGGGGTCAATGTTCTCATGTGCTAGGGCTGCACTCTGTGATTTTGTTAGCTAAGCTCCCCCTTCCTCCGTGTTTAAGGTGAACAGACAAATTACAAACAGAAGAAAACCTCCACTGCCAGATGAAGCAGTTCAAGCTGCCTCCCACATCTTCTTCTCTGTCCTGCAGGGTCCTTGTGGCTCAGCTGTGCTGGTATAGAACTGTGCGGTCCTGCTGTGAACCAGAATGGGAAATCCAAACAGTGAAATGATCTTTCTCTTCAAAGTTAAGAATCTTGCGACTTTGTTCACAGTAAAAAAAACACATAGCAAAGCCCCCAAAATAAATAAAACCAAATCAGTAGAGAAAAATGATTAAATTTTGTTCCATAACAGTAAGAAATAAACAGTGGAAGATGGAGATAAAGCTGGTCACACATGGATCCTTGTGCAGAACAGAGAGCATACTGTGAATTCACACCCCTTTAACACTAACACTGCTACATTATTTTAACTTATTCCTTCAATTTGTGGTTCTGATTTATCTGAAGTCAGCAAAGAAGTCTTTACTTTTTCCTGGTCATACAGGATTTGACTCCAATAGACAAATGAAACTATTTAGGTGAAACATTTCACTCTGTAGGATCTGTTGTGTCCTTCTCGATGAACATTCTTACCACCTACTGCCCTTTAGCGTCGCCCTCTGATTCACAGTTCAGCTGAATATGTTTGTCCTGGAGACGTCTAACCTACAGCACTGCCCATGATGCCTCACTTAACCATGCAGCCGACTCAGATATTCTGTTACACTGGGATGATTAGTATCAAGGTCAGATATTTTTTCCTCAGAAGCAGTTGGCTTAATTGCAGGTGTCCTCTGATTACTACCATGCAAAAAACACTATGGAGGAGCTACTATATATAGTTAGGGTAAGTACAGCTGACGTACAGAATTCTGCCAGAATTCATTACTGAGTTAGGGACCACATTTTCCACTACAAGGTACTTCACTTCCAATTATATACAAATTTAAAATCCTTAGAAAGGGATTGCAATAATTTTGTTGCAATGGAAACATCTTTCTACACATTCCATACTCTAGCGTCTGAGTCTGTCAAAAGAAATCGATGATCAAGAGAAATGAAGTTTCATAGCAATGTATGAAAGCTTCAGAAACTGACAGAAGACTGAAGAGCTGTAAAATGCAAACCACAGCAAACCTCATTACAGCTTTTGCTATCATTCAAGTGATTTTCTTCTTAATGGCATGAACAAAGAAGGCATGATATGGCATGGTATGTAAAGACTATCATGCTCACAAGTAAAATGCATAAACCTGACGTGGCATGAAATACTTTCCCTCACCAAGACTGTGTGTTAGTAACACGACTTTGCAAAGAATTTTCTCTCTTCTTTAGGGAATTTTGAAATCAGTGTCTCTTTGAGGCCTACTGCTCCGATTTGCCTGTTTAAAGCATGACTGCAGTGTTTACAGGCAAGACTTTTTCTCATGATCCTGTAATTTGGGCGTGCTGTGCAAGTCAAGATAGTTACATGGATTTATAAAACCTTTGCATCTCAGCACCAGCCTGGAAAAATGATGCACGTGTACTGAGAGGTTCACACTATTTAAATATTTTTTTATCCTATGTCAAAGATCCTCTCCATGTTTTAAAGGATGTCACGATGGGACAGCAAGATTCTCGGTGATTTACTCTAGAAAACCAGGAGGAGGGAACGATACAGAATTTGCCCACACGGTGGGGCGCGTGAGTAGTAAGGATGAGGCGCTCGCCGAAGTATTTCGGGGTGGAAGACACTCGCAGATAAACCCCACTGTATCTGGGCAGGTTTTTCCACTGACTTCACCTAGCATTCGGTGGAAATAAACACCATATTGTATTCCTCTATATGTATTCTAAACAGGACGGACGTAATAACTTCATGGTCAAAAAGTAGTCACTTAATGTCAGCCCCAAATGATTTTTACCTATGACAGGAAGATGAAAGATCACTTGGATAAAATAATAAAAATAATTTTAAAAAAAGAGGACAGCACAAACGGAGCACAGTGTACAGCCTGATGTCATTAGGAGCTAGCTTAAGGACACCAGTCCGTGGTACACAGAAAGATACCCTAAAGACCTTACTTTCACATGTATACTGCTGCAAAAAGGAAATGTTCCCTTAACAGCTAGTACAGTGTGAGCAGCGCAGTGGCAGAGAATTAATCTGCAGAAGATATACTCCTTGGTTTCTCAAGGAAAACAGAAAGTGAGTCTTGCAAATAGCTCACTAGGCATGAAAACCTAAAAAATCTGTAACAGGCAGAGAAAGCCACTCTGGAGCAATAGCATCCTGCAAAAATATTAGGTGTTAAAACTCACCAAAGAAAGAAATGAAAGATGTTTGAAACAGCTTGAAAATTAGGTAAGCACCTATAAGTTTTAAAGCTGCCGGAGGCTGTTTGTGCTGTTTTCTTCTAAGCCTGAGCACATTGCTTAAATTAAGAAGAAATAAATGAACTTTTTTATGTGGGAGAACACTACAAGGTCGTCTTGAGCTATCTCACAGACACAGCATATTTCTAATCCCTTGATGTTTTTACCTGACCTTGGAGATAAGAGAAGAATCTCAGAAGGAGCTAGCAGTAGAGAACTGTTTTTCAGTTATGAGAAAATTTTAATCCTTCTTGATTTGAACCCCTACGAATCAGGTCAGGAGGCTTAAGCTAAAATATTACAACAATTCCAAGGGGAGGACATCAAAGTCTCTTCCTTGTTTCTTACTAATCAGTAGATAAAGGAAAGGCTTCCATTATTTCAAAATTAGTAGGAGAGTTGTTAATTATTATTAACTTGAAGCCAGGAGATAAGTATTACATTCAAGAGCTACAGAGTATGACTTCGATACTGAAGCAGTGGTGAATAAGATGTGTATTCTTTTTGGTTACATCTTGTTATACTCATTCAGCATGTATTAGAGATTGATTTGAAGCCAAGAGAAAGTTTAAAGTAAGATATACTGATAAGTGTCTTGGTTTTGCCTCTTGTTTTAATAGACTAAACCCATGAAACCTGTAGGGAAAGAATCATACAAGACTATTTCAGATTAAAAGATTTAAATGAGTATTTTCTATTTTGACAGAGTAAATAAAGAAAGTCCAAACTACAAATTGCTGAAGACTACATCCATAGAGTCTAATGCTGCAAGCAGTTAAGTTCCTCTTTGTGTACAATGTTTTCAAACATCTCACAGACACTGGAAGGTTTCATGAAGTTAAGCTTTTAGCTTTTGAATAATACGAGTAAAGAAACACTTCACAAGTACGGTTCTTAGGAATTGTACTGGGAAAACCTCCATCAGACTTAAAACTTAGAAACTTAACAACTGTATCTCCTACAGGTTTTATGAATTCATACGTATGATATTCTTCACTTACACTTTGAAAAAGCATTAACAGTTGCCATTTCCTATGCAACTCCATCAGGCTGTTTCATAACAGTATAACTATTTCATAACAGCTCCATCGGGCGAATGGATTGTAAAAATGTGCTGCGTGTCAGAATGGCTTTGATTGAAATGTATAGCAAGAAACTTCTGTGAAATAAGAACTGTATTAACAAAGCTGGCACTTGGCCACAATTAACTTTGTTCTGGTTGCTGCCACCAGTGTCACCTGCAAAGCCATTTACTTATGAATACAGGCAGAGTACAACTTGTCCCACTGTTGTCCCCAGGAGCCTCTGGTACAGAATATACAGCCCCCTCTCAGGTTCATGCTGCAGATCATTTCTGGCATTCATACTTGTTATAAAAAGGGGAATCTTACAAGTGTAGTGCTGCAGCAAATTGCTCTGATACTTGGACACAGAGTTCCAGTTTCCCACTTTACCTCATCTGTTCCATGGCTTTCATAAAAAATTATAGCTGTCAGCTAAGTCAGAGAGAAAATCCAAGTAAGGGAGTGAAAGGGTGAGGGAAGGCTACTTTCTCTCTTCAAAACATTCCACTAACATTTTTAAGTTAGAGTCCATTTTAAAAAAACTCCTTTGTTGACATCTTCGAATGAACTGTCAGGGTAATGCTATCAAGGTTGCTGCATCCTTGGCCTTCAGGCAGGTGTGCAGGGAGGAGGGTACAGTGCTTTGCTCCCTCATTCCTTGGCAAAAGGATTAAGATTATCTGACTTCTGAGTGAAAATTTAGAGAGACAAATTATAATGGACTCTTAGTTTGCATCCTCATCACAGGCAGCAAATAAGTATTTGATCCATTAAAGGTCCTGTGTGTGGTTTTCTCTTTGATAACTCTAAAAGCAAAGCTTCTCTTTTCTTAGGAATTGACAACAACAAGAATTCAGCAGTGTACATTTCACAGCAGTAGAGAAGATAAGTATCAGAGTACGGAACTAACTAGCCATTACATGGGGCTAATATAGCCAACGTATGGGTAAGAACCACAATTAAAACATGTATTATGAAGCACAAAGGTTTCAAAAGCAAGATATATCATTTACTTAAAATACGACAAAGTAAAGTTAAAAGCTAGAGCAGAAAAGAAACTTTATACGCTACCCACTGTTTCTTTTGCTAGCAGGTAGTTTATTTCTGTAGTAATGCTGTGGCAAGTTACAAGCTATTAAGCAAGGATTCTGAAAGCAAATTCCCATCTGTGCAGGATTTCCAGCATCAAAACCAGAGATATCTGCCTAATTGCTGCCTTAAAGCTTTAGCTTATCTCCTTCAGAATATAAGTTCAGATTTTACAGTTAGCAGACAGTTTTAGTCATGGGCTAGAAAAGAAGGAGCAATGCAAATAATCTGTAAAATGCCATGTACAAGAAATATTGCTGGATTTACCAATTGCTTTTAAAACTATGTAACTTTCAATAATGCTACAATATATGGCATTTTCTGACTGCATTCAATATTTGTCTCACTAATATTGTATGTTACGCTGTCTTTGAAAGTTGACTGAGAATTGCATTCTGGTTTCACTCACTATAGCCCTGAAATGAAACCATAGGCAACATTACACGAAGAGTCAGAAATTAAATTAAAGCTTCAGCTGAGAGCTGAGCTATGGCACAGAGCCTTCTAGCTCAGCCCCAGCTAGCCCTTCTGTCAGCAGACATCTTTGGCCCCAATGGAGAAGATAAAAATGTAGTATCTTTGCCATCCATAATAGAAAGCACCACTCTTTCTTAATTTTGGATTTCTACTTCTACAGGTTTATTGAGCCTTGATAAGCATGGTAATGGAAACACGTGTGGATGCATTAGTCTATTTGCACTTGGCTAAAGAGTGAGGGTGAGAAAAGGTCATTCAGAGGTTAATGAGTTTTCAGTACAGGAAAGAGTTAATAAATGCTGAGCAGTTTGCAGTGAGGGAGGGACTTCGAAAGAGAAGGCAGCAAAGACACTTTGCAGGCTGTTATTCTTTCGGCAATTACTACCATGAAGTATGTTCCTAAAAGCTAAAAAGCTAAAGGAAAGATTTTCTTTAAAGAGGCAACTAACAAAACAGGAAAATGTGCCATGCTGTTGTCTGCGCTTCTGAGGGATGGTACTAGGAGAGATTTACTGCTACACAGACCCTGTATTGAATCAAAGCATTACTCTGTCACACTTTAAAAAAAAAAAAAAAACACAGAAAATCTCATTGGTGTGTTTCAGAAAAAGAGGGAACCCCTAAAGAGGCCCTTTAAGAGGCCTCTGGACAGGAGAGCTGCTTTTCCAGTCTCTCCAAGTATGCCTGCCGTTGGGGGTCACCATCCATGACTGACTGTGTGTCTCCTCTGTAGCAGATTTGTTACTGCAGGTGTTCGCAAAAGACAACAATGAGGTTGAGGGGTCTCTCATAATCAGTTAATTTCATCTGATTTGAAACCACTGGCCTCCCAAACTCAGACAGCCGCCCTCTCATCAACCTTGCTCTTGGCATATGAAGAGCTCTTTCCCTTTGTTGCCACATTGGCATGAGTTTGTGGCTGGAGACATGGGCATCTCCACACGTTCAGGTGGCAGCAGAGTGTAGGATCTCTGCCACCAACACACTAACTAAGCAAGCAAGGAAGGCAACGAACTGCCTTACGGGGCAAGCGAGAGCAATGAACAGGCACTACTACCAGAAGTGTACAAAGGGGTTGTTTCCACTGAAATACCAAAAATGCTCATCAGAGTTTATATAACGACAAACTACACACATTCCGCTGAGGTTAAAGGCAGCTGTCATCTCAAGGAGGATGCTTCCAAGAGCTATGCTCTGTTACCTGCATTCAAACACTGATGATTTATTTAAAAATTCATCCTCGTGATCAGTTCTCTCTGACACAAAAGAACTTAAATGATCTCAACTTTCAAATGTACTCAAATATTTGCTAACAAACTGTAAGTTCTGCTTCCTAAGCCTGGGTGATTGAGAGAGTTCCCACTCCAAGATACCTGCCCCATCCTTTCTGCAAAGGGGTCAGGGATGTTGCATAGCAGCTGCTGAACCCACCCAGTTTACATTCAATATGATGGGCTTTGTACTGCAAGTGGTAGTGGATTAGTTGACACAACTTCCTTCCAACACGGATGCAAATGACTGCATGCAATGTTCCAGCTGAACTACAGGCCTCTTATCTGGGAACTGCCCACAGCTCATGTTCCATTTCACTTTCTGAATGCCACTGGGACTTTTGGCCTTTACACCACTGGGAATGTAAATTAAAGTCATAGTGAATATTTTGTTCAGGCAGCTGGCCTGCAGGCTGAAGTGCTCCATCACTTACTTCTCCATGTTTCCTAAATGACAGATACAGCCCTTCAAAAACAGCCTCTACAGTTAACGGGGAAAATACCATACACACATCATTTCAGTGCAGGGCACTGAAATAGGGTCCCATATATTGAAGCAATACACAGAGATAAATATAGCACCATTCAGCAACTTTGCAACCTGGCTACTCCTGCCTGTCTCTGTCTGCGTGCCAGGCACTTGAATTAATACCCAGGGAAAACACACACGTAAGGATTATGCTTCAGTCTGTGACTGAACAAGTAGCCACAGGCATTGAGTGGGCTGGAAGTTTCCCACTGTAGTTCTTAAATCCTTGAGCAGCAGAGGGAAGACCAATCCTTCACAGTTTACCACTAGTTACTGAGTCACTCTCTAAACACAAGTGTTCGTAGTAACTCAGAACAACGCTAAGTCAGTTGTCCATGAATGAGAACACGTTGCTAGAGACTTAGCTTAGCTTCTACAGTAACCCAGTCTTTATCATTTTCGCCTTTCTCATGTCTCCTTGTACTTCTGCAGATTTACACTCATAATACCAGACTCACTGTACAAATTGTACAAATAGCAAAATGCAGGTTCTTTCTTCCATTTCCCTCAGGATGCTGTTGCAAAGGCTTTCATTCTGTATGTCTTGGTTCAGCTAACGTATTTTTCAAAGCCTTTATCACTCCAGCATACAACAGCAGGGATCAGGTAACCATTACATTGACAGTTTCAGTGTTGGTTCTACTGCTTCAAATGGAACATTGCAAACCGAAACATTGCAAAGCGAAAGCTCATCTTTGCCAGCTATGAAACCATTCAGCCCTGTTTAGATCCAGTCCCAGAAGCTGTTGAGAATCCCTCATTGAAAGTGAAACTCAGGATTTGCAGGACAAAGTCCACCGAAAACTTCAACAACCCATCTAAGTCAGGAAGGAAAAAAGCAAACTTTGGCTTTGTGCTGTGTATGCTATATATCTATATCTATATATCTGTGCATTAATCTTCATCTTCCAAATCATGAGGATGAGAATAAAAATAAAGGCACAAGTAAAGTCTACAGGATCAGTAAACTAGGCAATCTTTCACATAATTATCTTTTTTTTTTTTTTCAAATGGTAGCACTCCTGCAGATTCTGAATATCAGATCTTTCTTATTTTGATGCATCAACAAATGTTTTCTTCCTACTCACTCTAAAAATTTGGGGCAATACTCCATGCTGAAAAGGCATCCTAGGTAGTCCTATTGTTGTGTAAATCAACCAATAACTACATTCAACAAAGTACAGGTCAGTATAGGATTTATCCTGATATTTGTCACTGAAATAACTTGCCTAATTTCATTCTGAGCATGCAAAGCTGAAGCAAATAAAGCTAATCATAGCATGGTGAGACATCTGGCAGAGAAGTGGAAGCAGTGACTGTACCAGTTCCATTTTTTCCTAGAAGAGAGTGAGAACAAGCAACTGTAAAGGAAAAAAACCCACTCTACACACACAGACGCTCACTGCTGTGTGTAGAGTGCTCACAGCCATTAAAGGACCATGCAGCACTCCTGCACAAGCTGAACAAGGGCTCAGCAGAAGTGGGGGTTTCCAAACTAAGAGATGCATCTTGTTAATAGCAGACAAACTTCTCCAAAGTGATAGGCATTACACTGCTTGATCAGCCAAGTGTTTCCTGCTGCTGCACGTCCATATAGCTGACACCTCTTCCAACCACAGTTGCAGAGAAAACTCAAGGCTGGGAACACTTCCACTAGGCGAGGCCAACAGCTTCAGCCTTCTGATCCGTGCAGGAGCCTCTCTGGGGAAAGGCAGATTTTATTTACAAGGAATTGCCTGAGAGGTCAGCTTACAGAGCAGTTATTTTATAGATCAAAGGGAAAAGAAGGGAAATGTGCCAGGAATCAGACTGACTATCTTCTGAGTTATGTGGTATTCTAATAAACAGGTCAAAGAAGAATTGTGAGAATAGGTCCTAAGCTGACTGCAATTGTCATCTGAACATTATATAAAAACAAAACAAAACAAAACAAACCACCACCACCCCACCCCAAAAAATAAAGCTTTCCAAAACAACAGTGTAAGCCAAGCAAGTTGAAAGAAGATATGATTAGAAATTCAGGAAAAGAGAAATTCAAGGAAAAGTAAGAAACCTTGTTTCTTAGACTAAACATAAGGGCATCCCTAGCACAACAAAATAATATCAAGTGCCATCAGGACTGTGTAAAATATAAACCAAAATAATTTATTTTTGGAAAAGGAATTCAGTTAATAATAAGTCACAATGAAACACAGCAAAAGAAATCTGTGATGCTAATGCTTGGAGCAATGACTTAAGTCTATGAATATTCTTTATGGAGAAATATTTTTTGGAGCAGGAGAAACGAATTTAAAAGACAAGCCTTGTCAGATGCACAGGATCAGAACTGAGCAGGACAACTTTACGCAATTATTAGTAATTACCGTCATTAAAATAAAACCAAAACCTTATACATAAGGATTTTATAAAACTGATGCTTTGAAATACTAGCATGGTGTTTCTGTGCATGTTTGGATTGAAAAAAAAAATCAGTATGCGAACAGCAGTAATAAAATGGGTGTTAAAACTAATCTAAACAAGGGGGAAAAAATCCAACAAACCTAAAACCCCAGGAGAAGCCGGTAAAAGAGTTTTCTTTGTTACCTAGCCGACACTACAGGATTATAGAATATTACTCCTCATTAAGCCAAAGGGAGTCCGTATCCACTGGCTCCAGTGGCTATCATTATAACAAAAAGCTGCCTTAGGCTATGCAATGATTTCAGTCAGACACTGTGCAGGCCCAAAGGTCTGCCCACAGGGATCTAGCTGTGAGCTGGGACTTGAGAAGTACGGCCTGTGATAGCGCAGCACCCCCAATTAGTCATTCACCACTTTGCTGGTAAGGCGCTACACTGCTGAACTCTCAGCCAGTATCACCTTCCAGGCTCTAATCTGGGACCTTTCAGACTTCAGGTTTCTGTACATCCTCCCCAGGCTACCATTTAGTGTTTTACAAAATCTTTTCTTGAGATTTGGATTCTGAAGTTCAGCTGTCTGTCCACTGAGCTTGGCTCTGTCCACGCTCCTCCAGTTTCCACTGCTGGTGGAAACAAACCGTTTCCAAGAATCCCAGAAAACTGAAGCCCTCAGGTTCACACCTAAACCCTTCAGAACAACTCGGGCCCACATGGGCAAACAAGCTGATGGTCAGTTTGCTTAGTGTTTCTAGATACATCGTTACTTTCACTTCAAGAAGGAAAGCCAAAACCATTAGAATAACCCCAGACTTCTTTTTAGTGCAGCATCCTTACTTCCAGCTCACTGGAAGCTGAATTCCTTTCTTCTAAGCAGCAGAATTCCCTTTTCTCCACCCACCGAGAGATGCTAAAAGTTGTCAAAGAAAGCAAACAGTTTGGGTCCTTTCTTTTTATAACCCTGCCTTTCCATTCTCCTCAGATGATTGATACAGGGTGTTTACAGACATCTTCCACAATTTTCTGCAAGTAAATAAGTTTTCTTCAGAAGCAGTTAATTTGTTTTTTTCCGGCCTGTATTTTGTGATAGAGAACAGGAGTCAGCAGGTCTTTCCCGCCAGTCTCACACCATCTACTCCGTGGAGTTTTACTGTAAAATCACAGTGAGATGGCGAAGCAGTTGAAATGGGACCAGCAATCTGGCAGCTACCTCTGGAGTCCCCCACCAGATTAAGAATCCATAAAGCCTGCAGGCAGACTCCCAGATCCACCTTAGGCCTCCTCCTGGATTACTGACCTGTGGCTGGACAGGAAACTGCCCTTAAACAAATACACAAAGTGTGAACCTGTACCCCATCTGCTGCTTCATTATTTTTACAACTGCAGCTAAAAAGCAACTAGTACTTTATAAAATATGCTCTGGTTCTCTTTGCAGAAGCAACGCAGGCCTCTACTGACGCAGCTAAGTGCAAGCCTCCTTTCCTGTTTGCAAGCAAGACATGTCAATGATAATTCTTTCGTTCCTCTCAGTTAGGCAAAAGGATTTATATTTTGCCAATATGTTTAACTGATCTATTTTCAGCTACGGGGGTAAGCAATCTTTCCAGTCTCCTCCTTAATCTACATTGTTCATGTCAGCAAAACTTCTTCCACATTGATCACACCAAGATAACAGGCAGTCTCATTATGGGGCTATTTCTATTTCAAATACATTTCCATGTTGAAGCTGTGATGAGAACTGTGTGTTGTATTTCATTTGTAGACACTACACACTTTAGCACATATATGTATCATACAGAAAACCAAGGAAAAAAGGTAAAAGCAATAGCCAGTCTACAGTCTTCATAGTACCATATCTCAAAATAAGTTGATAAATGGAGAATACTGATTGTAACAGCACACCTAAATGCAGATGGCTAGAAAAATGTGTGACTAAGCCAAGTGTCCAAGTGTAATTTCTTATGCCTGTTTGATTATCTCATTGATGCAGATCTTAGAGGTTTTGTTTTTAAGAAAGCAAACAAGCCCATAGCAAACCAAACCAAAAAGCTGTAATGAAGCCATTACCTTCTTCAAAGTGAAGTTTTTCATAAGTCTGTAATAAATTACCAGCGAGTACAATTACCATAAAAGCTAAGCTGACAAAAAAAGCAAAACTCACTACATAACATATTAACTAAGGTGCATCCTCCCCTTTTTACATTCACATACACAGGCATACAAAGAACTGAAGGGGCAATGTAAACATAAAGATTAATTAAAAAGACCCCTTCTGCTACATTCTTCCTTCATTTGATAGGCTGAGGCTTGCTCCAGACAGGAGCAGATCACCTATGCCAAGCACAAAACTTGCTGCTTTCATTTTCCAATGGCTTTAAATATAAGGCACTCTTACTACTGAAAATTGTTCTTTATGACTTTGGATTGTGCAGACTCTTAACTGTAACTTATTTTAATGCAGTCTGAAGTATGAGATTACAAGTGGCTGTTTATGCAGAACAAATTATACATTCTTTAAACATCATGTGATGAATCCTAGTGTGGCTCTCCTTGTCACTTTCTTCGGAAAGCTCCATTTAACTCATGCTGTTGTAAGTATGGATATTGACAACAGGATGGGCAAGGAATGAGACAGAAGAAGCATTCATAGGGTGAAAAACAGCACAGAAAAAGGGGCTAGATTTCAACATTTGTCAAGCTGTCAGCAGTGGGGAGAAGTAGGGTCATGATATAATCATGCATGTCTTGATTAAGGATATATCAGAAAAGCGATTTCAAAGCAGGTACAAACGTGTAACTCCATTTCAGTGAGACTAAGCAAATTTGGCATGCAAGTGTCCTGGTTCCGGCAAGGATGGGGTTAATTTCCAAGGAGCCGGCAGGGGAGGCACGTATTCCATACCACGTGACCCATGCCCCGCTATAAAAGGAGCTAGCCGGGGCGGGGGAGTCAGTCGCCACTCGGGGGCGGGTTACGGCTGTGCGGGTCCGGTCGGTGCGCTTCGCTTCGCGGCGGTACTGTAATCGCGTTCTTGTATTCCTTTACCGGTGTTATTGTTTTTCTTTCTTTCTTTTCTTTCTTTTTCCCTTTGTCTGTTCTGTTAAATTATAATATTTCAACCCACGAGTTTTGCCCTTTTCTGCTGATTTTTCCCACGGCTGTGGGAGTCGAGTGAGCAGCTGCGTGGTTCTCTGTTGCTGGCCGAGGCCAAACCACGACAGTCTTTTTTGGCGCCCAACGTGGGGCTCGAAGGGTTGTAATAACGACAGATCTGACCAGAGCTTGTTAAAACGGATTTCTTATATGTATTTCTCCTATTAGTTAAATAGTTGCCGGTTACAATGTTGCTTCGTTTGTTTACATGGCTGTGTTATGTAAATTCTTATATGCTGTATGTACTCCCCGTGATGCTGTTTGTTATCTCAGGGAGAGGGATCAGGACTATAATTTTGCTGTCCTGTGCAATATCAGCTTATGATATGGTAACATCACTGTTCAAGTGGCTTTGTTGGGGTTTCTATGCAGTATTGCTGTCCTGTCCATACCTTGGTTCCCATCTCTCAGAAGTTATCAATAATCACACCCAATCTATGGGAGAAACAGGGGGAGATACTTTCCCCAGCTCTTTTGCCTCCTTTTTCTCCTTTGGGCCGGGTATAACACCTCTTGAGAATTTTGAATATCCTTGGGATGCTCAAACCAGCGTGTTCCTATTGCTATGTCTCCTGAATGTTTTTCAAGTCTTGTTTAGGGTAAAACAGCTGTTTAAGACTACCACTCAGAAATCTGTCCCAAGGCCAGATAGTCAGGGGTGGCATGGGATGTGGGAGAACATGGGCAGGTATCTAGAGAACTTCTCACCTCCAATGGTTTGGGACTTCACCCTTGAACAACTACAGGACCCTGATAAAGTAATAGAATATTTGAAAGGAAAATGCTGTGGCTATTCCAGAGAGGCACAACTTATGGCACTGTGTTGGGCCCTGGCCAGTATCTACCAAACACTGCTTGGAACTATGCAGGACCCTCAGGGGAAAGAGGGGAAAGCCAGACCAGCAGACAAGGAGCCTACTCCAACCCCGGTGGCAGGCACTATGCCTACTCCAACCCCGGTGGCAGGCACTATGCCTACTCCAACCCCGGTGGCAGGCACTATGCCTACTCCAACCCCGGTGGCAGGCACTATGCCTACTCCAACCCCGGTGGCAGGCACTATGCCTACTCCAACCCCGGTGGCAGGCACTATGCCTACTCCAACCCCGGTGGCAGGCACTATGCCTACTCCAACCCCGGTGGCAGGCACTATGCCTACTCCAACCCCGGTGGCAGGCACTATGCCTACTCCAACCCCGGTGGCAGGCACTATGCCTACTCCAACCCCGGTGGCAGGCACTATGCCTACTCCAACCCCGGTGGCAGGCACTATGCCTACTCCAACCCCGGTGGCAGGCACTATGCCTACTCCAACCCCGGTGGCAGGCACTATGCCTACTCCAACCCCGGTGGCAGGCACTATGCCTACTCCAACCCCGGTGGCAGGCACTATGCCTACTCCAACCCCGGTGGCAGGCACTATGCCTACTCCAACCCCGGTGGCAGGCACTATGCCTACTCCAACCCCGGTGGCAGGCACTATGCCTACTCCAACCCCGGTGGCAGGCACTATGCCTACTCCAACCCCGGTGGCAGGCACTATGCCTACTCCAACCCCGGTGGCAGGCACTATGCCTACTCCAACCCCGGTGGCAGGCACTATGCCTACTCCAACCCCGGTGGCAGGCACTATGCCTACTCCAACCCCGGTGGCAGGCACTATGCCTACTCCAACCCCGGTGGCAGGCACTATGCCTACTCCAACCCCGGTGGCAGGCACTATGCCTACTCCAACCCCGGTGGCAGGCACTATGCCTACTCCAACCCCGGTGGCAGGCACTATGCCTACTCCAACCCCGGTGGCAGGCACTATGCCTACTCCAACCCCGGTGGCAGGCACTATGCCTACTCCAACCCCGGTGGCAGGCACTATGCCTACTCCAACCCCGGTGGCAGGCACTATGCCTACTCCAACCCCGGTGGCAGGCACTATGCCTACTCCAACCCCGGTGGCAGGCACTATGCCTACTCCAACCCCGGTGGCAGGCACTATGCCTACTCCAACCCCGGTGGCAGGCACTATGCCTACTCCAACCCCGGTGGCAGGCACTATGCCTACTCCAACCCCGGTGGCAGGCACTATGCCTACTCCAACCCCGGTGGCAGGCACTATGCCTACTCCAACCCCGGTGGCAGGCACTATGCCTACTCCAACCCCGGTGGCAGGCACTATGCCTACTCCAACCCCGGTGGCAGGCACTATGCCTACTCCAACCCCGGTGGCAGGCACTATGCCTACTCCAACCCCGGTGGCAGGCACTATGCCTACTCCAACCCCGGTGGCAGGCACTATGCCTACTCCAACCCCGGTGGCAGGCACTATGCCTACTCCAACCCCGGTGGCAGGCACTATGCCTACTCCAACCCCGGTGGCAGGCACTATGCCTACTCCAACCCCGGTGGCAGGCACTATGCCTACTCCAACCCCGGTGGCAGGCACTATGCCTACTCCAACCCCGGTGGCAGGCACTATGCCTACTCCAACCCCGGTGGCAGGCACTATGCCTACTCCAACCCCGGTGGCAGGCACTATGCCTACTCCAACCCCGGTGGCAGGCACTATGCCTACTCCAACCCCGGTGGCAGGCACTATGCCTACTCCAACCCCGGTGGCAGGCACTATGCCTACTCCAACCCCGGTGGCAGGCACTATGCCTACTCCAACCCCGGTGGCAGGCACTATGCCTACTCCAACTCCGGTGGCAGGCACTATGCCTACTCCATCTCCGGTGGCAGGCACTATGCCTACTCCATCTCCGGTGGCAGGCACTATGCCTACTCCAACTCCGGTGGCAGGCACTATGCCTACTCCAACTCCGGTGGCAGGCACTATGCCTACTCCAACCCCGGTGGCAGGCACTATGCCTACTCCAACCCCGGTGGCAGGCACTATGCCTACTCCAACCCCGGTGGCAGGCACTATGCCTACTCCAACCCCGGTGGCAGGCACTATGCCTACTCCAACCCCGGTGGCAGGCACTATGCCTACTCCAACCCCGGTGGCAGGCACTATGCCTACTCCAACCCCGGTGGCAGACAATGAGGCTACTCAAACCCTGGTGACAGGCTCTGCAGCTGAACCGGACAACCAACCTGTGCCAGTATCAGTTGCTCCTATACAGAAGAAGAAATACACCAAGAAATCAGTTTGCATAGTAAAGGATGATGATGAACCAGGGCCATCAAAGGAACAGGAGGAATAGACAGAACCAGAGGTAATAACCCAATCCCTATCCCTGAGTGAGCTGCAAGATATGCGAAAAGATTTCAGTCGACTTCCTGGTGAGCACATTGTCACCTGGCTGCTCCGATGCTGGGATAACGGGGCCAGTAGCTTGGAATTAGAGGGCAGGGAAGCTAAGCAGCTGGGACCCTTGTCTAGGGAGGCAGGCATTGACAAGGCAATTGGGAAAAAGACACAAGCCCTCAGCCTCTGGAGGCGACTCCTGGCAGGTGCAAGGGAAAGGTATCCTTTCAGTGAAGATGTTGTATGTCGTCCAAGCAAGTGGACCACCATGGAAAAAGGTATCCAGTACCTAAGGGAATTAGCCGTACGAGAGATGATTTACTTTGACCCAGATAATGCGCAGTTACCCACAGATCCTGATGAAGTCCAGTGCACAAGGCCCATATTGCGGAAGTTTGTACGGAGCGCACCATCATCATATGCCAACTCCTTGGCAGTGATGGAATGGAGAGGTGAAGAGGGACCAACGGTGGATGAGGTGGCTGGACGACTCCGTCAATATGAAGAAAGCCTATCTTCCCCCCTCGTTTCAGCTGTGGAGAAACTGTCCCAGAAGGTCCAGCAACTTGAAGAGAGTATGTCCTACTCCCCACCTGTACAGGCCAGCATCTCAGCTATTAGGAGCAGGCGTTTCCCTACTCAAGAGGAAGAGTATAGGGGGTACACACAATGAGGCACCCTGTGGTTTTACCTGCGTGACCACGGAGAGGACATGAGGAGGTGGGATGGACAACCTACCTCAGCACTACGGACACGGGTACGTGAGCTGCAAGGAAGAACAAACACAAAAGGGGATCCCTCCAGAAAAAGTGCAGCTCCTGTTTCCAGCAGACAGTTCCCCAGACAGAATGGAAGGCCTGATCTAACCTCCGATGCTCTTGAAGGGACTTCCAAATCATTTTTGCAACAAGTGAGTAACTTATACTATGATCAGGATTAGAGGGGCCCTGCCTCCAGCCAGGTGGGGGAAAGGGACAACCGGGTTTATTGGACTGTGTGGATTCGATGGCCTGGCACATCTGAGCCACAGGAGTATAAGGCTCTGGTGGACACTGGTGCACAATGCACCTTAATACCATCAAATTACAGAGGAGCAGAACCCATTTGTATTTCTGGAGTGACAGGGGGATCCCAAGAGTTGACTGTACTGGAAGCTGAAGTAAGCCTAACTGGAAATGAGTGGCAAAAGCATCCCATTGTGACTGGCCCAGAGGCTCCATGCATCCTTGGCATAGACTATCTCAGGAGAGGATACTTCAAGGACCCAAAAGGATACCAGTGGGCTTTTGGCATAGCATCCTTGGAGACAGAAGAAATTGAACAGTTATCCACCTTGCCTGGTCTCTCAGAGGACCCCTCTGTGGTAGGGTTGTTGAGGGTCAAAGAACAACAGGTGGCGATTGCTACCACAACGGTGCATCGACGGCAATATCGTACTAACCGAGACTCTGTGATTCCCATGCATAAGTTGATTCATCAACTAGAGACTCAAGGAGTGATTAGCAAGACTCGCTCACCCTTTAATAGTCCCATATGGCCAGTGCGAAAATCTAACGGAGAGTGGAGGCTAACAGTCGATTATCGTGGCCTGAATGAAGTCACACCACCGCTGAGCGCTGCTGTGCCAGACATGCTAGAGCTTCAATACGAACTGGAGTCGAAGGCAGCCAAGTGGTATGCAACGATTGATATCGCCAATGCATTCTTCTCAATCCCTTTTGCGGCAGAGTGCAGGCCACAGTTTGCTTTCACTTGGAAGGGCATCCAGTACACCTGGAATCGACAGCCCCAGGGGTGGAAACACAGCCCCACCATTTGTCATGGACTGATCCAGACCACACTGGAACAGGGTGAAGCTTCAGAGCATTTGCAGTACATTGATGACATCATTGTATGGGGTGACACAGCAGAAGAAGTTTTTGAGAAAGGGAATAAAATAGTTCAAATCCTTCTGAAAGCTGGCTTTGCCATAAAACGAAGTAAGGTTAAGGGACCTGCACAGGAGATACAATTTTTAGGAATAAAGTGGCAAGATGGACGCCGTCAGATCCCAATGGATGTGATCAATAAAATAGCAGCTATGTCCTCACCGACTAGTAAAAAGGAAACACAAGCTTTCTTAGGTGTTGTGGGTTTTTGGAGGATGCATATTCCAAATTACAGTTTGATTGTGAGCCCTCTGTATCAAGTGACGCGGAAAAAGAATGATTTTAAGTGGGGTCCTGAGCAACGACAAGCTTTCGAACAAATTAAGCAGGAAATAGTTCATGCAGTAGCGCTGGGGCCAGTCAGGGCAGGACAAGACGTTAAAAATGTGCTCTACACTGCAGCCGGGGAGAATGGCCCTACCTGGAGCCTCTGGCAAAAAGCACCAGGGGAGACTCGAGGTCGACCCCTGGGGTTCTGGAGTCGGGGATACAGAGGATCCGAAGCCCGCTATACCCCAACGGAAAAGGAGATATTGGCAGCATACGAGGGGGTTCGAGCTGCTTCGGAGGTGGTTGGCACTGAAGCACAGCTCCTCTTAACACCTCCACTGCCAGTGCTGGGCTGGATGTTCAAAGAAAGGGTCCCTGCCACACATCATGCAACTGATGCTACGTGGAGTAAGTGGATTGCACTGATCACCCAGCGAACTCGAATGGGAAACCCCAGTCGTCCAGGCATACTGTAAGTGATCATGGACTGGCCGACATGGAAGTCCGATGTGTACCTCATGGGGATTTGATTTTGGGTGAGAATAGCCAGTGAATAATTTTATGATGTAATAAGAACTGATCTCAGTATCTGGCGCCCAGCAATTTTCCTTGAGATCGACATCTTCAACCTGTGGACCATGGGCATGGACTGTATTGCATTCCCCAGTCACGAGCTTCAAATACAGCACCTAACAGTTCAGCACTACACATCATCTTATGTGCCCTGAGAGACTGTTCTCACTGCTGGAGCCTACCGTCATGGACTATGTGAGCTTAATGGACATTTTTAAGGGATGGCTCATAGACTATGGGAACTGAAAGATCTGGGCATGACATAGATGGTATGGAATAAGGGGTGGATAATGTCCTGGTTCCGGCAAGGATGGGGTTAATTTCCAAGGAGCCGGCAGGGGAGGCACGTATTCCATACCACGTGACCCATGCCCCGCTATAAAAGGAGCTAGCCGGGGCGGGGGAGTCAGTCGCCACTCGGGGGCGGGTTGCGGCTGTGCGGGTCCGGTCGGTGCGCTTCGCTTCGCGGCGGTACTGTAATCGCGTTCTTGTATTCCTTTACCGGTGTTATTGTTTTTCTTTCTTTCTTTTCTTTCTTTTTCCCTTTGTCTGTTCTGTTAAATTATAATATTTCAACCCACGAGTTTTGCCCTTTTCTGCTGATTTTTCCCACGGCTGTGGGAGTCGAGTGAGCAGCTGCGTGGTTCTCTGTTGCTGGCGGAGGCCAAACCACGACAGCAAGACAGCCTATGAGGTGGAGAGGATACTGTCAGGTTTCAGTTCCAGCTCAGCTGTGTGACCTTGGGCAATTATTTCTATGCACAATCCTCTACCATATTTTATCTTTCTATACTGTGAACCCTTCAGGACAGACCTCTTTCCCCACTGGTTTTAGGAAAGGTATCTGTGAAAATGGACCATATTTCTAGCAAAGGGAAGGAAGAGTCTAAATGAGTAATGATAATCTATCACACCAGCTTTAATAGACAGACCTAAATCTTGGAATAGAGTGAATGTTCAATGTTAAAGGTTGAGAAATAGTGTCTCTTTGGAAAAAGGAAGTTTAAACAAAACAATCAAGGTACCATATATTACAAACCCAAGTTTTCCAAAGCTTTAAAAGAAGGCTTGCAGCTTCAAATAACATGTACAGCCAAGGAAACTTGCTTAATAATTAATACCAGCCAGCAAGCTGCCATTGCTGTCTTGTGCCTGCAGCTCCACACAACTGATTGCAGAAATAAGCCACAGCAGGGTATGCATGAGGCGGTTATTGGTGCCCACATCCACTGCACTGCTAGGAAGCATGGTAGAGGTTGAATGTGTCTCCAACCACCTGAGAAATACTTCAGGAACCTAAAAGCGTGCAGCATCCTGTGTTTTTGCTGTAACCAGGATAAGGCTCTTCCATTTCACAATTTATATTCTGTAACTTATCTTGTAATTTTGACATCTAGGAAAGATTATCATTCAGCATATCTACTCAAGGTTTACTGTTTTGCAGGGCTTTTAAAGATGAAATACCTCTTACTTGAGTAGATGAAATACACAACAGACCCTTACAAAATTAGTATTTTGCATGCTTACGTGGTATTTTAACATGTTGAGGTTTAGGAAGGCTCCTCCCTCAGTCACAGTGACACCCTCAACAACTTCTGCCCCCAAGTCTTACTATGTTTAAAACTAGTGCCCTGAAGTCCATCTTAGGCTTTGAATTTAGAGAGGTCTGCCATCCAAATAAAACCTCAGTTTCTCTCTACTCACATTATCTCTTTGTCCATGAGATACACACATTCAGCTTTACATTGAAAGGAGATGGCTGAAGGGCAGTTGAGAAGCAGAAGTTCCCTCCCTTCCATCCATCAATCAATGTGCATTTTATAGGGATAAGAATGTGCGACTGTGCCTTCAATGTCATGCTGGAAGATCAGTGCAGAGCACTACTGCCAAAAGCAGCAGCACATTTGTATGTCCTAGAGATGCACTCTCTAGGGAGGTGTGCTGCTTGCCAGGGGCTTGTATCAGGGATGTAACTGAGAGACTACCAAAGCTTGTGCAGTCCTCAGGCTATTATCCACTGCTGCTGTTCCATGTGGGCACCAGTGATGCAGCTGGGAGCAACCTGCAGACTATCAAGAAAGATGATAAAGGCCTGGGAGCAGTGCTCAGAGACTTGGGAGCACAGGTAGTTTTTTCATCAGTCCTTCCGGTCAAAGGGAGGGTGGTTGACAGGGCCAGGCAAATCTGGCATATCAATAGCTGGCTACAGGACTGGTGCCGCAGCCAGGGGTTTGGCTTCTTAGATCATGGGACTCACTTTGAGAAGCCTGGTCTGCTGGGGCCGGATGGGGTCCACCTGTCAGAAAAGGGGAAGAATGTCCTTGGTCAGAGGCTCACCAACCTTGTGAAGAGGGCTTTAAACTAGAGTTGCCGGGGGAGGGGAACCTCAATCCATTCCACCCTTACCAATATGATGCTGATACCAGTAGTAGAGGCCCACAACCTGGAGATGGGTTGCAGGCCAGCAGGAGAGCACCTGGAGTGAAGTATAAAGGAAAAAGAGCCACTCCAGCCAGGGAGTTAGATTCATCGGGGGCCCAACTTGAATGCCTCTACGCAAACACACATAGCATTAGTAACAAACAAGGAGTTAGAGATGTGCACATGCTTGCAAGGCTATGATCTAACCAGCATCATGGAGACATGGTGGGGTGGCTCCTATGATTGTAGTGTTGGAATGGAAGGATACAGGCCTTCAGGAAGGACAGGCAGGGAAGATGAGGAGGCGGTGTCACCCTCTATGTCAATGACCAGCTGGAGTGCACGGAGCTCCACCTGGGGATGGATGAGGAGCTGACTGAGAGCTCATGAGTCAAGATTAAAGGGAGGGCAGGGACAGGTGACAACACAGTGGGGGTCTGCTACAGGCCACCTGACCAGGAAGACCAAGTGGATGGGGCCCTCTATAGACAGAGAGGAGCAGCCTTGCATTCATAAGCCCTGGTCCTCCTGGGGGACTTCAACCACCCCGATATCTGTTGGAAGGACAACCCAGCAGGGCATAAGCAATTCCTGGAATGCATCGACGATAACTTCCTTCTCCTAGTGATAGATTAACCAATGAGGAGAGGGGCCATGCTGGATGTTGTTCTTGCCAACAAGGAGGAGCTGGTGGGAAATGTCATGCTCAAGGACACCATTGACTGCAGTGACTATGAGACGTGGAGTTTGAGATCCTTAGGGCAGCAAGGAAGGCACACAGTAAGCTCACTACCCTGGACTTCAGGAGAGGTGACTTTGGCCTCTTCAGGGATCTGCTTGCTGGAGTACAGTGGGATAAAGCCCTGGAAGGAAGAGAGGCCCAAGAAATCTGGCTAATATTCAAGGATCGCCTCCTTCAAGCTCAGGAGTGATAAATCCCAACAAAGACGAAGTCAGGTGAAAACACCAGGACAAAGAGGAAGTCAGGCAAAAACACCAGGAGGCCTGGCTGGACAATCTCAAATGGAAAAAGGAAGCCTACAGAGGGTGGAAACAAGGACAGGTAGCCTGGGATGTATACAGAGAAATTGTCTGAGCAGCCAGGGATCGGGTTAGGAAAGCTAAAGCCCAGAGAGAGGTAAATCTGGCCAGGGATGCCAAGGGTAACAAGAAAAGCTTCTATAGCTACGTCAGTGATAAAAGGAAGACTAGGGAATATATGGGCCCTCTACAAAAGGAACTGGGAGGCCTGGTTATCTGGGATATGGAGAAGGCTGAGGTACTCAATGACTTTTTTGCCTTGGTCTTCACTGGTAAGGGCTCTAACCACACCGCCCAAGTCGCAGAAAGCAAAGGCAGGGACTGGGAGAATGAGGAACTGCCCACTGTAGGAGAAGACCAGGTTCAAGACCATCTGAGGAACCTTAAGGTGCACAAGTCCATGGGACTTGATGATATTAATCCCTGGGTCCTGAGGCAACTAGCGGATGAAGTTGCCAAGCCACTATCCATCATATTTGAAAAGTCGTGACAGTCCAGTGAAGTTCCTGCTGACTGGAAAAGGGGAAACATAACACCCATTTTTAAAAGGGGTAAAAAAGGAGACCTGAGGAATCACAGGCCGGTCAGTCTCACTTCTGTGCCCATGTCGTGGTTTGGCCTCAGCCAGCAACAAAGAACCACACAGCCACTCGCTCGACTCCCGCAGCCGTGGGAAAAATCGGCAGAAAAGGGCAAAACTCGTGGGTTGAAATATTATAATTTAATAGAACAGACAAAGGGAAGAAGAAAGAAAAACAGTAACACCGGTAAAGGAATATAAGAACGCGATTACAATACCACCGCACAGCGCGCCGCCCGGACCCGCCCGGACCCGCACCAGCAGCCCACCCCCGAGTGGCGACTGACTCCCTCTCCCCGGCTAGCGCCTCTTATACCTGAGCATGGGTCACGTGGTATGGAATACTTGCCTCCCCTGCCGGCTCCTTGGGGAAATTAACCCCACCCTTGCCGGAACCAGGACATTATCCACCCCTTATTCCATACCATCTACGTCATGCCCAGATCTTTCAGTTCCCATAGTCTATGAGCCATTCCTTAAAAATGTCCATTAAGCTCACATAGTCCATGACGGTAGGCTCCATCGGTGAGAACAGTCTCTCAGGGCACATAAGATGATGTGTAGTGCTGAACTGTTAGGTGCTGTATTTGAAGCTCGTGACTGGGGAACCCAATGCAGTCCATGCCCACGGTCCACAGGTTGAAGATGTCGATCTCAAGGAGATTGCTGGGCGCCAGCTGCTGAGGCTGGTGTACCTGATTCAGTCCATGCCCACAGTCCACAGATTGAAGATGTTGATCTTAAGGAAAATTGCTGGGCACCAGATAGTGAGATCAGTTCTTATTACATCATCACGCACTTTACTCAGTCTCATCAAAGTCCATCTGTCATTGATTTGGGTGATTCTTCTGTAGTACCATTGATAGCAATGATAATGATAACATACACCAGCAAGGTTATTTAACATTTAACATCATAAAATTATTCATTAGCTATTCTCACCCAAAATCAAATCCCCATGAGGTACACATTGGACCTCCCCATCCTCTCGCATCACCCACCAAGTGCACCCGGTCCTTGTGCAAAAGCAGTTCCACGGATGGGTTTGCCTTTGCCTGAGGCAGGGCTAACCCAGACTGTCTTTCCTAACATATTCTTCATATGCACTACAGGGACTTTATCTCCTTCTACTGTATGTGGAAGTTTTGATTGGGCAGGGCCAGCTCGATTGGCAGATCCCCTAGTGTTAACTAACCAGGTGGCTTTTGCTAAATGGGTATCCCAATGTTTGAAGGTCCCACCCCCCATGGCTCTCAGGGTAGTCTTTAGCAGTCCATTGTATCGTTCTATCTTACCCGAGGCTGGTGCGTGATAAGGAATGTGATATACCCACTCAGTGCCATGCTCTTTGGCCCAGGTGTCTATGAGGCTGTTTTGGAAGTGAGTTCCATTGTCTGAATCAATTCTTTCTGGGGTGCCATGTCGCCATAGGATTTGCTTTTCAAGGCCCAGGATAGTGTTATGGGCAGTGGCATGGGGCACAGGGTATGTCTCCAGCCATCCAGTGGTTGCTTTCCACCATTGTGAGCACGTGGCGCTTGCCTTGGCGAGTTTGTGGGAGAGTGATATAATCAATCTGCCAGGCCTCCCCATATTTATATTTTAGCCATCGTCCTCCGTACCAAAGAGGCTTTAACCTCTTGGCTTGCTTAATGGCAGCACACGTTTCACATTCATGGATAACCTGTGCAATAGTGTCCATGGTCAAGTCCACCCCTCGGTCACGAGCCCATCTATATGTCGCATCTCTTCCTTGATGGCCTGAGGCATCATGGGCCCACCGAGCTATGAATAGTTCACCCTTACGTTGCCAGTCCAGATTCACCTCAGCCACTTCAATTTTAGCAGCCTGATCTACCTGCTGGTTATTTTGATGTTCCTCAGTGGCCTGATTCTTGGGGACGTGGGCATCTACATGACGTACTTTCACAACCAGATTCTCAATCCGGGCAGCAATATCTTGCCACAGTTCAGCAGCCCAGATGGGCTTACCTCTGAGCTGCCAGTTGTTCTGTTTCCACTGCTGTAACCACCCCCACGGAGCATTTGCCACCATCCATTAATCAGTATAGAGGTAAAGTACCGGCCATTTCTCTCGCTCAGCAATGTCCAAAGCCAGCTGGATGGCTTTTACCTCTGCAAACTGACTTGACTCACCTTGTCCTTCAGTGGCTTCTGCAACTCGTCGTGTGGGACTCCACACAGCAGCCTTCCACTTTCGATGCTTTCCCACAATACGGCAGGACCCATCAGTGAACAGGGCATGTTTCTTCTCATTTTCTGGCAGTTCATTATATGGTGGGGCCTCTTCTGCACGCGTCACCTATTACTCTAGTGATATTCCAAAATCTTTGCCTTCTGGCCAGTCAACTTAGGCATAGTGCCTGCCACCGGGGTTGGAGTAGGCATAGTGCCTGCCACCGGGGTTGGAGTAGGCATAGTGCCTGCCACCGGGGTTGGAGTAGGCATAGTGCCTGCCACCGGGGTTGGAGTAGGCATAGTGCCTGCCACCGGGGTTGGAGTAGGCATAGTGCCTGCCACCGGGGTTGGAGTAGGCTCCTTGTCTGCTGGTCTGGCTTTCCCCTCTTTCCCCTGAGGGTCCTGCATAGTTCCAAGCAGTGTTTGGTAGATACTGGCCAGGGCCCAACACAGTGCCATAAGTTGTGCCTCTCTGGAATAGCCACAGCATTTTCCTTTCAAATATTCTATTACTTTATCAGGGTCCTGTAGTTGTTCAAGGGTGAAGTCCCAAACCATTGGAGGTGAGAAGTTCTCTAGATACCTGCCCATGTTCTCCCACATCCCATGTCACCCCTGACTATCTGGTCTTGGGACAGATTTCTGAGTGGTAGTCTTAAACAGCTGTTTTACCTTAAACAAGACTTGAAAAACATTCAGGAGACATAGCAATAGGAACATGCTGGTTTGAGCATCCCAAGGATATTCAAAATTCTCAAGAGGTGTTACACCCGGCCCAAAGGAGAAAAGGGAGGCAAAAGAGCTGGGGAAAGTATCTCCCCCCATTTCTCCCATAGATTGGGTGTGATTATTGATAACTTCTGAGAGACGGTAACCAAGGTATGGACAGGACAGCAATACTGCATAGAAACCACAACAAAGCCACTTGAACAGTGATGTTACCATATCATAAGCTGATATTGCACAGGACAGCAAAATGATAGTCCTGATCCCTCTCCCCGAGATAACAAAGAGCATCACAGGGAGTACTGGAACAGGCTGCCCAGGGAGGTCGTGGAGTCTCCTTCTCTGGAGACATTCAAAACTCGCCTGGACGCCTTCCTGTGCAACCTCATCTAGGTGTTCCTGCTCCGACAGGGGGATTGGACTAGATGATCTTTTGAGGTCCCTTCCAATCCCTAGCATACTGTGATACTGTGATACTGTGTGATACATACAGCATATAAGAATTCACATAACACAGCCATGTAAACAAACGAAGCAACATTGTAACTGGCAACTATTTAACTAATAGGAGAAATGCATATAAGAAATCCGTTTTAACAAGCTCTGGTCAGATCTGTCGTTATTGCAACCCTTCGTGCCCCACGTTGGGCGCCACAAAGGACTGCCGTGGTTTGGCCTCAGCCAGCAACAAAGAACCACGCAGCCGCTCGCTCGACTCCCACAGCCGCGGGAAAAATCTGCAGAAAAGGGCAAAACTCGTGGGTTGAAATATTATAATTTAATAGAACAGACAAAGGGAAGAAGAAAGAAAAACAGTAACACCAGTAAAGGAATATAAGAACGCGATTACAATACCACCGCACAGCGCGCCGGCCGGACCCGGACCCGGACCCGGACCCGGACCCGGACCCGGACCCGGACCCGGACCCGGACCCGGACCCGGACCCGGACCCGGACCCGGACCCGGACCCGGACCCGGACCCGGACCCGGACCCGGACCCGGACCCGGACCCGGACCCGGACCAGCAGCCCGCCCCCGAGTGGCGACTGACTCCCTCTCCCCGGCTAGCTCCTCTTATAGCTGAGCATGGGTCACGTGGTATGGTATGCCTCCCCTGCCGGCTCCTTGGGG
Source organism: Vanellus vanellus (assembly GCF_965231255.1). NCBI lineage: Eukaryota > Metazoa > Chordata > Aves > Charadriiformes > Charadriidae > Vanellus > Vanellus vanellus. Next base: position 10,671,899 of record NC_138908.1, read on the forward strand.
AAATTAACCCCATCCTTGCCGGAACCAGGACAGCCCAGCAAGATGATGGAGCAGATCCTCCTGGAAACTCTGCTAAGGCGCATGGAAAATATGGAGGTGATTGGTGACAGCCAACATGGCTTCACTAAGGGCAAACTGTACCTAACAAATTTGGTGGCCTTCTACAATGGCATTACAGCTTTGGTGGATAAAGGAAGAACAACTGGCATCATCTATCTGGACTTGTGCAAAGCATTTGACACTGTTCTGCATGACATCCTTGTCTCTAAATAGGAGATACATGGATTTGACCACTGGACCACTCGGTGGATAAGGAACTGGCTGGATGGCCGCAGTAAAAGAGTTGTGGTCAATGGCTCCATGTCCAACTGGTAGGCAGTGACAAGTGGTGTTCCTCAGGGGTCGGTACTCGGACTGGCACTGTTTAACATCTTTGTTGCTGACATGGATGTCAGGATGGAGTGCACGCTCAGCAAGTTTGCTGATGACACCAAGCTGTGTGGAGCTGTCGATATGCTGGAGGGAAGGGATGCCACCCAGAGGGACCTGGACAGGCTTGAGAGGTGGGCCTGTGCGAACCTCATGAAGTTCAACAAGGCCAAATGCCAGGTCCTGCACATGGGTCAGGGCTATCCCAAGCACAATTACAGGCTGGGCAGAGAACGGATTGAGAGCAGCCCTGCCAAGAAGGACTTGGGGGTCCTGGCACATGAGAATCATGGAATCATGGAATCACGGAGTTTTCAGAGTTGGAAGGGACCTCTAGAGATCATCTAGCCCAACTCCCCTGCTAAAGCAGGATTGCCCAGAGCACATTACTCAGGACTCCATCCAGGCGGGTCTTGAAAATCTCCAGAGAAGGGGACTCCACAACCTCCCTGGGCAGCCTGTGCCAGTGCTCTGTCACCGGAACCGTAAAGAAGTGTTTCTGTGTATTTGAACAGAACTTCCTATGTTCTAACTTGTGCCCATTGCCCCTCGTCCTGTCACTGGGAACCACTGAAAAGAGCCTGGCTCCATCCTCCTTCAACCCACCCTTTAGATACTTGTAAGCATTAATAAGGTCTCCCCTCAGCTTTCTCTTCTCCAGGCTAAAGAGTCCCAGCTCTCTCAGCCTTTCCTCATAAGGCAGATGCTCCAAGCCCTTAATCATCTTAGTTGCCCTTCACTGGACTTGCTCCAGCAGTTCCCTGTCCCTCTTGAACTGGGGAGCCCAAAACTGGACACAGTATTCCAGTTGTGGCCTCACCAGTGCAGAGCAGAGGGGGAGAATGACCTCCTTCGACCTACTGGCCACACTCTTCCCTATGCAGCCCAGGATTCCATTGACCTTTTTGGCAACAAGGGCACATTGCTGGCTCATGGATAATTTACTGTCTACTAGGATGGCAGCATGGCCCTCTAGGGTGTCAGCCACCCCACCCAGTTTGGTATCATCAGCAAACTTGCTGAGGATACACTCTGTCCCCTCATCCAGGTCATTAATGAATATATTAAACAAAATAGGACCAAGTATTGACCCCTGGGGGACACCACTGGTTACAGGCCTCCAACTAGACTCTGTGCCGCTGATCACAACCCTCTGAGTTCTGTCACACAGCCAACTCTCAATCCACCTTGCTGTCGCCTCATCTAGCCCATACTTCCTCAGCTTCCTAAAGAGGATGTCATAGGAGACAGTGTCAAAAGCCTTGCTAAAGTCAAGGTAGATGACATCTACGACTCTCCCCTCACCCAGCCAACCAGTTATAACATCCTAGAAAGCTATCAGATTGGTCAAGCATGATTTACCCTTGGTAAATCCACGTTGACCACTTCCAATAACTTCCTGTTCCTCAACGTGTTTGGAGATGACATCCAGAATGAGTCACTCCATTACTTTCCCAGGGACAGAGGTGAGACTAACCGGTCTGTAGTTCCCTGGGTCCTCCTTCTTGCCTTGAGAAGCTCAACATGAGCCGGCAGTGTGCATTCGCAGCCCGAAAAGCCAACTATATCCTGGGCTGCATCAAAAGAAGTGTGGCCAGCAGAGCGAGGGAGGTGATTCTGCGCCTCTACTCCGCTCTTAAGAAACCCCACCTGGAATATTGCATCCAGCTCTGTAGCCCTCAACACAAGAAGGACATGGACTTGTTGAAGCGGGTCCAGAGGAGGGCCACAAAGATGTTCAGAGGGCTGGAGCACCTCTGCTATGAAGACAGGCTGAGAGAGTTGGGCTTGTTCAGCCTGGAGAAGAGAAGGCTTCCAGTATCTGAAGGGGGCCTACAAGAAGGCCGGAGAGGGACTTTTTACAAGGGCATGTAGTGATAGGACAAGGAGTAATGGCTTCAAACTGGAAGAGGGTAGATTTAGATTAGATATTAGGAAGAAATTTTTCACTATGTGGGTTGTGAGGCACTGGAACAGGTTGCCCAGGGAGGTTGTGGCTGCCCCATCCCTGGAGGTGTTCAAGACCAGGCTGGATGGGGCTTTGAGCAACCTGGTCTAGTGGGAGGTGTCCCTGCCCAGGGCAGGAGGGTTGGAACAAGATGATCTTTAAGGTCCTTTCCAACCTAAACCATCCTATGATTCTATGATCACTTTTCATACAGCTAACCAAACTCCAAGATTTTTATTCACAGTGTTCTTACAACCTCCGTAAAAGAACTCCAAAACTGTACCAGCTTTGGAAACGTGCTGAACAATTTCTTTGTACACACCTCTGGCAAAGGCAGACATGCCTCTCTAGGGTGATCTGCCCCAAGGGACTGTTGAGACTGGTCCAATTCCCTTCTGGGAACTTGGCAAGTGTTAGACAAAACAGTAAAAGTAACAATTTGTGATGGCGCACTCCTGGTTTTGTTCCCACTAAAGGTTATATCAGCAGGAATTAACAAGGGTGTTCACCACACATAAAGTCTGACTTTGCTCACAAGTCTTCTAGGGGGAGGTGAAGCACAGACTACTGTGACACTCCCATCTTCTTGAAATGAGTCAATTTCATAGGTAAAGAAGCAGGCCAGCTACTTGTTCAGTCCTGTTGATTTAACACGTTGGAGGTCCCACTGAGTTCAGTAGTACTACGTGAATATATGGAAAACTGGATTTGACCCTAAGAGTGTGTGGCTTGAAAATACTAACTTTTTAAAACAGAACCAGGCTCTTTTCAATGGTTCCCAGTGACAGGACGAGGGGCAATGGGCACAAGTTAGAACATAGGAAGTTCTGTTCAAATACACGGAAAAACGTCTTTACGGTGAGGGTGACAGAGCACTGGCACAGGCTGCCCAGGGAGGTTGTGGAGTCCCCTTCTCTGGAGATTTTCAAGACCCGCCTGGATGCAGTCATGAGTAATGTGCTCTGGGCACTCCTGCTTTAGCAGGGGAGTTGGACTAGATGATCTCTAGAGGTCCCTTCCAACTCTGAAACTCTGTGATTCTGTGATTCCGTGATTCTGTGACTTTTTTTGTGAGCATGTGTGCACATCGCTTTTCTGGGTTTTTAAATGAGTGGGTGGGTAGCAAAAAATAACTGACTTCAAATGAACAGTGAGTCTGCTCTAGGCTTGTAGGATTTGCCCTTACCATATTTATGACTATTCTTTCATGCATGGAATTCTGAATATGGGCTTACTGGATTTCAATTTTAGAATACTCACAAATATGAGCTGAGTGAATGACAGCAGTAAGGACTGTCTCTCAAAAAAAGTGAATTAATATTTGATATTAATAAATAGTATTTCTGTTAGAAAAGCTTTTAATAGTTTCTTTCATCTTATGACCTCTGGCTGGAGTTTTTCAAGAGGCATTTTCTCTTACATTATTCCCTTGAAAACTGGCATTTCTGTGTAGATTTAAATTAATTAGAACCGTCACTAATTGGCTTTTTTTCCCCCAATGTGGTTAGACTTAGACAAATATTATTGTCCTGTGCAACAACTGGAATGGTGAAATTTGAAGATATATTTTCATGCAATTTGAGAAGGCACTTTTGCAGGGTGTGCTTGAGGGAACTTGCACAGTGAGTAAAATGGACAAAATGCTTTAAAAAATTATTAGTAGCAGCATCCATAGCTTAATTCCTTTCCATTTCTGCTTTCAACACATACAGTTCATTTCCATTTAACTGCACTGAGAATGTCTAATAAATCACAGAGGCACTGTTCTTCTTGACAGCAAAGAACTAAATACATAAGTAACCAGCTGAAATAATACTGTACGGCTGCCAGGTGTTCCCTCCTGAACATGAGAAATTAAGGTAGGCCATTTGTCCCTGTCTCTCTTAGTTTACAACTGTAGGCTACCTTTGCTTTAGCCTTCTTCCCCCCCCCCCCCTTCCCCCCAAGTATTTCTTGGCCACTTCTACAACAATAATACAGGAGCACTCAGGGTTAATTAACTTGGTTCTGACACAATGCCCCTTGAAGCCTTCTCAAAACCAGGGAAATTCATCACTGCTACATCTGACCATATATTATATTAGACAAGTTCTGAAAAGACAGTTTGAAACCAGAAGTAGGTACATAAACACATTTGAGGATCTAGTCCAGTGACCCCAGTTCGGAAAGGAACTCTTTGTAACTTCGACCCAGTATGTCATAGAGCCTGAATTAAATCTTTGGGTCTCTGTGCAAATCTTGCAGAATTGGGCTCTGGTGATTAAAGCACTACCCTTACAAGAAGTCAGAATAAAATGACTGCCATCCAGTGCATTATATAAATTCAAGCTCTATCTATAGCAGACTACAGTAAGTCACTGTTTTATACTACGTATTTTCTTCCTTCAGACTGTAAAGGGCTCTTGGTATTCCACCATATATTATAAATGAAATGCAGTACAGATCATCTTCCTAATGTGAAGCTGTCATACCATGGTCAAATCATATCTGTACTTGAAAACAATGGGGAATACATACTCACCAGATATTCCTACTCTGAGCTGTCAGGAAGAAAGAACACCAAGAAATGCTACAAGAAACATATAAAGAAGAGACTGCTTACTGCAACTGCTTGACAAAGTTTCTCAGTCTTCATACAGTTCTCCGGAAGAAGCAGAAATATAAGTCTTCATGGAGAATGGGAGATCATGTCACTAGCCTTTCTTATAAGTAGTTGGTATCCAGTGACACGATGCATGGGAATGGTTACAAACTGCACCAAGGGATGTTCAGACTGGACATTAGGAAACATTTCTTTACTGAGAGGGCAGTCAAACACTGGAACAGGCTTCCTACAGAGGTGGTCAATGTCCCCTGCCTGTCAGTGTTCTAGAGGCATTTGGACAATGCCCTTGACAACATGCTTTAACTTTTGGTCAGCCCTGAAGTGGTCAGGCAGTTGGACTAGATGATCGTTGTAGGTTCCTTCCAACTGAAATAGCCTATTCTATTCTATTCTATTCTATTCTGTTCTATTCTGTTCTATTCTATTCTATTCTATTCTATTCTATTCTATTCTATTCTATTCTATTCTATTCTATTCTATTCTATTCTATTCTATTCCTATCTTGTTGCTTACCTGTAATATCCTAAAGGCTGATTCCTGCTGGGACAGTTGCTGAGCAAACACAGAGTGCATGAATAGCCGTGCCTTGAAGAATGTGCATCCCAAAGAGAAGGCAAGCAACAGGGTGGGGACATGAAAGAGCAGAGCAACAATGCAGTCATTAACAACAGGGCTGCTAAATGATAACTGTTTTACAGATTATGATTTTGATAAAGAGTGATCACCTTTTCATAGAATCATAGAATTGTTATGGCTGGAAAAGACCTTTAAGATCATCAAGTCCAACCATTATCTAACTCTACCAGGCCCACTTCTAAACCATATCCCTGAGCACCACATCTAGATGGCTTTTAAACACATCCAAGGATGGCGATTCATCCACTTCCCTGGGCAGCCTGTTCCAGTCTTTGATAACCCTTTCAGTGTATAAGTTTTTCCTAACGTCTAACCTAAACCCCCGGCACAACTTGACACCATTTCCTCTTGTCCTACCAGTTGTAACTTGTGAGAAGAAACCAATGCCCACCTCTCTATACCCTCCTTTCAGGTAGTTGTAGAGAGCAATTAGGTCTCCCCTCAGCATCCTTTTCTTCAGACTAAACAACCCGAAGTCCCTCAGCCGCTCCTCATAAGACTTATTCTCAAGACCCTTCACCAGCTTTGTTGCCCTTCTCTGGACGGTCTCCAGCACCTCAATGTTCTTCTTATACTGTGGCACCCAAAACTGAACACAGTACTCAAGGTGCGGCCTCACCAGTGCAGTGGGACAATCACTTCCCTAGTCCTGCTGGTTACACTATTTCTGATACAGGCCAGGATGCCATTGGCCTTCTTGGCCACCTGGGCACACTGCTGGCTCATATTCAGTCAGCTGTCAATCAACGCCTCCAGGTCCTTTTCTGCTGGGCTGCTTTCCAGCCACTCCTTCCCAAGCCTGTAGTGCTAAATGGGGTTGTTGTGGCACAAATGTAGGACCTGGCACTTGGCCTTATTGAACCTCATACCATTGGCCCATCAGTCCAGCCTATCCAGGTCCCTCTGAAGAGCCCTCCTACCCTCAAGCAGATCAACACTCCCATCTAACTTGGTGTCATCTGCAAACTTACTGAGGGTGCTCTCAATCCCCTCATCAAGATCATTAATAAAGATATTAAACAGGAGTGGCCCCAACACTGAGCCCTGTGGAACACCACTAGTGACCGGTCACCAACTGGATTTAACTCCATTCACCACCACTCTCTGAGCATGGCCATCCAGCCAGTGTTTGATCCAGCAGAGTGTACACCTATCCAAGCCTTGGGTAGGCAGTTTTTTCATGAGAATGCTGTGGGCAACAGTAACAAAGGCTTTACTGAAGTCTAGGTAAATAACATCCACAGCCTTTCCCTCATCCACCAACCAGGTCACCTTGTCATAGAAGGAGATCAGGTTCATTAAGGAGGACCTCCCCTTCATGAACCCATGTTGACTGGGCCTGATCATCTCGTTATTCTGTTAATAATATGTAATGGCACTCAAGATGATCTGCTCCATAGGTTTCCCCGGCACCGAGGTCAGACTGACAGGTCTGTAGTTCCCTGGATCCTCCTTCTGGCCCTTCTTGTAGGTGGGTGTCACATCTGCTAATCTCCAGTCCATTTTGATATCACTCTCAGAGATACCCAGCCTCCCTCAGTGAGCACCTTCTCCCACTTTTGTTGAAGCACGATCACAGAGTTGTCATTCCTGACAACTAGGGGGGAAAAAGGAGTGATTAAGGAAGAGAAAAGAGAATGGAAAGGCATTCTCCTAAAAGCTGTGCCAAATCTGTATTGGACAGTTCCTATTCCCCATACTCACTTTATCCTCTGCCAAACTGTTACCTTCTCTTTAGCTCTACTAGGTCAAGTGTTTGTAAGACTGGACTTCATCTGAGCCGGCAAAAGCAATCTTCTTAAATAAAGCTGGGGGCACCTTTTTCATATTATTTTCTAGTTGGGCCTCGAAGGCAAAAGAATTCCACTTCTCATGTTCATTTTGTAATTTTCTTGTTCACCTGAGAGTTACTGAAAAAAAAAGCAGAAGAGAACTACGAACAGAAACAGATCTTCAGGTAGGCAGATGTAGCGTGTTAAATATGCCAAGAATATAGATGGTTTGCTGAGCAGAGGGAACAGGGCTTACAAAAAGGTTATTCAGGAGAGCCTATGAACAATTTGGTGTGTAGGAGAAAGCCTAGGTTTAACTCCAGGGTGCAAAGTGTTAGCAGCAGCAATTAAAAGCTCTTCCAATGGAAGAGGCATAAGACTGAGCAAAAAATTACCAGTTATGGCCTCAGTAGCTGAACAGTCTTCCAGTCATTTAAACCATGACCTGACAAAAGACACAAACAGCCAAAAGTTACATTATGCATAAATCTAACCAGTTTTGGGGTAGACGGCTTAGTCTAGAATCTAAAGACTATTTAGACCCACAGAAGTGCAAGTAGAAAGCTGGGTCTTCATGAGAGCAATCTCAGGAACACTATATGCCAATTGGGAGCTGTTTGTTGCTGCACATGATTAAGATACATGAATAAATATCAGTGCAAACTCTGCAACTCTGCAAAACCTTTGGTTCCCAGTAATCCCAAAAAGTTGTGGAATAGAGTTGTTAACTGTAGTCAAGCAATACATATAGATATGGCGTTAACAAGCAGTTACAAATGACTAGGAATCAAACATATAGCGGATGTTTCCCTGGCTAAGACTCCTCACCCAGTAATGCATATGTTGCTACGTTTACTCACAAAGCTCATGTTCGATAGTGTTTCTGCATCTGTTGTGAAACAAATGTGGTGGAGCTGGGAACAGTAATTTGCAAAGTATAATGTGGGACTGAACTCTAAAAGCACACTGAAGCATCCTAAAGGACAACTAATTAATGAAAAATGTGTAAAAGAAACAAGCCATAAACATGATGCTATGCAAGATTAATCAAAGTCTGTAAGGGGACAACATGGATATAAAAGAATCTTGTACTGAGAAAAGTGAAATTGGTGGCTAGCTACCAAAACCAGACTTTTTGAATATTTGGAAATTAAAAAGGGAACATGAGTAAGTATGCTACAGCTGTCAAATAAAGATGTATTTCAATTTACTAGAGAGATGCACTGATGGGAAATTTGGTCCACTAATGAAACTTACTACCATAAACTCATCTATAGCCCTGGAAAAACGTCAAGAAAATTTTTCATGGAGAAAAAAGGTGTTATGTGATAATAATATTCCACTATAACAGTAATCAGCTAATTGGCCATCTTGGAAGTCCTGCTGTTTCCCTTACGCTTCCAAATACGCTACAAATAAATAAATAAAGTTTACCACTAGAGGGTACTGTTATGTCAAGCTGTAACAGAAAGGCACCTGGAGGTGCTGACAAATCTGTTATACACGTGCTGTGTCAAGCTGTAACAGGAAGGCACCTTGAGGAAGTAACAAATCTATTATACCTGTGCAGTGCTGTTGGCACATTGAAGTACAAAGGCTTCTCCATGGAAAATAGGTGATCATTTCTCCATTATTAGGCACAGCAGTGGCCTCAGTTCAAGAAAAATTGAGAAAACTTGGATGTCATGACTTAAAAAAAAAAAGAGTACTCAAAAGAAAAAGGGCAGCTCTCTGAACACTGAATGACAAATCTTCATACAATTTGCTTGTAACTGTATTGAACTCAATAGATGCTGTACCAGAAGTCTAGGTCACAGAATGTCAAGAGGTAAGTACAATAAATTAGTCTCTGTCCTGCAAAGTAGATGGTTAAAACAGGCAAGATAGAACACCTCCCCATGTTCCTCTTCAGTCATCAACCAGATCAACTAAGAAACCCTAGCCCAAACGATCTCCAACATTCAGAGTTTCATTAGTATTACCAGAATTACTACGAGCATCAAGAAATTCTCATTAGTTACATCATGACAGTAAGCACTGTTCAAATAAAAAGCAAATCACAAAGTCAAACCACTTCCATCTGGGAAATAAATGGACTACATGAGTAAGAGTGTTTTGGTGTTCTCCAGAGGGCGTAGGGGGATGTTTTTGAATAAAAGATGCTTATACCACTCTGTATCCCACTAGGGGGGGAAAAAAAAAGTAGGAATATTTCTTCATCCAAAGCATGGTCTGCTTTTCCAACAGATATTCTGCTCAAAGGAAGCTCTGACCATTAGCTTCCTTCCAAATAGCTATTCTTCACCTTTCTGCTGGCTTCTTTTCATCTTGATATCCCACCTTCTTTCTGCCTCTGACCTACACAGAGTCAACAGGGAAGTCCACACACAGTAAGTCCCTGTCAGGAACCTAGGTAACAAATAGGCCTTGGTTGCCCTGACAAGCCTCTCCCAGAGCCTCCACCTACACCCTCTGACTGGGGTCTCAATTTAAGATCATGACTTTCAGTCCCTGCCTGAGCTACATCTTAGGTATGCTTGCCCCTAGCTCTGTACCTGAATCATTGTTTGGATTTCTTGAATTCACCTTCAACCTGGCATGTTACCTCCTCTTTTGCCTGATACCACACTGCCAAAAGGACCTGCTGCAGTCACCACTCTGCTCTGCTGACCTGCTTCTGGTGCCATCGGAGTGCATGCTGCTGCTGAGGCCACACTGGCTGGCCTGTCTTGTGGCTGCTCTTCTCTCACCTTCCTTTGGGGTGCAGCCTCCTCTTGCTGCTACCTGACCATCTCATGGAAAAATGACACTTGGCTTCCTAAGACAGTCCCACTTGTCCTTACAACTGGAGCAGTAGCTTGTGCCACTGGAAGCCCTGCTTAATAAAAGTCTTTGAATGCTTCTCCCCTCTTCCACATCCAATAACTTTAAATAGGTTTGTAAATGGTGGCAGAGAGTAACTCACTTCAGCATAATAAAAATGCAATGAGAAACAGTGGATAATATTCACTGACCATTTCCAGGCACGTGTTATGAATTAGATTGAGAACATGCCACTATTTTACATGCACCCCCCAAACAGCCACCAACATCTACATATTACATACCCCCAAGATACTTACCAACTGGATTCTAGAAGAAGGGCAATGAAAGGGACTAAGAATTAGATCTTTACTACTATACTCACTGGATGGATCCTAGTAAATTTCTTTTTTTTTTCCTCGCAGGACAAAGTGTCTCAGAACATTCAGACACAACAGGAAGTGTTTGGTACTGTCTTATCAGCAATGAAAAATGGTTTGCCTAGGAGGCAAAACAGCAAGGCCTGCTCTTATTCTGTGCTTGTCTTTTGTCTCCTGACTCTCTCCTCTGTGATTCAAATGGCTACCTCCGAGCTTAAACCTGGATTTGGGGTGACATTCTGAGTTTCCTCTGAACTGTTCAATGCCTAATATTGACTTTAAAAACACAAATTATTTACCTCACTGAAGGGTGGTATGTTCACAATTTTACACATCCTGGCAATTCTATTTACATGCACAAATACTGATTTTGGAGCATAATTTTACATCTCAAGTTTGCTAGATCTTGCTTCAAAATTTACTTTAAGCTCTGGTAACAAATTAAACTTTGTTATCAACAGGCACAAATAAAATATCTTTCAATTTCTGCCATTCCTAAATACCACACCTCATTCCCTAACACTCTTTACATCCAAACTCTGCCAAAACCTTTCACTGTCCTGACCTGATCTTTTGCCACTTTCTGTGACTTGGATCTCTGCAAACTATCTATAGATCTTGGCAGCCCTACACTAAATTAGTGCAATGCACTCCACTTAGGGCTATAGTTAACACGTTAGCTACACTGTTTCCATCACTGATGATTTAGTTAGTTCATTCTCTTAGCAATTCCATGAGATACACAAATATTAATTTGTTTCTGTATGCCAACAAATGGTGTTTAGGTTTACTGTGGTCTTAGAATGATTCTGCACTGAAACCAACAGACAAACCACATCCTTGAATGGTAGCTGAATCCAACTACAAGAACATTTTCCCCATGTGAGAATATTTCAGACATTATAGTGGCACAGCTATAACTGAATTCTTTAGTAGTAACCTAATGTATGACTATTGCAATAGCACATATATTTTAATGCATTCTTACACATACCAGCTGAACAGAAGTTTGTCAAGTTTCTCTCTCAGGAAAAAATTAAATAAATAGCTGCTCTCGAGCTGTGGCCACACAGTGATTTCAGTCTGAATTAAACTTAGCATTTTGATAAACACAGCTTTTAGTAGCCTAGCAAAACAATCTCTCCCTTTTCTTTGCTGCCAGTAAAATTCTGCTAAGATTCTGCTCCCAGTTTCTGCAATGCATCAGGCCCCTTTGTGAAAGACACAGAATGGTAAATCACAGTGGTTCACTCAAAGGAGTCGGTTTGCTCAGAGGAAGCATCTTCTTCAGTGTGACCAGTGACCAGTAGAGTCAAAGGTGCAACTCGTATTGCTGAGCCACCGTGCAGTGGGCAGTCCAGTGGAGAGACCATACCCTAACAGGATCGGCCAGCTGAATCAGCACATGTTAAGTCAGATAAGGGATAGCCCATGGAAGCCCACGGCTGCTCTCTCCAGATGCCTGCTCGGCCCCATCCTACTGGAAATCACTATCCCCACTTTGGCGAACTGGACTGACCCCAACAAAAAGGTGGAGGGAGGAGTTTACTTGTTTTAACCCAGTTTGCGGAATGACCTTACAAGTAGTTGGGTCAGAACAGATGAGGAGCTGGCAAGTTGCTGCGAATTGTCAGTTTTAATTAGGACTGTTATTTCTTGAGCTACAGTTGCAAGTGAAGGCCTTGTGTTGTCAAGTAGGAGCAAAGCTGAATGTCCTAGTCAATGACTACCCTGGTAAGAAACCACTTGGATTTTTTCCAGGAAACAAAACGAGCAACCTCTTACTAGAAGTTATATTGTATGGTATTCCCAGAAACACAGCACATTTGACTATGTATACATAACATTTTACACAGAACTGAGAAGTTTTAGTAAGAAATCTACGAGAGACAACAATGTATCAAATTATTCTGAGTAAATAGGTGCTAATTAAAACGGAGAAAAGGATATTTTCCATTAAATTAAAAACAGTTTAGAAGACCTTTTAGCTGCCAACTACTAATTAATGTAAAAAAAAAATAAAACTGTATCATAATGAGTTTGTTCCAATGACTTAGCACTTATACAGCAATTACTTGATATATCTGGATGGCAAAAACACGAAGCAAATGTAACAAAGATGTCTAAACTATTGACTTACTATGATGACCATACAATTTGGAAGCTAATCATGAAAGCTGACAATTCACAGTAATTATGTGTATTGTTTAAAATGTCTTAATAGTAGATATTGGGGAAAAGATGGAAAGTCATATTTTTTTATTTGTTAAACTGGCAAGAAAAGAGCAAAGGTGGTGCTAAATTGCTCACTGAAAAGACTGAAAATATTCTTTCTCAGACAAATTAATTTCCCTCAGTTTCATAACAAGTACGAATTTTGTTTTATGGTTTTGTTTTATGGATGTGTAAACTAAAACACAGAACAGCAGGTAGTCATGCCAGATCAGACCCAGTAAAAAAAAAAAAAAAGAGAGAGATCTGGAACCAAGGGTTCTACATCTCCTTTCAGTACTGAATCATTGTACATGGAATGTTGCACTCCTGGTTATGGCACATGGGAAAAATATGACTTGACGATTACATATTGATTTTGTGGCAAGCATTAAAAACTGACTGAATCAGAAGATAGAAAGTGTTTTCAGTGTTGAGAACCTATAAAAGGTTTTCTTCTGTGATAAACAGATCAGCTAAATTCCAAAATGGATTTGTGCAATGTTTGACAGAACAAAAATTACAAAACAGAAAAACGGGCCAGTTTTTTTTTTTTTCCTAGTCTAAGAAAGTATTAATAATATGGACAATAGGAATATCCATAAGATATAAATGAGAAAAATATAGTAGGTGCTGGTTTCTTTAAACCTGATATGAATAACCTCAAAGACAAGTTATTTTCATTGAAACGTTGCACTGCTGAAAACAGATAAACATAGTTGGTTTAGATCAGGTTGACTGATTGTGCCTGTCTAATCATATTTGTATGCTAAGTAGGCTAATTATTGTGCACCCAGACCCTGATGCTATAATTGGATATGTGCATACAGAGCTCTGTTCTTCCTTGAAGTTCTATTTAATTAAATTACATCATATACCTCTTTGAAGTAAACAAGACCATTGTTCAGTTTATATGTCCTTATAAAAGAGGCAACTGAAACACAACACATCCGTTCAACACAACTACTTGCACCTAGTTTATAGACAGCACAACTCCACCAACTTCCCTAAAATTGCAAGAAACATGAATTTGACAGGTATCAGGAAGAATGCAACTTAAAGAAACTGGAAAAGGAGAAAAAGGAACAGACACAACCAACTGAAGAAGCAAGCAGAAAAGAATGAGTAAAATAAGTGGACAGATTAAAAAAAAAACACAACAACCTCAACACTAAAAGCATCACAGGGAAAGTAGCAATATAACCCCCAATGCCCAAGTTTGCCTCCCAGAAGTGTTTTCCCTCACATTATCTTTATCTCTCTCTCTTCCCTACACTCCTTCCCTCCCAGGAACGGAACATTTATATTTTTCTTTCTTTCTGTTGTTCCCTGCAGGTGTTAACAACCAGCTCTCAGGCCCTATCACAGAAGATATATTTTATTTTTCTACCATGACAATCTATCAAAAATTCTATTGGCTTTGTGAATTGCAGTTGGAAATTAATTTAAAAGCATTCTTCAATAGCAGCATGGCCTAGATTATTGTCTAAATACACTTTTTTCTATTTTTAATGTATACAGACCATTTACAGGAGAATTTTTAAATTGCATTGTGTATTTAACTTGTAACTAGAACGTGTGCCAAGGCATGAAACTGTAAAGCATTTTTCACAATCTGACCTCTAAAGAAAAGATCGTTCAAAGGATTCAAAAATTCTTAATTTTCTCTTTATATAAAAGCATCTATACAATTACTAGCATATAATATATTCTAATATATTGAAAATATCGAATATATTACTATATTTTGTTATATGTAAATGTATAGTCTAATATTAGAATATATGTATTAGCCTACATATTATAATATATATTCCTAGATATGTATTCTCCCCTCCATTTCTCATCATAACTGATACAAATATCATCGATTTTGAGTCTGGTGTTATGACTAAAATTCATTTTTCAAATGAATACTCACCAAAGCACTTCTAATCTTACCTCAGCTGTCAATATGATGGGTGGGGTTTTTTGATCATGGTGATTTGTCTTGCTCCTGTACTTCATGGGGGAACAGAAAAGCAAACTTTTAAACACTCCTATATACTTAACAAAATCTACTGTTTTCAGTAACTTACACTTGGAAATTGACCAATTAAATCAAACAACACACTCATAGAATCATAGAATCATAGGGTTGGAAGGGACCTCTGGAGATCATCTAGTCAATGATGCCAGAGCAGTGGCACCTTAGAGCAGGCTGCACAGGAACGTGTCCAGGCGGGTTTTGAATGTCTCTAGAGATGGAGACTCCACCACCTCCCTGGCCAGCCTTTTCCAGTGCTCTACCACCCTCAAGGTAAAGAAGTTCTTCCTCGTGTTTAGGTGGAACTTCCTATACTCAAGTTTGTGCCCATTACCTCTTGTCCTGTCACTGGGCACCACCGAAAGGAGCCTGGCCCCATCCTCCTGGCACCCACCCTTTAAGAACTTATAAGCATGGATCAGGTCCCCCCTCAACTGTCTTTTTTCCAGACTAAAGAGACCCAATTTCCTCAGTCTTTCTTCATAAGAGAGGTGTTCCAGTCCCCTAATCATCTTGGTAGCCCTTTGCTGCACCCTCTCCAGCAGTTCCCTGTCCTTCTTGAGCTGGGGAGCCCAGAACTGGACACAGTACTCCAGGTGCGGCCTCACCAAGGCAGAGTAGAGGGGGAGGATGACCTCCGACCTCCCCTGACCTGCTGGCCACACTCTTCTTGATGCACCCCAGGATGCCATTGGCCCTCTTGGCCACAAGGGCACATTGCTGGCTCATGGTCATCCTGTTATCCACCAGGACTCCCAGGTCTCTTTCTACAGAGCTGCTCTCCAGCAGGTCAGCCCCCAACCTGTACTGCTGCATGGGGTTATTCCTCCCCAGGTGCAGCACCCTACACTTGCCTTTATTGACTTTCATAAAATTCCTCTCCGCCCAACTCTCCAGCCTGTCCAGGTCTCTCTGTATAGCAGCACAGCCTTTTGGTGTGTCAGCCACCTCTCCCAGCTTTGTATCATCAGCAAACTTGCTGAGGGTGCACTCTATCCCCTCATCCAAGTTGTTGATGAATGTATTGAACAGGACTGGACCCAGTACTGACCCCTGGGAACACCACTCGTCACTCACCTCCAACTAGAGTCTGCGCCCCTAACCACAACCCTCTGAGCTCTGTCTTGCAACCAGTTTTCTATCCACCTTACTGTCCATTCATCTAACCCACTCTTACTAAGCTTCCCTATGAGGATGCTGTGGGAGACCATGTCGATAACACCATTTCTTTTGTAAGTAATGATAACCTTTAAACCAAAACTTGGTCTAAGGTGGAAACCATATGAAACCACAACTTTCTCACAATTTCCACTTGAGACTGCAACTTTTCCCAGATTATTGAATTCGGGCTGAGTTTAAGGACATACGAGGTTGTGCTATCAAATGACAAAAAGTTGGAAGTACACAGGGGAAATGAAATTTCCCTCTTTGTACAAGATGCTTTTCTTGCCTCCTGCCTTAACAGTCCCAAACTAGAAATGCAGCACACAGACACACTTTTTGACTTGTATTAGGGGATCAAACTGGTTGACAAATTACCTATTTTAAACAAAAGTATTTTTTTAAGCTCAGGTTAATTCCTCAATACAGAACATGAGCTGCCCACACTGGCAGCTGTGATAGCAAAGATGGACTGGTATGGTACCACGGGTGGGAGGGGATGGAGGGGGAGAGAAAAAGGACAAGAAGCAGTGCTGTCATGCCACTATAGACTTCATAACCTTTAGCTGAAAAAGCTTCATTCTATTTTCAGATAACAGGACTCTCAACCTACAGTCTTTGATCAAATCCAGCCCCCATTTTGGTGATTTTCTTAGGTGGTCTTTGATGCAGGAAGGGATTGGGCCAAGTATTTGGTGAACTTGATACCTACCACCTTCTTCTACAGTCATTCCACTTACTCTCCCTATAGCAGGCCTCAAAAGATGTTCTGTCACATTCAATGCTAATAACCTCCAGCAGGTGATGAACACAGACGATAGGTACCATATGTCAGAAGTGGTTGCAGTTCACTAGCCAAATATATCCTCATTACCTGAAGGGAGAGAGGATTGGGAATTGTAATCACCAAAAGCCTGTGTGCCAGGCCAAGTCTTGCACCAAGTAAACTCCAGGAGATGTGAAAATATAACAAACCCCATTGTTTCCTGTAATGGACGCTGTCATGTGCTGTGATTGTTTTAGGCATTGAATAACTACAAATGCAAGCCTTTTCCCACTTTGTGTCAAAGGATTCACATTACAAGGTGTCGCGGCACCAACCTACAAATGGCTTCTGAAAGCATATAGATCTGCTCCTCCTGTAGTATTATCTTGTCTTCACTACCTTTTAGCTTTTAGTTTCAGGTGATTTTGTGCATCAGTCAAATAAGCAACTGTCACAATCTGCCATCATTAAAATGAAGACACCTCTTGTACACATTAATCCTTCCTGTTCCAGGCAGGAGTTTAGTGGAGAGACCAATGGGGCCTGCCTCTATCCACTGCCCCCCCCCCCCCCCAACCCTCACATGTACACACTTCCCATCATTATCACATTTGTAACTTCCACATCATGTGAAGCGCACAGAATTCTCAAACCATTTGCACTGAAGCTGCCTCTTCTCTGGTGTTCTTAGATGAGTCGTGTCAAGAGTAATACGAGAAACCTCAGATACATCATGTTTCTACAGAGACACAATACAAAAAGAGCTTTATCCCAAACTCTGTGGCAGGTCTCCATTTCCCACTGAAGTCTACCAGAGTCACAGGACTTAGATAACGCCAAGAATTGTCTTGTGACTCTCATCCGTTTGACCGAGGCTACACATTTCTTTAACGCCATAGCCCAGAAAAGGAGTTAGTTCAGGGAAGTCCTTAACGTCTGCACCACACAGGGCGTGAACGAGAGGAACACATTTCCTTCCAGTCTCACGACATGCAGATGCCTCATCTGGTACCTGCCTGCTGCCTCCACCGTACTTCCCACCCTTTGGGCTCCTACCTCTAGGAAACAGGATGCAGCAGCAACTCATTTGACCCTGCGCGCAGCCACCTCAGGTATGTGCAAGTACCTGCACAGGGCCGTGCATTACTCGTTTCCCACCCTGCTCCCCAGCCCTCACACGCACTTTTCTAGGCCTCTGTCCACTGTCCCACCTGTGACCCAGTGACCTTACAACCCACACACCCCCTAACACGAAGAAGAGTTGACCGCCCTTAAAAACGCAGCATCCAGCTCTGAGACTGGAAAAGGCGTGCCACACCACAGGCCACCAGCTACCAGCTAGCCCCGAAACTCCTCTTCCCCGCCAGCCAATGGCCTGCTCTCCCCCTCTCCCCCCGACCTCCCCCAGACCCCCTGCGGAGCCAGGAGGGGACTGGGCCACCTGAGGGACGGCAGTGACCAGGAGACGGATCACCCCCCCTCGGGCCAGGCGGGCCACGCCGCGGACCGTCCGCCGCAGCGCGCATGCGCCGCGGGGATGGGAGGCGGTGAGGGGACAACGACGGGCATGGTGCGTCGCGCCTCAGTGCGCCTGCGCCAGGGCTCACGCTGAGAGGGTGGGGGAGGAGGGGTGGTCGGGGGCGGTGGCCCCGCCCGCGGCTGCTCCCCGTTACCCGCGCTCCGTGCCGGCACTCACGCCCCCGGCCCCGGCCCCGGCCGGCCCGCCGCTTCCCTGGCTAGGCCATGGATGGGTTAGTACCTGCCGCCGGCACCGAAGCCGCACGGAGGGGCGGGGGGCGGCCCGGCGCTCCCCTCAGGGCTTCACCTGGTGCCGCCGGGGGCGGGGCGGGGCGCGGCCTGAGGCGGGTGGGGAGGCGGCCCATCCCGGCTCCTTCCTGCCGGGAGCAATGGGCTGCCGGGAGGGGGTGACCGGGGGAGGTCCCCCCTCCCGCCCCCAGCGGAGTGAGCGGAGCGAGGGGAAAGGTGGGTGCCAGAGAGGGGCCGGGTTTACGTGAGGGGCCGGGCCCGGGGTGGGGATATTGCTGCCGGCTGCTCCGCCAGGTATTTGTGGAAGGAGGAAACCGGTAGCCGCTGCCGGCCTGGAGCGGAGGGACTTGAGCGCTGTCGCGGGGAACTTCGTGGTATTCGGGGCGTGCGGGTTTCTCATCTCTACGCTTTCTTGCTTTCTTTCTTTCTTTCTTTTTTTTTTCCTCCCCTCTCTCTTTTTCTCCCAGCGGGGTTGGGGCGGCGTTTTATTTCCAGGCTGGTGCTGGGGGCTGAGGTCCCTCCGGCAGCGCTGAGGTGGGCGCGTGTGCCGGCTCCCGGCTCCGGCTGCGGGCAGGGTGCGGCGGGGCCGGGGCTGCCCTCCCCTAGTGCCGCGGGGCTCCGGCCGGAGCTGGCATCCGCCTCCCGGGTGCTGCTTGTTGGCCGGTCTTTAATCTTACTATAGAGTTACCCCTTCTAAACGTGTTTAAAAGCCCGCTGGCGCGCTGCTGCCTTAACGGTGAGCGAGCGCCGTGACGAGTTTTGGGAGGTTCATGGGGTAACGTAAAGTTTTCTACATCAAGTCCGGCGGGCGGTGGTCTGCGGCAGTAAAAAACGTGGGGGTGCTGCTGCCTGCCGTGTCGCTGGTGCCTGACAGAAGTGTGTATGTAGAAGTGGACTGATTGACATATATTCTGCAAGGTTAATCAATAATCAGAATGATTATTCATGTAGTCCTAAATGGTTTTTTATAGACTGCACCAAAGACCTTAAGTACACGGTAAGTTGTTACAGTGATAAAGTTTTGTACAGTATGTGGTCAGTTTATATGGTGTGTGGTCCTCAGAAGATAAAATTATTTCTAGAGAGTTTGAAATATTGTGCTCCCATTGCTGGGGTAGCGTGAGGTACACGGTAGCATGAGGTACACTGACTTTTGTCATATGTCTTGATAAAGTTTCTTAAATTGAAAGTAATAAAACTAAGTTCATGATATGTACTGCCAACTTCCCTCACTACTTTTTAAGTGCAAATGTGATTGATGGTATTTCTTCCTTTGCCTGTTAGTATTTCAAAATCTGAAGTCTGGGAAGTGGACCGTGGTGGGAAATTCAACTGTCCCAGGAAACTAACTATGCCTAATGCCCGTAAAGTACTTTACAGTTTCTTTTATTTTTTCATCCTAACAGTACACATACATGGAAGTGGAAATGATCACTAAAGACAGTTCTTCTGAATTCATGCAGAGATGTAGATATTATTAACTTAAAGTGCATCTGGTACCTCAGTGTCCTGTAAAAATCTTAGCTGTTCTTGAAATCTAGGAATTCTGAAACAGAAGTTAGGAAGACTTTTTTTTTTTCCTTTTCTTTCTGCTCAAAGTAGCACAGCCGAAACTTCTCTGACATCTTTTAACACTGTTTCAGTGGAAACCTTGATAGGGAAGCAGGTTGACAAGAACACTCTTGTATAAATGCTAATTAATAAAAAAGCAAATAGGGTTAGGAAGTGTCTTTTTGGAGAACTTCATTAAAAATATAATAAGTAATTTTGCTATGATCATCATTTTTTCATGTTAGTTTGAAACTACTATTTGGAAAATTTCAAAAGAAAATTAAGAAAGTGCTCACTGGAGTGAGATCCTCCTCTTTTTTTAATCCATCAAATGTGCTTATGAGGAACATGTAATTTTATTTTTCTTTTAATTCGTTTGAGAATGCTTTTTTCTTTCTCTTGGGTTGTGGAGTTGCTATTTAAACTGAGTATATGCTTCCTATGGTTTCTCTGTTCTCTTTCAACTAGTACGATGAGCTGCTTTTGCAAACTGTTTCTTAATTTTCATAAAGTTTTTATTATTTCATTTGAGAGAGGAGTGAAAAAGGGGCATGCGTTGGTTGATGTACTGCCCTGAAATGCTAATATTAAAGACAACTTAAGGTGGACATTCATTCTGTTATGAGTAGAAATAGTATAAGCGAACTGTAAAAATCTAACGTCACAAAGTAGAACCTGCCTAATGAACTTGCTTGTCAGAGAGTAAGGCAAAGACTATGGGCATGTTAAATGTGAATAAATTGAGTGTTTTTAAAGAAACTTTCTTTAATAAAGCTCTTTAGGTGTTTCAGTAATGATACAGGTGGTTGATGATAATGGAAAGTTTGAGTATGCTCCGAGTTGTTAGATGCTGCCTGTGACTCTTCAGGAAGGCCTGTTTTTCCAGGATGGTTTAGGAATGTTTGGGTTTTTTGTTAGAAGATACTGAGTACTTTCTGAAAACTGGACTTGACTGGAGCATCTCCAGACTGTTATTTGAAAATGCAAGCTGTTAAGACTGTGATTGGTTTAAACTGCCCTAGCATGAAGAATTTAAAGTAAAATAAGTTAAAACTTTTCATAAACTGGCTTGTAACTTTTTTTGGTTTTGTTAAATGCTCTTCAAAATAAGAAGAGGAAAAGAAGTAAAAGTACACTTCACTGTGATTAATATGGAAATTAAATACAGGGATTAATTTATTTCTATGGAATACTGAGGCTAATTTAGGTCCAAAACTTATATTTAATGAGGGTAAGTATTTGGAGGAGGAAAATTCTCTACAAAGCTGTAAAAAATTCACTGTTTTGTAGCAAAAAAAGTGGCGCTCTACTTAAGATTTTTGCATTTGGCAGAAAATCTGATTCAAGTTAAACTGATTAAATTCAAATAAATTAATAATGGTATCAACTGGTTTTTTTTGTTGACTGTCAAAGGCAGCCCAGGTATGTATATAGATGTATATTTTTCTTTAAAGGAGTGTAGTGGCTTCCTTGTGGGTTAGTAAGAGGAAAAAATTGGGAGCAACATTAAACACAGCAGCTGAATTTGTATTTGAAAGTTAAGTTCAGCTACTGCAGTACCAGATTCGGTCTTCAGGTTTAATAAGGCTTCCGAATTCTGGAAGATAACGTTCAAGCTCCTAGAGACATCAACCACTTGCACATTATTATCCTTAGGTTTCTGGCTCACAAGCCTTTTTTGGATTTATATTCTGCATAGATTAGAATTACATAGTTTACTTTTTCCTGCAGTTCCTTCATCAATACCTGTTCCTAACCCACTTTAAATTATATACTTGTGAAAAATATCTACTGTAAGCCTACTATGAATGAAGTTATCCCTCCTTATGAGCTTGCTGTTCACTGAACAAACTTATTTACTCTTAATATCTGATATAATCAGAAATGGGAATCATCTGTCCCAATCAGAAACATGAAAATTGCAAAATATAAATCAATCTTTCAGTTTCCTTACCAGTTGTCAAATTAGTATGTATTTGATTTGGTCTATAGTCAAGAAAATTAATCTGCTTAGGTACCCTGTAGGGGGAGATAAGCATTTAAGTATGCAGGGCCCTACCAGGGAGTATTTATCAAGTTTTCTGCTGAACTAATCGTGAGCTAGCTGAAGCACCTCAGGAGGTATTAAGTGATAGGGCAAGTGTGTTTAGGTCAATTTTGTTTTAAAGGATATCCTGATTAAACATAATATTGTGTGAAAATGTGAGGATGAGAGTTAGTTATGTAATAAAAGTATGGCTACAGCTGCTGTTTCAAGGTACAGTTCTTGATTCTTTCTTCTGCACTCATTAGCTGTTGCACAGAATTGCACTCTTGCTTTCAGTTTTTCTGCTGTTGACCATTGTATATCACTTGTACTTTTAATTTCATTTTGTGCTGCATAACCTTTATGGTAGACTTCATTTGAGATGCTTTTTTTTTTTTCTGTCTCATTTCAGCATGTGATAATAGACCCTATCTTTTCAGGTCTGTGGACGTGACTTTTACACTGGAATAAGAGGCAGCATTTTTGACACTGTTTGCAGACTGGGTAGGTGAAAAGGAAAAGGTATTTTGACTGTTCCTGTTGATACCACTCTTCCCTGCTCTTTCTTTTTCCCTGTTAGCTAAAGTTGTCCAAACTCAGAACTGTTGCCATAAGGGCAGCATGATCCTCAGCAGCACACTTCTGCACCTCTCTCGTGGCATAGCAATTGTTGTGTGTGAACTACATAGTAAATTATTCTGGTACCATGCTGTCTTGCAGTAGTTAGTCACTGCGGGGGGAGCCATGAAAACAAAAGGGTGGGGAATGATACCCTCTGCTCACTGCAGCCTTAGATCAGTTTAAACTGACCAGGAAATGGCACCCTAAATTTCCTGTGAAAGCCAATGGAATTAATGCTCCTATGATTCAATAATCTAACCATTATCTTTGCAATTCACTTTCTTAAACTGTACTACAAGTAATTTAACTTGCTGCCATTCCTATTTGTTAAAAGACATGGTGTATTACAGTGGCATTTAAAGTCAAGGAGCAGACAGATCAGTCTTTCTCAACAGTGAGTACCAGAAGCAAAGGAATCAAAGTAATGTTTGCATACTTACACTCTGTGCAATGTGCATACTTTACACACGTGCACAAGGGTATAGTGAGGTCAGTACTTCCTACTAGGATATTACCATTTAAACAAAACATTACTCTCTCTCATGAGGTGGTTTGCATTAATTGTGGGAATAAGGATGGTCCAAAAACTGTTCAGGTATAGACAGAAATCAAATCTTACTATGTATTCTGGTTTGGGATCAGACTTTGTGGAGAAACTGGGGACTGGTAACCCTTTTTCTTGTCTTTAGGTGGCATGGTAGCTACACGTACAGTGGGACATGAGAAGGATATGAAATAACTTGCATTTGTAATGAAGAGCAGGCCACTGCACAGGTGTTCTGCTACACTTTGAAGTGATTTGTTTAAGAGTATTGCTCCAACTTTTGATTCTCGCTTACTAGGTAATTCCTAGGCTGCAATACTTCGGAAAAGGCCATATATGTTTTCAGAGGGAGGATTCAAAGCACATTTTTGCATTTTTCCAGAGTGAAAACATACTTCAAGGGCTGCATTTAAGTGCAGAAACTGTGCTTCAACCTTTCATGAGATACAGACTCCCAGATCTTGAGGGTCTTTTCCAACCTAAATGATTCTATGATTCTATATGCCTTCAGCCTTTTAACCATAATATTTTCTACACTAAACACACTTACAATACTGTTTGGCAGTCAGCATGAAGTGCATGTTGCCACAGTGACCCCAAAGACCACTGTAAATTAAATTAATATAGCATCTGAATATTTTACTAACTTGTGATATTGCCAAGTGACTTAGTTTAATTTGTAAATTACATGTAATCCCTCTTGATTTTGTTAGGCCTTCTTTTCCTACCTAGTTTTGCTCAGTGTGATTAGGATTTGCTTTTCTGTTCCATTTCTGTGGGTTTTCTGGTCGTTCATTTTCTCATGTTACTACTGACTATATAGTGCATTCATTTTCATACTCTTTTTTTCTTTGTTAGTTCATCTGTTTCTATTCTCTAGTCTCTAATTTATCTTTCTTGCTCCATGTATACAGACAAGCTATTTATTCTGATCTTGTGTTACCAGGAAAATTACTCTAGCTTCACTTCTGTTCCTTCACCCCTATTTTGGCGACCTGTCCTTTCCCAAAACATAGTCAGTTTGAAATCTGTAATGACTTTTTGTAAGGTTATCCAGTGCACAGTGTAAGTCCTTGGGTGTAGTGGAAGCTGTAGTGCAAAACTTAGTTTCCATGGAGGAAACTTCTCGAACTCAGAAGTAGGTGATCTGTTCATTTTTCATTTGGTTTCCATCAGTGCTAGCAGGCTTGTTTCTGCGTAGTAAAACTCAGTAGAGGTATAGAAAAGCTTGCTCTCCATGTAGAACCAGTCAGTTTCAGAAGATGAGTACAGACTGCTGGCATCCACGGTCTCTTGAGCTGTTTGGATTTTTTAATTTAGATTTTTTTTTTTCTTTTTTCCTTTGGTCTTTCTCCTCCAGACAATCAAGTATTTATAGGGATGGTGTACCAAAGTGTGAGTGAAGGCAAAACTACATATATTGTCCAGTCTTATAGGTCAACATAGTGCATGTTTAAAGGAAAGCTCAATGAGCATAGGTATCACTTCCCGATAAACAAAATAAATTAGTGTCTATAATTCTATACAGTATTAGATATTTTTTTTTTCCGGATTAAAAGCAGCTATCTGTTGAGTCAGAAGCTGACTTGTCTAATTGCCATGAGTTTGAAAGTGTTACAGAAGTCTTTCACTGAAGAAGACTGTTTTTATATATAAATTTCCTTTTATTCTGTACAACCCTGCTTTATCCACTGATAAACGATTTTCAATTTATTGAAACAGAGCTTGTATATATACAACAGCTTTGTTTTCTGAAATAGAAAAAAATGTATGGAAGTAAAATTAAGTGGTTTTAAAAATGTAAAAGTAACTTAAGACTGAGCAAAGAAGAGTTATTTTTATCTGCAGGATCCCATACCGTACTTTCTGTAGGGGAAATTGGTTTGCTAATGGCAATTTTGGTCTTACCATCATGTGAAAGAATTCTCAAGTGTGTCTGTGTATATTTATGTGTATATACACCAATGGGACCAATACGTAAATGCTAAGATCTTTCAGTCTATGCTGTGTTCCCCTATTGCCTCTGCTCTCTGTTGCTTGTCTGCAGTGTAATGGTTGCTCTCTGTAGGGCTGAGGACTGGACAGTAATAACATACATACTGTCTTTGATGTAGAATCATCAAGGAACAAGATTATGATTAATTGGGAATTTTTTATTTTTGTGAATTTTATTTTTGAGGCATAGGGTTCAACTGTTTTTTGTACAAAATCGACATTTTTAATGCATGCTTGTGACTAAGTATAGCCTAGTGTGTTGTGAGAAATGTTCTCTTGGATGAGCTCTTTATCATGGTACAAGTTGCTGTTTCATAGTGTACCTTAAAAGATAGGGAGAAGGACTCATAACATACCACAAGAAAAATGCCAGGTCTCAACAGGATCTAGAGTTCTCAAAACAAGGCTAGATTAAAACTGTGTTGTAGACTAACGAGTGTTAACTGCTTGATGTTTACACAAAGCAGTCTAATTTAAAACTTTAGGCTGCCCATAGGTGGTAAGTCATTTAGTTTTATAAAACACAGACAGTATTAACAGGATGCGTGGATTTAAATATGAATAAAATTCGGGAGTTGTCTTTGCCTCATAGGTTTTCTTATCAGAATCATGTATCTCCCATAGTTGTTTGTATGTTTGTAAGCAAAAGGGTAGGATTAAAACTGAAGAAGTCATGCTTAATAGTAAAATGATTTTAGTGTTACTGTTAAATCACTTCCCGGTTTAATTTGAGCAGGGTAAATGATTATTTCATCAACTTGTGCGTTCTATTGTGAGTTGGAAGAAATGAAGACTGTTAAGAGCACATATTGTGAAATAAAACTGAAAGGAAAAATTCATTTTATGTGACTGGTGGTATTAGAAGAGGGAATAAGAGAGAAGAAGAGTTTGTCCGTGTATACTGAAAATATGGAACATTCATTTAAACAAAAGGTGTAGGCTTTCTGGATTTGGGGTAGAATGTAAACAAAAATAGGGGTATATTAATGCTGTGCTGTCTCCTGAGTCTCCAGACAGTCTGAGATTATGACTTTGACCTCATTTATATAATTAGTGTATTAATACTGAAGCTTTAATCTAAAGGATGATTTTTACAGTGGCTAGTTTATTACTAATTGTTCCAACAGATGAAGCAGAGTTGGGCTGAGGAACAGAGACCATTGCATGAGAAAGTGTCATGCAGTAATAAGAAACATTGCTAAGGAAGTGGGGAGGAAACAAAACACAAATGAGACTAAAAGGACTAGAACTGTGGGTATTGTAGGTGTGACCATATTTTTCTTGCATAAAACATAACTCTCCTAGAAAATACTACATAGAAATTGAAAATTCAGCTTGTCAACGGAATGTTGATCTTGAATGCAAATCTTACATCTATTAGGACAAAAGCTTATTCAAGTAATTTATCTGACGCACATCATGCAGACTTTTATTACTTTCCAACCACTTGACTTCAAGTGTGCAATTCTTAGAGCCTTTAGTCCTAGAGTTAAGTTACTGTTTGAGAACACGAGTCTCCCTTTTAAGAAATAAAAAATTTCCGGCTTTTATTGTTGTAAAGAAAAGCTTTAAATATGAAGCTGAAAATTGAATACTTAAAGGCAAACAATCAAAACAAGTGCCTTTTAGAGTGTCATGGTTGAGAGTGGGATTTTTTCAATTTGTTAAAAAAAATAAGTAGTTTAATGATTTTAAATTGAATGATTGATTAGTTGAGACACAAATCTTTTTGGTGGCTTCCTATGACTCCATGGTGGTTTTTGGATGCATGGGAAGCAAGATTTTTTTGTTTCCCCAAATATTATTTTCTTAAACTAAGTTATATATATTTAGTTCTGCAAAACAACAGAAGTCAAAAGTTACAAAAGTAGATGTCTCTCATGCTACAAAGTCAAGCTGCTGATAAACACTGTATCCTGGAATCCTGTTTATGCATTTTGCTATTTTCAGAAGGAAGTAGGGTTAAAAATGAATTGTAAAAAGGGTGTGTTTCATACAAAAATTTTGCAGAAAACTTGTTGATTGCTATTTTTTTTTTTCCTTCTGTGCTGTGCATTGTTAAACTATTTGCTTTGCAAGAGAAAAAAAAAATCCACAGCTTATCACATTTTTACTTTTATAACAATGCTTTTCTTTCTTCCTTTAACCTATTTACCATTACCTTTGCAATAATTTGCTAACATCTTCCATTTTCGCTCTTCATTTTTTCACACAGTGTTGTTACAGGTCTGTTAGCTGTCAATTTAAAGATGGGAATCTCTTTATAGCCATTCACATACGCTTATTATAACTCTTCCTGTCTTTTGCTGATACCAAGTCATAAGCTTCATGGTTTTGTCCTGTTTCTCTCAGCTGTATTTCTTTCTCAATTTTAACCTTTAATAATTACAAATTATAAACCAGATTGTCCGGTTATGGCACTTTTATACTTTGTAAGGCTACGTAAATTTTCTTCTGACCAAATTCAAAAGAGACAGCTTACTGGTGGTTTAATTAGGGTACTGGATGTTTACATCATATAAACATCTGATTTGTGCATAGTAAAGCATAAAATGTCACAAAACTATCCACAATACGACATTGTACAGATACATCTGTGACTTCAAGCAAAAAATACGAAGTTTAAGGCAAAGTATCTTCTCACTGTACAGCACTTATTCTGTATAGTGTTTACTTACAGACGTGCACACATTGAATTGCTTATTAAGAACTAGGATGAAGATTTTTTTTTTAGTAAGGATTGTGTTGAGTGTTCTATTGATTGAAACGGGGATGCATTTGAAAGTAATATATTGAAGTAACTTTCTCTTAAAAAAACTGTTAACTCATGAGGAAAACTTAAATTTGGTCTTCACGTAGTTAAGGATTTAACTAGGAAGCATGGACATTAATCTTTACTGCTAGTAAAGTTTGTATTTAAACTATGGGAAAATGACATTATTGGAAAATCTTAAGTTGGTGATGATGCTATGAAGAAAAGTGGTTATCTTTTTGATGCACAAAGGAAGTTCTGCTTCTGTGTCGTAATGCCTGCTTGGTCTCTGGAGCATTCAAAGTTGTACATGGATTCTTTTCCTTCAGGATGGGTTTAAAGTGTTTACACTAAGTGGAGGTATTTAATACTTTAAGAATGAAAATGCACATTTTATGTTCATTTAAAAACTTAACTTTTCAAAGTAATTTTACAGGTCTTGATAATCACATGCTCGAGGTTGCTTTTATTCATGGTAGTTTATTTTACTACTTTGCTCTCCTTGTTCCACTGCAGCCTCTCCCAGTGACCCAATTTAGTTGAGTGGTCCTGACATCATATATTAGAGGGAAGAACCTAGAAGAGGAGAAAAGCCTCTGTGATAGTGAATCTTTAGAAAGGCATGATTGATATGAAAGAAATTACAGACTACTTATAAGCTAATAATGTACTTCCTGGCATCTTCAAATTGCATATTGATGGGACTTTGATTTCAAGAGAAAAATATTGTTTCTTTAGGTTCTTGCTTGTATCTAACATAAATGCAAAGTATATAATGTTACAGGGTTCTAATCTGTGGAGTTCTGGTCATGATGTCTGTTTTGGACTTTCTGCATCAAACTGCAGATTTGATACATTGGATAATGGTGTATCTTATTTTAAATACTGAAGTAGTCAGTCTTAATGTGACAGCTGGAAGTATAAACGTGTCTGTACATCTGGATGTAGACTTAGCATTACTGAAAATTTTTTATCCTTAATAATAAAAGAAATGCAGTCATAAAAGTCTGAAGTGTCCCATTATTGTTCAGTTTAAGTGAAAAGCAAACTATCAGACTGATACCTGCATTTGGCTTATGCCAACTTTTACTGTGAACTCCTGTGATACAGTAGATTGTAATGCAGTTCTATACCATATCCTCATTCAAGTGTAAAGAAATGTCTTTAGGGAGGCCTGACTGTGGAGGACCTCCAGGGACATCTGGGATTAAGCTTGTATGGCTGGAACCAACACACTCACCACCTTAATCCTTCTGACATCTGCTGCTCCTTTCAGCAGGGAAGGGGGAAATAGGCAGAACCACTTTTCTGTAACATTGTAGTGTTGCTTACACTAATAATCACTCTTGCAGAGATAAAGAAAAGCCACATTCCTCAGCATGAATCCAGTTGTTGCATGCTAATTAATGCCAGTCTTTAGTCTGTCCTGACCTAAACCATGGTATTAATAAAAAGGTGGTGTCAGATGCGTGATCTGAAGGAGGTTTTGGATTGCAGAAAAGGACTGTACAGCAGTAGTGCTGTCTGAACACCAAGACCACTTACAGCTGCCAGGTTAGTCCTCTGGGAGGAGAGGAACCAGGGGTATGTCAGGAAGTGTACTTAGTACTTCTACGTGAGGTGTGCTAATATAATAGCATATATCGTGGATGCTAACTCATAGGTATGATAACATTAGCTGCTATTCAGTATGGTTCGTCAATATTGAATGTAGGATAACACTAACTCCTTGATACAGGGTTTTGATAGTGTATATAAGATCACACTAACCTCTTGAAACAGGTAAAAAAAGTTTTTTCCCTTCCCTGTTTTCTGTCATCATTCAGCAGCTCCCAGTACGTAGCAAGTGCAGCAAATCTTTATGCTGCCTGGGGTATCTGTGGTATCGGGCTGTGCTTCCTGGGAGGAGCAGCAGCATGTGTTCCTTAAGGAGCAGTTTGAAGAAACAGGAGTAAAGTCTGCGTGGCTGCGCTCTGAGCAGCATATCTTCACTTCTGGCATCCATGTAAAGAGAATCTCGGTGCAGATTCTGCTAGACTGGGAGAAGGGGATGTGAGAAACTGAAACCACATGATCCTTAAATAGTAGGCTAAAGACTGATTATAAATGAGGAGTAGAGGAAAATCAACTAACTTGACTATGACAATGTTGGGATGTGTGTGACAGTAGCTTAGAGCTGTATAACTGGGAGGCATAGCGGCTGGGGTCTATAACCAATGACAGTCACGGATGAGCAAGGTGTTGGTTGCCTGGGAATATGAATCCAAGCAGCAAGAAATACATTGTCAGACACCTGAGTAGATTAAAAGGTATTAATGCCCCTCACTAGCCTTGCCAAGGGCTTCCACCCACACCCTCTGCCCATGGGCTCTGTTTCAGCCTAGGCATCAAACACTGCCCAGGCTGTGTCCTATGCATGCCTGTCTGCAGCTCCAGCACAGCCATGCTTGTGGCTGGCTGAGAACCTTGTTGATCCAGACTGTGACCCACAGACTGACTTGTGGCTTGACCTGAGTGCTGCCTTGTTGCTGTGGACTTGCAGAGCAGTGACTGGATTGTGTCTGATGCTGATTATGCTCACTGGACCCGATACTGGCTTGACTTCCCAGCTTGATTGTAAACTTACCTGGCCACTATGGACTTGTTGGAAGATCTGGACTCTCAGTTGACACTGGCTACCATCCCTGCGTTTGCCCTGCTTGCCTCACTTGGGCACTGTGGGATAGGACGCATACTTTGCTGGCCTTGTTACTGCTCTCCACTCCTGACTCCTCATCCTTTGTGGAGGAGCTGGCCCTTGTCATTTATAACAGGCAGCTGCTAAGACACAACAAGCTGAGGAAGGCCTCACATTATCAGCCCTACAAGCATAAGATTTCTCCTACACCCCTCTCCAAGAAAAACTGGCTTTGGTAAACATCCAATAGTGGAGGTTCTGCCCCCAGCCAGCTGCAGATGATTACATTACAGGGGATAAAGGAATTTACTGAACTGTGAGGCTGGTGGCCTGACAGAGAAAACATCAAGCCTTGGCGGACATAGGGGTTTAATGTACCCTGTTCCCTTTTGCACTCAGTGGAAAGGTGCAAGTCGTTATCAAAGGAGTCAGCAGAGGCCAGTGAAAGCTCTGTGTGGTGGAAACCAAACTCAGTCTTACTAAAAGAAACTGGAAGCACCACAAAGTGGGGATGTGATCTGTTGCCCCTTGTATCTTGTGCATTGTCTTTTTAAGGAATGGACTTAGGACCCATAAGGACATCATAGGCGTTTGGTGTAGCTGCTGTGGATGAATCAGAACACCACTTTACTGTCTTAACTGCTTGTCTCTGCAGGAGTAGAGTCAGCAGGAGGACTGCTACCCATGCTCAAGAAACTCTGGAATATGACAAGCTATATGCCCTCTAGACAGATGTTTCTTGTCTCATTGTAGGCAGTTAACAGAAGATGGAAAGGTGCTCTTTGGAGTCCCATTCAGCAGGTGGTAGAAATGCATGAAGGTGAAGGACAATCAAATCAGTGGAAGTCTAAGCCACAAGACTGGCCACTGATGTAATGTTACAGAGTAGGTGGCCCAGGTTATGCCTGTGTACTGGTGCTTGGAGGTTGCCATTGCCCTTTGGGTCTGGCTCACAGACAGGAAGCAAGAACTGGCAGACGTGAGGAAAGCTAGTGTGAATGGCTAACATGGGGGGAAAAGCACATAGGATTTGGAGAAACTCAGGGCACAGGTGCAACAGGAAAATGCCTATATTTCAAAGGGAAAAGAGCCCACCAGGAAACAAATTGACAATCATCAAGAGGACCAGGCACCAGAGATCACCACAATCAATAAAAACCTGGGTTGGGAGTATAAATGGGAACTACTCATATCTGGAAGGGCAGAGAAGCATTCTCCAAAACTACGTGGGATTAAAGACACCAATCACAAAGCCATTAGGGTCCCTAGACATTTGCCAGGAGGTAGAAATCAAAGTGCTGCATTGGCATGGGAATATACATGAGACTGCTCACAGCATAGCCACCGCAGCTGAAGCACGTGGTTAAGACGTATTCTCTGGTTGGAGTCCAAACTCTAATACTTTGTTCTACTTCCTTGTTTTCCCCACTGTCATACTGTTGGGACACTTGTACTCTTAACCATGGCTGTTACAGTCTTGTATATAAAGATCTGGAAACTGTTGCAGAAGGTGTTAGTTTAAGATGGGAGAAACTTCCTGCTACTTATTGTCAGAGGAATGTGTGCTATTGAGGTGTAGAGCGGTGGTGGAATGTGCATTGGCCTACTGAGGTGACATCACCCAAGTAATTAGGGTGACGTTGCAAGCCTGGAAGTCTGACCTTCTGGTACACAGTGCTCCTTTCAGCAAGGAAAGGGGAAGTAGCGAAAAATGCTTTTCTGTAGTGTTCTGTAGAACACCACCCTTTGTAGTGTTCTTTGCATTAATAATCACTCTTTCACAGGGGGAATAATTAAAACAGTTATTGCATGCTAATTAATGTGTTTAGCCTGTACTGACCTAAACTGTGACACCATAGAACTTTGAAATTTGTGTTTCATGAAGCTGAAACTGTTACCAGTTTACTCTGAGCCCATGTGATACCGTCTGCCTTTTTAAGGTTTCATTCTTGGTAAATATTTTGAAGATTGTGTTAGTATTCTGTGGATGGGAGAAGTGTGGTTTTCCCACATATCGTACAGTGAAAAACAACTTAGCATTTGTTAAAATGGTTGCTTACAATTGTTAGAGGCTTGAAATTGCATTTTATGAAAACAATGAGATAAATATGCATGTATAGTGTAAGTAGACAAAACCTTGTCTGTAAACATTTTTTTACCTTGTGTGTATCACTGTATTCTCTAGTCCTGCAATCTATTTCACAAGGTTGAAACCAATAAGGAAAGCTTAAGGAACATATGTCTCAAATTATAAAAGTCTGTTACTTGGGGCTTGGTTCGTATATTAATATACCTTATTCCGTAGATTAACTGCCATAAGATTTGGGAAGGCAGTCTAGAAGTCTGTAAATTCTGCAGTGGATTCTGCTGTTAGCATACATTATTTGATTATTTGTGTTAGTCTTCCCCTGAAGGGAAGTTTGACATTCAGAATGGGTTGTTTTAAAACATCTAGTTTAAGTAATGTTTAAACTTATTTTTTCCTGTCCACAGATAAATTGTTTTTAAAGGCAAATGTTATTTATACTTCTTCCTTCACTTAGATGTTAATTTTCACTGTGTGATGTAAGTCATTATTGTGAATGATACACAATATTAACACATTTACTTAAGTGTTTAAGACGTTCATATCTCTAATGTTTATTCTTGCTTTCAGATATGTATCATGTGGCTTCTTCTACTTCATTTAACTTGTGTTTGTGTGCATGTATGTTCGTGTGGTTCTGGGATAATATTTTGAGAAAATATTGTTGTATACTTCCTTTATTCTTAAAGTCTTTCCTGCGCATCACCTGTTAGAAGTGTCAGATTTTTTTGGACTGACCTAATTTGTGCATTCTCTTATTTTCAGTTTACATAGGAACTGGAATGCTCACAAAGTGACCAAATACTTTAATTTTTAAATACTTCATAGTTAAACAGAGCAACTTTCAAATCTGTTGAGTATACATGAACCAAACTGAGTTAGCATTAGGAGATCTTTCTTTAACAACATTTTGTTCTTTGATTGCTTCTTTTGATAGAGACAGTCCAGTTCTGGGATTACTCACTAGTTTTGCCTGAAGTGACATATGAATGCATAGAACTAGATGAAGCATGGAAAGAGTATAGGCATGTTGGGAGTTGAGCCTGGCACAAATAAGTTATGCGAAAGTTGGAAATGTTGGAGAGAGTTAATCTGAAAGCCTGAGCTGGCAAGTAAACCTGTGTACGCAAGTAAAGTCTTATGAATTCAGAATGCAGTGTAGATACACTGCTTCAAGAGACAGGCTTGATACAAAAGTAAAGCTATAACAATTAAATTTTGTGTGCAAGTTATTAAAATTGCCCAAACATGACCTGGTATTCATGAAGTTTGTATCTGTGACAGTATTTTCCTATGATTATCCTCCTGTGAAAGTCATAGTAGAAAAAGGACACAGAAGGTTTTATGCTATTGAGAGAAGGCAGACTCTGAGAGGCTGAAGCCTGGTATTAACTTCTCTGGTTACATCCCCATAAAACTACAATATCTTGTCTCCACCTAAATTTTATAGTTGGATGATGCTAGTTTCCTGTGAATAAAAATGCAGTCTGTCTCTTTAAAGAATGGTTACAAGTAGGCAAGTAAATGATGCAAGTATTGGAGTTGTTAAACTCTTTTTGGAAGAAATCAGTTACAGATTGAATGTAAATATCTCTTGCTTGGAGAAAAATAGACGTAACTGATTTTTAACAAATAACTCTACTTGCTGTTTCCACTACGGAGTGTATTATGTCTATTCTGACCTCTGTTATTAAACCTAAGCAATACAGGCAAAACTTCCTCCCCTTTGCATTGCTGCTTACTCTGGCCTTCACATTATGTCGCTAATGAGGATATGTTTTCATGAATGACATTTAGCACTGTTAGTGATGCTGAAAAAGTGAATTTTTGTTTGAGTCTCTTCTCTGTTACTCTTACTGCCAGATCCTGCTCATCTGAGGAGACTAGGCTGGGTTTTTTTATTAAAAAAAAAAAAAAAGTGGTTTTTGGAGGGAAGTTTGTCTTTTGTTTGATTTGCTTCCCTTTTAGCAAGATGGAGTGGAACAGAGGGGTAGGAAATGACGCAGTGAGCCACTTATTCACCTTTGTGGCAATAAACCATCAATTTAGCTGGGATGTACGATGAAACCATGCCATCAGGTATGCAGACCCAGCTTTGTGATTTTCCTGCAGACAAGATCATGGATTATTTTTTCATCAAATTAGTTCGTTCATTTGGTTCACAGTAGGAAAGTAGGATGGAAGTGTGTGGGAAGAAGAGCCTAAGATGGTGTTTCTGTTGAAGATTTTGCATCAGAAAATTCAGCTCCAGTGTTAGTAAGAATAAATTTCTGTTATTTCTGAATTATAATCTGAATTAATTGTTAGGTTGTTGTTCAACTATCTGTCTCTGTTACATCCATCGGATCAAATGTTTTATGAGTCTTACATATATTTGTTAGACACAGATTTCCTTGGTACATTTAAGTAGTAATTACAACATCTTTTAAAGATTAGATTCTGCAAGTGAGTGAATCAAACTACTAGTATGCCTTCTCCCACTCTCCATCCTAAAACTGAAAGCAGCAATTCATCTTCTTAGGAAGATATTTTAACAAGTAGCCAAATAGTATGCCTTAATATTGGTGAAGACATACGCAAACTGTCTCTAGAAAAGAGAAAAAACACAGAGTGTTATGTTATACTAAAAAAAATAATCCTATTTCATTCAAATAATGATTGAGTCACTCTCAATTTAAGAACTGCTTTTGTTACTGGGCCCTTGCATATTCCTACACAAAGGCTTGTGGGGAGTCAAGCAGACAAAATGACTCTTGCCTTCTTCCTGACCTTGTTGCTTAATGAAAACTCATGGTATTTATACCTGGCATATAGTTAGTTGCCTTTTTATGTTAGGGAGAAGGGAAGAATAAAATTCTTAGAATGTGTGGACAGTGGAGAACGTAGGCTCAGGTTATATTTAGGGCATGGGGCTGAGATCCTTTCAGACTTTACATTTTCACTTTTTCTGTTATTGTAGTTGGTGAGTTACCATTAATAACAGAAAAAATGTTCAGTTCAATATAAACTGAAATCTTTAAATAACAAGTATCTGGATTTCTGGTTTCTGCTACTATAGTGCAGGGTAAACATGAGTATTAAGAGATGGTAATGAAACTGACTACATGGAAAAAGTTGAAATTGCTTAAAATATTACTTCGGGGCTTTAATTGTCAGAGCTACATTTTTTTCCCCTGCTCTCTATGTATAAAATTAGAGTACTTGTTGGTTTGATTTTGATGCTTCTTAATTGATTTTTAGTCAAAATCTGAAGTGAAATACATTTTTTTTTTTATTTGGATTTCTTCATTCTAAACTGTTGCAACAATCTTAAAAAACAATCTATAGTGGTAAAAAGAGAATCAGCTGTTTAAAAGAAGGCAACAGAACAAATGTGTACGTGGGGTCAATTTTATTATTGGGCCATTTTTTTTCCATCTGTTTTATAGAAAAATGGTGAAATAATTTTGCTATTCCATTATCTACATTGCAAAAGTTAAGATGGCATGACTAGAGAGTTTCTACAGCTATTTTATATGCAGTTCTTGAAACTGCTGGATTTGAAATTCTTGCTAATTACTTTATGTAGTATATTTGGGGCTATTTTGGAGTTAATGTTATATTTCCAGCTTTAGTATGGTATCTGCCATTAGGAACTATTTATTCAAGTTACTTTTTTGTCATATTTAGGAAAATGTTCTGTCACAGTTAGGAAAGATGGTTCAGTTTGTGTGACAGTATATACTGCAGCAGCTTTACTGATTCTTTGTTGTTCTAAAAAGAACCCTGTATCTTTTCATTAATGAAATCAACAAGCCTAAAACTTGATGCATTCTTTTCCATTTTGCTTTTTAATCACTGTTGCATGACTCTCTGAAAGTGTACAGCATCTTGTTACAAGTGTATCAGGGAGCTTCAGTAATTGCTAACAGAGCCACTGGGCATCCAAGAATGCAGAAGAGCATCTATCTGTGCTAAAACAACATGCTTCTATTGAGCCATCGTGTTTGGGAGGGGTATTTGCAGTGGAGAAAAGGAGGCTTGCTTGTTTGTGATCACTGCCTATAATTTTCTTCTGTTTCAGCTTACTGAAATGGCAGCTTTTTCTGTGTAAGGCCAGGTTATTTATTTTTAATACAAATGTATGACTTTGAAATACCCCTTAGTTTACCTCCACTTTCTTTGAAATATTTTTATTTTGGCATCAATGGCATTGTACTTCACATTGGGCTTCCTCATTCTGGAAGTAGGAATTGCATCTCTGTTGCAAACATGGTTTGTGGAAGAAAGAATAAAGGAATGTAACATGTAGTTAGAGACCTTACTGCAGAAGTAGAAGATAATGGAAATTTTCACTCTTCTCATTACCCTTAGCTTTTTTTTTTTCATAATTAGATTTTATAAAAATTAATAAGGTAGGCATTAGAACAGTTCATTTACATTTAGCAACATTTTTTCATTGGTATAGCTTGAAATTGTCATGTTTCAAAGTGTGCCCTTTTTGGAACAGAAATTTGTTTGTTGCCATGTAGAATCTTTTAGAAAAGTGTACAAAACTTTAATTTATATGCAAGGAGAAAGACACTTTTTGGAAGAATTATTTTCCCTTAAAATTGGGCACCTTTTTTTTGTTGTTCTTACCATCTCATAGTAAAAAGCTGTGATCATCTTTTTCCTGGTGTTAACTTAGAAATAATCAGAAAGGTGACTAGCTGTATTCTAGGAAAACAAACAATGCATATTTCAGATGAAATGTAAGTTTCTCTGAGACTATCCTATTTGTAATTAATTGAACTGTACTGAAGAATTTGTGACTAGCAAGGAAGAGAGGAGGAAAATACTGCAGTTGAAAGTTGGGGCGATAAAAAGTGGGGTGTTTTTACATACAGCCTTTTTAAAAATTAAAACTTGTTTATTGGATTAATTGATTCCAGAAGTAGTGCTGAATTATACAACTGCCATAGTTTTGACAAATGAACATGTTCTAAAGAAATATTTTAGAGTACCGGACTTATCCTCCTGTTTCCAACAATATGTGACTCGCAAAGACTTTAGAAACCTACAGCTGTTGACTTTCAGATGTTTTCTATACCTCTTTGCTGTGAGTGCAACTTTTTTTTATACTTGAATTGCAGAATCATTAACATTTGTTACTATCAGAAATACAAAAATCGTAGAAAAGGTTAAGTAATTTCAGGAAAGGCATCTGTTGCTGTAGTCTGAAGT
Organism: Vanellus vanellus; assembly: GCF_965231255.1. Taxonomy (NCBI): domain Eukaryota; kingdom Metazoa; phylum Chordata; class Aves; order Charadriiformes; family Charadriidae; genus Vanellus; species Vanellus vanellus. The sequence continues at coordinate 10,709,859 of NC_138908.1, forward strand.
TGTGTAACATGCCTTATTTGGTCAGGGAAATTGGCCATGGTAGATATAGAATAATAATTTGTTTCATTAACTTATCATTGAGTGCTACACTTTATGGAGGCCCCTTACTGGACTGGTTACTTGTCACTACAAATTTTACCTTTTTTTAAAGAAATGTCCAAAATCAAATTATGCTTCCCAAGCAACTCGTTTCTAATTCCTAGTCAAGAGGAACAAATAAATTTGAACTAGCTGTAAGGTGCTCTGCTGCTCTTATCTATCACCTATCACCACTTAATAACCACAAAGAAATGCAAAAATGTTGGCGTGAAATAGGAGAGGTGGAAAGCCTTATGGTTTAAGAAAAAGCAGTCTCAACATGTTAGGAGATCATTAACATATTTGCAATGATGGGACGAGTAAGGGAACAGAGGAGGGTCTCCAGCCCTGGCCTGGTAGCCGTCCTTGTGTTGAACTTAACCTACATTTCCCACAGGTCTGAAAGAAGGAATATTCACCGTGTAATTGGTACAGTCCTTCTGACACTCAAACAGAACTATGGTGCTGCTTTCTGTGCTTGTAGCTTTGTTCTGGAAGAAGTGCTTATCAGTGGGAGGTTAGGCAGCCGTGCTTACTTGTCCTGCCAGCCTCTTCACCTTTGCCTGTGGGGCCTCACCAAGAATGGACATAAGCAGCTCACTTAGGTTAAAGTAACTGCCTCATCTCGGACAGTTGTGCTGTGAAAACTGAAGCAGTAGTGATGGCATAAGGGCAGTGTAAGCTGGTGTCCCTGCTGAAAGAAGTGCTTGTCAAGTGTCTATATAGGTGAGGAAGGATGTTAAGGTGGTTTTGTGGGCAGGATTTGGCTGCTCTGACTGCTTCTGAGCTGGACTTTAACAGTGAATAACCAAGAAATAGCCAACCCAAAACTTGTATACAGAGAGAGACTAGGGGTATGGTAGGACTCTCTAGCCTCTAGAAAGATTCAGTAAGAATTTTGTAACACGCTACCTAGGCCACACTAAGTTGTTGTGTAGACTTTTTCAGCACTCAAGGCCTTGTCAACACTTTTGCCAGAGCAATCTGTAGTAGATCTTTGTCACCACATTAAATGCGTCATGTTACAAAGTCTTTCAAAAATATCTCTTTCATCTCCATCTGGGCAAGGAGGACATTAAACAAATGGGCTTCATGAACTCGACTTCTGTCATTTCTTTGTGGATGCTGTATGAGTAGGGGTGGGAAGATGCTGATGAGGTAAATGTCATCTCCTTTACTAGTCCAGAATATCCCCAACATATGCACATTGGACTTCAACTTGCAGGAGAACTGTGATGATGTCAATTTATCTTTGCATTCTTCTACAACATTTTTGCTTTGGGTTTGGTTTTGCTTTCAATCAATGAATGAGAAGGCTTTTCATTTTTACTGCTGGATAAGTGATGAGATGCTGAAAAGCATCTTTTTTATAGTTCTTGCACTTCAGAAATAGCTTGGTTGTCCCCCTGCAAAAACAGTGGAGTTCCTAGCAGTTCTTTTATACCACATCCTTCCAGAGGGGCATGTTATAATAAAAAAATAGCCTGTAATTGTATGAGTAGGTATGTTACTTAGTATTGGTATCAAAAGTTATGAATTGGAACAACATTTCCATGGAGCATTTAAATAATAGCAAAAGTGTAATCAAAATCTCATGGTTGTAAGAAACTAAGTTTTTTAATAACAGCTCTAGACTTAGCATGGCTGTGGTGGGCCAGTTATTCTATGATGTCTTGATGTAATGTTTATTGTTTGTTTTTTTCAACATGAACGCAGTTAAAAGTATGTGCATTTAAAAATCCTCCTTGTATCCATTTAGAGATACGAAGGCAGTTGTAAGTTTGTGATGATGATGGTCCCCTGTATTATAAGAGGCACAAAGCCTTGCTAGTCTTTTATTAGACTTAGTAAAATGGTTGGCTAGGTGATGAAGTTGTAGTCTAAAAAAGCTTTAGTGTTTTGGGTGCTGTGTTACCAGCTGGTTGTCAGCAGAAAGGCAGAATCTAGGGAGCTGTCCTAGGAGATGGTGCTTGAATGATGTATCCGTGTAGGTAGAAGCATGTGCCATGACTGAAGGCTGTAATTTTGTGGTATCATTTTTTCCCCTGTTGAAGCAGGTTTAGTCTCCCATCCTGGAGTAGATAATTTTGTGCTGCAGTGAGCTACAGCTTCAGTTAGATGGATACAGGGCAGTTCTATAGAGAGTTGTAATACAGACCACTGCAGTCATCTGAATTGTGTTTCACTCTGTGCGTGTGTCTTTTTAACGTGCAATTGCTTCATTGGTTTACAGCACAATCCCACAAAAAATATTATTACTGGATGAAACTGTAGTGATGGGGTGGCTTAGAAAGGATGAATACTTCTTGAAGTTACATGCATTTTCTTTTGGAATATGCTAGAACTTGTTCTGAGAAAGATCATCTTTCAGGTTATGGTTGATTTATAGACTTTCGATATTATCTGTGATACTAAGTTCTGGTCTTTGCAATTTGTTTTTAAGATCTATCTGCTCATCTTGGTGTTCTGTTGTAAATCCTCACAGTTAGTGAGTATTTTCTGTGGTATCCTCTAAGAATTTTGCCCAGAAATCAGTATCAAATTTATCAGTTGCATTTTCACGTGCCAAACATACAAACTATCTAAAGCTGTAAGTTATTGATGCAGGCTGTAAAATTTAAGTTGAAAACAAATAATTTTTTGTTGTAAATTATAAATTCCATGTAATATTTATGTCTAATAGTGCATAATTTACAGATTTTTGTCATTTGTAGACTAATACCTAGACAGCTTATACTAATTTGTAAAAATCTTGCCATTACACATTTTCCTAACTTCTGCATAAACTATAAGTAGTAGATTTGTTTCTGTACTAAGATGCTTATTTGAATCCTGAGTTGAATCAACTAAGAAAGCTATTAAAAATGGAAGAGGACAAAAAAATACTTTTTATGAAAAAGTCTGTTGTTTTTTTATATCATTGCATAGAAACTTAAATATGAAAATATGAGAATACATGTTAAGTCCTTGAAAGTAACTTATCTGTCAAAATAATAATAGATGTATTTGGGGCCAGGGTTTATAATAAAACCACAAAATAGCTACAAGTTTCTCAAAAAAACGGACCTGCTGCCAGAGTCTGGTGTGCTAAAACACCAAATTTTTTAACAGCCTTCTTGAAAAATGCAGATTTCTTGTGTTGAATAAATGCTAAGTTAAAAAACAAGCTAAAAGCCCCCACAACTGGAGTTACAGCAGTAGTGGATTGGTTTTTTTTCTGTCGTCCTCTAAATAAAAGGATGGGTTGGCTTAATAAAAGACCATCCTTAATACTTACTACCACTTACTAGCTGCACATATTGCTGCTTTTGTTCAATTATCAGGATATACATTTTACGATCAAAACAGGCACTTTAGATGTTTGATACCTGGATGCTGGCATACTCAAGGTGCTTCTAATAACTAAAACCTAATACTGGTTTTGGATGTTAATTACATTGCAGTAGCCATCCAAATAGGGTGTGATGTGTTTCAGACATCTGGTAACCATTTCGTTGACAAACAAGATTAGTTTAAAATGTGACCATCCAAAGAAGCCTACCTTGGGCTGTATGATGTATGGTGTACTTTGGTGCTCAGCTTAATAGGCTGCTCTTTACATTAGCCTATATTTTTGTTGCAAATTGATTTAATTGGTGGCCACTGAAAACAATTATAATTGGAATTTCTTTAAAATCTGTTTTCTATGTTTTTTATGGCTTTTAATGTGAAAATGATTTCTCACAGTGTTTACCACAATTAGATGTTGCATTTAAATATACTGTTAAGACGCAGTTTCATGGTTAACAATAATAAATCTGTACTACTGCCAGAGAGGAATGAACACAAACATGTTTTCCACCACCCCACACTAAGACTTGTGCTGTTTCACAAGCAGCTAAATTTTGCTGAAAAAGTTTTTCAGCATCCTAACCTAGTCAAAGCCTTCTGTTGTGAATGACTGTCCCAACACTAGGGAAGCAGCAGGAACCCATGGTTAATTGCAAGGATGAAAAGAACCAAACTACTCCTTTAAGCACAGACAGCTTATAAACCAGTCCTTTATGAGCAGTACTTCCACAGCCAATATACACCAACATGATGGAGTGCTGCTGCCAAAAGGATGCTTTCTGAGTCCCATCTCCTCTTCAAGTATTCCTACCTCTTTCTTTGCACTGGATCCTGGCACTTTTCAGCCCCTCTTTCAGCTGATTAACTAACCTCAATCAACGTGGAGTGCTGGCAGGTTGAGGGATTGAGTCATCTCATGGAAAATCTCTTGGGCATCAGAGCTGCTGCAAGATAAACAGCTGATGACCATGAGCAGGTGGGAAGACAAGGACAAGAATTAGGCTTAAAAAATGTGCCATAGGTATATTTAAATATGCCTTTAGTTAGTTTTGCTCAAGGTCCACTGTGCCCAGTCACAAATGCTGACTTTACCTGTGTGTTTACTCATATCTGGAAACAATATTGTATTGCAGACCCAGAGCCTGCAATCAGCTCATTTCTTTTCATAAACATTTGTTATTCTTGATCTGTTAAATCAAACTGTAGTAGGATAAATAATAAGAGGAATAAGAAGTGTCACACAGTTGAACTAGCTAACATCTTGAGACAGAATGAAAAGTTGCGTGGTTGGCATTTTTTCTCCTGAAAAATAAGCTCACATCAATAGTGGATAATGTGTATAGAAAGGGGGTGTTCTTGGGAAGAATAAATTACAGGAGCTGTTGCGCTTTCACATCAAGCTTTTTCTCTGTGACAGCTTTTACTAGTAATCTTGTCTTTTATTTTTCAGTGTGGACCTGACAAGCTGCTTCTGGTGTCCGTAACACACCTTTTACCATGGAGAATTCTAGTGTAGCTCCAGGTATGCATAAAAAAAAGATTTTTACCACAGTTCTTCTTCAACAGTGTGTCTTTTCTCTTTAAATGTATTTTTTATTATTATTCTTTATTGTCACCGTGAGCAGCCTTACCAAGCCTGAACTGTAATCTGACTCCAAAAGTAGAGCCACTGGAGCCTACCCAATTCAATGACAGTATTGAGGAACTCCAAAACCGACTAGTTGGACTGAGCAAAAAATGTCTATTTTCTATAATCATGACCAAGCAAGTAGCCTTCTGTACAGAATCTCAAGTGTCTACACAATTTTCCTGTAGTTGTGCATTTGAAAGGAACTTGTTTTGAGGTATTTCAAGGCTGTCAGGATTACACAGACAGAAGATGAATATCCTATATCAATCTCAGTTTGGTGGAACATAGGGCATGTTATGCGGACTCATGATAAAGATTTAAGCTGATTCCCTTGGGTGTTCTTGTTCCTGCTTCCTACCCTACTTCCAGAATTTCTTGAGCAGCAGCACAGGTGGTCCTGGTTAAGATGCTAAACTAGTACTACTATCCAAAGAAATTTATGCTCTGCCCTACTCCATATGTTGAGAAAGATGCAGTAAGTGTGTTTGGTTACCTGTAGTTTTAGACCAGAGAAAAAGTTGAAAGTGAGAGAAAGCTGGGAATGCTTTCTTTAGAGGTACTTTCAGCTTCGGTGGGCTTGAAGTATTAATGGGCCATGGCTGCATAAGTTAACTTTAAGGAGCATAAATTAAGTAACTCATTACATAGACAGTTGCCTGTCAGCAGTGGTTTCCAAATAGTTGATTTCATAACCAGGCAAGGGACAGAGCAGATGACCTCTTGATAAACATCTAAGACTTACTTGCTATATTTCCGGTAGGAAATAAGGGGAAGGAAGAGTCTGAGGAGCTAACTTGAAGATTTTTAATTTTGATTTCTTTGACTTGCACATGTCAAATAGTTCATACATCTGCTGATCGATTCAGGGTGACATCCAGAGGCTTCTGCTTGGCTTGAAACAGCATTAGCTTATAATTCAGTAATTTAATAGCTGAAATATATTTCAGGCCTGTGTAGATGGTATTTTTGTGAGAAGAAACCATCTGGCAAGGAATGTAAATTTGTATTGAGTTCAAATGGCTTTTATTAATTACCACTGCAACCACTGGTCCTTCATAGTGATGTCCAGGGTGTCTAAATGATATTAAACTTTAAAATAAGATAGATGTGTTTGTCTCCTAATAAATCAAAAAAACACCTCTAATTCTCATAGATGACTCTATGCTTCGTTTTGGGTTTATACAGTCTCTGTTGGAATGCAACTCTTTACCTAATACAACTGCTCCACCTGCAGCAGGTTTTTCATCTGGTGGGTCACATATCTAAATTGCATTTTGGGTTTCTTGGTCTGAGGCTACTCACTTGAAAAATATATTTGTACCAGTCATGAATCATGACTGTAATGAACTTTATTTTGTACCACCAGGTCCCAAATTTCGCTTTGTTCATAAGACTTCTCTTACGTTTGTCTGTCTGAAAGTATTTTTTGCTTTCACATGAGTGTAAAATATGGAAGAGGTGGTTGCCTTGGGCATGTGCTAAAAAATTATTAAATCAATTTTGAAAATTTAGCTGCCAGAAAAAACACATGATTATCACTCTGCATCAAAATTAGTATCAAACAGTAGCTGGAGAAAGAAGCATGATTTAAAAAATGCTGAGGTCTTTATACTTGGGATGGAACGAGTACTAGCTTTTATTGCTGATTTAGTGACTTAGCTAAAGTTCCACAAAACTTAATATAATTGTAACAGGAAAAACAGCACTTTAATAACGTTTTTAGGTCAGGCGTTGGTCACTGTTCAGAAGTCAGATCTACTAAAGCTAACATACGCATGCTAATGGGTAGATAGGGAAATAGAGGATGCACACTGCATGTACACAGGCTGAAACTGTTCTGGTAAGCACCATCCTTTTTGGTTGAATGCATGACCTGCAAACTCCTGTAATACTCAGTGAAGGTGCAGAGAGAAAATGCTATGCTTGCCACTTAGCTCCATCTCATCGCCTCTGATAATGAGTCAGAACCCAGAAGGTATTGCTTCTGTGAGAGATTCTCATCTTAAACTAAAGGCAAAACCTTTTAGGTTTCATTTCTTGCTTTCTGTAGTCAAGCAGTCCTTGACTTAGTGAAGTCAGGGACATCTTGTCCTTTTTGAACCTGAAAAGTAGATTTAACAAAATAGGATGGGTTGTTAGGCTTTAATAGTACTATATCCTGTCATGGCTTGGTACTGATGTGCATTTAATATGTTTCTGTTTGTCTTAAAGTCTCATCCCCAACAAGTGCACCGCATGCTCAAATTTTTCAGAATGCACACAGAGCACATGATGCCATTTAAAATTTCTTGATGGAAAAATCAATGCATAACAGACTTTTTGTTTTGCAGGTGAGGGAATTAGTTAACTTGGCTTATAAGTGTGCCATGGCTGGGGCTTCGATCTTCTAACTTGGAGTTTTACAGACTTCCACTACTAAAAAACACCTCTGTGAAGATCCTTATACAGGATGACTTGTGTGAACTGCTTCTCAGTCTTAGACTGTAGGTAAAACCTACAGCAAAATCTGAAATTACTTGCTAAGCTCATAGAGATACTTTTTACTAATCTTTTGTGATTCTTCTTGGAAGGCTAAATGCAAAATGTGAGGTGTTAAGGATATCTCACTTGCTGAAGTGAAGCTGTTTATGGCACATAGGCAAAAAAAGAATGCTGTTTCATCCTTTAACTTAGGTGGTATGCAGTTAGACTTCAATACAATTTCCATCAAATATGCTGTCTTTCCTCTCAGTTTAGGATATTATTTTCATCAAGTCTCATGACCCTCTGTAGCTTGCTTTGGGAGGATCTCTTAATGGCATCTGTAATTTGGCTAATGAATTTCATTTTTACTACTTTAAGTTATTACTCCATTGTGATAGCTTCTAGAAAAATATACCTGTTCCAGATGTGGTGTTCTGTTTAAAAGTGCTCTCACAGATTCTGAGTCGTCTCCTTGAAATGTAACCACTGGTCACTTACCTGTTACAGGATCCAAATAGGCTTGTTAAAAAAAAAAAAAAAAAAGGTTTGCCAAAGTGGAAGACTTTTAGGATCTGTATAGATTTCCTGCCTCACTGCTGTCTGTCCTCTTCAAGGACTTTTTAAAACTTACAATCATGTAAGGATGCAGGATGTTAAGTTAGTAATAAAAAAAATAAATATATTACCTCCCAATTACTAATTACCCCTCTTCTGTGTAATTAACATTTTCTAAATGTGTTACATGGGCCTTTGGGAAGAAGTTATTGCTGTCTCTGTGTATAAGACTTTAAAAAAAAAAGCAAAACACAAGAAAATAAATGCAAACCAAAGCAAAACAAACACACCACACACTCCCCTTGCAGTGAAGTTTTGGAACAGCTGAAGGAGTCTTCTTAAACTGTCCTTTGGTTATATATCAATTGTCCTTTCTTAGGATTCAAAGAGCTATAGATAAGTCAATGTCAGTGCTAAGTCAGCAGTTTATCTCTTAAGTTTTGGTATCTATACTGTGCAATGTTTGTCTTGTTTGCTTGTACATCCCCCTCCCTAAAATATTTTAGATCAGGAGAATGAAAAGAAGAAATTCAAAGGAGACAGATTGCCATGCTCCCCGTCACGTGTCCTTCATCTTTGCCATATTCCAAATGGTGTTACTGAAGCAGAAATAATTTCATTAGGCCTCCCTTTTGGCAAAGTAACCAACCTCTTGATGCTAAAAGGAAAAAGACAGGTATGTAATTTTCAATGTTTCAATTATAAGAGCAAGGCTGACAATGTGGTTCGTGTTATGACGATTTTCGTATTGCATTTGGCTGAAATGATTGCAACAATGCCTAAATATGTCATTGAGAGCTCAAGATTTTAATATTTTCAAATGTGAAAGGGTGTCTTGATATTTATTTTAAGTTTTTAATATATTTTTTGATTAAGTAATGATCTAGTAACTTGTTAATAATACTGCTAAACATTATATCCATCTTATGTAAGAATATATAGATGATAAAGAACTACATTGTCACTATTGACGTTGATGTATGTCTTGAAATAACCTGCCTGGTTTTTAATGTAAAATAAATCACTTAGGGGTTTGTTTGCTTTTTTTTAATCCTTTTAGATGTGATGGGGTAGTTCACATCATAAATAAACACTGAAATCGTAAAAATAATTGGCATTCATTCAAAAATTGTCTAGAACACTGAGCTGGGTTAATATAATGCACAAACTGATAGATGTTCAGTGTCCTGTTTCTACTTTTTCAATCAGTATGTGTTTCTGCTACCTAGGTAGTAGTGCTTAGATTCAGGAATCTAATAAATTAATTAGCAGTGTGGTGTTTTTAGCACCATTGCTTCCCATATGTGGTACTTATTCCACCTTTTCTTTAAAGACTTACTGTACTTAAAATGTAAAACCTTTTAAGAAAACCCACAAATCAAATAAAATGTCCCCATAAACAGGCACACACAAATGCATTTTAATGCTGAGCAAATCAGTACTGTACTTTCACATGATCTTTTTCTAGTGAAAGTGGAATGGGGAATAAATGGTGCTTTGTTGCTTTGTTCTCTCCTGTAAACAAAACAACACTAAAAACTGCTATGTATTGCTTGCAGGCATTTTTGGAAATGGCTTCTGAAGAAGCTGCTGTTAGTATGATGAACTACTATACTCCTGCTACACCTTACCTCCACTGTCAGCCTATTTATATTCAGTATTCCAATCACAGAGAACTTAAGACTGACAATCTACCTAATCAGGCTGTAAGTATAATATTTCCATTTAACAGGATAGAATTGTGTATGAGTTGTGTACTGGTTTTGGATAGGATAAATTTGATTTTCTTCACGGTAGCTTGTGATGCTTACATAGGGTTGCTTTTCTGCTCCTTGCACTGTCCTGCCAGTGTGAATGAACAAGAAGCTGGGAGAGGGCACAGCTGGGGCAGCTGACCCCAGCTGAGCAAAGCTGAGCAAAGATATGCCCCACCATATGATGTTGTGCTCAGCAATGAAAGCTGTGGGAAGGAGGAGGAAGGTGGGATGTTCAGAGTTACAGCATTTTCTTCCCAAGTAGCTGCTGTGCATGATGAAGCCCTTGCTTTCCTGGAAATAGCTAAACATCTGCCTGCCAATGGCAAGTAGTAAAGGAATTCCTTATTTTGCCTTTCTTGCATGTGCAGCTTTTGCTTCATGTATTAAACCATCTGTATCTCACCCCATGAGTTTTCTCACTTTTACCCTTCCAATTGTCTCCCCCGTCCTGCTGGAAGGAAGTGACTGAGCAGGTATGTTAGCTGCCTACCAGGGTTACAACACAACACTTTCTGCTACGCCAATAGTGAAATTCTGATATATATTGTTTCTATTAGTTATTATCTAAGCAGCAACTTCTATCAGACAGGGACTTCTCAGTATCTGTAAAATAATTGTGGAGGAGCTCAAGCTTCATTCTGATGAGCAGGAAATCAAGTTAAGGTGGCAGGAGGACTGCTTGAATGAACAGGGAGCACCTGACTGAGCTCAAATGTAAGAAAGAGGCATAGAAAAGGTAGAATCATAGACAGGTGACCCAGGAGGAATATAGAACATTATCTGAACATGCAGGAATGTGGTTAGGAAAGTCAAAGCCCACGTGGAATTGGCTCTGGTGAGAGATGTGAACAGCAACAAGAATGGCTCCTCAAAGTTTATCATCAGCAGGAGGAAGATTTAGGGAATGTGTGGGCCTTCTGCTGAATGGAGCAGGGGCCTTGGTGACAAAGGACATGGAAGAGGCTGAAGTACTGCATGCCTTCCCCTTATCTTTAGTGTTTAAGACTTGCCCTTGTGAATACCAAGCAACAGTGGCAATGTCTTAATGAAGGAAGTAGAGAAGAATCTCATTAGGGAACATTTAAACAAACTGGATAAACAAAAGTCTGTGGCTGTAATGAGATGCACTTGTGAGTGCTGACAGAGCTGGCTGATGTCATTGCAAAGGCACTCTTACAATATTGGAAAGGTCATAGCAATTGGAGGAGGCTCCTGAGGACTAGAAGAAAGCAAATCTCTCTCCTATCTTAAAGAACAAAAAGGAGGAGAATCCAGGGAACCACTGGCTGATCAGCCTTACCTTGGTCCCTGGGAGGGTAATGGAGCAACTAATCTTGCAAACCATTTCCAGACATTCTAAGGACAAGAGGGTGGTTGGGAAAAGTCAGCATGGGTTTTTGAAAAGGAAGTAATGCCTGACTGATGTGATAGCCTTCTATGGTGAGATGACTGGTTTGGTGGATGAGAGAAGAGCAGTGAAGAGTGTTTATCTTGCCTTTGGTAAGACTTTCAACATTTTTTCCTATAACATCCCAGTAGACAAAGTGATTAAATACAGCTAGATAAGTAGACTGTGAAGTGACCTGAAAGGCTATAATGGTTGTGACCAGTGGCATGAAGTCCTGCTGGGGACCTGTCGCTATTGGAGTACTCTAGGGGTTGATACTGTATCCAATACCGTTTAACATCTTCATTAATGTCCTGGATGATGGGATGGGTAACATCCTAAGCAAGTTTGCTGAAAACACAGAACTGAGAGTAGCTGACACCCCAGATGCTTGTGCTGCCATTCAGAGGGATCTTGAATAGCTGGAGAAATGGACTGACAGGAGGAACCTCATTAAGTTCAACAAAGAGAAATGCCAACTCCTGCACCTGAGGAGGAGCAACCCCAGGTACCATTGTACACTAGGGCCAACCAGCTGGAAAGCAGCTTGGCAGAGAAAGACTCGAGGGTCCTGGTGGGAAGTACACATGCCCTTGCAGCAAATAAGGCCAGCAACCTCCTGGGCTGCAGAAGATAGACCATTGCTAGGAGATTGAGGGAGGTGACCTTCCCCTCTACTCAACACTGATGAGACACATCTGGAATGCTGTGTCCAGTCCTGGGCTCCTCAGTACAGGAGAGACATGGACATAGTGGAGCAAATCCAGCAAAAGGCCATGAAGATGATTAAGGAATTGCAGTATCTGTCATACAAGGAGAGCCAGAGAGAGCTGGAAGTGTTCAGCCTGAAGAAGAGAAGGCTTGGGGGTGACTTAACAATGTCTGCAAATATGTTTTGAGGGGGGAGTAAAGAAGGTGGAGACAGACTGTTTTCAGTGGTGGCCAGTGACAGGGCATAAGGCAATGGGCATAAATTCAAATACAGAAAAATCCACTTAAACTTAAAAAAAAACTTTTTTACTGTGAGAGTGGTCAAACATTGGAATGGGTTACTCTGAGAGGTTGTGGAGTCTTCATCCTCAGATACATGAAAAACCTGACTGGAAAGAGTCCTAAGCAGCCTGGAGTACATGACCCTGCCACTATATTCTACACTACTTAGAAATACTTGCTTACAATATGTTTCAAAAGAACTTTTGCCATTCCTAAGTTTTAGCATTAGGTAACAGCTCTCAATAGCTTCAGAATATGAAGAAAATATCATGTCTTCTCCAGTAAATCTTTTCTCTGAATAATTAGTCCTGATGTTTTTCCTCCTGTTACTGTGTCCATAATATACTAGCAAGAATACCACAAGAAGACACCACTTCAATTTTATATATCTGTGTTTTTTTAAAGTTAATTGCTAATCATAGGTCTGTAGATGCTATCTGAAGAACACATAGAAGAGCAAACCCAGCTGACACCTGACGAACCACTTTCTGCCCAAAAAGTAGCTCTTTCAAAGCTTTTTGCTTTATCAGATATGGATGTTGTGAAGGGTCATGTAACCTGCTTTTGTAAGGTTGGTATTGTTGGCACTGTTCCAAGGCCTTGCCAAACCCAGACATAGCAAATTATCATCTTTAGGTTGTTCAAGTTGATTCTTAATAGTGTTATCTTTTTTAATGTTGACTGTTTATTCTAAGAAGAACCCTAGATCAAATAAAATGGATATTTTTACTGATAAAACATCAGTTTTATGTGTAACTTCATGCCAAACACCAGAATTAATTTCTTCCTTGTATTTTTTAAGTGCTAAAAGTTGGCTTCTTAAGAATATGAATTGAACATTGCAGATGAGTGATTTAAATCCTAATCTCTAAACAAGGAAATACTCTTTGCACAGCAAGATCAAAGTATGCAAACCATCATATTGCAGTTGAAATTCATTTGGATTTTTGGATTCCTGGATGAATTGCAATTGACTTCCATTTAGATGCATAAATTATATACTGTGATGTATGTATCACAATTTTGTTTTCTCTAAGAATGTTGCAAGTAGTGATTGCGGCAAAAATCAGTGCTCACTTTTAATCTGTGCTGACACAGAAAACACTGAAATCGTGCAAGTTTGTCAATATGATAAATGTTATTTGTCTCTTTCCCCATCCAAATTGCTGGATTGGTTTGTCATCTGCAAAAACAAATACATAAAATAAGTAGGGTTTTTTTAAGGATGTGGTGTACATAATAGCCTCAGGAGAACTATACTTGTATTTGCAAATAAGACTTCTTGCATCCATTTCTCAGAGTATTTTCAACTCAGTGCATGACACTTGCTTTCTCCTTCTATAAAAGCAACATTGTCTACTTTTAAATATTGTTTTTTGCACTTATGACTCTTACATTTGAGTTTCATTTAAATTTTAGAGATCCTAGCAGAGCAGCTGAACACTATATTAGCGATCTAGCATCTAGGCTTAGGCCTGAAGTACAGATTATTTTGCAGGGCTACATGTTTCTGAAACTAGGTGACATCCGTACTGTGTGCCATGTTTAGTCCGTCTTCCAAGGATATAGTGTTTCTGAGACATGACTTCAGGTCACAACACTACATTTGGAAAGGAACATCTCTCCATTGTGCTCTCAGAGGTAGTCTGAAGACCTTTTTGAGGAAAGCTTGTCAAAAACAAGCATAGCGACTTCCAAAGTCCCCATGAGGCAGTTTGAGGAGTGAGATTTAAAGGTGTTTTTTGTGGTAGATAGCTTGGCACAGAAAAAAGAGCAGGGTATGCACCTTTAAGTTTATCCCCAGCAAAACTTAGTTCCTGAAGAGAATGAAATCCTAATAAAACAGAGCAAATAGACTTTAGTACACTGGTTGTTAGTTTATTACAATATTGTCATCATATTGATTTGTTAGAAAATCTCTAGAATGACAAAAGCTTACTGAATCAAAGCAAAATTTTGACCGTGTGGCATTACAAAGTAGCAACAGTTTAACTAAAAAAGAAAGTCATCATTCTGTGAAAATATGATCTGATTTTTTAGGGGAGGGGCAAGGGAAGGAAGAGGTATGATTTACCTGTTAACGTGGGATTTCAATCGGTAATCAGATTAAGGGAACATGTTTTATAAAAGTTGCATTTTAAATGCATTTTACTTGCTTTTTTTTGTGAGAGAACTTTGTTTAGATATGAATAATCTGTTTGGATGTAAGTTAATTGTGGTCTCTGCTGTGTCATGATTTCAGAGAACCCGAGCTGCATTGCGAGCTGTGAATGCTATGCAGCCTGGAAACATGGGTATGGCAAATGCTCTTGCTGTTGAAGGTCGACTCCTTCCAGGTCAAAATTCTGTTCTTCGAATCATTGTTGAAAATCTGTTCTACCCTGTCACTTTAGAAATGCTGTATCAGGTAATGAGGATTGCTAAAAAAAAATGGTTAAAATCTGTTCCAGTGTTGCCATTATAGATCCATTAATTTATTTTTTTTTAAAGTACCTGTGGATCCTTAATCATTTGAATGAGTACTGTCACTTTAAAGTGATTTGTTGCAATTTAGGGACCTAGGCTTCAATCAGTTTTATAAAAAAAAATTAAAAGTAAACCAGACTTCTGTACTCAACTTTTCTTGTTGTCTTTCATGTTTTTTAGTTCCTTGGTTTCTGTGGAAGCAGCAACAAACTTGAGGTGTTACTTCTAATTTATGTCCACATGATGAACTAGTGAAAAAAACACTGATTGTTATTAACTTGTGGACCAATATTTTAGTACTCTTTGTACTGAGTAACTTTTGTAATTTGCATTATATTTTAGGGTTTTTTATTCTTTTTTATAATTCGATGCAAGTGGTGTAATATACAAGTATAGTTGCTTGGACAAATGTTTTGATTGATCAACTGTTAGAATGCCTTTTACTTTAACTCCCTCTGTAGATTGGAATAGTGGTAGGCTATAGCTATGAAAGACAGGTGGTTGTGCTATGCTGTTAAGAACTATAAATTAAAACCCAATAACTTTATGAGACTGTTTCTTTGTCCCTGAAAGATTTGTCGATACTTTTTTTCAAATATTGCAAAGGGTTTCATACTTGAAGCTTTTGTAATTACTAGTAAATTTGTGCAGTAAAAGACATGCCCCAAATATGAGTTTCTAACATTAGTGTGATTTAAAATAACTGGGATGTTTTCACAAGAACCTGCAGTCCTGGAAGAAGCTTTTTGCTGCTCTACTAGCATCCCAAGCAATAGTTGATTGTTACCAACACTTTATTTATCGTCTTAGCATTTAATATTTCCTATTTCTCTGTGTCTCCCCACTATCATACTGATTAGTATACTAGTTGTCACATTGATGTAGCAATTTGCCTGATCTAGACTTTTGTTTGTACCTGAGTGTTGTTGACTTGTTACTGAGCTTGTGCAAATACTATGTCAACTGTTTAGGATTAGTGCACTCAGAATAACCTAACAAGCATCTGTGGTTATGGGAGCTGTACTAATTTAATAGTGCAACAGCAATTCCTGGATCTAACCTTGTCTTGATTTTTTTTGTTGTTTTGTTTTGTTTTGTTTTGTTTTTTATTATTTTGTTTTAAACTGAGCAGGCAGTGGAAGAGGACATTCATGTTAATTTAATTTGATTAATGTATTCTTCAGTGCAGCAGAATTATATTTTCAGGCTTTGAATTGCCCAATGATCCTCACTCAACTACTTTTGCAATAGGTCTAGAAAATTAAGCAATATTTGAAAAGGGATCTTATTTGGAATTCTTAACAGGCGTGATCTCCTCTAATTAAAGCAGCACTTTGTACCTGATAGCTACAGTGTAACATTACTTTCTAAGTGTGGTATGGTTAATGGAAATTAAAATTTTCACCAATAAGTATAGCATCATATGGAACGCTAGTAGGCAAGCTGTCATCCAAAACTTCGATTGTATTCTGTACGTTATAATTGCTTATCAAGAAACTAACACTTTTTTTTTAGCACAATTCACCTTAAAATATGTATTATAAGAGACAGAATATTCAGTGTTGTTTTGGCAGAAACAGAATTGATATATACCAAACAGGAACACATTTAATTTCATTATCTTAAAAAGGTCTATTTAGTCTTGTGGATAAACATGGAAAAGCATATGTTCAGAAGCTGTATTTAGGCCTTTCTTAAGGGGAAGTGCTTTATGAAGAGGAACTCAATGGCTAATTTTAAATTGCTGTGAAAAAGGTTTCTGTCCTGTCTTCTACCACAAAATGATAACTGCAGCATGAAAACGTTGTTTCTGAGAGATTGAAAAATTGGGCACAAGGGGTTAGGTCAGTGTGTCTTGTATCTATGATTCTAGACCTAATAGTCTCACCAGATGCTTGTCCTTATCTCTGGTCTTTCCTTCCATTCCAGGCTTAATACTTGTCGGAGGTGTTCTGCTTTCCTGACTTTGCATCGATTCTAACAGTTTGTCCTAAAACTGTTAGTACTTCCCCCAAATCACCTTTCCTCTTCCACTGTTAATTTGGACATAGTTTTTCTGCACTTCCATGATATGTCGTAGCTATACTTTTGTCCTAATTCTTTGTAGCTTCATTTTTGTATAGACACCTTCATGTAGTGCACACTCTCATTTTAAGTGTATATATATTTAATTCCCACCTTTTTTTTTTTTTTGCGATGCTTGCATTTGCAATAAATAAATAAATACCATTCAATTGTAAATTAGTGTTAGGTGCCAAACTTGGTCTTTATCTTGAATTTTTTCCCTCTTTGTCTTCTAGTTTGGATAATGGCTCTGCATAATTAATTTATATACACATCAACTGTTTAAGATGTATTTTTGGTCACCAAATTTGCAGAATTTGTTTGAAGTACAGAATGTAAAGGTGGATACCTTGAAAGACAATTTGCACTTCCCATCTCAACTGACGTGTGAAAGTCCATTTCTCAAACCTCAACTTTAATTATTCACAATTTCTCTGCAGGCATTGGACAAATGCCTTTTTGGACTGACCTTCCCTGCACTTCGTTGAACAGTCATTGCTAAAACTTTAAGAAAATTTTAACCTTCTTCCCCAACTTTTGTAGCCTCTCTCCCAGTTTTTTTTTTTTAACCTGAAACAAAATTCTGAGTTCCCTCAATTTCTGTTCAGCTCTCATTAA
The DNA here is from genome assembly GCF_965231255.1 of Vanellus vanellus. NCBI lineage: Eukaryota > Metazoa > Chordata > Aves > Charadriiformes > Charadriidae > Vanellus > Vanellus vanellus. Next base: position 10,727,200 of record NC_138908.1, read on the forward strand.
AGAAATAATTGTCAGAAATGTATCCGAATGTATTAAATGATCATTTTTAGTGTGCCTGAATTATTAATTGTTTCTGAAAGTCCATGTTTTTCCTTCTCAGATTTTCTCTAAATTTGGATCTGTCTTGAAGATTATCACCTTCACTAGGAACAATCAATTCCAAGCTTTGCTCCAGTATGCTGATCCAATGAGTGCATGTTATGCCAAATTCGTAAGTGTAGCATATTCGGCTTGATTTTTTTTGTTGTTGTTGGTTCCCTCCCTCCTCCCTTCCAGCCAAATGGGAAACATTAGGAATAGCTTGATCATTAACTTCTCAGCATTCTAATGCTTTTGTTGTACATGAATAACTTTGACATGCCTCATTAGTTAAGGGGATAGCACTCTATCATCAACTGCAAACATAAATGTATAGCACACATCCCAAGACCTGCATGAGTCTACCAAAACAAAAATCAGACCTGTCAGTAGCGATGAGTGATGGTAACTATAGTTGACCAAAAAAGTCTTTTGCCTTTCAAACCAAGTGGAATATTTTCAGTGAGGTTCTGTACTAAGAGTAGTGTAGTTAAATGCCCAGAGATTAGAGGAATGTTACATGTTTTACTTGTTTGAATTTCAGTGAGAAATTTACGGTAATCAATGTTTTCACCTTAAACTTCTTAATTTCAGATAAGCTGATTTTTAAAATGTACATTCTCAGTAATGAAGAAAAGCTCACCTAATTTAGGTGTATTTTCTGTGGTGAGTTAACCTTGGCTGGCTGCCAGACAGCCACTAAATTTCTTTCATTCCCCTCCCTCAGCAGTATAGGGAAGAAAGTAAGATGAAAAAGCGCGTGGGTCAACATCAGGACAGGGACATGGCTTACCAATTACCATCACAGGCATAACAGACTCAACTTAGAGAAGATTGATTTAATTTATTGCCAATTAAAAATACAGTAGAATAGGAAGGAACAAAACCAAAAGTAAAAACACCTTCCCTGCACCCTTATTCCTTCTTCCTAGGCTCAGCTTCACTCCCAACCCTTCTACCTCCTCCCCTGAGTGGTCAGGGGGATGGGGAATGGGGGCTGTAGTCAGTCCATAACACCGTCTCTGCCATTCCTTCCTCACACTGTTCCCCCGCATCCCCATGGGATACAGTCATTTACAACCTACTCCAGCATGCGTCCTTCCCACGGGCTGCAGTGTGGATATCTGCTCCACTGTGGAGCTCCATGGGCTGCAGGGGGACAACCTGCATCCCATGATCTTCTCCAGGGGAATTTCTGCTTTGGCACCTGGACCACTTCCTCCTCCCCTTCCTTCTCTGACCTTGGTATCTGCAAGGTTGTTTCTCTCACATTTTCCTCACTCTATCTGCCAACTGTTGCACAGTGTTTTTTACTCTTTCTTAAACATGTTATCACAGAAGCGCCTCCAGTGTTCTGACTGGCTCCACTTTGGGCAGTGGCAGATCTGTTTTGGAGCCAGCCGGAACTCACTCCGTCCAGCATGGGGCAGCCCCATGTCTCTTCCCACACAGGGGTAGCAACCCTCCCACTACCAAAACCTTCCCATGTAAACCCAGTACATTTTTTTTCCAAACAACCTGTAGAATTACTTTCCTTATAATAGCTAAGTATTTCAATTTCTAGAAAATATTGTTAATTTCCTCAGTAGGGAGTAGTTTGATAATGAAATTGATAGATGAGACCTCAAAGATTTTTGCAGAAGGGACAAGAGTGTTAAAAATCATCACATTATAATACTTGAACTGTGAAGTAAAAAATAAAGATGGAAAATAAAATACTTCACATACCTGAGACACTTTGTATTTCTCTTTAACCTATGTGGTCATCTCAATATTAGTAAATAAATAAAATCAATTTGAATGTTCACATAGGTATATAGAAAAATAGATTCTGCTAAGTATTAAGTGGTATTTAGCATTAAGTTTTTTAAAAATTTACGGAAAGACTAGAGTGAATGGAATTTCTACCCTACTTTTGTTACTGAAGTTGACTTTCTTCTCAGCCTCAAAATTAAAGGCACAGAATATTTATCTATTGCTCCTTGCACTTTAGTCCAGTAAGTAAATTCACTATGTGTTTAAGAGATTAAGTATATATTGGAAATTAGTAAAGGTAGTTGGGATTACAGTCTGTTTGTTAACAATAGCATCTTTTCTTGAAGAACAATATTAATAATAAATTATACCTTATTAAAAATTTCATAGAAATTATAATTTCAGTCTTGATTATATTAAATAATTTTAGCAAACCAGTAACTTTTGAGTGGGTTTTCCCCCCTTCATCCATCATGATTCCTTTATGACTGTTATAGGCAGAAAATACTAGTTCAGTGGTCTTTCTGAGCATAGCTGCTTTTAAAAAGATCAATTTTATAGAATCATTTAGGTTGGAAAAGACCCTTTAGATCATTGAGTCCAACTGTAAACCTAGCACTGCCAAGTCTACCACTGGACCATGTTTCCAAGTGCCACATGTACATATCTTTTAAACACCTCCAGGGATGGTGACTTAACCACTTCCCTGGGCAGCCTTATCCAATGTTTGACAGCCCTTTTGGTGAAGAAATTTTTCCTAATATCCTTCTAACCCCCCTCGGTGCAACTTGAGGCCATTTCTTCTCATTCCAACACCTGTTACCTGAGAAAAGAGACTGACACCCACCTTGCTACAACTTCCTTTCAGGTAGTTGTAGAGAGCGAGAAGGTCTCCCCACAGCCTCCTTTTCTTCAGGCCAAACCACCCCAGTTCCTTCAGCTGCTCTGCATAAGACTTGTGCTCCAGACCCTTCACCAGCTTGTATAAGGGGCAGTTCCATACAATGAAAACCTCCAAATTAGTATGTCTACTAGTATCTGATATTGTGTGTTGAGTGTGAGACAAGTAAGATTAGAAGCACAGCTAGAAAGACAGGTCACGATTGAAGCTATGTTTTGTCCATTGGCACAAGCCGACATAATACTTATTAATTAGTGGACTACAGTAGTACTCTCCACAGGCTGTTTAAGTAAGGATAGTGGCAGTATAATTGTCTACTTGGTGTTTAAAAGCAGCACCTTAAAAACAGAAGATGAATTTCTGTTTGGATACAATTGCGAGGTGAAAATAAAATAAACTTACAGTGGTGGCTGCCACTATGTGTTTTTTTTCGGAAAACGTAATTATCTTTCTTCAGGCTCTGGATGGTCAAAGTGTCTACGCTGGCTGCTGCAATCTGCGTGTTGATTTCTCCAAGTTAAATAGCCTTAAGATAAGGTACAACAATGACAAAAGTAGAGATTTTACTCGCTGTGACCTTCCTTCTGGTAATCAACACTCACCCTCGGAACCATACATACTTGCTGCCTATGGTAAGAAACCTTGACTTTTCATGGTAAATGCATAAAAGCATCATTACGCCTTTTGTGTTGCATTTATGCTGTGGCTTTACATCAGGTTCATAGATGTTTGCGTATGTTTCTGTTAGGTCAAGTAAAGTTTGTATGGAAAGCAGACAGTCCTACTCAGCTAAATGAATATCTGAAACTATAACATGAGTAATGCTCTTGGGTCAATTCAAAGTGCTGTCAAAAAGCTACATTTGTAGAATGCTGTGAAATTATATTGTTGGTTTAGCCTGGAGAAGGCTCCAGGGAGACCTTATAGCGGCCTTCCAGTATCTGAAAGGGGCCTACAAGAAGGCTGGAGAGGGACTTTTTACAAGGGCATGTAGTGATAGGACATGGGGGAACAGCTTCAAACTGGAAGAGGGGAGATTTAGATTAGATATTAGGAAGAAATTTTTCACTATGAGGGTGATGAGGCACTGAAACAAATTGCCCAGGGAAGTTGTGGCTGCCCCATCCCTGGAGGTGTTCAAGGCCAGGCTGGATTAATCTGAATCACCAAGCAGATTAATCTGAAGACCTGGCAGAAGTGCTTACAGTGCAATTTGAGCAATTTTAGCTATTTTTCTTTCTCTCTTATGACAACCATTAGCAATAATACACAGCTAAGAACTCCCTCCGCTGTTGAATAGCTATCTAAGTGCCATCCAGTTGGTTAGAATAGTAGCAGGGACTGGGGAAGAATTCTCATTTTCCCCTATAGTTTTCTGTGATTACTAAGGCTGATACTGAGTTTGGTTTGGTTTGGGTTTTTTTCGGGCAGTTGGCTTTAGTAGCTTAGATTAGCGTAAGAAGGTGAGTTGCACTCACTACTTTCTTGATTGATTTTGCTGGTCCCCTTGAAGGCAGGCAGTACATTTACGTATAGTACAACCCTCTTTATATTTTTATTGAGGCTTTGCTATACAGCATAATGGAAATGTGTTGTTATAAATCTGATATGTTATGATTAATTTTACTTACACAATCTGAAATGTCAATGAAAGGCAAAAGTACGGTTAGAGTAGATTAAGGACAAACTTGCTTGTAGGGCAGAGATAACATTTTATACAGGCTTTTGGAGGATAACACATGAATCCTTCTCCATTTCCTTCCCCCTCACTCTTCTAAGCTTGTCATTGCTAGCAATCTTGTCTTCAGTCTGAGTATTTACTGTAATAGTAAGAATAGCAGAGGTGCTGGTGTAAAGAAGAGTCTAATGTCTGTATAAAAGTTTGTGGTGCAGTCACAGAGAAGCAGCTACATGCATATTTTTCATTTTAAAAAAAATAACTGTAAACTGGGAGCAGCATGCTTTCTGTCAGTGGTGACAACATGCATGTGTTGCCATAGGCATGTTCTGATAGTCCTCAGTTACATGACACAAGGAAAATATGTTGGGAGTCATGTCAGTACTTACACTTCCTGTGTTATTACTATTGGACATAGTTTCTATGAGAGAGTTATAAGATAAAGCAGGTAACTATCAGAATAAAACATCTGGGGTTTTTGTAGACCTGAAGTTATCTTAATAGCAAAACTGATCTGCTCTTGAAACTTGGCATTTTTTTCTTTTTTTTCTTTTACTTTTTGTTGGAAAACATACTACACTATAAAGAATCAGATTTTGTGAATGTTTTGCGTTTACAGAGTTCCCACACCCAGCAGAAGCAGAGATACATGAATTGGCTTGCTTTGAAAGCTAGCTACTAGCCATGAAGCAAATTATTTTACGCATGAAAAAAATGCAACAAAGAATTTCAGATCTTTCTGCATTAGTTCTGTTTGACAGTTTTTACGTGCCTTATTTTGGTATCAGTGTGCAACATGCTGGTCTTATTTTGCAGAATAAAAGTGCTTTATCTATTTCTTCATTAATGTTTCCATTACCATTCTTGGGTTGTGAATAAGTGATTAATACCTGTATTGCCAGAACTGATCAGTATAATGCACCAGCGCGTGTATTTCAAGAACACAATGACTTGCTTTGGTGTGATAAATGAATTCAGTTGTTTGTATGAAAGACACTTTTGTTGCTGCAGATAAGAGGAGGTGTAATGTGATGCAGTATTCATGAATACTTGATCTGTGGTGTCTGTTTCATTTGTTGTTTTTGTAATTCATAACAGATACTTCTTATGGTGTTGTATCTTCCCTGTCAATAACCATCTGTTAGTGAATGTAGCTATTTTAGTCAATGGTGGAGGTTTGAGTAGTAAAACAGATACCCTGCCAGGCTTCCAGGATGTATTTGCTGATTATACATGCCCCATTTAAAAAAATCCAGTGTGCTAACATACGGAAGAATCCACAACTCAAGCTTGTGTCTAACTTCCTCTTAGAACACAAGTTTGTGTGGTGCCCCAGGTAGCACTTAACTCCACATGCTCAAGAGGTATCTTCGAGTCTGGGACTCTCCGTACGGTGATACTCCAAATCTGTTTAATCCTTGTGATTGCCAGGGGAACCATAAAAAGCACTAGTTATTTATGAAATGATACAAGCTGAGAAAGTACATCTCCTTAAAAAGCAAAATACATATACTTTATGCATCTCAATAGCTAGTAAAATTCAGAACTTCAGATTCATTGTAGTTGTTTGTATTATTTAGCCCATACTGGTTTTAGAAATATCTAGGAAATAGTTGTATCTCATCATTGCAAAATGTCTTTGAGTGTATTTACCTTCAAAAAATTTCTAGAATACATTTCAGTTGTGTGAATAAAAACTGTTGAACATTGCACCACAGGTCTTAACTTTAATGCATACTAATCTATGCTGTGTGTTCCTATTCAAACTTGTCTAAATTACATTCTGCCCTGACTTCATTTTAGAGAGGGACATTGAAGCTGATGGGAATATTTGCCTTCAAAAGTGGCTGAAAACTGTCTTTGTAAAACATAGAATCTTGGATTTCAATTAGGGTTTTTAACCCAAACGTTTTATAACAGATGTAATCACAGACCGAAGTCAATAGCAACACTGGAAGCTGATTCTCAATGCTGAAGTCTCTTCTGTTTTCTAAAAATTTTAAAATCTATTTTAATTAGATGTGTCTGCTCTCTCTAGGCACCCAAAATATTGTCGTGCCATCATATCCAGGGTCTGCTGGGTTTGCCTCATCCATGGGCTTTCCTCAAGGTGCTGGTAAGTTTCTATTTTCCAAAAATGTGGTGTTTGCATCTGGGGCTAGTGGTCTATCTGTATATATCTGCATTCAGAGCAAATTGTTTTCAAATATAGCAGTCAGAACACGACTGAGGTTGAGTCATTCTGATTCTCTTTCTCGTATTACTCAATAAAATTACTTTCCATAATAAAAAACATATGCTGATGTAGTTTATCATTTAATAAGTAGAGAAATCAAACTCCATGATAAAGATTACCTGCAAGAGAAGAAACTAAGTATCTGTTTTTCTAAGAATTGTAAGACTTCAGTAACATTCAAAGCTAACACAGGAAGTCTCCCGTTTTCTGGCTATAGAATGAGAAATAAATAGTCTTTTAGACTCAGTGATCTTTTCCTTTCAAGCACAGGATAAACTTGTGGTAAATTATTTTTATCCTTTTTTGGGCCGCAATTTATGTCCCCTTTTGTTTGTGTCTGTTGGTGTAGCTGAATATTTCTTCATCTCTGGAGGGGAGGTGCTTCCTGATTTATTGGTCGGGTACTAGGAATAACTAAATTCCTTAAAAGCATTTTTAAACAATTATTTATTAATACAAACAAATATATATTAATTACTTATTAATATATATTTATTAATATATACAAATAGTGATTTAATATTTTTGCCAAATATACCCTGCTTTTGTTTCCTAAAATGTCTTTTCTACTTTGAGTTATCAAGTGATGTTATTGATACCTTTCCATGTCTTTCAGTTCCAGCTGTTCCTGGAGCAATTGCAGTCATCCCACCTGCAATGTCTGGACACGTGACTGTTCCTGGGGTTACTGGTATTCCAGGAAATTCTGTTTTATTAGTCAGCAACCTCAACTCTGAAGTATGTTTGATTGGTGGAACTGATGCTACTATCAACTTGTACCAACTGCTAGAATTCTTCTTGCAAATTGACATTGGCTGAAGGAGTAAAAGAGGAAATCTCTATGCTAATAATATAAAAAACAGGGCAGCTCTATTCTTGTTTGAGATAGTTTGCAATATTGATGAGGTTTAAAAACTCCAGTCCACAGTGAAAAGCTTCCTAACACAATATTTACTTTAGGAAACCAATCTTAGCAGTGTAGCTAGTAATTAGAGAAAAATCTATGGTCAGACGTGAGAAATGTTTGAAGAGGTAAACAACATATATTATGACTACACTTACTGGTATCTCTGTTAATATGACTCCTCTGTGTGCTACTTTATCATTAGAGAAGCCAAATAATTTTTCATTTGTTACAAAATGTGAGGAGTTAGAGAAACAGGAGGGAAAAGGAGGTAAAAGCATGCCAAATCAAGTACCTTTCAAAACATTGATAGGATCTTTCTAGTTTTGCAACTTTTTCCCAGGCTGGAGAAGAACACAGGTGCACTTTGCTATTGACATCACTGTAAATCCATTTTCAAAAGTTAATAAACACGTGTTCACTTTACACAGCACTGCACACATTTTTTTTTTTGTGTGTTGGAAGTAAAATTGCCAAGGACAACTTGGATAGTTATTGTTATAACGGAAATTATGTAGACTGCTCTATAAACTTACTCCTGTTACTCAATTATTACACATTGATCTGTGCTTAATTAAAAGCAATGTACATATCTTAAAAAAAATAAAAATCAAGCTTTACCAAGACTTAAGACACAATTCTACTTGACAGTTGGTAAGCAGTTCTATTACAGCAATGTAAAATTCTTGTTTGTATTACACACTCATTAGATTCACTTAAGCATAAAAATGATAAAATTAGAAGTTATTGGCAAAATGGAAGTTATCTTTGTATTATTGAGGCTTAAAAATCTGTCGATCAATTCCTTTAATCTTTAAGTAATTGCTGTGTTTCCATTTTTGTACTAATAGCTGAATTCCACAGTAAGCATCAAAAGAAACAACTGCAGATTAGGACTGTAAGACAAGTCAATTTTTCTTTGATTTGTTAATGTAACTTATCAGTTAGCTTCTGATGATTGCAGTGGATGTGCTTTCTGCAGCTAATGATTCTCTGAGTCTTAAGAGAGTGTGGTTTTTAACAATAAGTGTATGTGAAGCATAGGTCAAAGCTATTTTTAGGACATTGCTGCTTAACTTAATACTAATATCTAAGAAGCTGTCATGTAGAACTTTGTGTTGCAATACATGATGCAACATAAATGCATTAAATAATGCTCAACTTCTTAAAAGGTAAAAAATAAGAATGTACAACAACATTAATTGTTGGAAATATAAATTGCTGTGTGACACTTGTTCTTCAGTAGTGGTTGTCTGAGCCCTGTCATTTCTTTTTCTGTGTACAGAAAATCCGATTGACCGTATTTCAATTTATATTTCTCCCCTCTTACAGCGCTTTAGTGTGCATTTGAACATTCTCTTATGACTTTTAAAGTTAGCTGGTTTTGTCTTCCAAAAACTTTTTTAGTAGAAATACTGCAGTCTCATTTGGTTAAGAAATTTATTTAAATAAACTGTATGCTGAATTAAAAAATTTGGGCCAGAAGGGTAAACTCTAGAAGCACTTAAATTTTACATTGATTGTAATTGCTCCTTATAACTAAATGCTGATGATAAAAGGCTATGGACTTACACTCAGGCTGCTGTATCTTCTGTTTTTAAATAATTTAGGTATGCTTGGTACACATTTCAAATGTTGTGAGTTGAGAAGGAATAGGGCCAGAGACTGTGAGTAGTGCTTCTGATACCCAGGTATTTTTAGTAATGAGTACATTACTGGCAAAACCTTTGCCTCAGCTAAATAAAATTTGGCTGCATTAGGGTGTAAATTATCTTCTTCGGTGCTTGAGGAGCTTGGTACACAAGAATTTAATTAAAAATCACTGAAGAAAAATTATTTCTTTCAATGTTTAGCTTTCTGCTGACAGATTCTAATTGAACAAAATTTAAATACTACTTTCTATATACTTCATATATAAATAGTTAAACACTATGTGTATCACTTAGGGTGTCATGGTCACATACAGAGATGGGGACAAAATTGAAGGCAAAACAAAATCTGGTTTTAGTTTTGTAGGTGTTTTCTGCTGTTTAGAAAATGCAAAGGGGTTCTGGAATGCTCTTTTCTGTTTCTAGTTTAGCAAATGTCATATTTTTCAGGGAGTGAACTGCTAGCTTGGAAAGAATAAGTTCAAATAATTAAGCCACTTAGAATATTAATAATTGCAGCAGCATGACAGACTGAGTCTTGAATGATGAAAATGCATGAGCTGAAGTGTTAGCTTATTTGAATATTTTATATGCACATAGCAAATACATACTAGCAAGAACAGGGAATGGCTTTTGGAGAGACATGTTTATGTATTAGTGTGCAGTATCTCTTCCATTCTTTTTGTTTACCATGTTCTTATGGAATAGATTTCTTTATTTGCATGGCTTTAAAAATAATATACTTATTTTATCATTTAAACAGGTCATCACACCAGATGGACTTTTCATCCTATTTGGTAAGATATGTCAAATATACCTTGAAAAACTGCAGGGCTAGTATTCTTTTTATTTATCTCACACATGCTGGTTAATGCAAGCCCCATTGTTCTGTCCTTGTCCAGAAAACACACAAGAGAGTGCGCTGGTTTTAAAATGACAATAATTTGAGTCAGTAGTTGTAGGCCACAGGTACCAAAAAGGCAAAATGGTTACAGTGTCAGAAGAATTTCAATGTGCGGTCCAATTTGTTTACTCCAAAGAATGGGAAAGCAAAGTAAGATGAAAAAACAAAAGATTGCATCAGGGGAAATGGAGTACAGAATTGGCACATACACTAGTTGCAGAGGAAAATGTTTGTTGGCATACTAATATTTTAATATGCATCTGTTAAGAGGACTTTGACACTGTTGGACTATTTAAAAGCTGAACGCAAAGATGCAGTTTTATGACTAAGGTCTTGTTTTTTTTCCCCTATTTCTGAGCCTCAGAAAATAATACACAAACTTTAAAGCTCTCCTTCATACCAATATTCTAACCAAACTGTTTAATGCAATGGTTATTTTTTGTAACACCAATGTTAGTCAAAAGAAACAGACTTGCCTTTGTGCTATTCCTAGTAAGGCTCTGGACAAATTTCTTTTCTGGATTTTCACAGGTGTGTATGGTGATGTGCATCGTGTGAAGATCATGTTTAAGAAAAAAGGAAATGCATTGGTCCAGATGGCAGATGCAGTCCAGGCTCAAATAGGTACTGATTTTTAAGGCACAGTTATACTTCAAACTAGCATGAGTGTGATATAGATGAGGAATTTGCCATCTGTCAGTGACAAGCATAAACGAATCCATCATTGTGATGCTTTACTACATACAAACTTTTCCTTGTATATGTTAATAATGATCTGTTTGCTTTCATGTAAAAAATTATTTTCCTGTAGTGGTTTAAAAAAATAAGCCTGTGAATCTAAATCTAGTAAATATTAGATAACATCTTACAATTTTCCCATGGTATATCTTGATAATGCATCATACAATTTTCCTGTAGTTTATCCTATATCTAGCTATTTAAGAATAACCAACTGCTCTTTATTGCAGCGCTGCTTTGCATTTTTCTTGCATTTAGACTGGAGGTTATATTACATCCTTATACTTCTTTTAAATATAATGTTATGACATAGCCCACCTGGTAGACATGGAAGTTGCAGTTTAAATTTAGAATGTGGAATCTGACACTAAATAGAAGGCAATATTACTATTCAAAGAATGCTTTTTTTCTCTCCCTCCCGCTTCATTCCTATTCAAATTATGTTTCCACTGGTTAGCTATCACCTACTTGAATGGACAGAGGCTTTATGGAAAGGTTCTCTGTGCTACTCTTTCAAAACACCAGACAATTCAACTTCCTCGTGTGGGACAAGAGAACCATGATCTGACAAAAGACTATACCAATAGCCCTTTACATCGCTTTAAGAAGCCTGGCTCTAAGAACTTCCATAATATCTTTCCTCCATCTGCCACCCTGCATCTCTCCAACATCCCGTGAGTATCTACATGCGCGATCTTCTGGTGAAGATGTTTTTTAGGTTATGTTCTTAAGTTACAAAGTCTGACATAAGTTTTAGATTTCTTTGGCCTTTTACAGTTTCCTGAGAATTTGGTTCATTCTGCTGCATAATTAACAATAAGTGAAGCCTTTAACTGTCACTTTTTTATTGTTTGCAAAGAGAATAACTGATTGAATGCTCTTCTTTACGAGTTTTAATACAGTTTACATTTTCTTGAGAATATGCTTTTGTTTTTCACATATTAAGTTCTGTGTTATAAATTTTTTACAAAGATCAACGAGATGTTTTTTGACATAATGTACTGGAGTTACATCAAATTCATCATTGGCAGTTTCTAATAATTCTAACACTTTAAATAATAGTTTCTACAGAATGCAGACATCTTACATAGAGGGGAAGTTGTCTTAAAAAAGAAGTAGTAAGAAGCATGTTCTTTAAAACTGAAAAAACCTTTTTTCCTATCTAAAATGTTGTCAACAATGTGCAGAATAACAGCCAAACGTAAGTTTTCCCAGGCTGCTTTTTTTCGACAGCTGTGCAGGGATGGAAAAGGGAAAACGATGGAATTTTGTCCAAATAAGAGGAAAAAAAAAAAAAGACACTTAGAAAATGACTTTTTAAGTAAAATAGAAAACTTTCAAAATTTAAAATATGAGAAGCACACTCACAGTATTTACAAAATGAAAGGTATTTCTGAAGGTACCAGTTAAGATCTTAAGTGATTTTTATGCAATCTGAATTTAACTAAGGGGGAAGTGGGGGAGGATGAAAAGCTGTAGAGTGTATCTGAAATATTTTTGTAGCACACTGTGGTGCTAAATCTTAGTGTCAAAGCCAAGATGTTTGGGCTAAAGTGTTGACATGGCTTGAATTGGTAGAGATAGTTTTTGCTGTTCAAATTTAATTTAGAAGCCAGAATTGAGATTTTGACACTACCACTGAACTCTGTGCTGCTTTACAAGTTGAGAGGGTTTTGTTTTGGTTGTTTGTTTTTTATTCTAATAGGCATTTTGTTACTGATCATGATCTGATGGACCTTTTTGCAAAAGTGGGATCTACTGTGAAAGCCTTCAGATTCTTCCAGTAAGTTCTCATGTAAAAATGCTGAGCAAGCTTTCATCCAGGAATATGGCTAATTGCTTTTTCGGGAAATTCTGTGTATGTATAACTATAGGCAAAATTACATGTGCATATATCTATAGGCAAAAGCTGTACAGCTATGACAATTTTTATGATAATTCTAATCTTTAAATTTTAAATGAAATACTATGTTAGCAAAATTGAATGAAAAATATTCAGCCTTTTGACAAATTCCACGTGTTCACATGCGCTTCTTTAAAAAGAAATACAAGCTGTGTATATGTAAAATGTTAGGTAAAAGATGACAATGAATGTGCTCTAACATTCATTAAGGTTGATTGGCAGCATTATTTTAGCATGATCATAACTGCTAGAATAATTCCATGTATATGGACAATGCAAGTGTTTCTTAGAGGTCTTCAAGCCTTCTTTTGACCCTGTTTTTAGAAGTGCAGTGTAGTGGCAGAATGGCATGGCTGTAAGCCATTGATCTGCAAAATATTTATAGTTTTGTTATCTCCTCATTTTAGCAGGTGCATAACTAGTTCTGATTCTTTTGCTGTACAAGTGTTCAGTGTGCGTGATGCAACTGAAAAAATACTTGTGTAATTTTCTATGTTGGCTAGTACAATGAAAATTTAGTTAGGATTAATAATGGTTTTTATTGTACTTCAGGAAAGATTACAAAATGGCTCTTATCCAGCTGGGCTGTGTGGAAGAAGCACTTCAGGCTCTCATTGAACTTCACAATTATGACCTTGGAGAAAACCATCACCTCCGAGTTTCCTTCTCAAAATGTGCAATCTGACTTTTCTGTGAATTTTCCTTTTCAGGCTGCATCACAGTCTTAAGTAAGATCTTGAAATGGAGACTGAAACAGTTGTGACCAGATCTGTTTCTTAAGAGAAAAAGTTCACTCATACACAAAGAATTAAGTGATGATCTTTTCTGATTTTAGCTGCCAGTACGTGATCAAAGTTTAATATTCATCCATAGAAAGATTATTCTGTGAAATTTCTTTAGCAACAATATTTATCATGAAATTTCCTACTTAAAATTATATTTTGAGAACATGTTTTAGCTTGTGTTCTAAATCAGCCTTACAAAACATTTTGGAGTGCTTTTCAATATAACAGAGTATTTCACAGAAAATGGTAAATCTACTCTAAACAGAGTAAACACTAATTTGAATGTGAAATAGTGCTTGGGTTTCCTGAAGAAAAGCAAGCACTGACTGTAAGTGTCCTCTAAATAGTATTTATGTTACCAGGGTGTGTGTTCATACTTTGGCAAATATTTACAAATAACTTTTTAAAAAAAAAAAAAAAAGAAAACAAAAAGTCTGTGCTGTTCGTATGGGTTAAATTATTAAAGAAAAGGCAGTGCCTTCTCTCTGTGGAGTAAAAGATATTTGATGTGGTATCAGACTTAGTTTAACTCAACAATGGCATGGAAGCTTGATGTCTTATTTTTACTATGAAGTGATATTGTATAATAGTACTTCGGAGAAAATAAGACAAGAAAATAGTCCTGATTGCAAAGATTTTTTTAGATTTCTTACAAGAACAAAATGCTTATAATTTTATGGAAACTATTCAGGTCTATCGTGGTTTGACAAGTTTTTAAGAAGTTATTTTTGTTAAGGTCATCTTTGGGGGCAGAAAAATCAAAGTTCAAGAGTGTTTTGTACCACTATAATGTCTAATACTTAAATTACTGTGTATTTACTTAATTTCTGATTATGTGCCTTACTAGGTACTTATGAAACAATAGCTTAGAGTTTTTCCTGAAGTACCTTGAAAAATATATTGTGAGCTTTGTGAAAATTGTCTTTTTGGAAATGTTTCCCTTGACACTTCAAAATATTTTTTTTCACTGAATAAAGGCTTGGGTTCTAGTTTCTTGTGGTTTGGTATAGAGATGGGATGGAGGTGCGAATGAGATTTAACTCATTGTGTAATTGTGTAGGGATTCTTTGAATTTATCTGGTTGCAGTTTTCTGATACCGGTCCTTGGCTGAAAAAAATTCACATGCAGAAAATTGCACTAAAAAAAACCTACACAGAAAGACCAAACAGCAAATTCAATCCAGTTTCTGGACTTCATCCAACTTTTGAGAGGCATTGGCTGTATCAGAATATTCGCTTTTGGGTTCCTGCATTTTTCTCTCAGTATTAAACTTCAAGTAGTAAAGAGCTACCATTCTTTCCTTTGTAAATACAAAAATGTGTTTGATTCTGAATGTCCTTTTTGCTTTGGAGAATGATCTGAGATGCACTTAGTTTTGGTGTTGAAAGTACATATGAACTTTAGTGACTTCTGATTGTATTTTAAAAATTTAGATTTTGTTTTAAGAGATTTTTCTTCCTGGTGTTTACTTAACCACCTTTTAAAGAGACATTATCTCAAACACAGCTTTTTTCTGCAGAATTTGTTTCTGCTGTAATGTTTTACCACTCATTCATTTTGTTTTTTCATTAATTTATATGAATTGTATGACTTTTTTCTAGAAGAAATGCCAAGTTTCTACCATGATCTGAGTATTCTGGAGTAAGATTTTTCAAATTTTCTCTCTGAATTATTTTTTCAAAATCAGCAAGATACTAGCATGCCTTCTTTTAATCTATGTAAATTAATTAGAGATGCAGCAGTCAGTCATAATAAAGAAGGTGCCAGACCTCTGTACAGCAACAAAAGTGTGCTATTTGACAGTAGATAAAATGCTGACTAAATCTGTATGTAGCTATAGTAAGTGCTGTATGACACAAATAAATAAATCATAGAATCATTGAATGGCTTAGGCTGGAAGGGACCTTGAAGATCATCTAGTTGCAAGCCCCCTGCCATGGGCAGGAACACCTCCCACTAGACCAGGTTGCTCGAATCACCATCCAGCGTGGCCTTGAACACCTCCAGGGATGGGGCACCCACAACTGCTCTGCACAACCTGTGCCAGTGTCTCACCACTCTCACAGTAAAGAATCTTGTCCTAATATCTCATCTAAATCCACCCTTTCTCAATTTAAAACCATTACCCCTCATCCTATCACTACATTTCCTGATCAAGGGTCCCTCCCCATCTTTCCTATAGGCCCTCTTCATATACTGGAAGGCTGCTGTAAGGTCTCCCTGGAGCCTTCTCTTCTCCAATCTGAATAACCTCAACTCTCTCAGCCTCTCCTCATAGGGGAGGTGCTCCAGACCTTGGATCATCCTCATGGCCCTCCTCTGGACGTGCTCCAGCAGGTCCATGTCCTTCTTATGTTGGGGACTCCAGAGCTGGATGCAGTACTCCAGGTGGGGTCTCACAAGAGTGGAGTAGAGGGGCAGAATCACCTCCTTTGATGTGCTGGCCACACTTCTGATGCAGCCCAGGATGCGGGTGGCCTTCTGGGCTGCGAGTGCACATTGCTGGCTCATGTTGAGCTTCTCATCCACCAACATCCTCAAGTCCTTCTTGGCAGGGGTGCTGTCAATCCATTATCCTCCCAGCCTGTATTTGTGCTTGGGATTGCCCCAACCCACATTCAGGATTTATATTCAGATGTAGTATATGTAATTTAGGGAACAATATTCAGAATGTACTATTTACTGGAAAGTTAAATTGCCTTAGGTATAATAGACCGTGTTATCTTTGGGATTTGAGATAGTCTGTCCATTTTCCCCCTTCTGAAATAACTAATTCAGTTTGGTACGTTTTGAAAACATTTTTTTTTTTAAATTCAGGAAAGGAAGTAATTGCCTGGTGCCAGAGCACCATATTGAAAAGTTGCACATTTATGATTTTAACAAAGTGCAGTTGTAAGCAGGCTCATCCATTTGCCTAGGCCCTTTTTCACCAAGATACGTAATTCTAATTCCTGTCTGTGTTTTACATTGTTAGTAGTCACATTAATATCATGTAAAGAGAATCTTGCTGGGCTAGGAATGCTTTTGTTTACATAAATTGGTTTCATAATACTAGGCCATTATCCATAAAATATGCTTTGTCACTTTTCTTAAGAATTACAGCTGCGGAGGAGAGGAGTCATATTAGATCTGAATGTAACTCTAAAGTGGGAAAAAAAGAACCTTAAATTTGAGAGCTAATACTGGCATGTATAATATCAGGACCAGTATATGTATACTGTCTGTGTAATATGTTATGCCTGTATACAGACATGTGAATCACATGCATTTTAGTTTATTGACTCTGATAGCAGAAGATGGGGAAGCTTACTGAAACATAAATGGATGAAGGTCTCTGACATTCTCTCAAAAATACTGTTGTGATTTCTCACGAAACAGGAGAAAAAGAATAATTTCTCAGTTTTGACTTAATGTTAGAGTATAGCTAATGTCAGCTCTGGACTTTTTGCAGCTTGAAATGTAGAAGCCTACGGTTTAAGTTAGCAGAGATTTACTATTTTTTAATTTAAGAAAAATCTGGGTGGTGGATACTCACTATATATGCTTTTTGATTTTTGTGATACATTTGTTGTGTATTTTTAAATCCTCCTTTGTTGTTGTTCTGTTTCAGCAGCTGAATTATTCTTTTCAACTTACTTTTAGATTTGTGTATATCTTCAAGATGCTGCCTCTTAAGGAGATCTGCTTTTACAAGGAGTGCAGACAAGCTTCAAAACTAACAGTACATCTTAATGTTTGCTTAGCAGAATGAAGGCACTAGTTGAGGCTAGTTTATCTCATTCAGTATTCTGCTTTAAATAATTAAAAGCAAAACTATAACCCTTTGTTTATCATAATGCATTGTTAGTGAAGGGTCAGGATAAAAGGAATAATTCTTATAATAATTCTTATTCTTTGTGCTTTACTCAGTGCTTGGCTGCAAAAGCACAGTCGCATCTCAGTTCTTGATTCTCTAAAGCATATATGAGCAGACCCCTTGATATCTGTGAAAAGAACAGAATTTGGGAAAGAGTGGGATTATTCTACAGATTCTTACAATGATATAGATTGGAAAGGAACCTCTGGAGGCCTTAGTCATACCTCTCAGTCAAAACAGGGCCAACTTCGAGCAGTTGCTCAGAGAATTGTCCAGTTAAGTTTTCAATATTTCCAAGAATGGAGATTTCACAAATTCTCTGCTCTTCTCACTGTTCCAATATTTGACTGCCCTCGTTGTGAATTTTTTTCACTAATATGTACTTAGGCTTTAAAGATACCATATTCTATGTCTGTTGCCTTTTGTCCTGTTAACTGTGCAAGTCCCAAGAAGATTCTGGCTCCATCTTCTCTATACTGTGGCCTTAAATTGTTAAAGATAGACTCATAATTTCTTTAATACAGATTCTTAATTTCTGTTTAAATAATTTGTGGAGTACCTGGTAATGTGCATAGTGTAACCTGGAACTTGTACTCTAAAACACTAGCGGTCGTATCCGCTACAGGCACTGGAAATGGCTGAGGATAGAGTTCTCTGCCTATGTATATGTCAAGTCCACAAATCAGCTCTGGGTTGCCTCTAGCTCAATTTTTTCTGGTGGATGCACACTTGGTTCGAAGTGTAGTAAGGCCTTTTTAACAACTCAGGAGCAGCTTAGTGCCTTTTCAAATTACCTGTGATTTGTTGCATAATCATAAAACTTTTGCTTCTTTAAATTTCTTCAAATGTCTTTGAACATCAGAACAAATTTCTGAAACTTTGATTCATAATTTGACTTGGTTGCCTTGTCCACTGGTTCTTTCAGTTGCACCTTTTTTGTGCACTGATAGATTGAGGTCCTTTTCATGCCCAAGATATTTTACATATCTGAGGAGATTTGCCTATATATGACATTTTCTGATTACAGATGGCAGACCTGTGTTTATATGCCGAGAAAACTATTCGCCTTTGTTGATAATACTGCCAGCGTGGTTTGTGTGACCAAATATCTTGTGCTCCTCCGATCCATATCAGTACGAAAGTGATGAGTTCTTTTTTTATAAGGGATGTGGACCTACTACTTGTCATTGTATACTGTTAGCTCTTATGGCTGTTTTTCAAATGACAGGTCAATTTCTTACAAAAAGCATTGTTTTGCCTTTACCTGGTATGTTGTTAACTGGAGCAGAACTACCAGACTTAGTGTTGTTACTGTTGTGCTGAAAGGATACTAGTCAGATTGCACAGAATTTTTTCTTTAAATTAACTTTATTTTCCAACTGTCTTCTGATGATTTCTTTGCTATATAAAAGACTCTCTGCCTGCTCTGTTCAAAGCAAATCTTAACAGTTAGGAATTGTGAATTATTTCAAGAAAGAATGGAAAATTTCTGAGGTATTTAACTTCAGGGTTTTATTGCGGGAAGGAAGGGGGATGGGAACAAAATTGGACCAAAGTTTATGTGCCTTTAGTAGTTTCACATGTAGGGTTTTTTCATACTTATTGCTGTCTTAAGTATGATAAGTACTTTTCCTCCCCTGGAATTGTATGTTTATATTGTTAAAAATTAGTGTTGTCCACCAGTTATACAAGAAGTAAATGACAGCTGTTTTCTACACAGATTTAATTATCCCTCTGCCTTTTGCCTTTACCATTGCAGTTTTTTTCTCTTGTACTGCAATATGCAGGAATCCAAGCATAACCCACATATTTCCAACTTTGAATAGTAACAACAAATTGTGCCTGTAGCAGTCCCAAAGAAATGAATGCTTACGTAGTTGGAGGTCCTTGATAGATGAAGAAAGCTTTTACCTTAGCAGACCAATCTCATCACTGTAAGCAGTTTTTCAGTTCTTGGAAACTGTGCATTATTTATAAGTGGGAAGCTACCACTTATGTACTTAGTTCATTTTAAGGACTTTCCAATTCTTTTTGAGTACGTTATCCACTTTCTGCAAAAGTTTATCCTAGCACTGCAGCAGCACGAGACAAATGGTTGCTAACCAAGCAGATTCTTGCATCAGAACATCAACTTACTCTCTGACCAAAGACTGACTGTTCTGGTTTTACTGAGACATTTTGTAGAAAACCTGTGTTTTCTCTCACACTCCCTTCTGATGGAAAGGACCTGTATTCAAGATACACAAAGCATGGCTAAGAATTGCTGACATTCCCTGATTTTACACGATCTGTTCATAAAAGTTCACTTTCAGTTTATAAAAAAGTTCATCTAACAGAAGAAAATGCTGTAAGCATTTGTAACATCATGTTTCATGGTTGGGTTTTTTGTTTGTTTGTATGTCTTTTTTTAAACCTGGCAAAAAAGTGTTTTGGGGAACAAATGGAAGTGTAAAATGTTTTTATATAAAAAAACAATTGGCATATATTTTAATAAGCAATAGCTTTCATTTGTGAAGTATCTTGTGGCATTGCATAAAAAGGATTCCATGTCTGTTGAGATAACTTAAAACTGAAAAGATACAATATTGAAGAAACCTATTTTCTGACTGTGTAGTGCATAGTTAATTTGATTTTGTTTATGCTGCAATATAGTCTGTTTCTCTCAGGTTAGTGTATTTGGTGATTACTTGGTACCTATACCTAATTGTTTTCCTAACTCTAGTTGTTGTAGCATGCCTGTCATTACAGCAGTAACATCAATAAATGTCATTACAGCTCTACTGTCTTAAATTTTCTGGTGTTCTTGTCTATTGATTTGGGTTTTTTGTTATCTTATAATTGTGCAGCTAATGCCTTATTTTCTGTTTGTTTGGTTGTTTTTTTTTTTCTTTTGCTTAGATCGCCGTGTATGCTAAAGCTTTTTGTATCAAAAGTATTTTAAGAGGGCTAATGTACATCATCAACAACAGTTGAAGTTCCACAGCACCTAAACTTTCCCCTGATCAGGGTAAAAATTCTCATTTTCAGTAGGGTGGAAATCTATTCTACGACCTTGTGCCAATACAGCAGCGGAAGACTGCTTCAGTCTTTGAGATAGGGATGAGAGACTTTGCACCTTGGGGCCTCATCAGTGGGAAGTCTTTTGTTTTCTCTTTTACCGTGCTGTACTCTTTTCCAGCCTTATGATTCAAGTTTGTATAATTTGCACAAAGACTTTAAAAAATGTGAATAGTAGCTGAAAAAGATGATCTGCTTTCAGCTTCCTGTTTCTCAACTTCCTTGCTGATTCCTTTTCTTTCATACTCTTCTGCTTGTTCTTATGTGTGCTACACAACACTAATTTAGACCCTTTTATTCTTGCATCCAGATTTTAGGTAAACAGGCAGTAGTCTATTGATTGTGCCCTTGATATGTAAATATTTGATGAACATTCTAGAGAAAATGCTAGCTATTGGTGGCCAAAATCTGGCTTCTTGTTTTTTTGGCCAAATTGAATTCTGTTGATGATCTGGGAAGAACATCCCATTATGTAGCTCCATAAACTATTTTAGTTAGTGCAATGTGAGTGGGTGTTTGGAGGGAGGGATGTGGGTTCTTTTCTAATTAAAAACATTCACTTGAGAATTGACAAAAAATTGAAATTGTCAGGCTTAGTTCTTACCAAAGAACGTGGCAATATCTCTGGCTGATTTTTCAGGAGTTCTAACGTGTTCTTTCCTTCCCTCCCCTCTTATTTCCAATTGTCTCCCATGGCTAAATTTCCCCAAAGCAGTGTGAGATTTAATGACAGCAATACCATGCGTTCAGCACAATGTCATTCCTGTATATGCAGAATTTGACTCAACTGCTCAACAGATTTGGAAATATCTTGTGAATTGTGTAACTAAGGTTCCTCATGTAACAAAGCTGTGAAAGTGTTTTTTCTGTTTAAGAGCCCAGTAAGCTTCTGAGAAGGGCTTGCTACCTACATAATCTCTTCTATCACATCTATTAATTGAAAGTTGTTTCTACACCTTCCTTCATATATGATGTGTGGTTGTGTTACATACTCTTTTCCTTTTTGTGTGTATGTTCTCGGTGTGACTGGAGAGCTTCAAATTCTCTCTTGCTGAGGCTTTAATTATCTTGTCAAAAGCATAGGGAGTTCACACTGTTCCTGTATGTGCTTCAAGCTTACCCTCTTTCTCAGAGCCCTCATTGGTCTGTCAGATGTGGAACTTGAATGCTGAAGATTGTGAAAGAAGACTTAACCTAATTGTTAAATGTCTTCTGTTTCAACAGTAAACAACAATGCACTATCCTATTTGAGTTCTTGGGCTTAAGGATCTCCAAAGATAAGATATTTTAATGTTAATTCACCCACAGGGATATAAAAATTATTACACAATACCTTGCCCCTTGATGCTCAGACTTCTTATGGTATAAATGTCTTTTTCTCTCTTTCTGCTCTGGCTTCGCACTGTTGGTTACAGCCTGTCTGTTGCAAGATTGCCTGGGCTAATTTCATCTTCAGGGCACGCAATATATGCTTGTAAGATTCCCAAAGAACTTCCTGGAGCTCTTTATGGAGCCCTTTATTCAGCACTCAGTGCAGGACTATGGCTGCTGCTTATCTAAATTGGTTTTCTTTATGGAAGATGTTAAATTACTGTGTATCTTTATCTCTAGTTGTTATATAAACTGCTGATTCTGCAGGGCTTAGATTGTCCCAATTTTATATAAGATTACACTTTTCACTTAGCTTTTATTTTGATGCATCAGATTTTAATCAAGGCCCCTGAAAAATATTTTTGCAGTCATTATTGCCGCTTATCATCAGGAAAATAGATAAGGAAGAAATTACTTCTGAAGGGTCTGACACAACCATAAGATGTTAGCAACAACATCCTGTCTTGCCTGCAATATCTCGGTCACTGTCTCATGTAACCTAAGGAGAAAATTGCTGATAACTGTGATCAATTGCATAGAAAAAATGGGTTTGATTAAGATGCTGAATGTAACTTGAGAAATCCTGCTGACTATCACGGAATCACGGAATCACAGAGTTTCAGAGTTGGAAGGGACCTCTAGAGATCATCTAGTCCAACTCCCCTGCCAAAGCAGGAGTGCCCAGAGCACATTACTCAGGACTCCATCCAGGCGGGTCTTGAAAATCTCCAGAGAAGGGGACTCCACAACCTCCCTGGGCAGCCTGTGCCAGTGCTCTGTCACCTGAACCGTAAAGAAGTGTTTCCGTGTATTTGAACGGACCTTCCTGTGTTCTAACTTGTGCCCATTGCCCCTCGTCCTGTCACTGGGAACCACTGAAAAGAGCCCGGCTCCATCCTCCTTCAGCCCACCCTTTAGATACTTGTAGGCCATAATAAGGTCTCCCCTCAGCCTTCTCTTCTCCAGGCTAAAGAGTCCCAGCTCTCTCAGCCTTTCCTCATAAGGCAGATGCTCCAAGCCCTTAATCATCTTAGTTGCCCTTCACTGGACTCGCTCCAGCAGTTCCCTGTCCCTCTTGAACTGGGGAGCCCAGAACTGGACACAATACTCCAGATGCAGCCTCACCAAGGCAGAGTAGAGGGGAAGGATGACCTCCCTCAGCCTGCTGGCCACACTCTTCCCTATGCACCCCTGGATGCCATTCACCTTCTTGGCCACCAGGGCACATTGCTGGCTCATGGTCATCCTGTTGTCCACCAGGACTCCCAGGTCCCTTTCCACAGAGCTGCTCTCCAGGAGGTCAGCCCCCAACCTGTACTGATGCATGGAGTTATTCCTCCCCAGGTGCAGTACCCTACACTTGCTTTTGTTGAATTTCATTAGGTTCCTCTCCGCCCAACTCTCCAGCCTGTCCAGGTCACGCTGTAAGGCAGCACAGCCTTCTGGTGTGTCAGCCGCTCCTCCCAGTTTCGTGTCATCAGCAAACTTGCTGAGGGTAGACTTTATCCCTTAATCCAGGTCATTGATGAATATATTGAAAAGGACTGGACCTAGTACTGACCCTTGAGGGACACCACTTGTTCCTGACCTCCAACTAGACTCTGCACCACTAACCACAACCACTCTGAGCTCTGTCTGGCAGCCACTGTTCAATCCACTGCACTGTCCATTCATCTAACCCACACTTCCTAAGCTTGCCTGTGAGGATGATGTGGGAGACAGTGTCGAAAGCCTTGCTGAAGTCAAGGTAGACAACATCCGCTGCCTTCCCCTCATCCACCCATCCAGTCACACCATCATAGAAGGCTATCAGATTTGTCAGACATGACTTCCCTTTGATGAATCCATGATGACTACTTCTGATAACCTTCTTTTCCTCCAGATGCTTGGAGATGATGCCCAGAACAAGCTGTTCCATCATCTTTCCAGGAATGGAGATGAGGCTGACTGGCCTGTAGTTTCCCGGGTAATCCTTCTTGTCCTTTTTGAAGACTGGAGTGACATTGGCTTTCCTCCAGTCCTCAGGCACTTCACCTGTTCTCCAGGACCTTTCAAAGATGATGGAGAGCGGCCCAGCAATGACTTCCCCCAGGTCCCTCGGCACTCGTGGGTGCACCCCATCAGGACCCATGGACTTGTGTTTTAGAGACTGCAAGGAAGCATAAAATCACTTACCTATGTTAATGCACAGTGTTATATTATAAGGCAGTTATAAATTGGGATATTTGATTTATGTAGCCGTATAACGTCACAGATGAAATAGTTGTATTTCAAATGGGTATGAAATAAAAAATTCTGTAATTGTAATTAGACAGTGAGTTGATGTAGTACATAACAAAGAAAAAAAAAAAAAAACGTGGCCTAGTGCAGGACTCAATAGGCAGTCATCACTTAGTTCCCACAGACTTACATTATCATAGAAACATAGAATGGTTTAGGTTGGAAAGGACCTTGAAGATCATCAAGTTCCAACCGCCCTGCCATAGGCAGAGACAGGTCCCACTAGACCAGGTTGCCCAAGGCCACGTCCAGCCTGGCCTTGAACACCTCCAGGGATGGGGCCTCAACAACCTGTTCCAGTGCCTTACCACCCTCAGAGTGAAAAACTTCTTCCTAATGTTTAATCTGAACCTGCCCTCTTCCAGTTTAAAGCCATTCCCCCTCGTCCTATCACTATATGCCCTCGTAAAAAGTCCTTCCCCAGCTCTCCTGTAGGCCCCCTTTAGGTACTGGAAGGCCACCTCATCTGCAACTCTAAAGCGTATATTAATTACAAGGTCAGAAAAGTAATCTAGGAAAAGCAGTTACTAATGCATTGTATGCTTACTTACTGCCCTGTCCAGGGTAACTTTGGGGAAATATTCTAGAATGCAACCTGGCCATGCATTCCCCAGGAAGATAAGCTACAACAAGTTTAAAGCGCCCAAAATTCTGGGTCTTAAATATTTACTGTTGGTCCAAGTGTTCTCTTTATGCATAATTGTCTTTAGAATCATAAGTGTAGAAGGATCTCAAAGTGAAAGTTGAACTGTTTTGAGTAAAAAATATGCTGAGAAATTTGGATTCACAAGATCTGGAAAAGCTGCTGTTTGAGAAAGGCTGTGCTGGGAAAATCTATCATTCAAAGACCATTAGAATAGCACAGCTAATATGCACTATATTTTAATTTTGTGATAACCCGCAATGAAACACTCAGGTTGTCATTAAGGGGTGGGTTTTTGATACAAAGAGGAAAAAAAAGGATTTCAACGGCAGAGCAAGTTATTTCTAAATGTCATGATTTCCAAGAGGTAGCTATTTTTCCTTAGGCACAAAATAAGTTATTAATGCCTGTAGAGGTTTCTACACTTGTAATACACAGATGTCTCTGTTTTTATGCCTACAATGCTTTGTTTTTTCAAACATTTCACCATAACACTGATGACAATTAAGCAATAGGCTAGGTTCAAAAACATTTCCCCTGTTTCCTAGCTGTTTTGCCATCTACAGTGACACTTCCCTGCTTTAATTTTCAGATTAAAGCAGGGATGATTACATTTAAAGAACAGTTTCATTTTGGAAATATCTTGATTTGGAATTTTTTTAATATTTGGAAATATTTTAATCCTAGACAGTGCTTTAAAAAAATCTCTCTAAAAGCCAACAAGTACTTGTATCAAATACTTGTGGTTTTAAGGTTTGATAAGCAGTGTTCCAAAGCCAGTACATACAAAAATGCAATCTCACACACAGAACCTTTATCAGAGACGTACAGTAATCTTCCTAATTTTGGATCTATATAAATGGAACAATTCATTAGTCTAGTTGTGGGAATCTTTTCCTCCAAATTTTTAGGACCCTTTAGAATGTGAACACCCATCCCCAAAATACTTTCTTTTGCTTTTGTAGAGAAGTTTCCATCATCTTTAAGCATATCTCTGATCCTTAATTTTTATTTAGGTTCTGTTGACTAACGCACACTCTGTTTGTGGTGGGAAGAAGGAGGTAGTAGATAAAATCCCTGTAAAGGTCAATGATTTTGTCATTTAGCTACTGTATTTTTGTGGTGCAATAATAAATGTTCAGTACTAGGCAGAATTCAACCTTTAATTACTGTGGCAAGTGGTCTCTAATTGCCAATCAATTTCTGGATAGCAGCATTACTGATAGTCTTGAGGAGTCTTGTAGGAGTATTGTAAACTATTTGAAGATAAGCAGGGCTGTCAGCTTTGCAATTAATACCTTAAAAAAAAAAAAAAAAGACTAGGTGACCTTTTATTACCCTAGAAATATCAGTCTTATGTCTTTACTACAATTTATGACAATATAAGAATGTCATCACCCAGGGTCTCTTCTGATTGCCGGGAAACATAGAAATAATAGTTATACCTAATTGAATTTTGAAAGACCAAAGAGAAGAGCTCATGCTGATTTTGTAACAAAACAAAAGCACTCTCTCTTTGTATGCCAAAAGTGAATGCATAATGTTATAAATCTGAAATCCAACTCATCCTGCTGGCTTTGTGTTCCCAGAGTCTAAAAATACAGTGACTAGAGGTGCTTTCTAATTGAGATAACAGTTTTTTTTAAACTGGATAAACAGCATGTGAAAGCTGTATTGCTTACAAAATAACTTGGGAAGCGAAGGCCACGGTATTTACTAGGAAAGGTTTGGTTATTAGATTCTTCCTCTCTTCTTTCCCACTACAAAGTGTTGATGCAAATAAGAGATTGCCAGGTGACAAAATACAGTTGGTCTGTAGGGAAAGAAGCCATGGGAGAAGAATCCCCAGCTGCCTCAACAACTAGAGGAGAGCTGTTTTGTTTTTAGTCTCTAGCTGATATTTCATTTTGCTTTCTCCTAAGAAGTGCGTATGGAGTATTTTATTTTCATAGATATAGTTTGACAAGTTGCCATATTTACCATCTAAAGATGGCACTTCTAGACTGACCTTGCCTCAAAATGTAGCAAAGCTAATAATGAAACAAGGATAATACGTTCAGTGGGATTTGGGTTTCTTCCTGAACCTATCAAAGAAATTATCATTAATTGTTGCCTTAGCTATAAATTGTTACTAAGTTTTGTGCAGCTGCAATAGTAAGGCCAGCAACCTTGTGGTTGAGCTCAGGGAGTCTGGCAGAGAAGGAAGCATTAAGCTCATTCCCCGGTTCTTTCTCTTCTGATTTTAGCAGGTATTCTAGGATCATAAAGGAAAAGATGTCTGGTCATTTATCTGAAGTTAAGAAAATCACACTACTATTTTTTTCATAATGCATGAAGGGGGTGCTGTTACTCTTTTTTTTTCCCTTCTTATTTCACCTTCGTGACTCTCTGCCTCTCTCCTCTTAGCGGTTGTCTTCAGTCAGCTTAGGCCTCAAAATAATGACACAGCGTGTATGTAACAGCATGGAACAATCGGAAGTGATGACTAGTCAGCAGTCTTCTTGCATGATATTCCAAGATGCATCAACGTTAGGATGCTGCCCCATAAACCAATTCACACTAAGTCCTCACGGTTTAAGAGTTGGGGCAGGGTGTAGTGACATCAAAACTTCTATCGGAGAAGTTGCATTGCATCATCTGAGATCTGCTTTTATGGTATTAAGCCTCAACACACCTATGTAGGGATATTATCCCAGTTTCACAACTAAGTGGCAGGGAGAAGCAAAGAGAGGCAGAAAGGGATTATCTTATCAAAGGTCACAGTGAGTATGTGGCAAAGCTCAGTTTGAGATCCTACTCCTATGCTAAAACCCACAGATAGCAGCCCTTTTGCTCTGTAGAGCTGCTTTTCTGATTAGCAGCAACGGTCAGCAGGCTTTATCACCTACCATGCTCTTGCTATGAGGTGTATATGGCATACTCTGATGTCTGTTTCATCCAAGGCCTATCCTCCAGGGAAATTGTACAGAAGCATTCAATATTTAAGGTTTAAATTCAGGTATCTCTGACTCTAATCCTTTTGCAGAAATTCCGTTTCTTTTTTTCATCTTGACTTCATTCGTCAGGAGTTGAGACAGTGGCACAGGGGCGCCACAAAAATGCTGCAAACAACCCGAGTGGTAATATTTCCTTTCTAGCAAAATTCATTACAAGAGAATGCTTTTCTTCTGCACAATATTTACTGAAGCATTTTCATTAGAAGCTGGAGAGGGTCAGCCAATTTTCAGTTATTTCTGCTTCAACAATGTCTGTTGCTTATTCTGGAAATTAAGTGGATAACCAGAAACCAGTTATTAACCTGATTCATTTTAAATAGGCAAGAGAAGCAGAATTCATATGGAAGGCACATTCCATCAAGTTGCAGGTTTTCTTTTCACAGCCAGCTGGAAAGAAGTGCTTGATAGCAAGCTGTTTGAAAATGCAACTGCGTTACGAATAGCTGAGTGATCTAACAATGATGAATTATATTTATTCACTCTGGCTGAAGATGCTTGCTGTATTTTTAAAAATCTTTTTGCTGAAAGAGCCATTAATATTTTGTCTTTGTATATCAGAATAAGTAGTGTAATCTATGCCAAACATCCTTACAAAAAGAATGTGATTTAGATTACATAGTGACATTCACTGTCTGCAAAGGAGACAGAACAAGTACAGACGGCTGAGGAGATGTTTAATTGTGCTTGCCTTTCTGATTTTCAATTATCTCCATTTAGACAGCTGCAAGGAAAAACTGCACAGGAAACTTCCAAGTCTCTCTGTATGAATTCGGTTACTTTGACCATCACAACTCTTATCACAAAGCAGAGAACTGGAAGCAAGTACTGGTACAGATGCCTTCTGGGTAGTGAGATTCAATGCAGTTAAGGACAAAGGAAACATTGTAACTGCAAACTAGGTCCTTTAAGTTTGACCGCGTAAAGATTAAAAACCTCATCCTATCCAGAACAGAAAACCTATGTGGATATTACCCTGTATTTTTATTAGACAGATTTTTGTATTAAATAAGCTAAATTTGCCTAAGCTGTAAGGATCAGCGTGTTGGGACACTGACCTGTCTTACCCTCCTGAATCTTTAATTGTCTTTCTAAATAAATTAGCTCAGGACTTGGGGAGGTGACCTCAGAGCAGAAGTAATCTATGACTCTCATTTCAGCGGCTGATTCAAACCTGGCTCCACATCACAAAGGCTGTTGGGAGCTGAAAAAAGACTTAGCAATTTAACTAAAAGTTAAGTTGAACCTCAGATTACCGTTTTCAGATTACAAAGAGAGCGAACTACTGGAACAGGTTGCTTGGGAATGCTGTGAATTCTACATCACCCTCACTATAAAGAGCAGTTTAGACAAGTACGTCAGGAATCATTTATGCAGAGTCTCTCTTGTCTTTTCTAGAGCAGAAAAACAAAATAGATATGACCTCTCAATATCCTTTTGACACTTACTTTGTATGACTGTGCCTTGAATTTAGATATGCAAACAACATATGTGTGATTTAAAGTAGCCTTTGTGTGTAGTTTAATTATCTGGTACTGAACTATGTCTTAAACACCTGTTTAAGACATGCTAGACTGGAACAAAACGAGGAGGTTTGTTCCAGTCTAGGTCCTGTATTTTCTTCTACTGATACACTTCCCTGTTATTTTCTTTAAAGAATGTTTATATTTCATTTTTAACTTGTTCTCTTTGTAAATATAATAATATATTTCTTCAGGCTTGCTGCCAAAAATATTTTTGTGTTTGCTGTGCAAGGTATTTATAATTATAAAGTTGTTCCCGCTACTTTTTATGAAAGGAATAGTAGAAATTGCAGTGATTAGTGTGTCTGCAACTTGGTGGGCTGCTAAGGGAGAGAAAAAAAGTCATTTCCAAATAATTTTTAATATGTTGTGCAGAACAATTCCTCTCTGAAGCATTCCCTGTAGTGATAAACTCCTTACCACTGTGCCTTCAATTTCAGTAATTTAAGAAATTAAGAATAAGAAATATGCAGTACTGATATCTGTAGTGTGTTATTCCAAAAGTGGGGTTGCTTGTGGTGTCACTCGCCACTGCTGAAGAATCAGGTCACTGTGTCCTGGTCAAGATGAATAAGGGTAGCAGAAGATGGTTTAAAATGTATACATGCTTAAATAGGCAGAATTGTAATTAAAATACACTGGAACAGACCAACTTACATAAATAAAAGTAAATCAATAGAGCTAATAGTGTTATGAAAATGGGGTTTGTTTCCATTGAAATCAGACAGAGATGGGTCTTTTTCGTTAAAACACAGCACACAGCTGTAGAAACTCAGGTTATGTCACTTAAATGCAGTCATGATGGAGGACTGAATTGCATTAACGTCAGAGGGCATTAATGTAAAGCCAGTGTAGCACATGAGCAAAACTTCTTCAGGAAGCTCATTAGAGCACATCAGAGATGCCTAAATCTATGTTTGCGTTAGGCTTCCCCCGTTCATCTCCTTGGCACTCCTCTATTGTAGGTGTGATAACTGGGCAACTGCATTTGTAGATAAGCACAAGTTTATGCCGATTTCCAAAAACTCAGGCTTGCAGACCCGAACAAGGACCGTGAGCTGTAGGAGGATTACCGTTCTTCTACAGCAGAAAACTCTTCAGGCAGTGCTGCTGATACCGATTAAAACCCAGTATTTAAGTTTTGTAATTCACCTGTTAAGGTGGTGAAGGCCTGCAACGAGAAAGCGTTACTTAATTTCAAGTACCAAGGAGGGGTGGGTGTGCAGTTACACAAATTTTCACACCTTTGTGGAACCCACCGGCCAACTTCAGGCAGGCCCTGAGCCCGGTCCCGCAGAGCTGTCCGGCGCAGGGGACAGGGCCGGGAAGGGACCACCACAGCCGCCACCTACGAACAGCCGTAACTGTACAGTCTATCCCAGGAATCATAAATAACCCTTCCCTCCATTCCCCCCCCGGGGAGAGGGCCGGCTGCTGCTGACAGCAACGGCCCTTATCAGCGCTGCCACTCGCCCGGCCGGGGCAGAGGCGGCGTCCTGGGGAAGGAAAGGGGTTGTGCCATGGGAGAGAGAAAAAAAACACACACACACAAAAAAAAAAAAAAGTGAAGAAAAGAGTGGGTTTTGCGGGCAAGGGCTCTTCGGCCGAAGGAGGAAAGGGGCCTCGCCGAGGGCAACGCCGAGGGGGGGGGCCCGAGGGCGCGGCGGCGATAAGGGCTGGGGGGCCGCGGCCTTTCGCCCTCCCCTCCCACCCTCCACCCCGCGGGGAGGATGCGGAGGCACCGGCCCCGCGCAGCACCCAGGGGCGCGGAGGCGGCGGCAGCGGGGACATGAGGCCGGGGGTCGGCCGGACCCTGGGGCCGCTGCTGCTGCTGCTGCTCCTGCTGGCGCTGCTGCTGCTGCAGTGCGCGGGGCGGCGGCGGGGTAAGTGCGGCCCCTCCCCGAGTTACGCGGCCCGGCCCCGCTCCCTGGGCCTGCGGCGGGGCCTCGGGCCGTCAGGGCGGCGCCTTTCGGACGAGGCGGGGAAGGCGCGAAGGAGATGAGGGGAGCGGCGGCGGGAGAGTTGCGGCCGGGCGGTGGGTGCCTGCCCCGACGGGACGTCGAGGGCCCGGGGGTGATGGCGGCGGCGGCGGTGGCGGCAGCCCACGGGGCGCCATGTTTGTCCTCGCCGCCCGGCGAGGGCTGTGGTGGCGGCGGGCGAGAGGGCCTGGCCTGGGCGGGAGCCGCGCCTGAGGGAGCGCCTGGGCAGGACTGAAACCATGAGGTGACTTTAGTCCCGGGGTGAAAAACGGTAGATTACTCAGGAGATGTAAGTCGCAAAGTTTCATCTGTAAAAGGAAAAGGGGGAGGGGGTGTGTGGGGGGAAGAAAACCGTTTTTTATCTCCCGGAGCAGCAATCTGAGGAGGACGCTCTTATGCCTTATCAGAAGATTGAGGTATCATGAGAAAGTTCTTGCTATGGCTGTTTTTAAATTTAATTTTCTGATCTACATTAACTACCATTACACGCTTATGGGTTTTGTTTTGTGTTCTTATTAGGAGCATGCACAAAAAAAAAATATAAAAGCATTGAGAATTAGGAGTAGGAATCTGTGATGCTTCTCATGAGTCTTAGTGCACTCAGAAATGTGCTGTGAGTAAAACGAAACACTGTGTGTGTGGAAGACCGGTTTTGTCTCGCTGATAAATTCAGTGTGTAAAAAAAAAAAAACAAACCCCTGTCTAGAGTGTTCAGTGCCTTCTCCTTCCAGGTACAGTTAGGTATTTAGACACCATATAAAGGCATACAAAATTTTGTCAGAGCTGCTAATACATGTTAAGGTTTGTATTCAGTAAGAACCACACCGTCCTTGTCAATCTTAGCTCTCTTAGAAGAGCCAAAAAATTCCGAACTGCTGTGTCCAGTATCATGACACATCATCGTCTTCTGCAGTATTAATTAATTCTTTAAAAATCTAAAAGGGATATAAGCATGTACATGCTTTTTCTACATTCAAGCCACCCATTCTGAGGTTTGTCATTTGGAAAGCCACTGTGTATGAGGATAACAGAAGGAGCTTACAAAAAATGGAGAGAAATGCACATAATGCACCAGAAGTATGAATACAATTAAGGGTATAAGTTCGTATTTTATTCTAGTTTCAGGTATATTTATAGCCCTGCCAAATTACAGTAAACTAGGTTGTGTGTCATATGCTGCTAAACTACTTCTAATATAAATTAATTTCTAAAATGACTTCACTGTAAGTCATTTTCCTGCTGGCAGCATTCTCAGCATCGTTTTTATGAGTAACATTTATGCCATATACATTTTGATGATATAAGATACAAATAGGTTGATAAATAGCCCAAATGCCTATGAGTAAATAATAGAAACAAAATAATGGAATAAATGAGGAAACAAATCAAGACAACAGTGAAAGAAAATTAATACGGAGAAAAGATTAATAATATTGGATAGAGCTCTTTATTATATGTCTCTCAAGCCTTGCTAACTGCTGAAAAGCTTTTTTTTTGTTGAAGAATAGATGGATGGAGAAAACTGTTCAGTATGGTTATATTATTTAATCCTTTGTGTTTATATTTTTGTCTTTGGTCTCGGAATACTATGTCTGTGGTTTTCCCGCAAATTTGAAAATGAGGTGGGAGGAGATGGGATTTTATTCTGTGTGTTTTAATCTAGACTTTATCTCCACTTTCAGTTCTATGCCAATTACCCATACCAGACCACCCTTATGATAATTTTTTTTTTTTTTTTGTTTGGTAAAGAAAAGTAATTGTGTCTTTTTGTTCTTCAAGCAGTTGTGAACAGGTCAGTTTCAGATGTCTGTGCAACTTGCCACATCCATGCTACATGTCATCAAATTGAAGGAAAAAGCGTCTGCATCTGTAACTATGGATTTGTAGGCAATGGAAGAACCCATTGTCAAGGTAAGCTGCCTGTTTGTAAAATGGCAAGAAACTGTGTACATTCCTAAAATGTTCTTTCTGGAGTAATATTGCTGAATTCTTCAAAACACGGTAAAAGCTTTATCATTTCCTGGCAGAATTTCCAAAACCTAGAATATGAGTGGATTGTTTTTCTGGTTTTGGTTTGTTTTTTTTTTTTAACGGCTGGCCATGAGCTGTATTTTACTTGCACTTGATGTAAGTATTATAGTTGCTTAACTGTTTTACTCAGTTTCTGCTATATAATGAAGGATTTGAATTAATTTTGTCTTAGAAAATGTAGGGGTTCATGAAACATTTAATTTTTAAATATAATGTATTGGAATGGTTTATTTAATATTTTTTATCCTAGCTTCAGAAAAAAAAATTAAATATCATGGGCTTCACTTTATTATTCTTTTCAACCTAAGCATTGTTGAACTGAAAACCGGACAATAAAACCGACAATTAAAATTAGCGCTTTTTTGCTGATTTTTCCAGTTATCTCAGATTACTAAGTAACTGAAAATTAATTTCTTAAGTTGAAGGTCTGTTCTTAGTAACTGTACATATATACAGATTTCTTATGTGCAAATGTTTATGACATGAGAAGTATTGTTCAGCTTTGTTTTATTACTGTAGCTGATAGTGTCTTTTTAGTACTATCTGATACAAATCTATACGTGAATCAAAGGATGATGTCAAATGCTGTGTCTGAGTGTATGTAATGGTTTACCACTGCTTGAAGGGGAAAATTCTCCACCTCTGATCTCTTGGGCTCCCACCTTTTCCCCTTCTTTCACAAGTGCTGGCACCTGCTGGACCCTGCACAGAGTTTGGTTATATCATTATTTTGGGACAAGGCAAGCGTTATATTTTGCCGTGTTAGTTCTCTGCCCGTTGAGTGAATTGAGTAAGACCAGCACAAGCTCCATCAAGTGCTGCAGCCAGTGAATGCCATAAGGAAGAGCAAAAGCAAAGAGCTGGGCCGTCTGGTTTCAACAGCTCTTAGATCGGCTCAGACTGTGTCACGAAACTTTATTCACAGTTTCATCCAGGGACAACAGCCTCTGTTGGTCTTAATACCCCACCTTACTAGCAGTGTTTTTAAAATTAGAATAACTTAGAAAGAAAAACAGTAAGGGGAATTCCGGTTACACAAGAAAGAGTGAGGAGGGAAGGATATTCTACTTTTCTTAATCTCTCTCTGATGTGTTTTCAATGTGCTGACAGATAAAGATGAATGCCAGATCGGAGCCAGCAAGATCTGTGGAAATCATACACTGTGTCATAATACACATGGAAGTTTTTACTGTGTTTGTCTTGATGGATACCGAGCCTCCAACAACAACAAGACATTTATTCCCAATGATGGCACAAACTGTACAGGTAGACATCACAAAGAATCTTGAGCACCAGGAATCCAGAACTTAATTTTCTACTACACAAATCTTTTTTTTTCCCCATCACTGTAGAACTTGGGTTCTAAAACTGTCTCAGAGCACTTTCTGCTGTGGATGCAAACACTTACTTGACATCTAGGTTCTAACAGCTATGAATTAGTTCCATTTTGCATTCTTTCCTGTGTTACAAATCATTGGTTCACTGTCAAATTCAAGCAATAATCTTTACAGAAGAAGCAGCTAGATTAAAGAAAATAAGATGATACTTATCTTTCCCCCAGAATATTGTATTTGTGTTTAGTGTAGTGTAGAATATTAGCCAGCTC
Organism: Vanellus vanellus; assembly: GCF_965231255.1. Taxonomy (NCBI): domain Eukaryota; kingdom Metazoa; phylum Chordata; class Aves; order Charadriiformes; family Charadriidae; genus Vanellus; species Vanellus vanellus. The sequence goes on from NC_138908.1 coordinate 10,762,071, forward strand.
ATTCTTACAGTAATGAACTGTTGTAACTGATTAAGATATTTGCAGATAGAGGATTTTTCTGGGATTGCTGTAGCAGGAGATAACATTGGAAACTATTTGTTGGGTAAAACAGAAAAAACTTAAAAGATAGCTACCTACAAAATTGAGAGTGTCCTCCTTCCAGATGACTGAACACCAGGCAATAATAAGCTCCTTTGTTTCCCAGAAGAGCCATCAGAAGCTACGTAGAACCCTTCATGGAATGCTATAGTTGTTTTAAGCTTGGGTCCTACATTAACTAATTAAAAAAACCGACCCTATTACTAAGTGCCTATATTTTTCTCTGAATTTTTAGATATAGATGAATGTGAGGAGTCTGGGCTCTGTGGTCACAATGCAAGATGCATGAATACTGAAGGAAGCTACAGGTGTTACTGCAATGATGGTTATAAATTAGAAAATGGAGAGCATGCTTTTCATCCGAATGGGAACATAGTTTCCTGCAAAGGTGAGAGTCTTTGGATGCTGTTTTTGCTAGCAGATAAAATCAGATCTTACGTGATATAGTAGTACCTGCTCTGACCTGTGTTTTTAAATCTGCAGAGCAGAAGCCGTCTCTGTGCACCTTGCCTGCAGTGCAATTTATTTTTTTTTTTTTCCTTCTTTTTTTTGTTCCCGTGATGTCTGGATGGTAGAGTTGACGCCAGGTATGATTTCTGCAGGCTCTCAGCAGTGGTTCAGGTGCAGGGTCAGAGAAGCTTAGTAATGCCATGAAGGTGAAGTAGTTCGTTTCTTAACAGGAAGGAAGTGTGGTATAATCCACTTGTATAATCAAACTGCATGATGGGGAAGGGAAGAGATGAGAAATAGCTGGTAAGAGAGGTCAGATGAATGAAACAATGGGGGGGGGAATAATAAAATAATAGTTTAGCTACTTATTACATACTGTGCCACCTGCATAAATAAACTGTTCTGTTTATCTTGCCATAAAAAAAAAATATTAAATTTGAAACTGGTTCTCCTTTCCGCTCTAGTGTAGGTTTTCACAGATGCAAAGTACTAGCAGTAGTAAGCTGTAGCTGTCAGAGTATGTAATGAATCCAGGCATCCCATGTGGAAGGAACCACCTTGATTATATCCAGCTCTTGTTTCTGAATTATTGCAAGAACCGTCAGTAAAGCTCACTGGTTGTAGTTCGCCTGGTTTTTCCAACTGGAGCGCTCCACTTTGTTTTGCCAGAATTGCTGATAAACCTGCTTGTCTCACCAACTTACCCCTCCACATGCTCTGGTAAAGTAGTGTGTCTGTACTGGCAGTGTTGCTTGCAGAGTCCGACAAGGGAGCCCTGTCAAGCAGCTGTGCTGAAGGAATGTAGCTTTTGTATGCAGGCTGGTTCAGTGAGGTGGAGGAATTGAGGGGCAGACTATTTAATTTCAGCTTGTCTGTGTGCTTCTCCTTTCCCATGCACAGGGAAATAAAGCTGTGCGTTGGGGCCTGAAATGTTCCTCTCGTTTTGAAGGGTCATTCAGTCATTGCTGTAATGAGACTGGCACATACAAAACACCATCACATTGCAGTATTTCCTCTTTGGTGTTGTGAATGGCTCCAACTGTATGTTAGTGAAGACGGAGCTCAATTCCTGGATCACTGTGCTCCTCCACCTGTGGCCAGTACAGCTCTTCAACTATAATCTTCTACTCCTTTGGTGACCACTCAGATTCATCAGCTGGGTGTATTTTGTGATGTAACCATTTGTTTCAGCTCATCTTAAAGTGGTCGTGTGTTGTGATTTTTGTACTGTGAGATCTTTTAACCCAATCTCTTTGCAGAAATTGGATGTGGTTCTCCTCCTGAAATGATGCATGGCTACATTGTGGGGAACTACAGCTTGCTACCAGGAAGTGCGGTTCATTATGAATGTAAAGAAGGGTTTTACAGCAACGAGGGAAAGTTCTCATATTGCACTGCAAATGAAACTTGGGAACCTGCCACTTTAAGCTGTAAAGGTGAAGAGAGTCTTAAATCATTCTTAAATTCTACATTAAGGGGGTTTGTGTATGGGAAAGTGTGTTTGTGAAAGATGGTAGACTGTTTCCTCAATCCAAAGGATAATTTTTCAAGATCTGGCTATTTGCAAAAAAAGAAAGGAGAAGGACAGGTTATAAAAGTGTGCCATCTCTTCTTGTTAATGTAATGACACTTCCGGTGCTGGTCCTTGCATTTTTGCAGACAGTGTAATGCATCCTTTTGCCTGTGAATCAAGGCTTTGAAAACAACTAGATTTCTGTTGTATTTCATGGGAAAGGTCATTGAGATGGAAGGCATCAGTGACCTCTTGTGAAAAGAACAATTTTTCTGACAGCTTGTGAAATTTTTTCCGAAGGTTGACTGTAGATGCAAAAGAGAGGCATCAAATCACCCATCATCTCTGGATAACTTTCATGATTTTAAGAGCATTTGTGCATGAGCAAATGCTTTCACATCTCTGAAGTGTTAAGTTTTCCGTGAGCATCTTTAAAACTTCCACTTGCTTTGGTGTTCCAATCGCCCATTCTTGTTGAAATATTAATGCTTACAAGTGCAGGATTTTGTGTTCCCGTGAGTAGTTATAAAGTCTGTATATTAGTTAAATGTAGTTAAATGCCACTTGAAGTGCTAGCTAACAGAAGCTACACTATATATAATGATTCTACAGGTGAGAATTATTGTTCTGGAAATTACCACTAAGTGAGGAGAGTTCCTTCTCTCAAAATACAAAAGCCCGCCTGGTTTCTAATTCTTCCCTGATTTCTTTGTTGTTTTTTTTTTTCTCCCTTTGAGAGTGGATAGGAATGTAATGTTTGTATGTGTGTCTCTGGGAAGAGAATAAATTAGAATAAGGATGCTAAATCAGTGTAGCTGGGAAAAGTGAAATATTAAATAGCAGTAGAAAATTCATACAAAAGTAGAGCGAAAACAATTTAATACTAAATTACTGGCATCAAAAATAAAACAACTGAAATAACATTTTTCCCCCAAAATAAGTAAAGGACAATGAATTTGAAAACAAAAAGAAAGTGCCCAAAGTCTCAAGAGGTCCCTAAAGAAAGCTTGTGGAATGCAGTCCTTGTGAGTTGTTGGTACATTTGGTTTTTATTAATATTTTTCACTGGTTGCTCTTTCATGAGTTTTTTTTTTTAACTTTTACAATCAGTCAGTCAGGTCAGAGTTTCTGAGCACATCTCGCATGGTTAATTGAAATAAAATACATCAAATACCAAGAAACAGCCCATGAGTCTGAAGAGACAAACTTGTTTCCCCTTTGTATTGCAAGGTGTTTTCCTGGATTTCAGTTGGGACTTCCCTTTTGGTAAAACCATCAAGTCTGATTTTTTTTTTTTTTCCAAATATTAGTAAAGGCACCTTTAAATAATTCTTTAAACTCTGAGAGTTTTCCTGGTAAGTCTTTATTGCTAATTTAAGAATTTTTCCTGGCCAGGTATAATGTCTTCTTTTTCAGGAAAAGCAGTAAGTTTGTCTTTTGTCTTCTTTCCTATGGTAATTTAGGAGTTTATTTTATATAGTCATGATGAAACTGGCCATTGAAGGTAGGTCAAATTTGGTAAGATGTATGACCTAACACCAGGGTACTGTGAGTGGCGCAGATCCCCTTTTTTATTTAAATATAAGTATATGGATGTAATGTGTCTTTGAAGACTATAGCTTCTGTTAAATATTAATAAAATAATTATCTTGAGATGAAAAGTCAGATTGTTTAATTGGAAGGTGTGATGTATGTGAAGAGGTGTAGTTAAACTGTTGAATGTGAGCATTGTGTCATGGTAACATGAAAGCCTTGTAGGTGGTTGCTTACCTTAGAGAATGGACATCATATCAGACAGATTGCTTTTTTGTGCTACTTGGCTTCTTTGTTTTATGCATTTGTAAATGATGACTCAGCATGTTTGTGAATAGAGCAAATGTTACAATGCATTTTGAACATGAAGTAGACCCTTGCTTTAACAGGAAGCTTTTGTGTTGTATGTTGTAACCTGTTCCATGGTTTTGCATTTCTCTGGTCCCTGTGCGCTTTTAAAAATTTTGCTTCCTAAAGGCAGTGTCTGCTGATCTGCCTTCTTCTAACTGTTGCTCGCTGCAAATGGTATAGAACCAACTTGCCACCTGTAATCAGGTTTGTAAAAGCAGGAGAATCTTAGAGATTAAAAAAAAAAAAAAAACCAGGACGTTTTGTGTATACTAGCAACTGGGCTGAGGAAAGAGTCACAGATTTAGCATGCTGTTCTGAGGGAAAGGAAGAGAGAAGTAATTTTCATTTGGAGGTGGCTCTGGAGTAGCTGTAGTACTCTCAGTCACAGTGGGGGTGTCGCAGAGGACATGAGGAGTGTTGGATTACCACAGGAGAAGAGGGTTGGTTTGTAATGATGAGAATAATACTCATGCAAGTGCCTGCATCATTACTTCTGCTGCTTGACTAACAAGTTTATCTTCCTCTTTCTTCTTCCAAGGTGTGGATTGTGGAGTTCCACCTTCTGTTTTAAATGCACATCCAGCATCTGTAAGTGGGACCACATATGGAAGTGAAGTTACTTACAGTTGTGATCATGGTTACTTTATTGCAAGCGGCAGTCGTACTGCAATCTGCAATGCCAAAGGACAGTGGGATGGTATCGATTTGGTGTGCAAAGGTAAATCAAATCTGCCTTCAGATTTATTTAGCATAGGTACTGTTTCAGCCCCCATAAAAAATAGCACTCATCAGTTAGAGACATTTTCTTTGGGCATTTAGTTTATAGAGTCTTCTGGCATATGAAGTTGAGCCACAAAACAAAAGCTATATATTAAGCAGGGTTTTTTTTATCTGTGTTGCTATTGAAGTTGCAATAAATTGTTAAAAGTTAATGTGGTAAGGACAAAATCCGAACGCATGTCAGGCATTGGGGTTACCATGAGATGAAAATTCAGCCTAAATTGCTGCCATTTTTCTGGCTCAATATCTACTGCATGATTGAAGCTGCTACTCAGAAACTGAACCACTATTAGCAGTTAGCATCCCCTTTAATTCCCATATTTGGACAGTTTCCAGTTGCAAACTGTGATTGCACAAACATGCTATTGTTATTTGACATGAGTCATAAGTGCCTTTTGTTAGTATGATGTGGAAGAATGTAGCCTAACAAGTTCCTTGATAAGAAGATACACAAATGTACATTAAAAAAAAAAAGTATTTTTCCTAATAAAATTTCTAGTGTATTTTAACTCTGAGCTCATATGACTAATTAATGTAACCTCAGGATAATTACAGTCTTTAGCTAGTTGTTACATTGGCACAACTTCACTTTTCTGTTCACTGGACGATGAATATCTTTTCAGCTTGATTCAGCTGGGTCGAGTCTTCTGTTCATTGCAATCAAATATAGTAATTTTTTTGAATGTGCAATATGTATGTTACAACCACTCTCTACTTTTAGAATCTTCTTTAATATTCTTATTCTGAGTCACAAGCATAAATAGAAGGTTCACTGTTTTACACAGAAACATATACTTCGTCATTTCTGCTTTTCAGTCTGATTACAGGATGGCCATGGGCAGATAGCTGGAGTTAAACAGCAGTAATGTTTGTATCTCATCACATACTGTCATTCTATAAGTTAAGTGTAGTCTTTGTGTGTGCATTAGTTCTTTAAAGCTTGTTTTGATGGTTTAGAATAGATACATACATTAATACACATTGGGATATGAAAAGGAAGGTAGGCAAGATGGTGGATGTATTGGCCATTGAAATTAATATGTTTAATTTTTCCTTTAAAGGTTGTACAGATCATGATTCTATAAACTTTCCTTTTTCCTTCTTTGTTTTCCTTTTTTTGAGTAGAATTTCAGAATCGCTTAAGATTATTTATTAAAAAGTTTTAAAAGCACTTGTTTTCTGCATATAAGTTTTAGTTAAAGTAAGATTTTAATTCTTGCATTGTTTACTTCTTATAAGCAAAGTGATGCAGAATCTTTTATTGGGGTGTAACATTCTTTGTGGATTTGAAAGGGAATTTTAACCCTAAGTATTATTCTTCCATTGATTTGATCTTCACTCTTTATTCTTTTCTGTTCCCTAATTTTATTATGAAGCCCCTGAAAACAACAGCAAATTAATTCATTTATAAGTGCATTGCCCCAGCTTTCTAATTAACTCTAAAGTGATCTGAATAATCCATCAAATTTTCCCCTAGAAGTGCTCTTTCTGCTTGTCTGTAGCAGCTTCTCCTTTTTTTCAAAGTGTGAATTAAATCCACTGGCAAAGGAACATAACCTTCTTGATGCTGGTTTGCCATGTCACTCTTTGGACCATGTGTCATTTTTCAGATCTATGGTTACTAATGATAGGTAAAATAAACTAATAAATAGCATGAGGGGGATAGGAGAGTGTTGTGGGAAGATAGATCCATTTGTAAAAATTTGCTTAGAGAACCTTGTTTTCCATTCCTAAACAGGAAACTGTTTTATTTTATGGTTCATAGAATCACTGATGTTTGAAGAGACCTTTAAGATCATCAAGTCCAACCATAACCATCTTGAAGGATAAATGCCCCACCCTGCTAGAAAGTAATCAGTCACAAAATTCTGGGTTCTTAAGGGCTGACCTGATTTCTAGAAATCACTGGGAAATGAAAAAAAGTCAAGTGTTACTTGCTGGGACAATTTGTGTCTCTTCCTTAAACACTTTTCATATGCCTTGCCTGTTTTCATGTTCAGGTTTTGTTACCCTGTCTTTTCTCTTCCAGAAATAGACTGTGGCAAACCTTTGCTGATTCCACATGCAGAAATGATCTGGGACAACTCTAGCACTCTACGGAGCAGAGTGTACTATAAATGTAAAGAAGGATATTATTTCAATGGAGACAGGAATTTTTCAGAGTGCACGGTAGCTAAGTCATGGGAGAATATTACATACATATGCAAAGGTAAATATTACTGTAGGAAGTTGCTGTGGGCTGTGCTATTTAAATAGCTTCTCATTCCTGTTCTGAAGGTAGGAACAGGAGGAAGGATGAAGGCAGTAAATCCCTTTCAACGTAGGGAACGCCGTGGTACTTTTGGACGGAAAGGTCACAGAGGAGAATGTTAGCCATGAAACAATTTCTCTTGGATGCCATAGATATTTCTGTAGCTGTCTTGCTTCTTATTTCAAACAGAAAGGGACTAATGCACTGGAGTTTCATTGCAGCACTGAGAACCTACACATTTAAAAAACAGCGGAATGTCATGAGATGAGCAGAAGACACTTAACGATATTTTGTTGTGGGCCTACTACTGCAAAGTGCACTGCGATGAAAGTAGGAACAATAGAATTCAAAACTCCTTTTTCTTTTTTTTTTCTTTCTTCTCTCATGATGCCTGAAGTAAAATTTCTTCATGGTTGCCTTTCCAGCCTAGATCTAGTTGCCTGAATTTCAGTCCAGAATGATTCTCTTATAAAAGAATGAGTCCTGAGAAGGAAGATCTGTAGTGAAGGTAGTGTCATACTGGGGGCTTGGAGACAGGATGTACTGACATTTTAATAATAGCAAAAGACTAGCAGATGTTTTGGACTGTGGCTGTTGTGCTCCTTAGTGTTCTTCTGTGTCTCCAGATAGCTCTATGGCTATCCAGCTCTTGTTCTTAAGGAGCAGTGCTGTCTTTTGCAGATGGTAATGTTTCTGTAGCTTTGTAACATCCACATGTTTTTCAAAAGGACTGTAAGTGTGTCTTTGGCTGCTACCACTTCACAGACCAAGCCTTTACACAGAGAGTTGCCGTTTGATGCATCCCTTGCCTCACTTGATGTCTTGAGCATTTGCTGCAAATATAAAACGTGTGACATCAATTAAAATGAGCATGCAGAAAATCAGTTCTCTTGCTTTTCATAGTGCCCTAATAAAAATGGAACTGGTCTTGTTAAAAGTCATAATTCATATGTCATTAGGCAATTTGCATGCCTGTACTTTCTGAATTGGTTTTGAAGCCAGCATTGTGTAGAGTGCGTAAGTTAATCAGGTATGTCAGTCTTTGCAATGTTGAGAGTTCTGTCTTGAGCACTCTGAAGCTTTGAAGGGCCTGAATCTGCAGACTGCACTCACGGGTTTACTGTGGATTTCAGCAAGGGCTTTGCCAGAGGCAAATACGTAGACTACAGCTCTGGCTGTTGAATCAGAGGGCCAAAAAAGAGTCAGAGTTATGGTCAAGTAGAATGGAAAAAAACTTTAAAAAAACAGCCTGACAAGTCCAGGCTCCATTGAAAAAGAAATAAATAAAAAATAATCATGAACAGAAATTAGTACAAAGGTCTTCAGCTTCTTAACTTCTACATTTTTCACACTTACTAGGGGTAATGAATGACTTTCAAATGAAATGAAATTTCTGTTTCAGTAATGATGCCTTTCAGATCTATATGATCTTAAGGGTATGTGTAATGAATGAGTAATTCCCATTAAAGTGCGAGAAAATCATGTACCATTCCAAAATAACTTATGATAGAAGTCGGAAAACCATTTGTCTTTTCCTACTGCCTGAAAAACCTCATTAGAAGTAAGGAAGGTAAGAAAATCCCGAGTATGTTACCTTTGGCAAATAATCACTTCTTCAATCACTGCCTAAGAAATGCTATGGAATGCCATTGTCTGTTTCATTGTCTGTTGAGGTATATAGTACATTGGTGTGTGTGTGTATCTAAGTACATTTAATAGTAGCTGGTTTAAATATTAAAAAATTGCTTAACAAAATTAGTTTTACTGAGAGTTGCTGATTGGATTAAGCCATCAGCAGTGAAGTCTGGCAGTAGTCAGCTGGATTACACTCTTCCTTTCACAAACCCTTGATCTGTATACGTCAACTTAAGAGACTAAAGTACAGAGAACATACAAGCAATGAAATACCTGCTGTCCAGTATGCTCAGTGTGTGAGTCTGGACATCCTGTACAGCTTGTCCTGGAGAACTTCTTTTTCTCCTGTGGATAGGAATGTGTGGTTTCATTTGTTGTCATTGCAGAAATGGCACGCTGTTATTCCAGGCACACATTGTGTTGAGCTCTGGTGTGATTTCATGGTAAACCTGGGAAGTTTTTTTCAGAATGAAAACAAGATTCCCTTGTGGGAATAATATTTCACTTTGTTTCAGGGAAGGGCTTTGGCTATAAAGTGCTATAGCATGCAGTGTTGGAATACAAGACAGTCTGAAACAAGCTTGGTTTTCCTGTTGTGAATTTCAGAGGAGAAATTGTCACCGTGAGCTTTTTTGATAATAATCTTAATGAGGGAGGTTGTTCTGATGTGGGCTCAAAATGGGACATAAGGTAATGTAAAACTTACAGTTGCATTTTTTATAAAAGGGAAAAGTATAAAAGGTAGCCTTCCCCTTCATGTTTTTCTTTTCAAGTGGATTCCACAGTTTGTGTTTTGTTTTTTTTTTAATTTATCATGGCTGTAAGAAGGCCAGAAAAAGGTGGTTTGTACCTTGGCTATCTATCTGTTCCTAAATCTGTACTTGCAAATGGCACAGTGTTCAACATATATTGTAAGTTGTTACCAAGTCCATGAAGTGTATAATTTTAAGAAGGGCAGGGAGAGGAACTGGAGGATGGTTGAAATGAAAATGTATAAGTGACGTGGTTTTGTCTTTCATTGAACTTGCATACAAATGTTTGATAGTAAAAGGTCAGGAAGGGCTAACATAGACGCTGAAGTAAAATGTTTTCCCCTTGTAATATATGTAGATTGTGCATGTGCATGCATGTACACGCATACACATATACACACACACAGAGCTTAACTTTTGAGAACTTATTTTGTGGGCATCCCAGGAAAGTTAAGATGAATTAGGGAGTATAGGGTGCTTACAGGGTTGTCTTGCTCTTAATACCATGTGCAGCTTTAAAACTGGTGCTTTTTCCAGTTTTCACAGTTACGAAGGGGTCAGTTCATGCATAAAGGGAGCAGTGTTTGATGCAGTTTTCTATGTTAATTGGACAAGTATTAGGGATATTTGGAGGGAAATAGTCCCTTTACCTACTGCAGCTCTCTTAATCCTGTTTGCAGAGTCCTCCCTTCTACTGTCCGTGAAGCTTCTCCAATATCCAGGTCCCAAGTCCTAGAGAGATTCTTATCACGAGAGTTTTTTCACAGTGTCTGTTCTATCCTTTCTGTAACAATTTGCTCTAGTCCCAGCTATAAGCACATAGGCTGGGTTGGCTGCTGCTCATTATTCTGATCCTAGAAAACTCCTTCTCTAGAAATTTCTGTTTTCTTTGGAGTTTTTTAGTATTCAGTGGGTTTAGCATCTATTGATGTGGGTAGGAACAATATGGTGTCTAAGAAGACACCAATTTCCTTATTTTTATTTAAGGAAAAGAAAATACAAGTCTGCATTAAAGAATAAATTCTCAGTATTTAAATAAGTCTCCAGTACCACTATTCACTATATTGTTAGAAATGCATTTACTGTTTTTTGATGTATTAAGTGAAATACTGTCCTTGCAAAAGAAGCAACCGCTGCACATGGGTAGGAAGAGTCCATAGATAACGCAAAAACACTGGAGGAGAGAGTGAATATGATCTGCTTAGAAAGGTAATGCATGTTATTGATAAAGCATTCCAAAACTCAGGCAGTGGGAAACAGCTGTTATAGTCAAAAGGTAAAATTGACGTCTGTGTCCCTTTAATGCTGAGTCTGACAGCATAGCAATCTTACTGCTTGGTTAAGAGACCCTTCCGAAGTAGTGTTAGGCAGTAAGGGCTGTCAGCAGATTGTAGGCTTCGTGTGGATGGTGCACAGAGGAAAAGATCCAGTCCCAAAATATTGTGAAGCCTGAATTCAAATAGGGGAAAAATCATTCTTCACACCAAAGCACATTCTTTCTGATCCTAAGCTTGGAGCTTCTCTGTCATAACCTTTTGTGTGCATGCTCTTTTTTACATTACCTCTTACTATATACAATGTGAACTGCCTATCTTTCACTAAAGGTTAATTTTCTGTTTCAGAATACTTCATTTTTTATGTAGTTGCTCCCCATCAACGAATAGAATTTAGCTGCATATCTTGACCTATGGAGATTTTGTTGAGATAGTCACATGGAACTTGGGTATTATGGTACTGAGGAGTACGTTCAAAGCATCAAGAGAATAAGGTGTTAATTGGTTTTGAGCCATTTCCCACAAAATAGGTGTTGTATGCCAGCACTGAAAATCCTAACAGATTAAGAGGGTGGAGGATACTTGCTAAGTATATGCTTCAGAGATTTGAAGGAAGAGCAGTTTGATGAATCAGTCCAGAGAAGGCATAGCAGATTGTCCACACTGTGCACTATAAAACAAAGAGAAAAAGAAAAAACACCAGACCAAAATCTGAATTGAGTCTGGAATAACAATAGCAGGATCATCCTTCAAGTGTAATTTAACTGTAGTCCTACAGCAAAGGTTATTTCCATGCAAGTGAGAGGGTCTAGTTACTCTCCTTTTAATCCAGAGTTGTTTTCCCTTTGTTTTCCCGTTCTCTTAATCTCCTATGCTTTATCCCTATTCCCAATGACAATTTTCCCTTCTAGTTGGAATTCTCTGGGATGTCAGTTTTTACATTGTCATTTGTGCAATAAGACATGATACAGAAAGGCAGCTGGAATGTTTGTGTGGTAATTTCCACACAACAATGAATGAGTTAACCATTACTATCTTAATTTTTGTTCCCAGCTGTGTGTAAATAATTCATGTAAACAGTGATGAGCTTAATAGAAAAGGTGTCAAACACATCTGTGGGTGTTGATTCCAAACCTATAGGTCTGTAGGAATAAGAACCCCATCAAACAATTAGGATAATTGTAGTCATCAATGAAAAGAACTTGATTGGCCTTAGTTCTTATAAAGGCCTAATTTGATACATTAAATCCACATATCTGGTAATCTGGTAATTTCTTTAATTGCCTGGAAAAACACAGGTGGAGTCTGTGTTATGGGAGATGGTACTTCTTGGATCAAATTGACAAAACAAAAAGTGTAGCTTTTTGCAGGGATATTTAGTCTTTTGGGTTTTTTTTTTTGTTTGTTTGTTTGAAACCAAATTAATAATTACCCCATTTGTTATGGCAAATGTGTCTGGGGAGCCTCTTTCAGCTGGGGATTATGTGCATTTCTAATTCCAGCCCATCTAATCCTGTCTAGTTTGACACCCTTGATTGATACATCTTTTCTTTGTAAGTGTACTCACAAGTGCATCTCATGTTTTTGTCAGTCTGGTTCAATACATGAATTACTCTGTTCCTGATTGACTCCTGGTAACACTTTTAGACCAAAGGAAGTAGTAAATCATTAGCTGTCTGTTTGCTCCTTCCTGCATTACTGTCTCTGCCTACATCTTTGCTGTTTCTTTGTGGATTTCCTCTGTGTAAAGTTTGGGACTGAAGGTGAAAACCTGCTGAAATTTTGTAATGCTAGTTAAACTGGAAGCAAGTATGTTACTCAAAATGTGAAAAACTCATAAAAACTTAGCATGCTACCCTAAAAGGTATTAATAGTGAAGATATGTCTTTGGAAAATAAATTCCATGTATACTTGTGAAAGCTTCTGCGTGAGAGGAGTTTGCCTGCATGGTATGGAACAGGTAGGTGCCTTGAAACAGTCTGAGCAGAAGTTCTCTTTGAAATGTTGTTTGCTCTCACTTAATTTGTGTCTGAACGTGTATGTGGTGCATGTTAGTAGCAGATGGAATTTGCAGCATCATTCACAGTTTTCACAGAACTGAACAGGCAAAACATAAAAAAGTGCTAATGTTTGGATTTTTTCTTTCCCCTAAATTGTGTGTGTGTGTGGGGGGATTGGTAGGAAGAGCTCTGTAAGTGAATTTGCACATGTGGTTGCTCTTTTAGCTACTTGCAGAAGGTGAAATATCAGATTGGTGCTGGTTCTATCAGCTTTCTGGTAAATACAGTTTTTTCATGCAAGTTCAAAAATGCTTCACTGATAAGACGTATCTCGGGCAGAGGTTAGTGGTAGTCAAGTGCTCTTTCAACTGAGGACTAGTGGATTGTATATGTGGAAGAAGTCATGTGGTTTTAATGACTGTTCAGACATAGAGTTGTCTGTGTGTTTTTTTTTTTTTTTTTCTGAATCAGCAAACAATAACGCTGAGTACTGGGACCTCAACTCGCAGACTCTGATAAGCGAAGGATTAAGGTTGACCCTCACAGCACAGGGTTAAGGCAGAAGATCATGACAGTACAGGCATTTAGGCACTGGATATAATTACTATCAAGATTTTTTCCCCACACACTCAAGCACAGAGAGAGGCCCTCCTTCCTAGCAGAGGTCTTATAAGTGGAGTAAAGAAGACTGAGACCTTCACTCCTTGTTTTCCTTCCTAGAATTAATTTCTTCGGCTTTCCTAACGTGATTTCTCCTCCTCTGACACTCACTAGTACTGTTGAATCACTTTTTTCTGTTTACCAGCACCTGTCTTTCCTGGCTGCTAACAGCCAGGGGCTATTTGCATATCTCTATCCTCTCCCAGATTCGCCTTTCAGTATTTGGCTTCTCCAGAATGTTTTTCCACCCTTCTGCTCTGGTCTTCTGGCATTTGCATGTCATTTCTAGGAGCCTTTCCCTAGGGATGGGAAGGAGACGCTGAGGGTAACCTGGAGGTCAGTGGAGCAGCAGTGGCATCCAGTGGCCTTAGCAGTTAATCACAAGTTGAAATTTCTAGTGCTGAAGTGTGGGAAAATTGAGGGTCTTCACTTCTCCCATCTCATTTGTGAGTCTGAGTGAAAGCCGTTGATCAAAATCAGATATGTTGAGGGCCTGGATGCCGCTGTCTGCTAAGATGTCACTCTGAGGCCAGGCATGTGTAGGGCATTTCACATCGGGAGTTCCCAAGCTCTGGAAGTCACTGGCACTGTTAGATTTCAAAGGAAAACTAATCTGTCAGGGAACCTCTTTCCCTCTAGGTGCGAGGATAGTTTTTTCAGAGATACATTTGTGCTGTTATTGGATAATGTGTTTATGCTACTGGGATTCATGTTAAAGCAAGCACTTACTGTCCATTTGGTTATCCAAACAAAGAATGTGAGACCTGCGAGAGTAAGGGAGGAAAAGCAGTCTCCTCAGAAAGCCCAGGACTTTGTTGTGGTGTTTGCTCTGTGCATGTTGCAGCTTTTTGTCCTCTTTCACTCTTACCCGTTTAGAGTGGAAACTTTGAGAAAAAGTCTGTCAGCTGCTCTGTGGATATACGGTAATTGCATGGTGGCCTTGTCCTTCTGAAAGGTCAGAAAGCAGAACAGAAAAATTGATGTAATTGCACAAAAAAATGCTACTAGTTCTGCCTTCTTTTTTCCAAGGAGGCCACTGTATAAGATTTCTTTCCTTGCCTGAATACCTGGCATAATCACCTTTTTGTTGTTTGCTGCTTTATTTTGCTTTGTTTTTTTTATTGAGTATTTTGTAAACTCATTAATCAAGTGCCTGATTTTCTTGCTGAGCACTCTCGGAGATTGTTGTGTGGTTTGTTTTTTTTTTTCTTTCTTTCATGCATTTGAATTCAGATGCCATGGATATGCAAACATTGTCCTTCTGGCTGTGTTCTGATGAGTCTTTTTTGCCATCCTCCTTTTTAATAAAAATGTATCTGATTTAAAGAATAAAACAAATGAACATATTATTTTGCTCTATGTTGGTACAGAAGCCTTAATACTGCAGAGTTTGTAGATGTTATCTGTGAAACAGATAATAATAATAAGCAGCACTTAAACACAATTAATCACATGGCCATTTGTAAGGAAATTTGTTTTAGAGGACCTGCAGATTAATCTGTTTCTTCTTCTGTTCTGTAGAAGAGAAAGCTCTCAACAGCATTTCCATATTTAACAACAGATTGGAATAGGGGAATTAAAATTAGTTGGGAGATAAACTGGTCTAGTAAGCAAGGCATCTATTTGTTGAAAATATGGAGAGGGAGATATCATTAGAAGACAGTTTTATGACAGTTTTTAATAAAAAAAAAGGGAAAGGAAAAAGAAAATGAAGTGCTGCAAAATACATAAAGTTACACTTTAGTTCTAAATAGCTGTCTACATATAGGAATTTTAGAGATTATCAATGTACTAATTTATTTCAGTGACAGCTTCATATCCATGTCCATACAATGGGGTCCATGTGAAATGGTAATGAAGTTTACATATGGAGTAAGAGTGCCCTGAGCTATGCTTGTTTTTACACCAGGGTATTACACCAACTATTTAGTGAATAATTCTGAAGTATCTCCCAAGTCTGTCCTATAAAACCCCTTCATAGTTTCAGCAGCTAGTAAGGGCTTTTCTGATTAGAATCTATATGACCTTGTATTTGTATGACCTTGGTTATGTAGTAAATGTAATAAGAAAATGTGATAGTAAGACAAAGGAATGACTATTTGAAGGCTGGTGGAGGGAAGAAGAGGATCAAATATGTTCGCTGTCAATCTGAGTTGTGACCAGAAGGAGCTTTGTTCTTACCTCTGGGAGGACACTTGATTATCTTGTCATGTGAAGGCAACTGCTCTGTGTCTGATGACAGCAGTGAGACAACTGCCTAAAAAAAGAACGGATAAGTTGATCTTCCTGGTAGTGCTTTTTCTCTGAGGCATAAGCCACCTCTTAAAAGTTTGTAAATTAACACAGGTATGTTGAGGGATGTATCTCTGGTTGCTACACCTGTACTCCCTATATGCTTAGTTTTGTGGGCTTCATTGTTATAATCTGGTGTTTGTTCTGGAAAGTGTTTTACTGTGGCTGTGTTATTTAATTTTATTTATCATAAAAAAAGGAGAAATGTTGACACCTTTTAAAAAGCACCCCAAACAAATAATGAACCAAAACATTCATTCAGCGACAAAAAAAGCTCTTTTCCAGTCTAACACAAACACAGAAGCTTTCTTAAAATGCTTTAGTGCAGGTTGTTGTATTCAGGAAAGCCTTTGTTTCTAAGTTTGTTGGCTTATTGGTAGGCTCTTTTTCTTACAGACAGCTCTTTTAAATCTGTTTTTTAATGGTCTACAGAGTCTTCAGGTTGATTTGTGAGCGTCTCATTCTTTAGAAGACAGACCATTGCATGTCATGAGATTTAGATGCCGACACCCAAGTTCAAGGAGAATATAGAATCAGTGGCAGAAGTAGCGGAATTGGGGCGTTGTTTATTGCTTTTCATTTTTGGTGGTGTAATACTGTCATAAACACACTTTAATGAAAGACTTATACCATGCATCAGTATTCCTGGTCAAAGTTTAGTGTATTATGACTAGGAGGAATGTCTGAAGCGAAGCAAAATGTCTTTTCTCATCGGCTCTTCTGCCTGGATGGATCACCCAATATGAAAGATTGTAGTCGTTAGTACAGTATATACTGAAGATCCTTGTGTAAGAAACAATGCTATGGTATATGTATGCTCTTATATGTAGAAACATATCAGCAGTCTGATGGAGTTAATGAGCTTGTTCCTTTGCTGTCAGGAAACAGTAATGTAGTTTTAGTGTCCTCTTTAAGATCTGTAAAGTCATTAGAATTAAATTGTTCTACATTAAAATGCAAGCCTGCCAAAGTATTTTGTTTTCATTAGTCACGGTATTTTATGTAATGCTGGCTGTGTGTTTAAGGTCTTTGCAGTCATTAGCTCAGAACATGCTTCTTCAGTTAGCCTTGTTTTTTAATTTTAGGAGCTGACGCAGTTAAGGGAAAACTTACTACCTAACTTCTGCCTACCTTGTTTTATTTTTCCTGTTTGAAAAAAAAGAAAAAAAAAGAAGAAATAAACAATTGCTCCAGATATACTAAGATTTGCATGAGAAATAATAAATTTTCACTCTGCGTTCATGTTTTTGCTCGCAGAGGAGGAATTATTCAGTAATTTGACCATATTCAATGAAACGTGTGTGAAGTGGCAAAGGAAAACTGGAAAACTTGGAATGCAGGAAACGTACACAGTAAGTGAGACAATATTTGAGGCTGGGAGTAGCTTTATGCTGGTTAATTCCAGTGAATCAGCTGTGGATATTTGTTTTGTGGGTTTTGTTTGTATGGTAATTTGTTTCGCTCTTCCCAGTGAACTGCCTAGAACTTAAAGGTGGCTGGGTTAGGAAAGAAAAAAATCCCTGTCCTAAAGTTAGGTGAAAAACTCAAAAATTGTTGGGGTCCCATTCCAGTAAATCACCCAAACATCTGCTTGAAACTATAAGACGCCTTTCAGTGCAAGTTTATGTTTTAGTGAAATTCCATTGTAGAGCTCCAGGTCACGTTCACATAGAAAACACTGCAAAACTAGAGTTCTGTCCCTGTCTGAGATGCAAACTTTTCAAGTAAATAGTGTATCACTTGCAGATACTGGATGTAACTTGTTTTGGAAATACAAAGTATATTGAAATACTGTGCCTTGCTCAAGAGATTCAATGATCTTTTATTTGAACATTTTAGAACTGTGTTCCATGGAAATTGAAAGCAATGTTGGTAACTATTTTTTTTTTCCATCTATAAACATAAAAATAAAAGTTAAGATACAAATTCTCAGAAACAAATAGTTCAGTCAGTGTTACCGAAAGCCAAAACAATATGATAAGAATTCCCATGTTTTGAGAATGACAACATCCCAAGAAAGGTTGGGCTTTTTGATTGTGTACAAATAGGGGAAAAAGAAAGGGGGTGATTATTTAGGATCTGGGGGGGTAGGTTAATGTGGAAAATATCTTTCAAGGTTGGGTGAAGCTGCTGAGATGGAAAAAAGAAGTTCCCAATTACTGTAACAGTTCAAAACCAGTGCATTTTGTGTTCCCAGTGGTAAATGGCAAGCTGTGGATCTCTGTTGTGATGTGCTCTGTGCACATGCTTTTGCGTGAGTTCACCTGTCTGCAAGACACTTCAGGATAGTCAAACCTGAGGATGATGTGGGCATAGAATACATGCAGTAAAGTTCAGAACACAATCTGGACCACTTTGAGCTTAACTAGATAAGTTTTGTCTGTCCCTTCATCTCCTACAAACAATAAGTTTCTTTTTCATTGCACTGGGATGATCTTAGGGAAGTTTGTCTTTTACTGTTGTTTGGCATTCAGTCTTACCGATTCTGTAGGGCAAGGGGGAAAAACTAGAAGAAAGAAAAGACATTAGCAAGCAGATGTAGTTTCCATCTGTGTGCTCTAAACAAGAAAGAATATTTACTTATGCCTTAATATTTGTGTTGGAGGTGTTTGTAGGGTCTACGTTATAGATTCCTCTATTTATTGTAGAAATATATGAAAAAATATTCATAATCTTAACAGCCAGGAGAAATTAAATATCTAATTATTAAACCGTCTTTGTGCACCAAAACACTCAGTCACAAGCCTATTTTTTTTTGATTGAGCTCATATTCTAAAACAGATGTAATCCTATGTTCTCAAGGCTTAATGGAACTAGTATTCTGAATTTTGGAGAGCCACAACCAATTACAGCATTGTTTTTGTTAATCCTTCAATAGTTTCACATACTGGGCCAAAGATGGGATGAGAAGACATTCTCAGAAGATGCAATATTTAACGTTACCACAAGTGAAGATAATCCAAAGGTGTGTTTAGATCTCAGCTCTGGCAGTAACTACGTGGTGAATATTACTACCATCTCTTCCACAAACATCACTGTCTCAGTTACAGTAGCAGTTCAGACAAAGGGTAGGTTGTGGTTTGGATTCTCTGTGCTTATAGAAGAACTTACCCTGTGTGCTAGACTCAAAAGAGTAAACTCTGCAGCACAGTAACAGGCTGTCTCCTAGACTATATCATTCTTTATGCTGACTACACACATGTAGCCACCATCTACATCCTCTTTTTCTGCAAGACTTTTTTTTTTTTTTCCTGCTCACTGTGGCCATTGAGTCTATAAGCAAACAGAGCAGTGGCAGTAAGTCCCCTTCAGAAAGATTTGGCAAGCTTGCTTCTTCAGGATTTGTCTTCTGGCTGAGGCAGGATTGGTGCAGTGGCATTCCTGGCTACATGCCGGAATTTCAATCCATGGTACAGTGCTTACTGGTTTCCATTCCTTGCCTTGAAAACTGATTCTCTGCCTGTGGGAGAATTCCCTGTTGCTGAGCTGTGTGATATTAATCTAATCTAAGTAATGTGAGCATTGTACATAATGTTCCTGTGTTTAGCAGTGATGAGCAGTGTTCTGGCAGTTTTTCAGTAATTGTAGAGAAGGCATTTTCTAACAACAGATTTCTGTAGTATTTTGGTCATGGAAACTTTAAGGTTGCCTTCTGACATACTAATTCTGATGAGACAGACCTTGAGAAATAATTGCCTTTGGAATCCACAAAAATGCTTTTTCTCATGTGCTTTTTCCTAAAGGGCATCAGCTGTGCCAAATTATTCTATGATAACTAAGTCCTATTACTTTAAGTAATAATAATTTCCATCAGAAGGTCTGAACCCCTGGATCTTTCTGTTATTATAACCTGCCTAGGTCTGGACAAATAAATACTATCTTGATTTTCTCAATAACACGCTTGAGTTTTTCCGAAAGACATTTTCTCTGGAACACATTCATGTTTTATTTGCTGTGTTTGTTCATTCAGAAAGAAATGGGATTATACCTTCTTCTCAGAAGAGAATTAAAATAATTTTTTTTTTCAGCTACTCATATTCAGTTGAGTTGAAGAAGGTTAAGTTTTTGTAATAAGTTGTTCCCTTTTTTGATTGCCTCTACAGTAAAGGAAGCTTTCAACAATGTATTAATTTTTAATGATACCTGCTTGAAATGGCGGAGAAGTGTCAGGGGAACTGATGTGGAAGACAGATACTCAGTAAGTGACAATCTGTATTTTGAATCTAGAAACAATTTACAACAATTACCTATGTGAAAAAACTGTAGTTTTTCAAACAGTTGCTGCTAGCAGTGTTCGTTATCCTAATAATGTATCTTCTGAAATCCCAGGGAGCAACCTTGCATAGCAACCTGTCACTCTCTCTTGTGATATGCCTTCAATCTTCCCTTGTCCCAGCAGGGCATTTCTACGTGAACTGTCTCTGCCAGACTCTTGACCACCTGCTGTTGTCTCAAATCTTGGTCTGCTAAGAGGTGCTCAGAGGTTATCTGAAGGCATAGGGTGTATTGAAAGGAAAAATAGCACATGGTTAAAATACAGCAGTCAGTTTTCATTAACAGAGGAATGATCAGGAGAGGCCTTAAGTTAATAACTTTGTGATCATTTGGGACATCAACAGCAAAACAAACACACACAAAATCCAACTGAAACAAAAAAACCCCATGGGTCTGTAAGTTTGCCTGGAATCATAGCTGTCTGTAGGCAGATCCTAGAGGGTATGTGTCATTTTGACATAGGTCATAACGGTGACTTGTTTTTGACTTGATCCTCAGGGTCAAACCAGAGAGTTGTTCATGTGAGTTTACTTTAGAACTTGTCACTTTGCACCATGAGGAAATAGTACAGTGAAAGTGCACTATTACTGGAAGCGTATATGTTAGCAGGAAATCAAGAATTGGGGGAAATTACAGTACTAATAAAAGAGAGCATAGACTAGGAGGGAGGAGAAGTGAAAGAATTAGGACAATGTCAGAGCTGATAAAGAGGCACTGCAGTTCTTGTCAATTTTGGAAGCATTTGAATTTGAATACCTGTCAGTGCCAACATTTTTTGTACTCTGTATGCAGTGATGTGATTTTCTGCTATTTCTTCTAACTTAGACATGACATGACTGAATGCAGATATGTTAAACATTGCAGTTTCCATGCTGTGATTGTTTGGTTACAGTTTCATGTGCAGGGCCAACGCTGGTATCAGGAGGAGTTCTTTCATGAAATGACCTTCGACCTTACCACACACAAGCAGGCTCCAGAAGTTTGTTTTGACTTGCGGCCAGGCACCAATTACTCCGTTAATATTTCCATGGTAGCTTTGAATTTTTCACTGCTCGTTTCCATGACAACACAAATCACAGGTAGGTCCTGCCATTTATTTTATGTATTTAGAAGAGTATGTATTGGGTTCAAGAAGCTCAAGTGAAACAGCATTGTTGATCTGTTGTATGATGGGTTGTCAAAGAGCTCTTTCCACGCTCAAAACTGTTGTTTGTTTTCACAGCTTTCATAGGGTTGACAGTCCAGCAGCAGAAAGGGAAGAGAAATGGGGGTACAGTGTTTTGAAGTGTCATTTTGGCACAGCAGGGAAAAGATAGTTTGGTGAGTTAGACACAAGATTGGAATCTAGGGGAGCTGTGTTAAATTCCCTGCCCTATTAGAAGCTATGTCACTTTTTCAGTACAAGTTTTCTCTACTGTGAAGTGAGTAGCACAGCTGCTCTTCATATGTGTGTTCATGACAACAGATATCACTAAAGTCTGTAAGGATTCAAACTACAGAGAGTCCTGCAAATACCTCAGACGGATACTTTCATCTGTAGTTGGTAAAGTACAAAACATAAAAGGCATTTGAGCAAATAAGCTTTGGTAGGGAGAATCTCGGCTTCACTATTTAGCAAGATACTTGTATGGCACTAAAATGCCATGATAAGAATACATATGTCACTTTTTAGCTCAATTTTTGTTTAGAACAGGTTTGCACAATCCCTGTACTGTCAGGCTTTCTGTATTAAGTTATTACTGTTACACTGTGAAACGCAGTGTTTGGTGCTGGTATCATTCTTGCCTTTGGGGCCACAAATTGGAATAGGTAAGAAACATTAAAGCTCTCTGAGTGTGTATAACTGTTCAACCACTAGATGGAACCAAAGAACAGGGTTTGTGGTGTTTTTGAAATTTATGGTATTACAATAGTTTTAATAGTAAATCTAAGATTTTTAAGCTTCATGAAAGGCAAAACATCTCTTGTTTTCTAAAACTACTGTTTTGGATGTGCAATGACCTGGATTTATTGTTGTTTTAAATGAAATTACGGTAATTATTTGATAATTCACATTCAGAAGTTTCCTAGCTGTCACTCAAAAGTAGTGTCCATGAGTTCGTGAGTACATGTAGCTTTGTAAAAACTAATAAGCTGTCTCAGAGCTTGGTTGAGAAAAATTACCTCAGAGCTGAGGTAATTTTTGAATACATACTCAGAGTAAAGGCGTAGCTCTTTACGCTGTCATCTTGTGGTATTTCCTAAACTCTGCAGGATTACGTCAGATCAGTTACTCAGCAGAGCTCTAGAGAACACTTTGCAGCAGGTGCTTGTGAAGTGGTATTAGTCCCTTAGCAGCTGGCATGTTTCCCTCTC
This sequence comes from Vanellus vanellus, assembly GCF_965231255.1. Lineage (NCBI taxonomy): Eukaryota > Metazoa > Chordata > Aves > Charadriiformes > Charadriidae > Vanellus > Vanellus vanellus. The sequence continues at coordinate 10,784,291 of NC_138908.1, forward strand.
TGCTGACTTAGTGCTTAACAAATGCACATGCATAGCCCCAGAAAGGTCTTCTCATAAAAGTTAGGTCATGTCCATTTTGAAAGAAGATCCTGCTATGCAAGCCATTTTAAATCTGGTAGTTACTTTTTTCAGTGAGCAGTAAAAGGTGGGTGTTGCTCTGTCATTAGAAATCTTCATCGAAAACTTGCCATGCAAACACAACGTTGTTTTTTTTTTTTTTTAATGGAAGCCAAAGAATAAAGGTAGGTCTTTTCGCAGTTGAAATTGAGTGAAAATTAAAAAGCTAACAGCTATCATGCTGCAAAGCTCACCAAATAATGATAATTTAAATAAGGTCTTAAATTCATTGCTATTTCATCTTAGTGAAAATTAAAAGTATATAGTTAAAATAATTCTTCTGCCAATGTCCCTTTGACTTCTGTGCCTTATGTTTTGGGAATTGCATTATCTCTATAAGCAACTTAATTTATATAAAAACTATTTATGAGTAGGTGTATAATTTATTTCTTCATTTGTCTACTTATTTTGTAGTCATGTATGTTGTTAAACCAGACGGTTGTGTTTCCGTGGTGGGTGGAATGATCTCAATTTATCCGCCAGCTTAAGTCTGAATAGTGTTTTTTGGCTCCGGTGGTTTTCTGGCTGAATGATACAACATAAATGCAAGATATGCTTTAAGCACAGAGGCTCTAAGAAAGCGTTTTACTGTTAATGTACTGGAGGTGGCCTCATTTGTTGTCTAAGGTTTCATATGGCATCCTTTAACAAATGCACAGTCAGTTGGTCTTTTTCCCAACTAGGGCAAATGCAGATGTTGTATCTCCTTCACTTTTGCACATCTCCCACATTTTGAGAGTTCGAGAAATCTTAACTGTGGAGTTTCAGCTACTCTGAAGAGACATGTCCCAGATGGTTGGCTGAACGCTGCCTAGCAGGCTTAATTTCCTGTCAAGGATAGTAATCTGTGTAAATTCTGAAAGATTGTTGCAGAATACAATAAGCGTGTATAATGCTAGCAATGTTTGGGTCTTTTTTCAAAAAGGAATATTTGTAAATGCATGTTAAGAAAGCTACTTCTATATTCCGAATATCTGTATTTATATCTGTATATCTCCTGAATGAGGATGTATTATATCCATAGTATTTCTAAAGAGAAAAAGCAAGAACTTGGGACTTAAAAACCTGCTTTTCTCCCTGGCAAGTAGCATCCTTTAAAAATAGTTCTGTGCTGAGCCCAAAGTTGATTTTGCCCATTATCTTGTGGATGGTAAATATAGTCTAGCAAATGCTTCACAGATCATTGAAATTCTGCTCCTTTCATACTTCCAGTAACAGGCATTTTGCACAGTCACGTATGTCATCTTAACTTACTTTACACAAGCTCTCAGCAGCTGTCTACTTGAGATAGGAAATTGAGTCAATTATGAAAAATGATTAGGCAGTGATTATATTGTAGTTGTAGAAAGATGGTAGCAAGATTGTCTTTTAAGCAAGAAGGGAGTTCATGTCTGTTTCCAAGCAAGGAGAGGAGTGATTTGTGGGTGTACTTTCTCCTTCATTATTTCTGTTGGGTTTACACTACTTAGGCGTGGCTTTGTTTCCTTTCCTTAATGAAGATCATTTATTAAGGCATGCTCAGACGAGGCATTGTTCTGAATTTCATTATCTGTTTTCACATAAAAATTTAAGGCTGAATTTTGTAACCACTTCTAGGGTATGAAAAACAGAATAATAGAGGAAAAAGCTAGTGCTTTGGCTTTTGCTTTTAATATCCTGAATATGAGTAACTTCAGTTGAGTCCTATTAAAATACTACTGATATTTGGATCTGTTTGTAAGCTTTCCAGTGGGTTTGGGTAGGTTTGACCTCAAGCCTGTGTACCTCAGTTGTAGTAATTCCTATGTTTCTCAGCTGCTGTTCTTCTTGGTTTAGTCCAGGGTATACCTACAGGCCACATACTCTTGTGTGTGTATCCTCTCTGTCTTTGTATTAGCACGTAAGTGAGAAAGTAGACTCACAGGCAGGGAATCTAGAAAGTGATTTGAATTAGAAGAATGAATTCCATCACATACTAAGTATGCCCGTCTAGAGGCCTGCACTTGCGTCTTGGTTTGTGAAAAACGTACTGCGTTACAGATCAGGTTGTGATGTCTAATTCATGGATGTACACACACACATAAAAGATACATTATTGTTCTGCTTTGTTCTATTTTGGAAAAGATTTACGCTTGTTCTTTCATAAAGGGACTTCTTTAAGGTCTGGAAAAGGAGGGACAACCCAAATCTACTTTCCAGTAGACTTGGAGACGTGATCTGACAGCTCTTACTCTGACAGCACATCATGTACCCCCAGAGAGATGGTCCATTTCAGTGTGCAGCTTCAAACCACGAGTATTGCAAAGAAGGGACTTTCTTATTTATGAATGGGGAAAGGGGAGTGATTAAAACCTGAACATGATTGATGGTTTTTTTTTTTAATGTAGGGAGGAAATTAGCTGCCAATGCTTTAAGCAATTTTGCACACATGTTCGTGTGTGCACTTTGTATTTTAATGCAGAGACTATTCAAATGCACAATGTTTAAGTTCGTATGAACTCTACTTCTCCACTGTTGTTTTGACCTCTTTCAAAGCAAAAATTTTTTTCATAAATATTTGTGAAGTCATGATTTTTCTGATCACCTCTGTCATTCTGTTTACAAAGCACTTGATATAGTTGCTGCGGTCTGTGCTTTATAGCCAGTGCTTTACACGCTGAACAAAATTCTCTGCTTTTTTAGTCTTTTCCATCTGTGTGAACCGGAGGTTCTTTAGTCTTGCTTCAGGTAGTCCTTTACAAATTTATAGTGATTTATCTGCATCAGCCTTTATGTTGTCCTCGACTAGTTAGTGTAATTAGCATTAAGTAAAATGAATGAAATGCAAAATGGAAAAAAAAAACAGCATAAGAATAGGTTACAGTGGGGAGGAATATAGATCTTAAGGTCTTTTCAGCTATGAATTTATACATGAAAAGGTCACACATTCACCCTGCTAATATTTCCGTTTTTAAGATACAATCTTTAAAGAACATTTGAACAATCATTTTCTGTAGATGTAGTCTTGATTTATTCAACCTTCTCCCTTCCCTCCCTTCTTTACGAAATGTCTTTCTCCAAGGTAAAAATCACTTCTCACTCTTTGTTAAAGCAATTATACTGTAATATTACAGTAGACTTAATTACTCTTCAGACACTAATAGAAAGGGCAAAAAATGTTTTCTACTGTATCAATATCTCTACCTTACTTATTTTTTAAATTTTACAGCAGTGTTCTTGACTTCCTTGTTTTAAAATTAAGTAAAAAACTTTTTGGACATAGAGCCCTCAAATAACCATTAAAAATTTCCTGTTTGCAGGAAATGAAGATCATGCAAACGGTGTTATTTCGGCAGAGGATTGTTTCAGTTAGAACTTTGCTGTAAGAGGAATCTTTGATTTGACTTCCCTGAACTTGGGAATAGTTGCCATCAGGTTTTGGACTTGTTGTTCAATTCCGTTACTATTTTTAAAGCTTTATCATTAGCTCAAAATGATGAAGGGAAGCCATAAAGAGAGCTACGCTGGCACCAAGCAAAGGTTTTTTCATAAGGTAGAAATCATTCAATTTAACAGGTTTTGTGCATATCCATATATAGGGTGAGATAGAAATGGATTTGTGCATTCATTTTTGACATGTCTGTGTATAGGAAACTTAGAACCTTTCTTGTCTGCGTTCTATATCCAAAGGTAAGTAGCACAGTGTTGTCCAGAGTTGCAGCTTAAGAGCTGTAAAAAAGGTCAGATGACAGGAAAGGCATTAAATATTCCTGTTATCACTACTGGAGAATATCATGAAAGTGCGCATGTTCTGTGTATTGCCACAGTTTACCTCTGAAGTCCTTAGATTGTAGCAGTAAACAGTATTGGCAAAAACCAGGGCTTTAAAACAAGAAGTAAACCGCTCATTTCCAGGATTAAAGAAAGAAATGTAGCTGTTCCATTGTGAAATCCTTTCATGATAACTAATAGTTAACTGCTTCCAACCTGCTAGCTTTTTCTGAAGAGCATGATTACAGTATAACACCAAGCAGGCTTTTGCTTCAGCATTGAGGCATGAACTGTTTCCCTGTGCTGGTGCAGTGGTAGGCACCGCCTGGCGTGTGCTTCTTTCCTGTAGACTGCTTTCGTGTTCAGAGGGAGACTTGGCAGATGGATTCTTACTGTAGAAAATAAGCCTGCATATAGAACATCCAAGTGTTAGTAACACCGCAGTGCTATGACAAGGAAGTGCTCAGAGTGGGACTGTCTCTGAATATACTTGCATTTCTTGCTATGTTCTGCATTTTTCTGGTGCTGCTGCAGATATGTTAGTCTCTTCTGCTGGTGAAGAGTTGGAAAAAAAAAAAAAAAGAACAAAACCAAAAAACCCCAAAACCTTTAACAAAGGCGGGGTCCTAACAGCACCAGAACAGACTGGAGGACCTTGCTTTCTTCTCATAGCTCACCTAGTGCAAGTTCTTATCTCTCCGTATCATTCCCCCTTTCCCTTCACCTGTTCTAGATGGTGTTAAGTTAGTGTTTTTTCTACGTGAATTTTCAAATCTGGAAATTATGATGACCTCACAGCCGACTTTTTTTTTTTTTAAAAAAAACAACATTAAATTTCTGGAAAGGTGCTTCTTTTAATAAAAGTTCATAGTGGCCAAATACTGCATATGGAATAACTGTTTCAGAGTTTCTTTTCTGGTCACTGAAGCAAAAATGAAATCCATTCCTTTCATTTAGTAGTAGTAGTATTACTACTTCACATTGTTGCAGGTTGTTCACTTAAAACAGACGGATTGTCTTTGGTGTGCTTGATGTTTCTAGTAATTAGTGTTTTCCACCAGCAACTGAAAATGGCAAAAGACGCCAAGCTTTAAAGCACTGTGTATTTTTTCAGATGTTTCTCCCTTTTGCCTGTTTACTAGGGCTTTCACTGCTGGATGACTGTTTATTTTCATGTTTTGCGTTTTCCTGTCAAATTAAAGAAAATTTTAAAATGCAATTCTTATGAACTTAGCAGTCGTCTTGTCCCCTGTTCGCCCTTGCAATGATTATCTGGAAAAAAGATGCAAAACTGTTGCATGCAATACACATTCTGGCTGGCATTAAAGAAGAAATTCTGAAGTTTTTCTTGGAAATTGGAAAATTCTCCAGACAAATTAATAACGGTGTCTGCTGGTGGTATTGAATGCCAAAGGAAAGGAAGATAGGAGAAATGTACCAGATGAGTTAACCCTGGCAGATGTATTTTCCTGCCACTCTGTCCACTGGCAATGCCTGCGCTGAGGAACCATTGAAGTTAAGGGAGGGTTTACAGTTCTTAAGGTCGGACGTAAGGGTTGGTTGTCAAATATTTTTTGTTAATTTATTTTGCTAAGATAGAAATCCTGTCTGTTCATTTTACAATATCTACAGTTGCAGAAGTATTAGAAAGACCCTCCAAAAAAAATACTATTTCCTGTTCTTGCAGGTAGCCATGCAATATGCTTCATTAACTCAGAAAACTATGTGAAAGGGTTTTCTGCCCTGTCTCTGTTAGAGAGAAGCCGCTGTAGAACATTAAGGCTTTGCTAGATGTAAATCTTCCTCTCTTTTCAATCCTAAACATTCGCAGCTGGTTTCTTCACTGCTAGTTCAGCCATAGCCTGGTTTTGAAGAGGACCTGGTAAAGGGAACTACCAGAGCAATTAATTTGGCTAGGTAAGCTTTCAGGAGGTTCTTTTAAGGATGATTTTTGCCAAGAGTAAGGTAGGGTTTGTTGGTTGGGGTTTTTTTTGTTGGTTTTTTGTTTTTTCTTTTTTAGCTAGGGATGCTTTTATGGCCTGTTGTCTTTATTTTGGGTGTACTGTGCTTAAGTTGTTCCTTTCCTATGTTTCATCTGTTTAAAGCAGAGATCATGTAGGGTTTCAAATTTCTTTTTCATAGGCTGCAAAGGCAAGTCGTTGCTTCCCTCATATAAGACAATTTCTCCATTATTTGGATCTTGTAGTCATCCTCTGCACTGGTTTCACTTAGCTCTGTTGGACTGATGATTGGAACTGCAGACACTGAAATGATCGCACCTGGGCCTTCTGTACCTGGCAGTACTAATCTGTTTCTTACACTTTTTAGCAGCCTTTTCTTTTTTTTTTCCTGTTATCATTCTGAGGTGCACTAATACGATCTTCCTACTACTCAAAAGAACTTAAAATATATAGCAAAAAAATCTTGTCAGTAGGCCAAGTTTATCACCTTGTACTTTATACTGGTGAATTTCATTCCATTTTTGCAAAACAACAGCTGTAAAGGTGACTCAGTTCTTCTTACGTAATGTCTCCTTATTGCTTCTGTTTTACACTGTCTAACATTGTTTGAGCAGCAAAATTCATCTGTACGCATCTGGATTTTGCACCATGATTGTTAACAAATTGCCAGACTTAGTACTTACTTTGTTTAATCTTGGAGGGATTTGTCTAAAAACCTTCCTGCACCCCAGTACTTTTGCTTCCAACATGCTGTGTTTTGCTAGCTCTCTATTTACCAGCTACTTACCCACTTCACAGTTTCTCTAACAAGCCTCATTTTCTCCTGCTGAACTAATGGTTGTCTATGTTTCAACATACACGTGCAGCTATCCATATTCCACCTGTTTGAAAAATCCATGCATCTCATCAAGATTTTGCCTGATGTGGCTTATCTTAGCAAATTGCATTGGTTTACTTTTGTTTCTCTACGTTACATTGATTATTCTTTCTAACGGTGCTCTGAAGCCTTGGTTTTCTGTATATAAGCACTGAATTTGTGACTCTCTAGTCAGATATCCCATCAGCAGCTTGACAGACCAGTTTTCAAACAGTCTAGCAATACCTGTAAATATTTGTGCTAGTTCTTTTTGGACTATTGGGGTAGATAGTATCCATGCTTCACGCTCTGCCACCTTGGTTATGCACCCTGAAGCTCTCTTCATTTTTGCTTCCAGGCTGATAGTGGTAATTTCCATTGTCATAACACCAGCCTCTGTCTGTGTGCAGCTGTCATCATTGCTATTGAAATTAGAGGCAGAAGTGTTTGTTCACTGTTGGTCTTGATGCAAATTCCCACTAAAACAAATTAGAGCTCTGTACCCATATTGAAATCCAGTTTAAGGGACTGGATATTCCTAGCTGACTGTGAGCAGTAGCTAAGTTGCCTTCTTGGAAATGCTTTTGGCGCTAATAGATTCTCCTTTATTCATACCATTTTATTTCTTGTAGTGGGCTGTGTGCCTGGAGTTTAATCTTTTTGTTTTCCATGACCATTTCAGTTAGTCTAATAAATAATACTGCTTCTTCCAGCAAGTCTTTCCTGTCTCATTTCTCTGTAGTCTACCTTCATTTTTGGGCATCGCTTTTTTTTTCCCCAGCTAGCAGATATGCTTCAATACAGGGGTTGCCATGCCATCCTGCTTGTATTTGCTCTGTGTTTTTCTTGACCAGACTATTTATGTTGCTTGCAGACTTTAGCCATCAGGGATTTGAGGCTTAGTAAACAGAGGAGGTTTTGGAGGAAAAAATAGCTAGGAACCCTCATGACTGAAATATTTCTAAAACCTCTCTGAAGCACTGGTATTTGTTTACTTTTTAGATCCCCCTTTCCCAGATGTAGAATTTGTTGCAGTAAGAGGTTCTGCACCCCTGCTCAGACTCCGGAAAGCAGAAGATCGAAATGGACCGATCAGGTTTGTCTCTGTGCAATCTTCACCCTTTCAAAAAACATTCTGCAGATTTTGTTACTTCCATATTGGAACTTTTAGGGGGGGTTAGATTATTTTTGTTAGCGATGGGAGAAAACTTAAGCTGTAACTCCTAGTTTCTCCTCCCTTAGCAGAGTAATATTTGGCTTCAGACTCTTCCCTGCTTTCTGGAACAAAATTCTGTTTTTGATAATTCTGAGTTTTCACTGTTGGTTTTGGTCTTTTTTCCTTTATCCACAGCAAAGCCACGGTAGATTTTCATTGATGGATCTAAGCATAGATCCAAAAATCACCAGTGTGATTTTTCTTTTCCAACAAACTTATGCAGCCAGTATATTATTTTTTTTTCTAGGAGCCAGAGGAAGTGGTGAACATTGTCTGTATTTATGCATATTCTGAAGTAGTGTTCTCATATTAGTGTATTACTGCCAAAATATATTTGTAGAGAACAAGGTTTTACATCTTACTAAGTGCTGTTTGTGATAGAAGGAAAAGGTAATTGTAACTTAGCATTACACTAAAGGAGAAAATATTTGAAAGCTAGTAATGTTCCAGGAAACAATTAGTGTAACAGCCCTAATAATTAGTTTTCCTATGGTTGCACACTGTAGACTAAACATTGTTTTGACAAGTCTGAAGACAGATTTGATTAATTTTTTACAAATGGTGTTTGTCCTCTCCTTCTTTAAACAGAAAAAGTCTTGTTTCTGGGAAATTATGAATCATTTTTAGAGGCCAATGATATATTGTTTCATAGATGAACTTATGTGTTAGATTAGAGGAGCAAGAGAGAGCCTGCAGTAACTCAGTTTGATGCTCTTCTGAACATGAATGAACACGTAAAGTTAATTGGGCATGAGATGAGGAGAACCAGGTCCAAGCTGTGTATGCAGTACTTTTGGTTCAAAATGTGATGGAACACACACAGAGAGAAATATTTTAGTATAATGAGTGTTCATAATAGACATTGATAATGAAAAACAGTTAAGAGGCTACAAATACAAAAGACAATGTTAATTAATTAATGTCTGATGCTTAGTACATTGAAGTGAGGGTTAATGTTTGCTTTTTTTGTTTCACTCTAGTCTTTATCAAGTGATTGTACTTCCTCTGGGTTTGCAAAGCACTTTTATTTGTGACTCCTTTGCTGCTGCAACTTTCTTTAGTAACAGCAGTGACGTTAAAGGATATGTGGCGGCTGAATTTCGGGCGAAGGATGTTGCTGATAACATGCCAATTGCTCTTGGAGACAGACATTACTACGGGAAGTTTTATAATGCTCCTTTAAAGCTGGGAGAAGAGTATTGTGTTTTTTTGAGAATAATAAGTGAGTGGAATAAGGTAATGGATGCTTTAAAACCTTTTCTTTACACCTATTGAATGAAATGTTGCTGGGGAAAAAAAAGGAAAATGTTAGCTTTCTATTAAATTTTTTATGATGTTGCAATGATCTGTTAGTTGACAGAATTAGATTAAATGTGAAGTTCTTTAAATAAGTCTTGTAATTCCTTACAGATATTTGTCTTTGTAATGTTGGAGCAACTCTGGATTCCAAAAGGCAAACAATGGAAAAAAACTAAAAGTGAACAGCCATTGCTACCCTCAGTAATTGAGGCTGTGCTTATTGGGCCAGAATTTAGCGAGATTAGTATGAGAATCTGAAAATTATTCCTTAGCAATAAAAAGTTCATCCATTTTAATTTTTACTTGAATGTTCCATAGCAAAATATTCCAGTTCTCCAGATGACAAGGAAAAATATATTTTGTCATGTGTGTTACCTTCCACGTAGCAATGAATGTCAACTCCAGCTCCCTTGAGAAAGCCTTGTGGAAAAAAGTGTGTTACTAGCATTAATTTTTTGTCATTTCAAAGTAAATACATATTTTAATTAGAAACAAAAAGTTTCTAAAATGTACATCTCAGCTGTTTTGTACTCCAGTGTCTTGCCTCCCATGATGTCATTATGCCGCTAGTTTTCCAGTCATTATCTATCTCAGGGGTCAACAGCTTGTAATTTTTTCATAACGTAAATCTCAGCAGTAGAAAGTTTTTCTCATACGGGCGAAGTGATAGACTTTTCATGTGCGTGCAGTTCCTGAATGTCAAATGTAGATAAAAACAGAACAAAGCAACCCCTAATAAAGAAAAAAAAAACCAAACAGCTAAGCAGTGCCTCACCTTGCCACCCAAAAAAAAAAATAATATTAAGTTTTAGGACTTTGTGTATACAGCACAAAGCAAGGAGGCAAGCAAAAACTGACCTGTGAGTCATAATTCTCTACAGTTTTGGAAGCCTATACCCAAATCTCAGTAAGTGAAAACAGCTTCTGTTAAGAAGTGTAGCTCTACCTCAGTCCAAAGTGAGTGAAATAAAACAAGTACACGTAATAGCTGTTACTGGCATCTACTAATCTGTGCAGCATATGATTTGTGTGGAATCTACTTTAACAACAGTCTGAAGTTTTTATAGCACAGATAAGGTGGTTTCTGATCCTGATAAAAATCTGTTGTTTGTCATAGATTTTTAATTGATTGTGTGAGGGAATAAGTAGGGAAATGCTATTTGAAAGCATTCAGTTCACAGATAAAGTTGTTAGCCCAAAGTACCCTGAAATTTGGATGATGAACTGTATTTTTTAGAAGAATTTACTCTGTGCAGCAGGACTGCTAGTGAGTCAAATGAATACAACTTTATCCTCCTTAGGCACTCCTAAATATATCCTTGAACTCAGTTTATGTATCATTGGGTTTTATGCATTGCGTTGCCTAGCTCTTTCCCTTCAATATTTTCTGATACTGGGGAACATTTCCTATTGTTACTCGTGTTCAGGCTTTTCTTGCACAGAACAGTGCAGATTGCTTATGCATCTCTGCCAGCTGTTTGTTAAACTGCTTCCAAGTTATATTATTCTTCCTCTTTCATATAGAGTATTTCCTGATGTTTCATTTCTAGCATTGCCAGAAGTATTTTCTGGCCACTGATTTAATGGAACATTATTACTGTTACCTGTAGAAGTCACTCATTGCTTTCTTCCATTTAGAATGCATCAGCTCCTTAATACGCACTTTTCTGTATGGCTTTTGTTACTTGATGAAGCACACAGTTACATACAATATTTATAAATTATTATTAGAATTGTGAATACCGAACAGCTTTGGTTCCCAGCTCTGCTTCTCTGAAATGGAACTTAGCCATTTGGCTCAAAAGTACTGGTGTATCTTCAATTCTCATGCCCTTGTATTTTGTGCAATTGTTGGTAGTTAAAGAAGTTAAAAAAAATCAGAATTATAAACTGAGGGCTATTGAGTTTTGAGAGTTTCTGAAAATCTTATTACTTAAGTAACTGAATTTGGATTCAAGGGTTAATAATTAGAAGTCTGCTTTTTAAAAAAAAATCTCTTCTTTTAATAGGCTCTCAATTATTAATACATGTGAAGTCAGCATTTCTGTCACGTATTTTACTTGTGACCATATTTCCATTTGAATAGAGACACACTAGAAATATATGTCATAGACCCCTAACTAATGTTCATGTTATTGTACTTTTATGTTCTGGCATCCTCCAGAGTCCATTCTGGCTCCACACCCCTTCATGCTGAGAATGGTACAATTTCTATCATACATGCTGCAAAATCATAGCTTGGTTCTTTTTATTGCCATTATTCCTCAATATACTGGACATATTTTCTTTGTGGTAAGGGTGAAAAACCCAGTTCATATAAAATTACGTGAACACAGTTAAGACAAGTAAGCTGTTCCATTTTATTGAGTCCGCTTTCATTTATCCCTTGCTCAGATTTGGGGGTCCTGAGAAAGGTGTCCGTTGTGCAGTTTTTACTTTCCGTTTATTTTTAAAGGTGGAGGATTTAAAACACGTATTTCATTTGTGCAGGACATTCAGATGCATTAAAAAGCTGATCAGATGATTTGAGGAGATTGTTGGGGATGTACAAGGAAAGCAGTTCGGAAGTTGGAGACAATGGAAAAGACCATTTTTAATATTAATGAATTTGGCAATTGGAGTATAGAGATAGTGGAGACCAAGGGAGGATTTGGGAACAAACAAGAACTCACTGTCATTATCATAAAAAACTTACTTAAGTGGAACAACTTGTCCACCTTTGGAAGTGTCCTCCATGAAGGATGCTGCTAATTAAATAACTCAAACCCATCTGGTACCTATTTTAATCTTTAGAGATTACTTTATGAATTCCATGCTGTGCAGAGATCCAAGTCTCATAGTGAAGGGCAAGAACAAAAAAAGTGTTTGGAGTTTAAACTTAATTTCTTTAGCATAGCTTTTGTTCAGTGTCAGCATCAGCCTTTTTGGATCAAACAGTTCATGCGTGTAACAGAAGTATGAGCAGGCCTGTGAAGGGTGAAGAGGACATGCAGTCTTTTCAGGAAAAAAAGCCATGAGCTTTGGGAAAATTGGAATCAAAGTGACCCTTACTGTGAGAAAAGTCTGTAAATTAGCCTTATAAAAAATAATCTGAGGAAAAGTGTAAATGCAAGGCAAAATGTTTTGTCTTTTCTCCAGAACCCTCTTAAGTGTGCAGCTGTGGAAGGGGTTTCTATCTCCTGTTTAGCTACCTGTGAATATATGCAGGTTGAAATATGGACTTTGAGATCCATGAATACTCAAATATTTGGAGGAGTAATTTCACTGATAACTTTCTGGAAAGGTGCTAATTCATCAGAAGAAGGGATTTATAATTTGATTTAGTATAAACTACAGATCAGTGAAGTTTGCTGCTGAGATTAATGGGAGCTCTGTAACTTCTCTGACAGACAGGAGATGACTGATTTACTGCAAACTAGTGTATACCACAGAGGTAACTATTTCAAGATGATGGCACTCACACCATTGCCTCCAGGATCAGGCATTTGCTTAGGTTGTTAAATCCACCCCTTGTTGTTTATTCTTCCTCTCCTAAGAGGATTTTTGTTGTCAGTGTTTTGTCTTCCTAAATAACCAGAAAATTCCTTATAAAAAAAAATGAGTGTAAGAAACACTGAGATTCCACAATTCAGCATGAAGACACGCAAAAGTAAGATTAATCATAGAAATGTGCCTTTGTCCTTTTGTGCAAATGCTTCAAAATGTAGCCTTCATTTTCATAGAAACATACTGTTACTCAGAGCAACATAATACACATTTTGCCAAAGCATGAAAAATATATGTGTATGTGTTCTATGAAAGTCTGTGAAAGTCATTTAGCAGGAAAGCACATACAGAAGCACTACAAAAATAGTCTTCACAGTAATTATACAATGGACAATTGAACTTAGAATAGAACTTCTTGTGTGCGTATGAGTGTGAAATGCTAGGGGAAAAAACTCTACAGGGACCAAAGGTTACTGTAAAAAAAAAAAAAAAACCAAAAAAAAACAAAACAAAAAAAAAAAAAACCAAAAAAAAACCAACAAACAAACCAACAAAAACCCCAAACAAACTTGCTAAACAATTGCAAAAGCAGACCCCTGATAAACGTCTACTGTGAACATTAACAACTATAAGTATTCTAGAAAAATTGTTTTAAAAATTACCAAGCAGGTTGTCATAACTGAAAAAACTCTACATCTAGTATTTGAAAAACATTCTATTGAGTACCATATTTTAATATACATATTCAACACGAGGATAGAGTTAATACAGCATGTTCAGCCTTATCTTAGCATTTCACAAATTCTGAATTTTTATCCAAGCAGCTTTAAATATCCTTTCATGTTACTTGCATGCCTAGGTTGTAGAAAGAAAGGAAGAGTGATGATCTAAAAGACTAGAGCCAGGCTTTCATCAAAGCTCTCTATCTCTAATCTTATCTTTACAGTTTATAATCTTTTTAGACAAGCTAGAGGCTGCTACCAGGAGAGTAACAAACTGAATTCCCAGTAGTAATAAAGTACAGTTGTTGTGGATGGCTGCTCTTGCAGAGTGTGTTAGTGATAATAAATTTCTCTCATGAGAAACAATGATTTTTATGTTTTCATTTTCAGGTGAGAACACAGTCCTGTGCTGTTTGGGCACAAATTAAAAGTAAGTTAATTTTTCCTTCAGAGAGAAAACAGAAGTTGTCATGGCTTTGGCAGGATAAACTAATAATTGCTGTGGCTGTTTCTTCATTTGCCATTAATGGTCAGTTGACTTTGAGGATTGGAAAGGTTAGAGGCAGAAAATTTGCCTTGCATTTCAGTGTTCCATTCTAATGGATTCAGTAACCCGTTCTAAAATAGATTATTTGATTTCTCCCTGGGTTTCAATAGTACTCTTTCTGTGCATCACATCCATGCATCTTTACAGTGATTTTTTGCACAAAGGATTTGAAGCACAGAAGCTGTGAAGTTTTAGAAGCCTGTTTTAAGATAATTCTATATTGGCGTAAAGATATCTCTTTTAAAGATGTTTTCTAGCTTTTAGAGGCCAGATTATTTATTTTCGGGTGATCCTTGGAGAATTAAGTCTTTTTATGAATTTAGGAAAATAAAAGTCACCATGCAAAAATGAAAAATGTGCCTAATTTTTGTACTTGTAAGTACAGTTTCTGATAAGTATAATGACATAACTTTAAAAGCCAGTGAATTTCTTAGCATGGTTTTATCCTTGTTTTACTTTTTGACTATAAAATATTTCCAGTTAATGAGTTTACCTCAGAGGATTTTGGAATCCACCAGAGATCAAGTTTCCCTCCTTTCCACCCATTTCATCACATTTCAGCGAAAAGCAAACATTCATGTCTCCTGACAAAGAAAGTTGCACCATTGGCATCCCCTACAAACTCTAAATACTGCTTTTGAGTTGAAAGCCTGATGAATTGGAGTTAGGAAATGCAGTGACACTGGAGAGTGAGGTAGTACTTTGGAATGATAATAAATCATGTGGTGCATGGAGTGCTTGAGATGCATCTTCTCCGCTGTTCACAAAACCCACATCTGACTACTGCTATTACTGATTTTTTGGTGACAACCATCTGTTTATTTATTGTTTGCCTTTTGTTGTTTACTCTTGTGACATAGTTCATTTACTACCACACTTAGAATACCTAGGATTGCCTAGATTTGAGGGCTCAATTACTAGACCTGTATAGGCAAGAGCTGTAAAACACCTCTGGAAAGACAGAAAACTGTCCTCTCCTGAATTTGTCCTTTATCAGCTTATAGACCATTGTCAGAGACTGTTTTATGTATAGGTGGACTTTGGTTTTGGGATGAAAAGAATGGGCATTGGAAGATGAGAGTAGGACAGGTCAGGCCTTTGGCTTTCTATTGTAAACTTGTTTGCCTTTATATTGAGTGTACTTCTAGCCAAACGGTGTCCTTGGCCTGATGTACTGCAGCTGGACAGGCTCAGAATATTTTTGGCTCACTGAATCCATTGATGAGTGTTTCTTAATTCAACTTGTGTGGAAGACAAACCTGTAAATTAAGTCTAAACCAAATTGGCCTGTTTCAGATTCTGTCTAGACAAAGCTACACATCGTATGATAAATCATTGTCATAAAAAGTGGTATAAGGCTGTTAAAAGCATGCTTCCTTCTGTCACAAGTAAGTGAAATGAATTTTGAAGGTGTTTCACCAAATACATATTCTACAATGTGTAGGGAAGACAGTTCTGTCATTTTCACGGAGGGCTGACATCTGCTCTACAGATGCATAACTTGCTTATGGGAACTGGTGTTACAGTAATATAAGGACAGGAATAATTTTTACCAAAACTGAAAATGCTTGTAGATTGAACAGATTTTCCTTGTAGAGTCCCTGTCTGAAATTCTTAATTTTGCCAGACTCACAGTAATTTTACAGGTGGGAGGTGCTGCACAAATACAAGCCATGTTTCACTAAGCAGCATTAGGCAAAGATGGTAAACTGGTCAGGTTCTCCTTATGGCTTTGTATGATTTTTTTTGTGCTTCAGATCAATTGTTGAGGGTGTTTTGGGTAAATGCCCAGCCAGCTTTGTGCCTGTGCATTCAGATGAGCCAAAAAAGGATAACAGAAGTAACAGAAGTTGCTTTTCTGGTGTTCAGGCACTTGGAGTCTCATCACAGACATATACAGTAATTTCACTGAATAAGTGCCATTTGTGCAAGAATTTAAACTTTGCTAAAACATTACTCATGCTTGCACAATTTAACACCAAGTAGAGTTGTGGAACCTTGCAAGAATAAGATCCAGCATCCTATATGCCTGTGGGAAATCCAGTAAGAAATAGGTAACTGTTGACAAATGCTGAAAATGGGATAGAGGTGGCTGGAAAGGGTTGAGTTTCTATTTTTTCAGTGTACCTTCACCAGTACTTCTTCGTAATTCTGGTTTTGACAGCAAATCACTGTAAGTCTTCTCTTCTGTCCCTGGGTGGCTTCTGGTATTATGGGCTTGAGTAAGGCTGTCATTGCCAGCTTTATTTCTATTCTGTCACTTGGAGAGGAAAAAGAAAAAAAAAAAAAAAGAGAAATAATGCCTAGATCATAAAAAATTTTGAAACAGATGCATCAAGCCGTTTACTAGAGCACTAGGATTTTCTGGGACCCAAGACCACCTTTGCATATGATATAGACTGAAATTGCCAGGGGTGAGAGAGGAAGATGTTGACATTGAGTATCTGAATTAAAAAAAAGAAAGAAGGCGGCAGGAATCTCTGTGATGGAGAAGTACAATCACTTTTGAGAAACACTGTTTAATCTACTTCCTTAACTGAACGGTAACTACTAGATAGTCAGCTCCATTATCACTTGACCGAGCAGTAAGTCCAACATCTGAGTTTTGTTACAGTACTTTAAGCAGACTCGGTTGGTCAGTCACCAGACTGAAGCTATACTATTTGATATTTGTTTGTTTGAACGGTTTGATATTTTCTTTCAGATTTATCACCCACTCTGCAATACATGACTGCTGTTGGATTAGGGTCAGTTGCTGCTGTCTGCCTTATACTGTTCCTGTCATTCTCAGCAGCACGGTATGTATTGTTGATAACTCCAATTTTGTAGTCCTGCACAAGGCTTACATATTTTTCTTTTCAGACAGTATTTCTTGCCAACCTGCTTGGTTTAGGCCTCTTGGGTGCTACTCTAAAAGTGAAGTCATACCAACAGAAATGTTGATGTACTTTGCTTATATCTTATGCCAATTTCTAGTCTTCCCAACTTCCTTCAAAAGGCCTAAAAGGATTCTTTTTCAGTAGCGGTTGATCTTTAGCTAAAGGCCACAAAAAAAAAAAAAAAGTGTTAGAAAATTTTAAGAAATTAATTTTTCTGTTTTGTGATCCTTCATGCAGGGGCAGTAACTTTATAACTGTTCTTTCAAAGGTAAACCAAACATGTGGCTTTAAGTAATTGTGAATGTCTGTGTATGTGTAAAATCTGACAAAAAAAAATATATATTTGTTGGTTTTTTATTATGTTTAAGAATAGTCTTGTGATTTATGTCCCTGGAAAGGTCAGGAGCCTCCAGCTTGGGGGCTGTGAAGTACAGAGCATTGATCAATTAAGCTGCTTATTTGGCATTCAGAAACAGAAGGGGCTAGTCTTATACAGGGCTAGAGAAAATAGGATTATTTGGTTTATTTGTAGTTGTCTAAATTTCAAATCAGTTCTTACAATCTAAATTCCAAAATAATCGTTCCATGGTGTCTTTCTTTGAGTAATCAAAGAAATAGAATGCAGGATTCCCTTGGTAATAGGATGCAGTGGTAAACTTGAGCTTGCAGTCTTGAGTGGTTTTGGCTTTTTGAAAAACATTGTCAGAATCAGCTTTGACATTTGAGGCAGATCTGCTATCTTGGTGTCTAAACTAGCACTCTTGCCAGAGGGCTTATTGCAGGAGGAAGGGCGGCTCTGGGCTGTCCTGTGTGAAAGACTCCTCAGTTACTTCAGTTTCTCTGGCAAAAATGTGACAGAAGGATATAAATACTTTTTATAAATAAAACTATGTCAAATCAATTAACATTATGATGATAGGAGAACTATTTAAGGTAACAGACAGTACTGGACGAATCGTGTGAGTATGAACCAGTTGTGAATGAGTGTAGAGATTAGGTCCTGAATTTCCATTTCAGTCGTCTTTTAAAAGGAGTGAGAGCAAAAACCCAATAGGTGACATCCTTAGGGAGCTGAGCACACTGAGTACATTTGATGGGGGTCATGCTGTAATGTGGTGTAATATTGGGGGCGAGGACTTGATAATTCAACAAATATCTTTCAGGTCCTCAATCCCATGTACAGAGAAATTCTTGAATCCATTCTCCTGTTTTAGAGAGGATCAGACAGAATCCTTGGCAGAAATTAAAGCTGACCCGTCCCACTAAGAGGCAGAGAAGGGAAAACCCAGATGTCGTTTGTGATAAGACCCTTCACACTGCTCACAAGAAGTAGCTGTAATGTTCATAAATAACAAATACTCTTTTAGTTTTAAATAAGCATCAGTTTAATGTCTTTCTGAGTAAGAATGTAATTTGAAAAAACATGTGAAGTCAGCCTTCTGCCCTGTCCATTGTAAGGCCATGGTCCTGTTTTAGGCACTGTACTCCAAGAAAGATGTGGCCCATCAGGAGAAAGAGACAGAAGAATGTAACAAGAGAGACATGAGATCTATCTGATCCAACTGCAAGTAGTGTAATCTACTAGTAGGTTGCTTACCTGGGCAGAGAAGACTGCCAAGAAGTATGATAGACAAACATACAAAAAGCATTTGTAGAAAGACCAATTTCCTCTCATCCATAGTGGACATGGTGCATGCGCCATCCATTGGCAGTATACCCGTCTGCTTCTGAACAGTAGGAGAGGGAGGCATGGAAACAGATTGCTGTGAATGCTGTGACACCGCGGCTTCTGGGTGGTCTGCAAAAGCAGGTTAAACAAACATTTGTTAGGAATGACACAGTTACAGCTGATCCTGACATGGTGTTAGGTGAATGGTCTTGGATTATTTCTTGGGGTTCTTGTAAGCTTTCCTGTTGTGCAGCTTCCGTCACAAAGAACCACTGTATTCAAGTGCTCACCCGTTTACCACATGTCTATTGCCTTAGGGATTATATTACCACAGTGGGACAGATTGTGAATTCCCACTAGCATGATTACTGACAGAAGTTTTAAGTGTTCCTTAGTTGGTAAAAGTCTGACACTGGATTCACAAAGTGCACAGCCTGACTGCTGATGTCCTTAGATATTACGATTTTTTTAAATTTAAAAAATACATTGGCCCACAGTTGTGATCATTAAGGCGCCTTGTCACACATTCACCTTGCTTCATTCTTCCTAATCCTTTGCTTCCTTTTATATGTATTGCCCATTCAGATGGATAAAGACAGTACCAAAAATTTCAGCCTGCTGAAGATCTGCATTAGGCATGAGTGTTGTTGATGCCAAGGTTAATGTAGATAAGGTAATCATCAGGCCCTATGGGAATGTTTCCCACCCATCTCACACTGCCTATAGTGTTCAGAATTTATACTAGCACCTTAGCTCTTCAACACACTTCAGAAACTGTGATTTATCCAATCCATATGAGTGATGCAAGTTCTCTTTCAGGTTCATGCTTGTGTCTTGAAGGGTTTTTAACTGTTTTTTTTTTTAACTGGATTTTTTTATCTTTCTCCAGCTCTTATCTCCACAGCACAGTGCACTCCCCGCCTGCTGCTTTAGCCTGCGAGGCTGTACATTTGTCTGCTACAATGGACATGCCACAAACGGGGATTACATCATCATTCCTAGAGACTGAAAATGTCTCTCTTCTCTGACGTGTTATCCCATGAAGTCAGCATAGAGTAAATGCACTCTTCTTACCAAAGCTGGCATCTGTTGGGTATAGACATATCTGCATGGCACATATGTACTATAGTATGGGCAGTTGAAATGTGTTTGTTATTTGGAGTGAGATGTTTATTGTCTCCCCTTGTTTCCAGATGGTGTGGTATGTAAAGGAGAACCTTCCCTCACAAACAGGTTTGTGTTAGAGACATTAGCATTTGTCCTGTGTGTTGACCACAGGCTTTCCGCTATTCCAGCCACATGAATGCCTCATAATGAGTGTCTGTGTTGTACTTTATTACATGAACAATCCCCTGATCCAGTTGAGACTGTCTGAGGATCAACTGCTAGTTTTACATAGCTTAGGACAAATAAACTGGCCCATTATGAGACAAAATACAGATAAACCCTTATATCAGATAAGGTGCCTATTGCATTTCTAAGTATAAAGGTAGAAGACTTTCATCAGTCATTTATAGGTAATGGTAGTTCAATAATAAGTACATGAAATCGTCGCATTTAAGTAGTATCAGCAACAGATGTGTTCCAGAGATACTGCAATCATTGCTCATAGCAATTAGCAATAAATGCAAATAATATACCAACCTATAAAACTGCAGTTTGCCAAAAAGCTGAGTAGCTTTAATGGCATCTGAAACTAATTTAAATAAGAAGGTACCTGTGTTAAGTGCAGTTTTGTTAATCTCTGTTCTATAATTACAGCTGAATAAAGCCATTGAATCATTGTCTGGTTAATGAGCTGGTGTGTAACATCTGGTTAGAGTCACTTAATAAAGTACAATTAACCAATTTCCTATGGCGTTAATATTTTTTTCCTCTGTAAGAAAAAATCAAGTGCCTTTGATTAATTCCACTCCTGTTCAGAAGTTGCTTTGAGATATACTATCAAAATCATTCTGTTAACTGGTGAAATAAAAGACATGAGAGTTTTGGGCTTTACTCAAGTTTTGTCATTTTTTCCGAGTTATGTTTTGTGTTTCACTACTTTGAAAATGTGATACCCCTTTTTGGAATTCTAAATGTTTCTGATTCTTCCTTGCTTTATAATTTTAGACATTTTGTCTCTCTGGGTTGTGTAATTCCTTTTTTTTGGTGTTTAAAAAGGGTATTTTAAAGTATAACAGCGGACTTCATCGTTGGTACCAGGGAGGAATTACAATTGGAGTTACAGGAAAGAGCTTCTAACGACTGCAGCTAACTGGGGGTACTTTTTTAAGGTCTGGGCAGTAGCAGTACTTTGATATAATTTCTGTTACTCAGCATTTCCACTGCTTACTGAATCTGCCCTTCAGGTTATTAAGTTTTCTGTAATTAGTACCTGAGTAAGAACACCTTTGTCTACATTAGCAATTAAGAGTTGGTAAGGTTTTCCTTCACTGACGGAGAAAGAACAACGTAACTGTTCATATTGAGCTACTGTTACTTCATTTTTTGATTTCTCCTGCATTCTCACACATCCTGCTCCTACTTCCCTTTCTCAATGGAATAGGTTGCCAAGGTTTGGCATAGCAGTACAAGCTGTACCACTTCATTCTGGTTCATTCTTCTGCTGCCCTCGTCCTGTGAGAGTTCATCAGCAGCTGTTCCTGAATAAGGGAGAGCTGGAGAGGGAGGAAGTGATTTAAAGAGACAGACATGCTATTCTCCTTCTTTCACCTTTTATTAAGACCAGCAGTGTTCCAGTACATTATGCAGGACCGGGACCATAAAGTCTGTCTTGTCAGTAGGTATAATTGGAAAGTTGGAGGTCTTCGTGTAAACTTCAAGTAATTTGTTTGATGTGCCTCTTCTTTACCTAGCTTGTCTTTTCATAATGTAAAGTTTTCAGAGCAAGGTTTCTTCTTACCAAACGTCCACACTTCTGCTGGGACTTACATAATGCATTTAACGACTCATTTGGACGTCTTTGCACAGCAGAGCAGTGCAGCATATTAGTACTCGGGAATGGACTGATAAGGGAGAAGACACGAGTGAGGACTCCCTGCCATCTTAAGTTCTCAAAAATAGCTACAGTTCTGCAAGTTTCCCCTCTTTGCCTCTGCCTCCTTTGTCACTCTTGGCAGACCTACCTCTGACTGTGCGCCTGTCTTCATCTGTCATGTATTTATCTTTCTTCCATCTACATCTGTTTCTGTTTAATGTGGGAAGCATAGAGAAATAATTTAGCCTTGTCTTCCTCAGATAGTTGTATAGTTGTTAACAGTTCATTTGTTAAAGCCTCTTTCTTTAAGAAACGTTGCTGTATTGCTCCCAAGCTTTCCACTTATATTTATTGAATTATTTTTTAGGGAAAGTAAAAAAGTTTAAACAGTAGGAAATTAAGAAGTAGCTTGAACCTTTTAAGAAGGTTTTTAAAAGTTTTACTCAGAATAACTGTTATAAGACTGGACAAAAAGAACAACACTAAATTGTAGTGGCTGTACTTACTTTTGTCTGTTACATAAACAAGCTTGTACAGTGAAATTAATCTTGTTTAAGAGTAATGCTAATGAAGGCCAGTTTTCTGACATTTCATTAGAAGGAAATACGCCACTATGCTAGAAGGGGTTTCACTGCAAATAAGAACTTTTGGACTTCTGATCAGATAGCTGATTTACAAAGCTACTTCTTGGTAGAAAGTAGTCCTAACTGGTACCACTTTGAATGGGACTTTGGAGTAAGAAATGTGTGTCTGTAGGGATACTTTTGTTACTCAGAGTTATAATTCTTACACTGAAGTTTAAGGAATGATCTAGCAGCTTTGTATTTCTGTATTTTATGCATAGCATCCGTTGCAACATTGATGTAATCACACCCTCGTGTGTGTTCGAGACATTTTAGAGACATTTCTAATGATCCTTCATTTCTGTTCATTCGGTTAACACTGAAATTCTTTTTCTTTCAATGTTTTTTGCTCTGCTTCCTTGGATATTTGTTCCACACCCAGGCCAAGTAAGGTAAAGCCAACCAAAAGGCTGCTCTGCTTTTACTGCTGATCTATACCCATTCATGGTGCTATATTGAGATGTGCTATATTGAGAAACTGTTTGGTTTAGATACATACCAATGTCTGCATTATCTCCAAAGTGTTTTCATCTGTAGAGGAAACAGGAAATTGTTAGCCCTGGATAAACTTAACCAGTGTAAGCTTTATTTTTTATCTGCTATTCTGTAATAGTGAGATAACATACATGTTACTGTAAAAATTGAGCATTTATGCATGTCGTTGTGATGGTGTTTAGAATGAAAAAAATTTTATTGTAAAATACAGTTGCTACTCCATGTCACTGATAGGTCCTTTAAATCTTTTGGTGAGATTTCTTTGTTCTAGGCATGATAGAGACAGCCAGAAGCCATACAAAGCTTGTTTGTTTGTTTCAGTATTTATAGTCTCAATCAATTGTACATACAGGGCCAGATAGGTGGGCCAGTGTGCTCCTTGTTTCTATGTGTAGTCTCAGATTAAACTGTTCTCAGTCACTATTCATGTTTCCCAGGTCTTGCACTAATTTGCAGAGCCATTTCATGTTCAGCAGAATTCAGCCAGAGTCCAGTGTACACTGGGAGATCCATGATTTCTAGCTCAGATGGAAATATTTCTGATCCTAGAGACAGCATTTCTAGGACGTTATAAAAGTCTCTGAAAAAAGTAACTGTTGCATTGTTTTCAAGGGTAGAGCTGGTGCCTTCTGATGACACTCTGAGGAGATGCTTTGAAATTAAGTCAGTGTTCTCAGTGCTGAGCTGTAGTGGAAAGGAACAAGTGTCAGCGTTGCAAAAGCACCTCCACAACTGCAGTTTCCTGTAGCTGGGGAACTACTCTGTGTACAGCACACACACTTGCACCTTTTGACTCTGACGGAGGTGAGATCTGAGTAGGCAGAGGGCAATGACAGTATTTGTGGTATGGCTATTGTGGAGATATTTCCATTTTGAGGTTCACAGAAACAGCACCTTTACGGTCACAGAAAAAGGGGGATTTCCTCTGAAGTTACGGGTTTCCTCCTCCCCCTCCTACCCCAGATGTTTGTGTGTATTTTTTCCAGAAATGCTGCTTTTGTACCTGCAGTCTCACAGCTGAATAAGGAAGAGTGACCTTTTATTGGTGTTTTCCCACCTCAAGGCAGCACAATTGATGTATTTCAGTTGCAGTTCATGTTTTGTGTTCCCTGGTGCCCTCATTGGATCACCACATTGTGAAAAACTGTATACATTATATATATATAATATATATGTGTGTGTGTGTGTGTACATGTATGTAGTTTGTTCTGTTTCTTCCATTTCACTTAAGAAGTAACTGAAGATATAGTCAGAATTTCACAGCAAGGGTGGGGAAGTTCAGTTTCTGCCCCCAGGAGTATAAAAAATATTAATAGACTGGGGAGCAACAGAGAAAGGATTATAGAAGTAAAGTCAGTTCTTAATAGAAAGTATTTCCAAAGGCCCAGATTTTCCTGAGCAGCTTTTAGCCTGGAATGTTTTAGCTTGACTTTAATGACAGTTCATATAAAAGTCTCTCCTGCAGCTATCCTGGGAGAAGTGAAAAGAGAGCAAAATGGATTGGAGTGGTCTGGTGAAGATGTTCCAAGCTAATGGGCACAAATCAGCTGTGCCAATATACTGGATATCGCCTAACATTATAAGAACATAAGGATGGTATAAGCCAGTTCTCAGCTTTCCCTTTTAGCTGTGTGAAATGACCAACTTGGTTTGGCTCTGGGCTAATGAAGATGTTAGGAATATCCATTTTGTTTTGCATTCCTGTGAATTCTGACCCATTTTATTTTCATGTGTACAATACCTATAACCTGGAATATTGATTCAGGCACACAAAAACAGAGCCAGGTGAATGTGGAATGCCAAATGAGCAGCAATTATCTGCTGAGAGGCAGGGAAAAAGTGCTTCAACAGCAGTTCTGCATTTTTGCAGTATACCAATCTCTTACTGGCAAATGAATAAAATTATTATTATGTGATTATGCAGCATATTTCAGAATGGTGATTTGAGTGCTTTGTGGCTAAATGAAATCTGGCTCTTTCCAGTTGGTTAAATACTACCTTATTCCCTTTATTCTTCATGGCTTTAATCTGCCAGATGTTAATTTTGATTACAATAAAACAGGCTCAAAATTGGACATACATCCAGATATTCTAAGGAATGTAGCTTTCTGCCCAATATTTTTGTGAAATTCCCTTGAAATTGTGGAATTATCCAGGTTCTCACCCAGTGTCACTTAACATTGTTCTTTCTAAATTTAGTGCATTGATACATATTTACATTAGTTCAGAATCTGCTCTTATGTTTTCACTCAAGACACAAAGAGGAGACCAGAGAGACGAGTACATTGTGTTTTTGCAGAGATTGATAGCAGTAGCTGTAAAAATGTTTCCTAGTATGGCCACAGCAGTATCCAAAGACTCTTTAGCAGTACTATTATTTATCCATTGTTTGTCTACGCAGGAGGTCAGTGTGAAGCAAGGTAGATGGGAATTTCCAGCTGCACATTGCTTTTGTGGTGACTACCTTTCTTGTTTGGAGATGTAATTTCATCCTGTTCTTTTTCCATCTTAAAAGATTTTTCTGTTGGTCAGTCCAACAGCATTTGAGACTAAGTAGGATTGTTTGAGTTAGTTTAGGATCCTGATGATCTGTTCTGCTTTCTGCTTGGAGTCCTGGGAGTTTGTTTTTTAATCCCACGTCCCTCCTGATAATTACCACGGCAGGACTGATTCATGTTTTTCAAACAGACCAGATTGAACACATTTTCATGTACTGGCTTGGGCGTTTTGCAATGAAAAGCCGTGTTGTCTTTGACAAGTATCTTATCTGATAATATGACTTAATGCAAGCACCAGTTCTTGCTTTGCCCAGGTTCACCCTCCAAAACAAAAGGCAGAGCTCATGCATCGAAAAGGGTTTGCATTTAGAATTACAACGTAAAGCTTAAATGACAGTGATTTTGTAATCATGGAAGTGATGAAACCAGAATACTTGGTAGAGCATCAGCAAGCAGGAATACTACATTAATATGAGAAGTGATCCAATTTAATACCATTTAGATGTCACTCTGTTTTGCATTTATCCATAAACATGTCCCAGCAGATGATAGTAAATTAGTATGATAGTGAAATATTTCTGCCTCCAGGCTTTTTATCAGGTACCTGGAATTTCCCTTCTCGGATGTTTTCCTCTTAAGTCTGCCTTGGGTATTGAGTAATTGCTTCCTCTGTTTAGTCATATCCAGTCATATCCTAAATTGCTCTTTCTGTATGGGTAAAGTTGGGATATGCTTCTCTACAGAAATAACGGCCTGGTGAAATTTGTGTGAAGTGCTTTGGTACAGTGTGTGGAAACTGCAATACCTAAAAAAGACATTATTTCACAACACAGGCCCTCCGTTCTCTGGATAGTATGCTCTACCTGTGGCATGTGAGTCGAGATTTACAATCATAGAATGCTAGAATATCTTGAGTAGGAAGGGACCCATAGAGGGTGATCGAGTACGACTCCTTACTCCTTGCAGGACTACCTAAAACTAAACCATATGACTAAGGGTGCCATCCAGAAGCTCCTTGACCTCTGACAGGCTTGGTACTATGACATTTCCCTGGGGAGCCTGTTCCAGTGACTGATCACCATCTCAGTGAAGAGCCTTTTCCAAATGTCAGATCTGAACTTCCCCTGACACAGCTCCTTTCCATTTTACTGTGTCCTATTGCTGGTCACCAGAGAGAGATCATCACCTCCCTCTCTGCTGCCCCCCGCTGCCCTCTTGTGTGCTTGGGATCAGTTTGTCCCAAGTTCATTTGTGTTAGTTGAATGTAGTAACTGTTTCACAGTTTTACTGATTTCTAAAGAAATGAGCCTGTTACAAACTCTGTCCATTTCCCAATAATAATGTCTTTGCCTGCAGCACATTCAAGAGCAACAGGAATCACAAAGTCATCATGTTGCGAGTTCAGGGAAAGTGAGCAGTTGAGAAGGACTAGGATCCAGCCTCCTTGCTTGCCAGACAACAGAGGATCCACTGCACAAGTAAACGATGTTACAAATGCTCTGTCTGTGCGTTAGGAAACATGCAATACAGAAGAATCCACTGCACAGTCAATTCTCTACGTCTCTTGCATGCAAACAGCAATGACAATCTTTTACTGCTTAGTATGTGATTAGTCTCTTGTGTCTGCTAAAGGCTGAGCTCATTTAACAGCAATGTACTAGTTCTGTTAGAAATTCAGGTCAATCACAAGATACAAATCCAAGGAAAGCCAGGCTTGTTTGAGCCCAGTGTTCACAGATCTGCTTGTTATCTGAACTTTTTCAGCATGCCTGCAGGCTGTTCTCTGCAGACAGATTTAAACAGTTATAGAGCAATGTTGGTGGTTTTTTAATACTCATTTGCAGTCTGTTAATTGTTAAAACCTGTTATGAGCATCGGAAGAATCAGTGGACCTGAAGAAGGCTGTCATAGAGAATCACGGAAGTGTTTTTTCACTAGAAAAGAACAGTGACGTTCTCTGAACTCACCTCTCTGAATTGAAAAGGGAAAAAATCAATGCAAGTGCAGGCTTTCCTTGAGTAGGTCTTATCTGATAACTGCCGGTCCAGAATGATGGCATGTAAGCAGAAGACCACAGGTAGTCTCAGGCTTCCTCAAGGAACATATTTTCCCAGTGCTCTGGTGTTCTCAGAAAGATGGACACAGCACAAACAATATCCAGGGAACAAGGAGTGCATAGGACAAGGTTTACAAGAACAAATCTTGGTGTTCATTTGAATAGAGGAATCAGATAGGTGTCTGCAGTTATGCTGTAATGAACTGATCAGTGTAGAAGATTTTAAATGTGAAGCAAGATAATGATTAGATTCATTCAGTTAACAAAAGCCTCTAAGTCTCAGACTTTTAGAGTGGGTTTTAAAGGTGACCTCTAAAACCATTTCTCTTCATGCTTTTACACATCTATGCTCTTTCCAGGGACTGTGCTGAGTCTGCAGGTACCAATGTCTCTAAGGCTTTGTATTAGAGGCTGCTGATTACAGGTCCTTGTGTGCGTTAGCTGCACTTTATTGCTGGTTTCGCAGCTTATAGTTTATATGCTAATTCCACTGTTGCCCGGCTCTAGCAAAAATTTGCTGCTTTTTGGTGAGAAAAGAGAATCTGGGAGAAGTTTCCACTTCAGGCTTAGCCTTTCTCACAGCTGTAGAAGTGTGGCTATTGGCTGCTGGGAAATCGCAGGCTGCAGATGCAAGTCTTGAAATTGCAGAAGCAGCAGGTTTCTTTCCAGCCATTCCTGAGTGCAAATCACTATAATCAGTCCTTGTTTTTCCAAGTAAACAAGCAACTTTCAAAAGCAATATAAATCTTTCTCTTCCTGCCTTTGACATCCTTAAGCAAACATACGGTTCTTTGACTTTCACTTTGATACCTTTTTATCTTGTATTCATTTTCTTCTACGTTATAAGTTACATTTATTTCCTTTTGTCCTTTTCCCAATGGAGTCCACATCCTGTGGGAGCATATGATTGCATTGTTTTCCTCTTCATAGGGAGGGAGGAGTGATGGCTTTTTTCTGTTGAGAAAAAAAAAAATTATCAGTTAAATCCCTAGGAAATACATTGTATTTTAAAAGTCTTCCAGTCTGAGGTTAGAGATTGGGATTTCAAATGTGCTTACTATGGAGTTTGCTCTTTTGCACTGTTCCTCTCAGATTTCAAATCAAGGCGGAAAAGGTGCATGGATATACTTTAAATTTGGAACTTTCTGTCCAGCAGCAGGAAAACCAGAGAGAGAGAAAAAAATGCCTGCTAATATAATTTCAGTCCTTGTCTTGCAATCTGACACAAACAAAACTTTCCTGATTCTTCATGATAGATGATTGGTCTAAGAAAAAATCCTAGGGAGAGTTCATATTTAAAAAGTACAGAGGCAGACTGTCCTAAACTGTGTAAGAGCACCATCCTAAAAGGAATTGCCTCTTCTCCTGCTGGAATTTTGCAAAGGAATTGCTTCTTCTGCTTCAGTCATGGGATCTGCCTTTGTCATGGTTCCCTGCAGACTCTTAGGATGTCTGCCATCGCATTTAAGAATCTATTTTTTGGAAGCATAGGATCCACTGCTTATCTAGCTTTCATGTTTCTCCATGGCAGTGTTAACAGACTCTCTGTGACTCAAGACCAGTGCTCATGGCTGTTAATCTTTCTAGCATGTTTGGCAGAAAGAGTTCTCAGATACTTGCTTTTGAGATAATCTTCACCAATAGAACCAATAGATTATTTTTTTTTTTAATCAAGGAATCAGCAAATTAAATGTTGAGCAAATGATAGAACCACTCTCTTCACTCCGGTTTCAGGGTGCCAAAGACCGCCTTGCAGACTGCAACTTTCATATATGTCAGTAGGGAAGCATTACCACAGAATTAGAGATCCAACTAAATGGAGGGATTGGGCTGACAGACATTAGAGGAGTTCTTTTGTGTAATTGTTGAGCTTTTAAAGGAAAACAGTGTTTGTGTCAAGACTGAGCATTTCTATCCACATAGTCTCCTGAGAGATGATTGAAGGTTTGCTGTCATTTTGAAGCTGCAGTTTCTAAAAGTGCCTTGACTGGCTCAGGGAGAGACTTTGTCTCTTAACTTCTTTAGATTTCTTTTCAAATTCTGTACCTTTCTCTCCTTGCTTCACTTGGAAAAAAAAAATCAGAAAACTTGATTAAGAAGGAAAAGAATAAGGTAGACAAGATCTTAAGGTGTTGCTGAAGTAAATTAGGGTTTGCACCAAGGCAAGTTCTGCTTGGAAAGCAAGTCTGGGGCATGTACCTTGAGCAAAAGGAGAGTCCTAGTGTTTTCGAAATAGGACTTGGATATGTGTCTGTGGTCAGGGTTTGCACATTTGCTTGTGCTGCTCTGCAGGATTGAGGCTTTGGCACCCCTTTGAATCATTTATGGATTCATCCATTTGAAAAATGCTAATAAAAAAATGTATCTTGACAGAGTTTTTTAAAAATAAATATGGAGCTTTGTGGAAAAAACATTGTTAAATCACCCAATTTTGCTTTTTTAGAAACAGAAACATGGGAGGTATGGGCAAACTGTATTTCTAGGCATTTCTACATTCAGTTATTTCTTTTTTAACTGCTGCTTCTCCTTTGTACTTGGGGACAAATCTTGTCAGTACCAAATGCTCTTTCTTCCCTTTGTACAACTAAACTAATTTTATGTTTCCTCTGCTGGTTAGCTGGGGCTAATTATCACAGTATCACAGTATCACAGTATGCTAGGGATTGGAAGGGACCTCAAAAGATCATCTAGTCCAATCCCCCTGTCGGAGCAGGAACACCTAGATGAGGTTGCACAGGAAGGCGTCCAGGCGAGTTTTGAATGTCTCCAGAGAAGGAGACTCCACAACCTCCCTGGGCAGCCTGTTCCAGTGCTCTGTCACCCTCACTGAGAAGAAGTTTCTTCTCAAATTTAAGTGGAACCTCTTGTGTTCCAGCTTGAATCCATTACTCCTTGTCCTATCATTGGTTGCTACTGAGAAGAGCCTGGCTCCATCCTCATGACATTCCCCCTTTATATATTTATAAACGCTAATAAGATCACCCCTCAGTCTCCTCCAAACTAAAGAGACCCAGCTCCCTCAGTCTTTCCTCATAAGGGAGATGCTCCACTCCCTTAATCATCTTAGTTGCCCTACGCTGGACTCTCTCCAGCAGCTCTCTGTCCTTCTTGAACTGAGGGGCCCAGAACTGGACACAATATTCCAGATGCGGTCTCACCAGGGCAGAGTAGAGGGGAAGGAGGACCTCTCTCGATCTGCTAACCACCCCCCTTCTAATACAGCCCAGGATGCCATTGGCCTTCTTGGCCACAAGGGCACAGTGCTGGCTCATGGTCATCCTGCTGTCCACCAGGACCCCCAGGTCCCTTTCCTCTACGCTGCTCTCTAACAGGTAGCTCCCCATCCTATACTGGAACCTGGGGTTGTTTCTGCCCAGATGTAGGACCCTACACTTTCCCTTGTTGTATTTCATTAAGTTATTCCCTGCCCCCATTATCTTAGAGTGCATCTCACTGGGATGAAGAACCTTGTCTCTGGTTCTGAATGTAGATAATCATCTTACTCCCACGCCTGTCAGTCTGTTCCCTGCCTTCAGTACCTGTTCTTCACACAACATCTTTTTCCTGAAGAACTCAAAACACTTTACCATAAGAAAGCACGAGGAACAGAGAAGTTAGGGATTGCACTGTCTGCTGCAGAGTGAACTCTTAAAAACATAATACTGTTGTGGTTTGTCAGTTTTGTATCATGAGCACTGATTTAGACAATGCTATCCCTTTGTATTCTGATAACCATCTTTTATGGCTTAGAGGGTGTTTCTGCTGCACATACCTGTCTTTGATCAAGACCTATTTTTCAGTAGCATGACACAGATGATTAGTTTTACATTACTTTGGTGAACAAGGTGGTTACATAAGGTGCGTGCTAATATAGGGGTATTTCACATGGATTTTTAGTCACCTTTGTGTGCGTCATTAGAGTGACACATTTTGAAAGTAAGTGGAAAGTAACAATATTCCATGCTGTAGGAATTCATGCATTATTTATTTTTAGCTGATGAAAGTGACCTGTGTGAATGTTACACTGGAAGGTGTTATAGCTGTGAAAAAAAATATTAAAATATTGTGTACTCTGTAGCTATGTGCCTGGTATTGATTCTGGACAAGAGGAGAAGGTCATAAGCCTCTACTAGATCTGTTAGCTTACTCACATAAAGAAACTATAAGTAAAGCAACCTGTCTGCATTCTGTAAATGTGGTGTCAACAGTAGGCAGTGTTTCCTGTGCACTTCGCCTCAGCTATGATGTGATCTTTGCAGTTTCTGTTGCTTTGAATTGGATAAACCCATAGTACTTTGGTTTGCACACCTCCAGAAGGGTAGTGGGAGGCAGAACAAGACAGTACTTGCTGTGGGACTCCAGTGGAGTTATCTGCTCTCTCTGATACTTTTTGTCTGCTAGTGTGTGGTACAAGCTAACAGATGCAGAGACTGGAAATGTCAGAAGCATCTCCTAGCAGGGCCTTAGGCTTTGAGCATACGGTTGTCATCTGAATACTCTGGCCACTGCATGACAAATGTCTGAAAATCCTTTAGGTCCAAGGAGGAGTAAGAACAATAAATGCAGCCAACTTTAGTGAAACTTTAATTTTGCCTTTCTCCTGCTCTGCTTTGAGAAACACCTCATTGACAACTGTAAAACAGTGCTACGCTGTGGTTGACAATCATCTTCTCAGTCCACAGCGAAGTCACTGGTGGAAAATACAGACATGTTCTAGGGGAAAGGACAGTTATCACTGAAGGAATCTTTGGAGAGAGGCCAGGGAAAAGAAACTCTATCACAAGAACATGAGTAAGGAGGGGAATGACTTGCACAAGAGATACAGGAAAAGAAAACAGACAGAATCTGGGAAAAGATGAGTGCACCACTTCTGCTTTTTGTGCTGTTTTTTTGCAATGTCCATCTTTGTTGGGGTCCGTCATAGCCACCCATGTTTAGTTGTCAATTTGAAGGGGTAGCCAGACAGGTCATCTGCAAGTCAGCATCATGTGCATAGCAATTGCAACATCATGGTCACTCTGGTTGTGCTGGTGGGGGGAGCAGGAGAAATTTTATTTCCCCAGCAAAATGTTTACCTACAGAGAAAAAATCGTGCAGCGGAAGGAGTGGGGACAGCTGAAGCAGCTTTTGGGTTAGAGATCAGATCATACTTTCCCCTGAAAACTTTTTTTTTCCCTTCCAGAAATACAGAAAGTCTGCCCCTGACTAAATTTTGCAAAGCTCAGGGGGAAGCAGGCACCAGTAGACAGCTTTCTAGCCTGGCTGTTCAGGCATCCATCAAAATTCAGATCTTCTCTTTAAACCATTGAGAGCAGCAGCTTCAACTTAAATCTCTTCCCTTGCAGAAGGCCCCAAATATCATAACACTAGACACTTTCATAGTAACCGTAGAAATTGCATCCCCATCCACCCACCAAATCATGTTCCAGTGCCTTCCATGCTAAGCTTCTTGAGATCCCTTTAAGGAAACAAGGCTTTCTGCTGCTTTTGTTTTACACTTTTCTTTTTTTTTTTTTTTAACAAGCAGTGTGTTTGCACTGTTTTAATACCCAAGCACACAGCCAGTGCTTGTGCTCTAGCAATCTGCAGGTGTAACACAGCGATGATCTGAATGTGGGCAGGAACTGCACACCAGCTGCGTGGCTGAGTCTGTGCTACATAGCGTGGGAAGACTGGCTGCATCCTCTGATGCTCGTGGGACCTTGATGCTTCTTGTGTGCCCATACGGAGCTCTACCATCCCTCATCCATTTTGTGTCTGGCACTGAAGCCCCCATCCCCTTTCACAACTCACATTTTTCAATAAAAAAAATTTAAAACATTGTAGGTTGAAATAAAGTATCTCTTTTGTGTGGGTTTGGTTTGGTTTGGTTTGGTTTGGTTTGGTTTGGTTTGGTTTGGTTTGGTTTGGTTGAGAGATGCCAACAAACTGAAAAAACAGCTCCTGCTTTGGCACTACTGACCAGTAGTGGCCTTGCTGTCACCACATAGGGTCTCCCTAAGACTGTGACTTTGATTTACCCAAATGCTAACATAAGTGAGAAATGTGAGATAAGTGAGATGACTAAAATCTGATACAGCTAGGTTTCACAGCCTCATATTATTTTTCCCAGCTTTTAGATGGTTGTTGGTAGTTACCTACCCCAGGGCTTCTACTGGCTTCAGGATTTTTTTGTCAAGCACAATAATAATTTTGTAACAAAAATAATCCTTTTCCTATGGAGTAACACAGTTTTACAGAAAGGTTGATGAAATAATTAAATGAACAGACATTTTGTCAAGTACAAACTTTATGAAAGTCCAACGATTTAAAACCACCTTTTTTCATAGTGTTCCCCATGTAAGGGAACAGCTGGAGAGAGAAAAGTATCCCTTGGGAGAGTCAGAGTACCTCTTCCGCCTCTGTGCTCGCCTGAGCTTTAATCTTCACATCCAAAGGCAAGCACTCAGCCTGAGCTGCTCTGTTGGGCTTTCTATCCACAAAGTATTCTCTAAGGTGCGTAGGCGCTAGCAGTTCTTCTGGGGGATAGGCAAATGCCCATGAACATCTAACTGGGTAGCTGCACCCACACAAATTAGGTTTCCTGAGGATGGAGATGTCTGGAGCTGTTCTGGATGAGTAGGAGAGGAAAGGGCAATAGCTGCTCTTACTGTGTGCTATAGATGAGGTAAAGGTGGTTCTGATGAGAAACAGCGCAGTGGCATCAGTGGGCCTCTGCTGGAGTCCCACAGTGCTGTGGAGAAGTCCCCTTGCCCACCGGTGGTTGAGTGTGAAGACGACAGTAACTGGAGAGGCACGTCTGGACTGGAGTGACGCTCCAGTAGCGCTCTCCCTAGGAAGTGAAGCCCATGAAAAGCTGAACCAACCCAACTAAGAGTGCAGGTTTTACCAGCATCAAACCGGGAGATGCAGTGAAGTGCTTGAGGAATATTTGTTTAATGGGTGTTTGTGGTGGCAAATGAGTAATCCTTTACAGCCACAGGCATCGAGAGAATGCGTGTTTGCCAGTCTCTGGGAGTTGCATATATAAATATACATTTGTATATATATTGATGCTGCATTTTCTTGCCTCTGATAAAAGGTTTTCACATTACATAAACAGGCTTTTGACTGCATAAAATTACTTTCAACCCCTGAAGTCACCTAAATTGTAGCAAAAGAAGGGGCAGTATGGGTTTCTAACTCCTCCATCGGTGTTTTTACCAGCACATCACATCGCCACACCCCTAAGAACATAGCTGCACGGCTGAAAGCTTGTTGAGAGGGCTGGATGCATACCCGCGCAGCTGTGGAGGTGCAGTGGCAGCTGGGAGAACCCCAGGTTCCAGTATGCCTCCAGGTCATTGCCGAATGAACTGATCTGATGTCCTTTGGTGCGGATTTCTCAGGAAGGTGGGAGATACTTCATGTTTTGTCCTGCTGCTTAGGGTTGTCAAGGGGAAACTTTGCGTCCTGCCAGGAACTCCCTGAAGGTGCCCCCTGCAAATTCAAAGCCTGTTTCTTGTTTGATAGAGCACTTGCGGAGAAACACAAGATCTTTCCACTGCAGTTTGCCACAGCACAGCTTTTCTTTGATCACCTCTGGGCCATTTTGATGTCTTTGCTTTTCTTGATGAAGTTGTGAAAGCCGCAATGGCATCTACAAACAACAGAAAGTTTTACAGGAACCGAAACCGACAGTACCTGGTACAGCTACTGCACCCAAGCTGGAAAATTAAAGGCCTAGAAAGTTCTGGTGTTAGAAGCGAAAAATGACTTCTTACTTACTCTCCAGCGGGAAAGGGTCAAGCAAACAAAGAACAGCCCGCAGCGTATGAGCCAAAGCACATCCGTAAAAAGAACAATTCCCTTTAGCTCTTGGGATGACGCCCAAACCACAGAAATGTTTGCTTAGGGATGAATATTTTTTAAATTCATTTCTTGATTATTAGCCTTCTGGTGTCCCTTTACATACACCTACATGGAGAAGGGATGAATGGTGGATACAATTGTAGACCTGTGTCTCGCACTAGCTTTGCGTGTATTTATATGGGTTCCTTTGCCGTGTGTTTGACTGCACAGCACCTGTAGTTTATTTTTCATTGCAACACCACTGTATGATGTGGAACTGCACTTAATAATGCTCTCTCACTAGAGGGAGGATGGTAGAGTGAGTGCAGGGAGCTTAGCTGCTGAGATAGTTTTAGCCATTGTCTTACAAGTAGCGTCTAAAAAGGGTGAACTAAAGAGGACAGGTGTTGTTAAAGCACACAGTAGAAAGAGATACTTGTGAGTCCTCTGCCAGCAGAGGAGTCACTATAGAGCTGTTCCGTCAGTCTTCAGCTTTCACCTCCTTAGGGTATGTATTATATCCTCCCTGTCTCCATTTCCCCTCTGTGCAATACGGGTGATTATGACTGTTCTTCCTTTAAGACCCTGGCAAGAATGCCTGGAAATACTGGTGAAGAGCAGTAGAGCCTGATCACCCCCATCAGCCTTGCTGCAAAGCAGGTCTACTGGAAGAGGGTCAATTCTTCCACACAACATCTTGTACCTGGGCTGCCTGCCCCCTCCAGCTGCTCCCCCTGAACTGTCAGGGACCAGGCATATCTTTATGGCTTGGTCTGGCAGAAATAGTTTTCCAACAAATATGCACACGTGTTCTAAGCTGTTTTGAAGCCATATGAAGCTGAATTCCCATTCTCCCTTAGAGTACCTGTAATTTTATGCCAGCACCACCAGATTTTCCATAAACTTAAAAATCCCCATCTTTGACATTTCTCTTCTGCCTTCTTTTTTTTTTGGAAATTGTTATGATAAATATGATTTAGTTCGGTTTGGGAAATACCACCTGGTGAGCATATCTGACAGATCCACAGACAGCCGGACTGCTTAATGCTGAGTACCAGTGAGAAGGGGTTTTAGCTAATGGCATCAGGGGAGGAGGAGGCTGGGTCCTCTTCAAACTGCAGCCAGTCTTTCTACAGCATCAAGGCTAAGAGCACACTTGTATCTTCATCAGGTCATCCAGCATCACATAGAAGTTGCTAACTCCTTTTCAGTAATCTGAAAACAAAACCCAGTATGTGTTTGTTTGGGTCTTTTTGTTTAATTTATTTAGAGCTCAGCCCACATTCAGTTGTATCTGGCAACAGAACTGGTCATCTCTGGAAATCCCATTCATGTGATTCCCTCTGCTGACTGTGGCCTTTGTTCTCCTGATCTGCGGCTGAATGTCACACCATCCCGTTCATCACAGGAAAGGTATGAATTCAATGAGGCAGACAGTAAAAATGGAAAGGGAACCAGCGCTCGGCGCTGTGCCACCAGCCAGGCACAGCTCTGCATGCAGTGGTGTGCTTTGCCTCCTGTGGTTTTGGCTCATGTGCTGTGTGAGACTGAACTCTGCTTTACAAAAAGTCTTTTCTCTTAGGGAAAATACTGCCCAGGGCAGGATGTCTTTGAAGTAAAATGGTCCCAGGGAAGGAAGGAAAGATGAAAGCAGGGAGATGTGGTTTAGGGGATCTTGACTGGGACCTCTCAGTCTTAAACATACCATCAAGTGACCTGCCACCATGCCCATAAGTTGGTGTAAATCACAGCCACACAACAGATGGGAAGCCAGCTTGTGCACCTTCACATGTTTTCTCTGTCAGAGCAAGGTTCTGAAACTGGATTGAGTCAAGCTGCAGACCACATCTCGGCATCAAGAAATAAGAGGGGATGCTGGACAGGGAAGAGCTCTGAGCACAGCTTTGTGGGCTCCTTCCTCTGCAAAGCCCTATGGGCTGCAGTGAGGCTGACAAGGGGTGGAGACTCCTGTGTAATGGGATGGGTAAGACAAACAGGAGGTTCACTTTAGGGCTGGAATGTCTCCCTTGCTCAGACTGTGAGGACTGAAAAACTTTGTGAAGCAGAAAAACAAGGCAAAGCAAAAGCATCCTGCAGGACCCTCAGTTTCACATGGCTGCTTTCCAGCTGAGCACCCTTCAGTCACTATGTTTTCACTCTCTGCCCTTTGGCAACATGGATCAGCTCTGCAAGGACTTTCTCTGAAATCCTGTCGCAGTAATATAGTGCGGTATTTGCCAAAGGTGCTGTTTTCCTGAGCTGTGCAAAGACGAACTGTTCAGGCATGGCTCTCGTAAGACGAAGCAGAATGGAGCCTCTTTGGGTCCATGGGTAGAAGTAAAATCTGTGTCCTAGGAAATCGCAGGGCAGTGTCGGTGCCCTATCAAATCGTGTTCTTCAGCCTAGTGTAACCACTAAGTCACCAGGCCATAATAATGGGAGCACCTGCAGGCAGTGATGCAACTGCAATGAGTGTTTATTTAACCATCCAAGGGAAAACCAGTCCAAATTATGGTAAGAGCAGCTACACCTGGTCCTGTTTCCAATTCACAGCTAACGTAACAGAAGCACTTTTGATTTACATCTGCAAAGCTGAAGCTGGGCCCACAGCTTCACAGAGATGTTCATGCATCCAGGATACCAGAATACCTGCTGTCCCCCTGAGGTCAGGGTTTGCCCAGGGCGGGCAGAGCCGGGGAACCGTTACAGCTTGGCAGAGGAGTGACCAGGGGAGCACCAGCTGTAGCCACCCAGTTGGGCTGGCCTGTCTCAGGGGAAGGGCTTGCCCAGGGTACGTGGTGCACACAGAAGGTGACCCTGCCTACCTTGGTGTACATTCATCGGTGTATGCCATTTGGGGTTTATTAACACAGAAGGTCATGGGCTAACGGACATGATGTCCCAGGGGGTTAGGTATAGCCTAAAATTGCTCAGAGGTGTAGCTAGTTAGCATCTCTCAGGAGCAAGCCTTTAAACGTGTATTTTCCGGGAGCCCTTTAAAACCCAAATCTCTGTGTACTTAGCTACATACTTGGTATCTGCTAGCAGTCAGCGAGCTAATGAGTTTTCTTGCGAAAGGAAGAGTTGGCAGTATTGAGAAGGGAGAATATATGAGCTTATGAGAAAAAAAAATTAAAAGAAAGAGAAGATAAATGAACTGCTGAATTGTTCATGTCACAATAATTATATAAAGGCACTCAAACTTAGCAGTTTCTCTAAAAATGGCCTTCTCAGGCTTTCCCCAGGGGAGCTGACACCACGCAGTCACTGCTGTGGCTTTGCAGCAGCAAGGTCCCGGACCACGGCCAGTCCTGGGGATGTCACTCGGGGCGGGGGCTGCTGAAGAGGGAAACTGAAAAGAAGAGCCTCCCTCGAGGGGAAGAGCCCCCCCCGCCCCGGCCACACGTGGATCTTTTTTCCCAGCAATTCTCCGATCAGGGAGCTGCGGGAGGGTTTCCAATGGTGAGTACGTTTAGGGGGCAGCTCGGCGGGGTGCAGGGTCAGGGACGGGATCACACTGAGCGTGTGGGTGCCGCCTCTGACCCAAGTCCTGCACCCAGGCTGAAGGTCTGTCTTGCAGCAATCCCTGAGAGCTTGTGCCTAGCACATGAAGGAGGATGAGTCAGAGAGTGTTTATCTGCCACAGTACCACTGCTGACGTGTCACAAATTTAAACAGCTCTCTCTGGAGCCTGCTCGCATTGCTTAGGCTGCCAGATACTCCTCCCTTAAAAGTAAATCCTCCTACATCTTGCTTTTTCTCGTACAGGCCATTTCTAGATCGCATTATGGTCGCGTGTTGCCCCCGAGGCGGAGGAGCAGGCAGGGCGATGCTCTGAGGTTCCCAAGGGCAGAGCCCAAGAGCCGACCCAGGGAGGAGGGGGCTTGGGGCAGGCAAGGCTGGGAAAGGCAGAGCGAGATCGGAGCCAGGCTGTGCCGGCCACCGACTGCCCCCAGATGATAAGAAACACATACACGGCCAGGCAGAGATAAGTCTTGCTCGTGTTTTTGATATGCAGCTGTAAAGCAGAAAAAAAAAAAAAAGAAGAAAATGCAGAGTGCCCTGCCCAGCAGGTCAGTGGCGGACAGGAATGGGGCAGAGTCCAAGGACAGGACTGGAAAGCAGACACATGGCTAGTTTGTCATCCCATTTCTGTTCACTTTACACCTGATTCTTTAATCTAATTTTGCTGCCATGTGTTTATGTGAGCCAGTTTGATCCCTGTCTCCTGGCTCATCTCTACCTGAACATTTCAATGGCTTATCATCTGCTGTCATCTCCTCTGGTTCTTCCTGTGGCACCCTTCCCTTGTGATCTCTAGGAACAAAAGCCTAGCACATAAAAGGCAAACTATGAAACACTTGAGTTTTCACTCCTGCTGTTCTGCGGGCCCAGTGAGAGGTGTTCATGGTCCGCCAGCAGAATGGGAGCTGGGTGCTGTTTGCTCAGGGGGGTTGGGTTAGGGGCACCTTTGGTGTTTCCACGAGCGTGGACCTGGTGTGACAGCACCCTAACCTCGGCTGAAGTGTGTGCTGGGGTGCTGCAAACAGCCGCCACTGCTCCTGCCCTGCTGCCTCAGCCAGTGTCAGGACCTCGCCAGGGTGCAGCACCGTGCTGGGGCTGCGGGGCGAGCACCCAGCCTGGCAATGGCAGCCGCTTCCCACGTCCCCAGCCCCTGCTCACCACGCTGCACCGCTGCCTCCCCCCCTCACCTCGCGGGCACCCTTTGCTCGACCAGGAGCTGGCCGGAGGGGACATGGGACACAGGGGACTGGCAGCTGTTCATCTGCCCCGACACAATACCTGGCCATGGGAGAGGAGCAGAATTTGGTCAGGGAAAACTCAGCAAGGTGCTTTTTCAACAAAAAGAGGCATGAGGAAATACACCGTTTTTTTTTTATTTTCTTTTTCTTTTTTCTCTTCTGTGAAACATCCACCCAAAGTAAACAGTATGGCAATCAATTTAATTCCTTGTAATGGCCCGTTAGGGAAGAGGTTGCTGGTTGCAGCTTTCACGCTGACAGAGAGGCATTCACAGGCACTGGCGTTTTCATACAGCAAGAGCCGCAACACCCGGAGCTCCTAGCACAGCATCCCTGGGGCAAGGAGCAGGGTGCACACCTGGGAGTAAGCTGCAGGAGGGAAAAAACCACAGTGCGCTGCTCTACAATGGGGTGGGCAGGACATGAAGGCAACCAGGCTGGTAAGACCCAGCGACACGGAGAATTGCAACAACTGCCCGGCTGGTTTGCTCCTTCCCTGCTCAGGATTCCAATCCTGTCTCTGCTCGTCTGTGCTGAGAAACAACGATTTTCAAAGCTTCCCGAGTGAATACCAGTTTTTAGAGCAAGGCAGAGCATAAACAGAAAGTGTTTCCCTGCTCCTCACAAAGGAGGGGGGGCACATGTTTTTTAGATGTATTATTATTCTTAACTGCTTTAATAAGCCTTGCTGTATTACACAGGTAACATTAAAAACAGGGCAAAACAGCACTATCAGCAGCTTAGCAAAACAGAAAGTCTAACTGTAAGAAACTTAGGTATAGTAAACTATTGGGATATTAGTCATCAGCTGACATCAAGCTGAGTGGTGCGGTTGACACACCTGAGGGATGGGACGCCACCCAGATGGACCTGGACAGGCTGGAGAGGTGGGCCCATATGGACCTCATGAAGTCCGACAAGGCCAAGGGCAAGGTCCTGCACATGGGTCAGGGCAACCCCTGTTATCAATATAGGTTGGGAGGAGAATGGATTGAGAGCAGCCCTGCTGAGAAGGACTTGGGGGTTTTGGTGGATGAGGAGGTCAACATGAGCCGGCAATGTGCGCTTGCTGCCCAGAAAGCCACACGCATCCTGGGCTGCATCAGAAGAAGTGTGGCCTACAAGTTAAGAGCTTGTTCTTATAGGCCAGTTATAAGGCCAGTTCTTATAAGAGGATTGGTGCTCTGTGTGAGGAACTCTGCTGCCAAGGCACACAGACGAATTTAAAATTAAATCAAGAAGTCTGTCCTTGTTGCTGTGTGGCCTGTGTGGTGTTTGGGAGTTGTTATTTCCTGAGTGAGATACATGAAATCAATATACAATGTATTTGTTAAGAGTTGATACCTGCTTTGTAAAGAGTATACAAGTTATAATTCAAGAAGAGGCTGGAGCAGGAGATGTGAGGGAGCTCCCTTCCAGAAGATCCTCAACGTAGGAAAAGTTCAGGAGATGACAGAAAAGAGACAAAACAACCCAGAGTTTTAAAGTGTTATGACATTGAGCAGGAAGCCAAGGTAATGTCTGCAGAAAAATTACCACAGTCTAAAGGTTTTGTCAATATCAGTGTTTCTAAATCTGAACAAGGAGTAAAAATACGGTCAACTTGGAGAGTCTTATGGATTTGTCAGTTATATCTTGCATTGGTTTGGGAAAAGATACTGAAAAGAAACTGTAAACTTTTGAAACGTGGTGTGAACAAATAGGCCTATTTTAAAATGTCTTAACACTTCTAGGTAGAAACTTAATGAGTGCTTTTGAAATATTATAATATCTTAACTTTGAAATGCCATGGAGAGATTGAGCAAATTCCAGTGCACAACACCGCGTTATGCTTAGCTCATGACCATGGTCAGTCCTCGTTTATGCCAGAGCATAGTGACACAAGGTCAGGAGTGTGCTGCTATCAGTGGTAGACTTTCTTTGTCCTGAAGCTATTTGGGTAAATAGGGCAAGTAGGCCAGGCTCCAGCTGTGTCAAGGCTCTTGACTCTGGGAGCAATTAAAACATTAAATGAAAGGAGAACAGCAAAACAATTATGTGTTTTCCAAGGACAAAAAAAAAAAATGGTTTAGATTTCTTAAATCCTATTTCAAATCAACAGGAAAAAAATCCTCCTTTTGCCTCTGGTACATGAAGAGTTAGATCAGGTCCCTGTGAGTGGCTGTTCCCAATTAATGCACAGGTCTCAGACAGCGCAGAAAGGAGTTAATGCAAGTAGCTCTGACCCACTGTACTGCCCTAGACGCTGGGTGCTGTGGGGGGTGGGAAGGATCACAGGTCAGAGACTACGGTGAAGGAGGTACCTGCCAGCCTGTTTCTGCAAGGATTTGTCTTGTTCCTGCTGCTGCGGGGGCAGGTGGCTGGACCACAGGAGATCCAGTGAGGTAGAGGTTCATTAGAAGTGCAGGTCACGTTTTCAGCTTAGAAGAAGAAATACGATAGAAAAAAAAGGACTATTTCTTCTTCCTTGGTCTCTTAACCGGTCGCAATTAAATCAGGCAAATTAAATTCCTGGCCGTCCCCCTTTCCCATCCCAATTTCTGAAAGAAAGCAGTCTGTTTGTGGAGTGGAAGTTCGTAATACTTGACAGTTAATTGCTATGGTAGACATTGTGCCTTCTAACCACAGAGAGAAAACTTTCCCAGTCTCCAGATGCTCAAGATTTCAAAATTAAAACAAACAAACAAAAACCAAACAACAAACAAACAAACAAAAAAAGCAAACAAACAAAAGGACAAAGATAGCCAATTTAGTATGCGTACCAATCCTACCATCCGCAGACTTGCAAGATTTCATAGTTTTCATCCGAACAGCAATCGCCAGCATATAGCTCAGCACATAGTTCAGCACAGGTGGAAGGAAAACTTCTTATCAGGTCCTTGTGGCTAATACTAAAACCTAGATTTTGTAAACACTGCAATGTTATGCCAGCGTCTTTATACCTTTGAAAAAGAAATCATGCTTTAAATTTGATAGCTGTGACATCATCTCCTTGCAAGAAAAAACAATATCCAAGATCTGCCATTTTAGCTGCCAGTTAAACTGTGTACAGGAACTATGGGGAAAGTTTAGAAGCCATTTTAGAGAAATTAACTTCCCATTCAAACATTTCTAAAAGACCCTTAACTCTTCTGAAAGAAAAAGACTTAGTAGACACTGGAGTCAGATTTTTAATATTTAGAGAAAGTAGAATATTTCTGAAAGCAAAAAAAATCCAACTAAAATTCAAAGACTTAAGACTCTTTTAGCAATTTTCTTCAAAATACTCAGCCTTTTTCTGCCAATAAGATTTTCACCAGGACACCAAAGTGCATGAGATAGTGGTATTACTCTGTAAGTTCAGAGTGACCCTAGAGTTTGCCAGAAAATAGTTTGAAAAATGTCTCTGAAGGGTTTTCTGGGCTGTGAGCTCACATTGCTGGCTCATGTTGAGCTTCTCATCCACCAGCACCCCCAAGACCTTCTTGGCAGGGCTGCTGTCAATCCATTCTCTGCCCAGGCTGTATTTGTGCTTGGGATTGCCCTGACCCAGATGCAGGACCTTGCCCTTGGCCTTGTTGAACTTCATGAGGTTCACACAGGCCCACCTCTGCAGCCTGTCCAGGTCCCTCTGGGTGGCACCCCTCCCCTCCAGTGTGTCAACCGCAGCACATAGCTTGGTGTCATCAGCAAACTTGCTGGGGGATGCTCAATCCCACCAACCACATATTGCCACAAAGATGTTAAAC
The DNA here is from genome assembly GCF_965231255.1 of Vanellus vanellus. Taxonomy (NCBI): domain Eukaryota; kingdom Metazoa; phylum Chordata; class Aves; order Charadriiformes; family Charadriidae; genus Vanellus; species Vanellus vanellus. The sequence continues at coordinate 10,827,745 of NC_138908.1, forward strand.
AGTGCTGGTCCCAGTACTGACCCCTGAGGAACGCCGCTTGTCGCTGGTCTTCACTTGGACGTTGAGCTGTTGACCACAACTCTTTGAGTGCAGCCATCCAGCCAATTCCTTATCCACTGAGTGGTCCATCCATCAAATCCTTGTCTCTCCAATTTAGAGACAAGGATGCTGTGCGGGACAGTATCAAATGCTTTGCACAAGTCTGGGTAGTTGATGTCAGTTGCTCTTCCCTTATCCACTGATGCTGCAATGCTGTCATAGAATACCACCGAATTTGTGCAGCATGATTTTCCCTTGGTGAAGCCATGTTGGCTGTCACCAATCGCCTCTCTGTTTTCCATGTGCCTTAGCAGAGTTTCCAGAAGGATCTGCTCCATCATCTTGCTGGGCACAGAGGTGAGACTGACCGGCCTGTGATTCCTCAGGTCTCCTTTTTTTTTTCCCTTTTTAAAAATGTCTGGAACTTAACAGTGTGGATGACAACACTGAGTGTGTATGGATAAGAATTAAGGGGAAGGCCAGTAAGGCAGACATCGTGATGGGAGTTTGTTATAGACCTCCTAATCAGGATGTAGAAGCAGATGAAGTATTCTATAAACAGCTGGCAGAGGTCTCACGATCATCTGCCCTTGTTCTTGTGGGGGACTTCAACTTCCCAGACGTCTGCTGGAAATACTACGCAGCAGAGAGGGAACAGTCATGGAGGTCCCTGGAGTGTGTGGAAGACAACTTCCTAACACAGCTGGTGAAGGAACCAACTAGGGGAAGTGCACTACTGGACCTACTGTTTGTTAACAGAGAAGGTCTTGTGGGGGATGTAAAGGTTGGAGGTCGCCTTGGGCAGAGTGATCATGAATTGATAGAATTTTCAATTCTTGATCAAGTAAGGCGGGGAGCCAGCAGAACTGCCACCTTGGATTTCCAAAGGGCAGACTTTAGCCTGTTTAGGAGCATGGTTGAGAGTGTCCCTTGGGAGGCAGTTTTGAAGAGCAAAGGTGCCCAGGAAGGCTGGGCATACTTCAAGCAGGTGCTCTTAAAAGCGCAGGAGAAGGCCATCCCCTTGTCTCGAAAAACGAGCAGACAGGTAAGACGACCAGCCTGGCTAAATAGAGAACTTTGGCTGGACCTCAGGAAAAAAAGGCAAGTTTACATTCTCTGGAAAAGGGGGTTGGCAACTTATGAGGACTATCAAGGTATAACAAAGCTATGTAGGGGGAAAATGAGAAGGGCCAAAGCTCAATCAGAACTCATCTTGGCCACTGCAGTTAAAGACAATAAGAAGAGATTCTTTGAGTATATCAATAGAAAAAGGAAGACTAGGGAAAATGTAGGCCCACTGGTGAATGAGACAGGTGCCCTAGTGGTGGAAGACACAGAGAAGGCAGAGTTACTGAATGCCGCCTTTTCTTCGGTCTTCACTGCTAAAGCTGTCCCTCATGAATCCCATACTCTGAAGGCAAAAGGGAAGGTCTGGAGAGGGGAAGATTTTCCCTCAGTTGAGGAGGACTGTGTCAGAGACCACTTGGCCAAGCTGGACATTCACAAGTCCATGGGCCCTGATGGCATGCACCCGTGAGTGCTGAGAGAGCTGGCGGATGTTATTGCTAGACCACTCTCCATCGTCTTTGAAAGGTCATGCAGAACAGGAGAGGTGCCTGAGGACTGGAGGAAGGCTGACATTACTCCAATCTTCAAAAAAGGCAAGAAGGAGGACCCAGAGAACTACAGACCAGTTAGTCTCACCTCTGTCCCTAGGAAGGTGATGGAGTGACTCATTCTGGATGTCATCTCCAAACACGTTGAGGAACAGGAAGTTATTGGAAGTGGTCAACGTGGATTTACCAAGGGTAAATCATGCTTGACCAATCTGATAGCTTTCTAGGATGTTATAACTGGTTGGCTAGATGAGGGGAGAGTCGTAGATGTCATCTACCTTGACTTTAGCAAGGCTCTTGACACTGCCTCCCATGACATCCTCATTAGGAAGCTGAGGAAGTATGGGCTAGATGAGGTGACAGTGAGGTGGATTGAGAGTTGGCTGTGTGACAGAACTCAGAGGGTTGTGATCAGCGGCACAGAGTCTAGTTGGAGGCCTGTAACCAGTGGTGTCCCCCAGGGGTCAATACTTGGTCCAGTTTTGTTTAATATATTCATTAATGACCTGGATGAGGGTAAAGAGTGTATCCTCAGCAAGTTTGCTGATGATACCAAACTGGGTGGGGTGGCTGACACCCCAGAGGGCCGTGCTGCCATCCAGCGTGACCTGGACAGGCTGGGGAGCTGGGCAGAGAAGAACCTAATGAGGTTCAACAAAAGCAAGTACAAGGTCCTGCACCTGGGGAGGAAGAATGCAAAGCACCAGTATAGGTTAGGGGCGGACCTGCTGGGAAGTAGCTCAGAGGAGAAGGATCTGGGGGTTGTGGTAGACAATAAATTATCCATGGCCCAGCAATGTGCCCTTGTTGCCAAAAAGGCCAATGGAATCCTGGGCTGCATAGGGAAGAGTGTGGCCAGTAGGTCGAGGGAGGTCATTCTCCCCCTCTACTCTGCACTGGTGAGGCCACAACTGGAATACTGTGTCCAGTTTTGGGCTCCCCAGTTCAAGAGGGACAGGGAACTGCTGGAGCGAGTCCAGTGAAGGGCAACTAAGATGATTAAGGGCTTGGAGCATCTGCCTTATGAGGAAAGGCTGAGAGAGCTGGGACTCTTTAGCCTGGAGAAGAGAAGGCTGAGGGGAGACCTTATTATGGCGTACAAGTATCTAAAGGGTGGGTTGAAGGAGGATGGAGCCAGGCTCTTCTCAATGGTTCCCAGTGACAGGACGAGGGGCAATGGGCACAAGTTAGAACACAGGAAGGTCCGTTCAAATACACGGAAACACTTCTTTACGGTGAGGGTGACAGAGCACTGGCACAGGCTGCCCAGGGAGGTTGTGGAGTCCCCTTCTCTGGAGATTTTCAAGACCCGCCTGGATGGAGTCCTGAGTAATGTGCTCTAGGCAATCCTGCTTTGGCAGGGGAGTTGGACTAGATGATCTCTAGAGGTCCCTTCCAACTCTGAAACTCTGTGATTCTGTGAAATGGGGGGTTATGTTTCCCCTTTTCCAGTCAGCAGGAACTTCACTGGACTGTCACGACTTTTCAAATATGATGGATGGTGGCTTGGCAACTTCATCCGCCAGTTCCCTCAGAACCCAGGGATTAATCTCATCAAGTCCCATGGACTCGTGCACCTTCAGGTTCTTCAGCTGGTCTCGAACCTGGTCTTCTCCTACAGTGGGCAGTTCCTCATTCTCCCAGTCCCTGCATTTTCCTTCTGTGACTTGGGTAGTGTGGTTAGAACCCTTGCTGGTGGACACTGAGGCAAAAAAGTCACTGAGTACCTCAGCCTTCTCCATATGCTGGATAACCAGGCCTCACATTTCCTTTCATAGAGGCCCCACATTTTCCCTAGTCTTCCTTTTATCACTGGCATAGCTATAGAAGCTTTTCTTGTTGCCCCCAACATCCCTGGCCAGTTTTACTCCTATCTGGGCTTTAACTTTCCTAACCTGATCCCCGGCTGCTCAGACAGTTTCTCTGTATTCCGCCCAGGCTATCTGTCCTTGTTTCCACCATCTGTAGGCTTCCTTTTTCTGTTTGAGATTTACCAGGAGCTCCTTGTTCATCCACACAGGCCTCCTGGTGTTTTTGCTTGACTTCCTCTTTGTTGGGATGCATTGCTCCTGAGCTTGGAGGAGGTGATCCTTGAATATTAACCAGCTTTCTTGGGCCCCTCTTCCCTCCAGGGCTTTGTCCCATGTTACCCTGCCAAGCAGATCCCTGGGGAGGCCAAAGTCTGCTTTCCTGAAGTCCAGGGTATATAATAAAAAATATTACTGCAGAAGTCATTGCTAGAGTTCATCTATAGTGAAGGGGCACTTTGGCTTTAAAATTAGCTCTGGTGAAAGATCATCCTTTGGCAGAGAGGTCTGTACAGCTCACACAATTACTGGACACTGAAGAAAAGCTTTACTTGTTTTACTGACTTCAAAGGTCTTGTACAGTAAAAAGAATAAACTGGATCCTTAAATAGGTTTAAAAAAACAGTGGTGACAACTGGGACCTCCTGTCTGCAGGCTGAGTCCTGGGGAAAATTACTTTTGAGGTCCTTACTGGGCCTCAGCTGCTGCTTCTGGATCACGCTGTTCATTTAGGGCTGGACTATTTTGACTACAGGTGAGCTGGAAATGGTCAATACCTTTCTACGGTAATTATCCATCTCGAAGAGGTCCGGCAGCTGAAAGACCAAAGAGAGGCATTCAGAAAGCTAAACCATTATCTGAAAAGCATTGAAAGGGATACGACTTGGAAAACTGTGGATCTGATAAAACCACTGCACAGCCTGGGTTAGCTTCTTCTGTAAAACTGTGGACAAACTGTAATTCTGTCAATAAAATTTATATGCCCATTTGAAAAAAAGTCATTAAGTTTATTGCACAAATCATGCATAGTGATACCAGAAAAATGCTTCTATTTAGCACGGTGCAGTAGCCACTCCCTGTACTATGGGGAGGAACATCTAAAGGAGCTTTGACCCTCTGGAAATCATCTTTCAGATTTTTTAACCAACATGAGACGGTTTATACAGTACAAACCTGTGCTAAACGTGATTTCACTAGTCAGGTGCTCTACACTCCTTTGAAGACTTCAAAAATATTGACGTTTTATATTCAGAAATACTTGTATCAATGAATATTGAGAATATTTGTCATAAGCAGGAATAAACCTTCCAGCTGTACATCAACCTTATGATAGACTAATTCAAGTAGAGGGATACAAAGTTTACGGGTGGGATATCCATTACTAGCTGGTCTAATGCTATGGTTACTACTGTTCTCAGAGACATTCATAAGGCAGATTTACTAGAGATTTTAAAAGACAAATAATTTTACTTTATTCTCCAGGCAAATGGTAACAATGAATTATATCTAGTGTTTCTCGGAAGATCAGTATTGAAATTTTCCTATGTCTTTTTTTAAACATATTTCTCCTTAGAGTGAAAAGGCTAAATCATAAGGAAATACATGCACCCCAAACAAAAACCCAATTAGTTCCTGGAATAGTATTAAAAAACATTATTTTGCATTGCTTTTTACTGAAAATAAATATTAGTTATTAAAATACTATATTAGAAAGGATCAAATCTTGTCTCTGTTAGTCTGTTAACAGGAAGACACAAAGCTCAGAAAAAGAGTTCACATTCAAATCAAATAGCAGCATCCTGACACAATTGTGTCAGGAAAAAAATGCTTCTTATACATTAGATAGTATTTATTTTCAATTTTATTATTTTTGATTGCTAAGTACAGAGAGACATGAAACCTGCACCAAATCCCATTTCCATTTCTGAAAGCCTGTATCTAGGCCTCAAGTTAAATACAAGATTTGCCAAATGAAGACATATGCCACCCAAGCCTAGAAATAAATAAGTATTTTAGAACAAACAAACCAGATTTCACTTTCACTCATTTTATTCTGCAGTTTTAATAAAGAATGGTGGGGTTTTTTCTGTAATTCTAAATTTACATTCACTAGACCATGGATATTTTTCCTTATTGTAAGGATGTCAAGGTGGATTTGTTTCATTCAGTCCGAAGGTTGTTTAAATATTTTCTTTTGATAGAAAATGCAGAAATGAAGCACAATTGAAGAGGACACTGGGAAAAACTCTGTGCGGAACTGGAACTCTTGCTGGTGGTGCAGCTCAAGAACGTCTGTATCATGTAGAATTGAAAAGCATAAGGCTCCATATCAACAAGGAGATATTAACAAAATAGCAAAATCTCATAACTTCAGGAATAGAGACAATAGCTTGAGAAAAACATTTCTGTATTTAATATCCAACTATTTGCTAAATTAATAATTTAATGATAACCAGCATAAAATAAATCAATGACTTCATTTCCACTCTCTGTGGAGATAAATTCTAGAAAACACCGGGCAACATTGCTCAGTGTGTTTAGGGAGCAGCCCAAATCAAAACCCAACAGATGTGCAGGCAGCTCTGTCTCACACAGTATACCTCAGGCTCAACCCGGGCACTGCGGTGCTTATAAATTTATGAGCTATACAACCCTCGGTCATGTAAGAGGCAGCAGCCACTGCTCCAAAACTGGCCTGCCTTTGCTAGCAGCTTTCTAACCTACATCCAGCATAGAAAGATTGAATAATCAGCAGTTTGGTCCCAGGAGGGACACCCTTGCAATGCATCGTACTGTATTTTGGACAGCCTTTCCTGTCTGCAGACAGTCAAGTGATTCAGCCACACGTCTTGTGAGGATAAAAAGAGAAATATGCTGAGAAAAAGAGGAAGTCTCTTATGTTCGGGACAGCTTGAAGTCTGTTGGTGCTAACTGGAAAGTAAATTCTTATGCTAGAACAAGCTGTTAAGAGTCCCATAACAACATTTTGCTTTAAACCAGAGCTTCAGCAGGCAAACTTGCATGTCGTCTCATGTAGAGAATCGAAACTCCCAGCAAAAATCAAAGAAGCCGTTCTAACCCTCAGAGCTGCTGTCCCTACATTAGATTTAGAGTAACAAAAACCTAAATCCTCTCCTATAAGACTTGAGATTAATATGGAGATCAGGCAAATCTTAAGGCACCCACTGAGTAATCAAGTTAAAATAAAAAAAACTTCCCCTCTGCAGAAATAATGGAGATTTAAAGAATAAATAATTGCTGAGGCAGTTGTTAATTGCCCTGTGATGGCTTTTCAGTGCTGTTTATATTACAAGGCTAACAAATTATCACCTGATAGCTGTCAGCAGACCAAGCATTAGCATAAAATATGTCAAGTATCTAATTTACCTCGTGGAACATCTATGAAGGCCATGAGCTTTCAGCTCTGCAAATAGCTGGAAAATGTCCGTGGTTTCCTATTTCACTGAGTTGGCTGAAGAGAACAGTCAGCAGCTCTGCTGTTTAACCTTCTCTTCTTGGTATTATGTTGTGTGAGAATAAAATAAGTAAGAATTGTAGGCCTGGGCAGGCAGCAATGTTGACAGTGGCTTAGTAGCCCTCAGGTAACTGGGGGGTATCTTATCAATGCTGATAAATACTTAAAGGGAGAGTGCCAGGGGGACGGGAACAGTCTTTTTTCAGTGGTGCCCAGTGATAGGACAAGAGGTAACGGGCACAAACTTGAACATGGGAAGTTCCATCCAAACAAAAGGAGGAGCTTCTTTCCTTTGAGGGTGGCCGAGCACTGGCACAGGCTGCCCAGAGAGGTTGTGGAGTCTCCCACTCTGGAGACATTCAAAACTCACCTGGACGCCATCCTGTGTCACCTGCTGTAAGTGACCCTGCTCTGGTGGGGGGGTTGGACTAGATGACCTCCAGAGGTCCCTTCCAACCTGGACCATTCTGTGAGTCTGTGTAACAGCTGTGCACCATCAACACCCAGCTCGTTGGCTGAAGATGTTGTTGTATTCCTGGCGGTATGATGGCCCAAAGTGTATATTTAATATAATAACTGTTCAGTGCCAGTTCAGCAGCAATGTGCAGTCACAGTATGAGACCTCTTAACCTAGGAAGAGCCTAGGCTTGGAGGGATGATTTTGTTTTTGCCTTTCAGGCTTTCCCATGACTTCCTATGTTCCTGCGTCCCACCAGCATCTCAGCGCTGCTGCTATTGCTTCCCACAGCGGGAGGAGCAAGCTCTCTCAGCATTTTTGATGCTTCTACAATAAACAGCCTTTTCTTTTTCATTTCCTGACATGAAGGCAAGATTGCAGTGGCTGCACCTTTGAAAAGTGTTGGCTCAACAGCTTGCCTGCCAGTGGTGCATCCTGTTATTGTAGTGGTTGTCTGCTTCCATCTTACACCAGCTGATCCACTGGTCTGGGTTTATTTCAGCAGTGTTATTTCCAGTGCCTGGCAGCACAGCAGATGTTGGCTAATTCAGCTAGTTCCCAGCTGATTTTTCCAGGTTTCTAGCTTTGGGCTGTCACTTCCGTTTCCCCCCCCTCCTGACACAAGCTGCGTATCCACTTTTAGCTTGATCATGTTTTGCTGCTTGGGGATTGGCTCATACTTGTCTCAGGAGTAAATGGTGTGACTTGTAGAAAGTACTAAGGAGGACTGAACCAGGGCAGCGTGCTGGCAAGTGCACTGATGGTAACATTGCTAAATATTCCACAAGAGGGAACAGGCAACTCTGAGCATCCACATCAGGGGGCAAAGTCGCTGGGTCTTCATAGCTGCACAGCATCTGCATTCCTGGAAGAGAACCATGGTTTTGTCCCTGCCATCCAGGCTGTGCAGGATATGGGCTTTGGTGGTGCTGGAAGCAGAGAGGCAGTGTGTGGGACAGAGCGGGAAGTACCCTTGGGAAACTCATGTAGCACCGGAGATACTCCCCATGGCTGGGCAGAAACACTCCCTGGTCTTTTATTCTTTTCCAATTCAGCCTCTAAGCTATGCAAAGAAAACCCCTTTAAAAACAAAACAAAGCAAAACAAAACAAAACAAAACAAAACAAGAAAAGACAAAACAAGACAAGACAAAACAAAACAAAACAAAACCACACAAACAAAGAAAAAAAGCCCCGAACCAACCACAATAGAAAAAGATCTACTTACTACTTTTCAGATGGGAAGAGCAGCTGCCAGTGTGACAGCAGGTTGGGATATTCTCCCTCCCTCTTTGAATAAAGCTCTGAAAACTCCCCAAACACCCTTCTGACAGAGACCATGATAATAATGTGATCAGCTCCTGAAAACAATCTTAAAATACTTGCAGAGCTCCAGCAACTCACCGTTGCATCATTAGTGGTTGTGCAAAAAATTGTGTGTACAGGAGTGGATTTATAGCAAGTTGGATTTTCTGCATAAAATCCTAAGAGAGACAAGGCAAAGGAAATTTTAATTTTAAATAGAAAGCTGAAAGTAATATTATTCTCTTGGAGAAAAGAACTACTCACAAAAGCTACAGAGGTCCAGATGCAGCTTTTAAAGGCCTTCTGTAGGAAAAAGCAAATGGATTATTTTTTTTTTCTTATATATGGAACTTTTTGCATATTTCTGGAAAAAGGGTAGAATTCAATCTGTGTAATCCATTGTTTCTAGCAGCTTCTAGATATCCAGTGAACTAGGAGTACTGGAATACAATGATATTCAAAAGCAAACCAGACTTGAATCAGGAAGGACGCCGCAGTTTGAAGGATTTTTTTTCCTCAATTTATTGTTCTTTGTGAGCATCTGACAAAGCATTGGAAGAACAAGGTCTTCGAAAAAGATAAATGTCCACCCCAGCCTGAAGATAAGGCTTACATATCTTCTGTATCTATGCAATGATCCTCTCCAGAGACTTGCAAAGAAGAGAACAAACAAAATAAAACAGAAGTAGCAGGGAGGGGAAGGGACCTTGGGACGTCTCTAGACCAATCTTCTGCTCCAAGCAGGGTCAGACGTGAGATCAGATGAGGTTGCTCAGGGATTTATCCAGCTGAGGTTTGGAAATCTCCAAGGGCAGAGGCGGCATTAACTCCCTGTGCTGTCCCTGTGATGCTTGCTTCAGGCCTGGACCCCACCAGCATCACTGCCGAGGCTCTGCCTGCCAGGGGGAGGGCTGCACTTTGCTCCTGCGCAAGTGCATGGGTCCTCCTTGTCCTCTTCCTCGCCCTGCCCCAGCCCCTCCATACAGCAGCCCAGACCTTGTGCATATTGGTTGGTCCACTCCCATTTTGTGTCACCTGCAGCTGTCCAATATTTGCAAGGAATGTTTTTTCTTCTTTTGTTTTTGGTGTTTTTTGTTGTTTGTTTTTTTTTTTTTATTTGTAAAGTATTTAATGAAATACAATCAAGGCTAAGAAACTGCTTCAGTAATCTGAAATGAGAGAAGAAGAAAGAAATAAGAAAAAAAGAAGAAAAAACAAGAAGGCAAAGCAAATCACTCCCTTAAACACTTCATTCATGACCAAATTGCCTATTGACAACTGTGGTGGTGGACTTCAGAAAGCTTGTGTGTTTCAGACAGAATCTAGGCAAGCAACCTTGCAAAAAGATCCGTGGGACCAGACCTCTACACACAATAAACTAAAGACAGCTGGGTTATGTTGAATTTGTATATGCTATGGAAAATGGCTCCAATAACTTTGTGTAATTTTGGAAATTTTGGAAATTTTCTTCCTTCTCCTAAACAAGCAAATCTGCTGCAAGCTGGCATTTCTAGTTTAAAATCAACATTCCTAACAAGCCTCTTTCCCAGTCCGAAAGATCTTGTGAGAGGAATTACTGCAGTGACTCATAATTTCAGGAGGAAAAAAGTGCAGACACATAGACTAGTCTGGGTGGAAAGGAGTCACTAGAAACCCCTCATCCAGCCTCCTGTACAAGGCTGGGTTACCTTCAGGGCCAGGTCAGGTTGACTGGGGCTTTGTTCAGCCTGGTTTTGAAAGCTCCCAGGGAGGAAAATTGGACTGCTTCTCTCGGCATTGTTCTCCCCTGCTTCACCGTCCTCATGGTAAATTATTTTGCCTTCGCATCTAGCCAGAATTTCTTTTACTGCGACGTTTTACAGTTGCCTTTGCTGTGCACTGCTGCAAAGAGTACGGCTCCATCTTCTTGGTGATCCTCCTTTAGGCTTGGCAAGTCTCAGCTTGGCTCAGCTGCTGTAAGACCATCTTTTGCAGGAACGAGAGAGGAATGACGAATGTTGCTTGTAAGTCACCTCGTTGGCCAGGAGCTGCAGAGGATCTGACCCACCCTTGCCCCCCCTCCGCCCAGAATCCAGCACCTGCACAGGGCAGAGCTCTGCCTGGCACCTTAAATCACTGTGCTCCTGCTACAATGCGTTTGAGAACTGGCCATGGCACTTTGCAATTACTGGAAGTTGGGTTTCATTCCTATGGTTGGCCTTTGGACAAAACTCCCTTAGACTTCAGAAAGAGTTTGTTCCTGGGAAAAGAACACAGCACGGGACATTTGTTAGTGCTGCCTGTCTGTGCCAGACAAAGGAGACTTGGTACCTCCCATTTTTGAATAGCAAGGAGCACTGAAATTCATGTATACCCTTGCATTTCACACAGCTTTTGTGCTTTCCTCAAAGCCACAAACAGAGGCAACATCAAGGGAACCTCCATAGTTATGGCAGGCTTGGGAGTCTGTAGATACGTGCTGTGATTTAGCAACAATCGAGTGTCCAAGATCTAGTATGTCTAGCTTCTGCAACACACTGTCCGTCACAAGCCATGACCCCCCTGGGAAGATCTCCCATCTGTAATTGTTGATATCTGGAGATATTCCAAACCCGCCTGGATGTGTTCCGGTCCAACCTGCTGTAGGTGAACCTGCATTTGCCAGGGGGGTTGGACTAGATGATCTCTAGAGGTCCCTTCCAACCATACCATCCTGTGAGTCTGTGATTCTGTGATTATTAGCCCAGGGAATGAGATTAAATAGCTTTTTTTATAGCTTTAACCTCCCAAGTGTGAACATCCACTTGGCCTCTATGATGCCTGTGTATGGGGGATACCCCTCTGCTACTCAGAAAAGACCATTCACATACATCTGTGATCCGTTGACCCAGGTGGTGATCCACTTGCAGATGGCACTTCTCCATAGCTGTTCTGTGGTGGCTGCTGGGATCTCACAGATGGCTTGGTTTTTGGATCACTGAGCAATGAGGGTAGGAGGGGGCAGCTCTCAGGGAGAAACCTCACATAGCAGGCTTGCAATTGCTTGTAAAGTCACACATATGTGTTGGCACTGGGGGGCACCCATGGAGACCCCAGGCGATATTGCCACAGAGTAAATTGCAGAGATTTCCAAATCACAGGTAACTTCAACCACAAGCTTGCCTTCCTTCTTGCTGCTCCCTCAACAGGCAGAGAAGGAGGGCACTGGGGGGAATGCAAGACTTTTACAAGCATAGACAGCAATCTCCTAATGAGCTGAGCTCCTGCCTGTGCATGTACCGCCAGCCTGGCATTCTAATGTTGTCCCTGGTATAAATATCACTCTTCAAATCCTGCAGACTCCTTCAGCTCTTTTACTGGAGGATCTTCGTTAATGAATTCTCCATAGGCTTGTAAACATTTCTGCACCTCATTATTTGTCACTTCTGGATAGAAGCCTGCTTGGAGCTTCATTAACAAAGATTATCATTGTGAAGCATGACTAATTCCTCCCAAAGCACTTCCATCTCTCATGATCATTTTTAAGTTTAAAAATAAATGCCAGCTGCCCTTTTTTTGCTGGTGCTTGTGCAAAGCACAATGGCAGCCTGATAAGATTATTGCTGGGCTGATCACATGTTGGTTTGTGTCAGAGGTTCCAAAAGGGACTTTATTCTGCTTTACGGATCAGAGAGTAATTTCTTTAGGCTTTACAGGAAATAGAAAAAACAAGCTTGGCCTTATGCTGCCATACTGACTTGCCTGCAGGAATGAACTTTGTAAACTTGTAAAAATGGAGGGACCAAAAGATAAACAATTATTAACTCACTTGAAACAAGACAGGGAAAACTGTGACTTGCACTGGTTGGAACTTGCAACAGTCATTCTTAAGTTTCAGTTTGCAGTCACCGCTATCAAAACCAATCTAGATAGAGAAGGAAAACAAACCAATTTTGCCTCCCCACCTGCAAAGCCTCACCCTTGAGCTTTATTTTTTGCTCTTATTTAAATCTGAAATGCACATAGCTATGTACAGAGGGTTAAGGCAAGCAGATTGTACAGTCCCAGTTTAGCTTAAGTTCTGCACTGCCTGTAATTCAAGGAGCGTTAAGTTTAGGCTAAAAGGGGAGCCCCACACTGCCTGCAACAGCCCAGCTAATAGTGAGTCACCTGTATTTAAAGTTACTATGACTGTGCTGGCTGATGCCAACAGGGAAAGCAGTCTCCGGCAGATCCAAGGGTGACTGAGTATTTACAACTTCCCACTACAACCAGGGTAAAAGTGGAGGTCAGGGAATGACACTCTTAAAGATATTTTTCTTATGCAAGCGGTTGTTTCAATGTTTTTCAAAGATTTCAGTGATTTCAGCGCACCAAACAAAAACTGTGTACTTACTCAGCTTTGCTATTGCTTTTTTAGACTATGTTGATATTTCGCACAGGAGCATCAGATATCTGATTGCCTGGCTTGACTGCAGCAGGATGGCAACACGAATTGACGTGACTGAAACAGGAAAGGCTTCTGTAAAGAATGGTAAAACTGAAAAAAATATTTGGTATTTCTTTTGGGAACAGATTCATGGTTCCTCTCCCTCTGTCCTCAGCTGCCATCTCCTTCTGTTTCCAGCTGTGGTGGAGATGACTATGTGGGTTCAGTGACTGCCTTGGTGTACATAGGGCTTACTGCAAAAAGCCTGAGCTTGAACACCTCTCCCAAAATCTGTGATGTTTAATCTAAACTTTGTGGTGTTTGCAGAGGTAGTTTTCCCCACTTGCAAACATGAACAAAACAATAAAAACTTGCTTTCTCCAACTAATTATTGGAGATAATAAAACTATTTCAATATAAACCCTCCCAACATAACTTTCACAGATTTTCAGACTGTAAAACTCACTCTGGCTACAAGGTCTGGTGGTGCTGGATGGATGTTGCAGAACAATCTGTTTCTCTTACTCGGTCCTTTCTTACCAACCCCTCCTGCTGCATGCCACACTCCCAGCTCCTCTCCAACTTTTGCGCTACCCCAATATCTGCACGAGCCAACATTGCCAACCACTAAATGGGTTCTGTTATCTGAGCACTCAGCAGAAGATATGTAGTGCTGTAACCTAAACACAACCTCTCAAGTTTTAAGAGGCTCTCAGACTGCTTCTGCTCTCTCTAAAATAGCTCCTCATCAAGTATTCCTACCCCTTTTTCCCATTTTATTTCAGCTGGTTCATTTGTTTACTTTCTCTGGGCAAGCCTTTCTACTGCAGTGCTGGAGGCTGTTGCTGGAAGTGAAGGTGATGCTTAAGCACATTCAGATGATTAGCTGGCTTGGACTTCTGCACCTGCTGCAACTGTTAACTTTTCCCCACTCTATGATATTACTCCCTTTCCACAAAAATTATTAAAAGAAAATTCTTTCCAGACCAGTTCTTTCTGTCTATCTCCCTTTGTCTCTACCAGATCCACCTCTTCTTCTCTGCACTCCTTTTCCCTCTGAAATATTTTCTTTTCTGAGAGAGCGGCTGGAAGGAGTTCCTTTCCTTTTAGACCTTCGCATTTAGATCTTGGTGTTCTCCAAGACTGGCAGGCATCTCAGGGGAGGCTGCTTGCGCTGAGATAAAGACCAGTCCCTCCAGTCTAAAGGCTTTGTTCCCCTGGCAGGCACTTGAGACTTGGCCCTCAGTACCTCCCAGCTTGGTGCAATGGAGCAGATTGTTTTCATGTGCACTTGTGCCATACTGCAAGCTTGTGAAGGGTTTCTGAGATCACGCTGGTTTGATGAACTGGAAAAAGAGAAGGTGCCTGATAAGATTCTGAAGTGATGTCTCTGACAAGCTAGTGGAAAATTTAAAGTCAGGCCTCAGGTTATCATCTGGTCAAGCTCTTCCACATGGCCAAGATGGGTAGCAGTGACTCCTCTGAGTCTGTTACAGGCAGCACAGCTCTGGAAAGTCTTCCAGTTTTGGAAAGCATTTGGGTAGGATTCTGGGCTCTGTGCTGCTTCTTTGCAGTACATAGTGGGAAGAGCAACCAACTCTTTGTCCAAGAGATCTGAGGGGATGGTGGCATGGTGGGACAATCTCTTCTTTCCACTCAGCAGATGTTTAGCAGGTAAGTGAAAGCCAGTGAGGCTGCTGGATGTGCACATCCACCTGCACCAGCAAAGTTAGGTGAAGATACAGCCTCGTGTTGGTTCATCTCCCCCACAAGGCAGACCCATGCACACAGGTCCTGTTCTCACCTAGGTCCTGTTTTGGCTCTTGTTGGTGTGCAGCACAGCTTGGTATCATCTGGGGACCCCAGATCCCTACAAGAGCACACCTCTTGGTGCTCTGGAGATCTTCCTGTGCACGGTGATTGCTGCAGTGCTGCCAAGGTACCCCAACCTTTGATACTATGCTGCTCCAATGATGCCAAATCCCTGGTTCAAGGAAAGCCCTCGGACTCATATTAAAATAAGACATCGCTGATGGTGTGCTGCTCATTGGAGACCTCTACCTTCAACGCAGAGAGAGGGGAGGAGAGGATTGCAGCCAAAGCTAGAAGTCAGGTGCTGGAGTACTTCTCTCTCCTATTGAAAGGTGTGATTTCACCACATGCAGAGCTGGAGCTGGAGGCAGCAAGGTTTGTCCCTGCTCAGTGCCTCAGCCATTCTGGTCCTCTCCAGCAGCAGCAGCATGCAGATGCCTGAACACCTCTGAAAACAGAAAGTCAGAGACAAAACAACTGGAGACACTTAACTTGCACTGTGAAAACATGGGCAATGATGCAGGCAGAGAGGCTCCGTGCCCTTGCACATGCCTGAGGAACCATATTAAGTACACAAATGATATTCAGTTGGTATCAGCAAAGCTGTGAGTGCTCACACCTCCAGAGAAAGCCAGTTCCCATCCAGCTGAGGAAGCAGGATGCCCTGCAGTAGGGTAGTGCTCCTGTGTCACAAAGTTGGCTGTTGACAATCAGGCACAGAAATTATGCACTCCTTAGGCAACCTTCAGTAGGTTGTTGAGGACCAGGTCTCTGCAGCAGTGGTCCACTTTCAAGCACACAACATTATCAAGGAAGGTGGTGCTAGGCTGATAAAGGTGTTCTTTTCTTCCATTTCCAGGTACTTTTGTTCACCTTGTTACATACCTTATTAATGTATTTTTGTCCTTAGCCAGCTGTGATTTCAGTTTATAATCATGGCACTGTAGGCATCACCTTCTTGTGCAGCTGTTGCCATTACAGCTACCTGTGGCACACAGGACTCTTGCACCAATGTGGTGGTGGTCCTCAGGTGAAGGCACCACCAAGAGAGAGAGAGGAAGAAGCCGTACAGTGGTCGTGGTTTCCCCTTGCACTGGTTGTGTCCGTGACAGCTTGTGGGGAAGCATTCACCCACCCTGTGAGGAGCAACCTCCCCTGCTTGACACCACCTCCCCTGCTTGGCTTTGGACCTGGCTGCCACTAGCTTCAGTTGGTTGCTTGGGGCATCTTCTTCCTAGAGAAGGAATGACCATCTTTTGCAAGGAGGGAAAATGAAAATAGAGAAAAGGAGTGGTTTGAACAAGGCCACAGATCAACTGGAATAACTGTGGAAGAGAAGTGAAGTCAGCAGTTTACAAACCCCAGCCAGTACACCATCCCATTTACTCCTCTGGTGCCAGCAGCACAGACATACAGATCTTCTAAAGGTGCATACTTGTGATGAATAGCTGTTTTCCAAAGGTTTTCTGAGGGGTTTAGCAAAGGTGCTACACACTGTCATGGTGTTACAGGTGAAATTGTCCTGTTTCAAGGGCAGTAGGACATGGTGCCATGGAAAGTGGTGGTCCTTAGCTCAGTCGATACTTCTGCCTTGCTCCTGACCTGTCAAAGTGAATTGCCAGATTGCTGTACAGATGAGGAGTTGGCGTTAGCCCCAGTTTGCGTGCAAGGATTTGAAGCCCCATGGATATTAGCCATTGGCTAGTGGTCACACTGTGCAGGAGTGCAACTAGCCGAGCTTCCAGCTGAGGGTAAACAGGCATGTCTTTGCCCATGGGAGAAGTGAGGCTGAAAACTGTGCCTCAGGCAGCAAAGATTTGGCCTCATTCCCTTTGTGCTGCTGCTGCAAAGCTTTGGAGGTTGGTTTCAGCTGCATGGGGTGGCCTGTGTGACTGGGAACATCTCTGGAGGGACACCCAAATACACACTGGGTCTGTACAGTATTCTGTTAAAAAACATATATATATCCCTATTTTTAGCTTTACAATAAAAATCCTATGCTATAAAAATCCCATTTTTCCTGAAAGTGTTTACTAATGCTTGTAAGTAAACCTACCCTTCCCACAGGCTATTTTCATATTTTTCCTCATTTAAAGACACAACTCTGTGAAGGTTTGGATTGGGGGGAGGGGGTTCTGATTATTGCATCATATAACTTGGCTACTAACTTACACCAAAGCAAACGTGGCTGTGGAGGAATTTGCGGCCAGCAGTAAGGCAGCGCCTCTAAGTTAGGGGAATTTACATCACCAGGGATCAACTTGGCCCCGGGTACTATTTCCTTAGAATTTCATAATGAAAACCAGGCTTCACCCCAAGCAAACCCTATCAGAGGCGCAGCTAGATGAATGCAAACTCCTAACACTGCAATGGCTGGAGGTGGGGAGGATTTCCCTCCAGTTCTGCTGGGCAGGGAAACTCGTGGCATTTGGATGCGTCCCCGGAGGGAACAGCATGTTTCGGTCCTCTGAGCTGCCACGACCCTGATCGCTTTGCCAGGAGCTCATTCAGCGACCGCCAGAATTGATGCAGAATTAAAATATGCCGATGCAGAACGAGCACCCACAGATCAGTGATACCTGCGTGCGTATAAAGGCATGTTAGATGTACTCAAAGATACCTCAAATATGAGCTTCTGGCACATTTTTCTTCCCCCGAGGTAGGTGCCTATTCTTCCTAAAGGCAACATATCGAACACCTCACTGGAAAGTGGCCGCATGAGTATGTTTCTACTTCCTGATTTTTTGTTCAAATGTCAGTGCCCACTGTGGTTTTACTTTGTACATATTGACGTTTCACCTGCAAAAACGGACTCACACAGGAGGGCCCACACATCCTCTTCAGTGTTCACATTAGCTGTCAGCTCCATGTGTCTGTGCTGCCCTTTGTGTTCGACTGCTTTCTTTGTTATTTGGAAAATAAAGAGGAATATTATTTTTTCACTCATCTTGTCATCTTTTTCTTTTCTTTCATCACTCTTTCTTGCCAATCATCTGTCAGTTGAGCTGCGGTGCTTTCTTTTGTAACCATTAAAGATGTTTGGGCAAACCCTCTGAAGGCTTTTTGCCTGAGATTTCATGAAATGGCCCCAGCTTTATGCCCACCTTGTTTTTCAAAGAGATCAGTCTTTTGCACATGGTCATACCAATCCTTGGTGCTGGGACCTAGATAACAAAAAGAAGCCTGCTGCTTACAGATCAGTGGCAACACTTATCTTTAACAGAAAAGGCTTTTATGTTTGATGATAAGTCCCCAGGAAAGTTATAATACTTGTTGGCAGATGGACATAATTTATGCTTAGTGCACAAAATTACCCTTGGTACTAACCAGGCAATCACTGGATGTGAACTGTGTGTACATTTACCAAGTTTGATTGATTTTCCCACTATGCTATCTGTGCTAGGCATACGAGTTATTCTTTAAGGTCCCTATGAGCTGTTTTACGCAGAATTAAACCGCCTTAAAAAAATATGTAAGCAAAGCAATATGCAAATCTTACTTTGTTTCTTTTTTAACATGTTAAATAATACATATTATTTCTTTCCTTCTGTTACTCAAAGCTTCTCAGACATTGAACTGTCTCCTGGTGGGAGGTCCAGATGCGGAAAACTGCAAAAGAAATGTCTCTTGCTGTTTGAGTGCTTTACCTTCTAAAGAGATTTTGCCTCAGGCAAAAATGCAACTTGGCCTTGTTGATCAGCAGCACTGCAGTAAACTGTTTGGTTTGTAAGTCACTACAGGTGTATTTTATGGTGGAGGGGTCAAGCTCCAGTCCAAATTGGAGATGCCCCGTTCCCCTCACTCCACTCTGGGCGAGTCACTGAAGATATGATCCCTGCTCAATAGAGTTGGGCTGGTAGAGAAAAAGGAGCAAAGTGACATGCCCAGGGACACCCGAACCCATGTGTCGCAGCCAGCTCATTTTTCTAGCCACTTGCAGTTGCTGCATCATCAGCAGAAAATGTTCTGGAGAACAAAAACTCTGGCCCAAAATGTAAGGGAGACCACCCATTAAGAGGTATTCGCTTCTGACCCATTTTGAGGCAGATCCAAAGCAGGCTCCAGATGTGGTTGTGTCTACCCTCACCTCTCTGCTTTCAGTGTCCCCGGGGGCAGGTTGCGGTGAGGTGACACTGAGCTGAGGACAGTGCATGTACCCTTGGAGCTGTAATAAGAAAGAGTGGGGTACAACATCCAGGCACCATTTGGTGTAGACAGACCTGGTCTTAATAAATAGGTAATAAAAACAATAATAAATGATATGATAGTGGGCAACGAAAACAAGTATGAAAATCAGCTCTTCTTGAAGCCAAGGTAGACTCTGCCTTTCATTCAGGTGTAAGTAGGATCACTGAATCTTAAAAGCAGGCAGATAAGGATCAAAATCACATATGCTGTTCATTCTGCTTTCACTGCTGTGTTAGGACCAAAACCCTTTTTTGAACTCTGTGGCAAAAAGAAAGTGGTTATGCTCTGGGAATTTTCCAGTCTTATGACCTAGCCAAGCCTCGCTTCTTAAACATAAAAGCTTTTTGCTAACTTCCATATTGTTCTTGTTAAGTGGGTCACAAACATACTAATTCTCTCTTCATCTTTTTCTCTCCTTTCTCTCCTTTTTTCTTTTCTTTTTTTTTTTTTTATTTTTGACAGCAAGCAAGAGAATAAACAGACTTGTGCTTGCTGTATTAATGCAATTCCAGTACCCAAATGGTGGCTGCTATCCCCTTTCCCCCACCCTTTTTCACAGTCACCTGTTTGTTTTCTCCCCTCCTTTGCACAAGAAAATTATTCTGAAAGAGCAAAACGCTATAGGTAACTCGATTTCCCCAGCTTAATCAGTCTCAGTTCCTCAGAGATTCATTTTTCCTTGCTCAGACTACCAGATCTCTCTGTACCACTGACTTACAGAGGTGACACCAATACTATGGTTCAGCGGTGCAGCAATGCCCTGGTGTGAACTGGAAAGAAATCTCTGAGCAAAAGGATGCCGTAAGCGGGGAAGGTTAAAGTCACACTGATGCTTCTGAAGGGCTATGGTGTTATGTGTTTCATGGCATTGCAACTCCCTCCTGCTTTCTGTCCCTGGCTATGGTCCCAAACCACCACACTAAAAGTTGTGGTGAAGTGAGAAGCATTTAACTTTGTCCCATGACAGAATTCTTCTCCCATTTCACTGAGATCTGTGCTTGTAAATCGCACTACAACCCCTACACAGAAGAGGGGGGTTTCTTCTTTTTTGAGGGCGGTGGTGTGGTGTTTGCTTTGTTTACCCAACAAAGTTTAAGAAGGATTTTCTGGGGGATTGCTAGCTGTTCTCATGTGCTCCGTGGTCCTTTCTCCCCGTCCCCACCGGGGCTGTGAGCACTGCAGGGCAGTCGAAGGCTGCTCAGCTCCTCCAGCTCCCGCAGAACACACAAACTTCTCTGCACTCAGGTAATTGCAGCTGAGCTGAAAGGTATTTCTTGCTGTTGGCAACCACAAAAGCTCTGATTTTGAAAGCTATTACACACAACTGTCCTTTCTCTTGCAGCCCTTCCCAGGGCTAAGCTGTAGGAGACCTCGTATATGTGCTGTGTCTGTACGTAGATCCTGGATCAGGTATATTGCAACATGGAAAGATTAAAAGAGGGCCAAGAAATTTCCCCCCAGAAGGGTTGCTTTGCTGGCTCTGTGCATGAGAAGCTGGGACCTGGCTGAGTGAGAAAAAACACCAGTAACAGTACCAGCAGCAAGAAAGACACAGCAACGAGAGAACAGAGAGCAACAAGCCCAGTGTCTCAAAAGGGATTTTGGGGCAGGGGCGAGGAGGGTGTTAAAATGGACATCTAACTAACATTGTCACCAATGGACAGCAATCCATCTGCCCAGCTCCATCTAAACAGTGTAAGGGCTCAAAGGCCGTCCAACAGTGCGGCAAGTGACTTCCACTCAAGGGCAGGTCAGCTATCCCTATTGCTTCGGTTCCCTGGCTTCAGTCCCACGGCACTCCGCAGCTGATCCCAGGCTGCAGCTGAAAGCAGGGGCTTTGGGGAGATGCCTCCCCTCCACGCTTCCAGCCCAGGGGTTCTGCTAACTCCCTGTGCCACCTCCGGCACCCAGAGCACATTTACTGTGCTAACACTGCAGAAAACTACCCACTTCTGGCTTAGTGCCCTTCAGGAGTACTCAGCAAGCAGAAATCAAGGAGTTTCCCTGACAAGACCAGCTCTTGGGGAGGGACACCTTTTTAAAAACACGCAGAAGCTTTCTTTTTGAATGAAAAAAAAAAAAAAGCTTTTATATGTTTAGACAACTGCCTTCTCACTTTTTTTCTGATCACCTTAACTACTCCCTTGCTTTTTTTGACTCATTAGAAGTATAGGGTCTTTCAGTCTGATTATTTTGGGACTTGCCCAACCCCATGGATGACACGCAGTCAAGAGCTGGTGCTTTCAGGGAAGGTGGGATGGTCTGGGGTTCCTCTTCTCCCATATTGGACATTTGGAAAACCAATAACGACAGAACAGTGATGATGTAGTTTGGGAACAAATTTTTTGTGGGTCACTCACAACAGAGATGCACGCACAGTCAGACCCTGCACAAGCTTCTCTCTGGGACAAGAAAGGGCAAAGAAATGCAGATTGAAGGAGAGCCCCTGAGAATATGCTCACTGTGATGGTAACCCACCAGGGTGCCAACATGTATGGCCAGTGTCCTCTGGGATCTTCCACCTTTCCTCCTTTTCCAGGGGATCTCAGTGCCAGCTTGTGCCAATGACGGATGCTGAGCAATGGCCACTGCCTTTTGCTGTAATTGTCCTTGAACCCATC
Source organism: Vanellus vanellus (assembly GCF_965231255.1). NCBI lineage: Eukaryota > Metazoa > Chordata > Aves > Charadriiformes > Charadriidae > Vanellus > Vanellus vanellus. Next base: position 10,849,452 of record NC_138908.1, read on the forward strand.
ATCTTTCCCTCTACAACAGCATGCATGGGGTTTGGACAGCCCTGCTATAACTTAATTAGCAGCCTGAGACAATTCGTAATTAGGTTGTAATTTTGCCCTGCTTCCTGTACTTGATTCCTAAAAGGCCCACGTAACAGAGCCCAGGCAGCAGCAGGACAGATGTCTCCCTGGGTTCACAATAATTAGCAATTAGTTTTTCCTCATTAGTCTGTCTAGTGGTTGAGCTACTCTGTGAGTGCTGTGATGGCTAATACTGGCTGAACACATTGTTGAGTGGGGAATGTGTGGAGAAGAAGGACAAGGTTTTGTTAGGGCAACAAAGCTGGTGAGGGGTCTGGAGCACAAGTCTTATGAAGAGCAGCTGAGGGAACGGGGGTTGTTCAGCCTGGAGAAAAGGAGGCTGAGGGGAGACCTTATTGCTCTCTACAGCTCCCTGAAAGGAGGTTGCAGAGAGGTGGGACTCGACCTGTTCTGTCAAGTCACAGAGGACAGAACAAGAGGAAATGGCTTCAAGTTGCGCCAAAGGAAGTTTAGATTGGATATTAGGAAGAATTTCTTTACTGAAAGGGTCATCAGGCATTGGAACGCATTACCCAGGGCAGTGGTGGAGTCCCCATCCCTGGAGGTATTTAAGGGTCGTGTAGGTATAGTGCTCAGGGACGTGGTTTAGCGGTGGGCTTGTGAGTGTTAGGTTAATGATTGGACTAGATGATCTTACAGGTCTTTTCCAATCTAGGAGATTCTGTGATCCTGTGACCCTTTTAAAGTGTTTATTTTCATGAAAAGGGTAAGAACTGACACTGCTTGAGACTTCAGCCCCTTGGCCAAATGCACTCCCCACTGACAAAATGTGTTCAAGAAGGGAGAAGCATTAACGGATCTTTGTTATTGAGTTCACCCAATGATAGACAGTAAAATGAAAATGCTCCTCCTTTTCCTGCCCCTTCTGCACATGGGAAGCTAACGGAATTATTTTGCTTTTCTGCACTTATTTGCAGGTGTACTCCCTGGTGTAAGCCTCTTGCTGTGTCTGGAGCCATTAGCAAGCCCCCTGTGGTGTTCAGGTGGGATTATCTGCACAAGTTTGCATTGCTTTACTGGCAGAGGGGAAGGGGGACTGTCTCTCTGGCATGTTTTGTCTACAGCATATCTGTAACGTTAACCACATCTGACTTGTCTGAAGTCCTTTCCCAAGCTCATACCAGACAGGAAGGGTAATCATGATGTTCAGGAGGTGGATTTGCTTCCATTTGTGGCCAGGTCACGTTTGTGTAGAGCAGGTTCAGCAGGACACGCTCCATGTACTTCTGCAAGTGCTGTGACTGCAGGGAGAGCTGCTGCTGAGCAATACCCTCTCTCTTCTTGCTCTTCTGAGCAAAGTAATGGCAGAATCTCCTCTAATGATTTGCTGAAACAAAGATGTCAGGATGATATGCTTGCAAAAGACTGTTCTGCAATGACCAGTAGGTTGGGTAACGCTTTTTTGTAGATTTCCACATAGGCAGAGGTGTGGGCTGTCTAGCATTTTGTTGGCTCTTAGGCTTTCTTAGAAAAACTCTGTGTTGCAGTGGCAGAGACCTTGTCATGCAGGCCACACTTTCATCCTTTTGGGGGTTTTCCTGGGTTTTGAAATACACACAAACCAAAGGGCAGACTGGAATAAGCTCTGGGGTTTGAGAGCCTGCTGGGAAAACAGATAAAGAAGCTCCTTCAGAACAAAGTAAACAGGCTTAAATCATGGAGAAATGATGACCTTGGGGTAAAGATCTGAAAGCTGTTGCTCTGCAGACCCTCCTGCTCCTGGCACCTTTAACAAATCAGTTGCGTTTCCCACCCAGGAAGGGTTGAAAGCCAATTTGTACCAAAAACCTGTCTGCACCAGGGCTCTTTCTTGAGCCCCATCCCTGCCAAGGGCTCTGTGCCATCTCCCTGGTTTTACAGAGCTTCTGTAGCTCCCACTGGCGTCTCCTGGCAAACCACAAAACTGTGGCAGGCACTGGAGTGCAATGTGGGGGATGGATGGTCCAACTGCTCCTTCAGTGATACTGACCTTCTTTGCCTGTCAATTACCCACATAGGAGTCTGCTGCACTTTCCTCTGTTTCACTAGCACTACTTAACAAGGAAAGTGCACCTCCAAACAAACCATTTGCTCCATGCCATGGTAAACAGTCTTTGGCTGCTGAGACAATTTCTTTTTTATTTTTCCCAGAAGCTACAGAAGCAAAAAGAGAAACTCATTCAGAGTGACAACGCAGGTCTATAAATAGCTGAGTTTGGGGAATGGAGGACCAGTTTTCTGGAAGCTGTCTCTTCTCCATGGGAGGACTGTGTCTTAGGCATGGCAGAGAGCTAAGCACCCTCTCCTGGAGCTCCCCAGGAGGCCACTGAGCTCAGTCTGTTTGTAGCTGGGTTTCTTCAACATCTTCTTTAGGATGTACCTTTCCAGGTAATGCGCCCAGGAGAGCGGTGGGAATGCCCTGTGGCTGGCAGCAGCCAGCCTCTCTTGCCCTGTGAGCACTGCTCCCCAGCGCTGTAGGGGAATGTTGCACAAATGGTTGCTACTTCTGCTTTCCCCAACCTTCTCCTAGTTCCACTTCTCCCCCATCACGTATGGGAGATGGTGGTCTCTCTTGGGTGGGGAGTGACTGCTGCTTGGTGCTGTACACCTCTATTCCTTCTCTAGAGGCTCCAGCTATTACCACAGCATGGTTCAACTATGTTGTAGAGCCACTGCATTTAGTTGCTGCCCCTGCTTGAGCCCTGTAAATTATTCCCTAACCTCTAAACTTATGAGCAAAGACAAGGAGCAAACTGTTTCCCTCAAACTACTTAAACCCCATTGAAGATGCCAGCCATTAATCCAAGGGGGCTGAGGAGAAAAACAAATTGAGGGGCTTCCAGGGACTTGGATAAAAAGGGCACAGGCTGTGAAAGGCCAATGCAATCAGTCAGTCAATGTCTTATTGACCAAGTTGTCTTCATCTCAGCAGACAAACCGTCTGCACCAACAGTTATGCTTGGGCCTCAGCCACAGTCAGCAGGCTGAAAAGCAAGAGAAGCAAAAATGGACAGTGTCTGGAAGAGAAATTAAACACGCCCATGGGAACGGAGCAGAAGGTAGTCTGATAGCAGCATAAGAGCAGTGTGTGGAAGGAAAGCAACAGAGACCAGAGGTATTAGCAGAGTGATGCTGCTGCAAAACAGCAGAGTGTTGTCGGATGGATGATAAAAGGCAGGCACCAGCCAAGGAAGGTAATTTTCACTTTAGCACTGGGTAGGTCTCAGCTGCAGTCACGTGTACATGTGAGAGATGAGCACTTGGAGAAAAAGCTACCTGGAAGCAAAAAACACTGTACAGAAGCCTTAGAAACATACAGGTAACTGGGGAAAGGCTGAAAGTAGTCCTCATTTACCAAGGAGAGAGAAGATAAGCACCATCTTCACTTGGTTTTCAGTTATATGTAAGGACACAAATCCATTCTTCCCAGGGCCTATTAGAAGTCAGACAAGCAATCAGCCTCATTTGCTCCACGTGTGACTTGTGATGCCAAGTGGAGAAACGCCGTCTGCAAGGGCAGGGCAGAAAAATATTGCATAGAGCCGCCCAAGCCCCCAAGGACTCTCCTTCCCTGACAGCTTTCGGGTGTGTTTAGACCAACTTCTGTCAGACGTGGTCTAGGGATATTGCATTTCTGCTCAATGATGACAGGGTTTTTTTACTGTAAGTCCTTTCCAGCTGTATGTTCCTACAATTGTGTGGGCCCTAGCTGAACGTGAGAAAGCATGTCCTCAGCCCTTGTAAACCCGGACTGCCTGCCCTGAGAGGGTACACCTGCATTTGTCTTTTGGGGAGGGGTGTGTGTTTCAACATCTGCACTCTGCACATGAGGGGGGACTGCTGAACTCCCCCTTGCAATAAATCAAAGCAATAAGGAAGACGGAGATGTGTGTTGAAGTAGGTGTAAGCACGGCCTCAGGAGCCCAGCTTTGACCCACTGTGTTACTGTGCCAACAATGTTATCAGGGAAGACAACAGAAACAGATTCTTCCCAAGTCTTTAATCCCATAGGGATTAAATCCCCCTCCCAAAACAGTTGCTCAGTTGAACAAATCCCTACTTTCTAAGGTCAGGTAGCCTGGGAAGCTCTAATCAACACCACAGAAATCTGCTGCTCTCTTTGACAGTAGGCTGAAAGTGATCCCTCTGACACCCTGGGTTAGCACTTGCTTTTCCCAAAGGGATGGTGCAAACAAAAGGCAGGCATCTTGCAGCACACGGCAGAAAACATCTGCAGCTTGGGGAAAAAAGCACATCCTGGAACAGAGGGCCAAGAAGAGTGAGAATTTATCAAGCCCTTTTTATTTATCAGTTCAGAGGCAGTCCTCATCCAGGCTAACTTCAAGCCATGCTGCAGCTTAATCCTGGTTGCCAGCATGTTAGCGTACTTCAAGAGCAATCCCACCAAAGCCAGCAGAACTGTTCCAGAAGTCAAGCCAGTGTAGACAGCATTTTTTCACCATGCACTGCGTGCACGTAAAACAAGATGTTATGCTGTCTTTAACGCATCCCTATGCTACATTAAGCAGTGTCCTTGCTTGGGGCATTCCTTCTTTGAAGGCAGTAGGTAAACCTGTTTCTGCCGTGCATTTCGCAGAAGGTCTCAGAGGGAGCAACAACCAAACCAGGGCAGGAAACCAGAGATGGAAGATACGACTATACCTGGGAGATCGGGCAGAAACCGCCTCTGGGGGGGAGCGGATGGGTGAGCAAACAAGAGCACCTTGGTGGAGGGTGCTGGACTGCTTCTTCCAACTGTGCTCCAGAAAACCTCTGCGTGTCCCAGTCCTAGTGCCTAGCGCCCAGCTGTGCCCACACATCTCATGCCTAACTACACTTTAGGATGCAAGCTGCTGGTGAATCCCCTCTTTTGAGTGTTGCTGTAAATGCAGGCACTGGGAACAGCAGCACCGAATCTGCAGTGGACCTGAGCAAAACAGGCTCTCCATAGAGTGAACACTAGCCAAACTAAAAATTACCTCAGGGCACAGAGCTAAAAGGAATTGTATGTATTCAGAGTGGTGTGTTTCATATCAAAAATTATATCCATAGGTTGAGATCCATTTACATTTTAACAAAATCCTGTTTTGCTTAACCTCTGACTGTATTTAAACATTATATAGGATGATGATGTTTCCCACTGCGCTGGACTTTTTCCTAGTCCGCATAAGGAAATGGGAAAATACTTGCTGAGCTACCTAGCCTGAGGACCCAGACTTCAGATCTTCAGCAGATACCTAGTTTTGCCTTGAGACAGAAGTCTTCAAGATGTTCTGGCTTACAGAGAAGAAAGGATAGAATTAGTGCACAATCAATCCTGACTTTACTTACTGTTGATGCAGCCTAAGAGATCTAAATCCGTCCAGCTTCATTCTGATTGTTAATCACTTCCATGCACTTCTGCATCGCTATTTGGAAATATTTTTATGCTAAATCATTGCTCCATCTGTGAAGTTTTTTTTTAACATACATGAGGAACGGAAAGCACCTACATCAGAAACTGAAAGGAGTTAATTCCTCACTTTGTCAAAGTGTTTCTTTATTTCAATTTAGAAAATGGTTTCCTTTTGGAAAAGCCTTGTCCACCACAATACCAAAGGGTGCTGAATTGCAAATGTTCTTGAGAACGACAGGATACTCAGAAAACTTAATGTACAAGCACGTAAATATTCATCTTTGTGCCAGTGTGCACATATTAAGTCAGTGGTTTTATGCAAAATAAATGTACAAATGCCCATACACATTCAGGTTCCATCATGCTTTTTCTTTTGCAAAGAAGTGTGTTTTGTAGTGTCGTCAGTAGGGAACTGCTTGGGGTTTACTGCCTGCGCGCAGCGCCATTTCAAGGGGCTGCTAACTGTAGCCATTTCTGAGGGAAGATTAACTGACTAAACTGAGGACACAAAGTGTATTCTATGCTTTTTCCAGAGAGGTAGTTGCTACCTTCTTTGTTCTGTTTTGTTTTGTTTTTCATTTTCTTCCTTCTCTCAACCCAAATCAAAAATCATTCAGACAGAGGCTCTTACAAATGACCTTGCCATGATCCCTGGGCACCAGAAGTTGCGTAGTGATTCTGTGGGTTTGTGCTCCTTTCATGTGTTTCTGTATGTTCTCTGATTTTGGCCCCTACACGCCTGAGGTGGTGCTGCCTTGGCACAGCATCAGCCTTGGAGCAGTAAGCTCTGCAGTAAGCTGTTTGCCTGCCCCTTATTCTGGGCAGGTTGTATCGAATCTGACATCTGTAAGTGGTAACATGAAGCTGCTGGACACTGCGGCACAGCTGCTGTCATAATCCTTCCACCACACAGAGTGGTGATAGCACTGAAGTACACAGCTTGGACATCATCCTGACAATGTTTGTGCCTCATAACCATTTGTTGGTTTATTTATTTATTTATTTATTATTTATTTGGGATTTATTTATTTATTTATGGCCACATCCACAGGCTGGACGTGGCCTTGGGCAACCTGGTCTAGTTGGAGACATCCCTGCCTATGGCAGGGGGGTTGGAACTCAATGATCTTCAAGGTCCTTTCCAACCTAAACCATTCTATGATTCTATGATTTATCTGTTTTAAATGTGAGGAATAATGTAGAGAGAGGTCACAGAGCACGAAAAAAAATCCTCACTGTGGTCAGCTGGGGCATGGAAAAACTGTCCCTGTCCACTTCTTGAACTCTGTGGCTCTTCCTGCCCTCGGGGATGAGTGTTTCTCTCACAGGTGGGTTGGCGGAGCTGGAAGCCACCCATCCAGGCAGGGAATCCCTGCACAGCCTGGCCATGTTTCCCTGTAAGACTTGTACATGTCTCCTCTAGCTGCTGTCTGCAGACCCACTGTAGACATGGTATAAAGGCAAACTAGTAATCCCTGCTGGTGGACAGAGCTGTGGAAGCACTTTTTCAGGCTCTCCAAATGCCAGGCACGCTCTGTGCAGATGCTTTGGCTTTCCCTTCCCACGTACAGGGTAAGAGGACCTCTTACCTTTGGCCAGGTGGGCGGCTGATCATGGTTTCAACACGATGCGTGGGCCGTGGTGAGCAGGTAATCCAGGCAAGCCTTGGGGTGCAGGAAGCGTTTTCAATCTCTTGATGTCACAACAAATCCCCGTTTATGTCCCGCAGGTTGTATGACCTGTGGAGCTGGAGAGCCCAGATGGTGTGAGAGCAATAAACTTGAGGTGTTAGTCCGTATTCAGAGCAGTACGTTACAGAGTCTGCAGGCTTCTGCGCTTGGGAAAAAAAGGTGTCTGTAAAGTTGTGAAACCCTCTCCATCCACTTGTCACAGACAGCTTCCACTTTTCATGTCCAGGTAGAACAACCATTCCCAAGCACTGAGAAACTGGCAGAAGAGGGCCAGAGAGGGCTGTTGGCAGCCATCACAGAACGTTAAAATTCTGGTTAAAAATAGCAGCTTTGGTTGAGCTTCCAGTTAAAGAACTGGAAGTCATGCCTGATAGCAGCAGAGCCTCTCTGGAGTTAAATATGGAAAACAGGAACAGCTTTCATGCCACCATAGAAAAAAAATAAACCATACTAGGATTTGCTAGTAACATCTCTAATGAGGGTGACAGGGTTAGCTGGAGTCCTCTGGCCCTTGCCATTGTCCCATGGTGCCTGACACCAGCTGTCACGTTTGGCCAAACCATGACCTGATACAAGTCGGTGTTGCCCCATCGCTTCAGTGGAGATAAATGGCCTCGATCAGCAGAGGGTCGGAGGCAAAGAGCTTGTGCTTGCCCTCTAAATCAAAAGTTTGCCCTGTGGTGTTGGACCAACTCCCAGAAAACAGGTGAGAAAGCCAAACCTGAACACAGCTTCCTTAAGGCCCCTGTCGTGTTTCAGCCCTTGAGCCGCCACCTCTCCGGTTGGTACACTGCACGCACCAGTGCACGAAGCGACTGCAGTGTGGACTTTACCTGGGGTGTTCCAGTGTGCAGGTTTCTTTGGAAGAGGCAGATTACAGGATCACAGGGCAGTTCAGGTTGGGACATCCTCGTAACACAGATATAGTGTTCCTCCTCCTCTAGCTGTCTGAGGATAAACAAATTTCAGTGTGGTCCTGGCAGGCTCTCATTCCCAGAAGGGCCATAACTCAGCGTCACACAAATGCTTTTTGTGTCATCTGGGCTAAAACAGAGCTGGATTGCCCACAGCCTGTGTTCACCACAGGGTATTACCTGCTCTGCCGGATGCACTCATGCTCCAGAGGCCTGCTAACAACAGCTCTTGGGCATGGTGTCTGAGCGGAGGTGGGTTTTCCACAGCCCTGCCCAGCCTCAGACGTCACTGGATGAGTTTCATGCCATGCTTACAATAGTGCCACAGCAAAGGGGTGGTAGGAACCAGGTCTGTGCCAGACCTGCGCTCCCTGAGCAGCAGTCATTGGCCATCAGGACAGTGAGGTTAGCTGTTGCTGTTTGCTTGCTTTCTCTGTGCTGGAAATTTTAGGAGCAGATGGAGGATCTGGGCTGACTTCCAGACCTCTCCGTGCTTTGACCCTCAGGCTTTTGCAAGTGCTACTGGAAACACAGGAAGTACAATGTGCATCTCAAAACCACCCAAAAGAAAAGCAGGAGCCTCTCCAAGGCAGCTCACATGAGCCTGCAGAGCCCCACATGCCGAGTCGCCCAGCTCTTTGCGCTTGTTTGCCTTACGGGTTTCACCAGCAGGATGCTGCACAGAGCTGACCAGTTTGGGTGCCACTGCAATACTGGGAGCGCTGGGTCTGTTCTCCCCAGGAAATTTGGCTTGCTGCCTCCTTGTGTCACCTGCAATCGCTGCCCTGTTGCAGCTACCTGTGGCCATAGCCCCATCCATCAATGGGCTTCCCAGCCCAGTAGAGAGGACCACAGTGGAGAGCCCTGGCTTGCTTTGGGCTGGATGAGAAGCACTGGTCTGGAGCTGACAGGGCCATTCCCTGTTCTCTGAGCTGTTCATTCCTCTCCAATCCCGTAATCACCCAGTTATGAACCTCCTCCTTGCAGCACAGCCCTGTGGGAGTAATAGGCATATGCTCTTGAAGCACTTTGCTTTTGCCTTCCTCCATCACTATTTTTCAGCTATCAGCCCACTGCAGATATGCTGGGAAAAAAAAAAAAAAAGACACCTTTTTCCCCCAGCACATTTGGTTTTATTTCTTTTTTTTTTTTAATACCAACTTAAATTCAAGAGGATCACTAAGTTAATAACACACTATTGCAGCTCTCATAAAATCAGTCCTTTGTAGGCTTCAAAACCTGAAACCTTAAAGTATTATAAGAAAAAGGAAATTAACTGCAACCATAATGTCTGAGGGTAGGAGTGTCCTCTGCTCGTTTATACTGTTCAGGCTTGCCAGTTAGTAAGATGAACTGAACCCATTGGTTGCATTCCTGATACTTCCACAAACACGCCATGTTTGGCAGGTTACTGTCATTACCCTTCATCCCAAGTTTCAAAATGATGAGCTTTCCTTACAATACTAAAAGCAGCAGCTTTTCATGGGAACTGGAAAGACAAACACTGCAAGCCAATGCCTGGGTGCTGAGCCACTTTCTCAGCTGGAGGCAGGTCCCTGCTCTACCCACACGCCTGTGGGTGAGATGTGCCCACATCCCTGGGTGTTGGTGGCAAGGGACAGAGTGGACAGGACTCCTTCCCCTTGTGCTCGCTGGGCAGAAAGTCTTCAGAGAAACAAGAAAGTAGTAACAAAGCAATTAAAAGAAGCAATCAAGTGAGCAAAGTCATTAGGGAGAAAACCAGAGAAGCAAATCAGTGATTGGCAAACTGCAGCAAGCACACGCTGGTGTTCACAGCATCCCAGGCCAGGGTGAGTCTGCTGCAAATTTTGGCTTTCTGCTCCGCCCCCACTCCCCAAAAGCAACGTTATTGGCAGATCTAGCAAAGAAGCTGAGAATGGAAGCCCCAAGACAATGAAAGCCTTGTTTATTGGCACATTTAAATAAAAGGCAGCTCATGGCAATGGCATAGTGTGGATTCAACATCCAGCATGTGGTCAGATGTTTTGCTGAACTGAGACCAGTGTTAACCTCTCTTGCTACACAGAGATGGCCATTTCTCCTAATGAGGTCTCAGCCTCAGCAGAGTAGGCAGTTTAGAGGTGACTGGTCCGTTCCTGTGACATACTATTTCATGGCTAAAGTGGGGACTTCCCTCTGCAGCACCTGCAGCTGCAACCGGCAGTAACACACAGCTCTAACACACATTGGCTGCTGTAAGCACAAAAGAGTGCTCAAAACAAACCAACGTGACTGCCTGTGAGGACCACAAATACTCCCAGTCCCTGCTCTGCTTTGCTGAGCTGAGCTCAACAAAAGCCGTGTAAGGTAACCTGTGTAGACAGGCAAGTTAAGGAAGGGCAGGAGCTGGAGTTCCCCTGGATTTCCACGCGGCAGACAAAAGCAGAAGCGAGTCTTGCTAAATTCCCGTTGATTAAAGTGGTTCAACCCGGGGAAAAAGAATAACCGTTTTTTGTTGTTCAGCACTGATGACGGAAAATGATCTCTACTGTTTGCAGGGACTGGGTTTATTCAGCTGTTGCTAAAGCTGTTTAGAAAGTGATACCCTTTACAGACAAAATGCCCCACCACCCCAGGCATAAGGCAGGCTGCGCGGAAGCCCATGGGGCATTTTTCACACAGGTAGGATCCACCTGAGATTGACAACGGGTCTAACCAAACATAAAGCCTTGACAGACCTCGGTCCCAGACTGATCTCTGCATCGCAGGAGCATGTCCTGGGGGCTTGCTGGGGACAGGGAAAGGGTGTGCTCAGTGGGAAAAACTGGTGCAGAGAAGGCAGAGGAGGGCTGCTGCTTTACTTCAGGGGGGCACAGGCATCAAGGGTGGGTGCCAGGCAGGGGAAAGGGATGTTTTGGGGAGCAAGCATGTTCAGGGACTGCACTGGGTGGGTGCATGTCACCCCACCGTGTGTATCCTCGCTTGCCAGGCACCTCCTCGAGGGACCAGCCATGGGAGGGGGTTTCCAGCTATATTTGTGCTCTTGGCTCCCTACAGGACTTTGCTTACAGTCAAGAAAGACCGATGAGGATTCATACTACATGGCTGCCCAAGTGAGGGAAAGCAGCCGTGCTGGACAAATGCCTGAGCCAAACGGTGCTGGAGAGATGGAGAAACCCACACCCACCCTCCACCCCAAAAAGGCAGCTCTTGGTGGCTGTGCTGTGACTTACCTTCCCTGGCAGCCCTGCAGGCTCTGGTCGTGTGCTGCAAAGACCCTCTGGGGTCAGACTGGCATAGTTTTGCCCGTGTCATCCTTGCTAACCATGCACTGCTGCCCTGCACTAGCAGCCACCAAGTGCTTGACAGCGCTAACAGTGTTGGGCTCTGCAACCTTACTGTAGCTGTTTCACACAGCAGACCCTGGGCTGGTATCCCCACAGGGAACATAAAAATTTGTGGGCTGGTCCAGGCTCTGTGGCAGGGATGGGATCCCGCCTCGCTGAGGATGGGGAGGTGAGCGTGCACCGAGACCCTGAATCCCCCGCTTCCACATCCTTCACCTGCAAGACTATCCTCCCCATCTCTTAGCCCCAGGAGCAACCCTGAGGGTCAGGGTGGGGGTGCCAGGGGGCTGCTGTCTGCCAGTGGTGGCACAAGGGGACCTTGGCGAGACGGTGTCACTCTGGCCACCCCTTCCACCAGCGCAGCTGACAGGGAAGGGAGCCAGGGAGCTCCAAAAAGCTAATAAGTACACAAAATAGCTCAAGTGAATCCTGAAATCCTGAAGATTTATTTCCAGGTTTCTGCCAAGCCTTTTTGTTCTTTGAGCCTCCCTCCCTCACCAGGGTAAACCAGGTGCTTTATGTTTGTATTTGTGAAGAAAAAGTCTCATCTTTCCCTCCCAACCCAGTTTTCAAACACGACATAATGAAAAAAAGAAATGTCTTGTGCTTATCCCAGGACACATGTTTGTGAAGGGAGGTGTGTGTGGCAGGCAAGCAAAGCAAATAGGTACAAAAAGAGAAAGTGAAGGGAGGCGGGGAAATGCATTGTAATCTATTTCCTCTCAGTCACCTCACAGCCCCTTTCTTTTTCTGTCCCTTGTAATTTGAAAAATCTCATCACAATAGTGGATTGGGGCTTAGTCAAGAAAAGGGGTCTTGGAAAAAACAATAAGCAGGTTTAGAAAGTTCAGGTCTTTCCTGTTAACACAGTAATTCACATTTCTTGGGCTAATAAACTCTCAACCTTTTGGCCTTAAAATCTGTTTTGTACTGCGTGCCTTACAAAGAGGAAGTTAAAATTTGGCACGTAACAACACTGAGAAACACCGTATAGGTAGGAAAACCAGAAATATTACAGGCAGAAAGGTTTGCTTGGCAATCGAGGGAGTAACTCAGGATAGACTTCTAAATATTTAGTACTGTGTAGACTGGTTGCAATGAAACTTGTGCGATTTAAAGAATGAGAGGACATTCACTAACCCAAATGTTTTCTGATGCAATCAGAAATCTGGTGCAAGCTGAACCCTGACCAAATGACTATGGAAAATGGCACTGTTGTTCAGCTTGTAAGCCTCTCCCTCTTTTTGTCAGCATTTGTATTTCCTTTGAGTCATGCCCACAACTCACAGTGAAGCATCTACCTGTTTGTGAATCAGAGCAATAAAAATAAATAACAGAGAATAACAATTACCGATGCAGCATGGCCACCAGCATCGGCACAGAAAATGGTCTGTTCTCCTAAGGGCAAGCTAGCAGGGTGCTTTAAAATCCCGCTAGAGATACCAGAGCTGTTTGACTCCACCGCGAGAGATCCCTGCTCATTCGCTCGTGCCTGCCAAGCACTGTGCACGAAGGCGGTGCGGGGACGGGGTGGGCAGCAGGTGGGCACACACACTGATGGAGCAGAGCGGGTGCACCCTGCCCAGCTCACCCGGCACTCGCTGATTGCCATCTCTGAACCCCAAAATGTTATCCTTCTGGGGTCTTCTTTTCCTCGGGCTTTCAGAATGCCAGCCACAGTCCCTCTGCAGCTCAAATGCATTGTGTCAAAAACCTCGTGGGGATGTGGCATTGCCCCTTCACGTGTGCGAAACTGCCACCTTGCTGTTCAGCGCTCGCAAAGGCTGTTTGATACTCTCCCTGGGGAGGTTCGACCTCTCGGGGTCTCCATGCAGGGGAACACAGCTAATTTCCTCAAGCTGTCCAAGGCAGTGTTTACATACCATGTCAGAATGATTTAAGCAAGCCTCCTCGTGTGTTTGAAAGTCAAATAGTTTCATTTCATAACATTTGTCATTTTATATAAATAGAATTGATTACAACTATTAATGCCTATTTTTTTTCCCTCTCTTTTTTTGCTTTTCAGCAAAGGCACAGACAACTTGGTGCCCCCCCAAACAACCTAGCTGGCTGATGGACAGTGCTAGAAACAGTTTTTCAGCAGCAATCTGGCAGATAAGGCCCATGCCTCACTTTGGAAAGGTGATGCACGTAGCGCGGGCACCCTAGGAAACCGGTGCCTGGGAATGGTGAATGTCACTGATGTGCCCAGCACACACTGCAGATCGGGGGTGCCAGGGTCCAAGGCTGTGCTCCTCGGCCTGGAGCATGAAGTCCCCAAGGTTTCTGGCAGCAACAGGGGTGGAGCAGGTGCAGCAGACCGTGTTGCAGAGGCAGGCATACATGTATGTGTAAATAACCCCACGCAACCCCTTGGTGCCACCATCAAGTCAGGCTGATGGTTTCGCTGTGCTCCTCGGGGGCACCTCCATTCTCCCCCTGGACCGGTTGTGCTGTCCATGTCAGGCAGCTTTGTCTCAGCTGGGGAAGCTTATCCTTCTTCTCTCCCCTTGAAAGGTTTCATCCTCTTGGGACACTGCCCTTGGTCACTTCTGCCCTAGTGCATGATGAAGCTTTCCCTCTGGACATCTGCCCGTGCATCTCAGCCACGCTGCCCTGTGCCAGGCAGCCAACAGCAGAGCTGATCCTGGTCTGGTGAGAAGGTGCTTGCTTAGTCTGCATCAGCTGCTCCCATTTGCATTTCTTTTCCACAATTCTGAATACATATTCACTGTAATCCTGGCTGAAAACACCATTTGTCAGTGGAAGATACTCATGTCCATTTTGGTCTCTTTTCTGATAAAACTGCTGATAAATATGGTCAGGGAGAGGCTCAGTTTTTCATACATGTGAATTGATTATATTTCAGCCCAGTCCTAAAAATGCTGCAGGCAGCAGAGGTGGAAGAGGGGCAACTGAGCCCTGTTGCCCCCCTTTGCCATCACCAGTGAACATGTGAGGACAAGTGTGGTGGGTCTCAAGCTGAACGTACCTTACACTGTGAAACTGCCAGGCGTGCAAGTGCTGCACGCTGTCATGGCACATCCTTGCTATTTCAGATCATCCAGGCAGTCATTTTTATTTTAGCTGCTTCTTTAAGAGAAGTTCTTAACAGCCTCACGTCTATTACATTTGTACAGGAAGCAGCTCTGCAAAATCCTGGTGCTTCATAGAAGCAGCTAAAAGCTGGTGTTTCTGTGAAATGCCAGGGAAAATTAATGAGGCAGACCCCATGCTGTTTATTAAAGGACCTGGTGGTTCTCCTATGCTTTAGCTATCCTTTTGACATCTCCTATGTATGTGGAGTTTGTGTAATTTAAAAAAATCATTGAACAATAGGGAAAAAAAGATTTGCAAGTAGTTGTTTTCTGAACACAATCCATAAGGATTCTCTAAATAACCATATTTGCTGTGAGCTGTCAGTGAGCACCTGTTCCCTGAATCTAAAACTCATCTTACTACTGACATCAGAGGAGGAGAGTACAATGCTACAGTCATAAGTTTTAGCAACGACAAAGATTTTTGAGCTTCTTTCCTTCCTTTGTCTCTCCCTCCTTCCTTTTTTCTCAACTTGCAGGAACCTGCTAGGTAAAAACAACTAAAATATGAAACACTGCTGGCAGAGAAACTTCTCCTGGTCTCCCTCACTGCCGCTGCAGGCACCAAAGAGATGCAAAATGTCCCCAGTGACTAATCAAAGGATTAACAGAAGAAGCAATCACAAATGGGAAGATCAGAAGCCAGGCTGGGATAGGTCCCTCCAGCTCAATAAATCTCCACCAAAACAAGAGAGTGGCCTGCTTGGGTTTTTTCTTTTTTATTTTTAATTTTACTCTTTTGTTTGGTTGGTTTTTTCTTTCCTTCTTTCTTTTTTTCCCCCAGCACTCTGAATCAAAGACAAGCTTGACTCTGGAGAAATCTGTCTTTCTTTTTCATTTCAAGCTCCTAGTTTTGAAGCAACAGTAACACAAAGTGTTCCCACAACAAGATTGCACATTCTAGTACGTGTTTTTCAAACTGGTAACTGCTGAGACTTACTATGTTCTTGGCACAGCTTTGTGCATAAAGTCAACACTGAAGTTCCTGTTGGCCAAGGTCCCTGTCTCCAAGTGTGGTTTTAGTTCATTAATATCAAAACGCTGAGCAGGGAGCCAGGCAGTAGGATTCTGTCATATGTTCAAAAAGCATTTTGGGGGTTAAAAAAAAAGGTTTCCAGAAAGTTTTTGAAGGAAGACAAGTGGAGGCCACCAGGTAAACCGTTGGTGTCCTGGTGCTAGCAAGGAAGCAGCGGTGTGAAAGGAGGCACGGGGCTGCGGGGAGCAGTGCACCTCCTTTCCTAGTATTTGTTGTATCAGAGTAAGCCCTGCCCACCCATCCAAAACTCCCGGTATCTCGCCTGGGAAACAGCTGGGAGCCGACTAATGGGAGCCAGGACCGAACCTCTGCCTGGATTGCCAGAGTCTGGTCCGTTTTACCGCTGTCCTGTAATGTACAGAGACTGAAGGAACCCCAACTCTTCCCCACTTGATCACCAGCTGAGCCCGTGTTTGAAGGCTGGACCTCACAGTAAGGGGTGTCAGGCCAGGGGTTTTCTTACCGACACAGAAATATCCACGTAGGTGATGAAATGCCAGTGCTCACCTGACGCTGTTCCAGCATAGTGGTTATTGCACAACTCTAGCGTGATGCCGTCTGCCTGCCAGGGTGCTGAGTTTTCAGGATTACTTGGAAAGAGACACCTTTGCTGCGGTACATTAGTGCTACAGACAACTGCTTCAGAACACCTGCCAATAGGGCAGATGACTTGGGATGAAGGGCCCACAAGGTAAGCCCACCGTACTGCTGCTTGTGGCTTTGCTGGAAAATCACTTCAGCCCACTTTAGGGAAGGGACAAGGGCAGTGTGTTCAGGCAGTGTGACAGGGAAGATGGGCAGAGAGTGTGACAGACACAGCCAGGAAAACTACCGTGCTTGGATGAGATTGTCAGTGCAATTACTCTTTCTTATCCCATCTACAAAATTATCAATTTTTTCTTACAACATACCTTTTGTTTTCTCTGCCTCTCCCTCCCTCTGACATACAATCTTCCTGCTTCAGCAGAGCTCCTGTGATTTCAGCTGCTGCCTCTGAACTGATTGGCATCCTGAGGCCTTTAGCTGGTAGCCTGCCATAACTGTTCTGCATCCTTCATCCTTTTGCAGACCACAAGGGCCACACCAGCTCAAAGCAGCAGCTGGAGCAGCCCTATGGTCACTCTAACTTGCACTGGTGAAGGCAGCCCACCAAAAAGTTTTGCACTGCTGGAGCATGCAGCACTACCCAGCCCCAGGACACAAAGAGCAGGCTGCCCAGGGAGAAGTGGCAGGCAACCCGCAGCGATATCTCTGGAGCCATTGAGAATGCTGCCACACCAGCAAATTCCTGCCTTGCTACTTAAAAGCACTTCCACAGACTTTCCTCCTGCACCGCACTTCTCTTAAGCCTCCAGTGCATAAGCCCACAAAAGGGAAAGTCTAAACAAAAAAAAAAATCTTCAAAAAATCCACTGTGTGAACATCAGTGTTTCCCAATAGATATTAAGAAATATTTGCCTGATGAAAGGACTGAACAAAAGCATGGTGAGGCATTCAGGGTTGATTTAGGGGGCTTTTTAAATGAAGGGATTTTACTGACATCCCCGCACAGGCCTCCAGACCTGGGTCTGCCGCACGTTTTCATAAGACCTGGCTGCAAGCCACAAGCCTGGGATGCTGCACTTGTGCAAGTGAGAGGTTTCTGTGCTGGCACGGGCACCGAAGCAGAGCTTATGGGTTTGCCTGAGGCTGGGAGCACTCCGCTGAGCAGACCCGAAGCAAGGAGGTGGGTGCGAGCCCCAGGAGATTTTGGGGCCAAAAAACAAGCACAGAGGCATCATGTTTTCTCAGGGAAGCTTGCTCGTGTTACTGCTTTTCAAACGGTTGGTGTATTGGTCAGGATGGGAAGGGATGCATGGGGAAGGATGCGTGGGTGTTGTCCCCCCGCAGCAGCAATGCTGGAGCACAGGTTGGGCACACTGTGGTGTCAGTCCCTGCTGCGGAGGGGCTGCAGGGGAGGGCACAGGAGGCTGTGGAGAGCCACTACGCACCCACCTCTGCCATGCTCATCTGCCCCCTGCAAACAGCCCTGTACCCTGTTGCTTTTCTCCCTTACCATCCTGCTTCTCCTCCTCCACGTTGCTGCAGTGGCGTGAGCCTCCCACCTGTGGAAAGGAGGTTGGTTGGGCAAAGCTGCTCATGCACAGGGCCAAAAACCCGGACATGGTAAAAATAGTTGCTGACCTCTGGGGTCAGGGAGGAAAGCACTGATGCCTCGTACAGCCAAGGGCTGTGCGCCTTCAAAGCACGGCACGGATGTTTCGAGCTGCTTAGCCTCTTGCAGTCCAGTAACCAAAGGAACTCATCTGAGCTTGAGTCGTCTTCCACAAGAGTTGAAATGAAGGCAACCTCAGCGTTACCGTTGGCTGTTGCAGATTGGTGATGCTGCATGAGCTGTGTCACCAGTAACAGTCCTGATTTCTTGGTGCCAAAAGAGACTCTGCTGACATCCAGTCTTCCCCATCCATCCGACATACCAGGGCCCACCTGGAAATGTGCACAACAGTGACTATCTCAGGAGATCTCCAAGGATTAATTTTTTCTGCTGTTACTGGAGAGATCTTCAATCTGTCAGTCTTTCTTTGGTAACCCAGTGCTTGGAGCAAAGTAGGGTATTTCTTGGGCCGCAGACACACCAAGGACTGAAAATGGGTGGCAATAGCTTTCTTGCTTCTGCCAAGGCTGCATCATCCTGCCCCTGTGGTAATGAGCCACAGCATTGAGCCATGCTGGGGAAGTGTTAAGCCAGTACAGAGGTTGTGCCACCGATAATCTGTTCTTGTGAGAGAGGTGTCCAGAGGCACATGCGAAATGCTGATGCTGGGGAAAAAAAAAAAAAAAAAGTGAGGAGGAAAGAATATTGTCAAAGTGCAGCAACTCCTGTTTCCATTAAGTCAACTAGTCTGAGTCAGGTAAGTCCTTTTTCCAGGTAGGGCTTTCCTGCAGTGTGCCAAGAAGTAATTGTGCGTCTGATGGGTTGCATCAGTTCAAGCAATGGGGACAAAGGTGTCTACAAAAGGTGTTACCAAAGTAATGGAAAAAAAGGCATCATTACCAGGAGTTGTAGGCAAACTCATTGTCCATGGTGGGAAGTTAAGTCATGTTGTCCGGAGAGCAGAAATATGGGCTTTGTAGTCTTTTCAGACTGCTTTAAGATGTTTTGCCTGCTTGAAGTGATACTGAATTTCCTGTTTTTAGCACTCTGGTGCGTGCTGACTGTCACAGGTCCCTGTATGTGGACTTGGCATCACCTGTTTCTGCATTAAAGAAAGGATTTTTTTTTTTCACAGCCAAGTAAGATGTTGAGAGACGATGTTGTGGGAAAGATTAAGAGCAAAGCAGTGTTTTGCCAGATTTTCTATTTCATGGTGTGTTAGAGTGGTAGTTAGAGAGAAACAGCCCAGCCAAAAAAAACTCCAAACACCCATTTTTCATCTTACTTCCCATTTTCTACAACACACTTCCTAGGCAGCCTGGGATGGCTTCTGATGTGTGATCACATGAAGAGGAAACAGTTGCAAGGAGGTGGGAGCGCAGTGCTCTTTGAACACTGGTCCCAGAGGCCACGGCACAATGTACCAATGAACGGGTGGGAATGGGACTCACCAGTGGCCAGGGGAGCTCATGCACAGGTCTGCGTGTCACAGCCCCACTGTGTGAAGGCACTCGGATCATGGCAAGCATGGGTGATGATCTCAGGAGCTCCTGAGAACACCAGTGATAAACCGTGGAGGAGCAGGTGGCCAGAACGCCAGCCCAGGCATTGTCTCCCATGCCATTGAGTGCCAAGGTGCCATGTAGGTTCAATAGTATCCTGCAGTGCCACAGGGGAACCCCACTGTGCCAGGCACCACAGAGACGGAAACAGCCTGCATCCCTCCCCTGAAAGGCAGGGAACAGGGAAGGTCATTCCAGATGTCATCATTTTCAGGTTCCTGCAGTAATTATTTTATACAGGGCTCTGTGTAAAACCTCACAGATGGCAGATTTGCTCTTTCACAGTAGCCTGCCCATGGGGACAAGGTCTTGGTACCATATTTTCCCATACTGCCTGCACATCCTTTCCCCTCCCTGTCCTGCTCTCCATGGATGGCCCCATGGGTGGAGGGGTCCTGACTAGGGATGGAGGGGCCCATTTTACCCTTCCTTGCTTGTTGGTGCACTTGACTTTTCAGGTGCATACTCGGTGTGAGTCTTTCCACTACGACCCTCAGATGTGGGTGAGCACAGGTCAGACACATAGCAGAAGGAGGACCAGATGCTCATGCAAGTTTAACAGCATCGTCAGGGCTCCACAGCATCCCCTCAAAGCAAATCCACGTGAGTTTCAGGGTCCCTGTTCATCTCACTAAGGGGAGGAGGTGGATGAGGGGATCCTGTGTCAGGTAGGAAAGGTGGAAAGAGTTATGATGTGTGAAGAGAGCAGGGTGAGCGGTGATCCACAGCAGGGTCCTGGTTTGTGTGGAGAGTGGCAGAGGGAAGGTCAGGGTCCTATGGCAGAGAGGAAGCAAGGCCAAGGTGGAGGTGGGGACAAGCCTCTCTTTTTCATCTTTTTCCGAGCCTGTTGCTGCCACCCATCTTTCTCCTCTGCCAGGTGCCTGGGTACAGGGCACTGCACCCCTTCTGCGAGTGCCACCAGCCTGGGAGTACTCCTCTTCCACTAAGCTGCAGACAAGTGCTCTATCAGCTAAGATGCAGTGTGTCTTTTGGCCACAAACACCCAGGAGTCTGTTTTCCCTCCTGTTCTATTTCTACTGTTTATTTCCACTGCCTTGCTGTTTAGAAGGTAAGGTTTTGGTGAAAAAAAAAAGAAAGAAGGAAAGAAAGGAAGGAAGGAAGGAAAGAAAGAAAGAAAGGAAGAAAGGAAGGAAGAAAAAGAAAGAAAGGAAGAAAGGAAGGAAGAAAAAGAAAGGAAGGAAAAAAGAAAGAAAGGAAGGAAGGAACAAAGGAAGGAAAAAAGGAAGAAAAGCCTACACTTCAGAAGCCTTCAGATTGCTTCCGTATGCTGAAAAAGAAAGCAGTAGGAAAAACTCATATTTATTTACTCAATGGTCCCTTTTCTTCAGTTCCGAGGAGCTCCTTGTGCAAACAGGTACCCAATGTGAGAAGGAGAAGAACTGATGAGCTTCTGAATTGCTGAGATTTATCATCACTGCTGCTGACAGGTATCATGAGCTATGAATAACTTCTGGATGCTGTGAGCGCAATTCTCATTTGCATTAAGGATACTTGAAGCCATTTTGTCGGCACATACATTTTTTTCTGTGGATATTCATCACATACATGCCCAGTTTGCCATCTCCTTATGCTATCAAAGTGGAGGAAATAGGCACATAAATCAGGCTCATAGGCTTCAAGATTCATTCACAGCTTTCAATGTGTCAGAAGCAATGTACACTAACAAATGCAGTAAAAAAAATAAGAAAAAGAATAATCTAATTTGTCTTCACTAATCTCTGGAGTTTTCTCAGAGAAGAAAGAAAAGAAGGAGTCAGATTGCTCCAAAGATTAAATAAATAGCCTGCACCATACTTCCCTGGGCAAGTGCTTCTGTTTGTTTTACCGGAAGGCAGAAACTTCTTACCCTAAACACAGTGACCCTGTTTCCAGTGGAAAAGGCTGATACTTGATGGTTAGCTCAGAGGTGGTTTGGGGTAAATGGTCTTCCTCCATTTGTGGAGATCTCTGGCTGTGCAAGAAGACAGTCTTGGAAACAAAAATGAAAGACATTTTTCTCAAGACTTCCACGGGCTGAGATCTTCTCCCAGACCTTCATGCACCCTGGCACGGTAAGATGTCAGGCCACTGAAGCAAATTTAAGAAATTAAAAAGCAGGTATTTAATATTGTAAAATAATCTGTTTACAGGTTCTCCCGCTAGGCAGAATAAGGTAGAAGCTGATCTGAAACCAATTTTAATGCCGTACTATGAATACCCCTAATTTCAAAGCCCATTAAGCTGTTTGTAAGTAATGCTAGTATCGCCAGGAGAGCACAATATGTTTGATACTTCCTACTGTAAGTCCAAGCAAAATCAGGTAAAGCCTCTGTGAAAGCTGCTCTCTGTCTCCAGAGAGAAGTTGTTTAGACTGAAGGCCAGATGGGATCAAGCTGCAGTGCAGCAGAAGTCTGTGTGCATGCATTTAGCTGATGGAAACGTGAGATAATCTGTTATTAGCTTGGCCTGTAACAAAAGGACATTACACAATGTTGTTCTTATCACAGGCAGAGTGTGTTCTCTGACATTCACAGCAGCGTAGCTTATGCTCAGTGATTTCACACAAATGTTGGCAATTAACGTCTTTTATTCTAGTGCTCAATCTCAGAAACAGCAAGAGGGCTTGATCGGTTGTTGATGACTTGTGCAGGGTCCAGGCTCCTGGGATGGCTGCTCTTAATAGTAGTAGTATCACTTTGGTAAGGAAAGTTCTGTTCTCATTAAATTAAGAACCAAATGCTCTAAAGTGTGCCACTTGTGATACAGCCATGAAGTAATAGATGTACCCTGCCTCCAAAACACATCAGACTGAAAAGATAGCGTGGAAATGCAATAGTGGAAGAGAAGATTAGCAGAATGAAGTATGCTTCTGTTTGTCCAGAAGTGGGAGAAATAAAGCGACAGGCACCAGAGAGTAAAGAGGCAGAAAAGAACTGTTTCTCCAGAGTAACAAAAGGTTATGCCCACTACTAATACAGTAAAGTCTATCCAGACAGAGTTTCTCTGAAGTCATGGGGCATCCTAGAAAAAAAAAAGGATTACTGCACAGGGACGAACAGTCTCAGACAAAACCCATAGGTGATCCCAGAGGTCCAGAGTAGCCTGACAAGACAGTCTTACATCACAGACAGCCACTGCAATAGTCTGAGTCTCTCCCTTCTAGGTCTGGTCCATGTGCCCTTGTCCAGAGCTACCACAGCTGCAGACTTGACTGCATCTTCACAATGGCTCCGATCTAGTATTTGAGATTTTGCAAAAACAGCCAGTGGATGTGTGAAGTTAATCTCAGAGACTGCCTTAGGTCAGGTCTGGTTGGAGGTTGAGAAGTGGAAGAAGAATGATGCAAAAATGCTATCTGAGCACATGTGGTTTTGGAGCAAGCCTCATGTTAGCCCAAAAGAGGGGGCATGTTTCCCCCGGTGTTGGAAATGCCCAGAGGATGGTGTTGGTCTGATACGGCAATAATTTCACGTTGTGCTGGTTTGATGTCACAACAGGTGAGGTAAAATTCTGCCTTGTTCAGGCTGATAATTGTCTCTTATCATTTTAATCAATAATTCATTTTTGAGAGCTTTAGCAATACTAGTTATTTTAGTCTCACTTCAGCACAGAAGACATTTCGTCAGCTTTATGGAGTTTGGATTCATGATCCTGATTTGCTTCAGATGCATAGGGATTTTTTTTTTGCTTAGCATTTTGCCCTCAACTCAAAAGCCCTCCCTCCTGCAACCGCAGAGAGTGATGGGCAAAGAGCAAACACGTTCATGCAATATTTATCACACCTGCATTGCTTTTGGTGTGCTCTAATGGTTTTGCCTGTTAGCTGTAACTGGACACTTGTGGTCCCTCTGTGTGCAGACCGTAACCCCTGCCTGCTAGGAGAGAGAAACGCCCAGAGAAACGCTACACCACCTGAGCTGCTGGGACTGTCTCATTTCCAAGGCCAGGGTTAGGTAAATAATAAATGCAGATGCCCATTTCTGCAGGGGCTGAGGGTCCTTCTTGTGGCCGTGGAAGCACCTTCATGGAAGCATCACCTTGTTTTTCGGTGCTCCTGGCAGTCTTTGTGCAGGTGGGCAGTGGGAGCAGCAGAAAGTGGTCTTGCAGAAGGCAGATGCTGGCAGCTGGCAAGGTGTGGGGAGGATAAAGGCCATCCCAGCTCACCATATATGGAGGAGAGGAAATGTACCTGTAGCTAACACTGCCTTGCCTGAAAAAAGGCTGCAGAGCACCACACGTCAGGTGTTGGTCTTCCATCGTGACCAGAGGAGCTGGCAAGCCCCAAAGCACGGAAGGGCAGGTGCTGAACAGGATGTTTATAAGGGTATGATAGCAGGGTTGGTTAATTGCCTCAGTATTGGCAGCAAAGCCCACAGCCACGTGAGAAGGGATCCTGAAGCACGCACGGGCAACTGCATGTCTGTCACCAGTCCCCATGCAGGACTGTGCTCACTGCTGCTTGTATGTGGGTAGCTCCCCCGGCTGCTCACACCCATCCCCATGGAGATGCAGTCAGTGCTGTGACATGCAGCAAGGTCAGTCTTTCAAGGCTGGCACCATGCTGTGGGCAGAAGCTCCTGGAAGAGAGAGAGGTGGGGTAAGGTAACTTGCAACGCCAAAGCCCATGGCTTCATCCCTGAGAGCCCCACCTCCTCCGCACTTATGGACATAACCCCGAAGCTCACTCTGTGCCTGTCTCAGGTCCTCCTGCTTCTGCTTCGGCACACGCTTGCCTCCTGCACCCACCACAATGTGCTGAAGGATCGCCTGCCCAGAAAACCAGGGGCTTTATTTCCTCAGTAAACCTGGCCAGCACACCCAGATTTCCATTAATTGACAGTGAACTCATCAGTCATTGGAGAAAAATCACTACAGGAGTGTAATGAGGGTTCAAAAGTCCATGACATAAGCAGTGACTCATTATGGAAAGACCATGATTACTTGGTGCGAATTAGACACAAACTTGCCGTGGGTTACCAGCTGAAAAAAAACCTGTGGTTCTCCTCTGAACTGCGGCAATACCTAAACAGCAGATGGGGCAGATAAGGCCTAAACCTTACAACTCCGTGTGAACAACATTAACCTTTGCCAGCTGTACGGAAAGAAGCTGCGCACACAACAGACATATGTGACAATGTTATCATCACTTAGGGGAAAAAAGCAAACTGACTTATACTGAAAGTATCTTGTTGAAATAAAAATGGCTTTCAACAGAAGATACGGGATTTCAACACCCAGTTTGAGCCTTAAGGTCACTAATCCAGTGCCTCTCTGTCCTGGAGCTGGGTCCTCAGAGGAGCAGCAGGCAAACATAAGCACCTGCAGGTGGTGTTTTGGAGGGCTCCATAGTAAAACCAGAACAGAACAAGGGAATGCAGGAAAGCCAGGGAGACCACAGCACAGGGAAAAAAAAAGTCCCTGCCACCACAGAAGGAAAGCCTCCAGTGATACGAACATCCACCACGCTGTAAAAGGCTCTGGTGACAGTCACTGTCTGGATCATGTCAAAGGTTAGAGAAGGCAGCTCTGAGAATAAAAATTACTTGAGGGCAACTGCTGTCATTGCTCAATCACATCAGGGCACATGATCTTAAAGGTGAAGATAAGGTTTAATTAAACTGTAAAGTGTATGAATCCAAATAGTTGTGCAATCTAACCATGGTAATAAGGAAAGCTGCAGCCTGTGCAAACTTGATATGACATTTCTGTCATCTCTCCTGTTGCAAGCACATGATGAGTACAACACCCAGTTTGAGTCTTAAGGTCACCAAGCTAATGCATCTGGAGCAAAGTTATCTCTAGGGTAAGTTCTTGTACCAAAACACCACCCCCCCCCCCAGATTCCCTGGCTACTCAGCCAGTGAAGCTCAGCTACATCATCATAGCTTCTGATTGCTCCACCTTTACCACTGAACCTTCCATCCCAGTCCATTTCTTTGAAACTTTTTTCCCTTTTTCTCCCTTACATACCAACTTCCTTCCACTTTCCCCTTTTAGATCCACTTTGCAACACCCTTCAGATTACTTTCTAGTATTAATTCCCTCTGAGTATTATCAGACCTAGCTATCACATGTTTCCTTGCAACTACAGGGTAAAACACCTTGAAACTCTAACATATAGTTAAAAAACAAAAAAGGAAAAAAACGCTACTGAGCCATAAATTCAACAGGAATACAACACAGTCATCCAGAATATCTGTGAGCATCACTGCTGTTGTGTACAGCAGAGCTGAACCCAATTTTATGAAAGCGTCAGAGAAGTGGAGTAAATAAAAGGAGAATCAGACTTCCCTTTATGCTCTTATGAGCAAGTGCTCATTTTCCCATTCATTGTGCTACCTCCCACCATGCAAACTGAAGAAAAAAGGAGGTTGAATGTTCTTGCCTTCCTCTGGCCAAGACTCAAGTAAACCCTCCAGATCAGATCCTTTAGCTTAGCGGAGGAATACAGGGAATTACTATGCCCACTGAACTAAAATACACATATATATGAGCCTATACATACATATAGATATGCCTCTTGGTGCTGGTGCAGCTCTAAGACCTGAAGATTATTTTTCAAGGTGTCTAATGTGATCCATCAAGTGTGAAATGAGATTGTTCTAGGTCTGAAGTTTAAAACAGCTATCGTGGATTACCCTGGTGTAAATAGCACCGGAGCATTGCCACTCCAGGGCAGACAGGGCAGCCCATCAGCTTTCAGCGAGTGCATTTAGATAAGCAAAATGCAGTTCAGCGTGCAGCCCAAGCTGGCTTCATTGTCAGCCTCTCTTTTTTTTTTTTTTTATTTTGGTGAAAGCTAATCCAGCACAAATGTGACTTATTCTAAAGGAACATAATGAAAATGTGTAAATTCTGCTTAGACAAAACAGTCGTTCTTGAATCAGACAAAGGGCAGTCATGTAAACCATTGTTAAGGCAGCCCGCAAATACATTCCTGACCGTTTAAAGGCAAAATGCGAGGCACTGAGGGCAAGCGCTTTCCTGAAATGAACCAAATGACATCTGTGGTCACAAAATTAGAAAATTAGCTACCACCCTGTGAATTTTGTGAGGCACGTGTTAGATACTATGCCCAGAGACAGAATTGCAAATTGAGACGACGTCAGCTGCAAAAGATACATTTTCCTGAGGCTTTTTTTTTTTTTTACGCCGAGGAGATTGTGTGGTCTGCAGCCCTGTGTGTTCCACATTTCCAGATATCACATGTGGTATTTTCAGTTCGCCCTTTGGCTTCTCATCACAGAAGACCTAAGCCCTTCTTTTATTCCAAGTCACTGCAGATTAAAAATAAGGTGTGATTTAAAAAAAAAAAATAATTAATTCACGACATTTTGAAACAGACATAATGCTTCCTTAAACCCACAACATCAAAATGAGTTGAAACCTTGGTTTACACTGAATACAGAGCATTTGGCTTCTTAACCACTCTCAAGTACATTAGAGCTAGTTTGAGCAGACCAGGTCCAAGCCTGAAAGCGCGGGATTTAGCTTCCGACAGGAGGATATTTATTGTGCATCTCGGTAAGGTAGGTCAGCTGCTGTAGTAACAGCCATCCTTGCTGCTCCTGGCAGCCCTGTTCTGGAGGACAGGTGACACTTCAAAGGGAACGACTGCTTGCAATAAAGTGAGTTGAAACCAATCCCTCTAAGTACAAAATTGGCTACGCCTGTGCAGGTGTGTCCCAAGTGAGTTTAGCTATGACTGCCTTCAGGAGTTGCTGATACCTGCAGCCAGGCTGGTAGCTGTGTCAATGCAGCTGCGTCAGCTAATTGTAAAAATAATGTTTGTTTCAGCTGCGCGTTTTACAGGAGCTCCTCAGAAGCGAGGGGGCTGCATTTGAGCAGCACCCGCTGAGTGTGCAGAGGAAAGAAAATGCCTGTGTTTCACCTCAGACACCCTTTTGTTCTGGGTTTGTTCTATGCCGAGCACTCGAAAGGCCCGATACACTAACAGGGCTCCCCACTCTCTGTGAGATAATACAACAAAACATAAGTCAAACTATTCCTTTCACATCATAGGCCACGACTTCCCCCAGCCCCCAAAATTTCTGCATTTCAGATGTGTTTCAGGATGCCAGACAACAGAACACACCATGCACTTACATCTCTTCTTCAGTCTTACACCCCTCACTGTGGAAGAAAGACCAAGGCACAGCCCCTGTCCCCGCTGTGTGACACGGCTCGTGCCCCCCATCGTGCTCTGCCCAGGACAAAGTTCCCCACACCAGGACTTGCCTTGCTCAGCAAGGTTTTTGGTTTTGCATTTTGATGAGCACCTTCAACAAGGAGCACCATCGTGCCTCTGAGCACAAGAATTGAGTATGGTGTTTGGATCTGGCAGCTTTTGATTTATTTGGAATTAAAGTAGCTACATTACGGTAATGGTTTTCAATTTGTTTTTAATTTCCAAAGCTTCCAGGTTTTCTGACAGAGGCAGAGACCTATGTCCAGCAAGTGAAAGCCTTTAGCAATAGGTTTCTTCCACTGATTCATTTTCTGCAGGCCTAGTGGGCTGAAAACCACCAACTCAGTGTAAAGTGGAACAAAAACTACAACCTGAAATTTACTGGCAAAGGGAACGGTGAAAGTTCCACTGAGAGTGAAACTCTCCAAGCACACAAGGTTTAACAGAGTTCAGCAGAGAGGCAGGCTAAAATCAAAACCAAAACCTCACACTTCTGAACCCCGTTCGTTGGACTGCAAGCAGAAAAGGTCACAGCTGCTGTCTTCTTTGGTTTATGCTTTTGGTAGTTTCCCACTCAGGTTTCTTTACTTTTCTGTCCTGTGCTGCCAGTATAAGAGAGACATGGACGTACTGGTGAGAGTCCAGCAAGATGATGAAGATCCTGGAGTATCTCATCTATAAAGAAGGGATGAGGGAGCTGGGACTGTTCATCCTGGAGAAAAGCAGGCTCAGGGGAGATCTTATCAATGTGTAAAAATACCTGCAGGGTGTTGCAAAGAAGATGGAGCCCGGTTTTTTCCAGCAGTGCCCAGTGACAGGGTCAGAGGCAATAAGCACACAGACTCAAACACAGGAGGTTCATCAGGAAACGCCTTTTCACTGTGGGTGACTGAGTGTTGGTGCAGGTTGCCCAGAGAGGTCTCTGTCCTTGGAGATATTCAAAAGCCATCTGGACACGGTCCTTGGCAACTGGCTGTAGGTGGCCCTGCTTGGGCAGGGGAGGTTGGACCAGGTGACCTCCAGAGGTCTCTTCCAACCTCAACCATTTTGTGTAAATATCCATTAAGGAGGAAGATGCTAAAGCTCAGGTCACTGGACAGTCATGCAACATTGTCCATACACAGCAAACTTCATCACTGAGAGGATGGACCACTGGTTTTACAAAAACAGTGTATTGAAGGGATTGATTTTCACCTTCCCAAACTCTTTCTTACACCTTGTTGAAACACAGGTATGTGAGCTGCCAGTGCAGAGATGAACCTGAGAGGGCCACATTTGCTGGAAAGCACATGTACATGCAATGTAGTTCTGCTGGCCTGGCCACCCAACTGCCCACCAAGCCAGAGGAGTCAAGCCATACCAGAATGGGACTGTGTAAGAATTAACTGGTCCATTAATTCCACGCTCTCAGGACAGACCTTCTGGAATAAGCAGGGCAGTCAGTGGTGCAATGGTGTATCTCAGCACCTCACTCAGACCACTGGGCAGGTGAGATGTTATGAAACAAGGCTAAGGGAAGCCTTGAAAGACGTGGTGACGAGGACCAATATGCATAGAGGAAGTGGGCATGTGAAGCTGATATGTCAGTGAAGGGAACCTGGGAGCTCGCCAGCCACCACAACTCCCACCTGCCTGAACTGGCATGGTGGTACGTCAGGATTTCCATAACATGTGCGGCCCAAGGGCAAAATAAACAAAGGTTCCACTCTCCTCTGGTGTCAGGCAGTGCTTTACAGGAAATAAATAATCTCTGAACTGCTCCCATGCCCGTGGAAGAGGAAGCACGTCTGCAAAGATCAGAGAATAGAAAGAGGAAGAGGAGAGGGAAGAGAAATTAGTGTTCTGTGATGTATTCAAATAAATGCACAAAAACTGTGTGATCTACGCTAAGGAAACCAGACTCAGCTTTTAACTTTTATTTCCTCCCCTCTCCCTGCTGTTCTTTACAGGCAGCACTACAGCCTGAGCTGCAGGAGGACAGGGGAGATTCACCTGGGGGCCCCAGTATAGAATTGGAGAATACTCTTTTTTTAAGTAGGTGACAGAATAACTGTTGAGCACTGTCCTGCACCCTGCCTTTGAACAATCTCCCCGGGGTGGATTACCCACAGGTGGGAGAATGGGGAGCAGTATGGCAGGGGGACTGCATGGCCACCCACAGAGCACATCCCCCCCAGCTACCGTTGCTCCTCAAATCATAGAATCATAGAATGGTTTAGGTTGGAAGTAACCTCAAAAATCACCGAGTTCCAACCCCCCTGCCCTGGGCAGGGACACTTCCCACTAGACCAGGTTGCTCAAAGCCTCATCCAGACTGGCCTTGAACACCTCCAGGGCTGGACCCTCTGCAAGCAAGAGGAAAATAAAATCCCATCAAGACTTTGACCCTTTCCTCTGCGGAGACTCTGGGAGCACTGGAGGACAGCAGCCTCCTCACCAGTGCTTTGCATAAGGGAGATGAAGGGAGTGAGGTGACACTGAGCACACCTGGTTTGTATCTGTACCAGGTATTTCCCTGTGCAATCGTTTGGGCTCCTGCACACACATGTACGTTGACGTGAGCAAATGTACACCTTCATAATGCCAGCTGTGGTAAACACCACACATAGCTACCGAGCCTCCACTTGAGCTTGGTGCTAAACTTTTTAAGGGAAGAAGTTGAGATAACTAGGCAAAAATCTGTTTATTCTTTTATATTGGCCAGGAATTACAAGGGCCATTTCATCAGATCACTAGGATCCGGAGCACTAGGAAGAGATTAAGCTCTTTTTAGAGATGTTTTATCTGTGCTTAAAATACCAAAAATTAAATTTCTAAATATAGGTGTATATATATGAATTTGGCTTTACATAAAATTAGAAAGTATATTCTGTCCAGAATTTTAAGATGTTAAACTGTTAGATGATCTGAAATAATTTTAAAATTGAGAATAAACGTTATAACACAGGAAGAAGAAATAAAAAGAAAACATAAAAGTCAGAGAAAAGTGGTAAACCCAGCACAAGAGTAGGCAGTTCCTGGCAGAAACCAGAACATCTCTCAGACTGTCAACCCAGGGTTGAGCTCTCAGTAACAGACGGCAGTGGTGAGTGCTCCTGTTGCATTTCTGAGCACTTCTAGCACCTCCCTGCAGGTGAACCAGTAAGTCTGAGACCATGCTGGACACATGCAAGGACCAACCTTTGAAGGCCACACCAGGAGGCAACACCAACTCAGGCTGTTTGTAATTACCAAACACCACGTGATTTATAATTTGCCCAAACCCCAGTATTTTTATTCAGCCAAAACTGTGAAACCACAGCATAAACTCCCAGTAAGTCCAAAATATGAAGAAGCAGTTCAGGGAGACAAATGCACATGTCCTAGTTGCCTTCCTCTAGCAGATGCCACCTCCACGTAACGATGTGTGACAACATACAGTGTCACACACCCTGGACCTCCGTAAGAGCTGGGTGACGAGCCCTTCCTCCAGGCTCTCCTGCAGGAGGTTCAGTACCTGCTGCTGTGCGTGATGTCCCCAGATCCTTGGGGCAGATCTGGGACACTGGTTCCTGCTGAGCAGAGTGAATTCCAGCCATCCTGGCCATCCTGAGCACCCTTAGAAAGCCTCATCATGAGAAAAAAAAAAAAAAAAAAAAAAAAAGTGGTTTCTTTTTCAGCATTTACCAGAAAGCACGGTGACACCAAGGCAGGAGGTCTGGAAGTGGGTAGTAAAAGGGCCCAAAGGTCTCTGCATCCTGGGTCTGAGGGCTGCAGTCTGCTTATCCCTCCTCCTCATCCGGGAAGCAGGGTGCAGGGCTGCACTGCGGGAAGCGCTTCCTGTGCTGGTGCCCCCGCCGACGCCGGCTTTGCCCACCCTGCGACATCCACCCTCTGCACATCACTCCTGCCCCTCGCACCAGTCATCCTCAGCCGCCAGCCAGCAGGTCTCCATTGTGTTTCTGGAGATGCAATTTTCTCCACTTTGTTAAGTCAAAATTCTGACTAGATCTAACTATATCTTTCCAGCAAGGCTTTTTTTTATC
Organism: Vanellus vanellus; assembly: GCF_965231255.1. Classification (NCBI taxonomy): domain Eukaryota; kingdom Metazoa; phylum Chordata; class Aves; order Charadriiformes; family Charadriidae; genus Vanellus; species Vanellus vanellus. Next base: position 10,880,884 of record NC_138908.1, read on the forward strand.
TCCAGAAAGTTATCCTAAGTGCTTTCCCTTTGCTTGGACCTTTGGGGGAAGATGAGGGAAAGGAGGAATTTCAAGACTTCTGGAACACAGCAACTTTACCAACTCCTCTCCAAAATAAGTATACTTTTGTAGGTTGTTTTTTTTTTTTTTTAACGTGAAACCATTTGTTAAATTACTCATTGCTGTGAATTTTGGGCGTGCTTATTACTTTACAGGAAGAAATCCTGGGAAGAAAAACCACAAAGAGGCTAAGGTATTTCCTCTCTTACAAACCAGCAAAACCCCAACTATATTTCAACATACAGATAAAATTACTAATACTCCATTTTTATAGTAAGCCATCTCAAGGCACCAACGTTATGGCAGTTGCACCATTAGAAAATTGCACTGCCTACAAATTTTTACCGTAGCCATTGCATGCAAGCAAACTGTTAACACGTGGAAAGAAGGTATCTGAGTGGTTTGCAAAGATGTGCCGATGCAGTTAAGGGCCGGCTGCCTCCTGTCCCCATACAGCCCGTCTGGTGCTGCAGAGGCCTTCCTGCAAACCAAAACTAGTCTGTTTGACGCAGCCTGGCTTCTGCCCGCCCCAAGTGATCTTGTCTGTGGCAGGGCATCAAGAGAAAATGAGCCTCCCTCACAATTTGCAGCACAAAATAAAGGGCCAGTTTCCACGTCGCTGGTACGGCAGCTAAAACTGCCAACACTGTGACTATTTGCAGTCCGGGAGAGATGGGAGCAAGAAGTCCCAAGATCTGCCTGCAATGTACCCAGGTTTTCCTGGTAGTAAATGCTGGGCAAAATCCACAGTGCAACCACAGGTCAGAGATATTTTGGATCTGCCCATGGCTTTTCTCAGGAATTTTTTTACGAAATGCCTCTCTGCCACACAGAGTTGTCAAGCATTGTTCCATAGGCTTGTCCCAGGTCACAGCCGTGCTTCGGTATGCAAGAGTTTCCTTTTGGGCTGCAGTCCAAAGGTTTTTGACAGATCTGATTTCATGCAGAAGTTTCAGGATTCTGCAGCTTGTGCATTAGTAGAAACATTTCTTTGAAACAATTTCCTTGTAAGATTATCTCAGCTTGAGGAATAATGCTGCAGGTAATGTCCATGCCTGTACATCCCACGTGCTTCCTACATTCATCCCTTGCACAAAGCTGTCATTTATGCCTCACCACACTGTAAAACTGCAGAGGCCGAGGAGTGCTTCAAGACAAATGGTACTAAAGATATAGACATGCAGGCTGCCTCCTTTCTCAGGCAGACTATGTTGTTGCTTTTCTCCCTTTGCCTTTTCCTTTCTGCTCTATCCAGCAAGGTGAAATCAATCAGTGCTGCCAGAGAAACACAAATCCAGCAGGCAACAGCGATGACCAGCCATGGACTTGCATTGGTTTACATCAGCCAGACTCACTGCTTAGAGAGCAGTTTTACTTTATACTGGAGCCCCAGATCTGAGCTCTCCCTCCTTTCTCAGGCGTTGGCGATGGAGGGGATCTGAGCTTAGCCATTTTGCATTTCTGTGCAGCTCAAACAGGAGAGCAGCTCCGTGACAGTAAAAAGCCTGTAGACAGCTCCAATAGTGAGCAGATATTGGCCCGTTTGTCCCAGCTGACAGTCATCAGAGTTGGAAAACTGATTACCATGTTCCTAGCCCCCTTTGGTTCAGTGATGAACCAGCAGCCCATTTGCCCACCGACAGAAGATCTGTACCACAACATTTCTACTGGGGTGTTACTCAGCCAGCGAGTGCTGCTGGGTGTGGGATGCTGCTCACATGCCCGTGAGTTTGCTGGGCTTTAACTCTCTCCCAGTAATTGGCAAATTCCTGGGATGTGAAGTGTTGCTTTCCAGGTGCCAGCCCAATAGACATCCTGGGAAACCACATGTAGAAGATGTTTTCTTCACACAGCTACACCTGACCTCCAGGCTGTGGTCAGCTGCTGTCTCTCAGTGCCGGTAACATCTTATTTCCTCTAAACAGTTTCCATGCTGATCATCAGCTCTGCAGAGGTGTGAACCTTCTCCCCAGGCGTGGGCTTTAAAGGCTCTTGGCACTTCTCTGGAGATGCACAGAGCTTTAAAGGAATTGGGCTCGAACAAAACAGCTGTGGTATCTAACAGGGGGTTGGATGAACTCTGCTGAGCATTGCTATTTTCTATCCAGACTGCAAGGAGGAGATGAGTAATGTGCACAGCACAAAAGCAGCTGGGCAGAGGACAGAGAGTGTTGTTCATGTGCAGCACTAAATAGCAGCACTGCCAGGTCTTGCGTTACTCCCACAAACCTCACCCTCTTCTGGAAAGCCCCATTTTCTGGAAATGTCATCACCTTCTTCCTTTTTGAAAAACAAGAAAAAGCAAAATAGATCTTTGTGGTATTCAGCATGTGCCAATTGAATACCTAGCACTGCTGTGATTTCTCTGAAAATGAACCAGTTTGTGGCAAAGGCTGCGCATCATTTGCTGCGAGGAGAGGTCGCTTGTTTCCCCTGCCTGGCTGCATGGGAGAGACCTGCAAGAGCACGAAAAAGTCAAGAGCATTTTGATGAAGGTGATTAACAAATGGAATTACTCCCCTTGCTAGGAGGCTGCCTGTTTGCCTATCTGAAGGTGATACCTGGCCCCAACAGGAACATGCGGGACCTCCTAGGGCATCTCAAAGGGTCAGCCCTGCCCAGCCTGTGGGGAGCTGGTCTGCACCAGCACCTCTCAGGTGGTAACGAGGCTCCTGTGGTGGCAGCTTCTTGGAGAAAACCTTATTAAACAATCCTGCCCCGGGGATCCTAAGGGCACAGTGGGGCCGGCAGCACCTCTGTTCCCATGAGGAAGAATGGGCTGAGCTGACGACTTGCTTTCAGTTGCATTGCTGACATAGAGGGGTGATGTGGGGAGCCGCTCACCTCCGTTTCCCCATGCAGTGGTGACTCAGGCAGGGTTGAGTGAACACTCATCAGGATATCCTTCCAAATATCCCCAGGAAGGACAAGAGGCACACATGCTTTTACAGGTGAGCCCTGCTGGCTCCATCCACCCTCACCACCCTTCTCTGAGTTTCCCGTAAAGCCCATTCCCCCCAGCTGCTGCCTGCAGATGCTAGCAGGCTGTCACAGTGGGATGTTTGCAGGTTGCTATGTGTATGACGTGCCATCGGTCCTGGCTTGCTCAGAACTGGGCCAAATAGTTGCACCACCTCTAAGCGCAGGAGTTACTTCCTCAGCAGAGGTTCAATCCCAGTGCCCAGCCAAGTCCGTCTGTTGTCAGCGGTGGGAGCCGCGCTCATTGACAGCAGTGTCTTTTGCTCCAAAACCAGGCAGGATGAATAACCCAAAACAGCAGAAGGCGTCCTCAGACCTACCCCTGGCTCAGTCTAACTGGCACTGTTGACAGGTTTGCACAACCCGTCCCCATGGTGTCTCCAGGTTACACGGGGCTTACATTGTAGGCAAACATTGAAGTGGCACACATGGAGGAATGGCTGTTTGCCTTGGGCTGCTGAAGCCGCACACCCGGACACCCAGTCAGCAGTGCCCATATCCCCAGCACCGCGCTGGCCATGGCACCACATGTCCCACAGGCTCCACTCCCCTGGGTCAGCTTTTGCCCACCCAAACTCAGCTCTTAGCAAAACCACAGACCCAACGATGGGGCTGTGCTCTCGGCTGAATGGGAAAAGGACTGGTAATGAGAAGAACAATGGTATGCAGTGTTACTAGAGCGAGCTTTCAGAAAACATTCCCATATTAAACAGCTGTGCAGCTATCAAAGAAACAATGCAAGAAACCGTCAAGGGAACAGTGCTATCTGAAAAGCTTGTCAAAGTCCAAAAGCTAATTCAAAATCCTCTTATGAGGATTACCAGTAAATACCCAGAATAAAGATAATACTGAAGACGGCCCAGAAGAAAACCAACATGGTATGCGGCACTGGTTAAAAGCACTCAGTTTCAGCCTGCCTCTGCTCAGGTCACAGCTCTGAGGTTGTGAGGAGCAAGATGCACCACATGGGTTGTGAGGATGCGCAGCGGAGGCTCGGGGTCTTCATGGCATTTACTTACGTGTTGATGAAGCATGAAGGTCTGGAGCCTGGTCCCTGCTCTCGCACGGTGCAGCCACCTCCGTGGGCACACAAGAAATACCACAGCACGGTTTTCTCCCACAGGCATTTGCCACTTGTGTTTCCAAGGCAAAAAAAAATGTTCATCTTCCCCTGTGGCAGTGCCCAGGGGCTTCATCCAACTTCATCACCATGTGGCACTATCTGCACATCGTTTTGGCAGGAGGGCAGCCACAAAATTTTGTGCACTTTTCTGAGCAGGCAACATGGCCTGAAAGAGCAAGTCCAAGGTACACGCACAATGACTTAAATCTGGGGGAGACACTTGCAAATACAGAAACCTGAGAAATGCTAATCACAATAAAGGCATTGGTTACAAAAAAGCAATTATAGCTAAAAAAGACTAGTTCCAAATAACGCTGCTGGCAAATACCAATATAACCATTCAAACAAGACACAGGGAGGACATGTTCACTGCCTTATATGCCATTATGTCAGTCAAACCAGAATAAGGATGGTGGAAGGTACTAAATTTCAAGCTGGCAGAATTTTTTACTTTTCTCCTCTCTTTTGCACTGGAACAAATGAAGATGGTGAGGAATCCAGCCCTGTGGCTGCTAGATAAATAATGAAGCTTCTCAGGAGTAGGATGTACCACCTTGTGAAAAAATTCAAGGCTAAGATCTCGGTTTGCTTGTATTTCTGAAATATCTGGTACCCTGCTGAATGAGTACTGTGTTTGAACAAAAGGTCTTTCTGGCAATAGGAATGCAAACACCTCCAGGCAGCAGGCAGGTAAGCATACAAATCAGAACCTTTTTTCATTTTCTAAAATAGAAATGTTATATATTTAATAGAAAATATAAGGAAGAAGGTTTATTAACAGCGTATTTTCTTTTTTTTCTGTTTACATGTACAAATTTGCATACAAACAAGCATGCCTATATTTATTTAAAATGACATAAAATACATCATCCTAATGAAAAAAAAATAGGAGTTAATATGAAAGTCAGTATATTCAGTTTGAAAGTGAATATATTGCATATAAACACAATATGCACACAGTTAATATTGCTGAGCTATCTTAAAGCTAAACCTAATCCAATATGCAAGTCAAATTCCCACAGCTTAATACATTTTATGACTAAGCTGCATGCTTTAATGACCATTCATAAAACCTAAATCACTCAGCCCAACATCCAAAAACCAGCATGTGCACTGAAACCTGGGCTAAGCCATTATAAAGGCATCGCTGTCTGAGGGTGTGAGCCCACTGCAGCTTGTACCAGTGTTGGTGGTGGCTGCTGCGGACCCCTCCTCCTGCCAGCCACTGGACCCCTCATTGAGCTCTTCCATCCCTAAAGCAAAAAACAAACAAACAAAAGTCCTGCCCCCTAAATCCCGCCCCCCCCCAAACCCAACCCTGACTACTTCCTCTGCTTTATGACTAGATTTAGTTTGCTGAAACAGCTTTGCAAAGAGCTTAGTAATCAGCAGACAGCACAAAGGAGGGGCATTCAGAAATCACCCGACCTCCACAGCCTCTGCCCACCTGCGCCCATGCCTTGAAGCTGGCAGGTGCTCAGATTTCTTCTGCTAAGGATGTGTTTCAAGGCATGCCTACAACTTGCATGGTCTTGTCAAGCTCAGGAGGCCACGCAGAGTGCACCTCAGACTGCTGGAGGCAGGCACATTTGTCTACACCAGGAGAGTTGCACTTCTCAGGGACCCATGATAGGTGCGGGACACACAGCAGCTCTTTGCACAAGCTTTCTGAATGCCAGGATAGCCAGACAAAAAGCACAAGGCAGCAGACACCCAGATAGCAGCCAGACCCTCTGTTTTATTCCCCAGCCTGCTCCAACTCACAGTTCCAAAGCATCTCCAGAGCATCCAGCACCCCACTCCAGCAGCCCCTGGCTCCACTTACCAGGTTTCAGGCAGCGGTTGGATGGCACAGAGGTTGGATGTACCCTCAATCCAGCAGAAAGCCATGTGACACCCACCACACGTGGTGCCTGTTCCCACTGCTCACCTTCCCACCAGGCATGGGAGCAGCAGGACTGGGTGGTGGTCAGCATGATGGTGGCCGTCAAGCCACCCTGTCTGCCTCTGCATTTGTGCTCCAGTGAGCAGCAGGTTCTTCCCACAGGCAAGTACTCCAGGGGGGTGCACGTCAGCAGCTCATGCACAGTTGGCTTCTGCGTGAATCAGTACCTCCTAGAAATGGAGGAGAAGAGCAAAGGTGGAGAGAGCAATATGGTCCCTGCACCAGGCATACAGAAGAGGACATGCAACTCGTTCCCATAGACGTGCTGTTGGCCAAGGAGCAGCAGCCTGCATCTGCACTTGGCTGGGAGGGAAGAAATGGGAAGCAAGAGGGGAGAGAGCAAGCCTCGAGGCAGGATGATGGCAGTGGGAAGGTTGGGCAGGTGAAAGGGGAAGTGTGGCAGAGAGACAGAGGGCACTGGGGCAGAGAAATGCTTGATGTGAAGGACAGTTTGTTGATTCCCTCACCCACAAAAGATGACTCTTATCCAAAATGCAATGAATGCACACAGAATCTGTGCCCAGATGCATATATCAGGGATATACAAAACCCATTTATTTTTTTTCTTCACCCAGTTATTTCAGGAACAAGTGATGGAGCCAGCAGTCATAGCCAATGATTACAATCAGCAACCCATTTGTATTGTTTCCGTTTCAGACTGAGAAGGAGATAATTTGCTTTTGGTTCAGAGTAATAGAATGGTTTTTTCCCTATGGTACTGAAGTAAAATAATTTCAGATTCATAATCAGAATGCTTGCAGGGAGGCTCAAATGCTGATCCCTAGCTGAATGCACCTATTTGTTCATTAACACGTAATGGAGACATGAAGATCTGGCAGCCCTGACTGCCTGCCTTACGCTCCCGAAGCAAACATATTCTTTACTTGAAGTCTGGGTGTAGGCAGGAGAGCCTTATTAGGGCAGCCTAGTGTTGCCTAGAGTACTTTCAGTTCCAGTTCTCATCAGCAGAAGTTGAAAGACTTCAAAAGCCCAAGTCCAGTCAGACGCTCAAACAGTACACCGTAGCCAGAAACTAAGTGTGTGAAATCCAGACTTGGTGTTCTTCTGTTGTTTTGGGTTTGGTTGTTTTTTTTTTTTTTTTTCCTGTTTGGGTTTGTTTTCTTTTTAAATCTGGTGCAAAAATGAGATGTTGCATAGTCATTGATTCCTGCTGGTAGGAAGTATCAGAAAACTCTCAGCTTCTCCTGCAGCCAACTTGACCTAAAGTTAATTAATTAACATGGCAAAAACAAGAGCCCAAATATTCAGCTGCTTGGGGTAGCTTGGCAGTTAGGCAGACACAGGGCACAAAGGTTAAAGAAACATGACTGAGAGACCAGTTATGCACCTAGTTTGTACAAAGGAAAATTGTGGGGACTTAGAAGGAGTCAATAAAATAACTTGATTTGTGTGAATGACTTACCATCAAGAGGACCCAAATACCCTTTCTACAAAGGGTTTTTCTCAGACACCCAAAATATATTAGGTTTTGCATTACTCTAGCATACATGCCCCTTTTTACAGGGTGCTGATGCACATAGGACAGCCAGGAGGTCATGCTGTCATTCAGAGGGACCTGATCTGTCTGGAGAAATAGGCCAACAGGAACTTCACAAAGTTCAACAAGGAGAAGTTCAAAGTTCTGCAACTGGGGAGGAACAACCACAGGCACAAAGATATGCTGGGGGCTGTCTGGCTGGAAAACAGCTTGACAGAAAAGGATCTGGAGGTGCTGGTGGACACCAAGTTGAACATGAGCCAGAAGTGTGCCCTTGCAGGCTAATGGTGTCCTGGGCTGCACAGGGAGGAGTGATGCCAGCAGGTTGAGGGAGGTGATCCTTCCTCACTGCTCAGCACTGGTGAGGCCACCCCAGAAACAAGTCCATGGAAATGCCACAAAGATGATGAAGGAACTGGAGAACCTGATATATGAGGAGACACAGAGAGAGCTGGGAATGCTCAGCCTGGAAAAGAGAAAGCTCAAGGGGATCTTATCCATGTCTATAAATGCCTGGTGAGGGCAGAGTAAAGGAGATGGAGCCAGACTTTTCTCAGTGGTGCCCAGTGACAGGACCAGAGGCAACAGGCACAAACTGAAACACAGGAGGTTGCCTCTGAACATCAAGAAACACTTTTGCTATGAAAGTGGCCAGACACATTGCCCAGAGAGTTTGTGGAGTCTTCATCCTTGGAGATGCTCAAGACCCAGCTGGATGCAGTCCTGAGCAACCTGATCTGGCTGACCTTACTTTGAGCAGGGGGGCTGGAGTAGGTCTCCAGAGGTCCTTTCCAACCTCAGCTATTCTGCGAGTCCAAGATTCATGCCTAATTCTTTGCGGGGAGAACTTCACTGAACCTCCCTGAGAACAGGACGTACATATACTTTTGGGTGGACAGAGGAGCAAGAAGGTCCTGTGCTACAAGGATGCTCATGGTGGACTATTTGGTGCTGTTTGCAGCAGCAGTGATTATCTGTCTTCCACTGAAGAATCTGATTCTCAGTTTTACCAAGAGAATCTCTAAGGCAACACAAACCCTCTCTGGTGTGGAGTAGAAACTTCTGTGTCACACAAAGTTTTCTTAGACTGATCTCTTCTGATTCATTGCCTATGAACTTGTGGACATCTGTGGAGTACTTCTAAAGTACACACAGAAAGTAACTCAGCAAAGTGAGCCTGTCACAAAAAGTCTTCAACAGACCATCCAGAAAAAAAAGTTTAAGGATCAATCAACTGGGTGGACAGAGGAAAAAGGATGGCTGTGATTTAGTCAATCTGATCAAACTCAAGTGGGTAGTGATGCGCTTCTCTCCCCCAAAAACAATAGGTTTCAGCTATGTATGGAGAAATTCTAGGAACCTGAAACATTGCTAAGGAGATGGGTAGCAAGGATTGTCTTTCATTGGAATACTACAGTAAGAGTCTCTAGAGAACCTGTTTATCTCTGGATGAATGCTAACTGAAGGCTTACCTTTTATTTTCTTTTTCTATTGCCACCTTGGCAGGAACCAGTTCCCAGCAAGGTGCTGCCAAGCATCCACTAGATCAGACTTACACCGTCTGCACACTGTGGTACACAGAGACAACAGTCACCCAACAGGGCTGGAGTGTGCCCTTTGGTGCATTTTCATCCATTGCTAACAGCAGGGAGGATGTGGTCACTTTCCTTTGCTTTGGTAAAACACATTAATCCACCGATTGCGGTGTTGCGATGGGAGCAAACAGCTGTCACAGATGCAGCAGACACCAGAGGTGGCTGCAGTGCAAACCAGGTGAAGGCATGCAGCATGGAAGCTCTGTTGTGGACCGATGAAACAGCAGAGCTTCAGTCCCTTCAGGCACTTGCCATCTCTGGCAGCCTCAAAAAAAGGAGGAAAAACCTGTCCAGCCTATGTATGATGACATCATCAACTTCCTGGAGAGTGAGAAGCTCAAAACAATTCACAGCCAAGAGGGGGGAAAAATAACAGCGTGATGTTGGGAGTAGTAAATTCACTAATTCCACAGCATTTTTTTAGAGGGTAAAGCTACCGTGTTCTGGAGGTGGAGGAATGGTTTTAGTAAAAAGGGCCTCCGTTACTCTGTGAGATACTTTCCTTTAGGATGTGATCTGTGTTTAGACTTAAAGCAACAGCAGGAAATGGTACTCATGCAGTGCAAAATGGCATAATTTTGTGCCTGGCAAACTGGCCTCTGTGGTCCTGCAAAACAGCTATTGCCACCCGCACCAGCCATTTGAAGGGCAATTTCCCCTTTTACTTTTAACAGCTCTGTGGGTACACAGCCTCAAGGTGTAGCTCTGCTGCTGGGCTTCTGCAAAAACCAGCCTTGAGACAGACCCTAGGCACAAGTGCAGTCTCTCCTGATTTAGGGATTTGGTTTTACTACTTTACATGTCGATAAATAAAGGGTCCACTGTTAAACAGCAACAGAGTGCCTCAGGCAGAAATGCACCAGCTTCTCTTTTAGTCACAGAACAGAGGGCTGGAAATGCCAAATTTCACTTCTGGTGCTCATTTCAGCTACGGCTTTAAGCAAAATGAAATCATCCCTTTAGCCATCACCTGCTGCATACAAAAGCAATCTGTTTGACAGGCAAAGCACAAAAATATAATGCAGTTGTCTTCTGGCTGCACAAAGACCGTCTTTATGAAAGTACCACTGGCTGTCAAATTTGACTGTTCACTCCCAGCAGAGTTAGCATATTGCTGACGTGTTATGATGAGATCATTGTTTGTGTCAGCCTGCACACAGACAAGATACACTTTATGTTCGCATGCAGTCATCACTGACCACGTGCTACACAACTCTGCTTAATTGTCACCATAAGTGCAGGAGGGTGCCTGAAACATTTTAAGTCTGTGCTGTTATTGTATCTGAAAGTAAGAGGGTTCCTCACCCGCGCCACCAGGGTTAGACAGGTTGTACTCAGGACGATGCTCCAACATCTGCCAGCTCCCTTCTCCCTCCCTGACACACTGTCTGCTTTAGACAAATGGGCTTCCCAGGTCCCACAGCATCGTCAGGGACCCTTCACGTGTTGAAAGATAGTAGTTGTTTAGCTGAAACAAATAAGTTTTAATTGGAATAAATTACTTAGGGTTATAATACAGTGTGATTTATGCTGTTTGCTTAGCTTTACTTAGCATAAGTAGCTAGATTTCCTGAAGCCTTTAGGCTGCAGTAGAGTTAATTTTCTTAGTAATTTTCCTAGCAGCTGGTACAGTGATGTGTTTTGTCTTTTAGTACAAGAAAAATGTTGATAACACACTGATCACACTGATGTTTTGGTAGTGTTTTCCCTAAGTCTGGGACTTTTCAGTTCCCTATGTTCTGCCAGTGAGCGCAGGTGCACAAGAAGCATAAACCAGAAGATAAGGAGGCTACAACCACCAGCAGAGACTGCAAATCAACAAGATAAGAGCAGTCAACGGCCTGCCTGCCTGGACACAGAAAAAGAATCCAATAAGCAGTTGGAAGACCCCAGACAAAAAATCACCATTGGACTAAAAGACGTGTAAACAGCACATGTGGGGTGGGTGTATGGATCGCAAGGAATCTGCACACAATTGCAATCACAATTGCCCAGGGATTTCTTTGTTTGAGGTCCCTCCCTTTTTGGAGGCACCCAGCCCAGGCTGACCTTGCTGCTGTACCTTTCAATTAAATTACTTATTTTTACAAAAAAATCTGAGGCCTGAGACTCTGCTGCGGGAAACCCAGGGTCGAGCCTGAAGGAGGAGGGAGCACGCCCAAGAGCAAGTGTGTGTGTGTGTAAGGAGTGGAAAGGGGCACCCGTGGGCTCACTGGGATCACCTGCTGTGACAGGACCCTGGTCCAAGCAGTGAAAGACCCGGGTGGTGTGTGTGTGCGACTCCTTGAATGTGGCGTGAATGCTCAGGCAGCAGCTTTTCCTTTCACAGCACGCTAGGGAAATCCACCAGCAGCAATTTCAAGAGTAAATGTTGTCATCTCAAATAAAGCCCGTGGCTGCAGACACTCCCAAACCTGGGCAAGGTCCAGATCTGTGTGCTCCAGTTGTAGCTCCCTCCCCACCCAGCCAACGGGCCAACAGTGACAAGCCATCCTCATAGTCCAAGTCATCTGCAGGAGTTTGCATACGACTGAACACTCCAAAACATGGGGAGCCAAAATGGGAAGGTCTCCAAGTGGTCTGTAAACAGCAGACAAGAGCTGCAAGTTCTCATGTCTCGTTTCTCAGCTGCAGGGTGGGCAGCAACCCCTGCTGCCTTGCTTTCCTCTTTTCCCAGCCGCACGAGAGAACCCTAAAACAGATCTTGCAGAAAGCCCCATATTAATCAAGGGAAACAGGCTTGTTCTGGAGAGCTAGCCTTGAGGGACATCTCAGAGGTCTCAGCCTCTCTTTAAGTAAGAACCCTTAAAAACATTTCTAAGGTTTCAACCTTTGTGTTATTTTTCCTTATTACCCAACATGCTGCAAGAGCGCCCAGATTTGCCCATACTCCTTCACTCTTGGAGCATTAGTCTCAGACATATTTAACACCACATTCACTGCGGTTCTCTCCCTCTTTCTGTTCCCATTCCTGTATGTTGCTGTCCTAGGGAAAAACAGTGAAACTGAACAGAAAGGAGGCAAGTGACAGAAGTATGTGCCATGCCTTGCTCAGGTTTTGGGGGACTGTCCAGCCAAGGAAGCAGAACCTCGGAATTCCCCCTCAGTGGGGAGTTACTGAGATGACCCAAAAGGCTGGACAAATAAAACATTGTTCAAGCTTATAAGCAGTCCAGAAAGAAAACACCTCTGATGTTTCTTTGAGCCTTCCTCTGTCTGCTTACTGACAGATGAAATGAAACTGGATACCAGTCCAAATGGCTCATGATTTATTTAACTTTGAGCTGATGACTTTTTATATTAGAAAAAAAAAAAACATTACTTTACCTGTCTGGTCCACCTACAGAAAAGAAAAGGCTTGTCAAATTCAAGGCTTCTTGCAAAGTTTTATATTGGTATTAGTACATACATAATTATATATAAAAGTTCATACATAAAAATGTATGCACATAAATGTATTTATGTAATTGTATGTATGTGCAAGTAGAAAAATAAAAGTTAATTATATATACACCGACAGAATCCCCCAAAGGCTTCATAGTTTCTCCGTGGCTTCTCATTTCTGCAGCTCACTTTTGAATATGTTACTGCATTTTACATGTGTATTACCCAGGTCTTCTATTGTCTCAGCACCTCCCTCAGTATTTTGGTACCAGAGGAAGTAAGGAGCCACCACCAACAACAATAAGTTACTGTTAAATATATGAAAATACAGTCTTCCAGGCAACAGGCAAGCCTTAAAAAAAGAAAAAGCTACTCATCCCATGGTAGGAACGTGGGGGGGAAGACTAGCAGAGCTTCATTTTGGGCTTCAAATATTCATTTGAGCTCACTGCAACCCTGTGAGCAGATCTAAGTTTAACACAGGCCCAGAGGATGCAGAGCCCAAGTCAAGAACAATAACTCACTTCATGTCAAAGCCCAGTGAAGAGATTTCTTTTGACAGCTCCTGTTTCATGCTCCCAGTGAGCTTACTGGCTTCCTGCACAGGCACACGAGCCTGACCTCTCCCATTCACCCACAAGTTGGCTGCATATAAAATGGCCATTAATTCCAGCTGGCACATGGGTTTGGCTGAGGCTCTTCCTTCCCGTCAGCAACAGGGAAAAGAACTGGGGGCACATGTGGGGGGGATGAGACAGAAACAAGCAGCAATCCACAAACTTTCATTGCAAGCTGTCTGGTTTGCACCTCTTAACTGATCATCTACAGTCACGCCAACATTTAGGCAAAAATACTTAGAGCTGATTAAGATAGAGAAGAGGAAGTATATTCTCCCAGAAGCATGAACCACACATCAGTAGCTGCCCACTCTTGATCTGATGAGAATTTAAGAAACAAAGCATTCCAAAAGCTGTGTTGGAAAGTATTAGGAATACTACTTTTCTTTTTTTAGTCTCTTAGTTTACAGGAATAAGCTGGGTAGTTATTTTAACCTAAGCTAAGCGTGAAGACAAGCATCACAAACATCTTCCACTGAAAAGGCTAGACACACTTCTTTCCATATACAAACTGCAGGGCTTCAGCATAGTTAGAAGAACATTTACAAGACACTAACCTAAGACAACTTTTGAAAAGAAAACACACTGGACGTTAGGCTTAAGACTGGCTGTTTGCCTGTAATTGCACAAGACGGATTTGAAGGAAGAACTGGACGTTGATCTGCATGTAGGACTTTTAATTGAAGACAGAGCCAGCCATCAGTAGAAACTGCTACCAAAAAGGAAGCATTTTCAGCAAATATTTGCAATGTAGTCAACAGCAACTTTCTATATGAAACAGGTAACAAACACAGCAGTGGCTAAACTGGCTGAAGTGCTTCATTAGACTTTGCTTCCTTATTGAAAGGTTCAAACTCTAAGAACCAGAAAAATGAGCAGGGTAAGCAGCATGTGGGGAACTTAACCATAAGAATTATCCCTTATTCTCAATTGCCTGATAGCTGGCAATGAAAATTTGTTTGTGCAATGCAGAAGAGATAACAGCCTTTAAAGCAGTCTAACTTCAAATGCTCAGGATCTACAGGATATGCAAAGCCAGTGGGGTTTGGTTCTGTTGGCTTTTGGGGGTTGTTTGAAATTACTGCCATTCTATACACTGCCAACCTCTGTTCCAAGCACTATTATTTAGACAAGCCTGGAGAGTATTTAACCTGAAGTCATTTTGTACAAGTCTAAAAAGATTATCTATTGCCATACAAAACTTTAGGTTTCCTTAGCCTCAATAGCCAGAATTAGTGTCACAGTGGCTGGGGGACCAGTTCAACCCAAGAACGGCTGGAGCTCAAACTCACCTTAAAATTACATGATCAGAAATTAAATGTGAAGATTAAAAGAAGCCTTTGAGATGAATGAAACAGCTTTCAGCAGAAGGGATATATGAAATTAGGTGGTTAGAAGGAAACAAACTTTTCCAGCTCACAAAATAGACTGAGAAGAAATGCAGGTAGTCAGTATCAGGACATAGAAGAGTAGCAATGAAAAGAATTCAGGTGGGAAAGATTTCATTTGAAAGCACAGAATAAAATCAAAACATTATTTAATAGCAGGCAGGAAAATAATAACAGAACTCAGGAAATGGAATTTAGGTATTGTGCTGTGTGGCTGCAAATGCATTGAGCACAAAATACATTCAGGAATATTTAAGTTCCTATAAATAGTTTGCAAGTGATTCCAATGGTACTTGTTTCTGCCATGGCTCCCAGATTCCAACAACTCAATAAGAGACTGTGTGTATGATAAAGTTTTGCATTAAAAGTCTTAAGTATTATGGAAAAGATAAGAAAAAGCCAAGTCAGAAGACAGAAGCAGCACAGAGTGCTTTCTTGGTAAAGCACCTCAAAGGAAGATGTCAACACTACTCCTTAATTTCAACATCTTTTGTGGCAAAGATATCCATCTCTACAATCTCAATCTAGGCTGACTACTTACGATAGCTAGGGAACTATCTGTTCAGTTGTGAGGTTTTTACACACAGAAGTTACTCTACAAAACTAAGGATAACTCAAAATCAGATTCAGGCACATGTGAGTTAATTTCAGTGCAACATAAAATCCAAACCAGATGGTCCAGGTGTAAAAAAATTCAAAAGAAAGGTACACCCATTTATTGCTTGAAGATTAATTAGAAGTCAAGTCTATCAACACTGCCATAAATACTTAAAGCTGTCATGTTATGGCATCACTGAACAAAGGGGGGGGAGGGAAAAACCACCATGTATTCCAAACAGATTGTATTCAAAATTTATTTTTAAATAAAAGAAAAAACAAGACAATGATTTTAAATAAACATGGTATATTCTACACATCTGTGGATCAACACAACTTTACATAAGCCATTTTTAACTTTTAGAAGTTCTGTTGCAGCTTCTTCTACAACATTTGACAGTGTTGGTTTCCTATTCCATAATCAACCAAACAATACCCAGATGAAACTATTTGCTTAAGTGAAGCTTTATTTTTCATAACCAAAGATGGCTCTACTAATACAAAAGCACCTGTTGAACAATTATCCCCACCAAATTTTTTTATAAATGAAGTCTGTTCAGCCTTTTTTTTGGTTCTGTTCCATTGCCTGCATAGAAATCAGCATAAAGCTAAGTTGCAAGCTAAGCTTCACTTCAGCAGTGCAATGAATGGCATCAAACTTCATGAAAGAAATGAAAATACAAACATTGTCAGCAAAATTCAACTATGTAAAAAACAATATTACAAACAATGTCTTTGTGGGTCACAACTAGACCAGCTTTCAGTGTGCAACTTTCCTCAGGAAAAGTGGTTTTTCCTGATTCACATGAAAAGAACGAAGCATGCAAAAGCCTTTGTTCATACAGAAATGCCCATTAAAAGAATTCCATGGTATCAGAAGGCAAAAGAGATATTAAAGTGGGTGAAGCATTTTGGCCCAGAGTATGTTTTACAAGACATACATACACATTACATTTGTGTAGCATATGACAGGTAAGGTATAGGCTCAGTAAGGTAAAAACGTCCATTTTTATAAATACATGTCATTATTGCTAATATGCTACACATTATCATCCAACTTTTAAAGCTGCTTTGTTGGCATTACCCTTGTAATTAGCAGCTCACATTCATGGTGAAAATATGTTATTCCATATGAAGAAAAGTAAAGCAGCATAAAGATAATTATGAAAACAAAAGGCTTATGCAACATCCCTCTCTAGCTTCGCTGTGTTTTTTTAATTAAAAAGTGTTCAAAGAAAACGAGTCCAGTTCACCACAAATTAGGAAGTTTCACAATGGGGTTGGAAACCAAGCTACAGGGAGCCGGGAGGGGGAGGGGAACACGGCATGCATTATAATCTAGTCCTTTTAGTCATACCACCGGAATACAAAAGTCCAATTTAAAGGCTAGACTAACAGTAGAAGGCAAAAAGCCAAGAGTAGACTTAGTTTGATATTTAAATTAAGATTACAATTTTAATCAGTAACAGCAAACTCACCCGGCCCTTTAATATATTCACAATATCTACTGCAATTGAATACTTAATTATGACTAGTATAGGTACGTACGTTCACTTTAAAAAGATATTAAATACCTGCATCATGAAATTACATTCTTAAGACATCGTGTAAGAAAATAGCTCATGTGTGAAATGTTTCTGAAATGTATTTCTGCTCCCTTCTACCCCCTACTATGTCCCCCCCACACACACACCCCCCAAAGCATTCACTCACAGGGAAAAAACAAGCACCCCTTAAAAAAGGATGGAAATATTGAAGGGGACCAGCTTGGCTAGTTACAGCACAGTGCTTAACAAGGTTCAAGACAGAACCAGATCAGAGTTGGCCAAAAGATATACATGCCTGACCAGTAATTCCTTCCAACTCATTCTATCAAACTCAGTCCACTTTTGGTTCATTGCAATGACTAAAGTATTTCATATATACATATAAACACAAGAGTCCAGCTTTAGTTTGTTTTTGCAAAGCATTTTTACATTTCCATTCGTTTTGTTCTGCAGCAACTACAAGAGGTAGGCATAAAGCATTTAAGAGCTTCTTTCCCAAGGTCCTGTTACTAGCTCAGTTTAGTAGGATAAAACAGAAGTCAGCTGTACTTCTGTGATTTTACTATGTACAGCCTTGTACAATCCAGCTGGAAAATAAGCTACGTGAACCCTGGATTTGCTAGGCTAGTGCACACCATGGAGTAAGAAGCTGTTCATATCCAGGAGGATACTTTTTTTTTTTTTTTAAAGTGTTTACTGCAGAGCATTCCTATAGTATGTAGATATCAGGACCAATTCTCTCCATTTCTATTTGTACATAGGAGCAAGGTACCATTTGGCCAAGACTACAGATGTATTTTCACAGATGCAAGTGCCATGCAAAAATAAATTAAAGAACAGATACCAAAACATGAAAGTAGTAAAACTACTGAAGGTAGATTTTTCTTAAAAGTATTTATATAAACAATTTATAATACTTTTCTTCCCCCCTTTCTCTTTATGACATTCACAGTTACACAGCTGTGGCTATACATCAAGAATTTCTTCTGCAGTGCCTCCACAACGTAATCTGTAGCGTCCTGTCCTCCAGCTAATAGTGGGGTCCCACAAAGCAGATAGGAAAATATAAATTGTCATGGATTCTCTGATGAACCAAGCTACTGCATAATCAAGTTTTGAAAAACACAGAGCACCACCCTAGGAACATAAAAAACAAGTATTTAAACATACTGATTATTCAAAAGGAATTAAAGTAATTTAAAGCATTTGTGGTACAGATAAATCTGTTTTAAAGCTCATTATACGGATTTACATATCAATAGCATATTTTTTTATAAGCCAAGAACATTTTCCTCTTCAAGATATGATCACCCATATTAAACATGAGGAATTTGGCAGAATGACCCAGAAGGTTTGAAAAGAGACTTGTATGTAGAGCAAAAGTCAAGGAAAAAGTGTGACAATTTCACTTTTTTCTTTTTGCAGCTTTGTAAGACTGTGCTCAAGCAGACACTGGGTTTTTGCCACAGATGCCAAGAACAACAGCATCTACACACAACACATGCACATTTCCAGAGGACCGAAATTCAAATAAACATGCCTTTGGCCTAATTGCATAGGAAAAGTGGGACCAAATAAAAATCTTATATCCTCTCTATACTTTCTGCTCTTTTGAGCATTTCCAGATACATGCAGAGCTGGAAATCTAAGAGGCTTCAGAAGAGGAAGAGTAGGCACA
Organism: Vanellus vanellus; assembly: GCF_965231255.1. Lineage (NCBI taxonomy): Eukaryota > Metazoa > Chordata > Aves > Charadriiformes > Charadriidae > Vanellus > Vanellus vanellus. The sequence continues at coordinate 10,899,295 of NC_138908.1, forward strand.
AAGCTTTTTACATGCTGTGCGTGGTGAGAAGAGTAATCAGAAAGGTGACCGTTAAACTGACCTTCTGGAATCCTACACAATCAACAGAAGGCCCAGTATTTTTTTTTTTAGTTCTAGTATGTGCTAAAACTACCAAAAGTACTTCTCTGTATGATGAGAACTATTTGATAAATTTGAATACACAAATAGTTATGGATCAGACTTGGATGGAATATGGACACAGCAGAAAGTCTAAATAGTTCCTACAGCATCAGGAGAACAAATGCTGTTCTGATTTATGACGTCTTTGTATATTAAAAGTTTGAGGCCTCAACTTCTAAAAAATAAAATCTTCCCATCACTAGAAGTAGGCTACAGCTTTCTTATAGGTCCATCATTACCAAAATAGACTGAAAAATGTATATATACACTTCAATAAATACAGTACAAAGTGACAACTAAGAACCATAAAATCCTACAAATCTACTGTTCTTGTACTGTTAAAAACAGATTAAAAATTTCTGGATATGCCTAGGTAGAGCAGACTAGAAATGCAAAGATTAAGGGGGCAGATAAGCAAACTTTCAGAGCCTAGGCAGAGGCAGGTGCACACAGCAAACAAAATTACAACCAAGCACACTTACTTGTTTTCACACTACTATAACTGAAGCTTGAAGACTGAGAAGTAACAGGATTTGACCCGTTATTTCATTGATGTCAAGAGAATTATTTTGCTGTTATAATTAGGTTTAGCTTTTTGCTGAAGTAGATAGCACTAGTAACTTTAATAACTCCAAAGAAATGAAGCTACGTACCTGAACACCTTTTAGTTGAATGTAGTCAAATATAAACCACGCCAAGCAGTGACACATGAAAAATACCATTATATCCCATCTAAACACATGATGAGCTGCCCATCCAATAACTAGACTGGCAACAAAGCACTCCGAGATTGGCTCACAAATTATTGTGGCAGGTAACATATTAATTCTCAGTTTGGCCCACCTAGAAGAGACAAACAAATCAGTTCTGACTGTGAATTATTCTTTATGTACTCCTCCCCTACCTCACCAAATGATGAGCCATTATGGCCTTTTCTGACAACATTAGTTTAATCTTTTTTAATTTACACCTCCAAATAAAATATTGCAAGAATTATCCCTTAGCATTTAAAAGATACTAAGGTTTGTTGGTTTTAGTTTTTTCTACATTTTTTCTATTATTAGTCATACTTCTGTGGAAAGTCAATGCCTCTGTCCCAACACTAACAAGAAGCATGCAGCAAGCTGTGCATTGGAACTTCAGCATTCTGGACACTAGATCAGATGAGCTTGGAAAATGTATTCCCTCTCATTATCAGGTTATTCACATCAGAAGCAGGTGACATAGGTGGTTAGGAGAGGAAGTAAAGACTAAAACTTTACCTGATCATTCTGGACTGAAATTGAGAAATTGAATATGAACCAGAGTTTTGCATTGCAACTTGTGTGGCCATCGCAAATTTCCAGCCCCTGGAAAATGAATTTTTTATTATTATAAAAAAAGCACAAATAAGAGATGCAAAAAAACAATTAGAGAACAAACACTCAGGGATTTTATTAGGCTTGAAAAGTTTCTTTGGCATATGTGCCATATTATCACAATAGCTATAAGCAAAAAAAATAGTGTATTTTATCAAATCTCTTCATTAGAAAAGAACAAATACCACTTCAATAATACTTAAACCAAGTTCTCAAACTTTTTTCTAAAGGAATTGACAATAATATTGCTTAATTATTTCTAAAAGCGCACACACAATAGTCTTTTAGCATGTTGTAAGCACATTTGCTGTATACATGTGAAGCTGACCTGAACACCTATACTTACAGTATGTACTATATGTTTAAAAAAATACTTAAATTGCACCTAAAGCAATAAGCAGAGACATCTTACCGGTCAGCTATAGCTTTGGCCATAAAGTAGTCTTCAGCAATATACTGCGCAAAAGCTATAAGTCCTCCTGCTTGGTCCAAGACATCCTTCCTCATCAAGCACGACATTCCTGTTACACACTTAAAGCCAGTTAAGTTGGCTGAAATGTATGACCTTGGATGTGAAGTTCCAAAATAAACCTGCCAAAACAAGATAAGGCTTTTAAAACTCCACATGTATTTATGCAAGTACTAGTCACTGGCAACCTTTTCTCCAAAAATGTTTGGAGGGAAAAAAAGGGCTAGATGTGGCCAATTATGACAGTGTACTTGGAAAGATCTTTGCCACCAATCTAAGAAATCTAGTTTACCACCAAATCTGAGAAACCTAGTAGTGTCATTGGCTGTGTTTTCACACATCTATTAATGGGTTTTAAATCCACATACTGAACTACTGTATTTCATTTAGTACTTAATTTCTAATTTATTGGGGTTGTTCTCATGGAATACATATACTAAAAATCCATTAAGTAACTTACTATGAATCACTAGGATTCATATATTATTTGGCGATAGCTGACAGACATATGCTCTCCTTCTTCTTGGAAAGATTAACTGCATTACTGCGTACGTGTTCTTAGAAACTTACTTTACAGCTGTACAGAAGCAGGAGAATTTTGTTTACTTGCAAACAGAAATAGCAAAGAAAAAATTCAAGTTGTAAGAAAGTCTTTCTACAAGATTCAAGAATTTATAACTAGGAGTTACCTATAAAGAGACAGTAGAAATGAGTGCTAGCACCTCTCATTACTATTCTTCCTATCGATGGCTTTCACACTGGTCTTACTAAATACAGTAACTCATTCAAGAGGAGGCATGCTCATCTTGCAGTATACTGGATCTGGAAGCAAAAAGCTCTTCCAGGAATACAGAAGCAGGAGTTGTGATTTTTTCTACTTTATCACTTTGCGCGATAGCTCCTTGCTCTTCTCTTGTAAGAAGAAATTCAGATTTTGTCACAAAAATCACATGAGCTGCCCTCTCTGCATGCAATGAAAGAGTACTGAATTTCACCACACTTTCATCTCTCACATTTCTGCCTTTGACACATATTAGTTAGCCTTGGGGCCAAAATGCCATATACGTGCCAGCTTAGAATAAAAGACAATTGATTAAATTACATGCCTTGAGACACAAGGAACAAACAAGAATATTCAACCTCTTTATTTTACAAAAGAAAACTTAGTGAGAAAGAAGAGAGGGGAGAAAAGGACAGAATGAGTGATATGAAGATGGTGGATAGGAAACAACTGTTCACTTTCTCTTCCAAAAGAAGTATTAGAAGACATGAAATAGCACTATAGAAGAACAAGGGCCAGAGTGAACGAAGTGGTGGTTCCTGTAACACATAGTAGATCTATGGAACTTCCTGGTGAAGACAGTTATAGGTGTTCCAAATCTATATGGACTCAAGAAAGAATGGAAAAGTTCATGTAAGAAATCTGTTCTTACTAGAATCCTAATATAGGGAGGATTAGCAAATATACATGTCTATTTCCTGCTCAGGAAGTCTTTCCGCTAAAAACTGTGGAAAGTTGAAACAGTATTACTGAAAAACAGAATATAAGCCTTACTTGTGTTCTACTCTCCTCAAGGGCTCTGCTTTATAAGCCCTGCTGGAAATAAGATACTGTGTGCACTGGACTTTGCTCTGACTTGTCATGGCCATTTCTGCATTTCTTTTCAGACATCAAAATAGAATTAATGGCCCTTTCCGGCTACACACTAGAAAGTTCTTCAGTTTTAACGAATTTTTAAATAAAATGCATCATTTTCATCCTGCAATCTTTACTGTTTATATTGTGAACTTAAATATTGAGTCAATGTTCAGAGCACCACAGTAGAATTTCGGAGCATTTAAAAGATATCCTAGATAGTTTGAAGTATGACTGCAGCTGAAAATAAACATTTCTTCACTCAAAAGGTGCAAGAGGCACTATACAACTTTTAGTCAGCAAGGTCCTGCAAAAAACCAAACCAAAACAATATTGCACTCACTTGTTCAAGGGTAGCAGCAAACCCCTGTCTGTCTGCAACATAGGGAAGCCCATGGACCAAGCCTACTTTTTCAGTCATTTGATTGGCCATATCTGTCAGTGTGTCTGGTGTTACTAAGTGACAAATGAAAAAAGACAATTCATTAAGCAATTCTGTCATTAGCAGACTACTGTATAGAGACATTCGTTCTCACTATATTACCAGTATCAAGAGCATGTATACTTCAATGCACAGTATTTTGGAGGAACAAGGTTTCAGAAAAAAACAACACTAATTCTCAACAAATACAATGGAAACCATTTCAACACTATTTTTTTAAATGGGATTTTCACCTTTAAGTAGAGATTAAACATTTTTATACTAGGAAAATATTTTTTCTGGATTTTTAACTCTCCTTTCTACCTATATTCTCAGTCAAAATAATCTCTAACAACTGCTTGCCTACAGGGAATAAGAGCAACATAACAACACACACCTACCTCTGATTCCACTATCACAAATCCATATGAGATCATATTTGGCAACTTCATAGCCAGGCATTAAATTGTTAATCTTGGGGTTGATGCCAACCTTCTTGCCACCTAAAAAATACAAACATCATCAAATAATGTACGGGGGGGTCTTTTTTAGACTACAGACTCAATACCCAAAATATTTAGATATGCTAACTGAAGAATAATAAATGTTTACCCATCAATTCTTAAAGTCCACTGTTATGAAAAGGATTTAAATTTTAATTATTTCTCCACTTCTACATTTTAGATCTTACTAAAATTATGCAGAGAACTAAAAAGAAAAAAATCAAATGCCTCCTCAAAATGGCAGGGTAACAAAGTTAATGTAATTAAAAGGATAGTAAAACTACAAAGTTCATTACTATAGTCTGTAAGGCAAATATTCTCTACCTCTTATTTCTTAAGACTAGTGATTATGAGCATTATATACTACAGTAATTTTAGCAGAAAAAAAAAAAGTAGCAGAATAAAGTCAGTCACACTTTTCTGCTTCCAACTGACAGACATGGTCCAGTTTGTTTCACGTCAGAGAAAAAAAAAATGACATTGTACTACCTACTTCTAATATCCTTTCCCTCCTCTAATTCAAATGTAAAGTGAACAAAGAGCCCTAGAGTCTAAGCTGATGAAAAAGGATTGTTGCAGGACCTCAAGCTCAAATACAGCCACAACTCTAAGTCACTTCCTGCACATTTAGGTCACTGCAAAGGCAGGATTTAAACTGCTGTTTCAGATTTAGAAGGAAAAAAGTTGCAGGGGTTCCATAAATCACTCTTCCTACAGTTTTTTTGGACTGATGTCACAGATTGTGACTATACACTTACTTGTCTACCCCAAACTGACGATTAAACTACAGAACCAACACAGGCTGAACAAAACAACTATTTATTTTACAATACTGTACATGGAGTAGAAGATGAAAACATTTTACAAGTAAGAGTCCCACCTTCAAGTTGCACTGCTTACCTATGAACAGTCTAGCATCAACATTTGGGTATTTGCCAAGGAGCTTTTTGCAGACATCAATAGCTGGATCATCATGATCTTGTACACAGAGTAGCACTTCATACTAGTAAAAACAAAGAAGTATACACACACATATATATTTACACATTTAAAATCAATACGGTCTAGAGAATAAAGCTTAAAAACATACCAAACTGAAAAAATAAAGAGCCCTGTTACAGAATTAAAAATAAAACCAAAAGGATTGTTTTACAACTAAATATTATTTTTTAATGCACAACTAAGTACTTGTGAAAAAAGAACCAAGCCTGTATCCCAATACATTCTTACACCGAGGAACATTAGTTGTCCTGTTATTGGAAGGGTTTCTGTTAGGCATGAAGCAAGACATCTTGGTATACAAGGCAAAATTTTTATTTCCACTTCCATTTTTATTCACACATGAATCTTAAATCCAATATTATATTCAATGAAGTTACAGCACACAAAATATTAAAGGAATGATATTATGATACACTTGACTGCATACCTCTGAGCTACACCTTCCTTTCCTTTACTTTGTAGATGCAGAACAGAGTGGAAGACAACCCACACAGAGCAGTATATGTACACTTCATTGTGTAATAAAGCTAAACTCAGGAACATGTATATGCATATGTAATGTATATGTATTTTCCTCATGAATAGAATAATGGTTAAAAATCAACAAGAGGTAAGGGAAAGCTGTGGCTGTTTCAGCAATCAAGGTACATGCTTGTTTTACACTTGTCTACAGACAGTAGATTAAGAATCACTCAACATTTTGAAACTGCTTTGCAAGCTTTGATGGAGCTATTCCTGTTTCTGGATTAACAAATTCCTTGGATACTCCTTACTTGATATAACCTTCCTCATTAAGTTAGATAAATACATTCTTTCAAGAAAAAAAAAAAAGGTACTGTTAAACACAAAACACCCTAACGACTAACTGCATTCAGAATATTGTGGAAACTTAAAATCATTAACCACTAAATGGGAGTTGGTAAGACTTGGTCTAGCACTACAAACTATCAGACAAACCCATCTCTACCTCTCAGAATGCAAACCCAAAGCCAATTTGCTTAAGGAGTGAGCAGTATTTGATTCCTGTTGTTTTGCCAGCATGGAAAATGGAATTTAAAGGGTAAGAGATCTGTCTCATTAAGCAGACAGGTCATTCCACCACAACAGAGCAATCCTGACAGCATGAACACCATAGAAATTACTAACAAAAGATATTACTTCTTCATTGCTCATCCAGTTAAATATATAAAAGAACAACTATTTTTGCTAGCAATTAAGTAATCTACAATCCACACAATGCAATGACACTTCTATATCCAGATTCTCCAGGAAATTCAACCAGAAATAAAAAACTTTGACATTCCAATATTTGAAAGCGGCCTTTGTATGCAGTAACAAAGTAAAGAACTACAAAATGCATAAATTAAGAAGAAATACAAAGATGCTTATCTACATAAACATTACAATCAGGTTCATTTGGACATAACATGAACAGAAAGATTTATGCCAAAAATCACAATATCACAGTAGGTAAGAACTGTTCACTGATAAATATATTATGCGCAAGTCCTGCAGTTTAGAAGCTGCATAACTGGCTTCTATGCAAGAAAAGATTATTTCACACATGGGGTATCACAGAAGAGTATCAGACAATCAGTATCACTGCAAGTTGAAGTCAGCTTTACTGGAACAAACTCAAGATTATTCTTTAATAATATTCTCCTGGGCCTCTGAACTTTGACATTACACCACAAATTAGAATAAAACTATTGCCTGGTATTCAATCTTTTAAATGAAGTATTTTTGTGGTTATTGTACAGAAGTGTTTTCAGACAGTTTGGGGATCTTGTTCGTACTGTATAATCTGTGCCCCAGCAAACTGAAGGATTCATACTTCCATTTTCACTCTCCTTGGGAAAAATACGATTGTCACTATTGTTACCTGAAATTCAGATTGGTGTGGAGTAGCAATATTAAGATTTCTATCTGTATGTATAAGTTGCCAGAAGAAAGGGTCAAGACTATGTCCCATAAAGCAAGATCCAGCATAACTGTTTTTCTGAATTCTCAAACAAATTGTATTTGTAGTCAAAGTTTCAACTGCATAATGTTTTGATGCTTGTTATTAGTATATAAATAGCTTAAGATATTGTTGCAGCTTCTATGCACTGTTTGCAATACTGGCATACACAGCATGCCTCGAGTATACTTTAAACTTATCTTGGCCACTCTTAACCTTTCTTGCACTTTTGTGAGTCAAAAGGATTCAAATGTTCATGACTGAAGCTTTTCAGAAGGCCCCAACTTCAATTACAGAAAAACTATCCAAATGGTGGGTTTTTTTTGTTTTGTTTTACCCTGCCTACTTAGGAGTAAGTTTTAAAGCTCTTAAAGTCAGAATATCCAAAGGAAACTCACTGTACAGCTTACACATACCTTTGACCTTTTACAACTGAAGCAGCAGTGTCAGAAGCAGTTTCAATAAGAACTAAGAAAAGTTTTTATTAAAAATAAATGACAAGTTTTAGAATTCAGGAGATATGCAGTAGAAAATCTAGTCCTTTTTTCCATCCATGGAATCATACACCAAGTAGCAACTGATGCAGCAAACATTTGCAGATTTCTCCTTTAAGTTGTAAGCTCCTTATAGCAAGGACAGCATCTGACACACTTATCACCTAGGCTACAAAGTCAAACAGTGTTCAATAGCAAACATAAGTTTTTATTAACTATTTGTTTCCCAACACTGATAAGTGGCTTGGAGACTATCCTACCTACCAACAACTGTTGAGGTACACCACCTCATCATTGAGAATTCTTTGTTAGATGAGCCATCAGTAAGAACCACCAGCAAGTTGCAGGCTATCAGTTAAGTATTTGCTTTTAGGGGATCTGCTACAGAGATGTAGTTAATAGAGAGGGTGTCTGGCCTATCAAATGGTCTTTTCTAAATTGAAGGGTTTCATACTGCTATAAACACCACAATACAGGAACAATGACTAAACAAATCTTAGTGAAGTGTAGAACACGTTCCATCCTTAAGCCTTGGTCATGTTCCTTTACAGACAGCTTTTTAAAAAGAAGTAAGTTTTGTTTGCAACATGTAAAATACATTATTATGCATTTTCTGTGAACGGAACAACAATCCAAGACATAATCAAGTTACACAGTTCCAGCCTAACCCCTGATACGACTTTTGAAGGCATGGGAGAAAAAAAAAAAAAGACACTAAATATCATACATACTTTTGGATAATCCAGTTCAAAGAAGGTTTCTAGGTTGTTGATCAGGTTAGGATCCACACCTTTTAACGGCTTTAGAAGTGAAACACCAGGAAGCTTGCTATATGGCTGTTTGTCTGTGGCTTTCTTATTGAGGTGGAGGCGTCTGTAAGGAGAAATAACATATACCACCACATAAAGAAAATATGCTGAAGTATTCAATTCAAAATACAGTCAGAACTAAGAAAGCTTGGGAGTTAAAACTGCTGCAAAAATAATAGTTTTTGTTGTAGAAACAACAGCTATTTTTATATATGATAGTTGATTTTTCAGAAGCAATGCCTAAAAAACAAAATGTTAGCACTGCATGTAGCTTAAATTCAGTCTTATTCAACTGATTAGGCTTTTCAGATTAATGCATTTTGCTCTATGCATTTTGAACAACAAGAGTATCACTGTCTTCAAAATGCACAGGAGAAAGATTTTTCTGCCTTTCTCCATAGCATTAAAACTCATAGTATATAACAGTATAATCAGAAAAACCAATTTACTGTAAACAAGGCAAGAAAAGAAAAGGGTCAGGTGCTTTTTCCAGCATTAAATTACACAAAATTTACAGCAAGCTGAAAGCACAGGGGAAACAATGGACTCTACTCATTAATTTGTTAACAAACACCTCCAAGAAAAGGATGATGATAAATCAACTATAGTGCAAAAAACCTAGAAACTGGACATCAGGCTGGGTCAGAAGTATAGATAAACTGAGAATACAGTTCCAAACAGTCATTAGTATTTCAGCAATGAATATACAAAGTAAAGTGATGATCACATCTCAACTCACTAACATGAATGTTTAATCCTACTTCCTGTGTGAATGAATATGAAATTAAATTTTGAAAGCTTGATGTGCCAGTATACAATCAAATTTATATTTACTTGATGCAATTTAAGGAACTGGAGAGAAAGTATTTGCTGAAACTTAAAATTTGCGAATTGGTGTATATACTGCATACCATCATTCTCTAACATGCACAGCAGCCAGATTGAAAGAATATTTTATTTCAGCATGTATCTAATGGTATCAATTCTTAACTTAAACTTTGACACTTTAAAATTTATGAGATGCTGCCCAAAAAAAACCCCAAAATTGAAATAGGGTTGCTTCATGGAGTGCTTCATCCTAGTTAAATGATTTTAAAAAAATAAAGGCATGCTCCTGAAAAAAGTGCCTTGACCTAGTGAAATTACTGAACTATGAAGAAGCTCCACTAAAAGAAGAGATTCCAGTAGTTCTCTAGTAATTTTCTCCTGAAATGAGGTAACAAATGTGATATCACTGTCCCATCAGCCCCACTGCTAGCATGCTCCTTTCAGTCAGGTTTGCAAGCTGGACACCAGGGGCATAATGCTGTTACAGAGAATAAACAGTGGGCTTATGAAAAAAAAAAAAAAAAAAAAAAAACAAAAACAGGGGAACAAAACAGATGATGTCCTTGTACTGTTATTGAGTCCAAGCCTGAGCACTGCAGAGGGAAACTGAAACACACTTTCTGAGCAATTAACAGCCAAGGGACGGTCAGATCAAAGTCAGAAAAGCAATAGTTCAGGTAGCTACCACAGACAAATATTTCCTTACTAATTTTCACAAACATAACAGCAAACAAGGTGCCAATAAGAAGGAAGAGTCTCAAGAATGCAACTTTGACCAGGAGGAACAAAAGGTAGATAATGCTGGGGGGGGTGGAGTGGGAGTACTCCATTTAAAACTGACTGTAGCAATGCACATAGCTTTGTACGGAGCCAAAAACCTTGCTGAACAAGAAACAAGAGAAGGAAGTGGCAGAATAAATGGAAAAGGTAAGGACAGACAGGATGAAGACAGACTTGAGGCAGGACTGTGATAAAGAATAAGCACCGAGTGATAAAACTGCATAAACTGATAAATCTTGCAAGGCATCCTATTACAAATCAAGCTGACACACAGGATTATGCAGGTGATTGAATTACATAAGGAAAAGCCTACACGTGGTATAAGAGAGGGAAGCCTTGGAAAACATGCAAATGAGGCCTGCGGCATTATCAGGATCTATTCAGCTATGAAACACCATACACAGAGACTTTTGACAGAGTATAGCTCAGTACGGTAAGACTGTCTCTAACATGCTATCTTAATAAGACTCGAGTTCATGTTCTATTCATAATGCTGCACAAAAGTGGCAGCCTGCCATCCCGAAAGCACTGTGGTATTGTGACACTAAGGTAAAGCAATTTCCATGTCAGTAATTGCAATGCTCTGTTACAGTCTATGGAGCAAGAGGCAAATTAACTGCAAACCAGATCATTTTACACTGAAAAGGACTATTTGTGATGTGGCATATTCTGAAGAAGAATTAAGAAGTTACAACTGAAAACTTACCATCACCAGAGAAACAGGCCAACCATTATAAAAAGAACAAGTTACTATGTTCAAATTAAGGCTAACATTTAACATGGAAGACAAAATAGACTAAATTTAAAGAACATTAACATTGTTGATGCAGGTATGTTCTAGATGAAGTTGTGTATTACAGAACATGCACCAAAGTCTCCAAAGTAGAGGTAAAATGAAGCAGTAAGTTGATATTTTTGAGCACTAACTTGTGCTTATAGCAGTGCAGTTCTCAGGTGCTGTGATCAGTAGTCTTCATTACCACAGAGCATGCGTGACACATACAGTTTAAAATTATAAAGGAAAGCAATCCTTTCACAACGTTTGTAACACGTATAGAATATTAGATATTATTTTGCACTGAAATTAACCCAAAGCAGCCAAAAACACTTAGACATACTTGCTCAATGCATTTTTTTCTACCTCTGCCTAATGCAGTAAGCTGCAGAAAAAAAACCACTATACCAAGGAATGTATAACTTTGAACTTTGAAACAGATGCTAGCAGAGCACTATTTAAAAGCACTTTCAGATCCTGTGTGTGAAAGGCCAGTATCCAGGTTATCTATAAGCACTTTTGCACCTACATATATTAAATGGATAAGCCTGCAATCCCTAGGTAGTGAAACTGAAATTCTTTTGAAGACGTTTGGTGCTGGTGTACATAGGTGAGGAAAGAAAAAGCAGCAGGATGGATAATAGTGTCAGGAGCTATACTTCATCTACCCTATATCATTTAAGAGGCATATGCAAAATTTTCCTCCAACTTGGTTCCTTAACATGATATGAACCTACAGAAAGAACTGCAGTCTAGCTTTCTACCTTCAGCAAAGAAAATATTTCCAAATACAAGATCCAGCTACTGAGTTATCACTGCCCAGTATACCAAATGATGAATTCTTGCTACACTGTAGCAAATTAAGCAACAAAACTTTTTTTTTTTTTAAAGGCAAAGACTACACTTCCTCACCTCATTAAGGGCAAGAAAGTATTCTAGCAAAAACACAAAGCTTGCTACAGTAGACAGACTGCTGGGTCTCTCAGCTGAGATAGTAACCCATGCCTTTTAAAAGCAACTGAAAAAAACCCTAACCACTCTTTATTCACTCATTTCAACCTTCCCTCAGCAGCTACTTTACTTAAAAGAACTATCTTATTAGGGGGATGTAAATAATTCTTGGTCAGAAATTTGTAACAGATACTTCAGAAATTTGTTGAATACTTCAATATTGCAAGACAGCAGTAACAAGATGCAGGAAACACTGAAGGTATCCCTCGAAGGCCATCAAAATAAGCTAGCAGATCATTCTGAAAGGGTTGTTTTCCTGCTTCTAATTCTGAATTTACACACTCCCCCTTTCCCCAGTTCATTTTCATGTTAGTGAGCTGAACTCTCTCACACAGGTGTTTATGGAGTGTTGGTCTGCTATTGAGTAACAGACAGACCTTGCCTTGAACAGGAGAAATAAAATCTAAGATTATCTTGCTTCTTTTGGCAACAAAAAGGTAAAAGGGATGACCTCCTCATATCTTCCCTACTTTTCTTATATATATCTTGTGTTAAAACATTTCCAAAAATTGGTACCTTTATATACAGAAGAAAAAAATGAAGATTCCTAGGGATACACTACATTGGTCAGTGCATTAAATACAACTGAAAGAAAAACTGGAGGAGTTAAAGTACTGTTACGGACAACCTCTAAATTCATGAAAGGGTTAACAGCACCCTTACTTCACAAAGACTAGCATTAGCCCATTTAACATCCTACCACATTAATGTAATGTGTAAAGACAATTCCACATTACAAACTATATGAAACGAAAGCCAACATCACTTGTGGCCACAGGCCTCCTAGAAAATGGACAGAAATACTCTTAAAGCAAGAACTAAACATCTCGATCTTGTTTTCAACCTCCCCCCCGCACCCCCAGTCGAGTGTAGCTGAACCAGTTTAACTACAGACTATTGCTCAGAGGCGCTCCCTCCTTCCTCCTTTCCTCTCTTTTTCTGGGATGCGTTGTGCTTCTCAGTGGTGCTGGCATTTGTCTGATCCCACAGTGACCTAGTTGAGATACTCAAACCACCACATAACTATAACCCCATATGTAATGTTAGCATTTTTTTTAGTTTAACTTAGCAAATATACAGTTTGAAAGGATGATCATGCAGATTCACCCACAGCAAAGATCCCCTGTGTTCCTTCTCAGTGCTGCCATCAACACCAGCCAAACAAGACATCGTGCCCATACAATCCTGCTTCAACTCACTCACTGAACAGAAAGTTAAATCTGGCTTTTCCCCCCACTTCAGGTTGTCTTCTGCAAAATTAGAGTTAGGGCACCTTAAGGAAGGCTGCAAGAAGGTCCAGAGCATGTTCAAGAAGGTGACTGTGAATGTGCTGCCAAGATCATGGGAGAAGATGAGGAATAGGGTCTCCTTCCTCCTCAGGCTTCAGCATGGGAAGAGCTACCCATGGATGAGCAGCATATGGCCGCTCACCATAGAGTGAGAAGAGGACTGGTGTCAGTATAAAGGAAGCATCAGGGGCACACCACCTTCTTTTGGAAACATACACAAGGATTTGGGGTCAGGCACCTGAAAACTCTTCCACAACCAACTCTGCATCACAGTTCTCCTTTACAGCATTCACTCCCTTATAACTTGCTCCCAGCCCTTATTTGCCTGCCAGAGACAGCTAATGAGAATTAATTACTAGAATAAAACACTGCCAATGTTCACAAGTGACTCGAAGAGATACTTAAGGCATGTGGCACTTCTACTTCTCTTGGCTGAAAGGAAGACATTGCCTTACAGAAATATGCTGGTGCAAGTTCAGGACACCTTTGCTTGACTGCTGGTCCAGGTCAACCCATCCCACCAGCCAACCAGTGTTCTCAGCTGAGCAACTGGCAAGCCTGCCTACACCTGATTCAGTGGCCATATGGACACACAGCAAGTCAATCTACCCACCCACAGACCTAACAGTTACACAAGTGTCAGATCTAACAACAGGGAGCAGCAGAAACACACAGCTGGGGACAACTGGAAAGGACTTAAGAGGAACCCTAATGTCACTTTTAGTATGACAGCAATTGTAATTAAAAACAGTTAACATGTCACTTGGTCTTGACAAAATCCTCAGAGACAGGGGGAAGCAGACAAGTCTGAAAGACAGAAACAGTGGGTAAGACTCAGGTGCCCACTTTGTAGTACAGGCTTCTCGTGGCTGTCTGCCATCACAGAAACAGTCATATAGGTTTGTGTGTGCCTGCAAAAAACCTGAAAACAAGGAATGTAATCCTGCTGTTTGCATACTAGAAGTTTATGTTGAATACTAGAAGTTTATGTTGAATACTAGAAGTTTATGTTGAAAAGCATGCTGCAATTGGTTAGTGTTTTATCACATGCCAGCTGAGGGTAGAAGGCAGACCAAACATTTCAGTCACTTTCAATGCACATTTTCTTCTGTACTACATATGCCTCCCCAGATGAAAAAAGAAAAAAAGACCTTAGAATGTAATGCACTGAAATCACAATAGGTAGTGGAGAGGAAGGGGAATGATCTAAAAAGGAAAAAAAAAAAAAAAACACACTTAAAGACAAGTTCTAAAATAACAACAGTCAAAGCTTTTCCACCAAAAAAAAAGTCAAATTAGATGTCATGAGATGGAATTGAGTGACACAGAACCTAGACTGTGATCACTGTAATTTTTCAGAAGGCAAACATTCTGAAAAACCAAACATCAATTTGCACTTCCAGTTTTGGGAAGTAGTACTTCAGTCAGTGACTAGTAGTAAAGAAACAAAATCATACAGTGTAGAACTGTAGAAATCTCTTCTGGTGCTATTTGACATTTTGAATTTGAAGTCTTCATTCACAGCTGAAATTCTTTAAGAAGCATCTTCCAAATATTATCACAAGTCACATTCAGTAGATAAAATACTGTATACATTTTTTTTTAAAGGGGGGAGTTTAAACTTCTTTCAAACATGTTTTGGAGTTTTAAGTAGAAAAAACACTTATCTTTCAGGAAGAAGAAAGAGCAAACACGACAGATCTCATCTTAAAACCAGCAAACACTCCCTTTTTTTAATATAGAAATTGTTCTCCTACTCCCTTCCCTGCCCCTACACGATAAAAGAGAAACAAACAGGCTCCCATACAATAGATTGCAGTTAAACCTGAACTAATGGGAACCCTAAATAGTTTACTGTTCAGCAAGCTGAAATGAAGTGTGCTTAACAAAAACACAAGTTGCCTACAACTCAGGCATTACTGGATCATACCAAACATTAAGATGAACAGACAGTTTTTCCTTGTAGTCTATCTGCAGGCTGCCATCAAAATAGCAATTCATTCCCTGTTTCTGCTTTCCCACACCCTCAGCCTACTGGTGGCTATAAAGCAGTCAGCGCCACAAGATAAATTGGATCAGCCTGCTGATCAAACAGAGAACTATCCCACAGAAAAAGCTAGCTTGCTGATCTGAGTCACCATGTTATAACATAGCCACATGCTCACTAAAGGCAGATTAGAATGGCAGAAATGTTTAGAAAGGTGTAGGGGGTAGGAGGGGATTTGGATTATCCCTTTGAGCATCAAATCAAGAGCCATTTAGGCATGAATATAAAAATGCTTTTTGATACAGACTCCTTGCAAACAAACTTCAGAAGACATCCAGGATGATCTGTTTTATTTATGAAAGTATCTCCAGTCGGTGGCAGTAACTCTGGGCCAGATAAACCAACCACAGCAGAGAGTTTTTGGTATAGGATCAACACCTCAATGTTAAGTAAAAGATCTTTTAACACACAAAGCTTCAGAACATTTTTACTGTGAGACCACTCAATTTGGTTTTCTTACTTTTATTTTGCAAATCTATAGGATTAAAATAGCTCAGCCCTATTCATTTCATAATGCACATATTTAAATGACAGCATTATTTGCTAAACATTAGATAATGTGCCTCCTGCAGACCCCAGGTTCCTCCTCACTGCTTCCTTTGTGCCAAAGATTCCTGTTAGCCATCAACATTTTCCAGTTTCTTCTCCCTAAAAGCTTCCAAAACAGTTAACTGCCAGTAACAGAATTGTGTTAATGACTAAACAGAAACTACATTAACAAATCATAAAGTAGATACCATGCCAGTATTTTTCTTTTTCTTAGTTTTCAGTGGATGACAGGCCATTTTTTACTCAATTAACTCAGCTGTGTTTCCAGTGTGCAAAAGAGCATACCACTGAAGCTGAAGTCTTACTCAAACACCAATTCACACAAGTTTGAACACACAGTCTCAGGCCCTATTACCCTCAGCTGGGGTAATAAAAAAAGTTGAAAACCTTCTCTGGACTACATAACTGTCAGCGAGAGAGTGTCACTGCGCTCCCACTGCAAATGCCTTTGGAGAGCATGAATAAGCCTCCTATAAGGAACACGAGAAACTGAAGAAAGCAATTATAAAAACCCTCCAAAATAAAATAAGTTAAAATTACACTTCTACACTCAACACCATATTTGATGACATTTCAGAAGGGCAATTTTTTTTATTATTATTTTTTTTTACATTTCAAACAGATACAAACAAGAAATACTAATTTGGTAAATTTCACCCATCTTCTCTCTAAAAAAAAAAAAAAAAAAAAAACACAACAAACAGAAAAAACACCAAACACAAACACACAACACTTTGTTCATAGACCCTCAAAAAAAAACATTTACCTCCCTCACCACTACACAATCTACGTAAAAAAAAAAAATCTGCTTAGAAATGCTGTTACAAAATATACATATAATCTCTCAAAAGTGTTTAAAAGGAAGTGTGGAGTATCTTAATTTTGAAATATCTCTTTAGTATTTCAAAAGGCTAACAGGTACAATCCTTAACACTATATTTCAACCACCCACTGTAGCACCTCACACTGTGCAGTCAGTATAGCAGGCAGAGGAAAAAGTAGCTAAAACCACACAGACCCCTGCAGCCTGAAAATCCTGTCTACTTCCCCCTCTCCCCTAGCTCATCATAGAGATCTGTGAGGATAAAGACAGGAAGAATTTCTCACTTTCTAGTTGCTACTCTTGTTATTATTAACATTCTACAATTCAAAATATATGTTCTCATGAAGGAGATGAGTCAAAGTTTTCTACTTCTTTTTAATGCAGAATCTTACTTTAGCAAAGTCTGCAAGAAAAGTTGAAGAAGTATATCTCCTCAATAACAGCTCAGTATACTGACTGAAATCTGATTGTCAGCAGCTTGATTATTCTGTCTAACAAGGTGTACATATAATTAGATAAATATTTTTTCTGCTTCATAAGGAAGTATGGCACACTACCCATTACCAAATCAAGCAGCAGTCACCTGGGAAGTCATTACTATACAGGCATATTGAACCAAGATCTCAAGGACAAGCACTTAATAAAAATAGGACATTTGCAAACAACACAAAAAATGAATGTTTACCTTCATTTACAGATTCCTCTTCATGGACTGTACTGCTGACAAACCTGAGATGAGCCCTACCAAGGGAGGGGAACCAAAAATGTCTTTGGTTTACTAAGAGGTGTTTCTGAAGAGGGGGACAATAATTCAAATGGTCTAAACCAGACCAAACCAACTACCAGCAAAAATTGGGAAAAAAGATACGTTATTAGTTGCCCCACACTTTTAATGAAAAAAGATTGGCCTACTAGAAACACCTATCAAGTATTTGAAAATTACTTTAAGAAATACAACCATCCCAAAAGCAAAAAGTCAGAAGTAGCACTGACAAGATAGTCCTAATCTTTCACTTTGTACAACGCTTCACTTCAGCTTTCTATCTTTGTCTACACTTGTAAACATGTTTTTACCTTATTTGTCCAAAGAACAGCATAAGACTTCCTTTATGCATGCTACAGCTTCAATATTTACCTCGGGGCATGAATTCACCCAGTCCAATTATGACAGTGTATAGTCTAGCTTTGGCCCTCATCCACTACTATTAAATGCAACATATTTAAGAAAATTAAAATCTATTCACCTTGCAATCGGCAAAATTAAAAGCTTTTCTTTAATCTATAGCAAAACATTTCTCACAAAGTAATTAATCATTTATTTTAAACCATAGTCTTCAGTAAAATGCAAAGCCAATATTAACCAAAGAACCTGATTTCAGTTAAAATAAAAAGTAAAAATCCCAGTGAACTCTAACACCATTATTTGGCATTATGCAATTCCCAGGGAGTAACGGACACAAATACTGAAGGGTGATCTAGCAAACCAGTAAAACTAGTTATATACTTAGCATACCACAGAGCAGTTATGACAGAAATTTCACAAATTTTTACAACGTCATTTATTATCATCTACCACTCTACTTGCCCACCTTATTCAAAAGTTAGGCCTTCATGGAAACATGGTTCATGTAAACCCTCAACTTCTTTAAACTTCTTTGAAATCTTCGTATCCTGACAAAAGCTAACATACCACTCATAAGCTCATACCACAGTTCAGCTTCTTTCACTGAAGCTGACACACAAGGCTGGATGGCCCTCCCAGAGCTCCACTAACCCAACCCATTTCATTTCCACCTTACATACTCTGAATCCTGCAGTCTTTTCCCCTTCCATGCAAATCACTTAAACAGATGTCACTTGTTTTTAAATCCCGCTTGTCACATCTATTGCACCATCTTCCCTCCTCTCAACACAAGCATACCATCCAGCCTGCCACAGTTTCTTTCCTTTAAATCTACCCTAGACAGTCTTTAATCTAGGCTTTGGTTCCTTGCATTCTGTTAAATCATTCATGTTCAGAGCTGCTACTACCACACTGTCATCCCAAAGTTTATAGTCTGTATCTTATCCTCCTGACTCACACTATTAAAAAACTGGCCTTCCCTATCTGCTTCCAACATTATGGGTTTTCTCCCACATTGTTATCAGTCTCCAATTTTTGGTTCTGCACTGTTTGCTTTCCCCAATTATTAATCTTGTAAGAGAGAAACTAATTCAACTACAATCTTAGTATAAATAACTCAAAACTTAACTCCTGCTTTCTCCAAACCTGTCTTCCCCTTAGGATTATCTAAATTTAAGTCTTGTGACTACAAAGTATCAGGTAGTTTTCAACTCATTTAAAATAAGCAACATACATAACTCGCATCCTTCACACAAC
Organism: Vanellus vanellus; assembly: GCF_965231255.1. Classification (NCBI taxonomy): domain Eukaryota; kingdom Metazoa; phylum Chordata; class Aves; order Charadriiformes; family Charadriidae; genus Vanellus; species Vanellus vanellus. The sequence goes on from NC_138908.1 coordinate 10,918,570, forward strand.
CTCCTTCTCAGCCTATGTGTCTCATACTGTGTAGCCCAAAACTGTGCACTGCACTCCAGACGTTGCCTCACTCATGCTGTGTAGAAGGGAAGAATCACCTCCTTCAACCTGCTAGTGATGTAGTCCAGGACGCTGTAGGCTTTCTTTGCCACCACAGACATATTGCTGTTCACAGTCAAATTGGCATCTACCAGCACTCCCAGGTCCTTCTCTGCCAACCTGCTTTCTAGCCAGTCAGCCCTCAGCCTGTGCTGCTGCATGGAGTTATTCCTGCCAAGTGCAGGACTTTGCCATTTTCCTTGACTGAGCTTCATTAGGTTTCTGTCAGACCATTTCTCCAGCCTGTCCAGGTCCCTCTGAATGGCAGCACACCCACCTGGTATGACAGCCACTCCTCCTAGTCCAAACTTGCTGATATGTCCCATCCTCCAGGTCATTAGTGAAGATGTCATACACTACTGGCCTCAGCACTCACCCCAACAATTTTGTGCGTCTCAAACTTAGCATCCCTTTAGTGGTTTCCATCTTCTATCACAAGCTACCATTATCCTATCTATGCACTGTGCATACAGCAAACTGCTGATATTTGGTCCAGCTTTGAGCAGGGTGTTGGAACCAAACCTCCATCAGGCTTTCACAGCCTGCACTACTCCAGTTTCCTTTAGAATGCCGAAAAACTGACTCTCAGCTCTAGGTCTAAGTTGTTAAAGTCTCAGCCACTTGTGTGTTCCCATACCCTGTCATTTTCCTGTGTTTCTCCCCAGTAACTGTACTTGACTTCACATCTTTGCATTGCTATCCTTCAGATTCACCTCTGCTACAATGCTGTCATTCACTTGCTGAGTAAAAGCAACCCATCAAACTGTATGGATGTAACACTCGCAGCAAGTATCTTAAGGTTTCTGCATAAAGTTGGGTTTGTCCTCAATGCATGGACTGTAGGAGACAGGGGTACTGAGAGACAGAGCAGGAAGATAAAAATGTTACCCAAGATCATCCAGAAGCCTTAGATAACATTCCAACTTTCCATGCTTCTCCAATATTCCAGTTTGTGGTGCTTTTAAACCTCTAAAATCTTCTGCAGAAAGAGATTGCTAATACAGACCATGAGTTTGCTCCATTCCCTGTTCCACATATACAAGATCACAGACAAACCTGCTGTTAAAGCTACCAGCATTTTACATCAAGCTTATCATCAGCTACGTAACTGGAATAACTATTCACCCCAAGGTAGACAACCTGCATGGAAAATTTCAGCATAAATCGTTGAAGTTCAATAAAGATTCAAATAAGGAATGAAGACAAATCCAAGAACAGATGCAGCATTCTGCATGTGCTAGACGTCTTCCAGCCACTTCCTGGAGAAGCTCCAGTACAATCACACTTCTCAGTTTTCTGTTTGAGTTTGATTATCAAGAAGAGGAAAGGGTACCTCTACTCTCAGAAACAAGTATTTGCATTATCTCCAAAGTCTATCAAAATGTTGGTTCACTTATGCCTGGTAACACTTGATAGTAACAGGCAAGTTCTCTAAAGACCGCCTTTTAAATCAGATCTACATTACATCCCCTCCCAGCTCCTATCTGTGATAAGACTGTCTCTGAGGCACTTCCACAAACCAAAGAAAATGCAACCCTATGATGGCACAGTGAATAACTACTACTGCTTTTAACAGCCACTTTAACCAATCCACAGCCAGATGCTGACAGTGGAAAAACATAAGTCAAACAGACAGTCCAAAGGAAGAGACAGCGCCACCAACAAGCAAGAAGGTGAAAAGGAGACCACAGAAGACAAGCAGAAAGGTCAGAGAGCAGAGCAGGATAAGCCTGGACACAAATCATGGACTGAGCAGCAAGGGAGGGACAAAGGGAAAAACAGGGTGACAACAAGATCGAATAGGGCCAAGAAAAATAGAATTGTTATTTTCTTAAGAATGAAAGGTCACAGTTACTATACAGTAATAGTTTATTAACCAAAAGATCAAAATGTCTTCACATAGAAGTCAAACATCAGCTATGTGTGGGGTTTTGTTTAGGTTTGGAAGCCATGCTTAGAAAGATCTTCAACCTTGCAGAAGTACTCCAGGAAACTTGAGTTTTATGCACCTGTGCAAACTTAATTTCCTCCTTGTGTACATATACATTACACTAAGGCTATTAATTACTTTTAGTTAGATTCAGGTGTTTTATTACATTTATATGTTTCTGAAAGTCTTGGGTTTCACTCAACAGACAGGGAACAATGGGCCCAATTACATCCAAATGCCACATGAATGTAAAATTCATTATTTCTTCATTGACTGTAGTAACTTCCAGACAATTAAATTATTTTAAAAAGCTAAAACCAGCAATATATTTATCAATTAAATAACATGCACTACCCTTTCCACTTATACCTGGGAACCAAAGCAATGAACAACCTCAGTATCAACTGACTGCAGATACTTCCAAGAAAGAAAGTGATATACATTAAGTGCTATAATTAGCAGTGCTACTAACAATCGTTACAAGAACAATGGAGACTCAAAACCAGAACATGACTCCATGATTCCAGCTTTGTGGACCAGACAAATAAAGCAGCAAGATATAAACAGCTTAAGAGAATTACCAAACATTTCCTAGTAACTCTGTGGCAGAGGCAGTGTTTAGTGCAAGTCACCAAAGACCACATTTGACTTCCGTAACTTAAAGGCCATTTTACTGCCTCTCCTCAGTCCCACAATAAATTTACAATAACACCTCTGCTTGGTGCTTAAGTTGAAACAGTGACCAACAACAAAGAGTGAGAGAGTTACTCAGAGAAAAAAAATATAGAACCTTTCATTCATTTTTAGACTAAAGTTTGAAGACATAGGGAAACTGAGATCAGATTGATTTTGATTATGCTTAAATAAGGCATCTTCTAGGTTCTGCAGGCTTCGCTTCCCAGCTTTATTTTAGAAAGAGACACACCATGTTCAGAAAGCTCCTGTCATTATTAAGCTAGAACCATCTATTTTGAAATACAGTTAAAACAGCAAATCCACTGCCACAGGTCTTGCTAACCAGTGATTCAGAATTACAAGATGCGTCTAGTGCCACAACCCCCCCCCCCCCCCCCCCCCCAAAAAAAAAAAACAGCTTTAGCTTTGGGTTTTTTTGTTGTTTGGTTGTTGGGGTTTTTTTTTACTTTTTCCCTGATTTCACAAGACTTCTGTTCCACTCTTTGAACATCCTTAGAACGGAAGTTAGTAAGAATCATTAAATAACTATTTTAATAGACTGCTGAAATAGAAAAATTTACTCCTCAGTTTCCTGAACACTTTAGCCAATACTATAAATATTTTTTCCTTATTAGCACATCATGCACACAGTCTTCCATTTCAGATATAGCTATACATTTGGTTTCAGTTCTGAAAGCTCATTTTAGTTGTCCATACAACTACACAGCTTCAGATAGTTTCAGAGATAGCATATCAGATAATCTCTGACACTGAACTCTTCCTACTGGATCAGCTGGTGGCTCAACTCCAACCAAAGAGCCTATATGCAAGCAAGGAAGGGTCTTAGTCAAGGTCCCAAGCTGGATAGAAAGGATAGCAACTCCAACAGGTCAAATGTCACAGCCTTACTATGCAGAGTAATACATGCAGACTGCACTTCATCTAATTACTAGCTACAAAAACCTGCTATTTGGTCCAAGACAAGAAGAAATAGGACAAGAAGAAATGGCCTCAAGTTGTGCCAGGGGAGGTTTAGATTTGTTATTAGGAAAAATTTCTCCACTAAAAGGGTTACCAAGCATTGGAACTGGTTGCCCAAGGAAGTGGTGGAATCACCATCCCTGGAGGTATTTAAAAGATGTGTAGATGTGGTGCTTAGGGACATGGTTTAGTGGTGGTTTTGGCAGTGTTAGGTTGATGGTTGGACTTGATGATCTTAAAGGTCCCTTCCAACTTAGACAATTCTATGATTCTATGTTTATTGCATTCACTTCACTGACTCAGTATTACAGAAAGATCACCAAACCAAGACCCATTTCATAATCACATACATTAGATAATTTATAAAGATTGGCCTTTTGACTTAACTGTGACTATTTGCATTTCATTGGTTCAGCCCACCTGTTTATTTTAAAGTAGTATGAAATCAACCCATCCTACTATACTTCTTTATAAATCAAAACCATTCAAAGTGGGTGAAGAGGTAGGAAGAATCAGATTTTGCAAATGCAGTATGGAAGAACAGATGTTCTTGCTGAACTGAAACCTGGTACAGTACCTTAGATATCCCAAACCTACATCTTTTAAAGCAGTTACAGCACAAACCAACACAACTGAAGTGCTGTCATGACCCTAACCTTGACAACAACTGCTGACAGCACTTCAAGACAAAAAAGCTTACTTTCTTGAATAATCCCATTCATCTACTTAATTAACATGTTCTAAGTATTTTCCTAAATCAAATATCTAGAACACCAATGGGGAACCACAAGATCAGCCCATCCAACTCACCAGTTCAACACTGCATTTAGAAGTCACTACCTATCTGGGATACATTCCCCATAAATGCACTCCAGCAGTTGAAGCAAACACAGTTGATTGCCTCCTTCTGCTAAATTCCCTTCACAGGGGTATCTTGCTCACAGGACCAAGCCATTCCTCCACATACCATTCCACCAGACAACCCCCACAGCCCTCCTCCCTTGCACAGGGCAGTACTTATATGTGGCGCAGGGCCCATACTCACCAGAGCAGTGCTTTCTCCAGCCACTAGCTATATCCCACCAGCTCCCGTTCCTCAGCACCACCAGTGCCACTGCAAGGACATCTCCCTGGGATAGCTGCTGTAGGTGTCCAGCATTTTTTTAATTTCACCACAAGCAAAAGGTAGCTGCATGGTCACACTATGTGGAGCAGCCATCCTGTTTTTACAGATCTGTCAAATTACTCTAAATGGGGCAGCTCCTCCACAACAGCCTGCCAACCCAGCACAGCTTGCAATTTGGTCACTTCAGTGCTACCAGCTGCTCATCTCCAACTAAGGGCCACCTTTAAGCACTGAACACTAAATATGTCAGCCCATTACTCTGACAAACAGTCAGCTTCTAGCTCTGGACCTGCTGAGATGGTACCTCAAGAGCCCTACTGGAAGCACACTTTTCTCCAGACGTCTCACAGGTTGGGACAAGACCACCCCAGTTCTTATCCATCCCTTTCACAGCTGGCAAGTTTCCCACCTGATAACACACTGTTTGCATTATGTCCCCATACACAATACGTACACTTGCAACACAAATACCTAATAACAAAACACACAACTTTCAAGTTTCACACCCCTGCAAATACTCCAGCACCAGGCCACACCAGGTCCAGCTGCTACCTGCATTCCCCATCAATTACTGTCACAGGCAAAACAGTCTCAACTCAGGGAATTCTACTTACTTTAAGTTATTGTCAATTAACAGACAACTGATGACAAATTTGGGTATTCAGAAAAAAAAGAGAAACAACCAACTTTTAGGGAAGCGCCTTTTGTCCTCCTTTTCCAAGCACAGCTGCAGTCAGAGACCTTTCCTCCCCACCTTTATATCTCAACTGCTCTTGTTTTCCCTGCTCCTTACACTCAGTCCCTCCCAAGCCCTTCAGCAAGGCGACGCAAGAGACGAGGGTCAGTGCGTAATGGTTTTTTCTGCCACGCCTTGCTTCTTACTCATTTTCCTCCACTGCTGGTTGCTTCTTAACTGTTACTTTGCTCCAGCAGGTGTACCTGCACTGGAGTGACATACCTACAGGTTGCAATCCCTTTGGCTGAGTCTCTGCCTCAGCACAGGTCTGCCATGGGCCGCAGTCTCTTCAGGGCTGAACCACCCACAGGCTGCTGTGCCTCAGGGCATCCTCACCCCAGCACGGGTTGCCCACAGGCCACAGTCCCTTCAGGGGTACATATACTTGCTCTGACATGGCTTATTTGCAGCCCACAGTCCATTCAGGAGTGTCCCTGCTCCGGTGTGCAGCCTCTACAGGAGGCAGTCCCTTTGAGGGTGTAGCTCCTGTGGCACAGGCTGCCTGACAATGTCCCCTTCCTCTGGTTCTCCTCTATTCTCTCCTCACACGTCTCTTAGTGTACATCATCCTTTTTCCTCCTGGTTATCCTCTCGCATGTCTTTCCCCCATCTCCATTTGGGTCTCCTGCCCCTCTTTCTTAAAGATTTATGAGCAGCAGCACCACACACGCTTATCCAGTAAGTTGAGGTTTTAGCATGCAATGGGCTGTTTTCATCAGCTCCAAAGCTGTCCAGAATCAGCTGTGCCCACAGTAGTCCATGGTCTCTTCCCCCACCAGGCACCCTTGCAGCTGCCCAGTATGGAAATCCTGCCATGTGTGCCCAAGAGAACCCATACAGCTAGTTTTCAAGAAAGAAGCTAATTATCCAAGTAAATGTAAGATCTAAAAGACAACTGAACCACAGTACAGAAAAATGATCAGAGCTTTTAAGTGATTTCACATTAAAAAAAAAGAGCAAGGCAACCATGACCAAGGGCAGCAGAAGCCAATCTCTAGCATCCATAAATTCAAGAGGAGCTCTGCATTCAACAAGAGCTGGGGTTTATCACAGATACCTATCAGATGCACATGGAACAGCAAGAAAGGAGACCAGATAAGCACATGCAAAGCAAACAGCGATTCAGGTATTTTCCAATTCCTGTAATGATGCAACAGTGGCCTTTTATTTAATAGAGTAAAAACACAGTCTTCTACAGAAAGAGAGCTGTGTTCTTAATCCTCCCCTCACCTACCCACAGACAATCCCCCTGTCAAGCTCAAGTAGGAATCTGCTTTGTTCGTCAGCCACCAAAATAAACACTCCTCACAAACTTTTAAAGCATTTTTCCTTTGAGTTATCCAAGAAGGGTCTGCACATACTACATATACTTCTTTTTACTAGTACTACCATTATTTCTCGGAGTGGGGGGGGGGGGGGGGGGAGGGGTGGGGGGGGAACATATAGCTAAAATTCTGTCTAGTTGGCACAGAATACTGCGCTATTTCAATTGTTCTGCTGCCCACTCGTTGCACAGTCAAACAAGCACACATTTTATAACCGCTGTGCACGTCGGTCTCCCACCATCAGCGGAAAAGCCTGGCTTCACAGGTGTGCACCAGCAAGAAACAAAACCCAAGCCTTCCCTAGCAGGGCTGAAGGCAAAGGAGCAAAGACCACGGCGCAAAGGCAGGCGGCAGAAACCTAGAGAAGGCAAGACCGATGTCAGGGTACCAGCTGTGCCCCCCAGGATGGGATGGGCCGGACCCCACAGGACGCAGGCGGCGGCAGCCGCCCGCACACCGGCCCTCAGGTGAGCCCCTGCGGCCCCGCGACCGTGACAGGGAGGCTGCCGCTGCCTGACACCCGGTGCGGTGGCGGGGGACGAGGCCCGCTGCCCCCTTCCTCAGCGGCGGGGCCGCTCTCCAAGCGATGGCGGGTGGAGGGGAGTGAGGAAACAACGCCGCCGCCATCCCCTCCCCTCCCCCCGCCCCCTCCCCACGCCGCCATTCCCCCCCCTCCCCTCCGCCGCCGCGGCGGCGGCCCGCGCTTACGTGTATATGATGGACATGAAGTGCATGAGCCAGAGCACGACGAAAAGGATGAGCCCAAAGATGGCGAGTCCCTCCAGGGCCAGGGCCAGCACCGCCATCCCCGAGGCGCGGCGGCCCAAGTAGGAGCCGGCAGCGGAGCGGGAGCGAAGGGAAGCGAGGGAGGGGGAGGGTCGCTCGGCGGCCCGTCGGCGTCCGGCGCGGCAGCTGCCGCGGGAGAGTTCTTAAAGTGCCTCCTGCTACGGCTGCGGCTACTACCGCCGCTGCTGCTCCTCCACCGACTCGGCGGCCTCCGCGCACTGACGAGCCACCAGCCCTGCCCGCCTGCCGCCACCCGCCCCCGCCTTTCTGTCAGGCGCAGGCCCCGCCCGCCCCCCGCTGGCGGAGAGGCGGGGCGGCGAGTCACGGGGCTGGCGGCGGCGGCGGTTAAATCCGTTACCGCGCCGCCCCTGCCCCGCGCAGGGCCCGGCCCGGCCTTTCGCTCCGCTGCCGGCTCCCTGACCTTGAGCGCGTCCCCGTTGGGCTAGGCCGAGCCGAGCTGGCGGCGCCGGGCGGTAGCGAGCGAGGTGCGGGGCCGGGGCGGCGGGAGCGACGCACCACTAGGCGACGGACGGACGGACGGACGGACCGGCGGGCGCGGGATGGCCCGGCCCGGCCCGGCGGCCGCCGAGGCGGGGTGCGGTGGCGGCGGAGGCGTTTCCTCTCTGTCGTCAGATTTTGCTGGTGGTTTTTAAAAACGCTCTGTGCCCCGCAAAGGCCTGGGGGCGCAGCTGAGGGGGCGCAGCTGAGGAGGCGCCGGCCCTTCATCCGCAGAAGGAGGGCTGGGGGCAGCCGGTTGTTGCCCAGCTGGTCTGGCACCGGTGGGCTGATGGGGCTGCCTGGCCTTTATTTTTTTTACTCATTGTTTTTGAGTCGGAAAGCTTTCTCGGTGACCTGGAATGCTGCAGGGTAGGATTGCTATTTCCAGCCTAGGCGTGCACCTGGAAGTGCCTGAGTGTGCCCAGCCCGACCCGCGCCCAGGGGACGGGGCGATGCCAGCAGTCAGGCTGCGGATGCTCTCAGCCCGGGTAGAGCAACCTGGCCACTGCCAGCCTTGGCTGGGTTTGGGTCAGTGCCCAGGTCATGAAAGCGCCTGTCGCTTGTTACTAATCATCTAAGCTATCTAGTCCCACCTTTATTTTGCTACAGTATTCATAGCGCTTCTTATCACTGTGATGTTGCCCCCCTTTTTTGAAGGGATTCATATGGAGAATCTTCCCAGCACTTCTGTTCAGCTTTTACAGTTTACACTAGCATTTTGGATCTGGGGTCAGAAACATCAAATTATCTCTTCTGCTCATTGTGTAATAGGCAAACATGCATTGCATCAACCGTTTTAAATTTAACTCTATTAGTCTGGGGTATGCTGCAGAAAGACAAAATTACTTGAGTGCCTGTGCCTGCATAGTAAGATCGCCAGATGCAGCTTAGTTCTAGTCTGGAAGGCACATAGCCATACATAAGAGATTATGGTTACCTGTACATGAAGAGGTGTGCTCTTTCGTTCGGACTTTTGGCCAGTAGCACAAGCTGAACATCACAGCGTATGCATGCTCTTGAATAGATTTTTTTTTTCTTCCACAGCTCTCAATGCAGATGAAGGAGCATTCATAAATTCTGCTTAAGAACTCAGTCGTTCTTTTTAAAACTTTCTAGTCACCATAATGCTTTGAAACTGTAGAATAATTAGGTTTCAAGGTAGCTCTGTGTATGAGAAGTTAGGATGTAGAGATTTAAAGGCAACTTACTGTCAGAAAGGCTAAGCTCTCACATGGTGTGGCAAGACATTGACTAAATTTAAATTAAGAGCACAATTTAAAATTGAAAGTGAAAAGCTACTGATAACTCCAGTAAGAACAGGTGAGGTATCAGTCCATCCTGGAGCCAACACTGCCTGTGTAGTCTGTTAGTTCTTGCTTAACATTAGTTTCCACATAAGTCATGGTGGCCAGCAACATACCTTTACACTGGTTTCAGTGTTTTCTTAGTAAAACTTCCTTAAATTTTCAAGTAAAACACATTACCTTAGTTGTGAAATTCCCATATCACAGATTGTGCCCGTATCTCATTTGTAACTGAAAGTGGCAGCCAGTTTTTCATTTTTCTATTTGTTCCTGCTGTTAATACTGACTTAAGATTGCCTCAATGAGCTTTATATACATTTTTTTAGCCATGATTTGAGTTTTCATACTCATTTTTGACACTGCCACAAGACTAGTCTAGCCAGAGAATTATGAGCTGATATATATGAATAGTTAAAGTATAGCTGATAACAACCCTTTTCTGATTCAATGGCATCTCTCTTCCAAGGCAGAAACAACCTATGCAAAACAGTATCTTGCATTAAAGTATGAAAGTACAGTGAATTTAGGAAGATTGAGGGCCCGTCTTCAATAGTTAGTTGAGCAAATAATCACAGTTTATTAAACTTTTTCTAGTTTTGAAGAAATATTGAGCTGAAGCAGTAAAGCTTATTCTTTGTCCTAGAAAGTGTTTGCCAGGGAGATTATGTTGACAGGCAGATTATTTTGCAATAGCTAGGGTCAGTGGCTCCATGCAAACAAACTGTGCTGAGGCTTCTTCATAAATGAAATGAATAAAGGTTATTTAACTTGCTACTGACTTCTATACTTCAGCAAACCATACTGATGAAGGAGCAGTCCTTGAATGATATTATCCAGGAAAATGCCAAACTGGCTTAGCAAACTTTGGTTTAGCAAAGGACCCATCTTTCTGCCATCCCCTCTGGGACAGAATTCTGTCCTGCTGGATTTGTTGTATGGGGAGAAAGAACTTCTTTCTCATAAGGGGTTTAAGGTAAAAAGCTGCAGCAGCCAACACTCAAGTCAATGTCTGGTTTAGAACAGGAAGTTACAATATACTTTCAGGAAGCTATTTGGGAGCATGGTGGAGGAAAGTCAGGTAGGGTAATGCCTTCGACCTGAATAACTTCTGTAGTCAAACACTGCCACATGGTTCTTTAAGCAGCTATATTAAGCTTAGTGGGGGAGCAAAGAAAAGAGTAACAGTTCCCTGGAGCAAGGGGCCATCTGGAGCTGCGACAGTTCAGTGGTAGAGGGCGTGCTGTTGGTCTCCCCTCTGATAGTGTGGAGTGCAGCGATTCACAAAGAGCAGTGTTCTTCAGATACTGCAAATCTCCCTCCTCCTCAAAAATGCCTCATCGTGCCCCAGAGGCATGATACACCCTAGTGTTTTAATCAAATGCTTTGGACTTATGCTAATGTGTACTGTATTTAAATTAAAAACAAACAAACAAACAACCCTCCCATGTTACTGTTCTTTGTTCACGCGTTTTGCCAAAATATTGATGAATTTAGGTAACAGTGTTTGAATGTAGCTTTGTTGCAGACTGACAAAGATTAATGTAATAGAAATCTCCTTCCTAAGTGTCCTAAAGGGCCTAGGTATGAGAAGTTAGGATGTAGAGATTGTTGTTCCAACAGGAAAAATTATGCAATATAAACACTCTTATGTAGTTCTGAATGATAAAAGGGGAAATGTATATTTAGATCATTCGCAAAAGAACTTCAGTGTGTTAACCTGTAGTAATACTGGTATTAGTTCCGAGAAGACTGTGCAAGGCAAAACTACAAAAGTTTCTCTTACTAGTATATCTGTCGAATCCTTTAACCCCTACACATACTTTTCAGTTTCCTCCTAAATCATCAGAGTTTCTGTTGAAAACCCTCATTTACATAAACTTTGGAGAGAAAATTGTGATTTATTTCTCCATCTTCAGATGGTGAAACAGCTTGTCACCTGAATTCCCATTAAAAATTTATTTTAAATCTGCTGAAATGGTATTTCACAGCTTGTGCGTGCCTTTGTTGCTATTTCCAAGTATGCACTCCCAGTTATTACTGTTTCTGTTCAGAACGATGAAGGCAAGAGCCAATTAGCTTTCTTTTGCTTATGTGCGTTTGTCTTTAGTAAAATATGGAAATAAGGGGACAGATAGTGTAAGTTTTCTCTGTCCATAATGATTAAATCCAGTAATGCATCTGCACTCTGAAAGTGCTTTGTAAAATACCTTATCATAAAGGGAATATGCATTGATAGGAATTGTGTATCTTTGAGACGAAGTTTTAAGTTTTAATAATTTAAACTCTGAAAAGTCTGCCTCCAAGACCAAGCAGGATGTTGGATATGTATAAATAACCTTTTATTAAAATACCTTTTTAGTTACTTTTCTTTGAATAAAATCAAAGTGTGTATATTACTGCTCAGCATGTTTGTTATTATACAAATGTTCTATCTTGCAGTTTCCTTTTGTTTAAATCGCCTTTGTTTAGATTATGAAAAAAAGTATGCAGTCATTAGTTGGATTTGATATAGGAAAGTATGCAGTTGCTCTCTGCCCATTAGTCTCCTTGCCTAAGTGAGTTCAGAATTTTATTTGTCTTAGAGCACTTATAAATATTGAGGCAAAGTCTGTCTAGTAGGGGGGAGAGAAAGAAACCCAACTTATCAGAAAACTCTGCCAGTATCTTCTTTATTTGACAGTAACAAGCTATCTAATCAGCATACGTAAAGTGACCCATGAGATTTAACAAATGCAGTTCTAGGCTAGCTGTAATGCAGGCTGTCTCTTGTCTGGTAAACTGTGTCAACAAATCAAACGTCAGAAAAATTAGACACCAGAGCTCTTACAAATGCCCAAGAATGGAAAAGTTAAATCTCCAGCTTGCAGTGAAACCTCACAGAACAAATCTGTGAGCAATGAGGCTTCGCTACTTTTGATCTTCAGAAATCCTTTTGTAAGAGAATAAGAAATCACTTAAAAAAAAAAAATCTCAATGTTGTAAGATCCATGCAGATGTTTCAGTTACAAGGTCTTTTTCTTGAGAAATTGATCCATGTCTACACTTAACCTATAAACCTCCTCCCAAGTATTGCTGCTGAAAAGTTATACCTCTGCAGTCAGCATTAAACTATGAAATACTTGGAGAAGAATTAAACTTAGAAAACCAAAGTAAATAATTTCACAGTCTCAGAATAGTTGAGTTTTGAAGAGACCTCTGGAGATCACCTATTCCAACCTACTGCTCAATCAGGGTGTTATGATTTGAGAAACCCATAACAATTTATTGTCATTTAGACAATCATTCTATCACCCACTGACCCCTCCCCACCTGGGAAAGGGAATTGGGAAAAACAAGGAAACCCAGGAGTTGAAATTTAAACAGATCTAATAGAGTGAGATTAGATACTTAACATTAATAACACTAATGAACCAATATTGATTTCAATACCAATACAGAATATGCAAAGATTACATTTAGCCAATTATATCAGTAGAAACTGTGCACTCCCAGCAGTGGACAGCAAATGTGGGACACTGTGAGTGCTATGGCTCCAGGAGGAAGGGAAGGGTTCAGGTGTCCGGCACTGGCCAAGAAGTTCTCAGGATGGCAGCTGTCACGGGAGAGAGAGAACTTCACAGAAAACTTTCTAATTTATAGTGAATATGATGTTGATAGTATGAAATAATCCTGTTGGCCAGCTTGGGTCAAGTGCCCGGGTCTCGCTCCTCCACATTCCTGCACCTGGAGAGCTCGAAAACACCCAGACCTTGAAACCCACACACCATAGCTGGCTACAAAGTAAATATTTTCACAATTTCACACACTATAGTATTCTAAAAATGCAGTCTTCCCAAGTGTTAGAAATCAGTCCTGTGTCGCTCAAACCAGGACACTGGGTCAACTAGAGCAGTTTGCCCAGTTTGGAGTCTGTCTCCATCTCACTTACTCCCCCTGACCAGGTATTTGTGCGCATTGGTAACATTCCCCTGAGCTTTCTCTTCACCAGGCTGAACAATCCCAGCTCTCAGCCTCTCCTCATGTGTCAGATGCTCCAGTCCCTCTGTCATCTCTGTGGCCCTAAGCTGGACTCACTCCACTATGTCCATGTCTCATGTAGTGGCAACACACATACTAATGCAAACCAGGGTCCTGTTGGCTTTCTTCATCACAAAGGCACATTGCTGCAAAATCCCTCTGAATGGCTGTTCACCCATGTGTGGTGTCAGCCACTCCTCCCAGTTTTGTATCATCTGCAAACTTTCCGAGGGTGCACCCTGTCATTCATGGAGATGTCAAACAGGATTGGCCCCTCTATTGACCCCTGATGCACTCCAATAGTGACTGGCCTCCAGCTGGACTTCTTGCCACTGATCACAAGGCTTGGAGCCTGTCTGCTCAGCCAACTCTCTCTTACCATGCCCTCATCTAGCTCATTCCTTGTCAGTTTGTTTATGAGGATATTACGGGAGACAGTGTTGAAAGCCTTGCTAAATTACAGGTTCACAACATCCAGATGTCACTGCTTGTTCACCAAACCAGTCATCTGGTCATAGAAGGCTATCAGGTTGGTTAAGCATGAATCCCCCTGCATAAATCCATGCTGACTACTCCCAATCACCTTTTTGTTCTTCATATGTTTAGAAACTGTTTCCAGGATTAGGTGATCCATCACCTTCCCAGGGATTGAGGTGAGGTTAATTGACCTCTAGTTCCCCAACTCTAATTTCTTGCTCTTCTGGAAGACCGGAGGGACATTTGTTTTCTCCTAGTCCTCAGGAATGTCCCTTTTTCTGCCTGACCTTTCAAAGACAATCAAAAGTGGCCTCATGATGATGTTGGCCAGCCCCCTGAGCACTTACGTGCATCCTATCAGATCCAATGGTCTCGTCTGTGTTCAGTTCAGTTCAATGTTTCCTAGCCTGATTCTCCTCCACTGAAGGTAGGCACTATGTCAGTCTTCTCCATGTCCTTTGTTACCAGGTACCCTTTCCCCTTCAGCAGTGGTCCCACATTTTCTATGATCTCCCTTTTACTACAATGTACATGTAGAAGCTTTTGCACTGTCCTTCATATTCCTCATCAGATTCAACTCCAGATGGGCTGTGGCTTTCCCTACATTCTCAGAGAGTGTATCTGTATTCCTCCTGGGTTGTCTGTCCTGCTCCCACCTCTTCTAGATTCTTTTTTAAGTTTGATTTTGGTCAGGAGCCCTTGCTCATCCGTGCAGACATTTTCAACTTTTTTCCTTCATATTCTGAATATCTACCATTTTTTTTATTGCTTTTCCCTTGCTCTCCTTTGAAATTCTTACTCTTTACTATGGAGGCCCCATAGACCCCAATCTTCCTTGTGTTTTAATGGCTCTTTCTCCTGCCTTGCCTGGTCTTCTTGTCCTCTTGTTTTCTGAGTCTCTTTTTATTCACAGTTACTCCACTCGTGCTTTCTCCCTAGACTATATTCTGCCACATTTCACAGGGGTTTGTTCTCCAAGGCCCACCCCCAAGTGCATTTGCTTTATCTTGTCCTCTGTTAGGTATTCCAGAGTTTCTCCTTTTAATTTCCGATTATCAATGAGCAAGAACAATGTGGGTTTGTTATAAATAAGTGTTAACAGCTCCTGTTTTTCCATTTTCATCTGCCCTTTTTTTATTCCTTTACCTTCCCTTATCTCCATTCATTTTTATTGTGACATTTTCAGGACAAGGTTAGTCTCTCTAAGGTGAAAAGACATTATTTTCCAATATACAGACTGCCACAAAGTTGTTGTATCTACACACCAGTGTTTTGCTTTTAAAAAAAGAAGTAAAGTCCTATAAAGAAATTGCATGCTCCTTCTGGGGAATATCATGCTATCCTGACCTCCTGGAAAACAAAACCATCTGGCCACAGTATTTCAATTATTGCTGAGCCACAGGCTAAGAAGGATGGCCAAGACTCTCCCTGTGTGATGATCCAAGAAAAAGGGATGGTGATCAGGGGTGAGAGCATCTGGTTGAAACAGCTCGGTATCTGTGATTTTTTTTTGATCTGAAGTTTTTCCCATGGAATTGATGAGAATTCTTCATGGACAATCATCTCTGAGGTACAAAAGGAAAGAGTGTATATATATATATGTATATTTGTACAGTCAGGGTTTTTTTTTTAAAGCTCTAAATCCTCTGACTTTTTGGGACTAGCTTTATTTCAAAAGTAATCTGCATTCCAGTGTTTAAAAAGTCGCCCCTCTAAGCAATATTAAGCAAACAGCTTCCCTTTAAGAGCTAAATCTGTTTGCAGGTATGCTCGTGGAATTTTAAAGGCTGAGCAGAATATATACCATAATATAATTGGGTTTTTATGACCAAAAAAACCACATTAGAGAAATACTGAATACAGACATAGAGAGAGAAAGAGAAGGTCGCACAACGTTTTGCTCTGTTTAGGTAATGTTTTGAATTTATGTTTTTCACTAGTAGTTCTGAGAATAAACTTTGATTTTTTTTCACAAGTATCTTCAAAAATTTTTTTATAGTTTGTTGTCCAGTCAGGTACACACAATGCATGGACTTTACACTCTGACTATAATTTATCTGACTATAATTTATTTTTATATTCGTGGTGCTCTATTGGCCATTGACATCACCACATAATGGTTAATGTCCTGTGTGGCAAGTTCAGTTTTACAAAGATAAGGAGAAGAATCAAACAAAATTGCAAATTGATTATATGATAGGTAAACCTTGCATGACTTTTGGAAGACCAAGCATTCATTCTGTGGGAGCATTTCTGAGAGTTTCTATCAATACAAACATTCTTGCAAATAAAAATCTCCCATAAATAAATGCTGAGTGCGAGTTAAAAAGCGTACTACCAGTAGAAACATATAGTCAAGTTTCTTTTTTCAAATGTTGGATCCAAACAGACACTGCCCGCCCTTAGCACCTAGCAATCCATTTTGCTGAGAAACTGCTGCATTCTTGTTACTCAAGGCAAGGGCAGTCAAGAGCACAATTTCAAAGTCTTAGTGTATTCAGTAACGGGAAAGTTGTTCAGGGAGTTAGGAACCAAAGGCATCCATCAAGGGCCAGAACTGGGGGTGTAGAACTCTGGTCTGGGAGCAACAAAACAGAAACTGGGGTCAGCCCCTTGGGCTAGATGACTAAAAATGTGAATGTTTTTTTAAGCTGAGAGGAAGATCAAAAACAGTGAGATCAAGGGAAAACACAATAGGGGGAACAGAGTCCGTCCACAGAAGAAGTGAGCTAATCAGTGACGTTTCATGACTGACTATGACACTAGATTTAAAATTGTTTAATACTTTCATCAGCAAATGTTTGATGATTCCATCAACAAATATTTGACGCTCCAAGAATATGAATAGATACAAATAATGTACCTAGATGTATCTATAGATACTGACACTGAAATTAGTCTTTAAGAAATCAACTCATGCACTTTTGAGCCCCAACACTGGACACCTATGGTACAAAGATGGTGGCTAGCATGGGAGGTGGTTCCCGAATTCAGCAGGAGCAGATCCAGGAGCAGCTGGAAAGCCCCCAGTCCTTTCCCACTACTACAGCCATGAGAGCCTGGAAGGAAAACCGCTTTGGCCAGGTAGGTGAGCAAAATCATAAAGATGTTTTGGTCCTTACTTATCAAAGCACCCCCGTATTAGGGGAGTGAAGGAAATATGTGCTTTAGAAAGGTATCTGGCTTAGAAATCAGGTTCAGCCCCACCTTGAAGCAGAATGCCTGGCGATTTCTGAAGTCCACAATTAACACATTGATTACAAGATATCTCTTGTGATTGAATATAGTCATCAAGGCATCTCATAGGGTTTGCTACTCATGTCTCAAGGGCTAGAATTACAGCATACTCCACTAGCGTTGTCAGAGGCATCCCTAAGGAATGTCTCTTTCCCAAGTGCTTGCGAAGATACGAGGTCTTTCCAAACCTCTGCACAGTTGTCAAGCATTCAGGAATCACTCTGCACTCCCATATGGAGAGCTGAGATCTTCTTCCTGGTATCTGTGAGTATTTGCATGCAATCTCCCAGATTGGACGTGCAGATTGAAGATGGAAAGACAGGTTCCGTACGAGTAGCCAGAACTCCCTGAGACATCCATTCTACCCGTATGCTTGTTTCTCATGGCAGAGCCACAGATTCATAGCAGTGATTGAAAGGGTCAGCTTGACTTGTCCATTCTCTACCTGGCTGCTGCTGAAAGAAGCTGAGGACACTGTAGCCTAAGGATAAAAATACGCTCCTAAAATTGTTAGAGGAAAATTCATCTGGCTTTTTCAGACTGCTTTTAAAAAATTATTTTAGTGGCTATTATTTAAGTGTGTTAGAAACAGTTGTTTCTAAATAGTTGTTAATACAATATTTCAGTCAATCAAATATGAACGATTCCAGAGTTGCTCACTTAGCTTTTACTGCTGCTTCTGCATCTTACCACTTCACTTTCTGACATCCCTGTTTCCTTATTTTGTGAAACCGAGCTCAAAAATAGAGCTCTACTCACAGGAACATGATAAAAACTTCTGTGCAAATAATGCTTTACCACAACCCTGAGCAAGTTTCCTGACTCTTTCTCAGGACCACCTCTTATTAACCATATCAAATATAGGTACACATCCTGCAAAAGCAGTCCCTGCATTTCTGTACCTGCTGTTTAAAGGAGTTGCAAGTAAGAGGCCAATGTACTCAAGAAGCTCCGCTGTCCCAAAATGTGTTTATAGCGTAGACGAGACCTGCTATTTCAAACAGAGAAATGTTTTTGCCAGAAGGATACAACCACTCTTTTGTTGTGGGCTGGCAGTTGCACAGTCATTTTCACAATTACATGCTGAACTGGGCAACGCTAATAGGTCGTTATGACCTGGATAGCCACTCCTGCACAGCTGGGAGGTGCAGAGTGTGATGAACCGAGACTAGCTGAAACAGTGGGGAATCCTTCATGCAGAGAGTTTCAGATTGGCACCTCAGATGTTCTCACCACGCTCACCCAGATCACAGGGATCATCTATTCTGAGCTATGCCCATTTTCCACAGTAATTACAGTCTCTGGCTTTGCACAGGGACAAGCATCCAGTTAGAAGCAATGACAACGGATAACTAACATGGTGATCTGACATGTCTGAGCTGCCAAGTTTCTTGTGATGTCTTTGTGGTCCTTTGTATTTCTGCTGTGGTTATTTAATTACCACTCTCACAGTGAAGCAGCTGTTAAGTGGCTCAGAAGACTAATATACATTGAGTCTAGACAGGCACAGTTTGAAACCAGCGTTTTCAGTTTCTCTGTAGATAACCGATGCTATCTGAGTTTCTGTTTCTAAAAATATTCAACATTTCCATAGCACTTTTAGGTTCTTTCCAAATGAAAGATCATCCTTAGCTGTGTTCTTACATCCTGCTTGACATGAGTCCCTCCTTAAGAAAGTGTAGATGGCTAATGGGGAAATTAACAAGTTTCAGTTACCATTTAAGCCCATTACAAAAGCCCCACAGTTTAATGTTCTTCTAAATTTCTTTGCAAGGGAATATTTTTATAATTAAGCACACAGCAGGTGAGAGAAGGCTGAGCTTTGATGCATTACAAAGAAGGCAGCTCTGAGAAAGTCTGAGAACTGCTTTTTAAATAGTGATTCTATAAAATTATATATACATTTTCCTTTCCCTAAGCAGAACATATTTTTGCTTCTTTATTGTAAATATTAAGTTCTTAGGTGTTGTGTGAACTGAGGGCATACTGCGGTCTACAAGTTAGAAGAGATGTGGGATTAATAGAGCTCTCAGCATCATGGTATTTTCATGTAGTGACTTCCTGTTTTACTCAGGAGTTTTTTTCCCCGTTCAGTTCTTGACATTGACCCAGAGAGTGACCATTATATAAAGATGTACAGACAGGAATTAATTTGATTTGGTATGGATGAATGGCAGAATGCTGTCCAAAATTATGCCCCTGAAATGGAACATATACTCGCCTGCTTCTGGAATCAACTGCCTGTAGCAACCATCAGTGTCTGTCATCAGGCTTGCTTACATGTGTAAGAGCAGAATCTTGCCAGGAACAGAAGCAGAAGCAAGTGGTTGATGTTGTGTCAACGTTGGTGATATCAACTTGGAAATCAAGGAAAAAGCAGTGGGAACAGCTGCAAGATCCATCAAAATTTTGCCTTGTTCAGGAGCATGATCTCTTTCATATATTGAAAAAAGTGAACAGATGACTGAGCAATTTCCCCCTATTTCTTTTAAGTTTGAGACCTCAGCTCAGAGTGTGAAAGTGAACACCACAGGGTTAGCGCTTGATTTTGTGTTTCTGCTCATCTGTCTGTGCCAAAAAGCCCCATGGTAGATAAAACTGCTCTTGAATGGGTCTTCCCTTGAGTGAGCTTGGAGATGTCGTGGAAGTGTTGGCACTGAGTCTGGGAGACGCAGCTGCTGTGCCCTTTGCCTAAGGACAAGAAGTTCAGTCCTTCCCCAGTAAATCATAACTGGGTGGATTACCTGAAATACAGGACAGGTTCATTCCATGTACTTGTCATCGTGTGTCAGTGTTGCATTGCATCATATATTCCAACCCCATGGTGTCAGTGTAAGGTGTGACAGTTAATTTTGATAAGTAGGAAGCAAGTGCCTACAAATTACTGCATCCTCTGAAAGGGACTATTACAAGGTTGTATCTTCTCATCCATTTCTTAGTGACTTGCTCCGTTTTTTATTACAGTTAAAGGTTCTTTTCAGGCGTGTAATTGTGGTAAGTTTGGATATGGAAATACTATATTCTGTTTCTGTGTACCCTTAAGGACCCGGGCATCTGTAGAAAACAGAAGGCATTTTGTCTTCAGCTGACTCCATCAGAGTTGAATCAAAAACATTTTATATACCCCCTCCTGGAAACCTTGCCTTTGCCCTTCCCTTCTCCCTCTCAAGCAAAAAGAAATATTACTCAGGCAACAAATATTTTGTGTGTGCGTGAGTGCAAACATTAGATATGGCTAAATGGACAATGTTGCTTGGCAGTCTAAAGACATTAGTTTTCTTGCATGTGTGTTTCTGTGCTCGATACAGCCTTGCCTTGCTTTTCATTGGGGTGTGACATACTCTGTTTCTCAATGCCATGAGGGAGCAGGAGGCTCGCCTAAGAGGCTTCAATCACACGAACAGGTGTGGCTTCAAAAGAAACTCCAGACTATTTCCAACAGGAACTTACTCGCTGCTGAGTCCTTTCACAGTTATCTACTTACGAAAGTGGAGCCGGTAAACAAACTCTCGTTGGGCAATAAAGCTGTGCCTGACATGAAGTAATCAGTTTTCCCAAAAGGCAAAAAGGAAAACTCAGACTTCTCTGGCTGGTTCAGATATTCACATGGCAACTTACTCTCTGGTTAGAGGGCTGTGTGGCCAGAGAAGTCAGGATGGATTGACCACAGTGCTTCTCTCATCCCTAGGGAATAGGGCCCTTCATGGGAAGCAGGCACACCATGCAGGGTCTGAGTGTAACCTCCCCGAGCATCTTTAGGGAAACCTGTTGATAAGGGATAAAAGCACAGGGCACTGGTGTCCTACAGGGAGTGTTCGGCACAGTGGTACAAGACCCTGGCAGGTTGTAGCTGTGTTAGCATCAAGGCTCCAGCAAGAGAACTCCCAAATATTCTGGATCTGTTGCATACAGATATTATACCTTGTATGGAGACAGTTAAATATTCAAGGCAGCGTGAAAAAGTTATGACAATCAAAGTCAATTGGTTAAGAAATGATAAATTATTGTTGTGAATACTTTCACAGCATTTGCATAATTCTGTGAAAAGCAAAATAAATGACTCTGCTATGTTTTACCATATCTGTTAATATCCTCTGATTTAAAGGACAGGTATCAGCACAGTTAACTAGGTCCTGGGTTCAGGGTTCGATAGGAAGCTATTATATGTTCATACGTGCTATTATGCATTAAAACACATGTTTAAGCACAGCAGCTGAATCAGTTTTGTTATGATAATTCTGGAGTAAGCCAAGTAAGAATGCAAGTACTAGCGGTATACTCAGAAATACAAACCATACAAAACTATAAAAGTATTTTTGTATTAGGGGTACAAAATCACTTTTGAACGCACCATTAAATTAGGGCTTAATTTTAAATCATGAGCTTCCTAAGAAAGCAATGTCTGTGTCCATTTGCACTGGGCACATTACTGTGTTCTTCTGTTTGTTCCCAACTGAAAAGCAAATGTAGTTTCAGTGGATGCACCAGTTGACCAGTGAAATGATTCTCAGCAGCTTCACAGAACTTTGTAAACAGCAAAATAACAGTTTTAAGACATGGGGAATATTAAATAATTGTTACAACAGACTTAAGCTGCTTACTGGTTCTGAAGGTTATTGAAATGTTTTGCAAAATGTTTTCATTATAAGAGAACCTCTTCGTTACACTTTCCAAGAAAGTTGCTAACACTGCATGGTTACTGCCGGCTGGCTCCAATGAACTGAGCCTTGTTTTTTAGAGACAAATGTGAAGAATAAATTTCTTCTATTATATTGAAGTCTGCTCCTTAGTTTAGAATCTAAATACTGCAGTTGTTTTCTGATATACATGGTATCTCAAGCACTTTCCCCCTTCAGTCACAAGATTTGTGGCACTTCTCTTACCTTTCTAATTCACCCATTTTACTGAATGGGAATCTGTCTAACAGCCATCTTTCCCATTCTCGTGAAGCACCAGACCTATCAAATGTACAGAGGTTCAGAAGCACTGTGTATCCTCTTTGGAACCACAAAGAAAACGTTTAAAAAAACCCTTCCACCCAAGACCCATGCTTATACTCAGTGCCAAAGGGACACCAGGAGAACATCCTTTAAGTAGAGAGGTAATGTGAGAGGAGATACTGATATCACAAATGCCACACATCTTTTTCTGCACCCTACGTAGATTACTGTCCATGGATTCAACTTCTGTTTTCCCCGCCCTTAATATCTGGGATGTCCATGAGCAAAGTAAGTGGTCCCCAAATACTTCACTCTTTTTTTTTGTGCTGTACTATCTGTGTAGTCCTCCTAATTCTCTTTTTCATGAACCTCAATCCTTTCACATGTGGATATAAGAGGAAAGTGGCCATCTGGCTTGGAAGGGCCTTTCTAGTCCCTGCCACTGACTGTGCTGCCCCACATCTGCCCTGTAGTGGACACCATGCTCTGAACCTGCTCATCTGCCCCTCCCCTCAGATCACTCCCATCTCACAGCTGAAGGAGATCTGTTCCGGCAGAATTGGGCAGAAGTGAGCTTGAAATAAGAGGGAAGGAGATGGCAGCCTTAAAACATGAGACTGAATACTCCGAAAGTCAGCAAGAAAGACTTGGCATAGCTTGTTTGATGTGTTTGATGCAGATGCCTTGAGCAGTGAGATCAGAATAAGGAGTGAAGTTTTCAAAGAGCTAACTTGACCTTCAGAGCCTGGAGGACCTGAAGACCTACCTCTCCTCAGTGACCCTGCTGTCTAAGCACCTCTCTTGTTGCCAACATTCACTTTTAGAACCTTACATGTGCATTTACTGACACAGCACAGGGACTCTTGTGCTCTTGCTGCTCACTGTAGCTTGATGCTGAAATTTCCACCAGTCCAGTTGCTTTGTTCCTGTTCAATGGCCAAGAGCATGCACTGGCTAAACTATGTTGTATGATCCAGTAATTTTTTCATTTCAGTCCAACTTAATCTCTCTTAATTCCAATTTGAGATCCCTTTGCAGGCCCTTGATTTTTAAGGAGAGCTAGTGAAGGCGCTCCAGCCTTAGTGTTACCAATTACAGTAAAATGAAGTACATCGTAAGTCATACTTGAAATACAGAGTTTGAGATTGTCTGTCATAGGTGAGGGCCAGGCAAAAAGAAGGTCATGGTAGCTGTAAACTGTCCAGGTACTTAGCCTTGGAGGACTAGTTGAAGTCCAAAAAGCTTTGTGGCATGTTCCTACATGGTACAGGTCTGCTTAGACTGTCCCCAGCACATGCAGCTCATCCCAGCTTCCTCACCATGCCAGCCTTGGTCTGCTGCTGGTCTGTGGCTTAGAGATCTGTCTTCTGAAGTGTCTGCGTGGAAGAAATCCTCTCCTGGCTAGACACAAGAGTTTTTCAAGCCCTTTTTAATCACTCTTACCTTACATGTGCTGTAAAGGAGCAAAGGTCTCACACAACATAGCTGACAACAGAAGAGGCATCCCATACCAAAAAAGGAGAATGAAATGAAATGGTGGTAAAGCATGGAAACAAAAAGCAAGGTTATGATTTAAAAAACAAAACCAAAACCAAATCAACCAACCAACCAGACAAAA
This sequence comes from Vanellus vanellus, assembly GCF_965231255.1. Taxonomy (NCBI): domain Eukaryota; kingdom Metazoa; phylum Chordata; class Aves; order Charadriiformes; family Charadriidae; genus Vanellus; species Vanellus vanellus. The sequence continues at coordinate 10,942,319 of NC_138908.1, forward strand.
AAAAAAAATACCACAGAAACAAAACCAAAAAATGTTTGTTGTTCCAGAACCGGCTTGAGTAGGCAACAGGAAAAGTGGATCAAGTCAGGGACATGCAGGCCTTCATAAACCTTGACAGTCACCAGAATATGTTGTAAGAATGTTGTTTAGAAAAATTTGTGTCAGTATTGTTTGGAAATACAGCCATGTGCTGTACAGGTTTGGGGCATGTTGTCACTTTTACAAAGCCCATGTATGTGTCCGGTTTGCAATAAGCCCTGTGTGTGCAGCTTACCAAACAGAGAAATCCCGATCACTGTTCTACAAGCTGGATTTCTCACTAAAATGAATGTGCGGCCTGCTGGCACAGCAGTGCGCAGGAATGTTTGGCCCACAGAATTACGTATTTCTGCTGATATGTAATGAAGTGCAGCACTAGGAGTCATTACTGGCTAAGAGCTGTGCTGAGAATATCTGCAGCATACACTTGTGTATCTCTAATGGCTGTGATTATGATGCACCCAGTGCCAACCATGCCATCAGCAATACACAGGATGGAAAACAAACCTCTCCCTCCTTCCCCAAGGTTCAACATATTTTTCCTACTTTTTCTTCCAATTTATATCCATTTGTGTGTTGATTGTTGGTTGTTTTTTTATTATTTTCATTCTGTCTTTTTTAAGTGTACCACATCTAGAAAAACCTAATTTTTTCATGATGGACAGGGCTGAGATGCTGTACTGATTTGCAGCCAGTTCAGAATGGAGTAGAGTTTTGTTTCAAATCCTCCTGTCAGGGCAGAACATTGGTTTTCTGTGACCAAGACCATAGATGCTGTCACCCCACAGAAACATTTCCCCATTACAAACATTAACCTGAGTCCTAGAATTATGTGGTCTGTGTGTCTTTACAGTCATGCCTCTAAACATCTTTGAGAAAACTTTCCAAATTTATGTCCAGACCTTGCTTTTTCACTGTGTACTAAGCCCTGTGGGGTTAGACGGGAGGTGATATTTTAGCACAAACACTCAATTTCCTTCCTGTTCTATATACATAGTCGATTTCTGACAAACCTTCTTAAAAGTAAGATGATCATATTTATGCAACATATTTTGCAGTCTTAGCTCTTAGAAAAAAAAGCTAATTTGCATCACTGTCAGAGAACATGAATCCAAATGGTATGAAATTTGGTAGTGCTTAAGCAAAGCCTGACCACACTGATCTGAAGTTGATGGCCAGTGAGACCATGAATTTTGATTCCAAGCAGATTAAATTCCTTGGCTTTAGCAGCGTGGAGAAGGAACAGGAGAAATGTTATTCACAAGCAGTTTAACTCAGTGCCTGGGAAAAATGAAATGACAACTGTTTGGCTGATGGACATGAGCAAAACATTGACACAAGATGCCCTACACAAGATTTTAATTCCTCTCTACTGTTCTGCATCTATTTGGCATTATTGGGTTTTGATTGTAGGCAGAGGCCCAGCATTCCCAGAGCTCCTCAGCTTGAGGAACAGACATACATTTTAGAAAGTGAATAAACCTTTCTGTATGGATGAAAAAAGCAATCTCAACTTGAGAGTAGTATATCTTCCCATACTGATAGAAATGCCTTAAGCTGATACCATCCATATCGACAGCCAAGCATTGTCAGTGCTCTAATTATTTACACAGCAGTACAGGGATCAGAGAATTTGACTGTAAGAAAGCAGTGCATTTTATGCTCTTTTATCTTGCCCAGTGCCTTGTGATACTTTACTGTCTCTATGGCATTTTGATAAGTCCAGGCAATAATACAATCTTTCTATCCATTTCTTGCTTGTATAAGGGTGTATGAACATGCAGAAACTTGCTTCACTAATTGCACAGGTGAAGCAACCGTGTCCCATTTCCTGTTACCAAGTGTATTACTATCCATACAGCTTTGCAGTTTATAAATATTGCTACAGCTTGTTAGCAGAACTACATTGACCACAGTATCTCATAACTGCGCCATATGAAAGTGTTCCCAGGTACCAGGGTGTGTTCAAGAAGGCCTGGGAAGAATACTGCCCAAACCCACGTTAAGCAACAGTAAACAGATGTGTTTCCTTCTCTTCCTTCGCCTGTGTAACAGCCCCCGCTCCGGTGTGCATTTCCCGTAGTGATCCTGACAAGCCGTCAGCAGAACTGGCTGCAGTGCTGGCATGCACTGGAAATTCTGCCAGGAGTGTCTTAGCATTGTTTTCGTGTGCCTGGCTTATTTTATCCCGAAGCGATCACTATACTGGGTGAGGAGACAGTAGAAAGCGCACCTGGGGAAACAAGTCGCAATTGTGATCTTTTCCTCCCTCTTCTTTTTTTTGTGCATGCTAACATTAGCTGTTCCCTTCCCTTTTTGAATGTTTAAAAGGCATCCTTTTTCAGCCTGCAAGATGATTATGAACAATAATTTATTCTCACAAACCTTCAGTGAGGCAAGTAGGTACAATTATCATCTTTTTACTGAAAGGATAATTGAGATACCAAGTTTAATGGACTGCTTAAGGCCATATGACAATTGAAGGGGTTTTTTATTTACAGTTTTTTGAACAATTTGAAAGTTGCATTCAGAGAAAGGAATCTCAAAAGCATTAATCTGCTATACGGAGCTGTAAATGAGATCATTGACCCCAGTCTAAATTACTTTTTTCATGTTAGCCAATGAGATCAGCACTTGGTTAAATTTCACTTCACAGTCCATCTGTCTCCCTCCAGACCCAATACCATCATCCTTCTCTGTGAGAGGGGCACTCAACAGCAACATTTAGCACAAGCTTTACTTTAAATTAGTTTGAAAGCGTGTGGTATCAGCACAAGTCTTCCATCAGTAATTTTCACTCAGTGTAAACCTGTCTTCTATCATTCTGTTTACCTTGGTGATGGACTTCTTAAGCCACCTGTCACTTACTGAAGAGTAGGAGCACCTGTACAGCAAGTCAACTTGGAGGAACGACAGTAACTTCACTCTTGTCACAGATGTTTTACTCCCCTGTATCTACATGACCCAACCATCCAACACAGAAAGAAATCCCAGAATCCGTGAGCTTCTGCACTCCTGTTTTCATCTTTGCATCTTATCAGCAAGAGTGGGGTAGAACCACGATGTTGTGCCTCACAGTCTGTTTTGTGGCAAAACAAAGCTAATATGCCAAGCCATGCCCAAAGAAGACCGGCGTGCAATGGTAACTCCATGTGCTAGCAAAAGTATCAAACTACATTTGCCAAATATATTCCATTCTGAAATTCTTTGAGGTACTGCTATGTAAGAGACACTAGACAGAATATTTTTTAAGTCTGCTGAAGTTGAGACCTTCCAGGAAGGCAGAAATCAAGTCATTCTCCAAAACTTAGGAACTAGTTTCTGCTAGAAAACTAGTACCTTAGATACCTGTTTAGCATGATTTCCTTTAATCTTGGTAGGATTTATCGAGAAATGTTACAAGAACAAACTCACCAGTAAGACCACTGGTTTCCAATTTTCATATTACAATTAATGCTTCATAAAATTGCAGGATACAACTGTGTGGTATTAATAAATATACTGCACGAAACTAGCAAGTTGTCTTTGAGAACTAGTAATTTCCCTTTTTTTTTTTTTCATGGAAGGATTCAGTCCATGGAGCTGTTTCTTCATTTATATATATATTTTTATTAATGGAATAAATTTCAAGTCGCGTATGTCCTTTTCTATTGTCAACTCATGATATATTATCTTGTGTACTTCAGAGGTGACATTCTGTCATTGGAGGATGATTTTAGTAGGACTGAAAGCCCTTCCAGCATACGGAGCCTCAGGAAGCCCTGCTAGTGTAATATACATGGGTGTAATCTGTCCAAGAAGTACAGTATATTCCAATGGAAAACCTGGGCTGTAGCCAGGCACAATTTGTCCATGCTCTGGCCAAAGCTAAGGATGCATTGCTGCTCCTTAGTTTCATGTGCAGTGTCTGTATTGCTTGCACTTTACCCAGTAAAGTACATTTTGCGCTTAATATAGCAGTTTTAATAACGCATGGAGCACAAGTGTGCCATGTCCTTTCAGCTGAATTTTGTCCTATATGGACTGATAGGACCAATATGCTAAAAATATGTAACTTATTTCTTGTGGTATATAGATTTCATTTAAAAAGACTGCAATTTCTTCCTGTCTCCTACTAAAGCTCCTTTGTTCTGTCTCCTCTAGGCTACATGAGCAGCTGGCAGCTGCTCTTTTAAACTAGCTTAGATGAACTTTCTGAATCTTTCCTTTCTCAGTTACCAGCAGCAGAGTCAGGGGTTACCATGGAAACACTGGGAAAACAATGCAAAGCTTATAGGAGAGCTGCCCGAGCCCCAGCTTTAAGTGGAGCTTCACGGACGTATGGTAATCACAAGAGCTGGTGCTTGAAGTGCCCATGTGAAACTGTTAGAGAACAAGCAAATGACAGCAGACTGACTTTTGAGATGAGAATTATACTTAGACTTACATATTTTTGTCTAGCATCATGGAATTACTTAAGGAAGGTTTTTATAATGTATGTTTTTTCACCATTATCTGGTGTGTCCTTGTAATTCTAAGAACAAGCATATTTTCCTCATTTCCATAGCAACACCCATTAGTGAGATGGAGCTGTTCAGCTCATTCTTTATTACTGCTCATTTTACCCAAAAAGCTGCTTTTGAAACTCATGGTTAAGAAGTTCCCAATCTGTAGTCCTTATTTCTGTGCTCCTCGTGTGGTAAGTACTATGGAGACTGGGCAACGTGACCTCTTCCAGCCATTGCATTACTCTGACAGAACATTAGGAAAAAAAATATGTTTATCCAATTATGTTTTTTTCAGTATGAATAATCTTAGAAATGGTAACTTCATTTTTTGGCATTACAAGGACTGGGGCAGGACCTATGTCAGCTCTAAGTCTTGGGCTCACGGGCATATCTATGTCCTATGAGTAAATTTAAGCTCAGGATCGTTCGGTTCTGTCTCCTTCCCTGAATAACAGTTTACCGGTCTTTCTGTTCTGCACCGGAGCTGGCTCGTAGCCAGATGGGGCTGGCTCAAGGCCTGTCTTGTCAATGTAAGTTCATGGGTGCTGGGTTTCCATTTCATATACACAGGATCGGTGGTGTCTTGGTCACGCATGGCTTATGTCAGGTTTTTGTCATGGACTGCTTCAGGGTTTGAGCGTCATCACTGTCACAGTGGCATCAGCTGACCGTGTAGTGCATGGTGTCCTTAATCCCTACCCCTTGAGCAAGCTCTGTAGCATTCAGTTTTATCTAGGATTGATCCAGGACAAGAATGGTTGCAATTGTTCATAACTAAAACTGTGAAATGTTAAAAAGCAGGCAAAATTCTGAAAAGTACGTGACTTGAGATTTATAGAGTGCTATTTAAGAAGGGAGGATTCCTTACTTTTTTATGAACTACATACATCAACACCCAAAAAAACTCAGCTGCTGGCACATGGGAAGAAAGTAGACAGACAGACAGCACTTACCTGTTATTCTTAGTAACTGTTTACATTGCGGATAATGCATAGGAAGTCCAGGCATGGATAGGGATGCCACAATGATGGTGCACAGACAATGGATGGGAAGACAGCCCTTGCTCTAAAGGGCTTAATGTCGATAGTGCCATATTCACCACTTTGTCACAAAAAGTGACAAAGAACAATAAATCAAACTTGGGATGCAGCTCCATGCCACCTGGGCAGCTGGGCACTGCTGGTGCCAGACGTGTGTATCTGCTGCTGGTGCGCACAGAGGTGTGGTCCCACTGCAAAAGCAGATGTAAACATCTGTGCAGGTGTTTTTCAGACAATAAACTGGGTATTTAAGTGTTAAAGGAAGCAGACTTGGGCTAAAAACATTTCATTTCCATGGAGTTTTTCTTTTCCTCAAGGGAGCTCCATCAGTGCAGACGCCTGGAAAGAATTCACTGGAATCGTATGTCCTGCCACAGTGCCTACAACAGGGCTCCACTAGCTGCAGACCAGGGAGGAGGTTTCTAGATAGTGGGACTCCTGCAGCTGTTCTGCAGGCAGATATATTCCCACGAGGTGTCCTGTGTTTAAGCCAGAGCACACGCCATGGTCTTTCCCCACAGTGATGGTGACACTAAGTCCCTGCTGATCTGAGGGTTGATAGTGGGCAGAGCTGTCCCTTCTCTCTGACCTTCAAAACAGTAAGCACTTCAAGAAGAGGGCCACAAACAGAAATTTGTTTCCAAGACACATCCTTAATCAGATGTCTACCCTGGCTTTTAACAGGTGCTGGAATCCACCTATTCTGTGAAAATGAGGTGACACTTTGATCACAGCCAGGATCCAGGTTGAAAACTATTGTCTCTGAGTGCTACCTTATTTCCAATGCAAGGGATTAAAAAGATAATAAAAAGATAAAGATCTGATCTAAATTATTGTTAGTTTGACTTTTTCTTTCAGATCATTTCTGTCAGATCATTTAACTTTTGATGATCTCCACCAACAAATAAACCTACTTTTGATTCAAGCAAAAGCTGAGACTGTAGTGTGGGACTACAGAACCTGAGACTTCAAGACAAACAGTACCCATTACAAGAGTTGGAGAGAGGGCTGCCAGTATTGTTTATCTGACAGTAGTGCTTTAACTCGCTAGGAGCTATGTTTTGCGAGGCACTGCATGTACCATACTGAGGGACAGTCCCACCTCCAAAGAGCTAAATATTTAGCTGAAGAAGACAAGCTGAAAAGAGGAATAACTATATTTTAACCGCACAGTTTTATAGATAATCAACTTACGCTTAGTTTAAACTAAAAATTATAGGTAATACATTTAACTAAGACCTAGATTCATATTACCGACATCTGATCACATACAAGCTAAATATCTGTTCTAAGTGAGCCAGTAGATTTCTTCTATATTAAATGTAGAGAGAGAGGGACATGTCTGCAGAAGGGCATACAAACCAACTTAAATGCATGTGAATAATACCTCTCTTCAGGAGTAATTTACACAAGCAGTTTGAATGAGACATTACTTCAGCAATAGCTGGGTGGGATGAATCACTATGTGTGACTTGCCCAAGGTCACATAGGAAGTTAATGCTGGACTATGACCCAGAGTCCTCAGCTCTGTGCCTCAGCCCTAAAAGCATCTGTCTTCTTTCATGTACTGGTTTTAACTTAATGTTCTGTGTTTTACCTCCCTTCTGATCCAGCAGAAAGTTCAAGTTGTTGATATGACCTAAGAAGTAAATAGGAATTAATACAAAATGTTAGTGATCTTGGGTCATCTCTGTTTCTGTCTGCTGTATTCATTCTTTTAATAGAATCATAGAATGGTTTAGGTTGGAAGAGACCTTAAAGATCACCTAGTTCCAACCCCCCTGCCATGGGCAGGGACACCTCCCGCCAGACCAGGTTGCTCAAAGCCCCATCCAGCCTGGCCTTGAACACCTCCAGGGATGCAGCAGCCGCAGCCTCTCTGGGCAACCTGGGCCAGTGCCTCACCACCCTCACAGTAAAGAATCTCTTCCTGATCTCCAATCTAAATCTACCCTCTTTCAGTTTGAGGCCATTACCCCTCATCCTATCACTACATGCCCTTGTAAAAAGTCCCTCACCAGCCTTCTTGTAGGCCTTCTTCAGATACTGGGAGACCACTATAAGATCTCCCTGGAGCCTTCTCTTCTCCAGGCTGAACAGCCCCAACTCTCTCAGCCTGTCCTCATAGGAGAGGTGCTCCAGCCCTCGGATCATCTTCGTGGCCCTCCTTTGGACTCGCTCCAACAGGTCCATGTCCTTCTTGAGCTGAGGACTCCAGAGCTCACAATAATTTAATCTGGGAAAGTTCTATAGGGTTTCCTCCTCAGCTGAAATATAGTAAGTTTCATTAAAGCTCTATGTCCTATGAAATATAGTTTAAAAAAATATTTTAAAAACCTGGGTATTGAAACAGGAGACCAAAGCTGCACTTAGAAACAGAAAACAGCGTTTTTAATTTAGAGAGCAAGAAAAGTTATCTTTCCTCTCTACTGCTTTCATCACTGTGTGCTTACAAAAATGCACTAATATTTCTGGGGTGATCCCTCTCTGTCTCTGACAGTAAGACACCGTCTGTGGTGGTTGGAGATAGGCTGAGTCAACATAGGGCTGGCATTTCATTTACCAGATAGCCAGCACTGTGTCATTCCCAACCTATTCTAAGGAATGCAGCTGTCGCGGGTGTCAGGGGCTTGGGGAACGACGCTCTGGTCACCCATGTTAACCTCTGCTAGTGATCTGAAAATGCAAACAGAAAAGATAAGGGCTTGTTGTTCACTGACTGAGGTCCTCTGACTCTGCACTACACAGAGACTGCTGATGAGGTGGCCCTAATGTCCTTGCTGGCCTTCAGATCTTTCAGCTGGTGGTCATCAGCAGTCTGTCACAATCCTGTGTTTCTTGAGGCAGTAAGCAGAGCATGGAAAGCTTCTCAGTCCTCTCACATGGGACAAATGAATGGATTCTGACCCAGATTCAGATTTTCCACATTAGAGACTCCAAAAGCTGTTGGTGAGAAATCTGCAAATATCACAACCAAATTCAAATCATTGGCTTTCTAAGATGAGAGGCGTTAATGAAAACTACATTATACTGGTGTCTGCAAGGAGTGCGGACAATCATTTCCTAATACTGGGCATGCAGGTGTACTGGGTAGGCCTGTGGTTCTGCACATACAGCTACGTAAAACGTCTCAAATTCTGACAGCAGATGGTCCAGCTTGCCCAACTTCCAGAGGCAGCCACAGAGTTTACCGTGATATTTCCCATGTCAAGGCATTTTGCTATGAATGCTTCATGCAGAGAAACTGAAGGAGTTGTGTGGGCAGTGACAACATTTCAAACTATTTTGTCATACAACCTCCCCACCACAACATGGGAAAGAATATGGGAGAGATGGTGGAGAGATGCCCAGTGCGCTGCTCTACTGGCACAGCTTTCTGCACAGTGCAAAACCAGAAAAGGGTACTCTCGTTGGAAGGGAATCTTAATTTTTATCAGTGTGCCTCAGGAGAGGAGTCAGTCACTGTGCTGTTCTCTGGTACTTTCAGTAAGTCCTGGATGGATGCTCTGAGACTGGCTGGGCGGGGGGGGGGAGGGGGGTGATCTTCATCTGGGCTCTTTTGTACCAGGCAAGCAGCATGCTGTGATGAATCTTGCAGTATTATTCTGCAGGTAATAAAGAGCAGATATGATATTAGGCTGAGGATCAGTGATGGGATGCCTTGAATTTTTCATTGTTTGCTAATTCCCACCCTGTTTTTTCCTCCTAATTGTATGCAGATTCTATGTCATAAGTGTCTGGGCTAAAAGACTGTACGTTCATTGCTTTGTTTTCAGTAAGTACTTTTATTGCAGCAAGTATTTTACACTTACAATCACATATTTACTGCTTCCTTGGAGCGTTTCTGTCTCATAAAAGGCTTAGGAAATCCTGCAACTTCCTGCAGAGTTTGCTGGGATATCCAAATCACAGGCATACGCTTGTGCAGGATCTGTCATCTTTTTGCACCTCACCTTCTGCAGTTATAATGCTCCCGTAATTATGGCTTAAAGAGAGAATACATAGACGTTGTTAAAATGTTGGCCGCCTTTTTCCTTTGGGTGTTGCTAATTGCTGACCAACCTCTCCTGATCAGACTCATAGCTGTTTTTAAAATGAGCTTTTCTCCGGATACACACATCTGTGTTGGTAAACCAACCAGACATAAAACCATCTGCAGAAGCCACATACCATAGACTGGGTAAAAAATTAGTACAAAAGGCTCAGTTAGATGAAGAGTATCCTTGGATGTTCTTTGCTTTTCTCTTAGCAACAGTTATACAGTTCAGCACTATGAAGTTCTTTGCGCTGCCTGGTCACCTTTGTACTGGAAATCAGAGAAGACCAGGTGAACATAACTTCAATGCACGATCATGCCAAGAAAAAAAAAATCTTCCTTCTTGGTTTAACTCCATGGACAAATACGACTCAATGCCTCTCTGATCCTGCTTACACCAGAATTTACATTTATGACAAATAACTCTCCAGATCACTTTCCTCTGAATACAAGCTTTCCCTGTTCTCCTGGAATATGAAGGTTCAATTTTTCATTAATGAGGTTCTTTGTCATAAAGAATTGGCTACATTTACAGGAGAAAAGAAAGAGTCCATGTCTCCCACCTGTTCTCCTGCATTAATTCTGTTCAAATGAAGTACACAACTTTTTGAAAATTGTATGAACGCTGTGCTTCTGATAGACCCTGTCATGAAAACCCAGCAAATCTCTCAGCTGTCCTGCAGGCTCTATGCTGTCCTCAGTGAGATCTGCATACTTAAAGATTGTGAGATTATCTTATTTTGCAGTAGTTTTCTTGCATCTTTTTACCCTCTCTGGCAATATAAAGGGAGTAAATAGCAGCCGTTTGGGCAGGGGATACATCAGCCAGGGAATACTTAATTGCAAGGGGCATTCTTATACTTAATTGTAAGAAGCACTGCAAAAAGTTTTCTGGAATGCAATTGTAGCCTGGTAGGGAACAAATGCAAAGAAGATTTTGACCAGCAAGTTGCTAGTTCTGAAAAAAAAAAAAAAGCACAAATAGCAGACGAAAATGAAGTGGAAAAATAAGATAAATGTGGTTCCTATATGCTTATTCTGGGGTCAAGGAATGTGGTGACAGTCAGGCCTCTCTACCTAGAAATTCAAGCTGCATCTATATGACAGGATTGTGAATCTATTGTGCTTGCCTGTATAATACTGCCTTCACCTAAGATATCATATAAATAATAATAAATGCCATATCAATAGATCGGACATTTCATGTTTCTCACCTGTCTTCTTTGGAAATCATGTTGAATGAGACTTATCAGTTTGAACAGATCTGTCTCCTTTCAGACACCAGTCTACCTTTATGAGTATTTGAGCAAAGTGCTAATAAAATCACTAGTGTATGTATATAGGAGGCAGCACAAAACTCAGAATGCATAAAGCCTATACCTGGGACAATTTCCAAGTTGGAATTTTCCCAAATGTGCTGTGCTGCAGATTATCTATATTTTGTTTTTAAAAGATGAAGACATGCAGTTAAATACATCTTTATATACATTACCCCATTTTACCAATAAAGTCATGAGTCCAGACACAAAAATTATGATCTGGCTTGAAAATTATGAAGTTTGCTTTTTTCTTAGTAAAACAAATGGGTATCTAGTTGCATTCAGAGCTTTTAATCTCCTCAATTTGAACTTTTGACCATACAGCAATGTAGTTCACATATACAGGCTTCTCTTTTTTTTTTAAAATACCGTATTTGTGGAAATATCTGTGGGGGGAAAAAAAAAGCATCATGTTAAGAGGAAGGATTTCGCATAGAAGCAGTGCAAAACATGGGAAGAAATCACAGTTCACTCCTGTCATTGGTAATTATTGTTCTTTGCAATGTGTTTGCTACACCAAATCAGCTTGTTGATCTTACAGTTAGGGTCCAGTTTTCGCTCTCGGTGTCATTTGCATGATAATGCTACAAGCCAGTTGCACCAGAAAGTACTTTTGCTGATGAAATCTGATTATACAGGCTTCAGCTTAAAGAAGCCCTTTAGTGTAAAGCCAGTTCTGTGGACAAAAATGGAATTGCCTTTATGCTTAGAGCTACCTATATATCTAAATGAAATCAGTGCCTTCCTGTTCTTCCCCTTTCCACAAGAAAAGAGTCAATTCAGATAAAAGAGAAGTGCACAAAACCTCCTTATTCCCATCCTGTAGCAGTTGTACTTATTTATGGCGCATCTTCTCAATCATTATGTGCAAAGTAAAGGACCAAAACCATATTCTTAATCACTATGTGTAAAGTAAAGGACCAAAAAGATTTCAGGTAATATATACAGCAAAGATTGACAGGCAAAGCTTGGTAGTCTTAGAAGAGGATTTTCTAAAACATCTTACTAGATCAAATAACTATCTTTTATTGAAATCAAGGAAGGTTTGATAACTGTGCATATGAGTATCTTTAGATCTTCTTATTATCCAAACACTTTTAGAAATCCAGTCTGCACATGAGCTTAGCTGTTACTTGTTCTTGTCTATCTGCACAGGATACTTTATGAAGCAGTGGTTGATACAGTGTTAATTTAAAATTAACAGATAGGAATGAAACAAAACTGAGATATAAAGTAACAGAAAACCACTCTGAGTTGTAGCAGCTAATCCAAATCTTGAAGGACCAGAAAGCTTTCTTCCCAAAGGTGCTATAAACTCACCACGTGAAGGAAACACGATCAGCGAGCAAAACTGTACAGGCTGAGTAGAGAGAACTGAGCTTTCTGTTACTCGCATGGGCTGGAGGGAAAGGGCATCAACAAAGAAGCAGTGGTAGCAGGGTATTTGAGATGAACTATTTGTTAACAACAACAAAAAAAAACCCAAACTCAGGCCATTTCATTCTATGCACCTCTGTCAAATGTCAGTGCTGTGTGGTACTGGCTGGGAATCCTCTTCAGCAGGCTGTTTTAAGCAGAGAGTGAGTTCATTGGGTTAGACTTTGCTTGGAGCATTGACAGCTTTGAACCCTAAGTATCATTTTGTATTAGCCTATGAAAAGTAGACTTCCACTCAATGCACATTTACTATTCTAAAGTGGGGAGGCAAAGCTGATACGCAAAAGGGTGCAAAAAGTCAATTTGCAGCAAATTTTTACTCAACTCAAGCCTGACTGTCAAAGCTTGAACTGAAGATCTCCTGATTTGTGTTTGGAGCTAACTTTAATGGAAGTCACTCTGTAGATAGCACGAAATTGCAAGTAAAAACAATTTGCTATACTCAACTGGAAACATCAGTCATAAGCATGACCACGTACAGGAGAGATTTTAAAAATATCTGGGCATTTTAACTATCTGTCTTTTCCTGAACTTTGTCAAGATTAAACATGAATACAGAAAATTATTCTTGTAAAGAGAAAGACAGAAATTGAGCCCTTGGGTTTGAGATACACCATGATCCTTTGTGCTGCATCCATAGCATGGAGATGTTTGGAACTGAAGGCAGGTGCTGCCCTGACCCAGAGCCTGCCCCATGACTGCAGGCAGGGTTGCATTCTGACCTGTTGATGCTCCGTATTGTTAGGAGTATCCCACGCTGCTACTCAGTATCACCAACAGCAAGGCTTGAAGCATCAGCAGAGAGATTTGCCTAAAACCACAGGATGGGCTTAAAAGTCACACAGTGAAAAAAATGTGCTCTGATTTCTTTCTCTGGTTTTGGTTTAAAAGCCCAGGCTCCACTTAAGACACTTCTTAGCCTGCAATCTTGAGAGCTAGGAGTGCCTAAATAGAAGTTGTGATTCTTCTGTAAGCACGTGATATTAGAATTGGAGGCTACAAGGAAGAAAAGCAACTTCCCTGAGAATCACAACAACTAAAAATCTACTTGCAGCTGTGTTCCACTTCCTGCAGAACCAAGCTGCCTGAGTATGTAGCTTCACACATCTTTTTCTTGGCAGAAAAGCTGTCTTCAAAAGTTTCCCAATACTCTCATTCCCCAAACCCACACTGCAGGTCACTGTTCCTGCTTTTGTACTGGTAGATCAGCTTGCTTGTGGCCAAGCTATAAATTAGTGCACTGAAATAGTAGGTGTTAAAAATAAGATTGTTTTCTCTACAGTGTTATTTCTCACCTAGGTATCTCTGGTGAGGGTTTACAAGACAGAGGCTGATGAGGCAGTTTCTGCTTTTTTCACCAGCTGCTTTAAGCTGGATCACCTCATCCTTGACTTTTGTGCAAGAATAATAAGATGAGTTTCTCTTCTGATGCAAAAGATAGAAGCACAGCACAGAAAACAGATTACATTTGCTTAAAAATTTTAATTATCTCAGACAAAACAGCAGATAAAATAATGCTTCACTATTTAACATCCCCCAATATTAAAACGAAAAGAAATAAGCAGACAGCAATCAAGATTGGCTTTCATATTTATTGTGTACCACCATCCCATTGCATTAGGTCTTAAAGCAAAAGAGATTTTTCAACATTCGTAGGGCAACCGAATCTGTATCCAAGTTGCTAAAAACTATTAATAAAGAGTCCCAAGGAAACTGCTTGCTTTTCCTCACAAGATCAGTGCAAATTGAATTAGTTAGGTGCATATTAATTAACCTGGAATTGGCTATTAATGAAGAAGCTGATGAAAAGTGTTATGTGTTCCTTTCCTAAATCATCTACCAAGACCTCAGTTTGGACTTCTCTCACAAGCTTTGACCACACTCACCATCAGAAGTGATGCAGCTTTCCAGACTAACTGCAGACTAACTCATGTGACAAAAACTATCACTTTTTGTAAGTGATCCAGGGTCCAAATCTAACCTGCTTTTTTATACACAAAAATGGATTAAGTAATTTTCCAGTTTGTGGGAAGTACTGAGCTAAAAGTGATAATCTCTGGATTATTTTTTTCCTCCCTTTATATAGAAAAAGCAACTCAGGTCTGAATGGACCATAAAAGAAAATAGTACACATTTTAAAACAAGGAGGCCAGAGGAATAATGATAGTTGAGCCATAGTAAAAATATAGATCATTTCTCAATGCTTACAGCTTGCCTGCAGAACGTTGAGGAAAAAGGCACTTTTGTGAGTCAGATCCAAAATCACAGACAGATATGAGTGTTTTCTCTTAATTTCCTGATTTACATTTCCCACAGGGCTTTGAGCAAATCTCTTACAATAGTGTCTCTGTAGGGTTTCCTTCCCTTTTCTCTAATACAGAAATAATGACAACTTCTTTACCTCACAAGGTTACTTCAAGGTTAAATTAATTAATTTGTCTAAAGTCATTTGAGAGTAGCTGCTTAACTTGTTATTTAAAAACAATTAAGAGCAGCTAACTTTCAAAGAGGCCTTAAGCTTGACCTCTAATGGTACCACTGTATCACAGTGGCAACAATGACTGTGACGGAGTGCAGACCCATCTTACATATAGCTTAAACCAGCTGTCTCAGGTGCTCATAACTGCATGATTTTGGCAATCCAGATCTCTCATGAGCTGTAATTCCTAACTGTAAAAACCAATATGCCATTGATTCTTTGAACAAATGACACATGAGCATTGCTATCCCAAAGGGGTGAAAGAATTGTAGAATTGTTAAATGGTTAGAGTTGGAAGGGACCTTAAAGATCACCTAGTTCCAACCTCCCTGCCATGGGCAGGGACACCTCCCGCCAGACCAGGTTGCTCAAAGCCCCATCCAGTCTGACCTTGAATACCTCCAGGGATAGGGCAGCCGCAGCCTCTCTGGGCAACCTGGGCCAGTGCCTCACCACCCTCACAGTAAAGAATCTCTTCCTGATCTCCAATCTAAATCTACCCTCTTTCAGTTTGAGGCCATTACCCCTCATCCTATCACTACATGCCCTTGTAAAAAGTCCCTCACCAGCCTTCTTGTAGGCCTTCTTCAGATACTGGGAGACCACTATAAGATCTCCCTGGAGCCTTCTCTTCTCCAGGCTGAACAACCCCAACTCTCTCAGCCTGTCCTCATAGGAGAGGTGCTCCAGCCCTCTGGTCATCTTCATGGCCCTCCTCTGGACCCGCTCCAACAGGTCCATGTCCTTCTTATGTTGGAGGCCCCAGACCTGGCCGCAGTACTCCAGGTGGGGCCTCATGAGAGTGGAATAGCAGGGAAAAATGACCTCCCTTGACCTGCTGACCATGCTTCTTTTGGTGGAGCCCAAGATATGGTTGGCTTTCTGGGCAGCAAGTGGACATTGCCGGCTCATGTTGAGCTTCTCATCCACCAACACCCCCAAGTCCCTCTCCTCAGGGCTGCCTGTATTTGTGCTTGGGATTGCCCCGACCCACGTGCAGGACCTTGCACTTGGCCGTGTTGAACTGCATGAAGTTCGCACAGGCCCACCTCTCCAGCCTGTCCAGGTCCTTCTGGATGGCATCCCTTTCCACTACAGTGTCAAAAAAGAAATACTCCTCTGTGAAAGACTCTGCTCAGCATTAATCAGTACTGTTGCAAATTACTTTCTTTTTCCATATATCAGATATGCAACACTCAGCAGATGTCAAGGGGAGTTTTATTGTCACTTGCTTCTACTGAGAAAATATTTGTATATGTTGCGCTTTAGAATTATGTGGGGTGTTACCTGATACAGGTGTTCAATCACCTGCAGCAAATCTTCCTTTCACTCAGATAAAAACTAAATGAGGCAATAAGTGAGAACGTGCTAGCTATCAGCTGCCTGCACTGAGCCCTTTTACTTCTGTAGCGTGATCCTGGATTGCACAGTTCATGATCTCTTTTACAGCTGTTTAACCACACAATCTCATGGAGGCATTTGTGGGGAAGGAGCAAAGGAAGGATATTTCCTGTTTTTTCTAACAAAACTCCCTTTCTGTTTCCAGGAAAGCTGCCTCATATTACTGCAGTTCTGTCTTCTGACAGTTTCCTATATAAAATATTTCCAAAAGCTTTCCACAGCTTGCAGGATTAAAAGGATTTCCCATTCTTCCTCTGTGTGATCACCCCCTAGTCTGAAAGACATCATTATGAAGACATGTGTTTCCTGACAATCCACCTACATATTCTTTAACTCAGTTTATCTCATTACACTTTATTGTACCATGGAAATAAAGTGTTTCCTGGTCTTACAGCTCTAGGCAAAAGGCCTGATAAGGCCTGTTAATATCTATGAATGTTATTTGAACTACAGTCTGGAGTTAATGGAGATATTTCAATAAAACGGTTAAAAAATAATTTTTCACAGTGTTCCACATACTAGCAAGTTAGACTTTATATGTAGCAGAAAATCAAAGTTCATATGTAGCACCTAATTAAGGAATTGGGAATCTTTTTTCTTTACTTCTTGTGTTTATATGTTCACATTTTTTTGTTGATTAAGAAGGCTTTTTCTCACCCTCTGTTGAGAAAATGGTTTTGAGCTTAATCTTTCCCATTTCTTTGAATCTCATTACTTGTTTACTTGAATCTTATTTCTCCTCAGAAATGGATTTTTTATTTGTTTTCTTTTTTAAAAAATAGGGTGAAAGGAAGACAATGAGTTATAAATATTGGCTTACAGAAAGAAATACTAACAAAATAATCAACCTTTTTAGTCCTACGTCCTTTAGCTTCCAATATTTTGGCGGGTTTTTTGTGTGATTCATGATCCTACAATTAAAAGTGGGTCTCTAATAAGATGTAGCATCAGCTGAAGTGATACGTAGATTGAGAACAATGGAGCACACCTGAACATGTCCCCACAGCATTTTTCAGCCAATTCACCTTTTACAAACATGCTCTTCTTTAGGTAAGACATTATTTTTTAACAGGAACAACTGTACTCCATTCAAAACTTTAAAGATGACTGAAGGGCATAAGTAAAAAAATCAATTTCAAGCTAATTTAAACAATATGACTATATCTTTTATTACATGCTTGTACGGAGGATTTCACCTCCACCATAGCCTTTCAGGTGCTCTTTAATGCAAAGGATAGAAATAAAAAGATATACTTGCAATTGATTTAGGCTAAGAAAGCAGCTTTCAAGCAGACTGAAATTATTTTACTTGCACTTAGGCTGTCTATACCTGCTGTCATATAGAACAATGACAGACTACCTAAAAACATGAGAATATGTATCAAAGAAACAAATAGGGAAATCAAAGATAGGCACTAAACATTACTTAACTTTATTTCTGTCATCATCCATGGTGAAAGGTGTTTATGGGTATATTACTGCCTCCCTAACTTACCTGGGTGGTCACTTGACAAATATAGCAGAGATTCAGATTTTCAGAATTTGTCTGCTAGAGATCAAACACAACCTATGGATAGTACAGGTGTCCAGGGCCTTTTTATATGTAATTGCAAAGTCACATTCTCTCTCTCTAAACCACCTTACCACTCTACATAGTAGTCAGCTCAGGTGCTTTAAAATTATGTCATAGAATAATTTAGATGGCGAAATACCCATATAGATTGTTGGTCCAACCTCTTCTTAAAGCAGAAGCAATCAGATCAAGTTTCTTGGGGCATTGCTGAGTTTTGAGAATCTCCAAGAATGGAGAATCCATAGCCTCTCTGGGCTTCTGGGCCAGTGTTGGACCACACTCACAGTGTAAAATTTTTCTTATATTCAACTGAAATTTCCCCTGCTGTAACTAGTGAATAAAGCCCGTCTCTTGTCTTTCCACTGTGCACCTCTGGGTCTGTCTTCTCTGTGGCCCGTCTTTAAGTATTTGAATGTAATTAGATCCCTGCTTAGCTTTCTACTCTGCAGGTTAAAGAAACCTGCCTTCCTTGGACTTTCCATGCATGTCACATGCTCCAGCCCCTCGAACCATCTCAGTGGCCCTCCTCTGGACTCACTCCGATTTGTTAGTATCTCTTGTTCTGCCCCAAACTGGACACCAGTATTCCAGCTACAGCTTCACGAGTATGGTTTCAAGTGATTAAAGGGAAATAATCATGTCCCTTAACCTGGGGCCACACTCCTGATCAGTGTCTTCTGAAAGGCAAAAATGAATACAGCCTGAATTTACCAGTCCCCACTGACACACTGATTGGAGTCCTGAAAGAACTGTCTACTGCAGCACTGGCTGGATTGTTCCTGGAGAAACCGATCATGGGAAAACAGTGTATTTTCTGAGATGCAAGAATGATGTGGTTTTACAGTCCAGGAAACAGGCCAGATGGGCCATCATGGCCATAGAAGACACATTATGGAGCATTCGCTGAGGAGTATTGCCCCTTAGCAGGAACAGCCTGTCTATAAATAGCTCTGAAGCTCAGCTTCCACCTACCACCTTGAAAAACTACTGTGTGTATATTGTATCTTCATCACAGCAAAACCAGAATTTAGCAGGATATGACAGCTTCCTTTGGCTTTTATTAGTGAACAAAAAAAGTGTTTTCTTTCTCTTTGATTGAAGACGCTAGTGTTTTCCAAGGTGCATCCTAACGCAGTCTGTCCCTGGTTTTAGGTAAAAAAGCAAATACTAAGAATGCAGCATAAGCATGGGAAACGTCATAATAATTTTAGAAGAATGGAACTGCATCTGAAACATCTCAGCTAGCCACCCTTAAAAGTAGACCTCTATCCACCAAGTAGGGACTTCATGAGAAGGCCCAAAGCAGGCTTTTTCAGGCAAATCTGTCATCTTATGCCATCAGCCTGAAGGCTTTCTTTCTCTCAGGGAAAAAAAAGGCCTTGGACTTTCTAAAACTGTTAGTGTATTTGCAAAGAACAGGTAGAGCCTCCCTCTTCTAACACTGGTGTTTTGCACTCCCCCTCAGGCCTCGAGATATTTTGCATAAGAAAAGCAGTCTTCAAAGGCCAAAGAAAGAACAGTGGAGAAGGGATCTTCTCTTTCTCCACACAACAAGCCCAAACGATGAGGAGCAGATTGTGCTGAACTATGGTTAACTTCTTTCACATCCTGACATGGAGAGCAGCCAATGAACAGAATCACTGAATCACAGAATGGTAGGGGTTGGAAGGGACCTCTGGAGATCATCTAGTCCAACACCCTCCTAAAGCAGGTTCACCTACAGCAGGTTGCACAGGATCATGTCCAGGCAGATTTGAATATCTCCAGAGAAGAAGACTCCACAACCTCTCTGGGCAGTCTGTTCCCATGCTTTGTCTGTTCCCATGCTTTGTCACCCCCAAAGCAAAGAAGTTTTTCCTCATGTTCAGATGGAACTTCTGTGGTCCAGTTTGTGCCCGTTGCCCCTTGTCCTGTCGCTGGGCACCACTGAAAAAAGTCTGGCCCCATCTTCTTGACACCCACCCTTTAGCTATTCATAACTTTGATAAGATCCCCTCTCAGTATTCTCTTATCCAGGCTAAACAGACCCAGGTGTCTCAACCTTTCCTTACAAGACAGATGCTCCAGACCTCTGATCACCTTCATAGCCCTCTGCTGGACTCCCTCCAGTAGTCCTTTGTCTTTCTTGAACTGTGGAGCCCAGAACTGGACACAGTACTCCAGATGTGGCCTCACTAGCGCAGAGTAGAGAGGGAGAATAACCTCGCTCGACTTGCTGGCCACACTCTTTTTAATGTATCACAGGAGACCATTGGCCTTCTTGGCCACAATAACACGTTGCTGCCTCATAGTCAACTTGTCCACCAGGACTCCCAGATCTCTCTCTGCAGAGCTGCTTTCCAGCAGGCCAATCCCTAACATGTACTGGTGCATGGGTTATTCCTCCCCAGGTGCAGGCCTCTGCACTGGCTCTTGTTGAACTTCATTAGGTTCCTCTCCACCCAACACTTTAGCCTGTCCAGGTCTCACTGAATGGCAGCACAGCCTTATGGTGTATCAGCCACTCCTCCCATTTTTGTGTCATCAGCAAACTTGCTGAGGGTATGCTCTGTCCCCTCATCCAAGTCATTGATAAATATGTTAAACAAGACCAGACCCCGTACTGACCCCTGGGGAACACTGCTAGTTACAGGCGTCCAAGTGGACTCTGCACCACTGATCACAACTTTCTGAGCTGTACCATTCAGCCAGTTCTCAGTCCACCTCACTGTCCACTCATCTGACCTACACTTTGTAAGCTTACCTATGAGGATGTTATGACAGACAGTGTCAAAAGCCTTGCTAAAGTCGAGGTAGACAGTATCCCCCGCTCTCCCTTCATCCACCCATCCAGTCATGCCATCATAGAAGGCTATCTGATTTGTCAAGCATGACTTCCCCTTGGTGAATCCACACTCACCACTCCTGATAACCTTCTTTTCCTCCACGTGCTTAGAGATGACATACAGGATGAGCTGTTCCATCACCTTTCCAGGGATAGGGGTGAGGCTGACTGGCCTGTGGTTTCCTAGGTCCTCTTTCTTCCCCTTTTTGAAGAACATTTGTGTAGAAACGGCTGAGCTACTGAGCAAAGCATTGCCTAGGGTCTAATCTTAAAACTAGCCATAATAAAAGATCCTGTCGAAAGAGAAACAAATGAAAAAGACTGTACAGAATTTCAAATGCCAATGTCTCTTTGTCCTTGACCTTCCTCGAGTGGGTTGTTCTCATCATGTACATGTCATCATTTTTCTGTCAGCACCCCACCTCTGAGCCTCCCCAACAAATACATGTTAATTCTATGTCTCCCCCAGGATGTCTGTGAAAGCCTTCATTTGTTAAACTATTTTTGGGAACATTAAGTACACTTCCATTATTTATAGCATATCTGAAGCTGTTTCCCAAATTGTAGCTGTTCTGTAATAATTTTCTCTCTCCTTTTATTCAAGGTGCATGGCAATTTAACATTGCTTTTGGAAAATGTGCCAGAAACTCTCATCTCATCAAGGGATGAGACAGATCTCATCAAAGGATTTATTTTTTTTTAGTTTTTGCTTACTGAAATATTTCAAGTACAATATAGAAATATTTTAAGGATATGTCACCATACATATTACATGGAAACAATCCTTCCAGAATATTCATTCCTCCATTCCTTCACACACGCACATTCATAAAATCTTGCTGACCCAAAGTTTCTTTCACTAAGATAGATAAAGCAACTTAAAAGCAACTTACCTCCCTGATAAAAGTTGCTAACACTGTCCCGTAATATAACACAACCCATCCTGATAACCAAAAATAAGAGGCCCCCACCATAATTGGGTGCAAGCATCACCAAACAGGAAAAAACACAAACAGATATTCTTGGCATGTTTGCAAATTCTTCGTATAGACAGTAGAGCTCTCCTGCAAAGCAGAAAGACTGGTAGTGGATATGTCAAATAGCACTGAAGTTCCTCTAACATCTCGAGCAGACACGCACTTCGTCCACCAAGAGCTCTGGATGCAGTGGCTTGAGCTCTCTTCAAGAAAGCAGGCACACACACACACACACACATGGACATTCCTCTCTCTCTTTGCATTGGCAGCGCTTCTTTAAGCACTCACTGATGAGGTGGAAAACCAATCTTGGGTTTGTTTATGCTTTTTTGGCTAAATGACAACTAGCGCAAGGAACCCAGATTAAGAGGTAGAAGGAGAGAAAGATTTCCCTTTTGGGGGAAGTTTTTGCTTCAGCCAAAACAAGAAACTGCATCAGTAAGACACAGTGTCGTGGCAGCGTGAGGAGAGCCAGCTGATGGCTGTCCTTTCTGGGGCTGGAAGTCTGCTCCCTCAGCAAAGGGTCCAACAGATGCCAGAGCCGGCACAAGGGAAGGGCTGGGGTGTACCTTTAGGGTGGGGGTCTAACCAGGACTGTGGGAATCATGCCATGTACAGGTCTGGGGGCTTTGATACATACCCATTGAAGTAGTTAACTACATACAACTTTAAAAAAAAAAAAAAAAGAAATCAAAGCTACTCTTTTAGGATGGTGCTGTGCCACAGTGCTCACCAGGACCAACACCTAACAGACTAATTCCATAGCTTCACAAGCAGGAAGCAAACTATGTGTTAAGTCTTGGTGCGGAGGTCTGCATTAGCTGATATTGTTACCAAAGTCAGTGACTTTTAAAGTGACCCCCTCAAATTGCTAGCCACCCAGAAAAAAAATCAGCCTATATAAATGTGAAACAACACTACAGACCTCTGCAACACTAGCATATAGCCCTATATGGTGATCAAAAATGTCCCGACTTGAAGACCCAATTCTTTGGTAGGTATGAAAAAAATTTGTGTAGCACGTTTAGCAGTTTACCGCACAGACTTTCACATTTGCAGACATTTTATTCAAATAGAGAAGTGTTTCCAACAGAGAATGATCAGAGCTGATATATACTGAAAGCAGAAAGACAGCTATGGGAAATACATCAAAACTGAGAGATACCAAAAGGGAATAGGCAGTCCCTTACTCTGAACCAAGAAATAAAATAGCTGAGATATGTACTTTCCTAAATATTCTGGGGCTAACACTTTTTCTGTAAGAAAACAAGACAGTAAAGCTGGTAAGATAATGGAAAGTTAGGAAAACTGGACGACATACCAACTGATTGTACTGCACACTGGGAAAGCACACAGCCATCAAGCCTATCTTTGCGTAGCTGCAGTATTTGAAGCATTGTATTCAGTTGTGATGCATTACTATAATTATAGTCATTTAAACAGTGGTAAGGATAGAGTGTCCTACAATTACGTATCTTCTGGTATTTTCTCATCACAAAAAGAGAGGGATGACTCAGTGATACATTTACTCTAGTGATGAAGATCGCCTGAGAAGCTCCTGCCTCCCCATTCCTCCTGCCCTGCTGCTTGTCACTCATGGTCCTCCCACACCCCTAGGCTCTGCCATGCAGCTCTCTGGGGCTTAACAAATTATCTGGGTTATGGAACAACCATTTGTTCCTCTCTGAGAGGGCTTATTTGAGACCCAGGTAATTTCAGAAGCAAATCTGATCTCCCTGTCAGTTTATGGGTTTACACTTTGCCCCGTCATTGCACTGTCTGATTGCCAAGTCATTTGACAAGCCTTACATATGTTCTACCTTGCCAGCATTAAGGGCTGGGACTCACCAGCCATTATATCTATTATAAGCAACTCTAGTGATGCGGGGGGGGGGGGGGGGTGGGTTAATCCCCAGGTGGGGTGTGACCACCCACACAGGATGGCCTGTGAGACACCTACACAATACAAACAATAAATACTAACAAAAATAACATCAGCTCTTACTCATCTTTGCCGCAAGAAAAGAGGAAGTGCGTTCAAGTGGCCACGTTGTCAGCTTAAATAAAACACCTCCCAGAGTATGGGTAGCGTACGGTACAGGTGAACTACTCTAATTTGGGGCTGCTGCTGAAGACAGCCGTTAAATTATCCAGCTGCCCTTCTCCCCTCTCCCCTCTTTTGTGCTTTCTGCTCCTATTTCACCACTATTGGTGCTTGTTTGATCAGCCTGATCACAGAGCCAAGCCGACATAAAACCAGCCCCACCAAATAAATAAGTGAATAGTTGTCCGGGTTTGAGCGACACAGGACTAATTTCTCTTCCAATACTTGGGAAAACTGCACTTTTAGAAGACTCTAGTGTCTGAATTTGGGCAAATTCACTTTGTAGCCAGCGATGGTGTGTGGGTTTCAAGGTCTGAGTGTTTTCAAGCTCACCAGGTGCAGGGATGAGGAGGAGTGAGACCCGGGCACTTGACCCAAGCTGGCCAACAGGATTATTTCATACCATGAACATCACATTCAATATAAATTAGAAAGCTTGTTGAGAAGTTCTCTCTCTCCCTTGATGGTGGCAATCCTGAGAACTTCTTGCCCCAGTGCTGGACCCCTGAGCCCTTCCCTTCCTCCTGAAGCTGTGGTGCTCACAGTGTCCCACATTTGCTGTCCACTGCTGGGAGTGCACAGCTTCCTATGGATAGAATCTTTGTATATTTTATATTGGCATTTGGATCAATATTGGGTCTTTAGTGTTATTAATGTTAATTATCTAGTCTCATTCTATTCAATCTGTTTACATTTCAACCCTCAGGTTTCTTTGTTTTTTTCCCCGATTCCCCTTCCCTGGTGGGGAGAGGTCATCGGGTGACAGAATAATTGTCAAAATGACAATAAACTGTTATGTGTTTTTTTTTCAAACCATAACAATAGTTTTATCTTTGTTTGGCTTCCTAATCTGACTTACCTCACCCACTTGACTCCTGCAGTGGGTCCCAGTTGTTGTGCAGAGTTTACCCCCCACAATCATGACAGCAGTGGCCTATCTGAGATATCAGAAAGTATCACCATTATCCTAGATGTGTGTAGACCAGCAGGTATTGGTTAAATTATCTGGGTTTGCTAACGTTTGATCTAAGGGTAACATCTTTAAAAGCAACTGTGTAATACTGAGGAAATGTTTTGCTGAATGACTTGGCACAGAGCTGCTGAGGACAGACAGGACAGAAACTGAATTCCTGTAACTTCAAACAAACTTACTCTGCAATTTCTGCATCAAGCCTGTATCTTCTGCTTGAGCATTTCCGCACTTCTTTTCAGCAGATCTCCAGTCCTGGAGGACATGAAGAATCTCTGGGTAAGCGCAATTTCCAGTGATTAATTGGCTTCACTGTTAAAGATTCATGCCTTACTTCCAGCCTGATTTGATTAGTTTTGACTTCCAGCAAGTGGATCTTCTTGTACTGTTGGTCCCTTAACACTGGTGTCTGTTCTATGTAACTATGGAAACAGAGCACTAGAAAAAAACAGTTTTATAAAACTGTTATTTCTCTATCAGTCTCAAATATTGCTGATAAGGTGTACATTCCTGTGAATCTTCATATTGCCTCCTTTACCTCTTTCCTAAGGGCTCAAGGGAAAGCTGTCAAAGGAGACACCCTAGTATACCCATAGCATTTGTTGCTCTGCAAAGTTCATGCAGTTGTGCTGCCAAAAACCTGGAATGATTTCGTTTTGCTGTGAACAGCATACTCAGCTGCATGTATTATGGATTTTTCTTTTTAACCATTATCTGAAGTGCTAGACAATGGCCACAGCTGAAAAAGAGACATCAGATGGTTGAGATCACTGGGCTGGAGTGATGCCAAGATGTCTGTTCTTGGATGCTCAAATGATCTGTCAATCTCATCAGCAGACTTACTATCTGGGATGATTTTTCTGAAGTTTGACTGGAAGGACCAGCTGGTTTTATACTTCTTTTGCAGCTGGAAGATAAATAATTTGTTAGATCACCTGGGCGTATGTCATCTAAGCAATTCCCTTACAAGGTCAGTGTGGCTTCACTGCATGGTGAGAACAGAAGAAGAAAGGAGTGCAGGTTTGCATTGGCACCCGTGGAAGTCACCCTGGTTGGTGGTAGTGGCTTCTCTATTAGAATCTTAACTATCGTGAGGGCAATAGGACATACCTACGGTGGCCTCTCACAAGCCTGTAGGAGAAGCTTTTTTCTCATGTTGTTAACCTTCCACGCACAAAGCCCACCTTCTTAGCCTTAGAGCTGCAACAGACATTCATGACATTACGTAAGGGAACCCCATAGCAAAAATGGAAAGAAATCCTGTAGTGTGCATCTTTTTTTTTAGGTTTAGGTATCAATGAGACTTGGCAAATTATTTTGCCTTTCATGTAATACATATAAAACAGACACAGATCCCTACGTAGACATATGATATCTGATAACATATCTAATAAAATTGTATGATGTATAATAACAAAGAACTAAGACAATGCATCCAAAATTTCCTAGGACAGAAAACTCTGGAATATCTAACAAGCTTTCATATTAGTTATTAATTAATCTTCACCATATTAAAGTTGTGCGCTACAAGGCTTTGCAAGGGTTGCCACAGTTCCTAAGATATTCCCAGGATTTAGTAACATGTAGAAACCAGCTGCCCCGTGCAGCTGCATGCGTGTGTGTTCTCACAGCCAGCCAGGCTGAGCCTCCTCCGGTGTGCTGCTCACTATCAGCAGCAGCTGGGATCACAGTCCTTGCAGGTGTTAAGACAGCGAGCCAATTTCACCCTCTGAACTTTCCAGGTCATTAACCTCCAGCTGTCTTGGCTCAGCAGGACCATTCTACCACCCCAGAACCTCACCACGCTCGCTCACAGGACGAGCCCTACTGATGGCTGACCAGCAACATCGCCCCCAAAGAGACCTGAGGCTGCACAGTGCATGTGCTGCAACAGCAAGATAAATGCCCTTTGCAGCCCAGTGTTAGCAGGAAAGTTGAGTCCTGCCCTCTTCCCTTCCAACTTCGCTCTCCTACAGCAGTGGAGGAAATGATTCAATGAAGAAAGAGCTAAGCCCAAATCCAGTCATCTGTTTTGCATGGTGACTTCTGCAATCCTTCATCTTTACAGGCACTGTTTATAGTCCTTTGAGAGCAAGGACCTGGGGAAACACTCTGCACAGTCATAGTATATACGTACAGTCCATGACAGAACTTAACTACTTTAGGTATGCTGACAGTACACACACGCCAAACAGCTGCTGACTTCCTCTCACAGGTGAAATACAGCGTGCGGACATGCTCTGTAAACTGCTCTTTGGACTACTTCTTATATAGTACTTATATACTACTTCTTATATACTCTTCTTATACACTGTTCTGAAAAGTCGGACTGTCAACACATGGTGGACCATTTGTGAGTGGGGGCAATGACTGTCACTTCTGCATGAAAGAGACCTGGCACAGAATAAGATCTGTCATACTGGTAGACTGTAATATCTGTTCAAGTGAGGAAGATACGCTACCTTAGACACAGGACTATTGGCTTGACAGTCATATTAATGTCTGCCTGAAATCCCAGCTTGAGATTGTAATACTCAGCATGTAAGACCCAATGGGCCACACTGAGGAGTGATGACCAATGTCCTTGCAAGGCTGCTTAAATGTTTGAAAAGTTCCTAACAACTGAAGAAAAGGAAACCTATCTTCACCTGTCTTCAAGAAAGATCAAGAGGACTCACTGGGAATCACAGGGCAGTCAACCTCACTAAGGCTGGAGCAAGTCCTCTTGAAGCACTTTTCTGGGCACATGAAGGAAAAGAAGGAGTGACTGTGGACAGTCAGCATGGACTGTCTAGGGGTAAATCATGCGTGACTAGCTGGGTGTCTTCCATGATAAAATTATTTGAACTGCAGATAAGGGGGGAGTAGTGGATGTCATTCACCTTGCCTTCAGCAATGCTTACAACACTATTTCCCCAATATCCAAGTTGGGATATTACAGCCTGGGTGGATAGACAACCAGATGGGTAAATACCTGGTTGGATGATAGGCCTCAGAGGTTGGTAGATAATGAGTCATACTTTGCCTTGAGGCTGGTAACAAGTAGGGTCCACAGGGATCTGTACTGGGACCTGTCCTGTTTTAAGATCTGTGTCACTGACGAGGTGGACAAGGGGTGCAGTTTAATCAAGTTAGCAGACAACTCCAAGTTGCAAGGACCAGTCGATAATGCATGAGGGCAGGGCTGTCGTCAAGAGGGACCTGGATAGGCAGGAGAAAGGGTCCGATAGGGCCCCCATGCTCTTGGGGCCAGAGCAATGTGCAGCCCTGCCCCAGGCAGGCAGAGTGCTGGCAGTACTGCCGGTGGGGCTGGAGTTCGCGCCGGGGAGAAGGTGTGAGCAGGTATCAGCTTTGCAACAGAGATGGCTTTAAAGCACCTAACAGCACCCCAACACCTATGGGGAAGGGATGGAGAGAGGAGTAACAGGTTCTTCACAGTGGTGCCTGGCAGGAGGCATAAATTGAAACTGAAGAGGTTCAGGCTGGAGATAAGGGACAAA
Organism: Vanellus vanellus; assembly: GCF_965231255.1. Lineage (NCBI taxonomy): Eukaryota > Metazoa > Chordata > Aves > Charadriiformes > Charadriidae > Vanellus > Vanellus vanellus. The sequence goes on from NC_138908.1 coordinate 10,970,505, forward strand.
TTTTTCCCCATAGGGACAGCCAGGCATGTTTCCCAGGAAGATTGTGCCATCTATGTCATTGGATATTCTTGAACCCCAGCTGGACAAAACCCTGAGTATCCCAGTCTGATCTCACAGATGACCCTGCTTTGGGCAGGAATTCATGCTAGTGTCCTCACAAGGTCACTTCCAGCCTGAATGACTGAATTCTTTTATGTTGAACAGTCTAAGACCTCTGTGTGAAAAAAAAAAAAGTATCCTTGAGCCCCAAAATTCCTATAAGACTTTTCATCCTCTGTGGTTGTTTTTGCTGATGTACTGAGAGTGGATTCACGGCTGGAATTATTCCTATGGATTTATTGTGATAGAATTGTCTTTGGGAGGCCTTTGGCTGTATTTCCTCCTCATTATTTGCTGCTGGAGATTTAACTTTGCTGCAATGTCAGAAAAAGCCCCCTTAGCCTTAGAGTCCTTGATACCGATTCCTGTGGTGTTCTGTGTAGCATTCTGACTTTTCTGGTTATTTCTTGTGGTGACCGTTCTTTCAAAGATGTATCATGCATGCTTTGATATCATAGATGGGGATTTCATAGACAGGGATTCCAGATTCACTGATTACTTTTGTTTCTCTGTTTTGTCTGTCACATTGTCTAAACCCAATCTTTTCCTTGTTGAGACGCTACCTCCTCAATATCAAAACAACTCCCTGCTGGGCACATTCCCAAGGCTACCCCGAGTCCTACTAACTCCTGATCAAAAGTTTTCAGTGGGACTGCTCATGGATTGCAGTGCCATTCAACACGAATTAGAGAGACACAATCTGCATTTGCACAAACAGTATTCTATTAAAAATACCAATAGGCTTAATATATGCATACGAGTAAACCAGAAGCCTATTACCTTTCACTAGTAATCCTCCCTCCTGTTTCCATTTCCTTGTATAATGTCACCTTTATAGATCACATCCAACCTAAACTGCAGGCTCTTCAGGATGGGTTCTTTCTTTTATCTGTTCATTTAAGTGGCAATAATAAAATAATGCAGAATCAGTCACAAAACCAGAGGTGGAGCTTGTTGTCACCAAGTTTCACATAGCTAACTACAGAGTGGGAGTAGATTTTGGCGGGTCAAGGCAAAAAAAAAGTTGGCTTGTCTTTGTCCTGCATTGTGATAAATCTTCCAGCCATGTAAAAGTGTCATCTCAAGACACAGGATCTCAAGACTGTACTACGGATGTGAAAATTAGGTATAAGGTGAGTGTACAGCATAAATCACTTGGAGCTGAGTCAGCAACACGAAGAGTTGTGTAATTTCTCTTCCAAACAAATCCTAATGTGTAAATACTTCAGCATGTAATACTGAGTCTGACTAAGAAAAGCCTGATTCACTCACAAGCACATTTGAAGCCAAGGCTCACTCTTTTATTAAGTGTGTGTGCCCTGCGCAGCATAATGGTGCCCTGGCTTGCACTGGTATCTCTTAACTACCTTAGTAAGTGTCAGTCACAGTGAGGGTGTTCATCTCAGGAAAAAAAGGCAAATTGCTTGATTAGTGTAAGACTGGACAAAACACAAGGAAATATCACATGAAGATCAGGAAATGGAGTAGCTGACATTTTTAAGAGTGATTTTTATCTTTGCCTTCTGTGATTTTACTGTGTCTAACACCAGCTGCAGTCCCGGACGTAACTACCTGCAGACAATGACTGCCATACTGAAGAACTGATTTTTCCCAGCAGAAACAAAAACTCTGTGTTCCCTGGCCAAAACTATCTTTTTGCCCATAAATAACTTTTAGTTAAGAATTAAACAAAAGCAATAGCAATAACAAAACCAAACAAAAACAAAAAAAAGGAGGCCATGTAAATAGGATATAGTCAGTTAATATATAAAGCATACTTATATAAGTTAACATATCCAAATTAATATAAAGGGAAAAGTGTAATTGTGTCAGAGGGTGTTTAAATGTTGGGGCCAACATAGCTGCCACAAATTTCAAGTAATCTTAGAACTGTGAGTGGCTTCATTGCTTCTGGCTGCTTCCCAAAAAATGTAGAAAGGGGATTACTTTGTTGCCTTAACCTTGCCCTTGTACTATTTAGGAAAGTGTTGAACATCCCAAAAGAGATTTTGCATTATACATATTTCAAGGGTGTACCAATCCACCCCAGCAGAACAGAAAGATCCTGTCAGCTCACTTTAATACCTGCCTTCTTACAGGACAAGCTTTAAGAAAAAAAAATGATCAAGACTTTTTGGTTCAAGTAAAAGTTAAGTAGTTGATTATTATAGTGCAAATGAAGTTAAACTGAGAGAAAAATAAACAAAATACTTTTTTAAACTCTGTTTGAAACTACGTCATTGCCCAATGATTTCAGTTCATGGCACATACTAAGAAGGAAATTTCCTTGGCTGAGTCTGGTGTTAATGAATAACCAAGGGATGCTTCTCAGCTTTCATGGCTGAGGGTCTCATTCCTAAAAAGAACACCACAGCCTCCGAATACTGCATTACAAAACAGGACAGAGGCACGGCATGCAGCTTACACAGCCTGAAGTTTTTTTCATTTTCCATTCAATTGGAGTATCAAAAATCTGTTCTTTCTTCTTTAATTCACATTAGATAAACTCACAAGGCATGTGAACATATCAGAAACATCTCTACATGCTGTTTTACCTTGCTTCTCTCTGCTTAATTTGTGAAAATACAAATGAAGCATTGTTAGGCTTGCTTCTCTGTATAGACATTTGATTTTTATGCTTTTGCTATTCGAGAGTTGTCTCCAATACTAATTCTCTGCTCTTGTCACCTGGCTCAGCAGATGGCAGGCAGAACTGATTGGGCTGAAACTTCAGCTTCTTCTTAGGCCACACAACACACATGCATCATGAAAACCTTCCCTTAATTTTCCAGTCATACAAAAGCTATAACCAATGTCGTGTTGGTTACATGGGAATTCTGACGGTATCGAAACTTCTGACAGATCGTGTGAGCACGACACCAAGAGCATGACATGACATATCAACATTGCAGAAGGCCAACGTGGCAAAGAGCCTTTAACTCCCCGCAGTACTGACGGAACAGGCAATTACACTCTGGAGGTGTAACGTAACCTGTGTTATGCAAAGCTCTTCTTGCATGACTGTATCATTCTTATGCCTGTACATAATAAATCATGCACTGTAAGAAGCCTTCTTATTCAAATAACTTAGTAATTTTATAATTTGCCATTGCCGCATGGCATTGCAGGGAAACTAAACATGACACATGAAAACAGACGGATGCCAGGGAATGGATGTCAGAATGGGATTACTTGGCATGCTGTGAGGGTCCAGCCTTGGCAGCTTTCTGATCTTCAGGTTAGGGAAAGTGTGTTTGATTTTTAACTTTACTCCTTCGTGGGCTTGGCTGTTTAGGCCTTTTTGTGGAAAAAAAAGAAAAGGTGGTAGTATGAGTCTTTGTGGTCTAAGCAGGCCCAAGGGAGGAGTTAGAAGTATTAGCGGGAGCTGCAGATGGACGGTGCTAACTGAAGCTGCTCTCTCCTGCTTTCTGTCAACTGAAAAACAACCCCACTACTCAACTGACAGTACAGGTGTCTCCCGGAGTGTAGAGGAAATGGGTGCTCACACATACCCAAAGGAGGGGAAACAAGAGGACATCACGAAGGCACTTGGAACACAACTGCATAGAAATTCGTCTCAGATTGATGGCACTTCCAGCACAAAAGCAAGCTAGGATGACACACATAGCAGGGACTGAGTCATGTTGTCAGAATATCCCTGTGAAGAAGTAGCAAATGCTGCTTGTCACTGCAAGCATGATCCAGTGGTATTGAGGACACCTGACAAACTGCACAACCTTCTCCTGTCTGTGGGTAGTGGTATGATGGGAATATTGTGATTTCACTGCAGAAGAACATCCTCGTGATCCTCAAAACTCATTCACCTCAGGATTTCCACGCTCTCTTTAGTAAACTTCACACAACTGTTGCCACACCTGAACTTTTTGCTACTGCTACAGCTTTCAAAGCTGTGTTTCTTCCACTTTTTCCATGAGTCATACAGAGTACAGGATGATTACAGCCCCTTGGGACAGATTCTGCATATAAGCTGTTCCAACTATATTGACAACCCTATGAATTTGCAGCAGCTGTCATGTCCTCCTTTTCCACGTCTCCAGTAGTTAACATTAAGTGTAGCATTTCATCAGGAAGCCGGGCAACATCACTTTCATTAATTTCTGCAGTGTAAAAAATCTGCCCTTGTGTACTGCAGCCAAGATAGGAAGGGAGAGTTCCAGCACAGAACAGTAAATACCCTTGGAAGGTCTCAGTATACCAAATCATTTGCTTGACTACAGTCATAAGCAGAAACCTGACTTAATAAAATTTTGCAACTATTGCGACACTTTTGATCCATGATCCTGAAAGCACTTAGTGGTGAAATAATTTACTCAAGGTCAGGCTTGGAGCCAGTGATAAGAATTGGCATCAGAAGTGAGAAGACAGCACTTAACAGATAAAATAAAGCACACCGAACGTTTTCAATTTTATCTCTGGCTGTTGAGCAAATAACACCCTCAAAATCATCAGTCGCCTAGAGCCTAGACACTGTGTCTTAATAAAAGCTTGGGGCTGCCAACAGTAACATGCATATCGGAAGTACTGGACCTTTTCTTCAGATCAATCTAGCCTTGCTGTGAAGTACCTATAGAATCTATTTTCTGTATGTTAATTTCTTTTTTTTTCCTTAGAAAAATCAGACCCTTGTCATTAGATTTTACAGACCAAAATAAAGAGAACTCACTGGTGCTTACAGAGATTTGCTAAAGATCCCAATTTGGAAAATATTTTACTCAATGAGATATCAGTTTCAGTGATACTACACTTCAGTAAACAATGGTGGGCGGCTTTTCAGTAGTAAATCTTTTACGGCACTTTAATGTCAACCAAAAACAAAGCCTCCCTCTGTGCTCTATCAGGTGTGGAACATGAAACCAAACAGATGACTAACTAAAGTCTGAAGAAAGTTAAAGTAAAAATGCCTGGAGACTCACAGATATTTTGAAACACGAGATGTAACTTCCTAGATTAAACCACTATTACACCCTGCCTGGTCTCACGCCTCCTCCAGCAATATTCAACGCTTCTGAGGAGGGAATAAACACATAATACCTGGTTGGTGCAGTGGAAACACCTAGTGAAAGGTGAAAGGTGAAGGGAAGAGGAATAGTCTGTCATTACTGCTGTATGGCTTTCTTACTGCTGTGGCTTTCTGACCACAACACTGCCTTTCACCACCACCAGCTGTTGGAGGGATAGTGATCAAAGTGCAGCAGAAATGGTTTCACCACAGTCCTAACGCAGACAGCTTGACAGGGACACCTCCTGCGCTCAGGTCAGTTCTGATGCTGATCATTATGTCAATGCTTCTGTCTAGTTAGAAGAACTGAGCTCTCCTTGGAGCCACCACTGCTACTGAAAAGCCTTGAAGCATTTAATTGCAGAGCTGTACTTACTATAGCTCCATAAAAATCACATCTTGCAGGGCCTATTCTTTAAGGACCCGTTCCTATACCAGACATCACAGTTCCTGAGTGCACTCCAAATACCCATTAGTGTGTTATCTGATGTATTAAGTCACAGGCCTTGCAAAAAGCTGCATTTGTTTTGGATTGTAATGTCCAAGAATCTGTCAACACCTTAACATTCTGGAAGTGTTCAGCGTACAGTTAAGCCTACAAAAAAGGAATTCACCACCAGCTGCTAGTCCTCCTGCGATCATGATGTCACTCCCTGCTCGCTGCCCATTGTAGCATGGACTGGGACACTTACCACATACAAAAGGATTTCACACGGCAGTTACTCACTTCCTCGGACTGTCCAGCTAACAACAGGTGAACCCAGAGAAGATCAGTGTCGAAGTCTGCACTGACCACAGGGAGATCTTTTGAATACCTTTTCTAGCCAGATGGATAGCACTAGATGTGGTCATACAACTGAAGGCTCTCAGTACACAACGTCCACCCAAATTTCAAAGCCCACGCCCAGCCTGCCTCTGTTTGTCAAGACCATCAGTGTTTCCAAATTTCTGACTGCTCTTTTCTTTGGAAGTGAGTTTTCAGGACATCATATTCTCTTGAGCCAACTGCTTCCCTCATTTCCTTACAGCTTTGCTGTATTTGTAAGGCCCTCCATGCTAATGATCACAGGGGGCTGATGACTCCTTTGGCAGAGGGAAAGAGCATTCTCATTCTGTGGGTTTTATTATTGTCTGAAGGGCTTGACAGACAACAGCAGGCCATCCTTCCAGCAGAAATGGGACTACTCAGTGCTCAAACTAGTCCCCCTGCTCTGCCATTTGTAAGTCATTCCTAACCACAGGAGAAACTTCTGAGATGATACCTGAACTTGTTGCAAAGCTGGCAGTTATCTGGCTTCCAAGTCTTCGGAGCTGGGTGATGCTATTACCTGTCAAACCCAGCACACTGCAGAATGTCAACCGCTTGGCTTCATTTCAGCTCAGACCAAAAGATGTTGAGCCTGACTGTGATAAGGAAGCATTCAGATGAACTGTCAAAAGTCTCTGACAACCCCATCTATCAAGGGAAACCGCTCAACCGTAATTACAAAAGCCTATAAGATCAGACACTGTCTAGATGCACCTGTGCTTCTTTTCACCCTAACACCAGAAATAGCTTCCTGTAGTTCCTGCATGGAAAAGATTAGTTTCTCTTTTCTATCGTGTAGTGCACATCTCTTTCATTCAAGTCACTTAGAGCAGGCTATAACAACATATTCTCCCTGTTCAGGAGACTTATGAAAACTTCACTTCATGAGGTATAACGCTTCCTACCACTATCAGCATTTCCTTGTTTCTGTTACAGTTTTCTGTCGTGGTGAATGTAGCTGCCAGGTATAACTGAAGTGTTATTGTGACAAAATGCTGAACATTAGCAGGTCTAGGTGTTTAGAGATACAAATCATATTACCGTGTCTTTATTACACAGTTATTCTTCATTTCATGTACATAAATGTTCAGTTAGAAAAGATCTTCATATTTAAACTCATATGTAAGACTCACAAGTAAAAAAGTGTCATATGTAAAACAAGCAAACAGATTTTTGCTAAGCTTTTACATTAGAATGCAATAGTTGATAAATTGCATGTCTCACAGATTTGCCTTAGCATCCTATTCGCTACCCCAGTCTATAAATACATCACAAATTGTTTGACCTAACAAATGATCTTTTCAGCTGTATTATTCAAAACTTGTTATTTTGCTACTCATGAAAAAAACTGGCTATGTCAGCAATTAATATTGTGGCCAGTGCTGAAGCACTTAACTTCTCCGTACCCAACTGCCAAGATGCCTGAGGTTGGCTGCTGGAGATGGCTGCCCAAGATGGTAGAGCAGTTTTATCCAGTCATTGACCTATTCTGAAGAGAACTATTCAGTAGAAAACATAGCAACAATGACTATACTGCATCTTTATTTAGGCCACTGAAAACATACAAAGTGTTGGTATGCATCAGACACTAGAATGAAAGGTATCGTAGTTAAGACTATCCCTTACCATGCCAGAAATCTCTGTCTGTGACAAACAAATATGAATGGAAAGAATTGCCATTGTAATTGCTCTCAGCAATGAATACTTCAGCCTGGGTAGAATTCTGACTGACTGAAAATTTGTTTTCTATCAGACCTCCAAATTGCACAGAAGGGGAAGATCAGCAAAAAGATCTGTATTAGTCACAGCACATCCTAACACACAAGACAGTAGTGAGCAATTCTAAAGAAAATTTTATGGCAACTCATAATTTGGCTGGGATATGGCTGCAAGACTTTCAGATTTTAGAATTAAATTTGTGCACTTAAAATAAAGATTGTATTGTATTGAGTCCTTTTAAACTGCTGGTTTGAATTTTTTTCTATCGTCCATAGTTTTGAACAGGATGATTAGAAGAGGACTGCTATAGTGAAAATCCTCTCTCAACCATGAAAGCTAAGAGCCCACCCAAAATTTATAGCAACAAGAAAGGTAATGCTTATATTGCCTGCCTGAGATGCTGAGGCTTCTGCAACATCTCCAGTGTAGGAATGCTCCTGTTTTGGTTGCCTGTTGAGTCCCAAGGGAAAAGAAACCTGTAAATTAAAGCTAAGCTCTTTTCTAAGACTATATACATCCTACCACTCAATGCCTTCCTTTTCAATGGTTTATAGTATCCTTGCAAGCTGTCACATAAAGAAGTGTACCCATGCCAGCCCCATAGATCCAAAGAGAAACCAGTGGCCCATGAGCCATCATTCGGAAACTGCAAAACACAATTTTCACACCAATGTCTTTATGGTAACAACATACACTTCAAAATTGCGATTCAGTTCTAAGATTAACATTGATAACACACTCAGTAAGCACTGTATGTATATGGCAGGAGAATGGCACTAGACTTGGAGCAGTGAAGGCAGACCGTAAAAATATGTATCACAGCTAACACACCTCAAAAGACAAGAGACAAAAGCCTATGAAATAGAAATTAATCTCGGGGAGAGAGAGAATGTCAGTTTATAAGGTCATCTTTGAACCTTGGGAGAGGCATCACCAAAGCTGTCAATTATGTCATTTAGTGTTTCATTAGTTAGTCAACAAACTGAAATATTTCATCAATAACCATCCTTACCTGCAATTTTTAAAAGTTTAATCTGCCCCTCCCATACGAGTTGACTGAGAAACACTGAAACAAATCCAGCTGTTTTGCCTTGTGGTTCTCACTGAAAACACGCTCAAAGACTGTGTCTCAGTTAGCCAAAATGTAAATGTTCTCTGAGATAGAGCTTTATGCTTTCACCAAGTTTCTACAGCTAGTGTACCTGTGGCATACTGTAATACTTCATTATCAAACCACAGAATGTCTTAGTCCAATTTGTAAAATGAATCTTGATAAAACTCCGATCCTAAAGAAATCAATGGAATAAAAACTCTTCTCTCATCTTCTTAAAGATTTTATATGTCTCCAGGGATGTCTGGGGCTAGCACTTCTTCTTAGGGTCACTTTCAAATGGGTCTCCACCATGTAAACAGCCCAGGACTGGAGTCACGTTCTACTGTTACTCTGATGACTGTTTTGTTTAGTGTAAGGTAAGGTTTGCAAATTTACTTCAAAAGGCATTCTTAATATTAGAATGGTACTGCTCAATTATTTAAACTTCTTTCAGGGCTTAGTTGAGATGTGTGGAAGAAGTATTTTTCATACAAAAAAAAAAGAATTATTTAAAAATACTACATGAGACTTCCTCCTCAACAAACAGGGTGTGCAAAAACAATTGAAAAATCTTTAGTGTTATACATGAACAACCACATACCCTACATACATGGTTTTTCAAAGAAGATGACATGATCATTTGCAGTATTCAGGTACTGTTACACATAGATGTTTAAGTTCACACTGTTTCTGTGGCAGCATAGTAATTTAGTTGTCACTAACTTCCATTTCTTCTTCCTTTGGAAGCAAGTAAGTTAAACAGCAAAGAAAATACATCAAAATTCCATGAAAGCATTGCACTTTTATTTCAGGGGCTACCACTAAAGCCAATTCCCCTTTTGTGCTTCCTCTATTTTGACAGAGGAGCTGTTTCTTTAGGCTGATAGAAAGATCCCTGACTTGGGAGAGACCTGGAGAACTGTAGCCCTTGTCTTTTGGTCCCTGAGGAATTTTTCTGCCTATTCTTTGCTCTTGCAAGTGGAAGCTGTTTACCTAGAGGTGTGACAATGACAGCCCCTAGTGGAGCACAATTACATCCACAGAAGCCTTTCACAAAACCTCTGCTGCAAACACTGTGGGATTTGCTGTACTTAGATATGTATTTTTCTACAAATGTTGGCGATGAACGAATATGACCACAACTTCCTTCATTTTTCATGCACTCTAACTGTATATTAGCTGCATGCCCTGGTTCATCAGGTTGTTTTATTTTTCTCCCTTTATCCTTTCTATACTTACCCATTATATTTTCTGGTTACTTTTTTTCTGAAACGAAAGTGAGAATAAAGTTTTATTGCTTTTCTCATCATTCTGATTCACAAGTAAAAAAAAAATTATTTTGCATTTGTTTTCACTTGAAGGTGGCACAGCATTACTTACTCCCAGATACCTTTAATATCTTTGCGTTCTCTGCAGTCGTCAGCTGTTGTGTTTGAAAGTGGAATTTTTGTCTTTCTCTCTTTCATGAAGTTGTTTGCCAATGTCATGTGACTTCTTGCTAATAAGCAGGAATTTCACCTTGATGTAAGTTATTATTAACACCGTTATGATGAAATTTGGCAATTCTGGTTAAGATGTTCTGAAAAAAGGCAATCTCTCAGTGACTAAAATGACCTAATGCATGATAAGATCAACCCTGATATCACCTGATTCAAAGTACCTATTAAAAAGTAAACACTGAAATAATACTGTAGGTGTGAGCAGTGTTGCAAAACAAAGGCCAATTTAACAAACCATAACAAATTATAAAATAGGCAATATGATTACTTGTGGGATAAACATAATCTCATCAACCCATGTTTCTTCATACTGAGGCATCAATTTTATAGGTGCATTATATAGCTGATGTAACTAGAGCAGCTGAGACTGTAAAAACCCAGAGCGTTCACAATTCTTGTTTACCACTTAAACTCTTCCAATTTCCTCAGTGAAGCACAATTTCATAGTAATGTCTCTCTAGGAATAAGGCTATTTGATTCTACAAATCACCATTCTTTTTGTTTGGACAGTAAGTTATGAATGTGGTTTCCCAGAGCCAAACACTTCTTCATTAGGGAAATGAGGTTACTGCCTTGTACAAACCAGACCACCAACTTCAATGGGTTCTCCAGCCACAATGGGTCATTCTTTAAGCCTTTATATCAAATAGGATGAGCCTTCCTAAATCTAAAATACAAATGATCCAGTACTTACTTAATAAGATCAACCCTCTTCGTGCCTCTCCTCCTTGTTATTGAAAGGAGAATACCATAAACATGCAAGCTAACACAGACATATAACAATAAATCTTAGAATTTCTAAGAGAGGACAACCTGGTTCGCATGGGTTGTACAGTATGCATTCTGTGAAGAGGCCCAGACCGTTCCTTGTTTTATCTTCTTCTTTTAACTTAATTGTAAATAAACCCCAAGCAAAAAAAGAAAAGAAAAGCATCTAATTGAAAATGTGGTTACCATGCCATGATGTGTCCTCTATCATTATTAAGTGTCTGTACTTCTGTAAATCAGAAAGCAAGCCATGGAAACGAACTAAGTATGACCAGGAGGAAAGTCGTCCGAGGAGAGTCGAGGAGTCGACGTCCAAGTCGTCCGAGTCGCCGAGGAGACCAGCTTCAGTGAAGGTAAGCCCTCACTGGGGAAGGGGATCGCGGCGGACAAGGCCGGTAAAGGGCTCTTTTGAGGGCTCTCGTAGCCGGGAAAAGCGGCTAGCTCGTGTCGGAACCGGCAGCTCGGGGGCGGGCTGCTGACGCGGCAGGGGCGGAGACAACGTCAGGCGCGGCAGTTCTAAACGGGCTGCCAGCACGCCAACGGTCAGTCGCCGAGGAGACCAGCTTCAGTGAAGGTAAGCCCTCACTGGGGAAGGGGATCGCGGCGGACAAGGCCGGTAAAGGGCTCTTTTGAGGGCTCTCGTAGCCGGGAAAAGCGGCTAGCTCGTGTCGGAACCGGCAGCTCGGGGGCGGGCTGCTGACGCGGCAGGGGCGGAGACAACGTCAGGCGCGGCAGTTCTAAACGGGCTGCCAGCACGCCAACGGTCAGTCGCCGAGGAGACCAGCTTCAGTGAAGGTAAGCCCTCACTGGGGAAGGGGATCGCGGCGGACAAGGCCGGTAAAGGGCTCTTTTGAGGGCTCTCGTAGCCGGGAAAAGCGGCTAGCTCGTGTCGGAACCGGCAGCTCGGGGGCGGGCTGCTGACGCGGCAGGGGCGGAGACAACGTCAGGCGCGGCAGTTCTAAACGGGCTGCCAGCACGCCAACGGTCAGTCGCCGAGGAGACCAGCTTCAGTGAAGGTAAGCCCTCACTGGGGAAGGGGATCGCGGCGGACAAGGCCGGTAAAGGGCTCTTTTGAGGGCTCTCGTAGCCGGGAAAAGCGGCTAGCTCGTGTCGGAACCGGCAGCTCGGGGGCGGGCTGCTGACGCGGCAGGGGCGGAGACAACGTCAGGCGCGGCAGTTCTAAACGGGCTGCCAGCACGCCAACGGTCAGTCGCCGAGGAGACCAGCTTCAGTGAAGGTAAGCCCTCACTGGGGAAGGGGATCGCGGCGGACAAGGCCGGTAAAGGGCTCTTTTGAGGGCTCTCGTAGCCGGGAAAAGCGGCTAGCTCGTGTCGGAACCGGCAGCTCGGGGGCGGGCTGCTGACGCGGCAGGGGCGGAGACAACGTCAGGCGCGGCAGTTCTAAACGGGCTGCCAGCACGCCAACGGTCAGTCGCCGAGGAGACCAGCTTCAGTGAAGGTAAGCCCTCACTGGGGAAGGGGATCGCGGCGGACAAGGCCGGTAAAGGGCTCTTTTGAGGGCTCTCGTAGCCGGGAAAAGCGGCTAGCTCGTGTCGGAACCGGCAGCTCGGGGGCGGGCTGCTGACGCGGCAGGGGCGGAGACAACGTCAGGCGCGGCAGTTCTAAACGGGCTGCCAGCACGCCAACGGTCAGTCGCCGAGGAGACCAGCTTCAGTGAAGGTAAGCCCTCACTGGGGAAGGGGATCGCGGCGGACAAGGCCGGTAAAGGGCTCTTTTGAGGGCTCTCGTAGCCGGGAAAAGCGGCTAGCTCGTGTCGGAACCGGCAGCTCGGGGGCGGGCTGCTGACGCGGCAGGGGCGGAGACAACGTCAGGCGCGGCAGTTCTAAACGGGCTGCCAGCACGCCAACGGTCAGTCGCCGAGGAGACCAGCTTCAGTGAAGGTAAGCCCTCACTGGGGAAGGGGATCGCGGCGGACAAGGCCGGTAAAGGGCTCTTTTGAGGGCTCTCGTAGCCGGGAAAAGCGGCTAGCTCGTGTCGGAACCGGCAGCTCGGGGGCGGGCTGCTGACGCGGCAGGGGCGGAGACAACGTCAGGCGCGGCAGTTCTAAACGGGCTGCCAGCACGCCAACGGTCAGTCGCCGAGGAGACCAGCTTCAGTGAAGGTAAGCCCTCACTGGGGAAGGGGATCGCGGCGGACAAGGCCGGTAAAGGGCTCTTTTGAGGGCTCTCGTAGCCGGGAAAAGCGGCTAGCTCGTGTCGGAACCGGCAGCTCGGGGGCGGGCTGCTGACGCGGCAGGGGCGGAGACAACGTCAGGCGCGGCAGTTCTAAACGGGCTGCCAGCACGCCAACGGTCAGTCGCCGAGGAGACCAGCTTCAGTGAAGGTAAGCCCTCACTGGGGAAGGGGATCGCGGCGGACAAGGCCGGTAAAGGGCTCTTTTGAGGGCTCTCGTAGCCGGGAAAAGCGGCTAGCTCGTGTCGGAACCGGCAGCTCGGGGGCGGGCTGCTGACGCGGCAGGGGCGGAGACAACGTCAGGCGCGGCAGTTCTAAACGGGCTGCCAGCACGCCAACGGTCAGTCGCCGAGGAGACCAGCTTCAGTGAAGGTAAGCCCTCACTGGGGAAGGGGATCGCGGCGGACAAGGCCGGTAAAGGGCTCTTTTGAGGGCTCTCGTAGCCGGGAAAAGCGGCTAGCTCGTGTCGGAACCGGCAGCTCGGGGGCGGGCTGCTGACGCGGCAGGGGCGGAGACAACGTCAGGCGCGGCAGTTCTAAACGGGCTGCCAGCACGCCAACGGTCAGTCGCCGAGGAGACCAGCTTCAGTGAAGGTAAGCCCTCACTGGGGAAGGGGATCGCGGCGGACAAGGCCGGTAAAGGGCTCTTTTGAGGGCTCTCGTAGCCGGGAAAAGCGGCTAGCTCGTGTCGGAACCGGCAGCTCGGGGGCGGGCTGCTGACGCGGCAGGGGCGGAGACAACGTCAGGCGCGGCAGTTCTAAACGGGCTGCCCCGGAGCGCAGCGGCCGGCCGCTGCGCACCCAGCACGCGGACAGCCAGTGGGCGTCACCCAGGCCCTCACTGCAGCACCGCAGTGGGAGGGGGCGAACAGGGAGCAACTTTTCGCAGGTAGGTCACTGAGAGCCCTGCGTCTGAGCTGAGCACAAGCTGGGCAAACGCAAGCAGAGGAACATCGGTGTGCAGGGGCACGGGCTCAGGGCTTGCGGGAAGCTGACGGCAGAGATCCAGCACCTCCCACTGCAAGAGAAGAACATGCCTCCAAAACGGTCAAGAGCTGCTGCGAGAAAGAATGTGGGAACTCAGACCGAGCTCCCACGAAAACATGTGGCTGTGCAGGTTTCGGGCTGCAATGAATGCCGGAGCCTGGCACTGCTCTCACAGGGAGCCAGTGACACCGCCTGCATACGGTGTGATCAAGTAAATGATCTGCTCAGGCAGGTGGTTGAACTGAAGGAAGAGGTAGAAAGGTTAAGAACTATCAGAGACTGTGAAAATGAAATAGACTGGTGGAGCCATACCCTGAGACCAAGGCAGCAGGAAGAGGCTCCACTGGAAGTGGTTGATCCCCTTCCCTCCTGTCACCAGGCGGAAGGAGAGAACTTAAGGGATAAGGAGGAGTGGAGTCAGATCCCTCCCCGGAGAGGCAAGCGGAACCTCTCGCAGCCCCCCTCACCATCCCAATTGCCCTTGCAGAATAGGTATGGGGCTTTGGAATTCGAAGACCAGGCGATCGAGGATGGAAAGGATGATCCATCCAGTGAGGCGCCCAGTGCTGGGCACTCACCCCGCCGCCTCAGGACTTCCTCAACCAAGAAAGAAAGGAAGGTAATTGTGCTAGGTGACTCCCTTCTGAGGGGAACAGAGGGCCCTATCTGTAGACCGGACCCATCCCACAGGGAAGTCAGCTGCCTCCCTGGGGCCAGAATTAAGGACATAAGGAGAAAACTCCCTTCCCTGGTTAAGACATCAGATTACTACCCACTACTGATATTTCAGGTAGGTGGTGATGAGGTAGGTACCAGAAGTCTAAGGGCAATGAAGAATGACTTCAGGGCCCTGGGACGGCTGGTTAAGGGATCGGGAGCACAAATAGTGTTCTCCTCTATCCCACCATTTGCAGGGGTTGACCAGGGGATAAATAGGAGGAGTCAGGAAATTAACTCCTGGCTCCGAGACTGGTGTATCCGGCAGAACTTTGGCTTTTTTGATCATGGGCTCATCTACAGGAAACCAGGCATGCTGGCAACAGGTGGGGGAAGCCTAACCCGAAGGGGAAGAAAGATCCTGGGACAAGAGCTAGCAGGGCTCATCTACAGGGCTTTAAACTAGGTTTGAAGGGGGACGGGGATGAGACCAGGATTACAAAAGTGGTGCCTGGGAGAAGCGTACCAGTGCTTCTGGGTAAAAGTGTTAGCAAGGTCTTGCAGCCTGTCCCAGTGGTGGTGGGGGATGGTGAATTGTGTGACAGCCAAGGCACGAGGGGTAGTGATAATTTGGTAGCTACAGTAGTGCCTGAGTATGATCAGGTGCGAATTAGGGCTTGTCCCCCCAAGAAAGTGGCAGGGCAATCAGCCCAGCTGAAGTGCATCTATACTAATGCACGCAGCATGGGAAATAAACAGGAGGAGCTGGAGGCCATTGTACAGCAAGGAAACTATGATATAGTCGCCATCACAGAAACGTGGTGGGAGGACACGCACAAGTGGAGTGCTGTAATGGATGGCTACCAACTCTTCAAAAAGGATAGGCAAGGAAGAAGAGGTGGTGGGGTGGCCCTCTATGTTAGGGGCAGTTTTGAATGCCAGGAACTTAACAGTGTGGATGACAACACTGAGTGTGTATGGATAAAAATTAAGGGGAAGGCTAATAAGGCAGACATCGTGATGGGAGTTTGTTATAGACCTCCTAATCAGGATGTAGAAGCCGATGAAGTATTCTACAAACAGCTGGCAGAGGTCTCACAATCATCTGCCCTTGTTCTTGTGGGGGACTTCAACTTCCCAGACGTCTGCTGGAAATACAATGCAGCAGAGAGGGAACAGTCATGGAGGTTCCTGGAGTGTGTGGAAGACAACTTCCTAACACAGCTGGTGAAGGAACCAACTAGGGGAAGTGCCCTACTGGACCTACTGTTTGTTAACAGAGAAGGTCTTGTGGAGGATGTAAAGGTTGGAGGTCGCCTTGGGCACAGTGATCACGAAATGATAGAATTTTCAATTCTTGATCACGTAAGGCGGGGAGCCAGCAGAACTGCCACCTTGGATTTCCGAAGGGCAGACTTTAGCCTGTTTAGGAGCATGGTCGAGAGTGTCCCTTGGGAGGCAGTTTTGAAGAGCAAAGGTGCCCAGGAAGGCTGGGCATACTTCAAGCAGGTGCTCTTAAAAGCTCAGGAGAAGGCCATCCCCTTGTCTCGAAAAACGAGCAGACGGGGAAGACGACCAGCCTGGCTAAATAGAGAACTTTGGCTGGACCTCAGGAAAAAAAGAAAAGTTTACATTCTCTGGAAAAGGGGGTTGGCAACTTATGAGGATTATCAAGATATAACAAAGCTATGTAGGGGGAAAATGAGAAGGGCCAAAGCTCAATCAGAACTCAGCTTGGCCACTGCAGTCAAAGACAATAAGAAAAGGTTCTTTGAATATATCAATAGAAAAAGGAAGACTAGGGAAAATGTAGGCCCGCTGGTGAATGAGACAGGTGCCCTAGTGGTGGAGGACGCAGAGAAGGCAGAGTTACTGAATGCCTTCTTTTCTTCGGTCTTCACTGCTAAAGCTGTCCCTCATGAATCCCACCCTCTGAAGGCAAAAGGGGAGGTCTGGAGAGTGGAAGATTTTCCCTCAGTTGAGGAGGACCAGGTCAGAGACCACTTGGCCAAGCTGGACATTCATAAGTCCATGGGCCCTGATGGCATGCATCCGCGAGTGCTGAGAGAGCTGGCGGATGTTATTGCTAGACCACTCTCCATCGTCTTTGAACGGTCATGGAGAACAGGAGAGGTGCCTGAGGACTGGAGGAAGGCCGACATCACTCCAATCTTCAAAAAAGGCAAGAAGGAGGACCCAGGGAACTACAGACCGGTTAGTCTCACCTCTGTCCCTGGGAAGGTATTGGAGCGACTCATTCTGGATGTCATCTCCAATCACGTTGAGGAACAGGAAGTTATTGGAAGTGGTCAACATGGATTTACCAAGGGTAAATCGTGCTTGACCAATCTGATAGCTTTCTATGATGTTATAACTGGTTGGCTGGATGAGGGGAAAGTCGTGGATGTCATCTACCTTGACTTTAGCAAGGCTTTTGACACTGTCTCCCATGACATCCTCATTAGGAAGCTGAGGAAGTATGGGCTAGATGAGGTGACAGTGAGGTGGATTGAGAGTTGGCTGCGGGACAGGACTCAGAGGGTTGTGATCAGCGGCACAGAGTCTAGTTGGAGGCCTGTAACCAGTGGTGTCCCCCAGGGGTCAATACTCGGTCCTATTTTGTTTAATATATTCATTAATGACCTGGATGAGGGGACAGAGTGTATCCTCAGCAAGTTTGCTGATGATACCAAACTGGGTGGGGTGGCTGACACCCCAGAGGGCTGTGCTGCCATCCAGCGTGACCTGGACAGGCTGGAGAGCTGGGCAGAGAAGAACCTAATGAGGTTCAACAAAACCAAGTGCAAGGTCCTGCACCTGGGGAGGAAGAATGCTAGGCACCAGTACAGGTTAGGGGCTTACCTGCTGGGAGATAGCTTGGAGGAGAAGGATCTGGGGGTTGTGGTAGACAGTAAATTATCCATGGCCCAGCAATGTGCCCTTGTCGCCAAAAAGGCCAATGGAATCCTGGGCTGCATAGGGAAGAGTGTGGCCAGTAGGTCGAGGGAGGTCATTCTCCCCCTCTACTCGGCACTGGTGAGGCCACAACTGGAATACTGTGTCCAGTTTTGGGCTCCCCAGTTCAAGAGGGACAGGGAACTGCTGGAGCGAGTCCAGCGAAGGGCAACTAAGATGATTAAGGGCTTGGAGCATCTGCCTTATGAGGAAAGGCTGAGAGAGCTGGGACTCTTTAGCCTGGAGAAGAGAAGGCTGAGGGGAGACCTTATTATGGCGTACAAGTATCTAAAGGGTGGGTTGAAGAAGGATGGAGCCAGGCTCTTTTCATTGGTTCCAAGTGACAGGACGAGGGGCAATGGGCACAAGTTAGAACACAGGAAGTTCCGTTCAAATACACGGAAACAGTTCTTTACGGTTCGGGTGACAGAGCACTGGAACAGGCTGCCCAGGGAGGTTGTGGAGTCCCCTTCCCTGGAGATTTTCAAGACCCGCCTGGATGCAGTCCTGAGTAATGTGCTCTAGGCAATCCTGCTTTAGCAGGAGAGTTGGACTAGATGATCTCTTGAGGTCCCTTCCAACTCTGATAATTCTGTGATTCTGTGATTCTGTGAAAGGATTGTCAGCCGAATAACAAGTTAGTGAAAGATAGCATGTCTATGAAATGACATGGAAGCACATTAGTCAATCTTTAGAAGTGCTGAAGACTCTTGAAAAGCCATTCCTGATCGATCTTCAGAGGGTGCACATATCCAGAAATTGCATTGTTCTGGATAGACAGATTTTTTTTTATGCTGCAATGACTGCATCAGTTGATTTCATCCAAATCCTAGCACTTTCAATGAAAGATGTTTGGATAACAACACCTAGATTCATTCACCACCTGGTGCTTATAGACGTATTCCAAACTTTTAGTGTATCTGTAACATATATCATGGATAATTTTTTTTTCATTTTCTGTTAGATATATCAACCATAAACTGTCCTCAAATCATGCATTAAATAGCAGGACTACTGTGACTGAAACTTCAAATGATCAGTACTGTAAAAATAAGTCACTGGCACAGGAAGTTTGTCAGCTTTATTTGATGCTGCCCTAATCTCTGACTGCTAGTTGACTCCAATGTCTTAAATAGGCATTTCAGCATAATCTTTCGACTGCCAGAACTTAGCATATGTGGCAGCACTGAAATAGGCCTGCCAGCAGTGGACAGTGTACAGGCAACTGCTGAAATAAGCACAAAAAAGGCAAAAATTGCAGCAGTAAAGGTAAAGGTGCCCAGGATAGCTGGTCAGCATTCAGGGACTGCTTCTACCAAGCTCAAGATCAGAGCATCCCGACACGTAGGAAGTCAAGGAAGGGAGCCAGGAGACCTGTGTGGCTAAACAGGGAACTGCTTGGCAAGCTCAAGTGGAAGAAGAGAGTTTATAGATCATGGAAGGAGGGGCTGACCACTTGGGAGGAGTACAGGGCTGCTGTCAGGGGATGTAGAGAGGCAACTAGGAAAGCTAAGGCCTCCTTAGAGTTAAACCTGGCAAGAGGGGTCAAAGACAACAGGAAGAGCTTTTTCAAATACATGGCAGATAAAACTAACACCAGAGGCAATGTAGGCCCACTACTGAATGGGGTGGGTGCCCTGGTGACAGAAGATACAGAGAAGGCAGAACTATTGAATGCCTTCTTTGTCTCTGTCTACTCTGTCGGGGGCTGTCCTGAGGAGTCCTGTTCTGCTGAGACCCCAGATGAAGATGAAGTCAAGTCAATGGATGGGTTTGCCTTAGTTGATGAGGACTGGGTCAGAGACCAGTTAAGCAACCTGGACATCCATAAATCCATGGGTCCAGATGGGATGCACCCGCGGGTGCTGAAGGAGCTGTCTGAAGTCATTGCTGGACCACTCTCCACCATCTTTACCAAGTCTTGGGAAACGGGCGAGGTGCCTGAGGACTGGAGGAAAGCAAATGTCACTCCAGTCTTCAAAAAGGGCAAGAAGGAGGACCCGGGTAACTATAGACCGGTCAGCCTCACCTCCATCCCTGGGAAACTGATGGAGCAGCTTATCCTTGGTGCCCTCTCAAGGCATATCAAGGATAAGAGGGTTATTAGGGGCAGTCAGCATGGCTTTTCCAAGGGGAAGTCATGCTTGACCAACCTCATAGCCTTTTATGAGGAAATAACGAGGTGGATGGATGATGGCAGAGCGGTGGATGTGGTCTACCTTGACTTCAGTAAAGCATTTGACACGGTCTCCCACAGCATCCTCATGGCTAAACTGAGGAAGTGTGGACTGGATGACCGGATAATTAGGTGGACTGTGAACTGGCTGAAGGAGAGAAGCCAGAGAGTCGTAGTCAATGGGGCAGAGTCCAGTTGGAGGCCAGTAACCAGCGGAGTGCCACAAGGGTGGGTACTGGGACCCATATTATTCAATATATTCATTAATGATTTAGATGAGGGAATTGAGTGTACTATCAGCAAGTTTGCTGATGACACTAAGCTAGGAGGAGTGGCTGACACGCCAGAGGGCTGTGCTGCCATCCAGAGAGACTTGGACAGGCTGGAGATTTGGGCAGGGAATAACTTAATGAAATACAACAAGGGAAAGTGTAGGGTCCTACATCTGGGCAGAAACAACCCCAGGTTCCAGTATAGGATGGGGAGCTACCTGTTAGAGAGCAGTGTAGAGGAAAGGGACCTGGGGGTCCTGGTGGACAGCAGGATGACAATGAGCCAGCACTGTGCCCTTGTGGCCAAGAAGGCCAATGGCATCCTGGGCTGTATTAGAAGGGGGGTGGTTAGCAGATCAAGAGAGGTCCTCCTTCCCCTCTACTCTGCCCTGGTGAGACCGCATCTGGAATATTGTGTCCAGTTCTGGGCCCCTCGGTTCAAGAAGGACAGAGAGCTGCTGGAGAGAGTCCAGCGTAGGGCAACTAAGATGATTAAGGGAGTGGAGCATCTCCCTTATGAGGAAAGACTGAGGGAGCTGGGTCTCTTTAGTTTGGAGAAGAGGAGACTGAGGGGTGATCTTATTAGCGTTTATAAATATATAAAGGGGGAATGTCATGAGGATGGAGCCAGGCTCTTCTCAGTGGCGACCAGTGATAGGACAAGGGGTAATGGATTCAAGCTGGAACACAAGAGGTTCCACTTAAATTTGAGAAGAAACTTCTTCTCAGTGAGGGTGACAGAGCACTGGAACAGGCTGCCCAGGGAGGTTGTGGAGTCTCCTTCTCTGGAGACATTCAAAACTCGCCTGGACACCTTCCTGTGCAACCTCGTCTAGGTGTTCCTGCTCCGATAGGGGGATTGGACTAGATGATCTTTTTTGAGGTCCCTTCCAATCCCTAGCATACTGTGATACTGTGATACTGTGATTTCAGAATACCAAAGCACTATTCTTCTAACATAAATATTTTGCAGTAGAGGCAGAAATATAGATTTACTAAATAATAAAAAAGAAGCCAAAATGTCTTTCATTGGAATTGTTAAGAAAAATCCCATTGGCTTCCAGAATGCCACTTCAGCATGTACATTGATAGGCTTTTGCTTGTAGTAGAAAAACTTTTGTTGATCAAGGTAGTCTTGCTGAGATCAGGACTTTGGTGTTAGCTGCTGTTGCCAATATCTTCTTACTTAGAGGTGAAAAGATTTGTTATGGTTTTGCATTTAAGGACTGAGTTGTCTTTCCAGAGCAGTCAATTACAAAAGCAGATCACTATCAGCTAAACATATGTTTCATACCAGTAACCGATGTCTTCAGGTACAGGATTTAGTTCCAGTAGGAAGACAACGTGGCTTTGTTGCTTCTAAAAATCTTAATCGAAGATCAGTCAGACAAGTGCTTTATGAGTCATATTTATCCTCTGGATAGCTTTTTCCACACAGTTACCTTTAACTCCAGCTGGTTAGAGGTAAATCAACGACTGTAAAAAGCATTCAAAGAAATGGCATTCATAAATCATAGTGACGCAGTGAAAGGTTCTTAACTTTTATTTTCCTGTATTCTTCCCTCATATAGTATATCTGTAGGTTAGTTTTTAAAGAACCTAAATTTGAAATTAATCATTCAGATTTTTAATGACGGAGTATATGCTAGATATCAATAAAAATCCCCCTTTTTCTTACAAAAATGATGGCCAAATAATGTGGTGTAATGTAAGGCACATTACAACTATGGTTGAATTAATAGATGCACACAATTAGATTCACATTTGCAAAAGAAAGACTGGGAAGCTAGTATGGCCCAACCGCTTTGGGCATTTAAGTGGCTAGAAAAAAACTTATCTTATTAAGACGTAATGTATCATGATGGCAACCTACAAAAAGAACCAAATTTAATATTAATATAGTTTAATTTAAGTAAAATTAGGCACATGGTTACTGTTGAGGTACAACAAGTGAATAAGTGTTAGTTACTTGGTAAACACTTGCAATGAAATGCAGTGAGATGCAAAGACAGCTCTGGCCATCAGGGGCCTCTATATTGAAAGTTTTCTTCTTCCCAGTGTCTTCAGCTACCACAGAGCAGTGAGCAATTCCTACAAAATTAAGAAGTTCAAAGAACAGGAATTCATTTTTCCATATTACAAGTTACAATTAGTAATTATATATGAATATTACTAGTTTGGGCATGTTGAAGGAATCAGTAACTAGAAACAATCACTTCCATTCACAAATAACTCTTTTATTTTAACAAGTTTACTTCAAATGGCAAATCTGTTTTGTATAAGAAAAAATATAAAGTTTTTTATAATTTATTGAATTTCGGTTTCTATCCAAACAGACCCTAAGACAAGAAGAAAAATTTGAGTCACACATTTTAAAAACATCACCTACCATTTGCAAACAAAATAAAACAGATCAAAATGAAGAATCCAAACAAGACTATTTGAAGCTATTTACTTTAATATATATCCCTATAAATGTTTTTCCCTTGAAAAAAATATCAAGCATCATGTACTGAATGCATTTAGTTGAAAATAAACTGGCCAAAAAATACAGGCTAATAAAGATTTTCTTTAAAAAACTTAAGTAAAATTTGAAAAAAAATACTAAATTATTAGGAGAGGAAACGATGAAGTGACAGTACTGTTGTTTTGCTTTATCAATGTTTGGAAGAGAGCTCCAATTATTCTCTTATTTAATGCTTTGCCTTTATTACCTATTAGTCTTGCTCCATTGGACTCAGGGTTTGTTTTGTTTTGTTTTTTTAAGTACAGTGTTTCTCATTTCTGTCATTTTTTTCATTGACATCTGGTTGCTGTATCCACCGGTGAAGGCTGGCCAGCTACCTATATATTATTCACCTTTTCCTATCTGTAAGGATCTGTAATTTCTCGTGTTCTTGGCTTGTTCATATACCACAGATCAGGGCTGGCCACTTGCATAACTCAACATGATTTAGTTTATTTAAAACATGTTTACCTGATAGCTGATTTGACTCATGATCAAAACAGATTAGCTCAATCACTTCGATGCTTTATTCTACCCTGCATGTCTACTTTATAATTAGCAACTTAGCCTGTTTTATTCCATTTTTAAAAGAACCAACACAAAAGATATATAAATACCTTGTTTTCTGATGTGGATTCACTACAGTATTTGGAAAAAAGACTATCATGGGTTGTCATTAACATATCTGCTTCAAGTTATTTCTATTCATTCTGTGAAATTATGAAACATCAAAAGACTTTCCACCCCTCTGCATTTAAAATCCAGTAGAAACATTGATTTCACTGGACACATTGAAAGTAGAGCTGCAAAAGAAACTTTAATGTCATATTCAGATATAAAAACTGTGAATGACTTTGCATTAAGACACTCACCTGTGAGACCTGTGTGTCTCTCTAACTGGAACTGAGTACACATTAGCAGCATTTTCTCTTTTGATAGTCCAGTAATGGAGTCACACCCAGATTGTGTTCATCACAGAAAGCAAGCCTTACTCACACAAAGTTTTGTACAGTCAGAAGATAGTGAGACTATGCACAGGGTCTGCTCACACAATCAAGAGGTCAGATGGTACAGCCCTCTTATTCACCCCACTGATAAGAAAGAATTCTTTCCACTGAATTCAATGGGATTTGCAACATGAGTAAGAGAGAACCAGCAGGTCATAAACGATTAACCTCCAAGCGTAGTTTTTCATTCTGAAAATCATTCTGGTGATTCTCACCACTTTCAAGATACTGTGATGCAGATCACTTTGTAATGACTCTAAGATGGATTTTGCCTGCTCTCCTTCCTTTCTTCATTCTTCTTCCTGCACAGAACAGTATTTTACCTTGCAATTAATTTAATTACTTCATTCACAAGGAAACAGACAGCTCATTCAGGACTCAGTTGCATACTTTACAGAGCCAGTCCTAAGTAGGAGGTAAGAGACAACTAGACCACCAGAGACATATTTTTAAAAGCTGCCTGTTCCTTCATATTAGTGATTTTTCTGCTGATAGGTAAGCGTGTGTGTATAAGCAAGATTTTTCTCAGCTGCTGTTCAACCTCTATAACGCGCTCAACTGATTGTATCTATATAACCATATTTACAAAAGATATAATGATTCTACCAACAAAACCCACACCACTCAATTCACAGAATCCAAAGGCAAGGACAGGGAGAATGATGTATTTACTGCACTCCATAGGAAGAGATCAGGTTCAATACTGTCTAAAGAACCTGAATGTGCACAAGTCCATGCAACTTGATGAGACGCATTTGAGAGTCCCAAGGGAACCAGCAGATGTAGTTGCCAAGCCACTATCCATCATATTTGAAAAGTCGTGACAGTCCAGTGAAGTTCCCAGTGACTGGAAAAGAGGAAGCATAACACCCATTTTTAAAAAGGGAAAAAAGGAAGACCTGGGGAACTACAGGCTGGTCAGTCTCACCTCTGTGCCCAGCAAGATCATGGAGCAGATCCTCCTGAAAACTATGCTAAGGCACATGGAAAACAGAGGCAATTGGTGACAGCCAACATGGGTTCACAAAGGGAAAATCATGCCTGACAGATCTGATGGTCTGTAATGATGAGGTTACAGCACTGGTGGATAAGGGAAGAGCAACTAAGGTCATCTACCTGGACCTGTGCAAAGCATTTGACGCTGTCCTGCACAACATCCTTGTCTCTAAAATGGAGAGACATGAATTTGATGAGTGGACCACTCGGTGCATAAGAATTTGGCTGGATGGCTGCACTCAAGGAGTTGCAGTCAACGGCTCAATGTCCAGGTGAAGACCAGCGATGAGTGGTGTACCTCAGAGGTCCATATTGGGACCAGTATTATTTAATATCTTTGTTGGGGGTATAGACAGTGGGATTGAGTGCATCCTCAGCAAGTTTGCATGTGACAGCAAGCTGAGTGGTGTGGTAGATACTGTAGCAGGAAGGGATGCCATCCAGAGGGACCTTGACAAGCTGGAGAGGTGAGCCCATGCAAACCTCAGTTCAGCAAGGCCAAATGTAATGTCCAGCACCTGGGTCAGGACAATCTCAAGCACAAATACAGGCTGGGCAGAGAATGGATTGACAGCAGCTCTGATGAGAAGGATTTGGGGGTGTTGGTTGACGAGAAGCTCAACACGAGCCGGCAATGTGCGCTCACAGCCCAGAAAGCCAACTGCACCCTGGGCTGCATCAAAGGAAGTATGGCCAGCAGGTCAAAGGAGGTGATTCTGTCCCTCTGCTCCGCTCTTGTGAGACCCCATCTGGAGTACTGCGTCCAGCTCTGGGGCCCCCAACATAAGAAGAACATGAACCTGTTGGAGCAAGTCCAGAGGAGGGCCAAGAAGATGACCAGAGGGCTGGAACACCTCTCCTGTGAAGACAGGCTGAAAGAGTTGGGGCTGTTCAGCCTGGAGAAGAGAAGGCTCCAGGGAGACCTTATAGTAGTCTTCCAGTACCTAAAGGGGGCCTACAAGAAGGCTGGTGAGGGACTTTTTACAAGGGCATGTAGTGATAGGATGAGGGGTAATCGTTTTAAACTGAAAGAGTGTAGATTTAGATTAGATATTAGGAAGAAATTCTTTACTGTGAGGGTGGTGAGATGCTGGAACAGGCTGCACAGAGCAGTTGTGGATGCTCCATCTCTGGAGATGTTCAAGGCCAGGTTGGATGGGGATTTGAGCAACCTGGTCTAGTGGGAGGTGTCCCTGCCCATGGCAGGGGGGTTGGAACTAGATGATCTTTGAGATCCCTTCCAACTCTAACCATTCTATGATTCTATGATGAGTCTATGATCTTGCAGAGGACATAGACCAGGAATAGAGCCAATGATGTTTAGGAACAAGTGGTTTTAAAAGTTTCCCAAATCAAGAAGAGATGTTAGTCCACTATTAAGCTTCACAACTCCGCATGCTTATTTGATAGCCCTTTTTAGCTTTCAATGAAAAAAACTGATGATTCTGCTTGTCCCGTTCTTCTTATGCAACACACCAAAAAGAATTTGGCATAAATAGATGCTGAAGATTCTCTGTTGCAAAAAGAAACAAAGCAAAAAATAAACAGCCTGGATTTGGAATTTGAAAAGGAAAGCTGTGGTTTGAACGGATGAAAAAATAGATATGTAAAAAATTGGTTGGATGGTCAGGCTCAGAGTGTGCTGGTTAATGGGTCGTACTCAACATGGAGGCAGGTAAAAGTTGGGTACCCCCAAGGATGTATCCTGGGATGTTTCCTGTTTAAGATCTCCATCAGTGTCCTAGACAAGGCAAGGGAGTGTAATTTCACCAAGTATGCAGATGACACCAAGTTATGGGGACTGGTCAATACATACAAGGGCTAGACTGCCATCCAGAGGGGCCAGGACAGGCAGGAAGGAGCTAACATCAGCCCTATGAAACTCAGTCAGGACAAATGCACAGCCCTGGAAAGGCAGAAGCCCAGCGGTGATACTGGCTGGGGCCTGAAGGATCAAGGGGCACCTCTGAGGGGAAGGCCCTGGGCCCTGGCAGGCAGCGAGCTGAGCAGGAGCCAACAGTGCACTGGATAGCAACAGCGAGCATAGGCTCAAAGAACAGCGGTTCCAACTGGAGATGAGGAAAAGGTTTTCCCACCCAAAGACAGCCACGCAGTGGAGACGGGACACAGAGAGCTTATGCCGCCTCCACCTTGGAGTTTTCCAAAACTTAACAAAGCCCTGAGCAATCTCTTCTGATCTGATGTCTGACCCTGCTTTGAGCAGCATGTTGATCTAGAGACCTCCTGAGGTCCCTTCCAACTTAAATTATCCTATGATCCTCTATTGCTTTCCTCATCATTAACAAACTCTGTATTAAATAAATATAAATCAAAACTGTCATTTCCACCTAACAGAGCTGAGGCATCTTATTCTAGCCTCTAAGCAGCTACCTGGAAGGCTAACTTGGCTAACTCATCAATAACATCTGCAGCCAACCAAATTTATATAAAATACAAAGCAAATAAAAGGCAATATATTGTGTTCAGGTTCTTACAACTGTTCTCATTTCAGTATCTGAGCATCATAGGTGAAGTACAAACACATGACCCAAAGACATGCTTTGTAGGTGTGTTCCAGTTCCCCCTAATTTTCTCTCAGCAACTACTGCATCTTTCACAGACTTTGCCAGCCTTCCAACCAATGGCTGAGGCAGAAAAGTATGTCTCTTTCAACATCTATTTCCCATATAATTACATGTTACAATGCAGTAGTGATGCAAAGCAGCAATTTGATAAAAAGACATCATAGAAAGGTATACTTCCGAATGAATGACTGTGGTACATTTAGGCATTTATATTGTGAAACATCTTTTTCTCTGTGTCTTGTTTTTCTGGACACCTTAGCTTGTGATGCTGTCTTCAAATTCTACTCTTGCAGAATGAACACTTCTTTTGTTCATTTAAGCTAGCTTATAAAAATTCTTTATGAGTAACACAGAAAATGTTTGTACCATTTACATTTCTGTAAAGGTTTTGAATAAATTGCACTTGAGGAATACACATACTGAGAGAACACTGAGAGAACATCCAGGCATAACTCCATTATGTGTTATCCAAGGAGGTAAATCCTCTGGAACAAAATGAATTGATTCCTCTAGTGAAAAAAAAAATACACAACTTCACACATTTTCAATCTCTTCTGATCTCAAAGCAATGTGAAGCAAAGTACTTCTTTTCTCCAAATAATATTTCTTTACATCTTTATTGCTTTCTTGGCTTAATAGTATTTTACATTCAGTTCTGATTTCTACGACTAACAAAACGAAATGAGGAAAAAAAAAAAGACACAGGACCAAATTCTCAGTTAACATGAATTGTTGCCACTTATACACACTTAAACTGGATTGGACCAGCTATGATCCAAATTACAATAGACTCTTTTCTACAGAACAATGAGGTATAGTCAAAATTATGACTACATTCATAGTAATCTTGTTCTCAACCCTCCAGTATATTCTCAAAAAGTCTTTCTGGAGTTCAGTGATAAATTTTATGAACATTGAGGAAAAAGCACAGGAGCAGATTCCATAGCACTGGTCGGGGCTAAACCCAAGTATTTTACCATAATTTCTGGCAATCCTAAAGGGCAGCCCCACTGTAAAAGATGAGGATGACAAAACACATACAGCTGCCAAATTTCTTCTCATCTCTCCCCACGTTCCCCCAGTATCTTACTGTGATAGTGCTAATTGGCATTCATATTATTCTCATCTATAACACTCTCAGCTTCACTCACAAGAAATCCAACTAAGATGCAGCATGTAGTCTTATGAGGAAAGTATGTGCTTGCCCAGCAAGTACCAAAGCTACCACTTCGATTTCACATAGCCCCCACTGGCATCCTGCATGAAGGAAAGCTTTGTCTGGATTCAGGTAGTGAGCTAGAAAGGCTTCTTCCATTCATGATCTTAATCATAATAGCAGTAATACACCTAGTATACTAGTATACAGCAGTAATACACCTAGCATACCACTTATCGCTTTTTATCAGCCATTCAAACAATCCCTATGCATGTTTAAAAGTTGTATGTACAGACATCCAGATCTACAGGTATGTATGACTAAAAGAGTCATGGACGTAACTATGAATTGCTGCCAATTTTCTTCTGCAGGATGTGTACCCTATTAACCCTTCAATCTGATGAAGAAAAACTGGAGATATCATCTTCTTAGGATAGCTCTATCCCCTTAATCAGAGCATGTGTTGCTCCCTTGTTTCTTGTAAGGTGCTTGATCTAGTCGTTGTCATTACTTTTACCTTTTCCAGGTACTTCAAAGGCTTTGCTATTAAGGGGCATTTCTCTGCTGTAACATCCTATTCAATTACCCATCATGCATTGTTACTTTATTTCCTGTTTTGTGGTAAAAACCTGCATTTCTCCATATCCCAACTGGGAGAGCAGTGCTTGTGAAATACTTTAATCGGAAATTCCTGTGTTTTGTGTATTATGCCTACTCGGCCAATTTGTCTTCTACTTCTTAGAGAGCAGAAGAGAAAACCTTTTTAAAAATATAAATACTGAGATAACAACAAAGTATTGGCATTTGCACTCTTCATAGGAACAACTGTCGGGGAAACATTTGCAATATGCCTGTGCTTGGAAAAAACTCTATGCTAATGCTGAGCTAAACCCATCCTCTCAGTTTAAAAAAAAAAAAAATAGTATTTCGTAGTGGTAAAGACAGCATCTGCCCATGTGTTTTTTACTTCACTTTTTCACTCACTGGGATGTACAAAAGCTAATAGAGCTCTTAAAAACAGAGTGAAAAGCATATCTTTTGTTTTCCCCACAGAAACCTATCTTCATCTGGGACTCAACCTGCAAGGAGTTCTTGGAGGATCTAAATTTTCCAGACTCCCAAGACTATTGTAGCAACCAGCTGAACACACCTGCTGCAGCATTACCAAAGGTTTCTGCACTTTTGATGCATCCTCTGCGGGTACCCACTTCTAAGGTAAAAGGAGGAGGTGAGAACACCCAATACAATGGCGTTGTGGCGCCAACCACAGTAAGAAGGTGCCATTCCAGCAAACAGAACTGCACTGGGAGACTAGTTGCAGCTAGGATGTGTGTAAAGTCGGGGGGGGGGGGGGGGGGGGGGAAGAGGGACCATTCTCACTACTAGTCTTGAAATTGCAGTCAGTCCAGGGATTAGTTAGAGGCTCGACCACAGCAGAAATCTGATGCTAAACCGCTTGCTGAGAAACAGCAGTTTGCTCGACAGACAGACAGCCGCCTGAGGGCTGGGGGGGGGCAATTTACGCAGCCAATTAAAATCAGAAAAAAAGCGCCCTTTTCCCGAAGTTGACAGCTATTTGTAGAAATTGACATTTCATACGCTTGCTGAGCATATGAAGCGGAAGCATTTCTGGATATTAAATTCTGGCCTCGTTCGATTTCTGTTCCCACAGTAACAGACAGCAGGTCAGCACAGTTTTAGATACAATCAGTTTAAAGACTAAGCTTATCTCCTTCTTTAGCTTCTTCTCCCACATGAGCTGCTACCGGTGGACAGAAGAGGAAATTTAGCTACTTAATTGCATTTACTGCTTTAAAAATACTTTCAGCTCTGCTTTGAAGCTCACGAAAAGTTTTCCTATCTGCTTCTCTTGACAATTTTTCTTTTATATAGCGATTAGGGCCTATTACTGCTGCCTGTAAAGGAAAAGCTGCGGTATTTAAGAATAACGCAACACCCCCTGTCCGTTTCAAGGGACACTCCGCGGGCCGCCCTTGCTCAGCGAGGAGTGAATAGCCCTTTTCCTGAGGTAACATGGCTGCCCCGGGACCCTCAGAGGCCAGGGACGGGGCTCACGGTTAGAAGGAAAGCGGTCCCCTCCAGCTCCGCGGCGGTGGCTGAGGCAAAGGAGTACACAGCCCGTGCGGCCGTTGGCGGCAGAAAGAGCGGCAACACCCCGCCGACCGCGGGCGCCAAAGGGCGGGTGGGGCGGCAGCCAATCAGAGGCGCGAGTGGCGCTTCCCGCGCGGGCGGGGGCGGGGGCGGTGGAGGTGCCGTCACCCTGAGGTAAAGGCGGTGGTGGCGGGGCCTGGCGGTGTAGGCTTTAATTTCAGGTCAGTTTGTGTCTTTACTGCTCTCCCTTTTCATCGTGTGTTGCTACTTTGCCACTGCCGATTTTGAAAACTGTGGATTTAAAAACATCTGATGCTGGTAGAAATAACCATATACTGCATATTTCACTTACGTAAAGTGGTGTTCCCTGGAGTTTGTGGGAGAATGGAACAGGATCATGTTCTGCAGTTTTATTGTTCCTCCTTAAAAAATTGAAGATCTTAAGCATGCTTGGATTTCATTGTATCCTCAAAGAGTAGTATTTCTAAATCCTAGTCTTCCCATTTTAAACTGGAAGCTTGAAACATACCTGATTGAGATGGTTTTGATGTTTACTGATTAAGTGACACACCCATAAGAAATTAATAGTACCTTAAGTGGCTACTTAGCTACTATTAGCTGGATTAATTCACAATTATATCACTGTGAGTAATAGTTGCGATTCTATTGCTTAGTATTTGTGTGAATGCATGGTTATATTGCTATAAGGAAATTTTACATATCAACACTATTAAGTTGCAGTTCTATTCCCTGTCCTCCTGCACAGAATATTAAAGTACAAATCCATCCTTCCCTAGAAATGCACCCCTTCTTGCTCCAGGCTCCCACACCAAGTCTGTTGGACGTAGACCTGATGGAGAGCCCGGCAGGTTGTCCAAAGGGTTTTACTTAGCATTCCTAACATTTTTAGTTCACTGGTTGGGTTCACCCATCTCTAACCATCCACACACCTTCCATCACAAGGTTCCCTTAAACTTCGTTCCCTGTCTGATTTTATACATTATTTCCTGTTCCTTTTCTTTTCCTGAACCTACTCTTTTACCTCCACTGCACTTCCTTTTCTCTGCACAGACTTCTCTCAAGTAAGCAACCAGCCTCTAATTATTTTTTCCTCATTGGTCCCAATTCTGTTACATCCATACCCAAATTTGGTATTTCCCACACTGTTACCTAGGCAATTTTAGCCTAATATCATGTTACTGATACCTACTGGTATGTGTATGAAGACATGTATCTGTCACAAGTTTCCCTAATGGCCCTGCAATTCACGTTGGTTACATTTCATTTATATCATACGCTTTTTGGGTAGAATTATTTTACTTTAGCCTTTGGCCTCTCCTATGTAATTGTAATTTAGAACAAGTAGTCTCTTACTTTATGCATACCTGAGCAACAATATATCCTGTTTTGCACTCACACCCTATCTCTGTTCTTATATAGTTTTCGTTTCCTGGTTTCCATCAGGAGTGTCAACTAATTTAGAGACTTGGTGTTCCGGCAGGACCTCTTGCTAGCCTATACAGTCACCTTTTCCCCTGTAAAACTGGAGAAGAGAAAGAAAGTCCCCTCATAAATACACGAGGCAGTGAAAAGTTAATAGTTTAGAAAGTTGAACTGCTGTCTTTAAAAGCCAATTTAGAATCCATAAAAATTAATTGAATCAGTTCATTTCTCAAAATTATTGCTTAGGGAAAGTAATTTGTATTGCTTAAAGTTCACTTAATGGTTTGAAAGGTTTTCTGTGAAACACACCAAGCGGCCAAGCTAAAAAAAAAAACCCAACAGCCCAGTTCCTTTGGATGAAAATCAAGTGTCGGTGCTATCTAGTTAGTATGTTACATGCTTCTAAAGGAAGAATACTGAATGCTTTGTGTAGCATTCCTCTATAGGAAATTCAGTGCAAGGTGCATGTGGTAGCAGAAATTAGGAAGTTATTCTTGTTGAACCTTAATTTCAACCTTTCAACTTTTTTGCATGATATAGGAAGTTTTTAACTAATCCATATTCTGTATGTCTTCTAGGCAAATGACGTGTTGAGAACATCATCAAAACAAGATGTTTGCAGCTCTAAAGTATCATTCAACAGACTATTTATATGAGGTACAGTTTTATTATTTCTCTTAATATTCTGTAAGAAATATGGTAGTAACTGAAGAAAAGATTGCACATTAAAAAAAGTTACAGAGATCTACTTCCTTAGCAATTCTGTTTCATTGAGGTTGTTGTACCACACTTGCTGGTGTAACATAATGAAGTGATTACAGGATTTTTAAATAAAAAAATTAAAGTATGATTTTGCCAGAACTAAAGAGCATCAATTTTTTTTAGTGTCTGCTGCACTTATAATTGTGTTTTATGGCCAGTTTTCTGCTTAGAGCATTCTTTGGAGAGTGCAATATACCTTCTAATACATAAAATTCAGTTACTTGCCTTTTTGGAGAACAAATCCAATTTTCTAGCTACTCTAATACATATTAGGATAGTGGTACTCAACACTGTATTCCCTATGGATGATAGGGAATAGTTTTTATAGTGGTTTTAGATTAAAGTCATGGAGAGGAGATATTTTTTCACATGTATAATGAATATTTTTGCTTGATAGATGTTGATCAGTTAAGACATAGAAACCTTATGAAGTCTTGTTTTTCTTCCTGTCTATAGCTGTGTGACATTACCAATTGCTTATCACTGAAGCACAGTTTTACCTGAGTTTTTACTTATTTACATTTTCACAGAAAAGCTATGAGCCAAATAAAAATTTTTTTCTGGCAGAGCAGTGCTTTGCCAACAGGTGATACTGCTAGTGTGTGAGCAGAAGAATGAGGTAGATGCCTTCAAGAGTTGAGGGAGAGTGCAAGCCCATACAGAAGCACTCCTGGCACATAGCTGGAGAAATGCAGCCTAGGAAGTGGTTCAGCAATACTATTTGTGGGTAAACTGAGATCCACGTTATGAAACACATTGCCCACATCCTTTTCCTTAGAGTGCAGGAATTGTTCCATATAGTACCCATGTATGTGCCTAGTGTTTGTTTAGATTGTAGCAACCAGCCTTTCTTTTCCTGTTGTAACTCCAACAGTATGCAATCTGTCATTCAGTATTTGTGTGAAAACCCTCTAAAGTAGTTCCATTCAGTTTGATCTTCAGTTGTTATCTGTGACTGAAATTAGGTGTGTTAGCAAAACGTGTTCTGGACTATCATGCAAAAGAGAAGAATTACAATTCATGGCTTTTCTTGCCTGAATTTTTAGGAGTAGGGCAGTGCTGAGAGCAGAACAAATGAAAAGTAGTAGAAGAGAAATGTTCAGTGACCTGCTGAATGGCTGCTCTGGAACAGAGGGTGAATATTGCTCTGTAATACTACCAGAGGGAGTTAATGGATGTGATGACACATTTAAAGGTATTACAGACCTGAATGTGTGAGGGATATGCTGTGCTAAAACTGCAGCTTCCTGTGGCACTCTTCTGCCTAACTTCTACCCTCCTGCTAGAAAGTACTTGGTAGTTAAAATTACTTTTCAGGTATCTGATATATCGAGTGCACTTGCCTAATGCCTCCAATGCTTAGGAAATGCTGGAATTCAATGAGTGTTTCAAATTCTGATTCCTGCACACACCTGGCTCAGCTGATGTGGAATCCTTCTCTTAATCATAGAATCGTAGAATGGTTTGGGTTGGAAGGGATCTTTAAACGTCATCTAGTCCAACCCCCTCTGCAATGAGCCTGGGCTCAGAGCCCTGTCCAGCATGACCTTGAATGTTTCCAAGGATGGGGCATCTACAACCTTTCTGGGCAACCTGTTGAAGTGTTTCACCACCCTCATAAGGAAGATATATTCTTCCTTATATCTGGTCTCAATCTACCGTTAATGTACTTGTTATGCATTTTTATCAACCCTAAGTACAGTTTTTCCAGCTGCCCAGTATAAATGTATCTTTGTGTCCTCATTTGGACACTTTGAAGACAGGAGCCTTTTCAGTCATTAAAGACACAAGAGTTAGAGTCCTCATGCTACTGAGTGTTGTAGGTGTGATTACAGAGTCATCTTAGAGGTTCAACATTCTCTTACGTTATAAACTGTCAATATAAGCAAGCTGTAAAAATGCATATAATATCATTCAGTTACAAGAGAAATTTGCAGAGACCTTTATGTTTCGTTGAGAAACAGAGGTAAATATGCATTGATAAAATGCCATAGCCATTAATAATGGCCATGAAAAACACTTTTATGTATTTGATAAAGGCAAGAGAGGCTATGTATTAGCAGACATGGCAAAGTGAACTCATTCAGCTTAACCTGTACACTTAGAAATTAATTTAAAATCTTCTGTAAAATGCACAATTTTCCTGTTTTAAGGCCATTATCTGTAACAATAGTCCTAGGACTTACTTGTTCCACTTTTCAAATATCAGTGATGGAAAATTTTAGCTATTAAGGTGGTTAGCCTCAGTAAGACTACATACTGGCGTTTAAAATTTCTTCCTGATCTCTGTGATATTATTGCTTGTACTTACTTGTTCAGTAGTTTCTACTGAAACTCCAGCAGGTCATTCTTCTGTAACCTAAAAGTACTTTGAGAGCTCTTATGTCACAATCCTTACAGCTTGTTTTAATGAAGAGAAAGGTTATCATCAGCTCTTTCCATTCCTGTGATCTCTACCAGAAACTTCACTAGCTGTACTTTATTTTATGATAAATCCTATTGTTCCAGCAGTAACTACAATACAGATTACATAAAATGATGTGTGGCCAGTAGCATGTAGAAGACTTAGGTCCAGTTGCCTGTAGATGTCTGCTTCTGCCTTTGTTCAGAATTTGTAAAGGAGAAGGTTACTGGGGACACATCATGCTTTGACTTAGGCAAGAGAGAACACAGTGCATCAGTATGGTGTTTGTTAATTTTTTACAAGAGCCTTCTAAAGGAAAGATGCTATGGCAGCAATAGTTTTTGCCTTTTTTGTTATAATTAACTGGCATTTACAGAATTGTAACTGTCCCACAAACAATTAAACTGAAATGGAAAAAAAGTTCTGTAATGGTGACCTTTCACAGATATGACAGGGTTTGCTCACATTGCTTCCCATGTCTTCTTTTTTTATTTTGCTTTTTTGTTTGTTTGTTTGTTTTTTCCCCATTTTCTTGCTGCCTATACAGGAAGGCTTGACAAATGCACCAAGAGCACTGCTGTTCTGGTAGAAATCCAAGTCAGTGAACTATTTCTAGTTTGTCACCTGAAATGTTTAATGGTACAAGCTATAACTGGCTTGACAGCATATGCTGAAATGGGTGGACATTTCTAAGACCTGAAGCAACAGAGCTGAATTCAGGTGATAAACCTAGAACTACAGGGAAGTTTCTAGTGTCATTCATTGTGCTCTCCCAGATTTCTATAGTTAGTCGGCTTTTCCAGTATGCCTTTTACACCCCAGAATATTTGAGCACAACTTTTTTCTAAGGTATAAACTTGTTAAATCAAAACCCCAGTGTAAGAATAATTTTTCTATGCTTCCTAAACTCACCATTTATTCTGTGGTTCTGTGCAGTTTTTGTACAGTACTGCACATGGGCTTTTGTGACAAAAGAACTGTTGGATAGTTCATTGAAGGTGGTCTTCAGTGAAGAGTTACTGAAGTTGCCACGTTGACTATTTAATTTTAGAATTAAATTGATTACTACCAACCTCCCCTGTTGCTTTTATTGAAGATAAAAGGATTTATATAGGCCTTTTGTTAGCTCATAATGGCACGGGAAAGCTGAGAGGCTTTAGAATCTTATGAGCACTTAAAACAGCAATAGTAGGAATGATTTTAAGTTGATTCTGATCAGCTTATACACCAGTTCAGGAGACCAATGCAAGTGTTAAGATAAGCACTTGTAATTGCACACACAAAGTTTAGGTAAGTGTAGCTAAGCATATGTACAGTTTTGCATATGCAGAAGTGTAGGTTAAAAGTTAAATACCAAGTCAGGTAAATGTTAGTATCTTCTCGTAGTTTGGACTGTGTCAGTTTTACAAAAAATAAAGTTTAAATATAAAATATCAAATTCAAGCAGAAAACATTTGAAAACAGTGGGACTGTTTGAAGAGGTAGTGCACAAAAAGAAAAAAAATGAAACTGTCTCTTATCATTTTATCGCATGCCTTTTTTGTGCAGAGCGTGGCAAGGCAGAAGTTTTCCATCTGGAGATTATCGCTTTGCTTTCCTCCTTGTTTACATCAAGATGAAAAGTATCATCTCACTGGACTCTTTGCTGATGATAAATATAGGAAGCCATGGACTAGAAGTAGGTTATATAGTCCTTAGGTTTTAGTTTAAATTTACTGTGGATTAAAGGAAAACTTCTGTTTGTGCAGAATACGGTAAGTCTGGTAAAAAGAAAATTATTTCCGGAAGTATCAGTATGTCAGTTCATATAGCTCTTAAAGGTAGAATGTGTTCATTGCCTAAGTAGAAACAAATGGGTAATGGATATTCTTTTGTGTATGGCATGATAAATGATGTTGATATTTGATTAGTTTGTAGAGATCTCTGGAAAACTTTCTGTCTGGACATGTGGTTATGGAAGAAAAGCAATGATCAGAGATAAGTGAAATACTAAATCTGATTAGTTGGGAGATGTTTGAAAAATATTGCTGAGGTTTTGAGATGCAGAAAAAAAATGGTGATTTCCAAGTGTAGAGGTGAAAATACATATAAAAGTATTTGCATCTTTCTGGTGTGTTTGCATTTACTTTTGCTAATAGAAACTAAAAGCATTGTTTCTTCTGTACATCCTGTGTAAGGTTTGGTTAGCTTCTGTGATGGTTTGATCAATACATAAAAGTGAACATTAATTGTAATATTTTCTGTGTGATTCTTTTTCTCTTTTTTTGTCTCAGTTACTTCGGCACAGAATATGATCGCTATTTCGGTATTGGATCAATGGACAAAAAGTTTACCTGTGGAGGATTTCCTGGAAAAGTCAGTAACCTTAAGTTGAAAACATATATGATTCCTTATATATGATTCATATACTTTGTGAAACATAAACTAATGATGATAACAGAATATGGAGAAGTTTTCTGACAGTAGCAAGTGTACAGGGGGCTGTAGCTGTGCACTGTAGCAAACAGCTTAAAGATGACTTTTTCACTAATAGTATTGTGATTTTATGCAGTTCTCTGCTTCTTTATCTCATTTTTGTAATCGTTGTGTAATCTATTTGTGACATTGGAGAAGGTCTCTGAAATCAGTGCATGAACATGAAAATAAACCATGAAGATATTTTTCCCTCATCCCTCTCTAAGACAATTCTCTCTCATAACTGTAGAAGAAGCTATTTGCAGAATGGTATTTATGAAACTTTGAAAAGGTTTAAAAGGCAGCTATAAAAAGTCAAGCTTGCATTATAGCAATTGAAGATAGACATATTTATTTTAAAATTATATGTATAAAGTCAAAATATATCAGATGAACTCTGAAGTAGAGTTAATTTTAAAACCAGGTTTGTGACACAGTCTTTACAACATACATAAGACATGAAAGAAAACCAGTAAATTGCATGTATTTTTGCCCTCAAACAACTGTCAGTGTGAAAGAATTAGAGAAATTACATTTTTGGTTTTACAGGCCAATTTAAAATCTATGTTGTCTTCAAAACTGTGTAAAAAAATGGTTGTGGAGAAAAATTACAGTTGCAGAATTAAGTAATCATGTACAGAAAATGCCAGCACCAGGTTTGCCAGTACCTTACAGTGGCACTCTTCTGTGATTTTACTATGATACAGTCTTTAATAGCATTGCTACGTACTATTTTTTTCGGCATAATCCTCTGCTCATTCATGGTACAGAAATGGTCGTGCTTATAGAGTAGATCAGGGGTGTGCAATGAATAATGTGGCTATCTGTGAAATTCTGCCTCTGTTGTAGAAATGGAGAGGTGCTTTTCCTGTCGAAGTGGTACTGCATGAAAAGGAAGTGAATAGCTTTTCAAAAACATAGTTACTGCAGGAGAAGAAAACAAGAATAGAAGACAGATAATGGGAGGTTTTCTGGAAAAAAATATCTTTACCTTAATTTAAAAGGACAGTTAACTCTCTTGGTGTTCTGCTGTGTAATTCTTTGATCATTAGGTAATAATAGAATCATAGAATCTTAGAATGGTTTAGGTTGGAAGGGACCTCAAAGATCATCTAGTTCCAGCCCCTGCTATGGTCAGATGCAGCCCAGGATGCAGTTGGCTTTCTGGGCTGTGAGGGCACACTGCCATCTCATGTTGAGCAGCTCATCCACCAACAACCCCCAAGTCCTTCTCCTCAGGGCTGCTCTCAAACCTTTTGCTACTCAGTCTGTATTTGTTCTTGACCTGACCCACGTGCAGGACCTTGCACTTGGCCTTGTTGAATTGAGGTTGGCACAGGCCCACCTCTCCAGCCTGTCCAGGTCCCTCTGGATGGCGTCCTTTCCCTCCAGCTTGTCGAGCGCACCACACAGCCTGGTGTCATTGGCAAACTTGCTGACAGCTTGTCTATCGTAATAGACTCTGCAGAGTTTGTGTTTTCCTAGTATTATGTAATTCCTGGATCTTGGTTAAGGAAGTTGAATGCTACCTGGGGAACTGATCCTGGTTTTGGCTTTGTCAAAACTCCTGTGTGATTTTGAGCAAGTCATTTGAACCAAAAACTCTGCAGTTATCCACTGAATGTGCTCCTCTGATTTTCTGGCCAACCTAGAGAAGATGAGTGCTCACAGCTGAAGTTGGTTGGAGAGTGCTAATGCTTTAACACGAAATACTCTGAATACTTTGAAAGACCAGCGGTTTGATGTGTTAAATTGGCACCCAGCATGAGTATCTTGGGTTTGTTCAATAGAATGTAGGTTACAATATTACCATTTTTATGGGAGTCTTGTGAATGTTAATGAGTTCATTTTCTGTTTTTCTTGCAATGCTATTAGAAATATCCAAGATAGTATATTTGTGTTCAACCTAGGTTTTGTTAAATGGCCTTCAGCCATATGCTCAACAGTGAAGATAATAGCATTGAACATTTTCATTACTCAGTCAACTGGAAGATATGAAAACAAAATTGTTTATGATCACAGCTTTACCAAACACAATACCCAGTAGGGTATAACATAGTGTTAGTTTTTAAACAGGGTCAAAGTTCTGTTAAAACTTTTCTGACATTTCAATGACTTCCTTTGTAACTTTCAACATTATTTTGATAGGGATTTTTAATACAACTTCCCCTTCTCTTTTTTGAAAAAGAGAAAAACCCAACAAATAACTGGAAAATGTTCTCAGGTTTGGTTCGTTGGATCTAGTCTTTACCTTCTGAACACAATAGCGAGATAAATATCTTATAAGGCTTTGTAGCAGAATTGAGTGGGTTTCCTTGTGATGCTTGCATTCCACTCTTGGGTTGATGGGAAATACACTCCCCAGGCTAACAGCCTTTCTCCTCTTGTAATTTCATGTCTCTCTAGGGTTCAGATAACTAACAGATGTTGATAGTGGCTAACTTTTACCTGTATAGGCCCTCTTTTGCATCTGGTCCTTAGGCTTGTGACACCAAGTGAAGAAATGTCTGAGTACTTTTAAAAGTTTGGACCTGAAGCCCTAGCTCACCCCTAACATTTGAGTTATAAAGAATGCACATTATGTGAAAGTTGGGCTGATTTTAACTGATGAATATTAAAAAAATGGAAAAGTAAAAAAAAAAATAATTTTAAGAAAAGAACTGTTTTGCACAGGTGCAGAAATTTTATTGTGTTATAGAAATAGCAAAATCAAAGTTAAAAAAATGTACTTGGTTGTTTAGGATGCCAAAACCAACCTGGAAATGGTATTTTGGAGAGACTTGCATTTGAATAGCTTAACTGGGGTTGGACTAGATCACCTCCTGAGGTGCCTTCCAACCTCAGCCATTTTGTGGTTCTGTGATCTTGTGAACTGGAAGCATTTGATTATATTTTCAGGTTTTGATTCAGTTCAGCATCTATCAGTGTAACCAGTACACCACTGCCTTTTTAAAGAAAACTATATAGATTTTGAAATTTTATGACAAATATGTAATTATAAAATGAATTCTATCTGAAATGATTCTGCCTTATAATGAGCTTGAACTATAGGTTTAGATTAATGCCGAAAGCTGCACTGAAGAACAATTGAAATTACATTCTGCATCTTCAGAAAAAAATAAGACTATTATATGTGATGTAATACATCTTTGCACCTTTGGTGGGTGATAAATGTAACAACAATGCTGCAGAACCCATTCAAAGATATCACCCAAGACATTTTTCTAGACTAATAACAGTAACAGGAAAAGAAATTCCTGAAGAAGTTGTTAGAAATGCACAGTATGGTTTAGATATCAACACTGACCAATTAAAGAATCAGTTAGATGCCATCTCAAGGGATACTAAATGCCAAAAATGAAGAAGTTTTATTAGACCAAACAGCATTTACTTTTACCATTTTTTTTAGCACTTAAGTTAGTCATAATACCTATATAAAATGAGGAAGTCAGTGCATGTATTAGATTCCAGTTACAGAAAATTTGAGATTATTTCAATTAATCTATTTTAAAATGAAGTGGGCTCAATCTGTGTACCAGTGAAAAATAATTGGAGCGAGACTAGGAAATAAGGAGCAAAGAATTAAACTTAGGAGGAAAGGATGTGTTTGTGGGTGAGGAGAGGACACCTGGCAGGAAAAGAGATAAGGAAGTGAGTTTATAATTCCTAGAAACTGCCAAATAACTTAATTGGATAAACCCCCTTATTAGCTTTAGTATGTTCACCTAATTGTCATGCTTATTTTGATGATGGGATGCAACTGTCCATATTTCAAAGACACTGCTGAAAGTTTTACTTCATATTGTAAAGATCTAATTGAAGCTAAATACATTAATTCTAATGTAGTGCCTTCTCTATTCAAAACACTGTACAGGCATAGCTATATGACTTGAACACATGTTTCCATACTTAGAACAGTCTGTCATTTAAACTATTTACCATTTTCCAGAGCAGCCTTATTCAGGGCTTGACTCTGGAAAAGGCTGGCCCATGCAGTCTCAAATCAGCAACTCAGTCATGATCTTTCTATAAAACTATAGGGAAACCCATTGATTTCAGTGAAGTTTACCCACTTGTAACTCGGCTTAGTGTTCTAAGGTTTGTGGATGTTCAAAGGCTTATGCCATGTTAAATTTTGGACATTAATTGTTATTAATATTGCATAGTTATTGCTTGTGAACTATACTACTTGTAGTTTCAAAATTAACTCTTCAGCTATACTGTGTAAAATAGTTGGGTTTTTTTTAAGATGTGTAGTAGAGATTCCTCACTATTGCTGCCTAAACATGGAGGTCTATACTGAAATTCAGAGGTGCACTCATATACTGATTATGCTTATGAGATTTACTTCCAGATGGCTAGCAAATAGCAAGATTGTGTGATGCGAAGGATGAATAAAAAACTGAATAAATCAATAGGATGCACAGTTGAGAAATCAATTGTCTGAACTTAGAATATTAATTTCAATAATTATAGATGAGCAAAAAATTTGGGTTCCTCAGAAATGACAGCACTCATCAGTCCGAGTCAGTCTATTGTTCTAGTCAATTGATGTGGATAACATAACATTAACATGACCCTATTTTAATTAACAATTACAAATATTTTGTTCAGATGCATAATTAGCTCAGGACTATGATTTTTTTTTTTTTATGTAGTCAAATGATTTTGCTATTTATTTGGCAAGCAGTTTTTTTTCTGACAAATAATAGTAGTATTGAGATTAGTATGAAAAGTGACAGGAAAGTGAAGTGGTTTTGTTTCTTCATTTATCCTGTCTTTTCCCTATTGCAGTTACTGCTGTATTTGCAATTTCTGTATGATTTTTGAAACAAGACTATACATTTAACCCAGCAGCAAATTTTTGTCATAAATGTTATGACACCAATAGATTTGATGCTTTTTTCCAACCATTATCCTCTTGTTCAGTTTAATGTTGGGGGTAAACTTAAAGGGCTTTTTGTTGGGGAAGAATTAAACATGTGATTTAACCATGGATCTAATGAATAGTAATAACAACTCTGTAATTTCTGATTTTCTTCAGTGAATACAGTGATTATCAAAGTTCTTAGAGTATCTGTTTGAGTGACGTTGATTCACTGAGGAGTCAGGGAAGTTATGACAGTGCTTTTACAATAGGTTAAATATCAGATACTGTTTTTTCCTGCTTTTTAGGAAACCTGTCTCTTCTGTAGAGTTCCATATTAATAATGAATTAACAGAAGTTATTCCAAGTTCAAATCCCTGCTCTCAAACTGACATAGAAGGATCTTTTTTACTTATGATTAATGTTTCTACAGAAGAATCCACCGAAGACAAATATTTGAAGACTAACTATGCCACTGAATTTAAAGAACCATGGCTAGGTAAAGTGTTTAATTCACTGTTTTCTAACTTTTTATGGACTCAGCTTGTTAACTTCCATAATTTTTTTGTGCATGATCCATAGACATTAAGAGATCATTTG
The DNA here is from genome assembly GCF_965231255.1 of Vanellus vanellus. NCBI lineage: Eukaryota > Metazoa > Chordata > Aves > Charadriiformes > Charadriidae > Vanellus > Vanellus vanellus. The sequence continues at coordinate 11,013,639 of NC_138908.1, forward strand.
GGTGATCACAGCCTTTGCAATTGCAGATGTTGTAACCATTTAAGAGAGATTTATACCCTGGAGAAACAGGGGTTGTCTTAACAGTTCAAGATAGGCGCAAGCCAAAAGAAGTGTTAGGCTGATCAAATATATGGCAGAAGGTGACAGAAAGTATCACAATAAGTAGTTCTTATTGATCAATATGCTAATGATCCTTTGTACCTCTGTAAGATTAGATCCATGTGGCATGTTCTTTTACCATGTCAAGGAGGGAAAGAAGGAAGCTGTTTCTGCTTTGTTGCTGGGATGAAGGTAGTTCAAATTGGGTAGTTCCTATGTGTTTTCTGAAATTTTATGATTAGTAGCGCCCTAACAGGTATAATGAATTCTGATCACAGAAGGCAAAACGAGAAAGTGTTTGATTCAACAGTGTTACAATTTATTATTCTGAACTAGTAGGTTTATTTTTTGAACACATTTCTTTTTTTTATCTGTCAATTATATTACTTCAGAAAAGGAAAGCAGTGTAATCATTTACTAAGAGCTTTTTTCCACAGTCATACATAGGAGGCAAATGGTTCTTGATACAGTATTGTACAAGATAACATTTACTAGGAACATAGTATCAACAATGCAAGTGTATTACAGTTAATAATTGAAAGACAGTATCTTGATTGATCTGATTAAGTAAATCCTGATTTTTTCAAAGTTAGATTGCATACAGGAGAAATTTTCAATAACTAATAAAGCTCTCTATATTGTGTAGTTACAAAGAGAATAAAAATAATGCAGATGTTTTCCTATGTCTTAGGAACAATCAAGAGAGCTAAACTTCCATGGACAGGACTCTCTGAAAGAAAAAAATATATACATTTCATTTAAAAATTTGTATTTTTTGAAGTTACAGATTATTATTGTGCTTAAACAAACATAAATGGGCAAGCTAAAGGGACCGGATATTTTTTTTATTCTGGACAATGGTTTATTGAATTAGCAGATCAATAATTATGTTTCAGTGTAACTGATGTGTTACTGCCAAGCCTTTGTCTAACTTTCTGTTTGTGTTAAAGAAGGAAATGTTAGGAAAAGTCTGTTGACTTTTGAGGGAAGCATTAATTCTAACAGTTTTAAAAGCTGCTATTCTGAAAGATTTGCAAGCTATTTTGTGTCATTGAGAACCTACTAATTAATGCCAGCTAGTCTCCTAACAGCTCAAAACTGACTAGGTTTCACTAAAGGCATGAAGATACATACAGAGAGTGCGAAAACATGGAAATTTGCTGATAGATAAAAATTATTAGAAGTGGAATATTATGGGTGATGTAATTATCTAACCTGTACGGAGAAAAAAAAAAAAAGAACGAACATGATATAAGATTTGGAATTATCATTTAAAATATTTTTTCCAATAGAGGAAGGTTATATTTGAATTCTAAATAGCTTGTTTTGTTACTATGGGAGGTTTTTTTCTACCAGCTTGTACATAAAAGGACCTGGGGGTGTTGGTGGACAGCCGGCTGAGCATGAGCCAGCAGTGTGCCCAGGCAGCCAAGAAGGCCAACACCATCCTGGCCTGCATCAGGAATAGTGTGGTGAGCCGGACTAGGGAAGTAATCATCCCCCTGTACTCGGCACTGGTGAGGCCTCACCTCAAGTACTGTGTTCAGTTTTGGGCCCCTCACTACAAGAAGGACATTGAGGTGTTGGAGCGTGTCCAGAGAAGGGCTACAAAGCTGGTGAAGGGTCTGGAGGACAAACCTTATGAGGAACGACTGAGGGATCTGGGGTTGTTTAGCCTGGAGAAGAGGAGGCTGAGGGGAGACCTTATCACCCTCTACAACTACCTGAAAGGAGGTTTTAGAGAGATGGGAGCTGACCTCTTCTCCCTGGCGACAAGTGATAGGACGAGAGGAAACGGGTTCAAGTTATGTCAGGGCAGGTTTAGATTGGATATTAGGAAGCATTTTTTCACTGAAAGGGTTATTAAACATTGGAATAGGCTGCCCAGAGAGGTGGTGGATTCACCATCCCTGGAGGTGTTTAAGAAAAGGGTAGATGAGGTGCTTAGGGACATGGTTTAGGAGTGGTGGTGTTTTTATCAGGGTAGGTTAATGGTTGGACTTGATGATCTTAAAGGTCCCTTCCAACCTCACTGATTCTATGATTCTATGATTCTATGATTCTATATTAAAATGTTTTATGGTTATTTCTGTTAATCTAACCCTGCTCTTCCTTTCAGAGAACAAAATCAATTTCTTCAGCTATTTCACTTTTTGAAGTATAGTATAAGAAATAATGCATATAATACTTACTAAGAGCTGAAGTATTTAAAGATTCTTGTTTAAAGCAAAAATGTTTCCAATAAGATTGTGAAGTTTAGTGTAATAGGTTATGCACACATTTAAAATGTAGCTAGTGAATTATTCCTGGACTATAACAGTGGAAAACTGTAAGAAAGTTAAAACCTGTGAAATATGAAGCACATTGAATGGAAAGGCTAGAAACTTATTTTCAGTCAGTAACTGTAGAGTTCTAGTCTTCTTCCCAATTACATTAGATTTATATCAGATTACAAACCAGTTTTTAATATTTAGCGTGCTTTTAATACCCTTTCTGTTTTGCATAGGCTGTCTGTTATGAGAAAGAGATCACAGTGGAATGACAACCATCTTTGTATACCAATAAGCTGAAGAGCACTAACTTTACACTAGCACATGATAGCGCTGGCAGCGAAACCCCCATTCAAACATGAACTGAATATTTGCTCCCAGATTGATAAAGTACTTGAGCACCTGTTTAAACCTATTGAAGTTCTTTTCTTAAGTGCTTTGATGATCAGAAATTACTGAATTGAAGAAAGTGATGACACTGCATTTAAGTTACAATTTTGAAAAATAAGCATATTAAAAATGTGGAACTGCACTTCCTGAAATCACAAAGTGACAACACAGTTCAGTTTTGTATGGATTTCAAACACCAGCATTTGTGAATTTTGAACTCTACCTATTGCTCCAGTTGCAAAATCCTGTATTAGGAAAGTAGTTGGGTATGTGATTGCATCTGTTCCACTTCAGGAACGCACTTCAGTAAATGCATAAATACATTCTTGCTTAGGCAGGCTTTCCTGAGGTGGAGAGTAGGAAGTTAAAATGTGTAAAAATTAACAAGGAAATGCACTAATTAAAATATTTGAATCACATTAGAATAATGAGATTAATTGAAAAACACTCCTTTTTTCATACACTTTAATTACTAGAGCCACTTACGATAAAAGATACAATAAAAATGAATATAATAAAAAATAGTTAGGAGTATAGCTAAATTGGGATAATAAATGCAAATCAAGGGCAAAGTTGTGCCTCATTTGACTGTTGTTAGCATGAGGATATTAGGAGTTATCCTGCTTTATTTGAATTAACAAAAATTAAGAGAGAAATTTGAGGACAGCATGATCAAGTTTATGTCATTGAAGCAGTTTTTATTTTTGGATTGATTTTAGTAACTAATTTTGCAACCACTATTTGCCTGAATATTAAGGTGCTTCCTCCTTTGTCTTCCTGGTTACCTGATGGAAGAAGAACAGATCAAGGATTTTGTAAATTGTATCAGAAAATTAAGCCAATTTTTTTATTGGAGGTACTTTAAGCTTTGTAGGCTACTGGAAGATTTATTAGCCTCTCCTGAACTGTTCATCTCATTAAACAAAGACGTTTTATAACCAGGCATTTATTTTTTAATTAATTTCTTTATGGGCATCTGTTTGTGTTAGCAGTGTAAAACAGTTTGGGGGGGAACATAATCAGTATCTATCATTTCCAGCCACTAGGAAGGAAAAGAAGGTTACTGCAGATAGGGAATCATCCAGGGAGTGAAAGGGGGATATGGAAATGAGGAGGCTTCTATGTTGGTAAAAAATAAGTAAGAAGAACAAAGAACTCCCTTTTCCCTTCTGTATGTATTATATATGTATAATATGTGTGTGTATATATGTGTGTATTATGTTGGAAATATAAAGTATTGCATCAAATACTGCATCAGTTCTGTCTCATGGAGAGTAGAAGTCCAAATTCAAAAGAAATTAGTGTCCATAATGACATCTTTCTTGAAATCATAATAATTTGTAACCTATATTTTTTGACTGCTTGTTTTGTAAATACATTTTTGTTGCTTCAGAATTAGAAAATTGCATTTAGGTTTAGATGTGTATGGAGAGACTGCCTTATGTCTACATTAAAAATTGCACTGAACTAAGTTTCTTTATCATACTTTACAATGCAAACAAGGGAATGAAAAGAAAGTACCTTATCTTTTTTAAAAGTGTTATATAAGACAAAAGAAAAAGCAAAAGAAAACCAAAGCTTATCACATGAACCATTGGAAGTCTAGACTTTGTTGCATTTAAAGCTTAAAAATCCTAAAATATTTAAAGTAAAAAGTGGTTATTGTTTTGCTGAAATTTATAGCATCCCAACAGTTGCTCAAAAATTCTCTTTATTCTGATAATTCTTATTATGTTTATTTTGTTTGTTAATATATTTTTTCTTATTTTTCTTCAGATTTATATATGGAAGAGGAATTTGTTTTTATTGATAATCTTGAAAGTTTTCGTAAAAAACTGCCCACTTCATCTGTACTTCTGAGCAGACTACATTTTTTTCTAGTGAAAGATCCCCTTTTAGATGCTGAAGGACAGAATTTAACAGAGGAGAACATTTTCAGGTATCTACAAATTGTTGTATAATATTAAACATAAATAACAGTCTGTGTGTAATGCCATTACCATTTTAACATCTTCTGTTGAATGTTAACTTTTTAACTAATTTATATTTGCAACAGATAAAGACTTCAGCTTTTCTTGTTATTTATGAAAAAAAATGAGTAGGATGAAATTTATATGCATTATTTAAGAAAATGGGATAAATGAAATTATGTCTTTTTTGCATTCTATAAGTGTGAAAGGTGCTCAGGATGTTAGTTTCGGAATACTGAAAAAATGCCTATCTTTAAGGTACCTGGTCCTCCCTCATACTGACTAATTCCCTATCAGTAAAATGCCACTAAATTTAGTTGAGCCATGATTTTACACATTCTCCTTTTTCTCTCCTCTCAGTCATGCTGTCATTAAATCCATGCTCTTACCCTACTGAATTGTATTTCTTCAAGTTCAAATATTAATTATTATTATGTTCTTCTCCACTTTCATATTGCTTGGTTGATTGAATTTAATTGCATTATGTCTTATGTCAGGAACTTGAACAAACTGGTACATTAAAACAGGTATGTAAGTTATATTCAGAATGTGCCTCATAGCTTGTAAATATATTCATCTGTATACATACATTCATTAAGTCTGGCTAAATTTTGCGCTGGTTTACTCCTTGTCTGGATGACTTGTATAGCTTCCTTTGCACTTGATAGCATTTCATGGTTCACAGGCAAGGCAAAACATATTTTAACTGATTTAACTGTACCTATATAGTAAGATAACAAGGAGGAGTGGAGTTGTTTGCCTGTTTTTTCAAACATAAGCCTTGGTCTTGCAGTGAGTCTTGGACATAAGATTATGTGCATATGTGAGTAGTGTAAATGCCAGCGAAGAGAACATAATTCACATTCTGCAATAACTTTCTGAAACACCAGTCACACACAAAAAAAAAAATATACTAGTTTGAACCTTTACAGAAATAGCTCTGACCTGCTGAACCACAGTTTAGCAGCAAAGCCACCGGCCTTCTCAAGATGGGAGTCCAAATCTCCTAGTGGAGCACACAGAGCATTTAGACAAAGAGATACAACTAGACAGACGCCTAATTAAGATAAAATTCAGTGAGCACCCCAAGGCTAGATGTGGAGCAAAACTCTTCAGACTAAAGTATTCCTCCAGGAAAATAGTGGTTTCAGGGACCGATGAGGAAGCTATCCCCCTAAAAAGTCATGGATTTAGTGCCTGTAATGGCCACGAGTGGCAAGCCTGAGGAAAGGTTTTCATTCTACTTGATAAATCTTCATCCCAGTTCTGCTTGTATCCTTGCTTTGCCAGACAAGTAGTAGCCTCACTCCTGAGTTTTACGTCTTGGCATTTTAAAAGTTTGTCAGTTAAACCAGGCAGCATACTTTTAGTTTTCATTTTAATTAATAGTGAGCACACTCTGCCTTCTTTGCTGCTGAATCAGTCCTGGAGATGGAAATGAAAGATGACAAAAGATAAATAATGTCAACTTTATAGGTTAGAGAAATTTTGTATATAGCAGAAAAAATTGGCATCATAAGAAAATTAGGTCTGCAGCTTTTGCAGAAAGCATTTTTACATGACAGGACTTATGTGTTGAGATGATGAACAATTTTAATATGGTCTTTTTTCTGTAAATTTTTTATGGCAGATCCCGATATTATGTGGTTCTACTGTGCAAATGATGTACTATTTCTTGAAGAATAATTTCAGTTAATTACACAGATTGGTACAGCATCCCTTGGAATTGCTTTTTTAGAAAAGCATGGATTTAGAAGAAAACAACTTTTGCCACATATATGGCTATCAAAGCTACTGCTAAGACTTTCAGTCTTGGATATGAAGTAATACAAAGAAGTCACTTCCTTTATTTTATGATCTTTTAAAGGGAATGTTTGACTTTCCAAAATGAAATGAAGATGGAAGAGAGTAAAAAAGAATTGCAGGGGATTAAAGAGAACTTCTGTACCATATCTGTAAAAGATGAAGAGGTATCATCATGTTGTTTCTTACTGAATATTATATTAGTGATTGCTTTGTGTTCATCTGCAAGTCATTTTACTGAATTCTTTTCATACTTGCCAAATATTTGTAGTCTCATATTTCCAAGATTATAAAACACTGGTATTTTTTGTGGTTTTTTAATTCTTGGATGGTGTTTTGGGGAATCTCCGCTCTCATCATCTGTTTCTCCTGGGACCTATGTGTTGGCAGTTTTATGTAGGTACTGTTACACTAAGAATAAAAACGAACCAGAACAGGAAGCCATGATGTGTGCATGGGAAAGGGAAAGTGCCAAGACATGTACTGGGATTTGGAGGGCCAGCGTGGCTTCTTTTTTTAAAAGAAGTAAAATATAGTTTTTGCCCCATTTTTCGAAATTCTAAAAAATGAAATAATGAGGATTGTACTTAATTGGGAACTGTAAGTTCAGATCTGCTCTGTATACTCCACTGACTCAATTTGAAATACTGTAACACTATATTTTTTCTCTGTATTGAGCAAAGCTTTGCTTATGCTGTGTAAATGTCATATGACTTCTTTCTTAAAAGCTCTTTGATTGGTTTAGAATTAAGCTGTTTCAAGATTTTGAAAAAGCTTTGACTGTACAGTAACATCAAAGGAAATTTACTTACCATTCTGTTGTGATTAATATTTTTCAGTATTTCATGTTGTCTATTGAGTTAGAATTCTGCAAACCCAGCAATGGCAGATCAGATTCTGTTAAGATTCCATCATACTTGGAACTGAAAGAGTTGTTAAATTTAGCTCCAGAAGCTATGGCTGATGAAGACATATGCAAAGACATGATCAAAGAAGGTGAGGATTGGTTTTCTTAAATGCATGACCTAATTTTCTTTTCGTTTGTACATATTTAACACAATCTAGCTCTTTTATATTCAGCTCACTTACGAATTACATCACAGCCTATCAAACAAGAATTTCTCTGTATGAGACTACAAACTGTGCTATACCCAGATTTCTGAGTATTAGAAATGTCTCCTCAAGTAGCCAAGGGGAAGTAAACTATTTGCCACTTGGTTCAATATATGGTTGTGTTATAATCTCAGAAACAAATGTAATATGAGCCATGATTCATGATATCCAGGCTACCATCAATATAATAATTTAGTGTTTTCTTATCTGTAATTAAATTTACTTGCAGAGACATCTTTAAGAGGAATTTATGCAGTGCAGTCATACCTTAAAAATTGCTTGTATTACATTGTAATTGCAAACATGAAAGCAGATTTCTGTGAAAAAAAGGGTTACAGAATCACAGAATGGTCAGGGTTGGAAGGGACCTCTGGAGATCATCTAGTCCAAACCCCTCACCAGAGCAGGGTCACCTACAGCAAGTTGCACAGGACAGCCTCCAGGTGGGTTTTGAACATCTCCAGAGTGGGAGACTCCACCACCTCTCTGGGCAGCCTGTTCCACTGCTCTGCCACCCTCAAAGGAAACAAGTTCCTCCTCATGTTAAGATGGAACTTCCTATATTGAAGTTTGTGCCTGTTACCTCTTGTCCTATCACTGGGCACCACTGAAAAAAGACTGTTCCCGTCCCCCTGGCACTCTCCCTTTAAGTATTTATAAGCATTAATAAGATCCCCCTCAGTCTTCGTTTCTCTAGACTAAAAAGACCCAAGTCCCTCAGTCTTTCCTCATAAGAGAGATGTTCTAATCCCCTAATCATCTTCGTAGCTCTTTGCAGGACGGTCTCCAGCAGTTCCCTTCTTGAACTGGGGAGCCCAGAACTGGACACAGTATTTCAGATGCAGCCTCACCAGGGCAGAGTAGAGGGGAAGGATTACCTCCCTCAGCCTGCTGGCCACTCTCTTCTTGATGCACCTCAGGATGCCATTGGCCTTCTTGGCCACCAGAGCGCATTCCTGGTTCATGGTCATCCTGTTGTCCACCAGGACTCCCAGGTCCCTTTCCACAGAGCTGCTCTACAGGAGGTCAGTCCCCAACCTGTACTGATGCATGAGTTATTCCTCCCCAGGTGCAGTACCCAACACTTGCTTTTGTTGAATTTCATTAGGTTTCTCTTTGCCCAACTCTCCAGCCTGTCCAGGTCACGATGTATGGTGGCACAGCCTTCTGGCGTGTCAGCCACTCCTCCCAGTTTTCTATCAGCAAACTCACTGATGGTACACTCTATCCCTTCATCTGAGTCATTGATGAATATATTGAACAGGACTGGACCCAGTACTGACCCCTGAGGGACACCACTTGTTACTGACCTCCGACTAGACTCTGCACCACTAACCACAACCCTCTGAGCTCTATCTGGCAGCCACTGTTCAATCCACTTCACTATCCATTCATCTAACCCACACTTCCTAAGCTTGCCTGTGAGGATGATGTGGGAGACAGTGTCGAAAGCCTTGCTGAAGTCAAGGTAGACAACATCCGCTTCCCTCCCCTTATCCACCCATCCAATCATACCATGGTAGAAGGCTATCAGATTAGTCAGACATGACTTCCCCTTGGTGAATCCATGCTTACTACTTCTGATAACCTTTTCTTCCAGACGCTTTGAGATGACACCCAGAACAAGCTGTTCCATCATCTTTCCAGGGATGGAGGTGTGGCTGGCCTGCCTGTGGTTTCACAGGTCATCCTTCTTGCCCTTTTTGAAGACTGGAGTGACATTGGCTTTCCTCCAGTCCTCAGGCACCTCACCTGTTCTCCAGGACCTTTCAAAGATGATGGAGAGCGGCTCAGCAATGACTTCCCCCAGCTCCCTCAGCACTCGTGGGTGTGTCCCATCATGCCCCATGGACTTGTGGATATCCAGTTTACCTAACTGATCTCTATCTTGCTCCTCATCAACCAAGGGGAAGTCTTGCTTTCTCCAGACTTTCTCTGTTACCTGCAAAGTGTGGGACTCCCGAGGGCTGGCCCGAACAGTGAAGACAGAAGCAAAGAAGGCATTCAGCAACTCTGCCTTCTCTGCATCATCTAGGCAGAGATGATGCAGAGATGTTCTCTGGAACATCATGCATGTGAAATATTTCCATGTATAACAGGAATATTCTAAATGACAGTAGTAATTTCTTTAAAGGAATTTAAGAAAATTATACTACAGATAAGTACAACTTTAATCACAGTTATTGGCTATTGGATTGATATCTATGGCAGTGTATTGTGTAGTTAAAAGAAGAAAATAGTGCCTGAGATTTATTTTCTTTTGATTAAAAAAAACAGTTTGCATTGGTTTTGGCAAACAAGTGAGGGAAACCACATCTTTGGTGGTCAGGAAGCAACTCAAAGAAACAAGATTCATACTTCTGAGTAGTGAGGGTGTGTGATGAATTCTGTTTTTGATAGGGCTGCAGTTTAGAGTAATCAAGTCTCTTATTGAAGATACAAGGAACAAAACTTTTAAAGTGTATATTTGGCTAAGGCTGTTTCCTATACATTCCTCTGATACATTTAGTACATCACAACCTACATACCATGTTCCAAGCTGAATGACCCAAACTCCAGTGCAGAAGTTTGCAGATTTGTACGCAGATGTCAACCTATTATTCTTTTTTGCTCTGTTTTAGTCCTTATCAGTAGCAAGAGAATCTACATGGACAAACTCCTGGTAAACTACATTTAGGCTACCTACTTGTTCCAGAAATCACATCACTGTAGTCCTAAGACCTTTGAATAGTTCAGATAGTGACTATACTATATTGTATTTTTTTCTGGCACCTTTAAGGGACACGACTGAGCACTCCAGTGATCAGCTATGGCATTTGGGATTACTAAGCATAACTGTAATTTTTCAGAACAATATATTATGGAGATTCAGTAAAAAGATTGAAAGAAAAAAATTGCTCTGACAGGAAAAAGGAAGAAATTGTTCATTTATGGCACGTTTTAAAATCTGTTTTCAGATCTTAAAGCAGAAGTTACATACAAAATAGAAATTTCCAACTACTGTCCCATACCACAAGAGGTTTGCTCCAGTAATAGCAGAAGCGTGTTGGAATTCTCTGAGTCAGGTAGGAAGATCTACATATATCAATGGATGATATTTAAAATAAATTCTTCAAGTGATTGTCTCCATATTCTGTTCTTGGGAGTACATATAGACACAAGATAAGAATGTTTGCCTTGTGTAATCTACTGCCTGCACCATAAGCAGGTAGAAATGCCATACTTCTTTCAAGAGTTTTAAAAGTTAAACACAGCCAACTTTACATGTTGCTTTTGGATGGAAGTGGTGTCTATATCTTTTGTACTTAATTAGCTTTTTAGATTTTTTTATCTAACAACTTACTTACCCAGAGAGGGCAGAGAAAAGTTAAGACTTATTGATCAGAATTGTGGAGTCAAAGAGCACAGGTTAAAGTTTGTTAGTCTTACATAATAAAGTCTTACATAAATGCTTCAAAAGAGGGTGATGGAGGACAATCCAGGGAGAAGTACTGAGTTTATGACTTCTAGAGGTTCAAAACTCCTGTGCAGACATTTTTGTTTGCAAATGGTTCATTAATGCTGTGTGATCGAGGAATAAGTCATGCAATCACCAGAGCTGTTTTCCACAGAAATAAACTGAAAGTGTTGAATATTTGCTAATGTGTGTGTTGAATCCTGGCTTCTCCTACACTGGCCTGAGGAAATCCTTTATATGTACCCACCTTTAATAGCTTGAAAACTCAGTCAGGTATGCTTGTTACAATGCATACCAATGCCAGACAGAGTAACTATCCAGTTAAAATTTCTTCAGATTTTAATTTCATGCAGAAAAGCATGTGCAAAGAGTGACATTTACAAATCGATGTGACCTACGCAGAGTGGCAATACTTGAACGAACAGGTACCTCTCATCCTAATGTATAACATATCTTGGAGAAAGTCTATCCATTATTGCACATGATTGCTACAGCTGCACTATTATACTCCAGTGCTTGTTCACTTGGTAGTTTCCCATCCAGCAGTTACTAAAATCCTCAAGAAATGTTGAGTATTCTCCAGAGCAAGATCCCTCTTCTTGTCTTAGTTTAAATATGATTTAAACTGGACTGATGGTTGTCCTCTTCAGGCTAATAGCATCACACTCCTGATATTGTATTGTAGTGGGCTTTTGGTAGAAGCAATCGTATCAGCTCAAAGTGTCTGATATAAAAGTTCAAGGCAAACACACCGTATGTTGGCCCACCAAGAGAAAGTTAAACTTAGTTTCAATCTGGAGATTATTGCCTAGTATGATTAACTGTAATCTGAATCTAGTGAGCTATCTAACTGCTTTTTACGTCTAAAGCTTACGATAAGCAGCAGGACCTTAAGTATAATAGATGTAAACAGTTGGGCACCCTCCTCCTGTATACAGTAATGACAAGTTGACTATGACCTTATCTAGGATATTGTCTTCTTCTGGAGTAGATGAGTAGTCAAACCATCTTGAATTGTTTTTGAAAGAAAGTGATGGCATTAATCGTACTGCCAGTTTGCTGGCTTAGCTATACCATTGAATCAGGCAAGAGTCAATCACTGGGGCACAGCTTCCATTTCTTTTTTTTTTCTTTTAATATATGCTCAGATCTGTAGGGTAGAGACCTGCGAACCTGTACAGACACTGCTAAGACACTGTTTGCTAATGGAAATCCCTATATCGGGTGTCAAATCTCAGCAGAGATACTCTACTGTCTTGTCCTTCTAATTAATTTTGCTGTTTTGAGTTATGAGAAGTGAAATATGTTTGCTTGAACTCAGAAAAGAAACAGTCATAAAATAATGGCATTTTCTGTAAACATTTCATTGTTTGCCTTCCTCTCCTGCTAGCTATGGGGATTGTTTATTGATAAAGGAGTGGAAGGAAAAGAGAATTCACTCAAGTCATTAATGCTGAGGAGAATAGCACCCTGAGTGTAGGCAGAGTTTAGCTAATATAGCTGGTCAAAATGTTCCAGTCTCAAAGGCAAAAATAACTAGACAAGGACTAACATGAACAGTATTGCTCAAAGAGAAAGAATTGTTCTTTTTGGATATGTCAAGAATTTTTGCCATCCTGAGATCAACTCCTGTTCTATTCAAAGAAAAGTGCTAAATTTGTTTCTCACCACAAAAAAAAAAAGTTTGTGAGCTGAATCTCACAGGCAGAAGTTCACTGAGCTTTTTTTGTTCTAAGTAAATGGGAAAGAAATTATACTGATTGGATGCCTGTTTCTTTCTTTTGTAACCACTTTTATTTCTTAATTTTACACACAGAGACACACAGACTCCACACATGCCCCTCAATGTGTACTGTACATTCTCTGGCTTTCTAACACTGTCCCTTATCCTTCCTGCTGTACAATCTGCTTGTTAGGTCAGACAAGGAGCAGCTGTAAGCAGCTGGGCGGGTGGCTGATTCATAGCCTGCCGTGTGCCAGTTGGCCAAACAATGTGTGTATGGTGATTGCAGCTGTTTACTGCCTGTTGGAATGAATAGGGAATTTGTTACAAGTGTTTTTCCGTATGGAGGTGCTTGCTTACAATTTTTCCGGCTGCTAGTTTTCATAGGACATGGAGGAACTGTGTTTTTTGTAACATCTACTTTCTCATCAAGCTTAACAAGAAATACTGTTAGAAGAATGCCAGAAAGCTGAATACCAGGGCGATCGTGTAAGCTGCCAGTTTTTATGGAATGACACCAAAATCAATGAAATTGCAAATTTCTTATTAGAATAAAAAGCAATAATCCATTAAAATGTCCACATCTAGTACGATTGGCAAAAAAAAAAGGATGTGAAAAGTGACTTGCAGGGGACTTTTAACATGCCAGGTTTGTTTATATACTGCTTTAAAAAAATGGTGCTGTAATTCATTTCAGTGGTTATCTCTAGAAACTACAATGAGTACTAATTCTGCTTGAAAGAGTAATTTTGTCTTTAAAATCCTGACTGTCTGTTTCTGAAGTTCCTGAGTCCATTCATCTGAACATTACAGCCACCACAATATTGTCTGAAGTCTCTCTCCTGTCTAATTAACCTCGTTTATGTGGGAAATATCTAAGACGGCCAACAGGGATGAACGCTTAAGATCAAAACCTCAACTATAGTACCTGCTGATTTAATCATAAAAATCATCTTACATGGGAAGAGTATGTAGCCAGAACTACAGTAGGGAATGACTAATGGAATGTCATCTACACATTATTATTCCCAAATTGTCTGGAAATTGAATGTGAAGTATTTTGGTTTTATTGCTTAAATAGTGAATAGTCCCATTAAAATATTTTGTGTTTTAATCCATAACTTCACTAGTGTAAAATTCCTAAGTATGTGTGTGTCATTCACAAGTAGCTTTGTGATTTAGAGTTTTTTATTTTTGTTTTGGGTGGGCCTTTATGCAATTTCTAGCTAAAACTGTTCCATATCTGAAAGACGAAATGGAAGTACCTTTAACTCCTCCATGCAGACAACGAAGATCATGGGTTAATTTTCTGTGCACAAGACTTCAAGAAGAACCTATTCCTCTTTCTGGTAACAGGTAATGAAAACTTTTTAGCAATAAATCCTTTTATAAATCTTCTAAATCATAAATCCTCAAAATTAGTCCAAAAATAACTATAGTCTATTTGTGAATTGGTAGTTATGTTCTTTGAGACAGCTGCATATATTTTATGTTTCGCATGAAAGAATGAACAGAGTGCATGATTCATATCTGTGGCTTTTCAGGGGAGCTTGAAAAGGGAAATGACAGTCGCCACTGTAGACCTATTTCTCCTGGGGCACTTAATAGCCTGAAAATCCAATCTCCTTTTTGGAGTAGGCAACAGTAAATATTTATGTATACAGCAAGTGCGTATGTGTATATATGCATATATTTATACATATGGCAAACACACATGTTGAGCAAGCATCACCTGCAAAATCTCCAGAAGAGATACAGGAAGAAAGTTTTGTCTGTGTTTTGGGGATATCCTCCAACAGTGGAATTTAAGCCTTTTCACGCTGATGTAGGATCAGGATTGTTTCATCTGTTCCTTCTCATCTTGTTTGTTAGACTAGCTTTTTTTGCCTTGCTATCTTTCTTGTGTATGCATGAAGAATTTAAATATCCTTTTTATGAGGGAACCACAATCTAGATAGAATTCTCATTCTGTGCCACTTTACTTCATGAACCAGCCTTGATGGCTCCTCTCACTCCTGCCTGTTCACCATGGTGTTGCAAGAAGTGACCCTCTATATGGATATGAAAAAATTTTGATGAGTGAGTGAATGAATGAACTGAAAATTTAGAGAGAAAGTAGATCTTTAAAAGGTAATTTTGTATAAATCAAAATCCAACAGATAATGCTGTTAAACTTCATACCTCCAAGTCTTGTTTAATGTTCTTCTTAGTATTTTGATTACAGAGCCCTCTAGGGAATACTTAGAATGTTTGGTATGGCAATCAGAGAAGTATCGGGATAATATGAACTCTCTTTTGCTTGTTGGTAAGGATTTCTAATTGATGATCAATTTCTAATTGATGTTGAAGAGTTCCATGTACATGGAGAAAATATAGGGCGAAAATTAACGTTATATTACAGAGCACATCTTTTGAGCCATTGAAGTTTATCCAACTAATGTAACCCTTTGAAGTTTGGATTATTTTACTCTGTTAGTACATATAAAAAGTTACAGTATGGAAACATAGAAGTTGGTATGTCATGTATCCTTCTATGGAGGTAATTTGAATGAAGTAAGAGTTTTATTTCATTCTGAAAATGTTCAGAAAACATTGACATTTGGTGGTCTGTTGAACTCATTCTGTGCGATATTCCTCCTTAAATAATGTTTCAAAATATGTATCAATCAATAGAAAAGTACTGTTAATGCAAAATAATAACTTGACAAGTTCATGTTAGGAAGCAAAATATACAAAACCAAAATAAGATTCAGGTTATTTCTGACAGCACCAGAATAGTTGTTACCACTGTTCTTTCATTTCATTTTATTTGCCTTCATTTTAAAAGTCTCAGGATTAAGTTATCTATGTTGGCTTGTTATGTTGTCCAATTCATTTGCACATTCATTTATAGTTGAAAAGAATGTATGGTAGACTCATTACTATTTAAGTTTGTTTTTTTCTTCAGGTAAGGATTATGTTAAGTCTTTGTAAGCATGGCAAGTAAACCCACAGATAATGAACAAGATCATTTGTAACTTAAGTAAAGCAGCTACACGTTATTAGATCTCAAAAAGTGTAACACCCCCCTTACTTGTACATTCAATAAGTACAAAGCCTACATGCTCTGAGAAGACTTAACTGCTTTGCTCTTAAGTCTGTTAAAGGAGACTGAGTTACAAATGGCAGTATAAACTATGGATATTTGTAGTAGGTCATCAGTACTTGGTAGCTTTCATTTCCAAAATGACATTCTGTTTTCATGTTTCTAGATTATTAATATTATATGTTGATTTCTGGGTTTTTTTTGTAGAGCATCAGACTGTTAAACTTGCATATTGGTGTCATTCACTGACAGAGCTGAAGGAAATGCTACCAGTTGAGGTAGAAGCACCAATGCTTAGCTCTCTAGAGGAGGGTTGGTGGCTTCATTTGGGTTTAAATCCAGTCTCTGTAGAAACTTTGGAGCAATTAAATATGGATGCCAGTAATGCAAACAATTTGCTTCCTACAGAAGTAGAAACATTCACGCAATTTACATCCTATCAGTTAGAAAGTAAGTATTTTCTTTTTTAAAAAAAATGATAAAAAGTTAAAGATTGATACTTTAACAGAGAATCAGAGTGACAGTTACATACGTCCAAGAAGGAAGGAAATGGAAGATTTCTTATTCTCAAGAACAAAATGTTTTATAGCAATGTGAAGTAGCAACACTACAACAATTAAGGTGTACTTTCACAGCTTAGGACAAATTGTAGAACAGAAGTGTTTAACTACAGAAAGTTACCTTTTCTATTTATGTGCAGATGAAAAATAGCCTCCATCAGCCATATTATTTTTTAATAAAATAGTTTTATACACGATAATTGCTTAACAAATAGTAATTTTGCACTGGAATATTTTAACAAAGCAGATATTCATATGGTCCTATCTGCAGATGATGAGTGGGCAGAGTATGTTACAGTGAAAATTCTTTATTTTGTGATGCTATTCAGATGGGGTTTTTCAGGCTGGCTGTGGTTTCAAATGTGAACCACTCATAAACTTCAAAATTTCTCATGGACTGTTATGCATACTTGTAATCAAACTTCAACAGAAAATGCAAAAAGGTACTTAGATTTTATTATATAACTTAGATTTTATATATTACGTATGTAACTTATCTATAACATATGTAACATATATATAACATTATATATATATAGTTATATATATAACTTATTATATATATTACTTATGTAACTTATATTTTATATAACTTTAGATTTTACTATATAAGGCACCAGTTGTGGCTGTAGAACACTGAGGATTGACAGTAACATGATATATTGTGAAACAAATAGGCACCACTCATGAAAGAACATTTCCACTTAACTTCTTTTTACATATCATAAAGTGTTTAGCTGCTGTGTTTAACATGGATGCTGTAGCAGCAATGCAAAAAATTGCAGTTCTAGCAAAGCACATCTTTAGGGAGAGCTAATTGCATGGTTGCTTCTTTTTTTTCTCTAAAAGAAACCACTGTTAATCTTTTAATCTTTCTTCCTAATGAAATATGTTACATTCCACTTCCTAGAAATCTAACACCAGTAAGCACGGTGCAGATGGTGAAAACTTTTCCAAACAGTAGCATGGCCTTCTTTTTCTCAACATCATACATTTTTACGTAGGACTGATCAGTACAAATTTTCTAAAAATGGATTCTAATGATCTGGGAAGGCAGAAAGAAGACATAAAAAAATGCTTTTTCTATAGTTATCCAAAATAGTTAACTCCAACCAGGAGAAATAAAAGAAAAAATCTCTGTTGCAGTGAAGAAATTAAGTTTTGGTTTTTAGGATGGCTTGAAGAGAAGAATTCCATGACAAACCAGGAGCTGCTTTTTGCTGAAAGACATGAGTCGGACAAAGTAATTAATCTTTATAAGTCACCACAGACTCAAAGGCAGTACCTTGCCCTGCATATGAGCGCTGCATCATCTACCAAAATTCATAGTACAAATACATCTGTGGAAGTGCTTACTGGAGAAAGCATAACGAAGATTAATAAAGAAGAGGCAATTTATTTCTTAAACCAAGAAAAGAAACCGCCCAAATCAACTGAATCAGTCAGCTATAAAGACGTGTCTTCTAAACAAGACGACTCATCCAGTAGTCAAAAGCCTGCATCATTTGCACTTGCTGCAAAATGGGACAACGATGATTCTGATCTGACCAACTTTATCATGCTGAGGTCTAAACATACACTCACCCAAAGAGAAGAAGAAAATTATGTAGATAGTCCTGGAAAAGGTATGTGAACCACTTTATTTTGCCATTTTCCAAGCTTAATTCTGCTCTGTTAAAGCAGTTGCAATAGGTGCTGGTTCATGTTAGTGGATTTACGGGGGAAAGAATTCTTTAAAGTAACATTTTTATGATCTTTAAGGTAGCTGAAATTTCAGCTAAGGACCTTACCTTTTGTTTTTTCCTTTAGATATCTTAGGGGATTTTGTTTATTTGTTTTGGTTGACGGCATGCTGTGGTTTTGGTTTTGGAGGGTTTTTTGGTCATGGAAGTGGTTTTTAAGGAAGTTATTGGAAGTGGTCAACATGGATTTACCAAGGGTAAATCATGCTTGACCAATCTGATAGCTTTCTATGATGTTATAACTGGTTGGCTGGATGAGGGGAAAGTTGTGGATGTCATCTACCTTGACTTTAGCAAGGCTTTTGACACTGTCTCCCATGACATCCTCATTAGGAAGCTGAGGAAGTATGGGCTAGATGAGGTGACAGTGAGGTGGATTGAGAGTTGGCTGCGGGACAGAACTCAGAGGGTTGTGATCAGCGGCACAGAGTCTAGTTGGAGGCCTGTAACCAGTGGTGTCCCCCAGGGGTCAATACTTGGTCCAATTTTGTTCAATATATTCATTAATGACCCGGATGAGGGGACAGAGTGTATCCTCAGCAAGTTTGCTGATGATACCAAACTGGGTGGGGTGGCTGACACCCCAGAGGGCCGTGCTGCCATCCAGCGTGACCTGGACAGGCTGGAGAGCTGGGCAGAGAAGAACCTAATGAGGTTCAACAAAAGCAAGTGCAAGGTCCTGCACCTGGGGAGGAAGAATGCTAGGCACCAGTACAGGTTAGGGGCGGACCTGCTGGGAAGCAGCTCGGAGGAGAAGGATCTGGGGGTTGTGGTAGACAGTAAATTATCCATGGCCCAGCAATGTGCCCTTGTTGCCAAAAAGGCCAATGGAATCCTGGGCTGCATAGGGAAGAATGTGGCCAGTAGGTCGAGGGAGGTCATTCTCCCCCTCTACTCTGCACTGGTGAGGCCACAACTGGAATACTGTGTCCAGTTTTGGGCTCCCCAGTTCAAGAGGGACAGGGAACTGCTGGAGCGAGTCCAGCGAAGAGCAACTAAGATGATTAAGGGCTTGGAGCATCTGCCTTATGAGGAAAGGCTGAGAGAGCTGGGACTCTTTAGACTGGAGAAGAGAAGGCTGAGGGGAGACCTTATTAATGCTTACAAGTATCTAAAGGGTGGGTTGAAGGAGGATGGAGCCAGACTGTTTTCAGTGGTTCCCAATGACAGGACGAGGGGTAATGGGCACAAGTTAGAACATCGGAAGTTCTGTTCAAATACATGGAAAAAATTCTTTACGGTGAGGGTGGCAGAGCACTGGCACAGGCTGCCCAGGGAGGTGGTGGAGTCCCCTTCTCTGGAGATTTTCAAGACCCGCCTGGATGCAGTCCTGAGTAATGTGCTCTGGGCAATCCTGCTTTAGCAGGGGAGTTGGACTGGATGATCTCTAGAGGTCCCTTCCAACTCTGATGATTCTGTGATTCTGTGATTCTGTGAAATGTATGAGCTTATTCCTGTTCTGACAAAGTAACTCTAAACAGTACTTAGTCCAGAAGATCCCTTCTGTCCATATGTCCTGAATCAGATCTGCTGGCCTCTTTGGATAAATAGTAGTTATCAAATTACTTGTAGCTATCAAATAGTAATTATCAATACTCGTCCTTTTGTAGAACCAACATAGCCTAGACAATGAACAAATTATTCTCTGGAAAGAACCATTTGAGCCAGTTACATTGTGCAGAAACCATCAAACAATGAGGCAAAACAGGTCTTAGGGAAAACAGAAAGTTGTTGGTAGTACTGTTCTGATGACAACGCTTATGCAGGAATCTCACACTATGCATTGGGCATTGCAGAAATGCAAAATAGCAGAGAGGAAAAAGACTTAGAAGAAATTCTGTGTTAGTTTTAAAAAGCAACTATTTGTGACACAAAATATCAGGAGACAGTGACATATTTCCAGATCCACTTTTCAAAATAAAATCATGTTAAAAAAATAATATTTTTCTTTTTTTGGACTTGTGTGGCAGAATATTTATCACTTCTATCTGTGTTTCAGTTATATGTCCCAGCATTAAAAAAAAGAAAGAGATTACAGTTGTTACATAAACACTTTCAGCAATAATTCCTATGCAGTACAATTAGGATATTTATTTAATCGCAAGCTTATGTAATCTTGTGGAGGAAATTATTTCTTGGTATAATTAATCTTTTACTGACACTGGTAGACATGCATAAAACACTTCTGTGGCCTCGGAAAGCAACAATCCCAATTTTGAAAGTAGGAGATCAAGGTACCTTGAACTGAAGTTTTATGCTACCATCTAGTGAACTCTGACTAGAACTGCATCTCCTAACAAGAAATCCAAATGTATTGAAAGGCAAGCTGTGTTACACTTATGAATAGGCTTGTGGAGGTTTAAGTAAGTTAAATGCAGTTTACAATATGTTTACAAGTAGACCCTAGTGTTGCAGATCAGTTCTGTCTGATATATAGTGAACCCATTAAAAAGTATAGGTCTTACTACACTGATGTAAAAATTATGTAAATTATTGTATACTTTTGTAATAATGAAAAGGTTTTATTAGGGGTCTTTCTAAATTTAACTGAAAATAAGAAATGACAGCAGTGCTTGTAGGGCTCTTTCTCTATTGTCTTTGTTGTTTGGCTTATTTTTTAAAGATGTCATTATATATAATATTTAGTTCAGAAAATACACAGGAGGGAAATAGTAGAAACAGTTCATCGATCCCATTTTGAACCGTACAGCTTTTCAAAATGAAGAAGGTTGTCTTAACTTAACTAGAAAAGAAATTTGTTCTTTCTTTTCTGTCTCTGTATGATCAGTTTGTTTTCTGAGGAAACTGACATTCTTAACTAGAAAAAATCAGCAGTATTTAGGAGACACCTGTTCAGCCAGAACCCCTCTCAGAAATAAGGTGGTAGAGCTGCCAAAGGAAGCTTTGTGGGCAGAAGCTGTAGCTCATGCATCAGTATTTATAAGAAAGGAAGGAGACTTAGAAATAGTAACATGTTGCAGAAGATAGCTATAAGACAGTAGAAAAAGTTATTTTCAATAAGCAATTTTTCTTTTCTTTTTTTTCCTGCCATTTTGCAGCTTCCATGTTCTTTCTGGGTCACTTACAGTACCTAACCTTTTCTACTCACAGTCACTGAGATATTTTTCATAATTTGAGCTCCTTGTAGTCAGCAGCTTCTTTTCTCTCATAGATGGTTTTTCTCCATATGCACTTTCCTATGCAGCTATATTGTAGAGCTATAGTACCAGCTCCTTAATTTTGCCAGTTCTGTATTTCTGCCCGAAGGAAGAGGAACCTGATAATGCCTGACTTCTTGGGCTGTGAAGGCTGACAGGGCCTCATCTCTCTCTGTGTCTGTATGGTTTTTCCATACTATATAAGCCCATGAAAACAACAAAGAAGTTCAAGAAAAGAAAAGATATGTCATAGAAACTACTTAATTTGATAATAGTTTTGCATGTAGAGTAATTTATAGAATGGTTTTCTTACTCATTGAACTGTTTTTTTTGATATTTGTATCTAAATGTTCGCTTGTGGTTTAATGATTTAGTGCTACAACCTGAAGAACAACCTATGCATGTTCTCAAAGAGAACAGTTCTGTTTGTGAGACTGTAACAATAGAAGAAAAAGAACTAGAGAATGACGACAGTGTCACAGTCAATATTCCAGCATCGGGTATAGTATTTATGAATATTATTTATTTTATATAGCTTTGCAATATAATTTTATATTAACTAGTACTACTCAGACAAATATGGAAATTTCTGCTCCTTGTGACTGAAAACATTCCAAATAGATGGATATTTGTTTTTACAGAGGTGTGAGAACAGGCTATGGAATTCTGTCTTCAGACTAAAGCCAGTTGCAGGCAAACTAAAAAGTACAGACTTTGAGTTATGTCTGATTTAAACCATCAGACATGAAATCTCTTCATGCCAATCAGTAACCTCAAATTATTATTCTGCATTATTTCTCTGACAAAGAAAATGAGGGAATGGGAGGTGGAAGGGATTGGCAGTCATTTTGGTAGGAAATGTCTTTAACACAGTAGTAATTCACTAGGGGTTTATCTCATACATGACTGAGCCTTACCCTGTGAACTCTTGCTGTTGTACTTTTCAAGGTACTGTATCAAAGAACATGCACTGACAGAAATTTTGTCACACAGTAGATATGGTGGAGAATAGCCTGGAAGATATTTACAAGATTTGTACAGCCTCAAATTAAGCACATACAGTGCTAGGAAGTTGTAGGCCTAGCACAGATTAGTTTGTTTTTCCATGGAAGTACATTGAAAGGCTGAGAGAGCTGGGACTCTTTAGACTGGAGAAGAGAAGGCTGAGGGGAGACCTTATTATGGCATACAAGTATCTAAAGGGTGGGTTGAAGGAGGATGGAGCCAGGCTCTTTTCAATGGTTCCAAGTGACAGGACGAGGGGCAATGGGCACAAGTTAGAACACAGGAAGGTCCGTTCAAATACACGGAAACACTTCTTTACAGTGAGGGTGGCAGAGCACTGGCCCAGGCTGCCCAGGGAGGTTGTGGAGTCCCCTTCTCTGGAGATTTTCAAGACCCGCCTGGATGCAGTCCTGAGTAATGTGCTCTGGGCACTCCTGCTTTGGCAGGGGAGTTGAACTAGATGATCTCTAGAGGTCCCTTCTAACTCTGAAAATTCCGTGATTCCGTGATTCACTCAAACCAGGTACTTAGTGGGAGTCTCTTTCAAAGAACCAGTGAAAGAGTAGAGCAGTATTTTGATCCGTTCCCATCTGAGATGGAAATCACATAGCAGTGATACCAAGTTGGGTTTTCAGGCAGATGCCAAAATGGTTAAATTGCAGACAGAATGGGAACAGTGTAAAAAGAGACAACTGCAAAGAACTCAGACAGCATGGACTGTAACCCAAGGCTGGAGCGGGAGGCCAGTACAAGTCAGTCTACGAGGTTAAGTGCACAGTTACGATACTGATATGAAAGGAATATGCGGGACAGAGCACAAAGTTCACCCAAAGAATAACAAGGTGGCCCCTTCAAGAAGAGAAAAGAAACCACCAAGGACTCTCAGGACCACGGCTAAGGAGGAAAGTGTACATGCGACTGGGAGGTGTTAATGAAATAATTTTCATATGTATAAATTGCATGAATACGTAAAGCCTATGATGTATAAATAGGGTCTAGCTAGAAGCTGTGGTGTGCACACTGGGTGGAGTGATCCCCTGTGCGCCCAGCACTGCAATAAAGAGAATGCCTGCCTTTTAATACTACATTGGTGTTAAGGAGTTTATTCTCAATTTCAGTGACAACAGCATTAAGCTTATTTTTAAATGTTTTTTAAAATAAATTTTGAAGCAAGATGCTTTTAATGGAACTGGGAAAAAAAAAAGTTTTTCTGCAGTCAAAACAAAAATTAGCATTTTACAAAGGTAGCATTTGTTGGGACTGAAAGTCCTATTGCAGTCCTTGAAATAAAGTTTTACCATTTTTCACCATGGTGGCCTTGCAAAGGAAAGAAAAGGATCTCTCTGAAAAACAAGCTATGGCCAAAACAGAGATTAGAAAGATTCACGCAACCGTTTTTCTTAACAGTGGTGCATTGAGGTGCATGGTTAGAAATACATTTTAAAAAAAAATTATACATTAATACAACAATGCCCGAATGAAATTATACAACGAGCATCCAAAATACTATAGTATCTGACCTACTTCCATAAAGGCTGAAAAACTGGACACAGTAATACACCTTTTTTTAGAATGCTTAAAAATATGAAGTTACTAATTGCTTATGAAGTAGTGCATTGACCAAGTGAAGTTATGTCAGCTTCTAGTCAAATAATTTGTATAGATCAGTTGAAAGTATTTTTGAAAAATAAGAGTAAATCTTTGAAAATGAAGAACCACAGAGTTCTGATCTTGTTGATGTGATCAACTCAACTATAATTTTAAAAAATGGGTATGGAGAATTTTGCCTTTTTACCTGAGGAAACACATCCCTTTCAACTCATTTGGCAATTGACAGCTCTGTCATGCATACTATAGCAAGAAACTTAGTTGTAATTTGGAAAGAATTGTAAAACAGACACCTGGAAGCAATTAAGAACTGTTAGTATGAAAACACAGAGAGAGTAACAAGTTGGCTTGTTTAGCCTTGCTAGACAAAGACATTAGAAGCTAAGTACCAGGGAAGGTACTTAACCAGGGAAGAAGTTAAGTATCAGGCTGTTTAAGTTGAAGTTATATTAACGAGTGGATGTAAAAGGACTAAGTTTGAGTTTAGACTATGAAGTAGAAGGCGGCTGTAGAACAATGGAGTAATAGTACAATATTAGTGGGAGTCACAGGAGTAGAAAGTCCTAGCTTTTCATCATGGAGTTTCATCATTTTAGGAAATGCATGGAGTAACATGGTTGCCTGCTGTGAGGATCAGCTTAATCCTACCACTCAGTAGGCTCCCTGGCAAGCAACTGTTTTTCTATTAATGTTACAGCTTTCATGAAGAAGTCAGTTTTGTTTGTATTTTGCTAGGTCTTTTGAATGTTCTTGTTCAGTGGTAGTATATGAAACCAAACTTTATTATTATGTTTTGTTTATTGTGCTTGTCCAGAAAGCCAATGCCAGGCATACTGCCTCTTGGAAGAAGCAGCCACTCCTGTTCTAAAAGATCTGATACATCTGGGTGTACTTGCTTCTGTAAATTGGAGTTTTGACAGCGTTAAATTTGATCATACAAGGTTTTTCTTAAAACAGCAAGAGAAAGTGATATGTGATCATTTTAAAGAAGGTATGTCCTTTTTAAAAAATCATTGTTTTTTTCTTCTTTAATACTAACACAGGTTTAATTTGTGACACAAGGTTCAAGATGTTTGATAAATTAATAATAAAACTTTCAGCAGTTTATCTTGTAGAGTCACTGTAATTGATTTCCTCTTTTATTTCCAAAATAATGTCTCTTAGTTCCTCAGCATTACATTTATTAACCTGAATATTGTAATATAAAAAGTATTCTAATTTAATTTAATTTTAAAATATTTTAGATATGCTTCAGAAATGTTGCTTCTGTATCAAACAATGTTTAAAATTTTTTATGCTAGATTTAAAAATTAAAAGATGTGTTTGTGGTTTTGTGGTTTCTTTACTTTTAGTACCTATTGTTTGTCATGCTTGCATGATGCAAAATGCTAAGCCTATGTTAGAAATCAGGAGAAAAAAGATTTATATTAATTTGGTTCCTTTCTTACTTCCATTTCTTTCCTATGTGGTATGTGAAAACCCTATAAAACCAGAAAAATGAAAACAAAAGCCAGCAAAATCAGTGACCCCTTACGAAGATTTTGGCTGTAGATAAAGAGAGGGTCAGGAAAACCTCACAGCAAAATACAGACTGTGTTTCAGGAAGATTTAGAAAGCTATTGGGTATTTCAGATTATTTTTTGAGTTGTACTGCTTATATTTTAGAACTAGTTGTAAGTACAATATAAGTGGCTGTCTACTACCTGCCAAGTTTTTATATTATGCCACAAGTTATGTGATGAACTTTAGCTACCTCAACTTTATTGCTTTCTGTATTGAATGTATTTTTCTCAAAATAAAACTAAAGATAATGAAATTACGAGTGAGAAGGCAAACAAAAAAAATATTAGTAGTCTCTGCTGAATGACAGCCTGTGGTCTATAGAAATACTATCTTAAAATTGTTGGCAGCAGGGTTCTCTTAATTTGAGGGAGCTTACAAAAAAGCAAACGCCATCTTCACAAACATGAGGGAGAAACTCAGTATCTATCTGTATCAGTGAATCACAGAAAGGAAAACATTGCTGAGAAAAGTGTACAAAGAACACTACTGCTTCTCAAGATCAAGTAAGAAAATATGTACGAGTCTGTATTTTAATTCAAGATTAACTTAAGAAAACTAATATCCTTTCAAATGCAGTTTATGTGCTATAGAAATGTAGCCTAAAGTAGGAGCTGGGCCAAGTGGCATGTGTATTCAAACTTCAGGGCCCTCTTTGCTTGTACATTAGCTATGCAGTATATTGCCAGTTGCTAAAATTACAGCAGTGAAATCAATGAAAATGTTTAGTGGCTGAAATACTGATGAAGTAAATAGTCATCTATTGGACCTTCCTTTTAAGGGCAAGTGTTTTCTGAGGAATAGATAATATCTACCCATCCCTTTTTATACAAAAATAACTGTGTTGAACACAAGATTGACCTATGAAATAGATGGGTCTTTGGATTACAGCTCAAGGAAAGCAGTAAAAACTTTTTGCTCTTGGTTTAAAATACTGAAAAAAGTCAGGTTGATTCAGCTGGGAAGTCTTGCATTTTGTCCCTACCTAAAGAAGCAGGAGATAAGAATTTTCTTGCTGGAAGGTCCATAGAAACATAGAAAAGAGGAAAGACTCTTGGACATATCCCATCCATTCCCAAGAAATATTTCTCTAACTGTACAGGAGATTCCAAAACCTCCCTGGTAACTTACTTCACTCTTTTATTGCCTTCTGGTTTTAAATATTTTCACAATATCCAATCTCATTCCACTTTACTCGAGAGTATGCTGATGCATTTTCTCATTAATCCTCCAGGAACACAGAAAACAATCACTTACTGTGATGGTATTGATCTATTAGAAGATTAGTATTCCCCTGCTGGTCTTTTCTTTCTGCACCAAATACCACCAAATGCTCCAGTCTCTCTTCATAAAGTGTGGTTTCTTACTGTCTTGCTTTGTTTCTAAATGACCTGTATTCTTTACTGATTTTTTATGGTGAGTGGTGTCAAGAACTGGACATAGTCCTTCAGTTTCAGCACCTTCACTGACAGAGATGAACAGTCAATTTCTGTCTTGTGATACAGAATAATAGCAAGATCTTTGCGTTCCATGATGTTTCCAGCTAATTCTTCTGTATGCTGTGTTTATACGTTTTGATTTTTTCCTCCCTAAGTGCTTCACTTGTCTTTTTGAATTAAAAGCTATTTTGATCCCAGTACACAGAACTAGCTAATATTTTTTGTATAATGCACCTCATTCAGTAATTCCTTGATCAACTGTAGTCATTTATTCTTTAATTATCTTCCTCAACCATTTTTAGCATCTTGAAGTATGCTTTTTAAAGTCCACTTACTCTGTAGCAGTCACATACTTCCTCTCTTAAGATAGTGAACTACACCACTCCTGTGTGCAATTCCCAAAAATGTCTTGCTTCTTCAGACTAGTAATTCCTTCCTGTTCAGTCAGGTCCTTGAAGATTTATTCAAAACGGGTAGGCAATACAGAATATGTAGCCCATAAACTGATATACTCTGTGGGTCAAAGAAGCAGCAGATGTCCTCCAAATTTACCTTCACACAGAATGTTAAGCTTACCATCAGGAGAGGTTAATTAGGTGTGGGGAAGGTGATATCAGAAGTTAAGACTTCTTAATGGATCGTTATTGGAAGACAATCGGTATTTTTCTCATGATATGTGTGAAGACTAGCCAGGTCCAAATCATTTGCCATAAAGAATGTGGGTTTTATAGTCTAAGATTTGTTGAAAAGACTCTGTGAAAAGCTCAATTTGAGGTTATCACTGCTTTAAAATTGCTTATTGATTAGTGGATAATCCACCATTTTTATTTCTTAGAAACAGTTCTGAAATTTTTGGAAAATGGGTTAGAAGGAGTTAGAGTGCTGTTCAAAAATTTAGCAATTTGACTAGTCAGACGAGGAAATAGTAATGTGAACAGCTGGGCTTATATGACAGACCAAAAGATGGGAAATTTATCAGTTTCCATGTATACTTAAAGATTGCCTACTGAAATCAGTAAGGCAGTGTGGATTTAATGGCACACCTAGGGGAACTGTTATCCCCTCCTCCAGCAAGCAGCATCTATCCCCATGCACCTTTCAAAAACACTTCCCTGTGTGACACTTGCTCTGGGTCAGATGACATGGAAGAAGTTATGCCGTATCTTAAGCTGTTTGCCAAGATCACCAGATCCTACCTTTCAAGATTATGTCTGTTTAAGTGTGTTTAATGAAAATTCTGCGATACCGGGATCTTTTGAATTGATTACATATGTATAGCGTGATTTCTGAAATTTTATACAGACCACACCTGTGTCTTCTATTTGTAAAGGTAAAATAGATGAGAAGGAGATCATGCTGTTCAGACATGCTGCTCTGGTGCACCTGCTGGTGACAGTTCGAGATCTTCTCTTAACGTGTGGCTTGGACACAGCATTAGGTTTGTTTTCAGTAGTGAATAACGATACCCAGAAACCCAATGCCTTGTGTGTATTCTGCAGTCTCTCCTTCATGTATGTCCACTGTGATTCTTTGCCATCAGTGTACCTCCAGCATAGCTTCAATGTGATATTCAATCACCTTTGCTTCCTTATTTCTGTTTCATAATTAGAAATGAATTCACTGTAGACTGGACTTGCGTAGTGTATGTGCACAGTTCATGACTAATATACCACTGTTCGTATTATTACGTGAATTTGACTAAGAAACATTCATATGAACTTCCACATATATAATGTGTTGTCTTGTATCAGAGAATGACAAATTTTCCTTGAAAGCCCTGTGTGGAAACTGAGAAATGCAAAAACAGCAGGTCCTTTGTTGTTTACAATCCACCATCTGCGAGTGTGGAACACTTTCCACCTAAAAATATTCTTGGGCTCCTTTGAAACGAGGTACATAAAACTGAGGGCATTTTAAGCAAAATCTGAAATATTATCTAATGTATCATGAGGCAGGGAGTTTGAAGTTACAGTCCAATTCTTAGTACTGGACTCACACAGAAGTTTTTTTTGAGCTTTTCTGGTCTTATGCTATTCCCATTTGGAAGACGAACATTCATTGTAACCCAATTTTATGCCTGAAATGATAATGTCATTCTTGTCAAGTTTCCATAGTAGTGTATTGTGAATTTTCAGATAGATCTATCAGAACAGATTCATAAGGAGCTGACCTTTTATGAATGCTTTAGGAAAGTCAGGATTCTCTGCCTTTATAGGAGTTAAGGCAGTTCAGAATATCTAACTTCAGTCACTCTGAATTATCCCTTGATGGGTGTTTCCTTAAAATAGATGTAAAATGGAAAACATCTGCCATAAATCAAACTGTGGGGAAAAGAAATTATTTTGTATCCCCTTAAATATTTCTAGCAATAAAAGAGAGGAAGAAAAATACAGAATGAATGCATAAGTAGAATTCTTTTCAATTAATATAAAAAACATAGGAGGATGGGAGGGAGACAAATGAGCAGTTCTTCCTCCTCTGTTCTATTATAGCAAAAGCACTCCTAGATGATATTTCAGAATTACACAGCACCTGTCCTTCCAGATCCCAGCAACACCTCACACACAAAAATGCACAAGTAAAAAAGATCTGAAAAAAACTTAAAAATGGAGCCAGACACTGAGTACGCCCCGTAGTCCTCACTAGTGTTATAATGTTGTGCTGTGCTGTGTAATTCATCACATAGTTATCTATCTTAGGTGTATTTTTTCTTTATTAATTTTCAAGTAGAATCACTGAATCATAGGTTTAGGTTGGAAGGGACCTTGAAGATCATTGAGTTCAACCCCCCTGCTCCAGCATTGTTCACCATAGCATATTATCACCATAGTTGTGATAATATGAAGAGTAGTGAAAACACAGGACATGTGAAGCTTTGGACAGTGGGAGTATAAAGTTGTTACTAAGTATAAACCATATAGGCTAGTTAAACAGTGCTGCTGCTGCTGGTATCTGCAGCTATAGAATGCAATGTTTTACAGTTCTAGCTCGAGTCATATAACAGATACTATAAGAGGTACAGCAGTTTTATAAAGGCCACTTATGTACCTGATTAGTAGTAATAGTATCCTTCCATATTGGTGAGCCATTAAATTTTCATCTTTTTTTGCAAGATACCTTCACATAAATTTTAAATTTATATATAGATTAAACACAAACCTTGGCAATTGTCTTTTGTCACTGCAATTACTTCTTTTGTTGATTTATTAACAGGTTATTTGTCCAAGGCAAAGGATATCTATAAAAACGTCTTAGAATCCTGTTTGAATAACATATGGAGGCAGTTGAAGATTGTGCAGTACAGCAGCCAGAAAAAGCATGAAACAAATCCCAAAATAACAGAACTTCAGTGTCACATTGTAAATTGGATGCAAAGATACGGAGGGGAACACAGTGTTAAGGTTAACTATGTAAACAATTTCCCTAAGGAAACAAAACTTCTCCAAAATATGTGAATAATTATAAAATCACCTTTCAACAAGGGTTGGTTTATGGAAGAAGTCTTATAATTACCTTTCCAACTCACAGTGTCTGTTAAATAAGGATAACATAAAGTTTAAGACCTCTATCAGGAGCAGTGCAGGTTTCTGTTTGATCAAATCTCCCCTTGTTGCATGACTGAAATAACATACATAGGAGTTTTAACATTGTCAGTGCTTCATCTTGTTGCAGGTGGTTTTGTTTCCCTGGTAAGTATATTGTACTGCATCACTTACTGAAAATTATGTTGTAACCTTTTATTTGAAGCCCTCAATCTTCTGGTGCAAATTGAATCATAGCACAAGTCAGGATTGTGTACTTGTACAGTGTGACTCAGCACACACGCACCATGTATATGGGTATTGGTATCCATAGACGACCTCTGCTTAACCCATGTATCAGGCCAATCTTCTGGCACTATAATTATATAAGAAGCAAATATCCGTAAGTGATAGTTATGGCATGGAGGATAGAGTTGTGGAGGAGATTCAAGTTGTCTAAAGATTTTTTTTTCTGGATATGTGAATATTTTGGGTAATAACATGTAGTGCAAAACACCATTGTCCTTTGCAGGCTATTTATTTACAGAATAATTATCACATAATGAAACTGAAGGGATAAAATACATAACTTTTAAGTGTCCTGATTGTTTGGAATAGAATTTTTGCTGCTGAACACACAGCCAAAAAAGACAAATCTTCCAGCTTACTTTCATTTATTTTAATTTCTTTCCATACATCACTTCTTGGAGCTTTCTTCTTCTTTTGCTTCTGTTAAGAGTTGCACTAAGAGCTGTGAACATCTTTTGATTAAATTTTCCTGAGAAGAAAAATATAATAGCTTGTTGTACACCCTTTTAGAATTTAAAAGGGAAATGAAGCAACCAAAACAAAATGGTGTTGATTGTCTTGGTGTCTGTCCTTCAATAGACCCTCTAAGCTGATTTCAGCATCGTTTTCTTGAGTAACATATTTTGCTTTGTGATCCTAGGATTAGGCTGTAGTGGGAGACGTATGACAACTTTGTCATCTTAATGTCAGCTCAGTGACAATTTTGATTTTCTTCTGAACTCCACTAGATAAGATTTTTTAAAAATTTTAACTATAACGCTCCTGAGTTTTCCTTTGCTTGCTTGACTTAAACTTAAGGTCATGCACATATACCCATGAATGTAAGAATATGTATGATTTTATTCACAATTATAAGATTGTTTAGCATCCTCTAGCATTCAGAGACAGGTTTCAATGAGCCAGAATAGGCAGAAGGAGATTCAGTTTTAATAACAAGTAAAAGTTGTACTGTATAAGCCATTTCCTGTTCTATGATAACACTTCACATCAGCATCAGTTAATGTGATCTGACATGATAATCTGGTTATCCTTTTATTAGCCAAAATTGGTATTGATGCAGGATTATAACGGGACATTTCCTTTGTAAGCAAGAAGTTGCTAATGGAATAGAATAAAGTGAGCTTTACTCATTTTTACTCATGATTAGACAGAACATGACTAAAACTGTCATTTAGCTCACAGCAACATGTAATGAGTATGCTGTTGTATCATGGGTGAAAAACCAAGTCTACATTTTAAAATGCAGTTGTCCAAAACTGTTTTGAAAGGAGCCAGTGGGTCATCAAGTAGCTGTTCTGTGCACCAACATATGGAAATAGGAATCTGCCTTAAGTTTGTCAGGCTGACCAATATCCAGAAATTATTTTCTGACAGGATCTAACACACTGTTAGTATTTACATATATAATTATCTTGCGTCCCAAAGTCTTAAGAGTTAGTCAATGCCATGTGCCTCCGTAAAAATCTTATCTTGTGTGCACCATGAAAAGTGTTGATACAATGGCATAAAGGTTCAGAAATCATCCTGTTTGAAAGTGTGGTATCAATCCTGTGTGTATGTATTCTTCTTTACATACTTTGATTATTTTGCACACATTCAGTTTGTATCAGTTGAAACTGTGGACAAGGTAAACTCCTTCTCTGGGAGTGATTCTTTTTAAACTGTGTCAGTTTGTAATACTTTTCAAAATTTTAATCAGTATTTGATGAGTCTCAGAGATAAGGGATCTCTGGCAGGAACACTTCAGTGTACTCCATCTATGGTCTGGAAAATCTTTCTAATTACTACAGCAGTACATCTAGTACCTCCCTCCAGTACATCACCATCTTGCAGGCTGAGTTCTAGATAACTTCAGTTTTAACTTTTGCCTCCATTCGTGTAATTCCTCTAATATGACAGTAATAATCTGTCTAGTGCAACAGGAATAATGTGGTATAATGTCTTGGATAATATCTTTAAATAACATTCTTACTTTGAATCAAATATTCCAGTTTAAGATTTCTTCTAGAACAGCTTTGTTCATAAAACTGAATTCCAATACTGATGTCTTCTATAATATTGTTTCTCCAGGTGTTGTAATAATGCACACATACACCTGTTTCAAATCGTTGGCGACAGGATTAAAACCATCAGCAAAGCTTCAACCTTGATATGGAGAGAGCAGACTTTGGGCTGCTGAAGGAGCTAGTTAGTAAGGTTCCCTGGGAACCTGCTTTTGAAGGTATTGGGGTCCAAGAATGCTGGTCACTTTTTAAGAGCCATCTCTTAAGAGCACAGGAGCAGGCAAGTCCAAAGTGTCAGAAGTCAAGCAAGTGGTGCAGAAGGCCAGCTAGGTTGAGCGTGGATCTTCTTGTAGAACTTAGGCAGAAAAGGAAAGTGTATGGACATTGGAAGCAAGGATAGGTGACATGGGAGGACTACACAGATGATGTTCACCACTGTAGGGAGGTGTTCACCACTGTAATTTGTGCGGCCAAAGCTCAGTTAGAGTTCAAGCTGGCCAGCACTATGAAGGATAACAAAAATGAGTTTTTAAAATATGATAACAGCAAAAGGATAATCAGAGATAACATTGCTTGACAAGGTCAGTCACCTCACAAACAGTGACATAGGCAATGTTGAGACATTTAATGCCTTCTTTGCCTCTGTGTTCCACACTGATGATGGGCCCTGGGACCCCTGGAGCCCTCTGCTATAAGACCATGACTGGCAGGATGATAAACTCCCAGCCAACTCTGAACTTGTTTGAGACTTGCTGCTCCAGCTGGATGCGCATAAATCTGTGGGGCCCAATGGGATTCATCCCAGGGTACTGAAAGAGCTGGCTGGTGTCATCATGGGACCTCTCTCCATTATTTTTCAACTGTCTTGGTAGTCAGGAGAGGTCCCAATTAACTGGAACCTGGCAAATGTTGTCCCAGTTTTCAAGAAGGGAAAGAAGGAAGACCCTGGTAATTACAGGCCTGTCAGTCTCAGTGCCTGGTAAAATTATGGAGAATATTCTTCTGGGAGTTAATGGAAAACACTTGAAAGATGACACAGTCATTGATCATAGCCAGCATGAGTTCATGAGGGGAAAGTCCTGCTTAAACAACTTAATTTCCTTTTATGACAAGGTCAGCCATTATATTGACGAAGGGAAGCTGGTGGATGTGGTGGGTTTGGATTTTAGCAAAGCTTTTGATACTGTCTCTCACAGTATCCTTCTGGATAAACTGTGCAGCACACAGCTAGACAAGTCCATAATATGTTGGGTGAGCTATTGGCTGGTGGGTCGGGCTCAAGGGGTTATACTAAATGGGGTTACATCAGGCTGGTGGCCAGTCATCAGTGGGGTTCCCCAGGGCTCAGTTTTAAGGCCAGTACTCTTTAATGTTTTTTAAAATTATCTGAACTCGGGAGCCGCATGTGCATTAAGTAAGCTTGTTGATGATACTAAACTAGGAGGAGCTGTGGACTCCCTTGAGAACAGAGAGGCCTTACAAGACATCTGGCTAGGCTTGAGAGCTGGGCCATCACCAACTGTATGAAATTTAACAGGAGCAAGTGCCCTCCCCAAGGAAGGGTCACAGCACTAAGCCTGCCAGAGTTCAAGGAGCGTCTGGACCACGCTCTTAGTCATACGGTCTATTTTTAGGTATTTCTGCAAGGAGCAGGAGTTGGACCCAGTGATCCCTATGGGTCCCTTCCAATTTGAGATATTCTCTGATTGTCATTCTGGAAAATTCTGAGGTTTCCATTTTTGCCACCTGCTTAGTCAATCTCATGCTTTCTGTGCAAAGGAGAGAGCAAGATGTATGCAGGCTGAAAGAACAAATTTTTTTACAGTACTGGAGTTTTTTACTTTTTTTCTTCCAGATACTAATCATAACAAGAATGGACTCTGAGAGAGAAAAAGCTGGCCTCATTCACACTTTATCTAGAATAGAAGGTAAAAAAATATTCTATGTGTATTTTTGAAAGAAAAAGTGGCTGTTTATTCTATGCTTTGTTGCATTCCTGTTTGCATGCTTTTTGCAGGTATCTCTCCCTTTTCTCCTCGTCAGGAACCTTTCTGTATACTTTTCTCACTGTTTTCTGTTTCCTAGCTCTTCCATCAGCCTTTTTCCTTTCTTGTAATTTTATTTTCCCCCATTTAAGAGTTCTGGTATGTTTTTTTTTCTGTTGCAGGAGAATGATAATTCATCTGTCAAGTTAAAGGTTTATTTAACAGAACACTAAGGATATGTGGGCAGCCCATTGCCTAATTATAATTGCATCTGTTGTCTTGGTCAGATTGTCTTTTTGTTTTTAGCTGATCGGTGCTTACAAGTTTTCTTCCATGCAGGCTTTTTAAGAGCAGTTAGAATTTAGAAGTCTTAACTAAGCTACCTGGCATAAAATCTTAAATGAGTAGTTAGGTACAGATCATGGTTTCCCTTAGCTATCTGTTGCTGACCTTGTTTGCTAATTTGCTTATGCTACAGCATAAGCTGTAGCAATCTATTAAACTCAAAGAAAAAAAATATACTATTTCTTATATCCCAGCCCCCCACTGATACAAGCAGCATTTTCATCAGTTCATCATTTTACCTGTGAGTAATTTTTGTACAAGCTTGTTCAACATCGCAGATTCGGCCGGTAAAAGAAACCTGTTTCAGAAACTTATGCTTAGAGCAAGCCGCTGATTCCTTTCATATTGCTTTTTAAAACCCATTTTTGTAACTCCTTCTTGCTTGAACCTTGTCAACAGTGTCATGTATTATGTTGTTCTTTTGCCTTTAAAAATAAAGTTAAATTTCCTGTGCTGTTAAAAGAAGAAAGCCTGTCTTTTAGAATGTTTTGAAAGGGAGGAGGCATGTTCACAATGCTTTTACTAATAATAATATTTAAAGAAAAGTTTTAATTTGTTTTAAGATCTTAAGACTTGGTTGCAAACACTGGTCAATCCAACTAACTAAACTTCTGAAGAGAGGCATCTGTGTTACACAGATATCCCTTTTTAGCTACATCTTCCAGTCATACTTGTAAAACTTCAAGTGTACAGAAAGCGTAAAGGAATTTAAACGATAAAGTGGCAAAGATGCTTCCTTTTGCACTAACCTTTAATTTTTCATTTTAAGGTAATCGCATTGTGGGTTTGTGAGGCATGCAAAACCCACTTCTTCCTTGGGTTAAAAAAATGGAAGTTTCTAAATCATTACACCCTTCTGTGCAATGCAAACTGAAATTGTTTAGGACTTTGTCAAGACAGACTTGTAATACATAGACATACAGACTTTATGTAATACATACAATTTTAATATCTTATGTTGTTCTACATTTGCTGCTTACTGGTGTGCATTGATTCATACCTGCAGAGGCTCATTCTTTTTGTGCAGGTTTAAAAGCTATGGATTTGAATTCTGAGAAAAAAGGAACCTTTTTAGGTTGCAAAGATCTCATAAGCAAGTAAGTTAAATTCTTGATTTTTGAGAACAGAGTCTTTACTCAGGACTAACGTCAGTGAAACTTTTGTTACTTTTGTTCATTTCCATGGGACTTTCCAGTCTGGAGTAAAAATTTCAAAATATGGATCTACAGCTTCCTTCTAGGAAGGGAGAAGTTTGTCCACACTGTTGTAAAATGCTTAGTTGTGAGGCTTAGAGTAACTTTTAGAAAACATGAATTGCATGTTTTTAACTTTTTGTTTTGTTTTGCATGTTTTACAAAAACTTGTTTAGAAAAATGTGTAGAAAAACATGTTTGTTTTCCATGTTTTAGAAAAAGGTGGGGGGAAAGGGCATAAGACAGAAATAATGAAAAATTATTACATTGCAGGAAAATATGAATACTTTAAGTAGATAGTTGGAGGAGGGGAAGTACAGCTTTTAATTTTTAAATTAATTTTTAAAGAAATTACGGTTTTAAATTTAGGAAAGGTAAATGTTTTTTTGTAAACAGACTTTAAACAGTGATAATTCTTTCTTAGAAGTAAAAATGTGTTTATTTTGTTCTGAGGGTA
This sequence comes from Vanellus vanellus, assembly GCF_965231255.1. Classification (NCBI taxonomy): domain Eukaryota; kingdom Metazoa; phylum Chordata; class Aves; order Charadriiformes; family Charadriidae; genus Vanellus; species Vanellus vanellus. Next base: position 11,050,434 of record NC_138908.1, read on the forward strand.
CTTCTATGTGAACTTAATTTTATGAGTATTTTGTTGTTTTTTTAAGTCTTAGTAGATATTCCTGTGTTATTGTACATAATCAGCAAATTGGAGCTGACTTCCCTTGGACACACTTCTCATTAGTAATGGAATATGATTATTCTGAAAACTCTTGTTGGAAAAATCTGTGCAAAAATCTGAATGTTACTTACATGACTTTTAAAACCACCCTCCCTGAAACAATACAAATGGGTAAGTGCTCTTCAGAATTGTTATAAACAATTGGCCTGGCATATGAAAGGAAAGCATTTTCTGTTCCCTCAAATACTATGTTTGTGTGCCTGTGGAAGAGAATGAGTAACAAATTATGAAGGCTAAAGCCAAGCAAACAGAGCTGGTTTATCTTTACAGCAAGAAAGGATGGTGTTTTTCTGAGGGTGTGATCTTAGTTTTGGCCAGGATGTAGTAGTCAATGTTGGTTGATAAAAGTTCAAGTTCACAGGTTGTTTACAGTTGCTACAAGCTGTATCCGCCCTTCCTCATCCTAAGGGAATGTTGCTGTAGATCTAAAGGAATATAAAGTTTCAAAGACATTCAAAAGAGTTTAATTTTCAAAAAAGAACAAAAAATCATATAATGGAAGCATTTTAATGGGGATGAATAAAAACTACATTTTTTAAAGATATGTCTATTTAAATATCTAAATGTATCTTTAGTTTTTTGCTTATGAAACTACTACCTTACATATACAAAATGTTTCAGGGAATCCCTGTGGTTCATTTCTTCTGGAGGTACAGATTCCATATGTGTTTCTGACAACTGAAGGTCTTCTTAATATGCCAGACATTCTTCAGCTTTTGGAATCCAAGTGAGTGAATATAACCTATATAATTTTATTGACCATTTATTTTCAGTTTTCCAGGACATGTATCTTGTCCTACTGTATCATGTAGTAGCCATCTACTTGGCTATCAGGTACGTTACTGCAATTACACTATTAGCATTTGAAGAGACAAGAAGATAATATTTCTGCTGAAGTTGATAGCGTAATTCTATAGATCCACACACAATGCAACCAGAGTGGAACTGGCTGATTTGTTTATTTTAATGATGAGTTGGCACTTTTAGTCAAAACAACTTTTTTAATCATCTACTTTTCCCTGAAAATCATAATGTTACCCCAAAACATTTTTTTTCTTTCATGCTTCTTGGTGCTTGGAAGACTTTGTATTTAATTCTTCATAAAAACTGCTTTTGGATTTTTTGCGTTTTATCTACCGGAGCTATGCTAAAAATAAAACAACTGAAAGAGAGTAAAGCAGTCTCATTTTCTGATGCATCACAGCTTTTGGGAGAGACTAAGTTAAAAAAAAAAACCAAACTACCTTATTTGTAAAATTCAGATCTAATATTCACTTAATTTTGCATACTTTTTAACCTGTACAAAAATTTTAATGTATGTTAATCATTTCACATGTATATTATTTTATTTGACATAATTTTCTTGTATTTTGCTTTCACAATAGTAAGTACCTGAGAAAAGTACCTTTTGTCATGGGGAGAAAAAAACAAATAAACAGGAGACAGAGCAGCGACATCTCTTAAACATAGTGCCAGAGATACAGGTGGTTGATTTCACTGTGTTGCTGAAGAGATGTCCAGTTTTGGTCCTTGCTGTATCCTAGAGTCAACTGTGAAACCATTTTTGAGCTGTGTCTAATTACAGTTTAATTATATGTTTGACATTTAAAATCTGAACATTTAATTTGACTTGCACTTTTAAACTCTGACCTGTTCAGCTTCTCTGTTCAGCCTGGCCACAAGCCAAATAGTCAGGAATGCTTTTTTGGTACTTTCTCACTAGCTCCTTTTAGCACTGATGAAGTACTTAAATAGGTGAGCAAAGAGCTATATAGTTTCAGAAGAGCTAATAATTCACTTTTTTTGTTAATGTCTGAATACACTGTCCATACAAGTTTCTAGAGGATTTACTGCTGGCTGATTCAGGTTTAGGTCCCTCGTGTTTCCTAGGGATAAAGACAAGTAGCATGAGAATGGTCTCTTCTTAACTTCCCCCTTTACTCAGCCAAGACACCTAAAGCCCTAACTGTGTGCTGCTCATTCAGTGAGTCTTTGCTCAAACAGCTGGTAACAGGAGCATGTGCTGCTGGCAGTTCTCGTTCACTGAGAAAAATTTAGAATCATACCAATGGCAGTCAGGGAGTTTTCATGCAGTTTGCTTTCCCTGTGCTGTGCAATCATGAAAGGAAGAAAAGAAATGCAATATACATCTAATGACTCAAAAGGAGTATCTAAGTATATTTTCTTGATTTACTAAGTTTCTGTATTACATCTTTTTTTTTTTTGTAAACTCAAAGTCTGCATATCAAGGTCATATTTGGTGCAGTTAGCAACATAATTGAATTAATCCAATAATATTTCATTAAGTCACTGCTACATTCATGTGTATTCTTTGAATGTGTCTTAAAGTAATCTTGAGCATTTGGGAAAGATCAAGGTATCAAAAGACTATGTAATTTAAAAGATTGTATTGAGATGTATGATACTAATTTCCTTTAAGATAACCTTATTATTTTACTTAACTGAGATTTAATAAAATAATTTTACTTCTTCAGGTACAGCATTACCTTTGTTGAAAGAAGCAGTAATTACTCCTTAAGGCTCTTTGGAAGTACAGATCGATATGTTGTGTTGACAATAGATGAACGCACAGCTATCTTTTTGCAGGTACAAAATGAAGCTAGTATGTCCAAATTCTGTTGTGCATTGGGTCTCTTCTAGGCCATATCTGCAGCCTTCTAACATATGTTCTCTTCCTCGTAATCATACTTAATTCATGCATTGTCTCACAAATTATTTCCATATTCATTAACTCCAAAATTCTGTCTGTGCTGGTTTGACTAATTTAAAATGTTCTCATGTCTGTACCTACGTTTCTTCACACCAGTGTAACATTTGACCTGATATTGGATTGTATTAAATATAGTTAAAGGATATACACTTGAAAATAGGGTTGTAGAAAGGGATATTGTAATAACCAATTAAAAGTATCTGTGACTATATTCTCTTGCCAGTGTGCGTTTTACTTCCATTTCAGATAGTTGTCTGAATTAGTCTAGAGAGTAATTTGTCCTACTTTTAATAAAAAGTAATAGTTTAGACAATAATATAATACTTAAATTCTGGTATGCAGCAAGACAGATGACTTTTACAGGTAGAAGAACTACTACTGAAAGATAGATAAAGAATAAAATAATCAATTAGTATTGCAAGCACGACACAGACATTCCTACATGCTACTGCAATTAGCAAACTTGTACTTGATGTACTCAGTGTAGGTATAACATGATTTGTATGGGTTAAGCAAGTACATCAGGGGTTTATAACAGTATTTTGCATTATTAAAGTTCTCAAAAATCTTAGGAACATCCTAAAACATTGGTAGCAGCATTTCCTTTTTACAGAAGGGATAAAGACGCATGAAGCGGGGAATCAGCTTTTTAAAGGACAAGCAAAATAAAAGTTGGGAATATAGCCTAGTTTTTCTAACTCTCAGATATGCCTTTAATACCTATATGATTTAGCTGTAGTTATGTTTGATCTAACTTCTGCATAATACAGCAATGCACAGTAAAAGCTTGTGACAGCCATGGTAATATATTTATTTAGCTTTTACTTTTTATATTACTTTTTTGGTAGAGCATGGAAGAACTAGATTATGAAAAATCCTATGACAATGTGATATCAAAGCTGATGGCATTATCACTTCAGTATACGTGCTGCTGGATTCTTTTCTATTCCAGAGAAAGAATGAGTTTAGAGTAAGTTATGAAATTCTTCTGTTATCTTGGCATTCTTAAAACAAACTTGTCACTGAAGGAAGCTGCTATTTGAACAAGCTAACACTCTGTTCTTTGAATTTCTCTGTAGGAACACGTTTCTCTTAGAACAATATGGATATTGTAAGCTTGTATTCTACTGTGCTTTGGACATTTCACTTAGTTACAATGTTGTCATGCTGGTACTGAAAAACTCAGTGTAATGATAGAAGTAACAGTGATCACTGGAGACCCCAAAAAAAGTTAGGAAAGATGTTTTACATGTGTTAGGATCTTTTTAATCTTACACAAGAGATAAAGAAGTAGTTGTAAACAACAGGATTTGAGGCAGGTAATGCTAATGTGAGGGGTATTTCAAATCAAGAGGTCCAGAAATTTCACATTAACCACTGGAATTATTCTTTATGACCGTTTGAAGTAAATTAACCTCTACAAATAAATGGTTGTGAATTACTGTGTTAGCATCACGGTATGTCATTTGCAACAGGGAGGCATTCTTCAAGTGTTTTTCCAATCCATCAGTAGTCCTCCTTTTGCTATGGAAGCACAGCCTTTGTTGATATAGTTCATAAGCATTCCTTTACTACCTGTTGTGAGATATTTTTTCTATAAACAAGTGGCAAATTTTCCATGCATCACTTTTCCTCTCTGTATGATTTTTCGCCAGTGACTGACCCTGATACAGTCCTTCTGCTCAGGCCAGGCTTGCTTTGCTGTGGGCTGATTCCGTTTTCCTCCTCACAGTGCATCCTTCAGCGCTCAGTCACTTAGTGTGACCTAGTTCTCCTTTCACAGATATTAATGCTCGAACTGTACTAGTATTTGGAATTCAGGAAATGAAACAGACATTTATTAACACGTGGAACAAACATTTTGGAATTATTAAATGTGCATAATAAATATTAACAGTCCAATGAAACTGTTTTGTAGGTACAGTCTCAGGGGAGATACTCTGCTTAACCTTGTCTTAATTTATGCCACTCTAATTGAACTTACACAGAAGTCAGAAGACTTTGAAGTGAAGGTATTTTTTTTGTAACAACCTTTCTGTCTCAGTCGTCACTGTATGATATTTCTGAAGTGCTTAATCAAGTATGCATTATACATCAAAAACAGAATAGCTCAAAATTACTAAAATTAGAGAGAGAAGCTTAATTCAGTGCTGCTGAAGTTAGTGAAAATACTGTGTTGACTCCAGTACAAGTTGTCAGATTCAAATAGCAGCTGAAGTGTTTTTATGACTGGGAGTCAAGAAATGAGATTGTACCTTTAATTTTATAAATTATTAGAATGTGTGTTAATCCTGTTTATGTCTTAATTTGAAGCTTCAGGTTAATATTATGTCACTAATGTAGTAGAAGAAAAGAAAGTGTATTTTCTTCTGCTGTCAGCTAGTTTGCTTTTTTTTAATGTGGCAAGATAAATTAACTTTTTTCATTATAAATCAGAAAATAACATATCGAGAATAATCAACATTTAAAAATAGGGCAAAAGTTTCATTTGGTTTACCAAGTTGATGACTGTAACTTATGTTTTTTGCATGAAATAACATCTTTATAGGCAATTTTTTACTTATTTGCATATTAAAATTTGTTTCAAATTTATCTAGTTAAATGAAGGTTAAAGAGAGGACAAAGCTGTTTTCATTCCATCTGATCAGCAGTGTAGTTTGTGTGGAAATTACTTACACCTTCAAAGTGTCACATGTCTTCTTAAACTATATTATGCATTTCAGAATTACCTGTTGTGTTAGGAACTTGTATTATACCAGTAAAATTGATCACATATAAAAGGCCTAAAGAATAAACTAATTTCACCTACAATTGCATAAATAAGGAGTGTAATTTGCAGCCGGGCTAGTGGTCAGAGGTTGGAGTTCCTCCGTATGGTAAGCATGGATCAGGTTTAATTACACTTCATTACCAGCTGTTGTGTTCAGGGTCACCTTTCAGCTTTCCCATTGAACTTCTGTAGCAAATTAAGACATCCCTTAGTGTAAGTTTTAACCAAAAATACTATGTATCACTTTTAGGTAGTTCTTATGCCAGGGATTGAAGAGACAGCTCTGGTAATTCGTCAGATTGCTGACAACATTTTGATAGCATCTGATATCAGTCCTTATGAGTGGCTGGACAAATCCTGGCTTTCTGTCTTGCCGTCTGAGGTTTGCTTATCTTTGCATTAAATTACACTGTTTTCTTCCTGTTTCTCAGACTCATAAAGTTCTAGGGTTTATTATTGTTCTCTTAAAATATATTGTTAAAATAAACATTGTTATTTTTATATACACACATACATATTCTTATATATATGTATATATATGTACACATATATATATAATTTTTCTGTCATCCTTGCCAGCACAATTAGGTGCAACTTGGACTTTCCCTGTGCTTTCACAGTTAACCAGTGGAGAAGTTTATTGTCCACATCTGCCAGCCAGTGTGTACAGTTCTAGGCACTAAGTTTAAAAAACTATGCAAATTGTAAAAGATAAACATACAATGGCTCACTTGAGCAGGAAGCCAAATCCATCAGTGCTGATCCACTACTGAATCAACGGCGTCGCTTACAGACTTGCTTTAATACAAGATAGTAGAAATTTGTTTATCTTCTCACGCAGTAGCAGATATTGGACATTTACAATAAATGCTGGAACAAGTCCATCAATCAAAGTCAAATATATGATGTTCTTTAACTTGTATATTAAGGTTTTCAAATTAGAAATATGGATTTGTTCATTTTATGTGGAAGCTTTGAACTCTTGTAAAGCTGAGATCATTTTGGCTTTTTCAAAATTCGGAAGCATTTTAAAGCAGTTATTGGTGTGGCCTTTCAAGTGTAGGATATTGGATTATAGGTTTTCCAATTTAGAGGTTGAGGTTAAGGGTTCTGGTAAAAAACTGAGAGGAGTCATTGATCGTATTTAGTCTCTGTTAAAGGTATTAGATCTTGGCATCTGTTGAGTGCAGAGCTTTATGAAAGTCAGGAACTGGAAGCTGACATTCTTGAAATGCTACGGCTCTCAAATTGCCACCCTCTGTGTGACACTCAACCTCCCCTAGCAACTCCTGATTTTGGCACCTGTCTCATTGCTGTTGACAAGTGTAACTTTTGTAAAACAAACCAGCTTTCTCAGTTTATCTTGACTTAGGTAATTCTCTTCAAAATAGAGAATAAATGGTAAATGTCCTAATGAGTTTTCAAATCAAGTTTACATGATTCACTGATTTCGTCCTTTAGAGTAGAAACATCTTTAGACTGCTTTCATTTTATCAAACTGTTATGCAGCACTTACGCTTTTGCAAAAATGATACACTGTTACATCTGTAGTAAAAAAAAAAAGTGCACTTTTTAAAAACTCCATTTCTATGATATACTGTATCACCTATTCATAGGGATGTCATTCTGCAGAAACAGAAAAAAAGGGGAAAAAAGTTTGTCAGATGTCACGCTAACAAAGTAATTTCAATTTCCAGACAGAGAAATGCCTGCTTACTTTTCCATGTATCAACCCTCTGGTTGCTCAGTTTATGTTAAAGAAGGGATCTTCACTGAACAGACTGTTTCTTGCAAGCTTTGATCAACTTCAGGAACTTCTGCCAGAGGTTCCAAAAAAAGTTTTGAAGGTTGGCCAAAATTAATTTATGTATTAGATCAAGCTTTTTGCACTGTTGTAATACGGGGGATTTCTTATCTGAATCTACATGCACATTTGCTGGTATCATTTAAAAATTAATTATATGCTTTAGAATATCATTCATATCTAAAATGTTGAGCCTGCTAATTCTCAGCAGATTTTGTCAAATCACCATTATGTTCATATGAAAATTGTTAGAACATTTCCTTAACTGGAAAAATACTAATTTGATCAGCTTCCTCTTCAAGTTTCATCGTATCAAGTATTGTATCAGCACACAAGCTTATATATTGCCCTAAAATAAGAAATTTTTTCCAGTTAAGTATTTGTAGGACTTTTGTCCCTCCCTTCCTCCGTTCCTTCCTCTTTTCCTCCCTCCCTCCCTTTCTTCCTTCCTTCCATCTTCTTGTACAATGATAAACCCACCACTGATGAATTCGTAGTACTAAACATTTGAAAGAGCCCTAGAGGTTAAGATGAACAAGTCCATTCACTAAAGTGTTCACTCTGCAGTTAGAATTGTGTGCTCCTACTGTTTCAGTTGGGCCAAGTCAAGGAAAATTACAGACTGATTATAGTCAGCTAATTAGATAAAAAATGCACAGCTTTTATCAGTCTAGAAAATGGGAGGACAAACTTCCACATCAGAAGCATTCAGTTAAGGTGAAGGAGCAAGTGAACTGACTCCTTATTTGAGCACTGAATATAAACTTGTGCATATTAGTGTAATAACTGCATATGTGTAAAGCCATGTTTACTGACTGAAAAATAGGAAAACTTCTCATGAGTTTAATTCCTCTATGATGTATGATATGCGCCAATCCATTGCAGACACCACTTCCTACAGTCCTGGCCTAATGAAGGAGAGTAAAGTATATTAAGGTATTGATTTTCCTGTGTTTAAAGAGACAGGCTATTATTTGCTCTGTTTATAGATTTAAGATAGGTGGCACATTGCCTACTGTACATGCCTCTCCTTCTGTATTGGCAAGTCTTTTTTTTTTTTTTCCAGTAAACAAAAAATTATACATCTTAGGATCCTAATAACTAGGTTAACTTTTTATATTTGACAGTGGAGACATGTACTATAAATACTCTTCAAGTATCTTTTTTTTTGGTTTCAGCATTTTAGTGACATGACTTCATACAGCCTAAATACTGCTGCTCCACTGGAAAGAGTGGTGAAAGGTGCATCACCCCTAGAAAACCAGAATAACTTCAACACATTCTGTCTAGATTATAAACAAAATCATCAGTCTTTAGAGCTGCTTAGTAAGACACAAAACAGCCCAGGTAATATCTTGAATTACTAGGAAAATGTGTCTTCTTTGAAACCAAGTGAAAATCTGAGTGTATTATAATCTTTATCTTCTAATCATGGAAAGGTCAGTTATGCTGAGGAGATGTACTGCTATCGAAATGCTCAATGGCATCTTGTTTTTTTGTAAAATGTAGAGAAATAATTTTTCATTCTCCAAACAGAATGTTTCCATTTTTTTCTCTACCAGGAACATCTCTCATGAATTCTGAAGCCGTAATTCCTCCATTGAATCATCATCAGGACTTTTTTGACTCTGATCTTTCAAGCTATATGCAAAAGAAATCATGTTCTTCAAAAACAATTATGGGAAGGAAACAGAATTTCTTCCCTGTGCCAAATGACTCTGAAGATTTTGCTGATCTAGATGTTTCGAATTCTCTTCATCTTCAAAGACAGCCTTTCAGTACACAATATAGCTCAGATCATTCTTCCAAAAATTCTAAAAAAGAGGATTTATTTGCAACTTTCAGTGACTGTGCACCTCAGGAGAGCTCTACAAGTTTTCTGCAATTTAGGGACACAACATTTAGGAGCCCAGAAATTCTGATTGACCAGACACCATGGAATGACTCTTCATCCACAGGCCCATGTGATTCATTTGCATCTGATGGTTTTCTCTCTGATTTCTTTGTTGACCCAGCTGAGCCTAAAAGTCTGAATTTTCACCAAATAGGTGGAGAATCTAGAGGAAAGAGAAAACAAAGTCCACCATTCGTATGGACAAAAGAAAAAAATAGAACAGGTAAGTCTAAAGCAAGCAGAATTTGCTGAAATTCTGTTTGTAAATCTACTGGACTGTCTGTAAGAGTAGATTTTGTATTTTCTTCAAATAGTCGTTAAATCCAGTCCAACCCAACTCAACAGTTGCATGTTTCCTTTACTAATAAACTTACTTGCGTATATATTTCTTCTGTGATAAAAGTTCCTAAACATTTGTTTTCTCTTTGGAGCATAAGGAATATAAAAAACCCCAATTGTTACTGCCATTATTTTTCCATGGTAAAATATTGAAAAGTGTAGTTTACCAATATTGTAAGCTTCAGCCTCTTCTCTCTTTGACAGTGCCTGAAATGTGCATAATAAACATGCCAGAATTATTTTAAAGGTTATGGGAAAGATTATTTTGTAAACATAGGTATGGACAAAAGGAGGAAGAAAAGACTAGAAGTATGTTCTCTAAAGGGCAAAAAGTAGATTCAGCAAATTTAGAGAGTGAAATTTAGATATTACTACATGGCTCTGTTTTGCTGTTGTTGTTAATGGAGTAAGAATTTCACTCTGACAACTTTCTAAGTTTGTTTCATACAGTTCCCTTATGCTTGGAATATTTTTTTTAGCTAATATTTCCAGGGCTAAACCCTCCATCTTGCCATTTTGAAATCATTCCAAAGCATATTTCTTCAAATAGATGGTATAGTGTTTATTTCAAAACTTTATTTACCCTGAAGGTGTATACAGTCATAGAATCATAGCATGGTTTAGGTTGGAAGGGACCTTGAAGACCATGTAGTTCCAACCCCCCTGCCATGGGCAGGGACACCTCTTTATATAAAACCTTCAGTCTTCTCTTTTTTTTGTAGTTTTCTTATCCCTGGTTTACTTTCTCAAATACAGTTAGCTTGAGACCTTTTTTGATAAGCCTAATATGGAGTCTCAGAAATAAGAAAGCACATCTAGTCCCTGTCAGGCTAAGGATTGCTGTGTTGTACATTGTAGTATTTTTTAAATTCTGCTGCTTCCCTATAAGTGAGGTGTCACATTCTTTTAAAATCCAAGGTTAACCTTCTTAAATAAAGTGCCTAACTCCTAGTACAGGTAATTTAATTTATGTTTTCTCTGTTGCTACCTGTAGTTAAATCTCCTGGTGGTACAGCAAGGTCAGTGCAGCATTAAGTGCTTTCACTAATTAGATCAGACTCATTCATGAAAACACAATTAACTAATTGATATCTATGTATCATGGGCTGCTTTGGGCAATTATGGAAATAAAGAGAGGAAAAGTTAATTGGTTATGGTAAACTGCTTTTAATTTTCAGCCTATGTAAATGAAAATGTGCATACAGAAACTCTGAACAGACATGTTGCTTCTCCATTGGGAATGAAATTGAGACCTGGAGTATTGCTGGGTTGTATTTCTCCTTAAAGGTCATCTAGTTCGAACCCCCCTGCCATGGGCAGGGACACCTCCCACTAGACCAGGTTGCTCAAGGCCCCATCCAGCCTGGCCTTGAACACCTCCAGGAATAGGGCAGCCGCAGCTTCTCTGGGCAACCTGGGCCAGTGCCTCACCACCCTCACAGTAAAGAATTTCTTCCTAATATCTAGTCTAAATCTACCCTCTCTCAGTTTAAAACCGTTCCCCCTCATCTTATCACTACATGCCCTTGTAAAAAGTCCCTCTCCATCTTTCCTACAGGCCCCCTTTAGGTACTGAAAGGTCACTATAAGGTCTCCCTGGAGACTTCTCCAGGCTGAACAACCCCAACTCTCTCAGCCTGTCCTCACAGGACAGGTTCTCCAGCCCTCTGATCGTTTTTGTGGCCCTCCTCTGGACCTGCTCCAACAGGTCCATGTTTTTCTTATGTTGGAGGCCCCAGAGCTGGATGCAATACTCCAGGTGGGGTCTCACAAGAGCAGAGCAGAGGGGCAGAATCACCTCCTTTGACCTGCTGGCTGTGCTGCTTTTTGATGCAGCCCAGGGTGCGGTTGGCTTTCTGGGCTGCAAGTGCACATGGCCAGCTCATATTCAGTTTTTTACACAGTGAGTATCCTGTAACTGGCACTGATAGTCTAAAATTCTAAATACAATAATTTCAGTGGAGATCAGAGCAGATTATTCTGGTATCACATTTTACAGTATTCTAAAAACACTGTTATTTCCAACTTGATAAAGCTTTCTGTAATACTCTTGCCCAGTAGGGCAAAGGTACATTTAAATCGGAATCAAATTGAAAAAGGAAAAGTGAGGTTGGGTTTAGATCTTGGAAGAATTGTCTTATTTTACTTTATTGTTCACTAGCCAGGGGAAAACTAAGTGTACTAAATAGTTCTGCATTCTAATGAAAAAAAAAAACAAAACCAAACCCCCAAAACTCCTTAATACAGTGAAAGCCTTCTGAAGTCCCAAATTTAAGAAATGTGAAATCATATGTTTAAAAAATGTGTACAGAGTCAAATTAAATAGATACATTGGGAATCCCCAGGGATTTCTTCAGGCTTCAGATCAAACTTTTATTAAACCGCAAACAATTAATGCCAATACGCCCAGCCAGTATTTCCACTGGAACAGATTAAAGCCTTCCATCAGTGTTAAAGTTTTACTTTCTGTAGACTCTAAGCAGAATTTTCTTACAGAAACGTATTTTGAATAAACAACTGTTCAAATATTTTATTGTAAAAATACTTGAATCTTAAGATAAACAACTTACTTAGAAACATGAGCATCTCTGGTTAAAAAGAATTAACTTTCACAATTACTGAATAGTACTGGGTGTAAGATTAATGAAATAGAAATAAGCATTGAAATCTTTATTGAAATATTGTGGTTAAGCGTAGTGCAGGTTCATGGGTTTATTTTGTGTAATGTCCTTTATTATTATTACAGGACAATGTGCTGATCAGTAGTAGTAAGTAATAGTTAATCTGTACACATGTAATTTTACGGCAGTTGATACTTTTCATACAGAGCATACTGGTTAAAGCTAAAGTCTGTTACTGGTTCTGAGAAACACATAATTAAGTCTGCACACATGTTGTGTTTGTAGTTTATCATACGTATTTTTTCTTTCCACTTCTTTTCCAGATTCAGGATTTGCAGAAGTACCAGAGTTCAAAAAAAGGAGACTGACATACGAAAGAGTCCCTGGAAGACGTGATGGACAAACACGTCTTAAATTCTTTTGAGTGGAATGGGGATTTGCATACTACACATACTTTTTAAAATTCTTAAACTCCTTGAAGGGAAATAAATTAAATTCTTTTTGGTTTTGTTCATTTTTAGAGAGAAATTAGGGTTTGCGAATCCTTACTAATTCCAGATTCTTTTGTATGTTTTTGAAATTTTACTAAACAAACTAGTTCCTTGAATGTGGAGAATTACTCCTCTCTGTTTGTTCTCATGGGTGATATAAAGGTAATTTATCACTCTTTATACAAAAAATAAAATATGAATGAAAAACACCAGACACTGAAGCTCATAGTTTGAAGGCACTTATGTTTGCTCCCTGAGCATGCAGCTTCCAAAGTTAAAGATGGACCAGATCTGCCAGAATCTCAAGGCTGCTCATAAAGTCTATGAGCTTTCTTGGACTTACAGCTGTAGCCCTTTGTATTTGTCCCTTAAGCTCAGTTCCACTTCTTTCCATCTGACAGCTCCTTTAGAAACCATGTGATGAGTTCCTGCACTGCTTTTAATCATAATCAAGCTACAGAAACAACCTGTTTGTTTTATGGACAACATGTGAAAGATATGTTGAAATTTAGGATTCTAATAGATTTGGTTCAGAGAACTAACCTGTGACTCCAGTTCTCTGCATAATCTGGTGGAGGCCTTTTGTTGGCATCTACATTTTTCAACCTGCTACATTGCATCGGCAGGTAGGGAGATGAGAGTCATCTGGGAGGCAGTGCCAGATATTGTAGGCTACAGCTGGATACAGCTGGAAGGGGTAAGAGATTTAAAAAAAAAAAAAAGTCATCTCAATCCAAAGCCACAGAAGAGAGAGGATAGAAGAGTAGCCAAACCCTCACTTTCCATCAAAAGATTTGGCAATGAAACTGGAAATACATGTGGGAGCAATGGTAGACAGTAACTCCATTCTGCTGTAGGAATACACGCGCAGTTCGCACAGGCATGCCTGCCAGCTCCAGAATGTCAGTGTCTGTTCAGTTGCCTTCAGCTGAGATGATTCAGTTTTCAAACTCACAAATCTTCTTAAGTTTGATGCAATAACAGAAAGAAAAAAAAAAAAAAAAAAAAAAAAGAAAAAGAAAAAGCCCACCAAGTTCATGGTTTATGCTTTCAGTAAAGTACTTCCTTGACATTGAGCCTTCATGAAGTACATATTCACTATCCGGATAAATAAAACCAGCACTTAGGGGAGAAAGCTTTGGTCTTTCAGAGAAAATGGAATGCTGATTTTCAGCTGAGAATTCCTAAAAGCTATGATGGCAGCACTAATAGCAATTTTACTTCACACTAATATCCCCAAATTATTTGTACCCAAATTGTTTGCAAGACTTTAGAAAACAACTTTCAAGTGTGACATAAAAAGTATTTTAGTAGAATTGCAAATAAGCCAGCGTTTCCCTATTTTGCCCAGAATAAGAGAAAAACTTGAATAAAAATTGCAGTTTGCTTACTATTTCTGGCCCATTTTTGTGGTCACTTCACCTAGCCATTTTCCATCTCTTTGCATCATGGTTTGGCTCTGTTTTTCAGAACTGACTCCCAGATTGCCAGGCCTGGGAATCTGTTCTTTTAAGAGTGCAGCTCTACAAAGTCTCAGTCATGGATGATCACAGTGGAGAAAATTATAGCTGCCACTGCCAAGCTGTGTATTTATGTTTTCCTTCCCCACAGGCAAAGGCTGACACCAGAACTCTCACATGCGGTGTCATAGAAGACGAGCTCAGATAACATGTAGATCACTTTGAAAACAAACACATGTTGCCTACATTGAATAAGTAAATAAAATTCAAGGGCTGTCTGCATTCAGTTTAGAAAAAGGTAGAAATTCAGATAGAATTCAGGTAGAAAAATATGTCAGTGCACCATTAGTTACTGGCAATGTAGTGGAAAATAAGGAAAAGGGTTTGCAGTGACCCGTTGTTTTTTACTGTATTTGTTTATGACTCAGTCTCTCACATACAGATTGACAAATTTATCATGTGTCATTCTCCCCCCTCCTCACTTCTGTTTAATGTGGAGGAAAATTACTATTGCACCGTAAAGATGCACTCTTTGTTTCCTCCCTAAATCATCTATAACTAAGAAGAATTGGGAAACAACTAATTCTCAGACAAAAAGTTGCAATAAAAAACTAATCACCAGTCCTCCATCTGCAGGTTGGGACACGTGGTTCTTGGATCGCATTTGTAAACTGCTTAGTGACCAGGCAGGTAGGACCTGTAGGTGGAGAAGAGCCTTGCTGATGGACTGCGAGATGAGAGTCAGGAAAGGAGACCTTGTGGCTCATGTGAGGCACTTAGCGTACAGACATGTGGACTCGCTTAATTTGCTCTACCGTGGGCACACTGTGGGACCTGCTGCCATGAGACTGGTATGAAGGCCTCTCTGCAGTGTGTGGAGAGTTTGAGACCTCAGCAGACAGCCCTCCTGGATGGTCTTTGGTGAAGGAAGCTAAGGCGTTGTTGCCCACCCCACTGCAGATTACACCCGTTAGAGCAGGGGCAGCAACATGTGATGCTTGTCCCTGTCTAAGCCATCCCAGTGTTCAGTTCATCATAGTCGTGCAAACCCAGGTGCACCTGCAGCCAGAGACCAGACATTGGCCTGTTGACTGGGCAGGTAAGAGACACCCTGTTCTGCTGCCTACAGAAGCAGGCAGCTGCCCAGGTTCTTTTGTCAGGTTCCTTGGTTACCTCAAAGAAGGGGACCTGCAAAAGCTGAGCTGCTAAGACACAGGCTTAGCTTCTGTTGGCTTCATTTAGCCAACAGAAATCAACCAGCAGTGGCACGCTTCATAAAACTGACTCCCCACAGGAATCCAAGAGCCTCAACACCAACCAGCCCTGTTCTGCAGCTCATTCTGACACCCGACTTTTGTCACAGACCATGCCTGGGAGGGCAGAGGTGGCATTGCTGTCATCCATCTCCCTGCTTGTACCCAGCAAGAGAGCAAAGAGCGGCAGCAAGCACGACTGCAATCTGTGTCTTCCTCCCGTGGGACTGCTGCGGAATAACCACCACGCTCGCAAGCACACCAGCATGGAGTGCTCCCAGTCCATCTCACAACTGCTGCACAGGTCTTTCTAGGCACTGCTGGTGTGAGATGCGGATGCAGTCAGGACCTGCAGTGTGCTGGCATGGTGTTGCTCCTCCGACGCATGTTGACCATGGTGCTCCAGCTGAAAGACACCACACGGAGCTGGGCTGGGCAGCCAGGAGACGACAGCAGTTGAGTGGCTGGCTAGCAGCGGCTGCTCTCTCTTGCACACTATAATTTGGCAGCTATTCGTGCCAGGTCAGCAGCGTCTCCAGAACCCAAGCCCCATGGGAGGACACCAAGCAGGGGAAACCTGGGAGAGAAACAGATGGGGGGATGGGGACAGGTTTTACTGCCAGAGGTAAAAGAAATGCAAAGGGCTGGCCTGGGAAGGAGTGGCCACCAGCCAGATGATGGCTGTTCAAAGGCATTTGGTGCATATTCTCAACCCTCTCCCTCCTTCCGTGACTTGAGCATTTTGACCTCCATCTGAGCCTCTCATCACCTCTGTGCAAGCAAGAAGAACTGTGCTTCCTCCTGACTTCCGCAGCTTGTGCACATGTCGAGCACAAAAAGAAAAACTACCACATTCAAATAGCCTACAATGAAAGGAAGCCAGAGCACAGAAAAGCTCTCAAGGAAGGATATTCTCTCCTGTATTTAAAGACACAATACATATTGGCAGTATTATGACTCTCATTTCAGTGTCTGCCTGCAGACAGCAAATGTGAAAATCCTTTGACAAAGGCTGAACTGCCTGGAGGACACTCATTGCCCCATTTCAGTTAATATTAATGAAAATTAAATACTCAGATTGCCAACTTCTTCCTTACAGTTTCAAAATGAGTAAGTGAGCCTGATAACGTTGTTACTATTTACCACAAAAATGGTAAATATCTATAAATGGGATTTTTCTATTAATAAGTCACATTTTCTAAAAATCCAACTGCAATCTTCTCCTCCCAAAAAGGCCAATAGCTCGAGGCCTCCCCCCCACTGCAAAGTCAAAGTATCCTCTTCCTTACAATATCTGCTCTTTGTAACAATTAAACAATGAGTTCAAAGCCAGTAGGGAAAGGAACTTTATTTCCAAACTTCTAAAAGATTAATACAAACAATAGAAAGTAGACAAAATTAAAAACATATTAAAAAAGTTAGTTGTCCTTGTAAAAGTGCTCCATAAAAAAATGAAGGCAAATGACCAAGCACATTTTAGTGAGTTTTGTGTATTGCAAATCTCGACAATTATGCATGCAACTATCTTTGGGTGTTCATGGATTTTTAGTGTCTGTTTGGTCACATTTTAAACACACCGAGGAAATTCCACCACAGCAGTACCTTTACAAACATGAATTAGGGGAAGTATTACAGATTAGAAGTCTTGTAAGAAACATGCCTTAGGAATCAAACCCGTGCTACACATCGTGCCCAGCAGTTTCTAGTATGTGTTATTTAAAAACTGTAGTTGGTTCCAGGTCTTGCTAATGGAGGTAAAGTTCCCTCTGAGAACATCACTTCAGTACTAACAGCACTTAGTTTTGTACTTCAACAATTCATTTCTGGATGTTTTATTTTGGAAAAAACAGTTTTCAACTCTTATTCCGGTGTAACAGTTTACCAAGATAGGAGTAGGTAATTTGGTAAAAATTCATGTGTTTTTCTTTTCTAAAATGTAAACTTCTCAAGTAATAATTTTATAGTTAGCATAGTGCAGTAAGAATGGTGATGGTTGTGAAAAGAATAAGAGTTACATTAAAAAACTTTAAGAACATTAGCAAAAGACAGTGAAGTACAGATACACAAGAACAAATAGATAAATATCGAGGATATTGGTTTAGCCACATAAAAGTTAGGACACAGAGAGAGACTTTTCTTGTGAAGGAAAGGCAGTTGTTATTCATGTCATGCTTGAAGGCAACTCTCCGATGACCTTCCCTGTAAGAGGAAAAAGGGGTTTATTAAATGCTGTCTTCCTAAGCAGGTAACATTTCTCTTATGAATTATAACACAAAAGCTCCTCTGCACGGAGAGAAAATAATAACCGCTTTCCTTTGTTAGATGTTGGCATCCTTTAATATTATATTTTTTTAAAATTGGCTTTTTGACTTTGCTCTCATTTTTATGATCCTAACTAGGTAATAATAAACGAGATAATTGATCTATCAGCAAAAGATGACTGACATCTTGGGCTGAGCTAGCTATGCATTTCTAAAAGTATCACACACACAGACAGACACACACACACACAGACAGACACACACACACGCTGCTTCAGTAACAGAACACCACAGTCACTATCAATTTTATCTCATCTGCAGGAAGAATTCAGGGTAACACCTGATTTAAGAAAATCTTCTGCTTGGGCTTCCCCCTCCCCCCCCCCCCCCCCCATGTTTTTCCAAAAGAGCATCTCGAGTTCAGTTGTTCTCTCTCTTCAGGTTCAATCCTGTTTTGTCAAACCTATGTAGAAACAATCACAACCGCGCTATTGATGCAGCGCAAGCTCAGGAACCCTGGCAGCGGGAAGGGGAAGGTTTTGCAAGTACTTTATGTTCTACTTTAAATTCTGCCCTTAAAAAAAACCATTCATTTTCACTTTGATAGCACTGTCCAAGAAAGAACAGCGTTCAGTGGTTCTTCCTCTCTGTAGTTTTTTCAGCTCTTCAGCAGGAACTATTTTTAATTTTTTCTTTTAAAGAAGAGTAACCCCTTCTGAATATCCTACTTCCACGTTCCTTTGTGATGCAGAAGCAGTAAGATTTTCCAACACAAGCCACGGTGTGACCCTGCCCAAGACTACTAGCACACACGGCCTTTCTTCCTCCGGCTGCAGCCACTGATATCTGTGCGACAGATGGGAGAAACAAGAGTAGGAGTGACAGAATCGGACCCCAAAGATTCGCAAACGCCGGCCGGCCGGACGCCCACCCTGCAGGTGTTAGGCAGGGACAGGCAGTGCAGCGAGAGGGCTAAGGCAGAGGGCCGGGAGCGTCTCATCCTTCAGACCCAGGCTGGAAAAGGTTACGAAGGCTGCGGGTACAGATCGCCTCAGCTCCTCTCTGCTTCCACCGCTTTTGGTGCTGAACCGACAGAAACAACAGAAAGAGCCTAAGGACAGACACCGCCAAGTGAACTGCAGTACGACGTTGAAGACGAAAATGTATTTTTTAATGAGGCTCTTGCTGAAGCTGGGAGCTAGTCATCAGAACGCATGCAGCTGACGTGGCTTTGTCTTCCTCCTCCATGCTGGGTACGTGACTGGGTTTTATGTCTGGCTGGGTCAAACACAGCCGTGTGTCACAGACAGTTTTTATTATTTTGGATGCTGCTGAGGACCCTAGAGCTGCTCAAACACAGAAAACGACCAAACAAACAAAAAGCCCCAACAAAACGCCTCTAGAAAGAGCTGTAGGAAAGAGGCATGCTTCAGCTGCCACACTTAAAAGAAACAGAAAACAATTTGTAGAGCCAGCGGGGAAGTGATGAACGCTTTGCTACCAAGAAGGCGCCATTCAAACAACTATCCCCTTGTGCCCTAGTCCTTCCTAGGGCTGGAGTTTCACATCAGAGTTGTCGTCGTGCCATCTGGGACTTTATTACCTGATTTCAAAGTAGAGCACAGGACCGGGGTTCTCGAAAGGGATTGCTCCCCGCAGGAACCCCAACAAGCAAGGCGTCTTTGCAGGCGTTTTGCATACAGTACTGCTGGAGTTCTGCAGCTGCCTGAGAGACCTGTGTGAAGGGAAAAGAAAGACAAATCCAGAGGGGAAACTAATTCATTCACAAGCACCTATTAGGCATTTCCTCCTGAAGAACCATTACCAAACAGAGTTGGAGAGCAGCCAAGTCAACCCTTGGATTCTCAAACACCAAGTAAATCAGCACGGTCACACATTTTCAAAGCTCCAACGGAACACACATGAAATACTATGCCAGCGATGAGCCAGAGGCGTGCAGAGGACTGAGGTGCAAGTGCCATGGAGTTTGTCCTCATTAAAAGCACAATGTTTTCCAATCTACTGGACTGTTTTCAGGTTTATATTGGAACTCTTATCCTCAGGTAATTTATAAAAAGGATTTTCATTTCCAAACTGTTAAGCAACACAGAGCATAGCAAGGAATGAAAGCAAAAAGATGAGACTAAAAGCTTTTTAAGTCCAAAGTGCTGCCTTCCCCAGGCAGTGAAGCGAGAGCTTCAAATCCACACCCTGGCCTCCAAAGAGGACAGTCCAGAGCTGCAGAACAGGCCCAGGAACCCAAAGGGAAGATGTCTCCAGCACTGAACTCCCCTGCTCTCCCTGTGGACAGGTCATTTGTGTGCCTGTACTTTTGAAGGAAAACACAGGGGAATTCCCAATTTCTCAGACATGCATTGGTAACAGCTGCAGGGAACTGTCAAAATCCACGTTTGCTACATTTTTTATAAAAGGAAATACTGAGCATATTGGTGAGATTATAAATTCCCCTCTGACCTCCCCTCTGCCTTCATTACAGGACTCACGAAACACTGATTTTTGTTGACACACCACTTCGCAGTGTTGCCCACAGAGGGATGAGACACAGCCAGAAGGACCATCCATGCTTCCCAGCCTCCTGACTGAAGGGGGCACCCAGGAGCCCCAATGGATGGGATTTTGGTTCTGGGCCACCCCATCTAACCGTCTGGAAGCACATGGGGACTCTGGCCTAGCGCACGCTTTTGTTTGCTGTTTCGCTGCTGTCCTGTTCACCGCCTCTCAACTCTCCTCCAGGACACATCCTGGTAACGGCCCGAATTCACCCGGCAGCTCTCGGCATTTCAGGGGGTTGTTAAGAGAAGCGTTTTCCTGCAGCCTCCCAGGTTCTCTGGAGTGGAGTGCAGGGCGAAGCATCCGCAGCAAGGATCCCTGCTAGTCAGTGGGCTTTGTCATTCCCCTGTTCCTTGAGGAGAACCTCTGTCTGGAGGCTGCAAAGGTCTCCCACCCTGCCCAGCCCCTTGGACCCCCTGCAGCCTTCGCACCCCTGCCTCAAGCTCAGCGCCGACCCCTTGGCTGGTACCCGACTATGCACCACAGGGCTATCAGGCAGAGGTGCCACTTGCCAACACTGATCAGGCCAAGGCTGCGTGGACCTTTTTCCTGGGAAAACGAGCAGAGAGCCATCCAGGGCACGGCTTGCCCTGCGCACACAGCACCGCCAGCAGTTCCTCACTGCATCTCCTTGCACTTTCCACCTGAACGCCGCGAGACGTATAGAGCTGTGTATATCCTGGTGTCCCTGGAGAGATACAAACCTGATTTTTGGCATCTGCGTGAGAATTATCCGTACAGCAGCAGACAGGTGTTCTAGGACAGATCTGCCTACCGCATAGCCTTACCTACGCCCCTACAGCATTCTTCGCTTCTTCAGTTCACACAGAAAGTACGAGGGTTTCTGCCATATTTCACCACAGGACAAATGCTCCTGCGGCCGCCTCCTGCATGCAAGTTACGTGTGGGTACTTCTTTCCTACTTGGTTTCCTCTTTCTGAAAATATTGTTCCTGTCTGCTTTTTTAGCTGGCAGGGTAAACAAAATCACCACTGGAACTTTGCAGTACGGGATGTATTTTTAAAAATCCTTTCATATCCAGCTTCCGTCTGAAAACACATTGTCTATTCAAAGTATCCAAAATAGTGTTTTCTGGTGTCTCAGTGTCTGCTAAAACTGATGCAAGTGTTTTTTCACCAGCTGAATACGTTCCTTGCTGGTTTTACACTGCATGTCAAGAAACCCTAGATGATGCTTTTTATAGGACACATTTTTAATCACGCACCATTTCATGTGTGATTATAAAAAGACACGACCAGGTTCCTAGCACAGCAGATGTGGAAAGAGAATGCTGTTGCACAAGGCTGCAAGAAAGATGAGACTGAGGTCTCACCAAGGCGGAGCCTCCCTGGAGTAAAAGCAAACCCATAATAAAAGTGTAGCCTTGAGAAGTCCAGCTCCAGAATATGTTAGGGCCACAAAGTAACCCCCAATAAACTACAAAAAAAAAAAAAATCTATCTTTTACACCCCCTCCATGACCAAAAAAGAAAAAGAAAAAAAAATCCCCGAGGAGGAGTATATGCCTCAAAATGAGCAGGAACAAAGATTCAGGCTATTGGGGGTGGTATAAAGCAACAGAAATGTCTGGTCAATCATTTGTGTCAGATGATGTCCATCTCACCACAGGGGCCTACGTTTCTACCCTGCATTGTGCCATTTCTCACAGATTCCCACAAATTATTGCAGTGATAAACTACAGTCACTTCTAGTGACTCAAACATCTGCCCACTCAGTATTCACAAACAAAATTTAGTAACATCGATGAATTGATCAGGATGATGTCTGAAAGCCATAGTGGTTTCACCTTGCAAGAGGCACTTCAAATTTTCACCAGCCCAGGACAGGAAGAGTGATAAAAAAGTATTCTAAATTATTTTAAAATCAGTTAGCTAAGTTTTTGCAGCTTGTTATACTGGCACTGTCATCAGAGTAAGGAAGCTGGTGTTTTGTGACTGGCCAGGAAAAACATGGTGAATGCATGGAGCTGATGAGAGAAGAGGAAAGTGCAGGATACAAATTAGTTTGACCTTCATAACATCACAGCCTATGATGGATTTTGTGCGTGGCTGGAAGGAGTCGTTTTCGCAAAGCAGTTGTGAACACACACACACACACACACTCCCCCAAACCTGCCAGGGACCAAGAGCTGTCTGGGACAGGTCTGTGTGGGCGAATTTGGTCTGCCAGAATAAAAAATTTAAAAATTGAAAAAGAAATAAAGCAAAACCAAACCAACCAACCATAGAAGCTGGGAGACGACAGGACCGCCTCACCAGCCTGTCTTTGTCTGGAAATCCGCAAGCAGGAGAAGGTTCATGCACGCGTAGAAAATCGCCTGTTTTTCCCCCAGTGTGCCAGCGGGCACGAACCGCCCCCCCGCCAGCGGGGAGCGGCGCAGCCATGCGGAACCGCGCTCCATTATCACCAGTCCTTCTGCAGAATTAATGAGTCGCCGCTGTATTAATTTACCGCGTCTCCTTCCAGCAGGGAACGGCGCTTACTGCGCCGGCCGTCGGGGCTCGCAGCCCCCCCTCCCCCGGGCAACCGCACCCCTCCGACCGGCCCCCGGGGCGGGAGATGCGGACATGGCAGGACCAGATCGTCGTTGTGTCGTCCCGTCCGCCCCTCCCCCCCTCCCCCCGGGGTCCCCGGCTCACCTTGATCCTCTCCACGGCCGCCTCCATCTTCAGCTGCTCCACCAGCCGCTGCATGGTGCTCAGGCTGCCGCCCGACGACATCCCCGGGCCGCGCGGAGGACGGAGGCAAGAGGGCAGCGCGGCTCCCCGGCAGTCGCACCGGCAAGGATGGTGTCGTCCCCCCCCCGGCTAACCCCCCCCATCCCCGCCACCGCCCCGGGGAGGGGCCGGGACCGCCCCGCCCCGGCCCGGGGATGGAGCTGCTCCGGCTGCAGAAAGCCCTGTTTGTTTAAAAAAGGACAGGAAGGGAAAAAAAAGGGGGGGGGGGGGGGGAAGGGAGGAGGGAAGGGAGGAAAAATGAGGGAAAAAAGAAAAAAGGAAAGAGAGGGGAAGGGGGGGGGGGGGAGAGAGGGAAGGGGGAAAAAGGGAAAAGGCAAAAAAGGAGGAAGATAAGACGAAAAAAGAAAATGAAAATTAAAAAGGAAAAGGGAGGGGGTAAAAAGGGGGAAGAGAGAAAAAGAAGAAAGGAAAAAAGGGGGAATGGGGGGAGGGGAGAAAGAGAAAAAGGAAAAAAGAAGGGGAAGGGATGAAAGGGGAAGGGGAAAAAAGCAGGGAAAAAAAGGGGGGGGGGAAGGAAAAAAGAGGGATAAGGGGAAAAGAGGAAAAGGAAGGGAACAAAGGGGGGAAGGGGAACAAAGGGAGGGAAGGGGAACAAAGGGAGGGAAGGGGAACAAAGGGGGGAAGGGGAACAAAGGGGGGGGAAGGGCTGGATGCCCCCTGCACTGTTCATCGCCATTTCACTAGTGACCATAAATAAGTGACTTTTTGGCAGGAGTTTGCTGGCCCATTAAAAAGCTGGTGGGATGAAGTTCATAGCATCAAATGGTTGCTCTGAACATAGGGATGACCAGCCATGGACATGCTTGAGCCTCACTAAAAGCCTCAGCACAGTCATGGAAAAGACTTGCGCTGAATCTGAAAGGTCCTGGCTCTCAATACATTTGCATGTTAAGTGACATGTATATTTCACCTTATATACACTATGTATTTGAAAGTACATACGTGCTATGAAACAGATACATTTCTTTGAAGAAAAGTTGATTGAAAGTAAGGTGGTTCTTCTCCAAGATCCTATTACCTTGCCATGCTTTTCTGCGCAAAGATCTCACTGCTACCCAGTACCGGCAATACTTGTTCACGCAAACACTTCCCTCTGAAGTCATCTCCGTTTACACCGGCCTTACTGGGTAGTATTGGAACTGTCAGCAGTCTCATTCCTGCTTTTTTTTCCCTCACGTATAATTGCTTTGTCAACTTTATTTCAAGATAAAATAGGGCCTGAAAATTTATGCCTAGAAGACAGACACTATTTAGAACTACAATGAGATGTGAGGCTCAAAATGCTCAGTAGCCTCAGCTAATGAGGTGTCACTGTGACGCTGACAGCTTGGTAAAGACACACGAGATTTCTCTAACCTTCATCACAGAGATGTGGCTGCAGTGTCACTGTCCATCAAATTCTTGCTGGAGCCCACGAATTTATGCCTGAACCTGGTTATTTTTAAAGGGCTCCTATGTCAAGAAAAGAGGGAATTCCAAGCTGAGACTGCAGAACAGCTCTTTTCCAGCAGGTCATGCAATACCTGCTGACCTTCCCTTCTCCACTCAGTATCGGGGTACGGTTTTACAGAGACAGGACACCATTGCCACTGAAAGACACCGTTCTGTCCTCTCCAGGGACTGCCCCTCCATTGCACCGATTTCCTGCTGTAGTGTCAGGTCAGGAAATTAATCTTGGTTAGAGCTAACCTAGGCCAAAAGGGAAAACAGATCCGTCTTTTGACTGCTTATTTGTATAACCCAAATCCATGGCTTGAGAGGGAAAGGAGCAAACGAGGCACAAAGGCACAAGGAGCAGAGCTGTTAGCCTGCAAAACTGTGGCCACAGGTTTAGATCTTCAGGCATGCACCTGCCTGCTTCTTTTCCAGATATAACCGTCTTACCTAATAATCAACACCATTTTACTCATGCTTACCTTTATTCCCATTGTTTCTATCACAGCAACTTAATCTTCCCCCTTCTGCTCTTGCACGAGTCCAACCGTGTTTTGGGAGTTGAAGCAGCAATACACCCAAGCTGTGAAGGTCTCTCACTTCATGAACATCTTTGCAGTGTCCCTACCACACCATGACAGTGTCCCTAAGGTTACTTCATGAAAGCAAGCACAGGTTATAGATACCTTCTTTAGCAAGTTTTAGATTTGAATTGACATTAAATACAAAGTGAATTAAGTTTATAGCTACATTACATGCAGCAGAGGTGAAGGACAAATCTAGCAGCTCCTCTTCAATTTTACTAATGCATACAGAAGTTAGCTATTTAGCATAACACTTCTAAAATGCTTTTGAATATGTATTACTTTAAGCAGAAAACTGAGATGACATTCCAAGAACTAGTGAAAGCTAAACTAGCAAAAGAGGCATAGAAAACAGAAACTCTTCCTCAAACAATGAGTTGCAGAATCAGAAACATCTTGCTTCAAAAATTAAGCAATAAGCATTTTAAAAATTTTAGCTCTTACAGACTTTGGCAGTAGTAGCAAGGTCAAGAGCTTCTCTCCCAGACCCAGTCTTCACAGAAACCAGCTAACCTAGCACCGTTTTCAGCAGAAACACTTCTAAGGAACTTGCTTTTACAGATGTGATAAATGACAGGAGAAGCCTGATCTGGCTACGCTCCCCCCATCCCTTCCCCAGTAAAATTCCTGAACAGAAATACGGTAACAGAATCCTTTTTACAGCAAATCATGGAAACTCTGACCTGGGCTGAGTTACAGAGGAAACCACAGCGTGCTGTTTGCATTATTTATTCTAAGTACTCTGAGGTCTGATCAGAAGAGATAAACATAAAGAATACTTTAGATTTAGAATTTAAAACAAATTCAGTATGTATATTATATAAACTTTTATTTACATAAGGCATCAAAATTGCCCTTTTTAACAAAAGGCTCATTTTCCCTTTTACCAATACTTTGGTGAAAGAAACGTCACATTTAGTAGACTAATATTCACTGGTATACTTGTTCTGAACAAGCAGGTACAATCCAACGTACAAGATGAAAAAACAAATGTCAAAAGATCTAAGCATACTATTTCATTAATCACTCTGTAGAACAAAGAATTAAGGCTTGTTTGCATCACAATGATGATCAATCATGCATCATTTATTCCCACAAAGAATAAAACTCAAGTGGAGCAGGAATAGCTAAAGAAGTCCGGTATAATCCCCATATTGTCTACATCAAAAAACAATTTGGCATCTTAGAAATTAGATTGAAAAGTAGGGGGCAAGAGAGAGGAAAACAGAAAGTGGCCCTTGCTTCAGAATCCTTTATAAGCATTTCCAGTGTCCGTTTGCAGGAACCCTTCAGTTTAAAAAGGAAAAACAGGACTTTCAAGGACTGATCTAGAAACATTTTCAGAAAGGCTAAAGTTAAGGTTCCACTGATCATGAATATGAAATATGTAGAGCAAATACATTGTTTGGAATAATGAATTCCACACTGAGATCCCCAAGTAAATGTCATATATACATTGAGCTGAGCCTGTTTAATATATCTGATTTATAAAAATGGTAAACCTGTATTATTTTTCGGCCTGATTTAATAATTCCTGAGTTTTAGATCACTGCTGAGCCACAGCAGACAAAACTCTGAATGATGTAGTGAAAAGTTTTGCAAATCACTTTCAACACTAGCACAGATTTTGTTCAGCAACTTTCAATCATCAATGAAAGTCAGTCTTCCCGGTCCTTCATTTTTCATCCACCGCCGGTATCTCTTCCATCGGGGATCCATGGCCATCTTCTTCTTTAACTCCTCCTCTTGTTCTCGCTTATAGACCTGATAGACAAACAAAAGTTTTTAATAAGGCTGAAGAAACAGCTTAAGTGCACCTCAAGGGAGGTGTAAGCATCCATAGTTCAACCACTGGCCAGCTTACTGTTTTTGCAGAAGACTGACCTGCCACACAGTAGCAGCCCTTGGCCACCAGAAAGCGTTGGGAGTACCTTCAGCCACAGAACCTATTGGCTGTAGTTGCGATGCTTTGCATTTTTGTTGAGAGGAGAACGTCCTTGTAAGATGGTGCTGCAAGATCCAAAACTTTTTTTGCTAGAGAACGAGGTGCTCACATGTTCGACAAAATAAAATCCACAGTAAAGAACTGCTAGTGCTCAGAAAGCTAAATTTTGAGTCCCTTCTCAGCACACATACTGTTCAATGCAGTTCTTCAGCTCCTTGCTGTAGTTGTTTTCCCATTTCAAAGCAATTGTCGAGATAGAAACTTTTTATTCCTAATGAAGTTTCTCAACAAAGTTAATATCTCTGCATTAAGTATTGGCAGTACCAAATGATAAGTAATTACATTCTGCCAAGAAATGGTGTCATTGTAATGAAATCCACAATTACCAGCAAAGTCAAGTATTTAAAAAAAGCAACAGCATCTGTATTTTCATTCTGGAAGGCAATTTATGTACATACAGCCAGTGTAAATCTCAACATCACCGTACAGTTTTATGTCAACTCAGTGTCATCTAACTTCTTCCCTGAAGGGAATTAAATTTAAGGTTCTGCTATGCATGAACAAGATTTAAGAAATATTATAGATGGCTTTATAATTACACCTGCTCAATGTTCAGTGATCATACAGGTTCTAAGAATTATTAGGAAAGTAACAGAAGCAAAAAAAAAAAATATTGCAGAGCTCCATGATGTACCCGTGTATTGAATTCTTGGTCTTTCCCATCCTAAAAGGACACTGGAAAACTGAACAATATGCAAGACAGCCATCTCCAATGATCAAAGAACAAAGAAACTTTTGGGGAGAAACACCTAAGCATATTTTTCAGCCTAGAAAAGATACATTTAAGTTTCGAGTAAGGATATGGTAGTGGGACACAGGAGCACAGTTAGCATGAGACAAGAGAATAAAGCATGACTATTCTCCATTTCCAACAATACAAGAACCGGCAGGTGACTTAAAAAAAAAAATATCTTCTACACTTATTGCTGAACTCATGACCAGATGGCACAGCAGACACTGTTAATGCATTCAAGATGTGACTAGGTAAGTTTATTAAAGAAAAACCCATTAAAGAAATTACCTAAAAAGACAGTTTCCTTTTCAGGAAGTCCCAAAGCTGCAAATTATAGTGGATAAATATTGCTACATGGGTGCAAATTTAATGTATTCTTCACTAAAAATCAACTGCTGGCTCCCACAGGAGATGAGTCTGGGCTAAATAATACAGCTCTTCTATATTACGTGACCAAAGCATCAACAGTTAGTGATGGATCCCAAACCATGTCATTTTTTTTCTACAATAGCAGCATATACATCCTATCTTACTTTTTCCACATGACATCTGCTTTGACTAGTAACATTACTTGATCTGCGGACTTCTAGATTATTTTCTAGCAAACCCATCATAATTCAACATGTATTAAACGCGTATTCAACCTGTCAGCTAATCCTTTCCTTACATTAGCATCAATTTTACTATTTTCCTCTTCAAGTTTCTACAGTAATCCTCTCTTGCCTACTTTTAAAGAAGCATTCTTTTATCTTTGGTGCCCTGCCAGCAGCAAAGGCAGTTCCACCACCATCCTGTTTCTTTTCCCAAGTGTATGCAGAGCAGCAGCAACATCTCCTCTTCCCTTTAACCAGGCCAATTTTGTATTCTCAGTTTCTCTTCATCTTCTAGAAACCTCCCACCCAGATGGCACACATATGAGCTTCTGTAGAACAATGAAAGTGTTTTGTCAATCTGCCACCCCCCAGCATACCAAATCATTCTGGACTGCAAATTCCATGCTGTGGCTAATGTTCTTTCACTGGTCTCACAAAAAGCTTAAAAAAAAATAATTCCATGTTGACTGTTTAGTAATTGGCTATCCATGGCAAGAGTAGCAGTTGTGCCTAATGGTATTTCATGTGACATCTTTACTTCAATAGGTAGGTAGCGCAGCAAGAGTCGTCCCTGACTCACTGACGGCCAAAGAACTATCAAGGGACAGTTTAATAAGAATGAGTTAGGAACAGATGGCTTAGAAGACTGATGAAACAGGAGTTTCAGATGATCACCCCAGGTTCCAGTATAGGATGGGGAGCTACCTGTTAGAGAGCAGTGTAGAGGAAAGGGACCTGGGGGTCCTGGTGGACAGCAGGATGACCATGAGCCAGCACTGTGCCCTTGTGGCCAAGAAGGCCAATGGCATCCTGGGCTGTATTAGAAGGGGGGTGGTTAGCAGATCGAGAGAGGTCCTCCTTCCCCTCTACTCTGCCCTGGTGAGACCGCATCTGGAATATTGTGTCCAGTTCTGGGCCCCTCAGTTCAAGAAGGACAGAGAGCTGCTGGAGAGAGTCCAGCGTAGGGCAACTAAGATGATTAAGGGAGTGGAGCATCTCCCTTATGAGGAAAGACTGAGGGAGCTGGGTCTCTTTAGTTTGGAGAAGAGGAGACTGAGGGGTGATCTTATTAGCGTTTATAAATATATAAAGGGGGAATGTCATGAGGATGGAGCCAGGCTCTTCTCAGTGGCGACCAGTGATAGGACAAGGGGTAATGGATTCAAGCTGGAACACAAGAGGTTCCACTTAAATTTGAGAAGAAACTTCTTCTCAGTGAGGGTGACAGAGCACTGGAACAGGCTGCCCAGGGAGGTTGTGGAGTCTCCTTCTCTGGAGACATTCAAAACTCGCCTGGACACCTTCCTGTGCAACCTCATCTAGGTGTTCCTGCTCCGACAGGGGGATTGGACTAGATGATCTTTTGAGGTCCCTTCCAATCCCTACCATACTGTGATACTGTGATACTGTGATCAAGGTAATCCTTATTACAAATTATTACTGTTTGGAGAACGGTCTTCAACCTACTGTAGTAACTTTGTCATACCACATAGTTATTATAAAGCCTTTCATCGGATTCAACTAAATCTTGTATACACAGATTACCTAGCAATCACAGGTGGATGTCCCCCGACCAAGCAAATCCCTTCCTATATCCATGGGCATATCAGGAGCTGTTGTCTACCAGTCCATGAGCATAAGAAGTTGAGGAAAACACACCAAGTGGTTGTCTAAGAGTTTTCAATTTAGAAGGTAATAGCTAAAATTGAAGCAATGCTTCACACAGACCCATCCTGAGCACCTTCACAAAACAGCTTTCTTACTCTGGGAGCAATGGATAACTAACATTAGCTTTGGCACCAGAGCTACCCACCTCATAGTTCTCTCGTATCCACAGTTGCCGTTCAAGAAAGGTCTCTTTTTGATGATCTTCTAGACTGTCAAACTGAGACTGCGACATCTTCATGTACCTTCGTATGATATATAGCTTCTCTTCCACACCGTACTCTTGCCCTTTAATAGTGAAACAATAAATCCACCAACAGTACCAAACTATGTATTTGCACAAGTAAAAAGGAGCTAGAAGGATCTGAAACAGAAGGATATCATATATCTTGGGCTTCTGATAACCGCCTTTTATATCAATTTTATTTTTAATAATGTCTTTGATGATTTCTTCCTCTTCTTCACGAATTTCTTCTTTGGACCGCCTGTTCTTGCCTTTTTCTTTAGTCTTGTTGAGTAAACCTTGTTGCCTGGCAATCTCAGTAGCTTGTATACGGTATTTTGGCACTGTAGCTAGGTAGTTGATAGCTTCATTGTAACTGCTCCACCAGCTGAAGAACTGTAATTGAAGAACAGTAAAAGTAAAAAAATATGGTTTTATACAGACACATTTCTATTTGGAGGTTTGCCAAAAAAAAATAAATATGCCATCATACACCTTTAACCGCAATTATGTTACAGCAAGGGTAAAAACTGAAGGTAACGGTACTTCTTCAGCAGTTTTACAGAAGCTCTAATTATTCCTCCAAACTTAGTAAGGTACCTGGAAAAGAGACGCATAGATATGTATCTCACAGCAATATACAGTGATGAGAAAGGACAAGCAGACACTGTTCAGATTGGTTTTGTTCATGAGAAGGTGGTGATCTCGTGAAGGCTAATGCTAGGCTGTACTAGCCATTCTCAGAAGTCCTTTGGATTTATCAGTAAAAGTAGGTGGTATATGAAATCTCATTATAAAATCATTACCCATTTAAAATAGTTAATTAAACATGGATTAAGCACGTGACAATCTCATTAGTCTGACAGGATTCACTTCACAAGATTCAACACCCTCTCTAATTTCCAGCTACCCTCTGAATTTCAATAGGGGAAAAAAAAAAAAAAAGAACAAACCAGAAATACAGCGCCTGGGGTGAGCATGTCTTACTGGGGCAACTTTTTAAAAAACCCAGCATTTCACACTGTTCACCAAGACAAAGGGCAGACATATACACATTACACAACCTTAACAAAGGCCAAGAAGCAGAAACAATAGAAAGCAAGAGAGAGGCAAATCAGTTTACACTTTTACACTGAATTTGCTACCATCTGGCAGCTGGACTGCAGGAAAGCGAGCGTCTCCACTTACAGCAAAAATAAGAAATACAATGTGAAATGAAACTCTGCCATTGGACAAAAGTCTGAAGAGAAATTAAGTATTTCGCTGCATATGCCATTGGAATTTATTATTCCAACCTCTCAAATTCTGATCAATATATTTTTGTTTTAACTTCCAACATCCCATTAAAAAGTGAGTTATCAGCACCACAGAATAAGATGTATCTTCCTCTCCTAAACTTTTGGGGTATTTTTAATGACATTTTCAACCAGTAATCTAGATTAGATGCTAAATAGATGCTAAATAAAAGAATTATGCACCTTCTTCCACTTAAATATCTGACAGCAACAGTGCAAGTTTTCTCCTCTAAAACACAGGCTGTTTCCTTGCCTTTGGAACTACCACCTGCAGAACAAACTTCACTGAACTGAATTCACTTCTCTCCTGACTTCTTTGAGGTGTTTAAAAAATGCTGCAATGTAAGACACACATTAGGCAACTCCTGATATTCAGTTCTATCATCTGAATTGAGTCTTGAATTTAGTTTGCAATTAGCCTGCTTTTTAAAAAAATTACTTACGTAGCTTGACAAACTGATGCACGCTTACCTGGAGCGCTACTCCTGCCTGTGCTCAGGAACAGGCTGTTCTCAGCCCGCCACAAAGAACTAAATAACTCCTTTAGAAAAGCTGCACTTGTCTCTATGAAATATCCTACCACGGTAAGAAATTAATCTCTACCTTTGTCCAAGGTGCCAAGGGCAGTGAAAAAAAATGCTCAGTACATCCTGACTACAGATTTGTTACAGACACCACACAGAAGTTTACCACAGCAGAGAGGAACGGGCCTCCTCACTGACACTGTTTAATACCTGGCATGTTATGAGAGCTGCAAATACTTCTTCTCCTGTTCACAAACTCACTGAGCAGCATCACACAAACATGAAATTTTACCTGAAACACGGAGATAGCACACACTGTAACTAGAATCACTATTCTGACATCCACTTTAGGTGCCAATCTTCTGCTGTAGTAGTGATAATAATGCCTGTAATACTCTTCAGGATGATCCAACATATAGTCATAATCTTTACGTGTTTCTTCATCCTGCAGGATGAGAAGAAAAACAAGCGTAGGTTCAGATTTCGTGTTCTCACTCCATTATAGCTGCATTTTACATCTCATTAATGACCATGATGCTACAAAACTGGCAATAGCCCAACGGAGTATGAAGCACAGATGAAAATCTTTGGTCCTTTTCTCATATTCTCAATTAATTTGTTCTCACACTCATCTGCCCACGCACATCTGACATATGTGGTCTTAAATACATAAGCACACGCTGCATGAAGACACTTAATACTGAAATAGAGAGGCAACTGAAATCCACATAATAAGTAATTTTAACTTCAGAATGGGAAATCCAGATGGACTAGAATTAATAGATATCTCTCAGGAAAAGATTTTGAGATGAAGAACCTATTAAGAGATTGTTTTACAAATCTTTTAGCATTAGCTTACAGGGCTGTGGAATCTGTCCACTGGAAGGCTGTTTCAAAACGTCATTGCTCGCAGTTCCTTGGATTTTTTCCTGATTTTCACCCATGTAATTAAGAGGTGACAAATTTAATTTTGTCAGCTTCAAATGCATTCCTTTCTGACCCCCTAAAAAGTTCCCTTTTTTCTCCCTTGCAGCCTTAAAACATCCACAAGGCTTCTTTCTTCCATTCCTGAGTTCCGCCTTTGCCAAGCCACACATATTTTGCCCTGATAAGCCTCCCTTGCACATCCTGTGTGCTGCCTGAGTTACTGTTACATTTTTGTTTAACGGAGGGCCAACAAAGATGATCCGAGGGCTGGAGCACCTCTCCTATGAGGACAGGCTGAGAGAGTTGGGGTTGTTCAGCCTGGAGAAGAGAAGGCTCCGGAGAGACCTTACAGCAGCCTTCCAGTATCTGAAGGGCACCTATAAGAAAGCTGGTGAGGGACTTTTTGCAAGGGCTTGTAGTGATAGGACAAGGGGGGATGGCTTCAAACTGGAGGAGGGGAGATTTAGATTAGATATTAGGAAGAAATTTTTCACTCTGAGGGTGGTGAAGCACTGGCACAGATTGCCCAAAGAAGTTGTGGCTGCCCCATGCCTGGAGGTGTTCAAGGCCAGGCTGGATGGGGCTTTGAACAACCTGGTCTGGTGGGAGGTGTCCCTGACCACGGCAGGGGGGTTGGAACTCGATGGTCTTTAAGATCCCTTCCAACCTAAACCACTCTATGATTCTATACCTCTAAGTTAAAGCCCATTTTAAATACAAAGGGATTTTCAAGAGACCCGTATCCTCACACACACACACTCTTGGACTGGCTACCGAAGGTCGTTTTTCGGGGTTTCTACCCCTCCTTGACTGCTGGTAGGAAGCAAGCCGGCCAAGTCCACACAAAGGGACGCAAAACGGGAGCCGCAGGGTCCGCCGCGATGCACGGCCGTGCGACCCGGGAGGCCGCCACCCCGCCCCGGGCAAAGCGGCACCGGCGCGGCGGAGTCCGGGGTCGGGCAGGATCCCGCCGTCCGAGCCGGGTCCCTTTGTGGACGGCACGCTGCAGGGACAGACGCAGCAGACGAGTCGCAGCCGCCCGGCAAAATTTGGGAAACTGCGCACCTTTCGGCGTTTTTTTTTGAAGACACGATTTTTCTCCTCGCCACACGCGGTTGCTTAATTTTGCTGCCTGCGAATAAGGCGCGAAACGCCTATGTGCCCGGCCAGGCGATTTATAAGCACCGGTAAAGGAAAGAGGCGAGCAGCCTGCCCCGGGCGGCGTTAGCCCCGGCCCCGCACCTACTCGCCCGGGCGCCGCCTCCGTTCCCCGAGCCAGACCGCCGAGGGCGGCGGCGGCGCGGGCAGCGGCGCTGCGGGGCAGGTCGCCCTGCCCGTCCCGCCGCCTGCCCCGCTCCCCGGACCGCCGCCGCCTCCCGCACGGTCCCCCCCACCCCGGGGCGGGCCCCTCCGCCGGCCCCCCGCACTGTCTCTTACCGGAGCGGCTCCGGCCGCGGCGGCGGTCCCGCTCTCTCACCTTGAGGGTCTCGTAGGCGGTGGCGATGAGGAGGAACTTCTCGTGCGCCGCCTGCGGACCACCACCGCCGCCGCCCGGCGCGGCCGCCTCCCCCCGGTAGCGGTCGGGGTGGTACTTGCGGGCCAGCTGCCGGTAGGCGCGGGCGATCTCCGCCTTGCTGGCCTGCCGGCTGACGCCCAGCACCTCGTAGCAGACGCGCCGCCCGCAGTACAGGCCCTCCGTCAGGCCCCGCGCCGCCCGCGGCAGCAGCGCCGCGCACAGCCACAGGCACAGCAACCACCGCCGGCCCGGGCCGGCCGCGGCCCCGCCGCCACCGACCGCCGCCGCCATCTCGCCGCCGGGGCCCGCGCCGTGCCCAGGCGCCTGCGCGCGCGCGCGCACGGGCGGGCGGGGGGCGGAGCCGACTGGGTCCCCTCAGCGCCCGGCGCGGTGGTGGGCGGGAGCGGGAGGAGGAGGTGTGTCGCGATAGAGATGCGGTCGTGATGGAGGGCTGAAATTGCGGTCTTGAGTCTTTTTGGTTTGGTTTGGTTTGGTTTGGTTTTTTTTTACCCGCGGACTTGTTTTGAAAAGGAGGAGGAGCGCGTCTCTGCCTCAGCGTCGCCGCGGTGCGGGGCCTTTCCCGGGACGGGCAGCGCTCGACTCACCCGGGGAGGCGCGCTGTTCCCCTGCTGGAGAGGAGGCTGCAGCAGCACGCCTGGCCTCCTCTGCCCCGCCTCTCTGCTGCCTTCATAAACGTTTATCGTTTCCTCGAGAGACGGATTCCGCGTCCGCTTCCCCCAAGAAGCATTCCGCCTCTTCGCACCCCGTTAGGGTCGGCGGCCTCTCGGCCTGGCAGGCTGGCGCTCTCCTCCTCAGATACTCAGCTTGGCAAATAAAGCAAAAAATTGTCCACGGTCAGTTTTGTCACCCCTTTTTCTTTTTTCTTTCTTTTCCTTTTTTTTTTTTTTCTGTTTTTTGTTTTTTTTTTTCTTTTTGATGTGTCTCTGGAGCTGCAGGGACAGGTGTCCAGCTGGCCCCACGGGGGGGGGCATTAAAGAAGCCGGCGAAGGGGCACCATGCCACGCTGTCGGTGGTCAGCGGTACCCCAGGGCCTCCCCCTTTCAGCGCCTGGCCAACGTGCTCCCAGCAGAGACACCCCATGGCACCAGCAGCATGGGGAGACACAGGCCAAGTGGTGGTCACATCTTCCTGCCATGGCCAGAGCAACCCCTAGACCTGCATCCAATGTATTTTGCAAAGCAGATTTCTCCCTTGAGTTAATGACTTTGGAATACAATAGCTCAGCAACCATGGTATTGAACGTTTTGGTTTTTAATCTTTTTTAAGATTTTAATTAAAAAAAAAAAAAAAAAAAGATTGTCCTGGTTTGAGTGACACAGGACTGATTTCTTATGCTTGGGAAAACTGCACTTCCAGAAGACTCTAGTGTGTGAATTCGGGAAAATAGTTACTTTATAGCCAGCTAAGGTATCTGTTTTTCAAGGTCTGAGTGTTTTCGAGCTCTCCAGGTGCAGGGATGAGGAGCAGCGAGACCCGGGCATTTGGCTCAAGCTGGCCAACAGGATTATTTCATACCATGAACATCACATTGACTATAAATTAGAAAGTTTGCCACAAAGTTCTCTCTCTCCTTTGATGGCTGTGACCCTGAGAACTTTTTGCCCCAGTGCTGGACCCCTGAGCCCTTCCCTTCCTTCTGAAGCTGTGGCACTTGTAGTGTCCCATATTTGCTGTCCACTTCTGGGAGTGCACAGCTTCTTATGGATAGAATGGGCTGAGTATAATCCTTGTATATTTTATATTGGTATTGGGATCAATTTTGGATCAATATTGGTTCTTTGGTGTTATTAATGTTAATTATCTAGTTTTATTCTATTCAATCTGTTTATATTTCAACCCCTGGGTTTCCTTGCTTTTTCCCTGATTTCCCTTCCCGAGTGGGGAGTGGTCATCATGCGATAGAATAATTGTCAAAACAACAATAAACTGTTGAGGGTTTTCTCAAACCATAACAAAGATAATCTGAGGCCTCGGGACGAAGGCAGCCACAGCCCAGGAGCCAGGCGAGGAGGGCAGCCGAGCGGCACGCTGTGGGCAGCGCCCGAGGCTGTGCCGGGATGTGGGCTGGGATGCGGGCCGGGATGCGGGACGCGATGCGGACCGGGATGCGGGCCAGGCAGTGCCAGGCGGTGGGCGGGGCTGCGCCAGGCGGTGGGCGGGGCTACCCAAGGCTCTAGACGGGGCTACGACAGGCGGTGGGTGGGGCTTGCTACCCGCGGGTTGCTGGCGGCACCGGCGGCCGAGAGGGGGCGCAGCTGCGCCGTCCGCCGCTCGCGGGGCCGGTTCCCTCCTCCGCCTCTGCCGGGAGCGCGAACCGCGCCGCGGCCGCCATGGAGGTCAGCGCGGACTCGGGTCAGTGTGCTGCCCCCCCCCGCCGCCCCTCTCCTTGGGACCCACCGGGAGCCACGGGCGGGGGGAGAAGAGGAGGGGAAGGGGGGAGAGGAGAGACGAGGGGAGGGGAGGGCGGTACAGCTTCTTGCGGCGCCGGCGGGCCGGTGCGTGTGCGCGGCGGGGGCGGGCGGACGGCGGGGACGATGGCTCAGCTCTTTCTAAATATAAAACGGTGCTGACGGGAGGGCGGGCGCTGCTGGGCCCCACCGTCCCTCGCGGTGGTTGGCGTTGGGGAGAGCAGCGGCGGCGGCGGCGGAGGAGGAGGAGGAGGAGGAGGAGGTAGCAAAGGAGGAGGAGGAGGAGAAGGAGGAGGAGGTGGTAGAGAAGGAGGAGGAGGAGGAGGAGGAGGGAGGCAGCAGCCGGCTCGGTGCCTGTGCCGAGCCGCCGGCGGAGGAGAGGGGCGGGAGGCGGGGAGCGGTCGGGGCTGCGGCGCCTCTCTCACTGCCTCCCCTCCCTCCCCAGCTGGCAACATGGCTGCGGCCGCCGCGGCTGCCCAGGACGAGCTCAGTAAGTGGCCTCGGCGCCGACGGATCCCGATCGGGGGGCGGGCGGGGGCCGAGAGGGCAGTGGGGCCAGGTCGGGGGCTCTCTTCAGCGGCGCCTCCCCCACCTTTCCCTTTCCGCTGCTACGGGGCCCAGCTGCCGGGCGGTGAGAGCGGCGGGGCCGGGCCGGGCCCTGGGTAGCCATGTCGGGAAGCGGAAACGGGAGGCTGCGGCGGGGGGCGGCCTCCTTCAGTCCCCGTCCCCGCCGCGGGGCCTGCGGTCTCTCCCACTGCTGGCCGGTCGCCTGCCTGACCTTGCGGGGCCGCCCCCGCCTGTTCGGCGGCTCGTCGCCGGCAAGGAGCCCGGGGGGGCGGGGAGTGTGGGAGAGTGTGTGTGGGGGGGGGCGGCTGCCGGGGCAGGGGTGGCATCGGCAGCCCGCTGCCCCCCCCGCCCTTCCCCCCTCTCCGCCCCAACCCCGCGGCCTGGCGATTAAAAAGCCCGTCCGCGGCTTTTTAACTACGGAACCACCGCAAAATGAAGGCCGCGAAGCTCCGAGGTGGTGGTGTGGGCGCGGTGCGGTGGTGTGCGAGCACGTCCCCCGCAGCCGACGTCGCGGGCGAGCGCCTCTGCCGCCCCCTCTTCTGATCACCTCCGAATCCCCCTCGGCAGCCTGGTATCGGCAAACGGTGGGCTCCTCTGCGGAGAAGCCTCCGAAACTTTAAAGAACAGGGTTTTTTTTTTGTCCCTCCCTGCTTTTTCCTGCCTTGCGTTAGAGGTAGTTCTTAGACAACCGTGAGGAGTTAATGGCAAGGTAACGTATGACTCAGCCAAGCGAGAAGGCCTTTGGTTGCCCTGACATAGTACTTGGCAACCACCCGAGAGGAAGGGCAGGAGAAATACTTCGAGCATATTTGCACTGTTGGCTTTCGGTTCTAAGGCATTTCTGTGTGATGTGTCACCTGGTGGGTTTTTTTTTGGTGGTTTTTATTTTGGTTGTTCTTGGTGTGCTGCTGTGCAGATAGCATCCTTGTTAGGCTCTTTGTTAGAGCTTACTGGAACTAGCCTGAGTGGAATAAGGCATACGATAATGGTGGGGATGTCCTTTACGTAGCCAAAGAGCCAGGATCTCACAGCGGAGAGAGAAGGATCTTTCAGTTACACCGATCCTTGAATCGGAGGGCACAAATGCCAAGCTATTTATTCCATTGACAACTGGGATAAATTGTAATCATGACTGTGACAGACATCACTGCTGCTGTCATCCAGGAGGCTCTTCTGTCAGTTTTACAATGCTAACGTGACTCCCTGTGGTGAAACTGGTCAGTGTGAGATCTCTTGCTTATAGCTCCTGGGCTTTTATCTGTATGTAATCTACCTCTCCAGCTTCCAAATCTGATCCTGCAAAAAATTAGTCCTCAGCCATGTGCCAGTTGCTACTTGGCCCTTTGTGTTAAGCTGCACTGAAAGGACAAATGTCCTTAGATTGATATTAATGTTCATAATTATATTATGTCATTTAGATTGTTTGACCACTGCATCCTTCAGAATTTAAGGATTTTTTTTACTGGTTTGCTTAGAAATCTCTTTTGGGGGGGGAGGAAAGAGAGTGGATTTTTTTGTTTTGTTTGTTTTTTTCCCCTAGTACCTCATCTGACACTGAATAGAAAGTACTGTAGTGTTAAATACCAATTAAAGCTAATGGAAAAAGAGTAATTTTGTGTAGTGAAAGAGAGGGAAACTGAACAGCCTCCATGTGGACCTACTGCCTCTTGATACATGTAAATAGCTAAATTTCAGCATATTTGGAAAGAAATCTGTTGCTTTTTTGGATGGTGAGTAGTTCCAAAATAACAGGAATAATTAGTAGTACTTTTAGATTAGAAAACCAGTTTTCCTTGCTTTATATACACATGGCTATAGGAAGCTTTGATCTATGGCTCCAGTCAAACACACAAACTCTGTTTGCTTAAACTCTCTGTAAGGGTGCTTGCTGTTTTAGAGGTCAAATTGTTTAAAGGCAGCGTAAGAATGGACATATGGCAGTTTAAAAATGAATGCAAAATCAGAAAATTGGCCTTGAAGCCATTAAGAGTTCAGATGCAAGAGGAAGTTAATCTTGAGTAAGAATAGTCAGCCACTTGAATGGAGAGCCTAAGCCTGTAATATGGCAGATATTTGGCTTTCAGTATGCTATTCAAGCTTTTCTATAAGCTTTTCTATAAAAAGGAAGAAAAGGATGAAAAAAAGATAATATATCCCCCCTCCCCCATGCCTTCACAG
This sequence comes from Vanellus vanellus, assembly GCF_965231255.1. Classification (NCBI taxonomy): domain Eukaryota; kingdom Metazoa; phylum Chordata; class Aves; order Charadriiformes; family Charadriidae; genus Vanellus; species Vanellus vanellus. Next base: position 11,090,180 of record NC_138908.1, read on the forward strand.
ACTTTTCCAGTCAGATCTTGTAAAATAACCTGGTGACTGGCCTACTTTTACAAATGCCCCCTTAAGTGATTTGGCCGTAGGCACGCGATGGGTTACTGGTAGAGCCAGGAATAGCATCAGCAAATCCTGACTCACTGTTTGCTACTGTAATCATACTAGATATATTTTCTCGCACAGTCTAATACCGTTTGAACAAGAATTTGACTCCTATTTTAGTAGTGGCACAATAGACAAGAACTTTGTTCTTTCTTCTGCATGTAGAGTAGTGCAGAAACAGTTGCTTAGCTCAGGAGGGACTGAAGGGTGTGTTTGAGCTTTTGCTTTAGCAAGGACCTGTCCCTAAAATTACCCCTGCTGTCCAGGCAGTGAAGTTGAAATGGTCCTGTGTCTTTATTTGGTATAGGACCTTTTGGAGAAAATGTGGGGGATGGTAATGCAATGTAATGGTTCTACAGAGTTCAGGTAATGGAGGAGGGGATTTTTTTGTTTTGTTTGATTTACTGAAACAGAGTTCTAGAAATGTGGCAGTCTGAGTAATCTGTCAAACAGACACTTTTCAGGAAAGTGAAGGTATATTCTGGCCTTTTGCACAGGATTTTGCTGTCTCACTCGCTGCTCTGTTTTGTGGAGGACTCAGACTCTCTTTTCAGTTCCTAGGATGCTTTTGTGATGATTAGTTAAATTATGAAGTACAGTTAGCTTGACATGTCCTAGCCCCAGTAGTTTCCTGAGTCAGTTTTCATAAAAAGGTGTGTGTTTTACTTGATACTCAACTACACAAATATACGTTGCTGAGGGGTCTGTGCTGAATAGCTGACGTGCTGTGCATAATATCTATGAATGCGAGAGGGAGCTAATTCTTTATCTTGTGTAAGGACAAGGAGGAGAACCTGGCCACATGAAATGGAACTGCACTTAGCTGAACAGAGAGGAGGTTTCTTTGATAAGAAGATGGATGAAGAGTGAACTGGCTACCTCATCAGAATTCACTTCTGTGATTTTAATTGGAGGGAGGAAAAAAAAAGGAAGGGAAACACCCTTGTTAAGGGATGGAAAACATTAAGATGTTTATTTGTTTACTTTATCCTTTCTGTTTCTTTCCCTCAGCTGTTCCCTTTGGCAGACTACCCTATAGCAGAATGGGAAGAAGGGGTGTGTTGTTTCAGTGGCAGGCTGGGGTTTTGCTGGGCGACTGTAAGATCAGTTCTGAATTAACAAGTCTTAGAAATAACTCTGACCCTTTCATGGCCAATGTTGCAGGATTTGGAAGTTTATAAAGCATAGATTAGGCTCTTTCTGTTAATGTGACTTTCTTGTAAAATTTGTATAGGTTATCTGTGTCTTGGAATCTATTCCTTTCCTTTTTTGCATGAGGTGTGGTCGTAAGTGCTGAAACCTATATTCCTCCTTGCAGTCTTAAATGGAGACTGGAAAGAACCAGAAGTGAAACATGCATTTTCTCACACGTAGGTAACAGCATTGCCATGGTAACTTAGGGATTTCAAATTCCAAGTACACCATGTCTGTTGACACAAATTGGACACTGCCTCTGGAAACAAGGATACGAAGATATATCTTGTTTTCCTGATGCTTTGGTTCTTCTACATACAGTGAGAGAGAACATCTCTTCATATTCAATGCCTGTTGTTAAATTCTCCATTTTTACATTCATCCTCTTGTAAACACTTCTTTTTTTCCCCAAGAAAACATCACAAAAAATGAACTATTCTGTGAAATGCTACACAGCAGCATGGACAGTAGTTGTGATTCTGCCAAAATATGTGAATATTTGTTACAAATTTTACATGGACTTAATTATATGTATTTTGAAAATAAAACTACCAAGTTTAATTTTTCTACTCATGCAGTTCATTATTGGTTGTAGTTTTGGTTGTTTGTTTTTTTTTTTTTAATCCGTAGTAAAATTTGACTGTCATAGCTGTGGGACACACGTGATATTTCTAAGACCGAAGATATTTCTATTAAACCAGGGATGATTTCTCAGGTGCTTCTAATGTAGTCTGACAGGGACTACGGTGTGCACATAGCTCATAAGCAGATTCTGGGTGATGTAGCAATTGTCTGCCTTTCAAGAAGTTGCTTCCAGCTTTCATGTTTGTAAAGGCAAACTTGCAAGAGTATCCCAAAAATAATTAATTCAGTGATGCGCTGAAGTGTAATAGTGATATCTTACTTGGGTTATTCCTTCCAACACTCCCTGGCAGAGCAAGGGATTCTCCACAGTGAAGCAAAATCTAGAAGGCTCACAGTGATCTCGCTGTGCCCTGTGCTTTTCCATTGCTCCTGACGTGCAAGTTTGTTCTTGGAGGAGTTTATATAGAGCCCTGCAGGATTGGGCCCAAAGTTTTCCAGTTGAGTTTCCAGGGAAGTCTCCTTCCTTTCATCCTTTGGCCCTTTCCCTTTGGCTTTCTCACCAGCATAAGTAAAATAATGGCAATCTTTATTTTCTTCTTTTTTTTTTTTTTTAATTCTCTCTACTGCATTAAAGTTGGTTCTTAGCCTCTGACAGCATGTTCTTCCCCAAGCCCCATGTTCACCAGAGTTGAACTGCAATAGATAGACTATGGAAAGCAATTTTATAAACATATAATATTACCTATTACAGAAGGTGCTATGGGTGGGAACCAACACCAAAGAAATTTTACAGTCCTAAATTTGAGATGAAGGTTTAATGTGAGATTGAGGAAGGAGAAGCCTTTGTAAAATCTCAGGTCTCTTAAGTATTGGCTTTTTAGAAGGGGATAAAGCTATACTTTAGTAAGTGTCATCCCGCCGTTACTTCTTTCTTCCAGTGCTTCTGGAAACTTAAAAAAGTATCTTTAACTGTATTATTCAACTTTGGAAAGGAAAAGTTATAGAAAATATGTTATTGCATGGACTGTATTTTAAGTTTAGTGGTGGCTAGCAAAGGTAAAGAGTGAGATGCATAAAGTTTTCTGATTAAAATTCAGTGTTCTAACTGTCAAGTTGGTGTAAGATTGCTGTAGTAGTTAATTTCAGTTGTTGAGGCTTATTCACAACAGTTTATGTCATCTTTTTTTTTTTCTATGGGATGTAAGAGAACAAGTTAGACCTCGTGCTTTACTTATTTTTATTATCATGTAATCTAGTGGTCCCCCCCTGAAAATACAGCCACGCAGTTTTACAGTCGGCAGTAGGGGCTGTAAAACTAGGTGGAGAAGGTTTTGGCTTCATTCTTAAAAATTTGTGTAGTGTACAATGCGGGAACGCGAGATGGGTTGGGAGCAGACCCTTTGTGTTGTTGGATGCCTGATGCACGGTGGTGTGCTCGCTGGCGCAGGCTGGACAGGGGGAGTGGGTGAAGGTTGTGAGAAGGTACGGCAGAGAGGGAAAGGAGCTTGCCCCATGCCAGTCTGCAACACACATGGAGGTAGGACACCGTATCTGAGTCCCAGATACTGCATCCCTGGCTCCTCTCTTGGACTGTTGTGTGTGGTGCTTTAAATCTCCAGGGCTTATGCCTTCCCATAATGAGCGCTGTCAGCTTGAGAGATTGTCTTAATTGTTAGTAGAATAAAAACTGGGTAGAAAATGGTTGATGTGCAATACTTGGGGAGGGTTTATAGCCCTTTGTTTTCCTGTCTTGCTGTTACCAGCAGCGCAGGAGGGTGGTCTGGCAAACTGACCAGTTTCTTCACTGCAGCCAGGTGACTAGTTTCAGTGAATTCAAGGAGGAGTCCTGTCATGCTTATGGTTGAGGGAAGGATACCTGATGATGGTATCAGGGCTTAACTGACGAGGCAGCAGAAGTATGAAGAGTAATAAACTTATCTTACAGGCAGCATAAACAAGGGGATAGCTTTTTTTTTTTTTTTCCCCTCCTGATCTCTGTTATTATGACAATTCTGGTCGCTGCTTGTAACAACAGAATAATGGAAGAAGCTGGAAATGGGGTAGGCAATTGCAATTCGGTGCATTGCTGCACTTCCCATGGGCACGTGCGTAGTGGCTTCTGTGCCTTTCAGGTGTGTGTAGTCCAGTGACTACAACAAATGGCTTTACAAATAACTTCTCTCATGTTTCCTTACACTTGAGTCTGATCTGTTGCCATGTGAAGGAGTACGTTGTTGGGGACAGCATCATTCCTCCTCTGCCAGTCTGCAGTGATCTCCGAGACTTCCAGGTCCAAGAGGAAAGATTTGATCATTTTATTCATTGTTTGAGCTATTTCAGCTGCTTGGTGTGGCTCAAGCAGTCCCCTAGTGTGCTGGCAGGGTCGTGAAACACTGGGGAGATCCTGGAGGGGGAGATCATGTGGCGGGGGGGGGGGGGGGGGGGGGAAGTATGATGTGAAAAGGAAGGTAAAGAGATAAAGAAATTGTTACATTGTTAGGATTAAAAAAAAGGGGGGGGGATATGAGATAAGTGTCATGAAACCATTGACTAGCTGACAGCATGATTGTTCCATGAAATCTGTCTGAAACGAGATTGACTTGCAACTTGGTTTGCATTGTAGGTGCTGCAGAGTTTCAGCTTGTAATTTCCCTGACAGTAAAATTTCATAGTCTTCTGTCTTTTCAGCTGCCTGTCATATTTGCTCAGCAGAAAATAAAATGTTGGAAGTGATACGTTTATGTTTAATCTGCAGCTGGCAGAGGAGGAATGATGCTGTGAGGACTCAGTGGAGGAATAGCACAGATTTAAAAAATAGGACAGTAAAGGCTTCTGTAGTTATATCACGATAGGTTAGGATCTGGATAGGTAGAGCTGTACTTCCATTTGAACATCCTTTTTGTTCAATTGAGTTCGAACCCTCCATCTTTACCTCTGCCCTGCACCAGTGCTCTTTTCATTTTTGCCTCTGTAGTCCTTCACAGCCATCTCACTGATCCTCCTCCTCTGCTGAAGGAGCGTTCTCCTTGGTGTCTCCCTCTAATCTCAGCTTGCAACAGGTCACTTTAGATTAGTCTTTAGGGGAATGATTTCCTCCTTGTAGCACATCTTAAGACCTGTAGTCCCTTCAAAAGCCATGGGTCTCCTTGCTGCCTGTGCATCTGGCCTACAGTGCTGCAGTATGGAGGGGAGATGCTCCTGATGCTGAGCACAAGGACTCTTCTCGGTCCAGCCATCAGGAATGCTGCTGTGTCTGGGAGGTTTTGCTTTGCCTCTGGTTTAGTTGTTGGGGCAACTGCATGCTGGCACTCATAAAAAGAATGGAAGAGTCCATATTTTAAAGACAGATGGTACTCAGCCCTTGTGCTTGAGCTGCTGACAGAAGATTTTGGTCTCATCTGTTTCCTTGAAATGATCTTCTGCTAGCTCACTGGGAAAACAAATGTTACTGCTTTCCTCCACACACACACCCCCTTCCCCCCCCCATTCTCTAGATCTTGTAGGAGTTGCAACTTCTACCCCTTTGCAGATGTTATTTTTTCATGTGTGTTCCTTCCTGGGTTTCGGTAGGAGACCTGCTGGCTAGGGTAAGGTGAATTTGTTACCACACTCCGGCAGCTTCATAGAGTGATAATAGGAGCTTTGTATTTTGAGTTACAGCAATGTGTCCTGCGTTTCACGCTTGCGATCTTATTCCTATTGGTGGTAATGCTGTCTCTTGGAAAAAAGAGCAACAAATTGTAAAAAATCAGTGACTGGTTCAGTCAACATTTGTACAGCTTTGTAAAGATTTTCTGGAAGACCTGAGTGGCCTGACAGAAAGTCCTGGGCAGAACAGGTTAGCCTGTGTCAAGATGTCCTATGACTACTCCCATGGGTATCAATTTTAAAGAACTTGGTTTTCATTTTGTAGGTTGTTTCTTGTGCTTTCAGGTGGGGGCAGCCTGTTTATTCGTACACCACTGCCGTGTGGTGTGGCTCGCCCCAAGCTTATAACTTGTGCTTTGCCTAGACTCTCTCCATTCTGTGATACTAACTGTAATTGGTCTTGGGTTCTGTTGTATGGGCTTGGTGGTTTTTGTTCTGTTGACACAACGTCTACAACAATGGGGTTCCTGTGCATGACCGGAGCTCTAGGTTTAACAAGAATAATAACAAGAATTGGCCAGATCTTTGTGACCTCTGATTAACTAGTGGAGATACGGAACATCATGGTCTGAATGCAGATCACAGCAAGTGTATTTTCATAAGTTAGCAGTCCCACAAGCTGCACACCGCCGCTGTCAAAGCAGAAAAGGCAGGGAATGACTTGGAGATCCCAACCTTCCATTTCACCTTTCGAGATGTTCTAGCTTCTGTTTGAAACACAGTGTGAAGCAAAGGAAATCTTAATTGCTCCTGGCTTTGATAGGAGTGGTCTCTACATTATAATTGTGGAGGCTGGTACTGGAAGCTATTAGGCTGGTTTCTGCCATCAACAGTTTGCTCAGTTAGTCTTAAGAGATGTGTCTGTGCTGAGTGCTGTTGAGATGGAAGTGCTTTAAGAATTATGTGCATCATTTCTTACAAGATCATTAGAAGATGTTCAGAGATAGTTGGTTTCTTGCTACAACGATTTTGAGTTTCAACCAGTTTCTCTCTTCTCCTCTTTTTAATTTTCCTTTTTTTTTTTTTTTTTTTTTTTAACTGCAGATCAACTTGAACGTGTGTTCTTGCGTCTTGGCCATGCAGAAACAGATGAGCAGTTACAGAACATTATTTCCAAATTCCTACCCCCTGTTCTCCTCAAGCTGTCCAGCACACAGGAAGGAGTTCGTAAAAAGGTAAGGGTGGAATTTACTGTAATGGTATGTTGTCCTGATCAGGGAGAAGGAAATGCCCCAATGTATCATAATTTACTATACTTGGATGTCCTCTGTGGATAAATTTACTCTGTGAGCCCTCTCTCAAACATGAGAATGGGTTTATTACGACTGTTAGGGCTTAAAGAAAAGAGTCTTTTGCAGATGTGTGGAGAGGCTGTGTTTGTTTCCAGTTGAGGCCAGCTAGCTATTGCTTAGTCTGAGACCAAGACTTACTGCCATAGAGGCCGTTGCCGTGGCTTCCAGGTTAGGGCTGTTGTGTATCCACCTGACACACGTGGAGCAAGCTTGCCTCTATGTGCGGAAGACCATGAAGTCATACTCGTTGATGTCATTCACCTGTCTGATAACAGGACTAGGAGCAAGGACCAAACAATTTTGAAGATGTGCACTTGAAGCTGTGAAGAAAGGCATCCAAGTAGATAGTGAAATTTCTTAGGGTGTTTTTATATGATATTTTTTCCATAAGCTGGAATGTGTTGTCTGTATTTTTTGAAGTGTTGTGAGATTCAGGAAAGGGGAGGGATTACTCTTTTGAAAATTAAATTTTAAGAGGCCTCTCAAAATTGCACAGCGTTCTCACGGTGTATTGTAGTTTTTGTGTTAGAATGAACAATGAAATAAAACTTGTTTCTTCTTCTGCCTTCTGTGTGTTTAAACTATAGATTTTTATTTATACAAGATGATGATAATATTATAAGCAATTACAGCACTTCCCTGCACTTCTTGGTATTTATCAAATTCATTGCAGTCAAGGAAACTACCCTGAACTCTGCTCTTGCTGTATCAGTGAAGGGATGTTGACACTATCAGTATTCTGTTTTCATAATAAATTCAAAATGTAACAAGAAGGGTCTGTATGTGTTGATTTTTTTTTTTTTTTTGTGGTGTTTTTTACATATATTTCAGTTTACATATTATTTCAAAATGATTTATCAGTGAGAGAGCATGTGGAGGGCAAGACTAATTTTTTTTATTCTAATGAACGTAAGTGAAGATTTACAGTGGAGTGCAGGTAAATCTGTTCAACGTGCAGATTGCCTTTTTCTGTTACTTACATCAGAACTCAGCTTTTCAGTCTTGTACTTGCTCTTATTTTGCCATTAATCTTCAGGCCACAGTTTGACAGGTGGGTTGAATTCAACTGCAGGATATTTTCTGCCAAATCAGTTACCCCTAGCAGCACCACACAAAGACCTAATCCAGGGTAAATGTATTCTGCTGGTTAAGATGTGCTCCAAGAAGTATTGATGAACTGGCAGCATTTGTGCCAGACTGGATCTGTGTCCCTTTACGCAGCCCGTGTGAAGCCAGGAAAAACATAAGAAGCAATCATCCTCACAAGCGCAGTCATTTGCCTGATTCGGGTCAGATGAGTACTGCTGGATGAGATCCTTAGTGCACTGGTTTGATATTAGTGATTAGAGAAGTTAATTCATCATACATACCCAAATCCAGCCATGTCTTTTTTTTACCAGCCACCATGGGTAATTTGAATGGGTTCCTCAAACTCTGTCATAGTTGTATGTTTCTGTTCCTTCACAAAAAAGTGTGTGCAGACAGGTTATTTCTTCTCTAAAATAATCGGAATTTGTGACTGCTGTTATAGTAAAGTTGCAGCAGCAAAATTTGGTAGCTGTCAGCATTACTTAGTTTATCTCTGGTCTCAATCACGTGCTTCTGGTCAGCTATGCAGTTTCTCTAGATTAGATCTGGACATTGTTTTGCTTGATGCCTAGTCATGGAATGGAGGCAAAGATGTTGTCTTAGCTCATGTGCAGCTCAGCAAGCATATGGTTCTGCAGTTTCCATGACAAACTTCAGTGACCGCAATTAAGCTGCTTTTTCACCATAGTATGACCAAGGTAATGAGCCATCGAAAGCACAGGACTGTGTGCCCACCCTGACTTTTTGACTTGAATTGCTTGAAGTCAACATGCATCTGAGACTGGCTCTGTCTGGTTTTACTGGGGCTGAGCTGACTCCATTTAATGTCACCTATATTTTTGCACCACCTTGCTTGAGAATCTGATTGGGTTTTTGAGCGAGATGCAGGTGTTCAGTGTCATTTCTTAGAACCCATTGTTCCAGAGTGGAGATTGTCTGTAGTTTTTCAAGTTCTTCCATTCAGTTATGGTATCTCTTCTAGTGGATTTGCAAATGACACTTTGCTGGTGCTGTGCTAAGAAACTGCTTCATGGATTTGTAGAATCATGGGATAATTCAGCTTGGAGGGGACCTCAGGTTGGTCTCCAGACCAGCCTCCTCCTCAAAACAGTCCATTACAAGTTCATACCAAGATGCAGAAGGTTTTATTGAGGTGGCTCTTGGAAACCCTCCGAGGATAGAGACGGCACGAACTCTCTGAGCCCCTGCTGCAGTACTTGAGAGTCCTCATCACGAGAAAGTACCACTCTGCACCTCTCTTTTTTCAGTGCCCTCTGGCCCCTGCTCAGCTTGCTGTCCACCAGAGCCCAGGGCCGTTCCTGCAGAGCTGCTGCCTGGCCCCATTGGCGTTGCTGCCAGGGCTCTGCCTGCCCAGGGCAGGGGTGCACATTGCTCCCGCCTGACGTTCACGGCGCTCCTCTTGGCTTCTCCTCTTGCCCGAAGGATTTCTGTTCTGTTTTGTTTCACTCCAAACATAGTTTTCATACACTTATTTGATGATGACTTTATTATGCGTGGGGTATTTTTCATGTTTTTTTTTTGTTCTGTGTCGTGAATTGGAGTTACTCTACAGCCACAAGATAGAGCAGCGCTGCAGCTTTCGATGCCAGGCTCAGTTTTGAGGGATAGTAACTAACTGTGTAGAAATAACTGGGCATCCTCAGTAATCATTTCTTCCTGACATTTCTGTTGATGGCGAGTATCGGTTGTGGCATGGTTTGGGACTTTTTATGTGTTTGTCTTAACACACATCAGAGTGGTTTCAAGATAATACAATAAATGATGGGTGCCGTTTTCTTAGAGATCAAATAATTGGGAAACTCAGGCCTGATTTGTTTATAATAGGACTGTTATAATAGGACTGAGGGTGATGTGTGGAGTCCAAACTAGTAAAATTAATGGTGGTTCTTTCAAATTTTTTTTTTTTCTTCCTGTCAGGTCATGGAGCTGCTGGTTCATCTGAATAAGCGCATCAAAAGTCGTCCAAAAATTCAGCTTCCAGTAGAGACATTGCTAGTTCAATATCAAGATCCTTCTGCGGTGTCTTTTGTCACTGTAAGTGTCTGTTCTTCCAAGAATAGTTGCTGATTTACTTGTAACAAGCAGAATATTCTTTAAAGCTCCTGTATTTAGCTCTGACAGTTTTCCTAGTGAGTATGTTACTGTCATGAGGCTGATGTTTTAAGAGATTTTTTTAAACTAAACTTTATAGTCTGGTGTGGCTGAAATTTAGTTTCATAAAGCAGCTGTACTATTGATTCTGTTCAGGTTACTGATAATTACTCTTGATATTTCATGAATGCATGAATTGACATCACTTGTATTGTAGAGGATCTATTCATTGTTAGAATCTCCATTTTGCAAAGAGTTACCAATCCTTATTCTGATACATGCAGGATCAGAGTCTTCCTTAAAACATCTGTATTTCTCTGAACACATGAGAACCTGTATTTTTGTGTGTTTTTAGGGTCAGGACCTTAGCTGAGCAAGAAAAGATTAAAACCCCCTAATTTTATAGATGGGAAAACTTTACTAGATGTTTTCATTCAATGTAGTTTAAAAAGTGAAAATGGTTTAAAAATATTTTTTTGAAACTATGTAGACAATTTTCACTTCAACTGGGGTAGATCTATTGCAAATCACCGTCATGAAAAAAGTGATAAAATCAGAGGGAAACTTTCTGTCCTTCTCATTTAACTATTGAGTCATATATAGCATAAATAGAAAACATAGCATCTTAGAAACTGCTGGAGAAATATTTATACTTTAAACAGCAGTAACACAGAAGTAATATTAGATTGTCTTTAAGGAAGTGGTATTATCTGAAATTCACCTTTTAGAGATGGCTGAGGACTTCTAGAGTGCGTGTGCTCTGTAAAGCAGTAAAAGAACCATCTTGTTTGAGGACAAACGACATAAACTGTGCTTTTGGCTGGACGTGTAAAAAAAACTGTTTTCATTCATCTGAGTGATGCATGCTGTTTTATGCAATGAGGCTTCATAAAATTTTAACAACTGCCAGCTACGAAGAAGTGTAATTTTTCCCACTTCAACGCTTCTTTCAACCGGGTCATTGAATACATAACTCTTATCTCTACAGTTCTTGGCTGGATTTGGATCAACAAGATAGCCATTAGATAGTCCAGTATTCAGTATTGCTCTGCTCTGCTCTCCTATCACTGGGCTCTGTTTGGATAGCATTTGCAGCTTTTGATTATTTAGAAACACATTTTCAAGAGAAACCTTGCCTATGTTGCTGACTTGGTATTTATTCAATATTGCTTTCCATTTTATTTCGGAAATAGGTAAGAGAGAGCATTACATTTGCTTTCCTTGAAGCTGTTGCTTAGGTAAAGCTGCTTTTGGTGAAACTGGCAGCAAATAAGATAAACAAGAGAGGATTTTCCTCTTTTTAAAGTGGGGGCTCAGCAAGACCTACTCAGAAAACGCTTGCTGAGCCTCCTCTTCAATACCCGTTTGTCCGATGCGCCTTAGAATTAAGGAACTGGTCTTCCAAAACATATGTTGTTTCCAGTTATGTAACACAACATTCAAGAAGAGTTTAAAGAACAGATATTTCTTTTTCACTGTTGCAATACTGTGTGTTTTTTCTACCTACCCCTTTAGAATTTTACCATAATTTATGTTAAGATGGGATACCCCCGTCTGCCTGTGGAAAAACAATGTGAATTGGCTCCAACTCTTCTCACTGCAATGGAAGGGAAACCTCAACCACAGCAAGACAGGTATAACTAGCCTATTCTTGGAGGCAATTCTGTTGGTATTGTTTTAGTAAAATAATTTGTATCACTTGATAAAAAATTTTTTTTCCTTGGTGATATCTTCATTGCTTAGGATGTTCTTGGCTTGGACCATTTGGATCAGCAATTCGGTAGTTCAGCTGATACAAAGAATTCGTATAGTCTAATGTTGTAATAACGTACAGAATCTGCAGCAGCAGACTCTCTGTAGGATGAGGCCTGTGTTATAATGGATATGCCTGTCCATATACCCCATCTATCTTCATCAAATTCTGGTTTACAGCTTAAGGCCAGACCTGCAGTAAATACCCTCTGTGCAACAGGAATAGCAGTAAATGTCTCAAATTGGCTACTCTAAATTGTGAGATAACCAAAATTCCTACTCATTGAAACACAAAGTAACAGTGAATAAAGACTGAAGCTGGGAACTGTTGTGTACTAAGAACTCCTAGAAAACTGTTAATTATGGACCTGCTTCTTATTTACATTGAGGTGGGTTTCCGCCATGCTGGCACTGGAAAATGTCGATAAAATTGTGTCTTCATTCACTCTACATTGCTGTGACAGTGTAAAGATATTTTTAAAATTACCTTACTGAAAGGTCTTGCAGTAAAATCTTGCTTCTGTTCATAAGATGAGTGTGAAAATACTTGATTGTCTTCTCTGGAACCGTGGTTTGCCCTGCCCAAAAAGCAAGTACGTGAGTGAAGAGAGCTTTGGGAAGTCTGGCTATACTCGTGTATAATCAATATATTTGTCTGTGTGCACTCTTTGGTGAAGCTGAATAGTGTTGATTAACTTCTGCTTTAGGCAGAATCAGATTTTAAACTTTGCATTTCTTATGGATGAGACAGTCCTAGCCTGTATTTTGTGGCATAATTACAAAATGTTCAAAGTCTGGACAAAGGCAGCGATGTTATCTCTCCATATGTGTGTGTGTACAGAGGTGTATATGTTCTATTTCAAGTGCAAAGCCTAATTTGTCTTCTGCCTTCCATTTTTAAGTACGTCAGGTGTCAAATAGATACCACTGGATTGTGAATCAGTTTAACTTATGTTAAGATTTTTTTTTGCTATTAAGGACCAGGTTTATTGTTAAAAGTTTCTCTCTTGAATATTAAGAATGAACAGGTGTGTATTTTTTAAATGGTTGCAGTAAACATAATTGTTTTTCAGCCTAATGCATCTTCTAATACCAACCCTTTTTCACATGAAATACCCTGCTGAACCACTGAAAACAGCAGCTTCTCCATTTAATCTTGCTGAAAAACCAAAGACTGTACAGCTGCTTTTGGACTTTATGTTGGATGTTCTTCTTATGCCTTATGGGTAAGTAAGAGTTAATACCAGTCTTCTCTAGTATTGGTGTGTTCTTTATGTGTGAAACATTGCAAACCGCACCCTTGGAAACTCATTTAAAATACGCTGTTATTTCCTAGCTGGAATGAAGCGAGTTACATATTTCAGTAAGATACAAAACAGGGTTCTAATCTTAAGAATGGGATCACCATCTTCCTTATTTAACAAAATGTCTTTTTTTCTGCTTAATTAGGTGTTATGCTATTCTGTCCTTGACCTCTTTTGGGATCAAAGTGAAGCTATGCGACATGTGAGCTATCTGTTAAATAACCAAACCTTTAAAATAGAAGCCAGATCAAAATGTGCGCTTATCTTCCCGCAGTTGAGTTTTAAGGCTTATTCCTCCAAGGTCATAAGCAAGCATAGTCTTTGAAAACTTGTGCTTTCCAGAATTGAACCTTTAGTAACAAGATTTCTCTTTCATCTGTTTTGTGGTGAAAAATGTTTTAACTGTAATGGTGTGTCTTGGTGTGAGCACTGTTTCTAGGAGCAAGAATGATTTACAGAGCAACTTGGAATTTACTGATCACCGCTTGTTAGGAATCTTCTAGTGTCTAAAATCAATACTTTCTCAAAATCTATTTTCCACTAACTTTTTTGGTGTCTTTGTATTGCTAGGGAAGCTTTTGCTTTGAAAGAAAACAAATAATTTTAACAGGATAATGCATTTCTTTTTTCTGACAGTTCATTGATTTCCACAGGATTTTTCTAAGCACCTCTTGATCACTCAAGTGGATTCACCTAAAGGAATGACTCTTAATGTAGTGAACGTGTGATGTTTCTTCCCATAGCTTTGCTGGAGGCTGTGTTCCCATCAGATGTTGTGGGGCCACTTCCTTACCGTTTGAGTGTGTAGTCTTGCACCTTATAGTTTAAAATGCCTATCCTGCTCCTGTATTCACAGCTCACGCTCTGCAGTTTGCCCAGAGTGATGGTCTTAGCTTCACCCCCGCACCGCTGTGGCTGTAGCTTCAGCAGATTAAGTCCTTGGGCTTTGCAACGAGACTTCACTTCCTTCTGCACCTTTGTTCTCTGGCCAAGCGTGACAGTTTTCAAATACTCAGAGACACCACGAGGGTCGGGCTGAAGGTTTCATTTTGTTTCCAGAAGGTGCTCAGAGAGTGTCTTCAGCTAGCCTGTGGCTCTGGGTGTCTTCTTAAAGTCTTGTTCCCCAGGGTGAGAGCATTTGCAGCTCTTTGCAGCTAATTTATGCCTGGTAGAACTTGCTCTGTCATTGCTCAGTTGTGAATTAACCTTGCCAGTCTGCATGCAGTAAAACAACCAGAAAGCCTAACTGTAGGGCTTAAACCTCATAATGAAGTTCAAGTGTTTAAAGTTTTAACTAGTGAGATTTGGGGTGAATGTTTATCCTTATTGTTGAGACTGTTTATTTCCTTTTGTTGCCTGGGTGCTGAATGCAGAACAGATTATGGCTGTCTGGAGCAAAATAATTCTTGTTGGTCTCTGCACTGCAATTCTGATGCCATCATGTGTTGAGCAGCTTCCAAGAATACACGGAGAGGTGGAGTGGCTTTTGTGAGAGTATGGACATGTGCGCAGGGCAGCTAGACTAGCCAGTCTCCAAAAAGACTTAAGATCTGTAAACTTTACCTTTATGGTCTTGTCCTGGTTTGAGCGACACAGGACTAATTTATCTTCCGATGCTTGGGAAAAACTGCACTTCCAGAAGACTCTAGTGTGTGAATTTGGGAATTCTTTATAGCCAGCTATGGTATCTGGGCTTCAAGGTCTGAGTGTTTTCGAGCTCGCCAGGTGCAGGGATGAGGAGGAGCGAGACCCGGACACTTGGCTCAAGCTGGCCAACAGGATTATTTCATACCATGAATGTCACATTGACTATAAATTAGAAAGTTTGCCACAAAGTTCTCTCTCTCCCTTGATGGTTGTGATCCTGAGAACTTCTTGCCCCAGTGCTGGACCCCTGAGCCCTTCCCTTCCTCCTGAAGCTGTGACACTCACAGTGTCCCACATTTGC
Source organism: Vanellus vanellus (assembly GCF_965231255.1). NCBI lineage: Eukaryota > Metazoa > Chordata > Aves > Charadriiformes > Charadriidae > Vanellus > Vanellus vanellus. Next base: position 11,105,200 of record NC_138908.1, read on the forward strand.
TGTCCACTGTTGAGAGTGCACAGCTTCTATTGATAGAATGGGCTGAGTACAATCCTGGTGTATTTTATATTGGTATTGGGATCAATATTGGTTCTTTGGTGTTATTAATGTTAATTATCTAGTCTTATTCTATTCAATCTGTTTATATTTCAACCCCTGGGTTTCCTTGTTTTTTTCCCCATTCCTTTCCTGAGGTCATCGAGTGATAGCATAATTGTCTAAATGACAATAAATTGTTGTGAGTTCCTCAAACTGTAACAGGTTTTTGCTTTCCTTTGGCCCAGCACTAAAACTGCCATTTTCCAAGACAGTATTTTATTTTTTTATTTATTTATTATATCAAGGATTGTTTCCTGCCACTTTGTGTTGCATACACTTCATTATTTCCATTGTTAGGTTTACATTTTTCATAAAAATCATACATATCTTGTTAAAGCTTTTAGTACACGTTTCTCGAATGTAGTACTGTCTGAGCATTCATTCACTCGTTCTGCAAGAGAGATCGTTCTTTCTGGTTTTGTGTCCTGACATAACTTTTCAGACGTTCCAGTGGACCCTTCCCTTTCTAACTGAGCTCTGTTTTCAAACAGTTAGAGTGCGATTGTTATGGCTCTTGCAGAATATGCTGGGATAACTGGTAGCTGAGCCTCAACTGAGTGAAATTCTGTTCTGTGTCAGTCATGGGATTAATTAAAGAAGAATACATGAAGTTGGACAGGTTATGTTTGTTCCTCCGTTCCAGCCCCTAATTCAGCTGGCAGTATGGATTGGGTAAAGCCTCTAATGAAACTCCTTTCCCACCTGCTTAGGTTCGTATTGAATGAATCTCAGAGTCGACAAAACATGCCCTCAGCCCAGGGCTCTTCATCTAGTAGTGTGGGAGGTCCTGGAATCCCTCAGCCACCTCCAGGGATGAGCTTTTATGCAGCCAAAAGGGTCATTGGAGACAGCCCATGGACACCAGAGCTACTGGAACAGGTACTTGCTGTGGGGCTGGTCCTCAGTGAACTGCGGGTGGTAACAGGGATGGCTACAGACAGAGGAATGGAAGGCTGAAGGGAAAGTATATAACTAATTCTAACCAGGTCTTTAGTTACTGTGAGGGATTTTATTGAGGGACTTCGCCTGGTGCCATAAGGAGCTTTACAACGGTGAGATGGGGTGGGAGGTGCCAGTGGTTCTCAGAGCTGATTAGGAAGCAGCCACAACTGTAGGCTACTCTTCTGTTTTCCTTCTGGAGAAGGTTACAGAACTCTCTTACGTTGATGAAGTGTCCCTTTTTAGCAGAGAAGTAGCAGAGTATCCCTAATTGTAATGCTGATACTACTGCTGGGTGCTGCTAAAGAGATGGAGAGCACATGGACTTCTTAGCAAGCCGACGCCATCATTTCAGAGGGCTGAACTGCTATGGTTATTGTGACTTGTTTACTTGTCAGTAACACTGTCTTTACCTTCCCCGCTGTTGAACAGTGTAAGTTGGGGATAGTGAAGTTCATCGAAGCTGAGCAAGTGCCAGAACTTGAAGCTGTTATACACCTGGTTGTGGCCTCCAGTGACACAAGACACAGTGTGGCCACTGCAGCAGACCTTGAACTAAAGAGCAAACAAAGGTACAAGTTTGGGTGTTTGGAAAAGACGGTGCTAGTGTTCCTAATAAAGCTAGCTGCAATTACTGTAGTGCTCCAGAGAGACTGTGTTCTGAAAGGAGGAAGGCTGCAAGTCCCCCACGTACCTGCGAAGCTATCATGTGTTCATACAGGGCTGGGAATGGTGTGGCTCATGTCTTGCAGCTGGGAACGTCACTTGGCTCTGGAGCTGACAGCTTTAGCTGACTGTTTTCAGTCATCTTTGGTATTGCTTTTGAGCCATTTGCTTACTCCTTAGTTTCCAAATTGCCCTCTGTGGATTATCGATGCTCAATAACGCCTTAGTAAGTGGTTCACAGCTGGTCAACTTACCTATATTGTCTTTCCCAGAGAAGCATTCTTTCATTTACTTTATTAAGGGAGTAAAGAGACTGTCATTGCAAAGTAGACCATAGTCTTGGAAGTTTGGCAGCCACTGTTGTCTGCATTATTAAAGCTTTTGCGCATCTGCAGTCCACCTTTCATCATTTGAAGACAATGCTTCTGTCTTTAACTCATCAAGAGGCCAGAGTAATTGCTGTTGGCACTGTTTGCTGAGTCATGGGTTGTGCAAGGGTTGCTGGCTCATGTAGGAGAAGAAGCCTGCCTTTGAAACGTGTAGGTGGCTTCTGTGTTACTAGGAGTATGGGACTATTTAACTTGGAGTCAAATATGTAATGTGAAACCTTCTCCATTCAAGTCTATTCATGTGCCTCAATCATGGCAGGGGAGGTGATTCTAGTAAGTGACGACAGCCTGGGTAAGGAGGGCAGTCTCTCCTTTGCTGCATGTCTCATCTTTCCCTTTGTGTTGGTATTCTTTGCCTGGAGAGCAAAATACGCGTGAGGACAAAATGCATGTTAATATGCAATGTTAAATGTCTTTTATGGGAAATACATGCTACTTCGTAGCTCACTGGTTCGGAAATCGGTTCCTTTACTGAAAGAAAGAGATGGTTCTGTCTCCTTCACTTTTTTGAAGCATGCATGCTTAACTTTTTGTTTTCTGTGGGGTGTTTTTTTTGCGTGTGTGTGTGTGTGTTCCAAACAGTCTCATCAATAACTAGCATTGGATGGTTATCGTGGACAGACAGGCTTTTCTGAGAGACAAAGATGAAATAGTCCTAGAATTAAAAATGCCCTCTTCTCTATCGAAATGTCAAAGCGCCGAGGTTGAAGAATGTGGAGGAATTTCTAAACAGATGACCATTCTGTATTTAGCTGGTAGACTGCCGTGGTTGTATGTCTTGTTTCAGTGGGAGAGAAGGGAGCATGTAGGTTTCTCACAAATTATTTTGAATTACATTGTCAGAATTTGTAGGTGAAATTTGTAATCACTTCGTGGGAGGAGTGATTAGAAGTCAAATTGGATCTATTAAAACTCTGTTATGAATATGATGCAAAAAGCTGTAAAACATTCTAAAAAGTTATCAAAGGTCAAAATCATAACATGTTGGTGTTCAATGTGTTTTTTTTCTTTAGTTTAATTGACTGGAACAATCCTGCTATCATCAACAAAATGTATAAAGTGTACCTTGGGGATATACCACTGAAAACCAAGGAGGTAAGGTTTGCCTTCAGAATTGCATACCTGCTTACTTTCTGAAGCTGTAGTTTTAGTTGCCTTATTGTATTTGGAGAAGACGTGTATGTATTTCTTAAATCTGTCACGTTCTTTGTTCTCTGCTTGAACATTTTTGGTATTGAATGATTTTTTCTCTGTCCCACTGTGTTCTGATTTGCAGTAGAAGGTAATTTAGCTAACTTAAAAGTACTGCTGTCGAAGGATGCACTATATTATTTCAACTCTGTTTCTGACAGGGATCTGTTCTGAAACCAGAAATGAAACGAGAGTCAGTCAGCACCCGTGTTAAATTAAAGATAGTTCCTCATCTTCTGCGATCCAGGCAAGCTGCGGAAACGTTCCCAGCTAACATCCAGGTAATGCTTATGTTGCTAAGCTGCTCTTCCTAATGAGCTTGAGTTCCTCCAGTATTTAGGGAAGGGATGCACTGTCACTGATGACAGTGTTTAAAGAGGAAGAGGAATTAGAAAACCTTTGAAAGTGAGGCCAGACACTCTCTCATTTGCCCTTTATTCCTTTTGGCCAGGTGGTTTATGATGGACTCTTTGGTGCAAACACAAATGCAAAACTGAGAAGTCTGTCCCTGCAGTTTGTGCATCATATTTGTATAATGTAAGTAATTCAGAGTGAGCACAATGGTTTTTAGCTATTTGGCTAGAAGGCACTCTGTTTACTAAATATATAACTGAACTAAAGGCAAACAAAGAGTACTAGAACTGATAGAAAGTAGATTTTTTTTCTTAATCCTGAAATCTCTCTGTGTGTGTTCTTGCACACATTAAGTTGTAATTTCACAAAGTTCAGAAAAAATTGTGCTGAGAGAAGATACTTCTAAGGGGTACAACAGATAATATTTTATTTGTTGGTTTCTCTAATTGCAGTTGTCCAGAAAGTAAAATAAAGCCATTGGGCCCAATGCTTTTGAATGGACTTACAAAGCTGATCAATGAATACAAAGAGGTAAGCTTGAAAGGTTCTTTGTTATAGAGTTCTTCCTATGAAAAAGACAAATGAAAAGACAAATACCTTTATGATGGAAACTGATAAATCTCTTTTTTGTAGTTGCCGGAAATGGATATCAAAGGACACTTTTTAAGAAATTTTGTTGGAAGAGAAGCAAACACTTTAAAAGGCTAGATAAGAAAACTGTTTTATTTGCTTAACAGCTATGGATAGGTGCTTGGACACTATTTGCAAAGTCTCAGGAAATAATAGCGTTGGTAATTTAAAGAACGAGGACAGAGTAGCTTGTAGCTCATCACTGTACTCATCACTGTGGAGCACACAGGGGCCTCAGCTGCAGGCGTATACGCCGTTGTGATGAGCAGCTGTATAGGTCTGCTTGTAATACCTTCGGTCCTGTCTGTCCAGGGGTGGTACTGCTGTGGCAAGGGTGTTACAAACAGGACCACAAATGCCTGAAGAGGTCTTTCCGGTACCACTTCAGAAGGCAAATTGCCCACGGTACTCCTACACGTACGTTATGAAGGGCTGATGTTGCAGACCTCCTCTTCTGCAGCTTTGATCCTCTTGCTGGTTCATTTGAACCATTGGATGGGACCTTCTGGCCTGAGTTGGTGTTGAACATGTGGGCCTCCCCCGCCATTGGGAAGGGCATGAAAACGGAGTGTTCAGGAGGAAGCGAACCCATAGATAAATGTGCTGCACTGGTCATCTGCAGGCTCCACTGTGCAAACAGCTTCCTTTGTGTCAAGCTGCTGTTTAGGGCCAGTGGAAAGGTTCTGTCCCTTTGCTACTGTTTCATAGAATCATAGAATGGTTTAGGTTGGAAAGGACCTTGAAGATCATCGAGTTCCAACCCCCCTGCCGTAGGCAGGGACACCTCCCAGTAGACCAGGTTGCCCAAGGCCATGTCCAGCCTGGCCTTGAACACCTCCAGGGATGGGGCCTCAACAACCTCTCTATGCTTGCTGAATCACTCTTGAAATAAAATGCAAGTAGCTGAGACCTGGAAGGAGATTTACATTTTGTCATAATTCGTAATTTTCTCTTTCTTGTGGAAAGGCACGCTTTCTGTGTTCCTATGTAGTGCTTTTATTCTTGGATACAATTATTTTATGTTCCGGGATTCTTTGTCTGTGAAAGCCTGTTTGAGCACTCTGGAGACAGGATTTAAAGTAAATGTTTAATTATAAAATACATGCCTTTATGTATTTCTGGTTTTGCTGAATTTTATTTATTGTTTTCTTATTCAAGGATTCAAAACTGCTGTCAATGGCATATTCAGCGGTTGGAAAGCTCTCCAGGTAACCAAAGCACCATTTAAGCAATGTGACATTGAATAATTTTTCCAGAGTAATCTGTTACTTTATCAGCAGCAAGCTTTATGCCACCTGCCAATTTTGCAATTGACTGTGCAGTGCAGAGAAAAGCATTCTTCTTGTGACATCTCCAGAGGTGTAAAAAGAAATATGTTTTTAGCTGATAGCTTCTCTAGCAGTGATTAATGGCAGCTTATGAATTATGTACAGAATTTAAGGAACGGTTCCACTTTCTGGATTGCCAGAAACATATATTTAGGGAATGTACAGAAAAAAAAACAGAGGGCGTGAAGCTAGACAAGCGGCTAGTTCAGTGGTACGCTGGTGATCTAAGTGATTGTCCATAGAATATCTCACTTTCCAAACTGTGTTGGGGGTGTGCGTGCTGCACCATGATGGAAATGGATAAGATAGAGCACAATTTCTCTGCTGGCTCTGTTTTGTTTGACAGTTAAAATGTGGGATGAGAGGAAGACCAATGAAATGTGAAGCATTTCAATTTAAAAACCCCAAAACTTCATGAATTAAAATATCTTGTTTCAGCCGAATGCCTCAGCTCTTTACCAAGGATATAGCACTGGTACAGCAGTTTTTTGAAGCTTTATGCAAGGTGAGTGCTGGCAGGGCTTTGGGAAATTGTTAATATTTTGTGCTGGTTTTGCTTAATTCTTGTCACTGCACACTGTAATGGGAAAATTCTCCGTTTTGTACTGCAGGAAGATGCTGATACTAGGCTTGCCATTCAGGAGGCCTTGTCTATGATGGTTGGAGCGTACAGTAGCTTGGAAGGAGCCCAGCGTACCCTGATGGAAGCTCTTGTAGCTTCATATTTAATAAAGGTATTTTCAGTGGAGTCAAAATTAAGTACCTTAAAAAAAGAGCTATTCATTGCTTTCCTGTTTCCTAACATTTCCTGATGTATACTTTTTGAAACAAGTCTCCCTTTTCTTACTGATTGTATTGGCGTGTCTGGGATAAGGGGGTGTGTGTACGCTCTGATGAAATATTTTTAATATGGTACAGTGGCTACAAGAAGGGTAACAGTGCAGTTTTCTATTTGTGTTTTGTTTTGCGAAGAAAGCCATTGCGATTGCGCTGTATGTTTCTCAGTCTACTCCTAAGAAAACTTTGAGAAGTAGGTGCTCCAAGGGCAGTGTCTTGTGAAATGCTTTGTGAAAGCAAGAGTTTGGTAGAAAGGATTGTTTACGTCTAAGTGGGGATCTCAGTGTGCTGTGTGATTTCTAACATTATAAAGCACCTGGGAACCTCCCCAGACCTCAGCCTTGGGACTGTAATCCAGAGGAAACCACACTTCACTTGCTTTCTTACTTTACCAAGTATCTTGTTTGTGTTCAGAGTTCCCCAGAGGTCTGGGTTTTCAGAAAGGATGTTTTTTGTATACTCTGTGTTTACATGGGTACTCAGGGTATGTATTTCTAGTGGTTGGACTACTAACTGCATAAGAGACTATTTTCATGCTGATGACTCTTTTGCCTGGGTGCTCTAGGTCTCCAGGCAATACTGTTTTGAGACTATCTGAACCCAGCAGAGAGAATGACCACCCTAAGCTAATGTTTCTTTTCCACACCTGGCTGTGCTGCTCTTAAGCACAGCTCTGTTTTGTTTGGATGTATGTCATTCTTAATTTCAAAACTGCCTAGATGGAGCAGTTCAGATGTCTAAGAATTAGCGATAACACTGATTTATGATTCCCCAAAATGTGCCTGTATTTAATTAAACAGTTTATTCTTGAACTTGTGTACATACGAGAAGCTAGTTTTTCTTTTCCCTGTCTCCTGCCATATGAAGAGTTAGCAAGAACAGTCTCTCAGAATGTCTGAACTCTTTGAGTCATGTTGGTACCAGAGGACAAAACAGATGACTGATGAGTTACAAGTGGTGAGTGCGGGTCATTAGTGTGGTCATTTAAAACCCAACCATATGTTTGTGTCTCTTCTCTTCAAGCCTGAAGTTCAAGTACGTCAAGTGGCTGTGAAATTTGCTAGCACGGTATTCCCTCCAGATCATATCCCTTCCAGATACTTACTCCTGTTAGCTGCAGGAGACCCGTAAGTTGTTTTCCTTTCTAAGTTTTCTTATATATATATATACACACACACAGACTTGCATCCAATGTATATTTGGATGAAATATAAATGCATACATATGTGTTTATGTATGTGTGTACATAAAAATCACTCACTGAAAATCAAGTATGATAATTTGGAAATTAACCTTTACATCAGGCATTCATGACAGTTCTGTGGGGAGCTGTTACTGTGCCTTATGGTAGTCTTTGGCTTGGATTCTTTTTCTTGTTTCAGATGAACTGCTGTCACTAAAGCACCTCATGTTAATGATGCATTGCAATTGCAAAGTAAAAATGCATTTGGTTTGGAGGTTACTGAAACCGCCTCTACAGGAGCTAGAAAATATTTTTTACTGGCAAATTCCATCAGTCTGTTTATAGCTTGTATTTGCAAAAAGTCAGGGGCTTGCACTTGTGAGAGTTGCCACTCTCTGCTGAGGATTAGTTGACTCATTAAAGTGGAGTAATCATTTCATTTGCAGTTTTCTGTTACTGCAATTTAAGCAGTGTTGGGTTTTTTTCCCAGCTTACTTTAATTGCTTGATTTTTGATGTAACTATTGGTAACTAAGGAAAGCTAAATAGATCAAGTGCAATAAATTGGTCTGTCATTGCAGTATCAGCGCTGTTTCAGGAGTTGATCTTCTGCTAAGTAGATAGCAATAAACCTGGTAGATGTCAGCTGAAGCTTGAGTATAGGGAGTGATGGGGAGGAGGAACAGATAGGAAAACAAGAATGTGGGAATCAGGAACTGGTTGGTGGTGATCACTAGCAGGATGTAAGAGGAGTAGAAGTGGGCTGATCCAGACTATTTTGCAGAGGCCATTCATCACTATCCTTCTTCTTCCCCCTCTCTAAAGTAAACAAATCATTAAAAGTTCAAATGCAAGCTTTTTTTCCCTTCCTTTTGAAAAAAACATTACTCATTTAAAAACTCTTCTCTCTCACTCAGCTTCCCAAGATATCTTACTGCTCATTAAAGGCCATTTGTTCTGTGCAAATAACGTCTGTTTCTCATCTTTTCTTCTGAAAGGCGGGAGGAGGTACACGGAGAAGCGCAGAGGGTGCTGAGAACATTTCCTGGTAAAAATGAAAAGGAGACTTCTGGGAAGCAGATGCCTTCCTTCCCGGAAATGGTCCATTACATTCAAGACAAGGTACTGTACTTCTGTCCCAGTAAATGACAAATAGGTGCCTGATGTATGTGTAATAAGTGTGGTCTTCCCTTTCCTGTATCCATCCCCCTCACCTGCCTTGAGGAATAAAGTTAGCTAAAATCACAGTGAAGACCACACGTAGTATTGCATTGCCAAGGTTAGAATTTATCGTTACCTTCTGCTGGCAATAATTGCAAGAGAGCCAAGTGTGAAGTAACAAGGAAGCAGATCCTTTGACAAATGAATTATTTTGCTTTGATGCTGTTTGTGCAGAAGATGCGCGGAGCAAGGAATCCAGTGTTCAAGGGTGATAATCCAGCATGTTTCACAAACACAGTTTGCGCACAAACATGCTCTTGAAGGGACAGGAAAGTCACTCTTTGGTTTGGCTGGTGAGAAATAATACTGTACATAAAACAGAAAAGAGATTTCAGACTAGGAAAGGAGATACTGGAACAACTGAAGAAGTCTAGTTTGTTGACTTAAGAGCATAATTATTCATCTTCCTTGCAATCTGTGGAAATATTTGCTATGTAAATAACCTATTATGAGTCTAGTGCAATGATATGCCAAAAATTGTACTACTGAGTTTACCCTCAAAGTTTGCACTGAGAGATCATCTGAAGAGGCGTTAAAATCTAGTCTGTGTTACACACTTCCATGTATAGCAGCTGTACTTGTCTTATAAGGTATTAAGATGATGTGGAGGGTCACTGACAATACTTTTTTTCCCTCTGATAGTCTACTTTCTTTAAAAATGTTACAAGTGTATAATGTTGAGCACATCTGGTTTTGCAAGAGATCTGTGATAGGAGAACTCTTATACCTGAGAGATTTCTGGTGCAATGTTGTGTACTCTGCTAGTGTATGAAGTACTTGAAACTTTATGGAAAAACTTGCTTTTGTCCAAAATACTGGTTATTCAAACAGATATAAAAAATTTAAGAAAGCAAGGTTGAGTTTTAGATAACACTATTAAATGGCTGTCCCCTTTTAGTTAATTTTTAAATTTTCCTTGACTTTGTAATTTTCCTTTCTTTGTAATGTCATTAAATAGCTATGGATCAGCCTAGTTTAATCACTACTGAGAAAAAAAAAAGATTCCCTCACTCCTGGGTGAATTTAAAAAACATTTTTTGAGCACTTTTGAGATCTTCGTTACATGTCCTGAAAGCATATTAAAAAATCCTTGAGGTACATTTCTTTGGTTAGTTATCTCGAAGTGTAAATTTTCACATATCATGAATAATCTGTGAGTGTTGGAGAGCTTTGTATGCATTGCTTGGCACAGCAGTCTGAGATGCAAAATAGATTTCCTGCATGAGTTAGCATGATCCTTCTCTCCCTCTGCAAGAAATTGTATGTAGAAGAGTAGGATATGATCTGCTAGGCATGGATGGGAACCCATTCTTCTTCTGGTTTGCTAACTTGGGTTTTCACTAGTGGTTTTGGATGTCATTGAAGTTCCAGCACAGCAAAATATCTGAGCACGTTAAGAGATCTGAGGGTTTGTTGACTTCTGTGCAACTGCCTTGTGAGTTTATTCAGCGGCAAGGCTGACTTGCTGAATCCAGCCCGAGAACTGGTGCACATATCACCTGGAGAATAAGGACCTGCATTTCTGCAGCTTTTGCAGTGGGTGTTACTGGAAGCCTTCTGCTGGGATGTTTTTCTGCTGGAATATTTCTGCTTGTCAGGGCTAAAATTTGCATGGGAAGGAGTTGCTCACTTGCTGCAGCAGCTTTCTGCCTAGCAGGTAGTGGGGTCTGAGAGACCCCCCCCAGGGTTGGCTGGTGGAAGCCTGGCTGCTCTGCCACCTCTCCAGCCAGCGCAGCTGTCCCCAGGCTTCCTAGCTGCTTGTCTGCTGGGCCACCCCAGAGTTCACAAGTTTATCAAGTCTTTTGTTTTTAAATTCTAAAGCACTTCTTTTTTCCTGAGGGGGAGAAAGAATGTTGTCCTTCTCCAGCCTCCCCTGCTGTTTCCTCTCATGAATTCAGAGTTTCCACTTTCTCAGTTGATAGGGACATAAAGTTGATGGACCTAAACTGCACTATTACCAAGTGCACTGTGCCCATCTTGTTAGAGAACCATTGTACGTTTTCAGTTGCTAAGTGGAGGATAAACATAGTTGCATCAGCAAAATTTTGTCGACCTTTCCAACTTCTCTGCTGTTCATGGGTCTGAATGTTCCACTCTTAATATACTCTGTTCTTTAGGCCTCTCACCGAATGAAAACTCCAGCTAAATATATGACTGGAACTGCAGCGTTGCCTTTCAATCCTGCCACATTTGGAGAGGTAATTGTCTGGATCTACTTCCTCAAATATGTGTACCCATATTTATTTAGAGGACAGTGTAAGAAGCTAACAGTTACCGTAAGTCACCCTACACTCTAAAATTCCTCTTTTAAACAGATGTTGGGATTAAGTCTCTGTCCTTTATCTGTCTGTCCTTAAATGGCAGTTTGAACAGGATTTTCAAGGGGGGGGTGGGAGGACTGTTCCCGAGAGGGCTGCTCCACTGCTTTCTGCAGCATACCTAGTGTAGTAGCTTCCCCGAGGGAGAAACTGGCAATCCTGTGCAAAAGACCTGTTACGCATCTTGAGGCTGTTCTTTTCGTAGCACATTTCCTGGCTTCGGTGATCTGTAGACACAAACGTGGGTGCGATGCAAGGTCTGTATTAGCAATGCGTTGGGCTGCATTTGTATGCATGCCAAATTGGTACAAGGGTACAGGCGGAACTGCCTGCCAGGAGGTTGCATCAGTTGATGATGAACCAAAAGTCTGCGTATGATTTAATCTTTTAAGAGTGATGCAGGCACTGTAGGTTTGTCTGCTTACACAGGCGCGTTGTAGGAACTGGTCCTAAGATTGATTACGCTTTATATTTGTTCCTGTCTCTATGCTGACTCTTCTGTCTAGAGTTGATTGAAGAAGAAACTGTCTTCCTTTGATTACATTAAATACAGCATATTTTCTGCTCTTTTATTTTGTCTCCTCCACGGTTTTCCAAGCGCTCATGCACTCAGTATTCTGTGTTTTTCTCTCCTCTACTTAGATAGTCCTGTATCTGCGGATGTGTCTTGCTCACAGTGCAGGTGTGGTGCCAACCTCCCAGAGCTTGGCAGATATGCAAGATCATGCTCCAGCCATTGGACGTTACGTAAGAAACCTCATGTCTGGCAACCCCATAACTTTCTCTTCCTCGTCCTCTTCAAAAAGTGCAGAAACCAACCCTGTACACATATATATTGGCCTTCTTCAGCAGCTGTTAGCTGGTGTTGGAGGTAAGAAGCTGTGTGCTGCATCATCTTGAAGAAAAAAAAAGTCTTCTCTTATTAGAAATGAGTTGCCAGGCTTAGTGCTTTAAATTTGGCTGCAGCAATCACAGAGTTGCAACATGAACTATAAACTCTTCAGTTTAAACTTGTTCTATGCTGCTGCGTAGGTGGAGGAAAGCAGGACAGTAAAATTGCAGCATTGGTTGACATAATGCGTTAAAACGGTGAGGCCATTGTCTATAACAGCTTCCTCACCAGTGAATGCTGTGTCTTCCTCACTCTGATAATAGCGTATCTGTGACAAGTGTAGTGTTAAAGCACCTGAATGCCTTTAGAACAAATTGCTACCAGAATGTTTTCTTCTATTAGTTTCCCTAATATTTCTGAGAAATACTATATGCCATTACTCTGTATTGTTTGTTATCCCTAGTGAATTGCAAATGAATGCTTTGAAATGCCTGATACTTCGTAACCTCTTTTTATTACTGATTGTTGTAAATACTGCAATTGTTTAATAACCTGACTATTTAATTACTCTTTAGGTTTGCCAGTCATGTATTGTCTTCTAGAAGTTGTTTCTGTGTATCCAGAAAAACTAGCCACCAGATTTGTAGACAAGATGGATTGGATAAAGGTATGTTGCAAACCCTTTTTTTGATTTATATTTTTGGGTGGAGGGGGCTTGGCTTTAGCAAAATCTGGCATTTTCCCATGGTGGAGTGGAGTATCATTTCCAAGTATGCACTTCATTTGAAATCTGATGTTTCTGGTTACAGTCAGCACCTCATGAGATGTTACATGTAGCAGAGTAGGGAAAATTATTATCTGGTGTTTCAACTTACAGTCAACACCTCATGAGATGTTTTATGTAGTGGGATGGGGAAAATTATTTTTTCATTCTTTGGTGTTTCTGATTTTGTTCATTGACCTACATGTTCTGGGTAGTCTATGTCATTGATCCTGTCGGTATAGTCAGTTTTTTTTCCCCTTGATCTGAAGATCCATTAAACAGCAAAAGAAAACTGAAAACAAAATTCTGCAAATTTTTTTAGGGAATTGTTTAACAATGGGAATATTCCAGTGGAAGGATGTGAGTGGTTTCTCAGAAAATTAGATGGATTAGATCCCTAATTGTTTTAGAGCCCTTTCTGTGGAGGCTTTTTATGTTTTTATTAGCCTCAAACAAAAAACACATAAACTGGAGCCTGCTTGGGAATAAGCCAAAGAGAATTCTCCTTTCCCTAGATTCTTTTCTCAGGCAACTTCCTGCTTTTTCATGATTTGCTTCAGGCATCCAGGATTTATTAAGCTCTTACAGGTTGCCTTCACTTTCATGGGGAGCATCTGGCAGAAAAAATACTTGGTGAAGTTAAAGAAAAATTAGAATGTGTTCTAATAATTTCTTGCGCTGATATCTGTGCTGCATTGCACCGTATACAGTTTACCACATCTCATTTAAGTGCAGATGTGAACCTCAAAGGAGAGGATGTGAAAACATTCTCCTTTTCAGTATTGCTCATGGTTTGCAGGAAGACCTTCTTTTTCTTTGGCCTGGTGTCCATTTGCAAAATTCAGCTTCTAGGGGTGGTAACTGATACTACCTAGTTCCAGAAATACAGTTGTAAATCATCCTTTGTGTGGTTTCGCTTTGCCACGTGGAAGGAACAGGTCCAAGGGTTTGTTAGAAGTCAGTGGCATGATCTGATCCAAGTTTTGAGTTGAAGTTAGATTTATGTTTCATGAGCCTGGCAGATCTCATTTCATGTTTGTTTGTTTGCTTGGCTCATTTTTTGCCTTCTTTGTGGCAGCCCAAGCCATTCAAAGCTTTGGGTATGAATTTTTCACATGAGCTTGTTTTGTTATACATCGCATTAGTGGCAGAGGTAAGATAATATCTTGACAAATGACCTGAGGCTTCCCAAAATTCAACTTTTTAACAATTTAAATAATACAAGATCTCTAATACCAAGTGGATACATTTGCATTGAGAGCTGTGATTTCCTGGACACTTCAGGTTTTTTTTACCATTGGATTTAACTGGTTTAACGTCTTGTTTTTTTTTTTTTTTCCCTTTGATTAGTGAAAAGGAAATGGAAGCTGCTGGTAGGTCAGGAAAAATAGTGTCTTTAAGGGTGGGTTTTTTTAGCTCAGTATGGATGCAAAATGTGGAAGTTCTCTCTGAAGACAAAATTCAGCCAAGTGTTCAGTCTGCGTGTTTAATGCAGAACTGGCAGATAGCCCTCTTGTGGCTAGTAGTAATCTTCCTCCTAAACACTGGGCATGTAATGAATGCTTTGCTGAATTCAGTGCTTTGTTTCTTACTAAATGACAATACTGTCGGTTTAAAGAGTGGTTTCTGAGTTAAGTATTATTTATGTAGCTGCATGACAGTTCTGCTTGTATATTGAAGCTCTGTATGAACAGACTGTATAACAAGCTGCTTCCATATTTTATGTTTCTTTTTAAAAACTCCCGCAGAGCCTGATGAACACGAACAAAGAAGAAATGCGCGAGCTCGCGGCCCTCTTTTATTCTGTAGTGCTGTCTACCATGTCTGGAGATGAGCTTAGGGCCTCCTTGGAGCAGCTGATCAAGATGACAAAAGACAACCATGTAACTACCTTCCTTTGCTGCTTCTTGTTTTTTCTCATGTCATGTCACTATTAGGAAATCTGAATCTCACAGTGTGTCCAGGATGTATTAGCCTTAATCTGAGTGTAAAATTAACTAGATGACTTCCAGTTGGACGGTGAGAAGGGATTTTTGTTGTAGGTGAGTGCAACAGATCTTTAAATAAATTAATCCCCAAAGCTGTTGTTAAGGTCAGGAGGGTTTCCCGGAGGCACTTCCCAAGCAAAGCCAGTACCATCACATATTTAACCAGTTTTAGCCGGCTAAATATTCCTTATTCCATTGAGTGGGGATGGATCACACTACCCACCTTGAACAGTTTACCGATTCCTTATTTGTGAGCGTCTACAGGTACTGGCAGAACTAAGAAAATGTTTGACTTGTTAATTAACTTCCCCTCCACCTCTGAGCCATAGCAGCCTCCTGCCTCCCATCTCCTCAGGCATTGCCCTGCCGGCAGCCTTTGCCGTGTGAGGGCTAGCTTTTTCCCTCCCACCCCGTACCAACTGCTCAGCAGCCCCCCACCGCCGTATGGCTATGGTGGGTTTGCCTGCCTTCCCTCCTGCGGCAGCTCCTTCCCCCTCCTGTTATCATTATCTCTGCATTTTGCCCCCACAAGCGTGGGGAAGGAGCCCTGAAAACAAATCAGGCAGGCTTCTGGACTGGTGCATCTTGAATCCTGAGAGGGAGGGAGAGTAGTAGAGGTTTTAGGTTATATTTCCCCAATGCGTTTTTATATCTGTCTCTGAAGGACTTAATGGGGCACCATTTTACATCACAGGTAACACGCTCAAAGACTGACAAGAAGTGCTGATTGCTTTATGCCGTATTTAGCAAACACGATTTCTTTTGATTCTGTGAAAGCTGTGTCTGCAAGCCACAGCCATGTCATTGCTCAGTTTTACATAGGGCACAGCTTCTGCATTCGCGAAGGCAGCGCAGATGGATCCCAGTCCCCTACCACTGCTGTCTGCCCCGGTCACCCGTGAAGCCAAGGTTGACCTTTTGCAAAACCTGGCTGAAAATAAAGAGTGGTGTGAACCATGAAACCCAAAAAAGCAGTGTGTTCCCATGCATTTTTGAGTTTGAGTCAGTTAGAGCTCTGATTTGCTGTGAAGGTACAAAGCCAGTTGAATCAGTAGAGCTGGGGGGGATGGTTATCTCTAGTATGCTCAGCGAGGACTGCAGTGTCAGTGGATAGCTGAAGTGGGGAGCAGGAAAGGACCCATCTTCAGCTGGCTTCACTGCTGTGAGACCACCACAAGGAGCAGCCCCTGGTGGCCAAGCTGGGTTGAGGTTAGTCTGAACTTCCCCCACCACAGCTTCATTCCATTCCTGGCAGTGCGATTGCACTGATGCAAGTTTTTGCAGGGTTGTGATAAAAAACAGAGACATGAACTAATCTGAGTTTAAGCCCGTGTCCCCTTCTTTCTTTCTTTTTTTTTTTTTTTTTTTTTAATTAAGGCAGCATTTAAATCACGCAGCCTTATTTCTACACAAACCCCTTTTGTTGGAATTCACCTGTGGGAAGGAGCACCATCATTAGATAGCTGCAGCACCAAATCAGCATTTGAGAAATTAATGTTCTTGGCATTTAATTGTAGTAATTGGTTTTCACAATCTGTGGCCTACTGAACAGTGTAGAGGCATTGCCCTCGGTGTTTGTAGACTAAGTATGTTCTCATTCTTAGCAATGCAAATCTAGAGTAATTCCCCTTTACTGCTTTTAACCAAAGAGTACATTTTGTCCCCTTAATCTAAGTATGTCCAGTTTTTAAGTAGAGACAGCATATTATCTTATTTCACTTATTTCATAAATCTGTATTTACAAATGAGATTAGTTGGATTTTTGCCTAGCTACCGAGGGGTAGACCTCAGGAATATGAGTGCTGGTGATAAATTCTTAATCTGTCCTCCTAAGCCTCTTTGAACTTTTGTTAATTTGTCTTAAAGGACTCCATCCATCAGAGAGCACTAGCAATATCAAACTCTCTGTTGTTGCATTATGCCTTCTCATCTGGCTTGTCCGTATGTGTTTTTAAATCAGTGCTTTGTGCAAAGTGTTACTTACTTTGAAAATGAGATTTTCTGCACTGTTGGTGTTGTCTGTAGAGCCCGGAGGTCCAACATGGATCCTTGTTGGCTTTGGGATTTACAGTAGGAAGGTACTTGGCCAAAGGGAAAATCAGAACAATGGAGCTACATGACATAGAACAGCCAAACACTGCAGTCATGCCGAAACAAGAACAGCTCATAAAGTCGACGACAGAGACAATAGGTAACTTCCTGCCTAAGACTGTGTTGCATGTAACAGTTGTTTTTTCAACCACCCCATGCTGAGGACTTTTCTAAGATAATTCAGCCCATAGGTACTGTAATCTTGAGTTCACTTTCTGTGATCAAATTTACAGCCTGTAAAGATGTCATCTGATTAAATGCATGGACGTCGCCCCTTTCAACAAGAACTAGGTGGGCTTGTGGCTCGTAGACCAACATAGCACAGTCAGGAGCGGTGCCACAGCCTGGACTCCTCTCAGTGTCTCCGTTCACTTTCATTTTGTTCCAGCATAATGCATCCTACCAGCTGTAGAGGAGATAAATGCTTTGCTTGCATGGGTAAAATATGGGCCTGCCTGCCCACTGCTAAATAATAATAATACAAAATCCAAGTCGTCCTGTGTTGCTTTTTCCTGTAGGGTCTTTTCTGGACAGCACCTCTCCCTTCCTCGTGGTGGCTGCTTGTACGGCTCTTGGGGAGATTGGCAGGAACGGCCCCTTGCCAATCCCCAGCGAAGGAGCAGGATTTACAAAGCTGCAACTTGTTGAAAGCTTATTGGCCCGAATCCCTTCCAGCAAGGAAACAAATAAGGCAAGATTTTGTAGTGTTGTTACGATTCTTGTTCTGGAATGCTCTGTCCTCAGGTTTATGTATTACCTGCCGTACTCAGCCTCATTTTTTTAAAGGAATTAGGCTTATCTTGTTGGCTGTAGTGAGTTAGAATTAGGCTAATGGTTTTTCCAGTGTTGTCTAGCAGTTGGCTGCTTGTGCTTTCTATAGTCATGAGTAGGAGCTTAAGGAATGAAAACTATTAATGGTCATAACTTTAATTCAAGAAAAAAGGGGGTATCTTCTTTTACCTGGAAATAATCCTGAAAGATAACAAGATATTTGTTTTGATCTGTGTTTTGGAAGAGAGGTGCACTGATTGATCTAATAAGTCACTTGCATGTTTAACTTCTGGTGCCTTAAGTGAAACTTCAGCAAAGGTGAAAAAGAATGGGTTTAAAGTGTATCTTCTGGATTTACAGGAAGGTTATGTGATGGTGGTGGTTTTTTTTGTTTGTATTTAAGATGAAGGAACGAGCAATACAGACATTAGGTTACTTCCCAGTGGGAGATGAAGATTTTCCTCACCAGAAGCTACTGTTGCAGGGTTTAATGGATTCTGTGGAGGTGAGGCACTATCAATGTATTATTCTTTATACTGGAGCGAGTATTTCTGTTTGAATGCTTTTTATTTACTCAAGCCAGATTTACAAGGGGAGATGTCTTCTTGTAATAGCACCTCTGGGTTTTTTAAAACTGCCTTGAAATAGAGAGCAGAGCTAGGTTTGGGGCTCATACAATGTTTATGCCACAGTTTAAAAACTTGCCAGTTGAAGTCTCTGCCCCAGTCTCTGAGACGAATATGTTTCCCTTCAGGAACACTATCTGTATGTGTAAAATCTTAACAGTTTATAGTAATGAACACATGGGTCCATATTTTGGCCTTCAAAAGTACCCTAAAAGTAGATAATACAAATACACCTTTTTCATCTGAGCTACATCAGCTGATATAATTCACTTGAAGTAGAAACTGTGTTTATAGGAATGTGTGTATCTGTTGTCAGTCTAAATGCATCCGTGTAGTGCACTGCATTCTTTCACAGTACTTCAGGGCTGCTATACATAATGCAGTATGCCAGACAGCAAAATTAAATAGTCAAGAAGCTTTTTTAGTGTTCTTCATTTGCAGCTTGTTTTACCTTTCTTCCTCGTTCGTACTGACATAGGATTCAGCAGTGTAGAAGCAACTGTTGAGCATCAGACAGGCTGACTTTGCAGAGTCCTCCAATCTGATGTGATCAAACAAGCAAAAATAGTAAGAACATTGTGTACACAATCATAAAATGATGTTTCTAAGCACCATGTTTATCTCCTATAACTGCTTAGGGACATTACAGCTTCCTTTATAAAATGTGTACTTGAAAAAAAAACCAAACAATTGATCTTAGATTGCAGGAAGCTAAGGGCTTACTTCTCCAAATGCCTGAGCATTTTGTGCTTCCAGAGACTAAGGAAAATAATCTAGAAGGTACTCGGCAGGTATGGAAATCAGTTCTTAGGACTCAAGATTCATCATAAATAATGACAAAATAGTGGCAGAGTTCTGCATGTTCTGTTACTGAGGGCTTAGAGAATAGTGGAAAGAGGACAGAGGAGCAAAGCAAAGTAGTGTCTGAATTCTTTTAATGTGAAGAACAAATTTGTGCATCTCTTTAGATATCATCAACCTTTGGATGGAATTACAGCAGACTCTTTTACTAATGTATACTATAACAAAGCCACAGTAATTTTCATTAATGACTGGCAGTCTTATTCTAACTTTGTTTTATTTTCATCCTGTCTCTCTGATTCTTTCTGTTCACTAAGTTGAACTTTTTCAGAGACTAGAAAATGCTTTGGAGAAAGCACACTTTAAAAATAATTATGGAAATTTTAGCTCAGCAGCCGTTCTGGAGAGTTTGACATCGGCTCATTTTCCATCAATTTCAGTGGGTCTGAGGTGCTGCATAATCTCAGAAGCTCACGAGAAGAGTGATCTTATTGCAAATTGGTGCTGAGAATTGGGGTTGGGAGAGAGGCTGTGGTTTTCTGGAGTAAGTGCCAAAAGTTTTGGTGTGTGTTTGATTAGTACTGTCAGTGAACCTCTGTTGTGTCTTTCAGGCCAAACAAATAGAGCTGCAGTTCACTGTTGGTGAAGCTATTACCAGTGCAGCTGTAGGAACCAGCTCAGTGGCTGCACGTGATGCGTGGACAGTCACAGAGGAGGAGTATATCCCTCCTTCAGGTAGGCCTTCCTAATAGAGGGGCTGGGTTGAAGAATGTAAAATCTCACAGTTCTGAACTAACACTGGACTCCGTAGCTTTATTTCTATGGTGCTTTTTTTATAACAGTAGAAGTCATAACAGTAGAGATTTCCAGATTTATAACAGTAGAGACATTTTGTGTCTGTTAATGCTCTGCTTGGTGTTCTGCAATGCTGATTATGTACAGGTAATTTCACCACTTCAATTCCATCTGCTCAGAGGGTATAGAAGACTTCGTTTCATGTGCTGTTTAAATAGCTTCTTGATGAAATCTAATTTATTGCCACTTGACAGTGTATATGGTTTATCTTTTCATTTTGGTTTGCCATGTTGGGTTAGTTTCAGGTTTAACATACATAAACCTTTTAAAATCGCATTTTGAAGCCTGCAGTGAAAAATAGGGTTATAAAATTAAATTGCAAGTCTTTTTCCAACAACTTGGACTGATGTGATTAAGTGACATTTACATGCAGTAAATGCAGAAATTTTATTTAAGGACTAAGTTTCTGTACCCTGCGTGGCCAGCAGAAGCAGAAGTAGGGAGGTGATTGTGCCCCTGTACTCAGCACTGGTGAGGCCACACCTCGAGTATTGTGTCCAGTTTTGGGCACCTCAATACAAGAGAGATATTGAGGTGCTGGAGTGAGTGCAGAGGAGGGCAACGAAGCTGGTGAAGGGCCTAGCAGACAAATCATATGAAGAGCGGTTGAAGGAGCTGGGACTGTTTAGTTTGAGGAGGAGGAGGCTGAGGGGAGACCTCATCACTCTCTACAACTATTTGAAAGGACACTGTAGAGAGGTTGGTGCTGGTCTCTTCTCACAGGTAATTAAAGACAGAACAAGAGGGAATGGCTTCAAGCTCCACCAGGGTAGATTTAGACTGAACATTAGGAAAGAATTTTTCACAGAAAGAGTGGTCGGGCGTTGGAATAGACTGCCCAGGGAGGTGGTTGAGTCACCATCCCTGGATGTGTCTAAGAGATGTTTAGATGTGGTGTTGGGGGATATGGTGTAGGGGAGAACTTTGTAGAGTAGGGTAGATGGTTGGACTCGATGATCCCAAGGGTCTCTTCCAAACTAGACGATTCTATGATTCTATGAAATCCAAGTGTAACAAAATGCTAGCTTTAGAACAGGCAGCTGTAAATATCAGCCTCACACCTGCAAACGGGTGTTTTAATGTTGTGACAGTGTACTTAGATTTCAAGTGTACACAAAGCTGAGCATGTGCAGAATGGGGTAGAAACCAAACCCTGCCGTTGCTCCAGAAATTTTGAGTCCTAACAAAAAACAAGTAGTGCACTGAATGTTACGCAGTATGAGTGGTACCTCTTCTTGGCCACAGGCTCTCAAACAGTCTCATGAAGGGTTAGGAGGACTCTATTCAGTGTTTCTATTAGGAGAAATACTTTCTCACTGACTCCAGTGAAGATTTTCCTAAATAAGCAGAGATAAGGTGTCAGCTGAGTACTCATGGGCTAATTAGGATTTTCATCGCTGCTGCACATTATATTGAAATTAAAAATGGGTGTGGCCAATTGTCAAAACTCTCCCCCTCCCCTCCCCCTTTCTTTCTTTCATATAGATTTGAAAGTGAATGACGTGGTTCCCTGGGTCCTAGACCTTATTTTGAACAAGCACATTGTCAGCCCCAACCCACATGTTAGGCAGGCAGCTTGCATCTGGCTTCTATCAATGGTGAAGAAGCTGAGCACACACAAAGCAATTAAGGTAAGAAATATGCCCTTACCTAACTCTAGCTCCTTGTCCCTATTTTTGCTTCTCACCTTCTTTCTGTCCCTCCCTTCCCCTTCACTTCCATTGCCTCTTTTCCCCCAGTGCTGCTGCAGTCTGTATTGCGGTGTTTTTCAGACGTGGCTTATCTTTTGTTACTAGGGTAACATACTAACTGGCAGATGAACCTGTTTGGAACCTTTGTGAACATCTGACTTGCACTCAAGTCAGAGTGAGCTTAGTGTAAATAGCTGTTGTAAGATGAAGTAACAGTCCATCTTCCCTTGGGAAAAAGAGGTTGGCGTCTGTATAGTTTTTAGGATTTATTTTTGGAAAATATTAAAAGGAGGCTAAGGAGGGGAAGAAGAGAGAGAACTAGATGGAATTTGTGGACTCATTTGTTTCACTGAGTTTATCACAACTTTTGTACCTAGGAGCAGTTATAATGTGCTTTGTGGAGTGTGTTTTTGGTGCGCTTAGATGAAAACCTTGCATTTAGAGTGCTTGTCTGTAATGCCAGAATGTGAAAGGTCCTGTACAAGGATTTAATAAAGCATTCCCAACCAAAATGTCCTCTCTCTGCGTAGAGGTACTATAGACTGTGCTTGGACCATGTAAACATTACCTGTGCATCAGGTAATGATAAAGAGCTTTGGGATGACAGGTGCTTTGCAAATGTGAGCTGTTATATGTAAAACCTTGCCGCATGTTACACTCATCTGAACAATGGATCTTGTGGGAGGTGGGAAAATACACTAGTTTGGGGATGAAAAAAAGTTGTCCTCACACAGAGGATAGCTCCATCTGCCTGCAAGCCAGATTTATGATGCATTACTGCCATGAATTAGACAAGGAAAATAAAATATGTGGTTTACTAATGTCATGGTGGCTGTAAAGAGGTGCTGGACCAATAACTGTTATCTTCTGTGAACGTCAATCTGCTCACCTGTCTGGAAAGGAGGGCAGTTCTTGTCGTAGGTCTTGCTCAAATAGGCAGTTCCGTGATACCATAGCCTCTGTTTGTCCGTTAGGAACTTCCCATGAGACCAGACAAAGGATCCAAAACTTGAGATTAAAATAATGTCTTTTTTCTCATTTTACAGTCTCATCTCAAGGATATTCAAAGTGCATTTGTTTCAATTCTGTCAGATAGTGATGGTAAGTACTACCACATTTTGAAAGTTGTGTCTTTTGGTGGGATTTTAATGGAATGGGGGGAATCTTTGAACAGGCAGAAAATCACCTACACCCTCTCTGTCAGTCAGCATTAGAAGGTGACTGTAGAAGCATCCCATTTCTGATGTAGTAGGAACGATTTCTTTTCTAGGTGTCACATACAGAGATAAGAAGCACAGCTTTTTTCTGTGTTTTGCTAACCAAACACAAATCATTCTCTGCATTTCCCCCTTCAGACTGCAATAACATAAACTGTTCAGTGTGGGTACTTCTGCTCTGCTTTGAGCAGCAGGATGTATATCATGGAGTACTGCATGGACAGGAACTCTAAGCCCTCTTTAAGCTAGCAAGTCTTGGCTTATAGGTCTATCCATGGTGGCTAGTGGAAAGGGTGGCATCCAGCAGCCTGTCCAAAGGTCACTGAAGTTGAAGAGAGTATTACCATTAATTTTGCTGGACTTCAAGGGCCAGCAGTATGTCAGAATACTTACGGCTCTTGGAACTATCTCTGCTATTTCAAAACCTGCAGTGACAATATTAACATGAAGATGTCACCACTGGGGGGGGGGGGAGGTGAAGGGGGGGGTATGCCTTCAGAACAAATTGCTGCTTCAGAATACAAAGATGGTGTCTTTCCAGACTAGATCTGCTCTAAAATGGAGAGCTGTGACCTGCAGCACAGAGCTCCATTTGCTAGATCATGATTTTGGTTGAATCTTGGTTTTGAAGTCTGTGTGTTACTTAATTACATGCTTATTTGTAATTTTACTTCATAAAATGTCTTGCAGAGCTTAGTCAAGATGTTGCTTCAAAAGGTCTTGGCCTGATATATGAGCTGGGAAGTGAACAGGATCAGCAAGAGCTAGTCACCACACTTGTTGATACCCTTATGACTGGGAAAAGGTACAGTGAGCTTCAAGTACAGTGACAGAGTACTCTGAGCTATGTGTCTGATGGGAACAAAAAAATGTGCCTCTCTTGTGTGTGGAAAGAGATGTTTTGTGGCCAAGGGCAAGCCAATGT
Organism: Vanellus vanellus; assembly: GCF_965231255.1. NCBI lineage: Eukaryota > Metazoa > Chordata > Aves > Charadriiformes > Charadriidae > Vanellus > Vanellus vanellus. The sequence continues at coordinate 11,128,914 of NC_138908.1, forward strand.
CCATATGTTGCCGGTGTGTCAAACTGCAACATTTCTTAATTCAGCTTAGAGTTTGTTGTGACTGAAGTGGTTCCGGTTTTCTTCCATTCAACAAAGCTTCAAAATAGTGATTCAGTCCTGATTCAAGCAGTTAAAGTCAGTCGGGGTTTGGTTAGATTTCCTATTTACTGCATTGTTCAATTGCAAAGGACAATGATCTCTTTCAGCAACTCTGCACAATGTGAGCGTTGCAAAAGTGGGGACTTGCTTGTGCCTGAAAAGTACCTTTTGCTGAGGAAGTGTTGTTAAAGACTCCTGGCTAGTAATTATGTTGGGTCAGTGCTGGAAATGCTCTTTAACAGCCTACTTCTGTCTAGCCTGCTGTGGGTGTGATCACTGTGAATGACAAAACCTAGGCTGGGAGTGCGGGGATCCAGTGTGGTAAACAGGAATGGAAAACAGATATTTTTTTTTCATTTTGAGTTAGAGATTTCCTGTCCGTTATATGGCTTGTATCTGGACAGAAATAAAACCCCATTATTCAGTGTTTTGAGTTTTTACCTTCTGACTGCACAGCAAAACCCTCACTTTCTTGCAGCGTCTCCTTAGCAGTACACATGATACATATCGAATGAAATTCCTTGCTGTGTATGTGGCTTTGCACACCTGTATTTTTTTGTAGGGTTGGAACTGAAAGAATGGGAAGTTACTGAGTTAATAAAGTAAAACAAATTAACTTGTTCTGTAGTGTGCAATCCATTCAAGGGTAGAGTTTGGTAAAGCTAATGCTGGACCTCTTTTCTATCAGAGCCAAACATGAGATGACTGGAGAAACTGTGGTGTTTCAGGGTGGCTTGAGCAAAACCCCAGATGGGTAAGTTTACTGACAGACTCAATGACAGACACACAGTCAGTGCTGAAACAGTATTGCCTTGCTTATGAATCTGCTTCCTGAGCTTTTTGTTCCTTTGTGTTCTCTAAGTTAATGTTGTGGTTTAGGCCAAATCGGCTACTGGGGATCTGGGAGACCCCAGATGGGGACTGACAGACACTCCGCCTCTACCCCTCTTCAAAGAGAGAGGCAGAGGAGGAAAAAGAGACGAGTTTAGAAGGAACTAAACTACTTTAACGAAATATTAATAATAAAATAAAAAGAAATAATGAAATATATACAAAAACGTATCAAGCTCCCGAGATGGCAATCATGACACCGGCTGGCACTGGGGCAGTCCCAGGCTGGACTCGGTGACGGACAGGAACTGGATTCCGGATCTGGATTCAGGATCGGGATCACAGGCAGATGAACAGAGTCCTCCTCAGACATTGGCCATTGAAGGAAGAGCCAGTGACCCTTTGGTCCCTCAGCTTTTATACTGAGCATGAGGCAGATGGGGTGGAATACTCTGTTGGTCAGTTTTGGGTCACCTGTCCTGTCTGCTCCTCCCCACAGGTGGGACCCGTCTACACTTTTCTGCTTCCGACCCTCCAACGGGGCAAATAACAAAGTTGGTTGGCCCTGGGGGTTATAGCAATGATTATAAGAGCCTCTCTGCATCCCATGCCTGGGCATCAGCTATAGACAATTGGTCTTATCACTCTGAGAGAGTGAACACCGTCTGCACAATATGCAGTTAATTTCAGTAGTTAGAAGAGGCCCAGCTAAGAAGCGAAGTTACTGAACAAAATTGGTTCTGTTTTACCTCAAACCTGGACAGTTACCATAACTATTTCCTTATAGTACAGATAGGGTATTCACTTCTCTCTCTCTGCTTTAGGCTGTGATTTGACTATAGCTTTAGCTATTACAGCATTTGCATAGATAAAAATAGTGACACTGATGTCCCTTTTGCTTTCCAAAGTCAAGGTCTTTCTACCTACAAGGAGCTTTGTTCACTGGCTAGTGATCTCAATCAACCAGACCTGGTGTACAAATTCATGAATCTGGCCAACCATCATGCCATGTGGAATTCTCGGAAGGTAATTCGCTGCTTTCATACCACTTCCGTTCTCACTGTGCGCTGGGGAAACAGTAATTGCATTTCTTCAGCTCTGTTTGCATGATCTGTGGATAACTGCATGTCGAGGCCATTTGTTGATGCTTTGGTGTCCAGTCCAATGCAAATTTACTAGGCTGAGAAACAAATTTAGGTTTACTTGAAATTCTTAAAACAAAACATCAGTATCTCAGCGTTCATATCATCCTACATTCCCCTCTGAATCAGCTGTGTTCCTTTCTTTTTACTTTTAAATGTGCTTAGAGGCCAGGTCTTGATGTGTTCAAACAGTGAGATAACATTTTCAAAGCTGGATAAATTTTCAGATGCCAAAGAAAGTGACCTCTGTTATATAAAAAGACAGAGCAAAAAATACCGAGCAACAAGTTTCTAAAAAGCCAGTTGATGATACACCAGTTTAATCACTGTTGTCAAAAGTATCCTTTTTTAAATTCAAGTCTTGATATTTTAAAGCTACTGGTACCTTTAGCAAAGCTAAAATTGGATCCACTTCCTGCCAAAAAAGTAGCTTCCTAAATTTGAAGTTCTCAGTACACTTTTGAGAGCTTCAACCTGGGGACTTTTTCAGTGGCTATACGTAAGCATAGAAGAACTTGTTTTGTCCCTGTGAGTGGGCAGAGCAGCTTTCGTGTGCTTTCATGCAGAAGACCCAGGTAGCTGCATCTACTGTATTGCACCTTTCGTGCTCTTTCATGCTTGTTACCTGAAGTTTTGAGTCTCTGGCAACACCACTTAGTGCAAAAAACAAGCCTCAGCATTGACTTCCATCCAGAGTATGACAAGTCAATGTGTCTGTTGAGACTTCCCTCTCTGCACTGGGACTTCAGAAGCAAAGGAGCATAGTTAGGTTCCTGACCCTTGTGGAATTTCACAAGCCAGCATGAGTCAAGAAAATCCAGTCAGCAGCTCTAGGTTGAGCTTTGCCGTTTGAGGAACTTGCAGAACTGTTTAAGTTGAAGGGGGCATCTGGAAGTCTGTGCTCCAAATCTTCTCACAAGAGCTAGGCAGAGCAAGCTGTTGAGGGCCTTGCAGATGATGTCTTCCTTTTCCTTATACTTTCTGCAGCCTCTTGCTCCTCACAGCAGTGGTCCTAACTGAGAGTGTGTCTTTATTACTCTTCCTTTTTTTGACTAACCCATCCTGTCCGGTGGAGTCTCTAGTATGGGGTTGTGAGTGGCAGCTTTTGACAGTGCAGGTCAGGAAACTTGAAGTCACTAGAGGCAGTCACAGCACTGCCTGTACTGAGCAATTTCTTTTTGGGCTATCCTGCCAAATCCCATGGGACTTTACAGGCGAGCATCAGTCCCACTGTATTAGAATTGACAGTGGAATTGACAGTGGTGGAGAAAGAAAAGCATATGGAAAAATACTTGAGTTTAAAGTAAATATGGATAGTTGCAAAATTATAATCCCCAGGAATTTCAGGTTGTAGAGCTAAGGTAGAATTGTTTTATTTTTAGTTTTTCAGTTCCTAAGTTATTCTAGTTCTAAGTGCAGCAGAGTTGTAGGGAAGCAGTGGCCCACCCTCACCAGTTTTTCTGAGAAAGAATCTCTTTCAGAAGAACATATTCAAATTTTCAAAGTTTTAATTTTCCACCACCACTTTTGCAAATGAGGTCAATGGGTATCTTGAAATGAAGGTTGGAGAGAAGGAAGTTTTGAAGTAGCATCTTGTCTGCTGAGAGCAATTGTATGCTTGAGATCACTATGGTGCTGTAGCACTGATGGGGACCTAATTCTGGTACCATTCTAGTCCTTTTGATTTGGTCTAAATCTAAACTGTGTCAGTCAACTTTGCCATTGACCGTGGTGTGCCCATAACTGAGTGAGTGAGCAGATTGTTTCAACAAATACTCTTTTGTCATCATTTCAGGGAGCAGCTTTTGGTTTCAATGTGATAGCTGCCAAGGCTGGAGAGCAACTGGCTCCATTTTTGCCCCAGCTTCTTCCGCGACTTTACCGTTACCAGTTTGACCCCAACCTGGGCATTCGACAGGCAATGACCAGCATTTGGAATGCCTTGGTCACCGACAAGTCAATGGTGAGTAAGTGACGAAGTGCAGAGTGGTGGCTTTGCTGCTAGCCAACAGCGTCTCAGAGATCTGCATGGGACAGTTGCATCTTGTGAAAGGAGGGGCTGTGCAGAAACAAGTGAGGTGGTGTCCTACAGAGAAAGATGTGCTTGAATCCATAGATGAGCTGGAGGATGCACAGAGGTTTTGCACTGCCTCTTACATGTGAAAGGATGTCACAGACCTTGTTTGTGCGGCCAGTGTCAGAGGATATGATTTACTTCACTTAAAGTGGGATTTTTCCATGCTTCAATATTGCTTTGATATTTCTTATGAGAAGCTCTTCAGGAATCCTTATGGCCTATGATGCCCTTCCTAGAGCAAGAGCATATAAATACAGTTCCTCAGTTTTTAAGTGGGAGGAAGCCCATGGGAAGAGGCTGTTCCATCAGTTTGAGGATAACTTCTCCCAGACAAGTTTCAGGAATAAGTGATTTTCATGAGATACCCTTGCTCTGGCTGGAATCGGATTTGCAAATCTTTTCTCCTAGCAAAGGTGATCTTAGTGTGAAGTCATTCGCCCTGATCCCTCATCAAAGTGCAACTTCTTATCCTGTAAATACATTTTTGGTGCTGCATCTGAACAGTTCAGTTGATACAGGACTGAGGGACACTTCTTGTCGTCTCTGTCACACCATTAAGCCCTGAAGCAGTGCAGAGAAAGACCTGTCTAAAGCAAAGTCAGAGGATGTTTGCGCAGGGTCAGCTCTGGCAAGCATTAGTTCATCTGCTGTGGCTGAAGGCAGATTTTATTGTCCAAAGGGACCTTTTTTTCAGAGTACAGGACAAGGTTGCATGGTCCATGCTTGTTTCATGATTTTTCCTTTTCTTAATAATAGGTTGATAAGTACATGAAGGAAATCCTTGAGGATTTGATCAGTAACCTAACCAGCAGTCTGTGGAGGATCAGGGAATCCAGGTATTGCTGGGAAAAGTAACAGATTTTTCTTTGAACTCTCTTCTTTTCTCTTCTTTGCCATAAACTTGTTAACCTGAAGAAGTTGAGGGGGCAAGGAGGACATGTCCTTTCATCAGGATAGAGTGGTCTTGTTGTCTGCACTTGAAGTGTGATACAATCTTGAAGCTATTTGCTTCATTGAGCCTGAAATTTTTTATTGCGTGTAGCTTGAGCATGATATTAAACCATGTTCTCTGAAGGAGGAATTTTCTGGCCACAAATTTCTTGCCTGTTCTTGGACCTGAAATATTACTAAATGTGAGAAAATCTGGCTATAGATGTACTTGGCAGCAGGATGCCAGTCAGTATAGCATTTTTAGTAATTTGCTTTTTGCTTATAGTAGTTTCCAGTTATGCTATACTGAAAACTTCCATTTTAATGTCAATTCCAGACTTTAGGCCATTTTTTTTTGTTCTTATCCTATACTTACAGAAAAGAAATCTGAAACAATTTTGTACCTGGAATGTTTGCAATAGCAATTTTCATTACAGCAGCCTTTCTCACTTGCTGTCAGCTGTTTCAGATTTCACCTGACTGGCTGAAGGAGATGTTCTTACGACAGAGTAGATTTAAGGTTAGGGGAAAATAAGGAATGAGAAAGAGTTCTCATTTTTTTTTTTAGCCATTTATTTATAAACTTATCTGTATATACAAATAAGTACACCATGTGAAGGAAATAAAATTCCTTGTTTGCAGCTGTCTGGCACTGAACGACTTACTAAGAGGAAGGCCTTTGGATGACATTATAGACAAACTTCCAGAGATCTGGGAAATCCTATTCAGAGTGCAAGATGACATTAAGGTAACGGAACTGATAACTGAAAAGGAGTGTTCAATAGAAAGTACAGTGATCAGGCTCTGAGATGTTTAAAGAGAGATTCTCTGAGAAGTCAAGTTGAAGCTAATGGGAGTTTGGGGTATTAAGCAGACTACAAATTCAGGCACGTGCAGTTGAAATTTCTATACTGCCTTGGAAATCCTTTGTGTACGTTTCTTAGATTTTTAAGTGTGGGTTTTCATTCCTACTGTGCTTCTTCTTGGTGGGTCAGCATTTTTCCTGGATATAAAAGAATTTCTAAGTATTTGCTTAACTTTTGAGTATAGAAACATTTATTTTGGACTGCTTCTGCGCTTAAATGACTTACATAATATGAAGTCAGTCCTCGGGTCCTTCCAGGTTTGAGCTGTGTTGTGGCAGGATCCAGACTTCTTTGCTCGAGCTTAAGCAAGGCTCGGCTCTTTTCCAAAGTGTACTGTGTACCAGGAAGTTGCTTCCATACTAGTAGATTTAGTGTGTTCCGAAATGTTCCTGGGCACTGAAACCACCTGAACAGTTTTGCCTTAGTGTTAATGACCTATATTAGCCTCTGAAATAGAGCAGCAGCCTGGAAACTGCCTTTTGGGAAGGGTCTAATTCCTGAATTTTGCCTGGAAATGGTTTGGGAAAGTCTACTTGGCCAGGCCAGCTTTTTTCCAAGAACATCCTAAGACATTACCATGTCCAGGTTATTGTGTTTCAGTACATAGCAATATTGCTAGATTCTGCTTATTTCATCTATACGAGTAAAGTTAGAGAGTCTAGTTGGTGGTGGTGTCACATGGAACCAGAGCTGCACTAATTTTACTGTTTCCTTTTAGTCCATCTTTCTCTAGTCCTAGACATTGAGTTGAGTAAAGCATCACTAAGCAACAGGCATTTTATTGAGGAGGGAATAAGGACTACCCAAAGTGTTATATACTTCTTTTTGCAGTAGAAGGTTCCATTGGTTGGTTTGGGTTTGGGTTTTATTGTTTTTTTGGTGGGGTTTTTTGGTTTGTGTTTTTTTTTGTGTTGAAAAGGACAACTAATAAAATAATATCACCCAGACAGATGTGAACAGAAGCACAGAGAACCTGGCAGTGTCAGGCAGGATTGTTAATGTCTGTGTCATTGAGTAGACCAGATACTTAGATCGACTAAAGCCAAAATTTCTTTGAAAGATATTATATTAAGTCTTAGCCATGAATATAGCCTTTTCAATACTAGCATTATATTTATCAATTAATATGAATCATTCTATAGAAGATTTAAAAATAGTAACAATTGATTGTTGACTTCTTTTTTAGGAGACTGTGCGAAAGGCAGCAGAGCTAGCCCTAAAAACTTTAAGCAAGGTAAAACTCTAATTTTGTCATTTGCACATGGAGACGTATATGGTTTTGATGTCAGGTAATCAATCATTCACTATCATATCTGCAGGAGTGACCTGTTTACCATAGGCTGTTGTCTTGAAAAGATCTCTAGAGTAAGGTGCAGCTGTGATAAACATAACAGCCACTTAGAAAGCAATCATAATAAGCTTGACCACGTACTCTTCTGTACTTTTGTTGTTGCTGATGAAGTTCTGCTGCTTGAGGATAATGCTATGTTAAGTTCTATATGACTAAAGAGGGATACAATGAACTGTTTTTTAGCTCTGATGTCCTTTTTTTTCCCATTTGGTGGTGGGATTTAAGGAAGCTTCAACAGTTGACCAAGCCCAGCTGATCCAGGTGACCAAGCCCAGTGGAACGTCACTGGTGTTGGACTAGATGACCTTTAAAGGTCCATTCCAACCCAAGCTATTCTATGATTCTATGAAAGTAATCCAGCCTGGACTTCACTCTCTGATGCTGTTACTGCACAAGATTTTTTTGAGAGTAGCATACATACTCCTTAATGTTTTGTTTGGTATTCCTCTAGAAAAGTCACATCCGTGGAAATGGAAATGGATCTTAAGAGCTGTGTTTGAAATCACAACCTTCACAATGCATGCAGCATGACATTTTGATGGTGGTGATCTGGTCCCAAAACACTGCAATTGCAGAATCTGTTCTGATCCGGGACTTGCTGCTCTGCCTCATGGAATGGTTGAATCCACGTGGCTGAAATATGCTGACCCTTAACTGAGAGGTCATTTGGTCCATCTCTTCCTCCAGATGCAGATCAAGGCCTGCTAGGCTCTGAATTTTCCTTTTCTGGAAGCTGACTGTAGCTGAAACTCATTTTAGGGATGCGGCTTAGGGCTTAAGTACCTCCTGGAGAGGAGAATGAAGGTGTAACAGAGCCTGGGTTTAGCTGTGAGAAGTTGCTGTAGTCATTGTTGGCTTCTCCTGTCTGACAGAGAATGTGCTTTAATGTAATCTGAGCGGGAGGTTTGTATGTGCTTGCAACACTGATTCTCACCTGTCCCCAGGTCTGTGTGAAAATGTGTGATCCCTCTAAAGGAGCAGCAGGTCAGAAGACGATAGCTGTATTGCTCCCTTGCCTCCTAGACAAAGGAATAGTGAGCACAGTTGCTGAAGTCCGATCTCTCAGGTTAGTTTTGCACCATGTAAGTTCCCCAGGGATTGAGTCATGGGTTGTGCCAAAGAGACCCAGCTTATTCACCTGAGTTGCAGAATGCTCTTTGTGTTTGAAGTGAAAACTTTCTCCCAAAAACAGCTTTCCTGCTGAGTCCTTTTCTCACTGGGTTCAAACAGCCACCCCATGAGTTCTATCTTTTGGGATTGCCTGGCCTCTCTGCAAGTACCCAGCTTCAGTTCCCAGCAGGAAGTGCTCTTCTCTCTGTGCAACTGGCAAACTGATCTGCAAGCAGTTTGCTGTGCTTCAGGCTGTCCTTCGGGACTGGCATGTCTCTTCTGCTTGTAAACAGAAAATCCCACGGTGGCTCTTGAAAGAGCCAGGTCTTATTTCATGACTGGTTGTGAGTAATGACAGTTCGCGTCCCAGAGATGACTGCATTTGGTCACACTGTTCAAATGCATTTTATGTCATGTAACGTTCAATGTCCCTTGATGTGTAGGGACTTCATATGCTTGTCACTTTGTAGCCTTGTGTATTCCTTCATTTGCTTGAAGGACAGAAAACCTGGAAAATTCAGACCTAGGTCTTTGCAAAAATAATTTTCTTTTATTGAACATGATTATCCAGGGAAGTTAGAAAGCTCCTAACACATTATAGTGAATATATATTATGAAATAATATTATATGATATGAAAACCCATTGTCAAAATGCAGCCTGAGAGATGTGGTCAGTATGAAACTGACATGTGAGACTTGAACAGATTGTTGTAATTTCTTTTTTCTTGAGCAGAGACAATGGATGTCTCTGTGGTGACTTTGCCCAGAGCTTCTTTAAAACATGAAGATGTGTTATTTCCTCCTCTAGTCTGTAGATACTGCCTCTTTGCCCATTCCCTTTGTGATACCCTGGCCAAAGTAAGCAATCATCCGTGCAAAGCATCAGTCAGAAGCTTAGGGCTAGGGTATGATTTTGCTTATGCAGAAAAATACACAGATTTTTGTTTGCAGCTAGATTTATATTGATGTATCTGAGGTTTGGATTGGCCTTTTTGTTGGTACTGGATTAGAGTAAACCAGAGAGGTTTTTCAGCTAAGTCTGTGTGTTTCTGTGTTGACCTTCCCTTTGATCTTTTTCCAGTATTAACACTCTTGTGAAGATCAGTAAAAGTGCCGGGTCTATGCTGAAACCTCATGCACCAAAACTTATCCCAGCCCTGCTGGAATCCTTGAGTGTGCTGGAGCCTCAAGTCCTCAATTATTTGAGTCTTTGTGCAACAGATCAGGAGAAAGTAAGTTATGTGCAGTTATAATGGGGAAAGTATCAACAGAGCAGAGATAACAAAGATTTAAGCTTCATTCAGTGTACAGAAAAATAACCAGTTTTGTTGAGAGGTGTTCAAAGATGCAAAGAGAAATAGCTAATAAGTTACTAAAAAATTTTGGTCATTGGAATATGGCTGGACAAGTGTGGTGGGTTTTTTTGAAGGGTTGGGATTTTTTTATTCACTAAACCACCACATATTTCAGAAAGTGAAGATCAATCTTAGTCAGATCTGTTGTTACATGTCACTTCAGCTCCATGTACAACTGTAAAATAGGTGAAGAGAGAGAGTAATAATTATCTAGAATGCACCTGTACTGTCAAACTTTGCTGCTGTTTTTCCCAGGTGATTAACTGTGGAACTTCTAAATTAGAAGGTGTGCTATAGCACTATAGGCAGGAGGTGGATGTTGTCAGCTCTCTGTCCTTTAATGTCTCTCAAAGAACCATATTAATCACTAGCAGTATTCTGGGAAAGTGACTGAAACTCACTGTTCAGAAGCAAATTTATCTGATTTCATTGTGGGGAGGGAGAAGGGTCAAACTCTGCCCTTTGCAAATGAGAAAGGAGTGAACAATCGGTCGGAGTTGGATTTTTTTCTCTTCCCCTTTTTTTTCTTTCTTTTTTTTTTCTTTTTTTTTCATTTCCACAATGTCAGGAGCACATGGTTTACCTCCTGTACTCCAGCTAGAATATCCATCTACCTCTGAAAGGGAGACAGTCTGTAGACATAATTACTTTCGGTCTGTATGCACCTGAAATGGATTTTTGTTTGAGTTTGTGAGGTAGTGAGTTATAGCTGATGTTGACCTTTCCACTGTTTTCATCTTGAATTTACACTTGGTTTTGTTTTTTTCATCTTTTTTTAGAATGCAATGGATAGTGCCAGACTTAGTGCTGTCAAGTCATCTCCCATGATGGAAACCATTAACATGGTAAGTACTTGATTCAGAAGGGTTCTGGTGTAAGGTATGTTCTAGGAGAAGAATAGGAATTGCAGTGGGAGCTTTACAGAATACCTCTTCAGGGTTCATTTTATTGTCACATATCCATGTGGATGTCTGTCCACCTTCTTTTTCACGTACTGACTTCTCTCATCTTGTCAGCACAGCTTGCTCCTCAGATCAGTTCTAAGTAACCGTGGCTCCATTTGGAGTCAGATGGATTGTTTCTCCACCTGAAGACCTTGATGAAGAGGGCATCTTTCACGTGCTTTTCTTTGGCTGGAGGCTCAGCTGGTTCTGGATCATGCTAGCTGCCATTTCTCTTCATCTCTGGCCCACAGTTCCATAGTCAGCTTCTCAGCCAGACCTCCAACTGATGATAGTCATTGTTCTTAAGGCACAAATGCTGTCCAGCCCTTGCCTCATGGTGCCTTAGATATCACTACCTGGTCCTTGCCAGTGCTTTGATGGGAGATATTCAGAGAAAATGCTGATATTGCTGAAAGCACCGTCAGCAGCTGGTGTTCGGCGCCATAGTTTCCTGCTACTGGAGGAGGAGTTGCTGATGCCCAGACACTGTGCTGTAGGGTCTGTCTTGGCAGAGCTCCCTGCCCTCTGTAAGAGCCTGTCCCTTCCCAAAGAAAAGAACCCTCTTTCCTGCACAGGCACTGCACGCAGCCAGGGGCGCGTGAGCTGGCAGGTGGGGTGAGCGCTGAGCGAGTTTTAGGGGACGCGTAGCTACCAGAGCTATTCTTAGAGATAGTCCATAGCTTCCTACACTTATGGAAAAGTAACAACAGCAAGCCCTCCTGCACATAACAGCATGTGGAGCTGTGTTTTGGTGTCAGGTGGTGCACTCTCTATAAATAGTGTGTAAAGCAGATGGGGATGAAAGAAAGGTTGCAAGTAAAATTTGTACTCGCTGTCACCCGCAGGCTGCAGCAGCTGCTGCTGTCCCTCCTGCGGCCATGTCTCTGCCCTTCCAGCCCTGAGGGGACAGTTGTGCTCCCCCCATCAATGCTTGAGATTTCCTTCTGCAGGGGAGAGAGAGTATAGCTTCCCTGGAGTAGCGTGAAGATGTCCCGCTTTATGAGCAACCTTCTCTCTATTCCTCTATATTCTGGGGCTCGCTGGAAGATTATGTGATAGAATGGATTATTCCCTTCACCATACCAGTGCAGGGGGGGAAGCAACAGCAGATGTGACTTCTGAAGCTCAGAGGGGTTTACCTTCAGTTAGTACGTGATCCTTGAATTTGCTAGAGGATGGATCTTCCCTCAGCAAAGAGCATGCTACACAGAGTGCTGGAAACATGAGGCTTTCTGGTTTGCCCAGTGGCATTTTAGGCATAGGAGACGATTATAAATTAGACCAATAACATCGCTTTTCTGCCTTTATGTCATTTATTCCACTTGTTTGTCTTGACCTGTTTAAAAACTGTCTTAACTAGTTTCATTTCGTTGTCTAGTTTGGATATGTTACTGTTTGAGGGTTCAGACAGTTGGGGGAATGTTGGGTTTTACCCTAAGATATGTGCACCTTCGCATCCCTTTCCCTCCCCGAAAGGAGTTCTTGCTAGTGTGTTTCTTTCAGCTTTCTAAACAGTTGGAGTGCGGGAGTACATCAGTTCCAGCAAATGATAACTTAAGCAGGGTCAGCTCAGCACAAGTGGGGCAAGAGAATCTGTATGTGGTGGAAGCGACTTTGTGCATTGTGGTGCCTTTTCCCCACCATGCAGCAACTCTCATGATTCAGCCGAAGACCTGCCTGCAGAACCTAGGCAGGCCTCAGCTGGAAGTAGAGCAAATTCAGTCTGCCACCGTTACCTTTCCTTTTTTTCTTTTTTTTTTTTTTTTTTTGTCCCATCCCTTCCTTTTCTCTAGAGCTTGCAGTATTTGGATGTGTCTGTCCTGGGTGAGCTGGTTCCTCGGCTGTGTGAACTGATCAAAAGTGGAGTAGGCCTTGGCACAAAGGTATGGCTGTGATTTTAATAGTTCATTTGGAAATGGAGAAGGGAACACAGAGCAGTGTCAATGTAAATACTGTTGGTTTGACTGTCTCTTTTAAAGTGACAGCTTGCTCTCATTCATACTGGAGTAATTTTATGAGTCTCAATCCACCTACATTACTTGTGTTTTTCTGGATGTGTGCTGCCTTAACCTCCCTGGGCTGCATGGCTGTTGTGCTTTGTGATATTTTAGTGCAGAAGGTTGTCCTTCATAGCTGTAAAGCTCCCAGGACCATCTGAGTGTGGGTCCTAGTAACTTTTTCACTTCCTTATTCAATTCCTGTCATTCATTTGTTACAAACTTGTTTTCTGCTTCTATCCTTGGCTCCCAGTTTATCAGGGCAGAGGCTCGGTGAGCCTAGATCATGCCATACAAGTGCATGTGCACTCGCAAGCACCACAGCATGCATTAACAGTAATAACCAGGAGCTAATACTGTTTTATCTTACCTTTGTTTTGCCTTGCAATCTTCCAGGGAGGCTGTGCCAGTGTAATTGTGTCATTAACCACACAGTGTCCTCAGGACTTAACACCCTATTCAGGTAAGGTTTCTTTCCAGTGCCAAGTTTTAAAGGTGCTTTTTGTTGCTGTTCTGTAAGTAGTATTTCCTCCCTGTTGGCCTTTGATTTTATCACAGGAATGATCTTTGCATTTGTATTTTTGTCAGAGAGCTGTTTGAAGTTGCCTTGTAGCTATGAGACTGGGATGCTGGGGGTAGGTCCTAGGGGTGTTAAATACCTCACCAAGTTGGAAGAGGCAGGGGAAGGACTTGAGGGAATTCGCTAGTGCCCAGCAGGAACAGGTGGAAATATGTCCAGGCTTTCTTGGAGCAGACTAACAATGCCTGCGTTAGTGCAGCACTTGTTCCTTCAACTTGAGTTGTGGGACGACCATAAACAGGGACTTTGCTTCCTTGGGTCTTAGTCTTCTCTTTACAATTAATTGTGATTTGATAGTAGAAAGAAGGTCACCTTTCTGTTGCAAAATAGAAATAAAGCTGAAAGTGTGATCAGCTGGGGTGCTTACATACAGGAACATTATGGACGGGGCTTGGAGCAACCTGATCTAGTGGGAGGTGTCCCTGCCCGGGGCAGGGGGGGTTGGAACTAGATGATCTTTAACGTCCTTTCCAACCCAAACCATTATAGGATTTTATGATTATCAGTCGAGGTGTGCAGGCTGAGGCTGGCAAACCACTAGCTTCTGCTGAGCCTTGCTGTGTTACACTGTGCACTTGTTTAAACATAAGGACCAGACAGACCTATAACCCCACAAACATGCAGTGAGGAAAAATGCATAAATTCAGACAATCTAACAAAATGCAGGCTATTGTAATTCTTGCCACAGCAATAAAAACATGGTACTTCTCTTCCAACAGGCAAACTTATGAGTGCTTTACTTAATGGCCTCACTGATCGCAACAGCGTGGTACAGAAGTCTTTTGCCTTTGCTATGGGACATCTAGTCCGGGTGAGCTGGGGTTTGAGATGGTTCTAGGTTTCATTTTGCTTTTTTGTTGTTGGGTTGTTGGTTTTTTTTTTTTAAGTGTTTGAGTGATTTGAGTCTTTTCCCTGTTACAGACTTCCCGGGACAGTAGCACAGAGAAGCTCCTGCACAAACTCACCAGTTGGTACATGGAGAAGGAAGGTATGTTGCTTTTGGGGTGCTCAGTTACAGAATACAGCTCCTGGTGATAACAAAGCTGGTAAAGAAACATTTCTATATTGTGATGCTTGGTTTCAGTGGCTGAATAATTCCCATGCATCATTTTACAATACTGTGCATTCCTCTGCTTCCCAAAAGGCAGAACATACTGCTAAAGGAACATCGTCCTTCCCAGTCATAACGTGTGATTGTTTTGCTCCTTCAGAGCCAGTTTACAGAACAGGCTGTGCTTTAACTGTGCATGCTATGGGCCGCTACAGTCCAGACGTAGTGAAGAACCATGCCAAACATGTGCTGCCATTGGCTTTTCTTGGCATGCATGAGGTTCCCGATGAAGAGAAAGGAGAGAAAGAGAATTCTACTCTGTGGACTGAAGTTTGGCAGGAAAATGTACCTGGTAAGTTGCATTAAGAGTGGTAAAAGCTTTCTGGAAAGCATAGGGCAAGAAATGTCATGCTTTCTGGAAATCCATTTTGGAAATACAGAGTTCTCATGGTGAGAGATTTGGAAAGCTTGTTTCCATTTTCTTTCTTGCTAAAGATGTTCTGTATGAATTTCAGCAGGTTATTTTCTTTGTGGCTATTTAAAATAATTACAGAGGTGTTGATCACAAAGGATACACAGACACAGTCAAAAGTATTTTAAGACTGTGAGGCACTGAATGCCACTCTAATATGGCTCTGATTGTGGCTCAGATAGCTAGACATCATTGGAAATTTCGATGGCTGCTGCACACTGTGAAGTTACAGAGATCTTTGGCCTGTATCTCAGTTTGGAGATCTCTCTGGTGATGCCTGTGGTCTCAACTTCAATGAATGAATCTGTGCTATAGAAGGGCTATTTTACCATGCTTTCTGTCTGTAGAGGAAGATATGGATGCATGGTGAAATGGTATTGCTGGCTCCTTCTCTGATACGATTTCAGGTCTGGTCCCTCGGTCACCAGATTACTTTTCTGGAGTCTGTGAAAGGAGCTGCAAAAGGGTTTTCCAGTGACCTGTTCTTGTAAAAAAAAAAAAAAAAAAAAAAAAAAAAAAAAAAAAAATTATATTCCTTAGAAACAGGCTAACACAATGTATAGTGTCTGCCACATGGAAGGATTGAGATAAGCTCTTTGTCTAGATTTATGCTAATGATTTTCTTTGGGGGCATGTAGAAAACAGAACCCATCTTCAATCAGCCTGAGAGGTATTCTTCACCCCTTTGCCTGAAATTGGCCTTGCTGATATGTTTCATCGCCAACAAAAGATAAATCTGTAACTGCTTTTTTTTTTCTCTTTTTTTTTTCTTTTTAAATATCAGATTTTTGTTTGTTCTGTGGCAAAGTTACAGTTTTCCTCTGTTTGACACACAGGTACTC
This sequence comes from Vanellus vanellus, assembly GCF_965231255.1. Taxonomy (NCBI): domain Eukaryota; kingdom Metazoa; phylum Chordata; class Aves; order Charadriiformes; family Charadriidae; genus Vanellus; species Vanellus vanellus. The sequence continues at coordinate 11,144,562 of NC_138908.1, forward strand.
AGGGTGGCATCAGACTGTATATGCAGGAGTTGATAACCATAACCCAGAAGGCTCTGCAGTCCCAGTCCTGGAAGATGAAAGCCCAGGGGGCAGCTGCCATGGCATCAATTGCCAAACAGGCAGGCTCCCTTGTACCGCCGCATCTGGGAATAGTGCTCTCGGCGCTGCTGCAAGGTCTGCCAGGGAGAACCTGGACTGGGAAGGTAAAAAAGGAACTGGCACCTCGTGGATCGCTGTGAGCACCAGCATGTGGCCCTCAAGCCAAGAAATGCAATGTTCTGTGCTGCAGAGCAGCACGTGTAGGAACTCTGGATTAGGGAGTCTGCCTTTTGCTTGCCCTGCATTTAGCAGATACAAAAATGACAGGGAAGATAAGTGGGTGGACTTTAGGTTGCTTCCCACTTAGACTCCTCCCACTGCACCATATTCTAGCCTTGAGGGGTACTGCCTTGTGCTCAGAGGTGCTGCAAGGCCCCATTCCACTGCCGGTCCAGTGCAGATGGAAAGCCAAGTCGTCTGCAGCCTCTACAGCAGGAGTGGCGGGAGGCAGACTTTGCTTCTCTAGACTGGTGTCGTAGGCATATTTCCCCACTGCCTCTCGCAGTGGAGTACAAAGGTTTTCCCTGTGCGGCAGGACTGTGCCATTTGGCTGTGCAGCATTTCTCAGCATTATCTGTTTTACTCATTGCAGGAGGAGCTGTTAAAGGCCATTGCCAGTGTCGTCTCTGCATGCAAGTAAGTGTCTTGAAAGAAGTGGTACTCTCAGGATCTGGGATCTCAAAAAGGAGGTTGTTGCACAGTGCTGTTGCCTGTCTGGTGCTAAGGAGAGTCTAGAAAGTTGTGAACACCATCCTGATCTCCCATCAGCATGTGAGGAGTCTCTCTCCACTCCGCTTGTTAATGTGTGGGTCACTGGTGAGAGCTGGGAGGGGAAGTGATGCTTCAGAGGGACCTGCAGAGGTAATTGGTTGATTTAAGGCAAGGAAGAGGATGTTGAGAGGCCAGAATTGCTAAGAGGAAAGAAGAGATTAAGGGTAAGGATGGACACCTGAAAGGGGAAAAGAGAGGAAGAGGTAGAAGAAGAGCAAGGGCGGGAAGTGAATGGGAAGCATATGAGGAAAGACAGGAAAGAAAAACTGGGAAAATAAGAGTAAGAGCAAAGAAGAGCACCAGAGTCTAACTTTAGTTACAACTGTTGGTAGGCAAGCCTGTACCTGGACACAGGAATTACTTCTTATTTGTGGGAAGCGTAGTGTTTGTGAAGGGTTTAATGTGGGTCTGATAGTTTTTGTGTGCATTGTGTTTCAGTGCAGAGCTGCAGAAGTCAGTGCCCAGCCAGCCCACCATCAGTGATATTGTCCAGGCTGTCGTGAAAGAATGTCGGAAAGAGAACCTAAAGTATAAGATGGTGGCACTGCGCTGTGCGGCTGGGGTGCTGCAGGCAACAAAGGAAGACCGGTTCCAGGAGCTGGCAGATATCGTCTTTCCCATGATAAAGAAGGTGACAGTTCAGCTTCTTGAGTTTTCCCTCTTTCAAAGCGCAACACCCAAGTGGTGACAATCTGTCTGATGTTAAGTACACGCCAGGCTTCTGCCCAGAAGGCTGCTGATGTGAGGAATACCCCACACTCAGCCAGATACTTGGTGAGCCCTGAGGGAGTTTTCCCTGTGCTGCCCAAATCCTAAATTAGCCCAACTGTTCTCTAGGCAGTCCTTCCTGTGGTGTCCAGCACTGCCCTAATACAGCGTTAAAAGTTAATTCCTGGCTGCTCTACAGGCAGCAGGGGACTCCTAGGAAGCTGTGTAAAGTCCTTCTGTTTAGTATCATCTGCAGTGCTTTGCAGCTCTGCAAGTGGGACTCATATAGCACAGGGAGATTTTTGGATGCAAGGCCATGGAGCCTGCTGTGCGCTTCTGCAGGCTGCCCATAGTGCCAGAGCTACTGGTAGCCAAAGGGACCTGTGCTCCGTCTGTATGGAGGCACTGACTGGGTACAAGGACTGGTGCGCACAGACTGCAAGGAAAGACTGAATTGCACTGAAGCCTGTGGCGAGCCTGCCCTCATCCTTCTGTCGATCATACCTTCCCCCCATGGCCTCCGCAGAACTCTCTTGAGAGCATGGGCACGGGTTTACCAAAGCATGACGAAGAGGACGAGGACATGAGGGAGAAAGAGGTGCAGATGGAGTCCCTGATCTGTGCCTTCGAGACCCTGGGCAAAGCCTGGCCGAGGAGCCCACAGACACAACGTAAGTCAGCTAATGGTGTTCAGACTGAACTTTTGGCTCTTAACTGCTTCCTCTTAAAATGAAAAGGGGGAGGAGGGATGGATGTGGAGATCACGTGTGGAGTGGGGAGGCTTTTGAGGAGGTGCAGGATCTTGCTGCCAGCAGCTTGCAGTATCTTCAACGAGAAAGCTGCCCCAACAGCTTTCCCACAGAGTAGCCCATCCTTGGGGCAGTTCCTTTACTGTTGTCTTAAATTCACTTCACCAAACTGTTCTGAGTTTGTGGAGATAGACAGGATGCCTGAGGTGGCTTGCCTAATCAAAAGCAGCCTAGTTCTGCTGCTCACATTTATGTTTGCATCAAAGCTGGTACAAGGTGGAGGAAGTGGGTATATCTGAAAAAAACCACAACAGGTTGCTTCTATTACCATGCTAAAATGTGTTATGCAGCTGTTTATCTTCCAGTGTTTGTTAATGAGAGTGTTGATGTGGTGAAGATTGTCAGGGTCACTTGATGTTGACTTGCTCATATGCAGTGACTGGCTTGAGGTCACTTGGAGAGGAGCACAGGGAACACCTGGCAGACAGAGCAGGAAGTGTTTCCTTCTGCCTTTCCCCGTGGTAACACAATGACATCCTTATTTCTCTATAGGTTGCTATCGCCAAGAATTTTGCAAGTTGATGTGTGACCGCCTGAAACTCAGCACGTGGAAAGTGCAGCTTGGAGTGCTACAAGCCATGAACGCCTACTTTCAAGGGTAATTCTCCTTTCTGCAATCCACTTCAATAACATTTCTTTTCTTTAGTGCTTCAAACTGTTCGATGAAATTGAGGATGACACTGTTCTCAGAAGTTGAGCGGACTTCTGTCCTAGTGATGCAGGGTGTCTGACAGTGTTTTTGCATTTGACAGGCTAACGCTGTTTGATGAGGAGCACTCAGACCCTGTGGCTTTGACAGAAATACTGTTGGAAACCTGTTCATCTATCACCTATTCTTTAGGTAAATGGACTTTTCCTGGTTTGTGGTCGATGATGAATTGCTTCTCAGTACATTCCTCCTCTGGGGGTTGGCTGGTAGAGGAAGTGCAGAATAAGCCTAAGCTAATAAGCCTAAATGTCAGAGATGACATTTTGCCCTTCCTTGCACTACGCTGCGCTAATTCTGATTTTGCTGTAGCTGTTGAAGACAGTACTATGCAGGGTGCTGCACAGCGACAAGTAAATTCCTCTGATGCAAGAGAGCTTTGAAAGGGGAGGGAGAGGTGGACAGCAGGCTCCTGTGCATGCAACCTCTCAGGAGTGCAAACTGGAAAGTAGTAATTTTCTCCATGCAGAAGATAAACCCCACCTAATCAAGCTGTTACTGATTTAATGAAATGCAAGTTTTTCTGCTCCACAGTTCAGACTTCTTGGATACATATGCATTGGAGAGACTCAAAATTTTCTCAAACAGCGAGTGCATGAAGCTCCCAGGCTTTGAGGCAGTCTGTGCTCTCCCTGAGCAGAGTGCCCATGGGGCTGTAAGTGTTGACATGTAATGTTGACAGTCGTGGGACTGCTTATTACTTTGGTAGTGTTCCCACTTGTCCTGTGACTGTAGCAGTGCCCCAGGTCTCCTAACACCTCCATGTGGCTCTTGTTTCTGGTATGCCTAAAGGCAGCACCTACTTCAGAGCTAGCTATGAATCCAGAGACCCCTTTGGGGAAAGTTTCTTTTAACTGTCAATCATCCTAAAATGAGACTTTAACAAGATTTTAGCTCAGGAGACCAAATAACTTTTCATGACAAGCTTGTGCTTGATGGAATAGGGTTTATGTACCCTCACTTAATGCTACTTGCTAAAATTTGGATGGTTTATAGCCATCACAACTTAGCAAAAGAACAGTGTGTTATGCACAGAAGTTGTGATCACATTGCAGCTATGTCAGCGTTGTTCCCTTTCAACACGTCTAAGGAACAGTAGCGCTGCAGTAATAGCAGAGGTGATGCTCAAGGCTTGGTTGCCTTCGCAGCCTCTAGTTGGTTACTTTCTGCCATTCAGATGTGTCCCATTGGGGAGCACTGCAGACTGACAGCACAAACGAGCTCAGTGAGCACCACAAAAGTGGTCTGGAGACCATGGTGGTGACTGCTGTTTGTAGTTAGTGTGCCTTTGGTTCTCAATGTGGTTGTGGGGTTTTTTGTTTGTTTTTTTAAATCCCTTAGAAAACAAAAGCTACACGTCCATAAGAACAGAAGCTTTGTCTGTGATACAACTGCTGCTCACCAAACTGCAAGGTGAGACTTTTTCCTTGCCACCTGGGAGAGCCACTGTTCAGTAAAGAAGGCACCTGGCTGTGTGGCGTGGAACCCTGGAGAGATGGCACTACCTTCTGCTTGCAGCACTGGGTGATTTCGGGGCAGTGGGGACTTGGAGTTCTGTGCTTGGTGACTTAGGAAACTTGGAGAGGGCATGAAGTAACTGTGGATAAAATCAAAGTCTAAAGTACTGTTGGATACTCCTTGTGTGAGGAAAATGTCCAGCACAGAGTGTTCCACAGAGCTCCTCTTTGTGCAGAACAGTCATTTTTACCCTTTCAGTGCCAAGTTTAGTTCTTTATTGTTAATTTAGGACTTAAGCCTTGCAGAATTTATTTCAGAGTATGAGTCTACTAAGGTCTCAAGGTAATATGTGTCTGCACTTGTTCTGTAGCAAATGGTTTCTTTGGATTTCTGTTATGCACCTCACATTTCCTTCATTCCAGTAAAAATCTTCCATTACATGAAGCAATTGTGAAGTGGGAAACGTGGTTCTTCAGGCCCTTGTTTTCCCATGCTGCAGGCCTAGACAATCAAGCCTAGTCTAAATGGGCATGACTCCCTGTGCAGGAGGCAGCACGTGCACCCGAGTGTCCAGCTGAGCTTGCCTCCTCAGTAGCCTTCTCCTGGACGAGCAGTACACACTGCAAGTAAAATAGTGCAGCAGTTGTTCTTTCAGCCTGTCTGGGGATGGAGATGGCCTGCTGTCTTTTTTTTTTTGGTGTTCTGGTATTCATGTCCAGTGTCTCTGTCTTTTATCTACACAGAAGCTCAACAGTGGGAAAGCCTGACGCCAGAAAGCAGAGAGCACCTCATTCGTTCGTTGGCTACGATGGCGACAGATAGCAGGCCTGAGCTACAAGAGAAGGCATTTATATTGAAGAAGACACTTGAAAATCTTGACTAAGTTGTAAAACACAAACTACAAAGTGCCATGTAAAACAAAAACAAAAAAGTGCAGTGGTCTGAAAACCAAGTGGGAAAATGAAGATTACTCTGTAGCATGCATCATTCCTGGCCAAAATAAAAAATGCCTTAAATTCTTTTCCCCGTTAATGTTATTTTTACTCTTTAAAGTTGATGGTTAGTTGTTTTATCAGTAAATACCTCCAACGATCTGCCCTAGAATGTTTGTAAGTGTAAGTGTGCAACCTAAAAAATGTTGAGGGCAAGTTGCTTTTTTTTTTTTCTTTTAATCGGCAAAAGAATGTTACTTAGATCCCCTTTGTCCTTCAAAGGAATTGTTGAAAAAACACCAGCAGAGGAAGTGAAAAGCTATTTGGTTTTCACTTGTGTCATGTGTGGAGACCTTTCACCTGGTGTCTAAACAGTAAATCTTCAGGACTCTGTGGTAGAGCTAGTGTTTGTTACCGATAGCAAAATGCTTCCCTGACAAAGGCTGTGTTAAACTCCTATGGCTTCCCAGGGGCAGGGTTCCATCTAACACCCACCTCTGCTTCTCCTGCTTGCTCCTCCCTTGCAGCCTGTTGTCTGTGAGTTATGAAAGGCAGAGTACTGTTACCTTCGCTCCTTCTTCCTTCTCTGACCTCAACATGGATTGACCGAGACTATGCCTTCCCCAGCTAGCAACCTCGGCCTCCCAAACTTTAAATGAGAACTTTTTTTTTTTTTTTCCTCAAAGGATGCACAAGAGAGCACTTTACTGAGCTGTGTGGGACAAAGTTAGTGCCCAGGTGGAACACTGCTCTTCTCAAAGTTGTTTTGCATGGACACTCCTCAACTGCAGGAAGAAAAAAAAAAAGAAAAAAATAAAAGAAAAACAATCTTTTCTAGATATGTTTTTGAAGAGTGTTCGAAGTTTGAAATGACACATTTTTTTAATAGTGGTAATGTTTTATTCCCTTCCTGTTGGTAACCCTGTTCTTGCTTGGGAAACCTGTAATGATTTAGACTTGTCAGTATTTGTAAGAAACTGAATCATCTGTCATTTCTCAGCAGCCCAAGTCATGCTGGTTTCTAGCAAATACTTTTTAATTTGCACTTAAGAAGGAAAATTATATCTGCATTAAAGTGGAGTAAAATTGCTATATGATGATGTGGCCATGCTGCCTGTCTCCTGTTTTTGCCCTCCTCAAATAAAAGACAAATCTGACCACTATAGCAACAGACTTTTAATAGTGTAAAGTTAGCACTGCACCGTAATCTGACCAGTATGTGTACAGCTTTTTGGGGATAAATGCTTTGCTGATGGTGAAATAAATCATAAGTGTGGGCAATATCATGTCCATGGCTTTCAGCACAGGAAGGCTTTTTCTTTTCTTACAGTCTGCAGCTCCTTTTAGATTTGGCCTGTTAGGGAGAGGATTGCTCAGGTAACGCCACGTTTCCTCCATGCCCATTTACTCAGAATCAGGTATGCAGTACCTACTTTTCCCTCAGGTGCCATTTCCCATTCAACGTTTTCCGGTACTGTAACAATCTTGTTGTCTGGCTTGCTCTCCGTGGGAAGGGAGGAATGTAATTTGTGCACACCTGGTAAGAAAATGTCAGCAAGAAATGGGCAGAGCTGTCCCACTGTGGCTCTCGTGTAGCAGAAACCTCAGCGAGCACTATTGCATTGTACACTCGAACTGGTCAGTGGGCAACTCCTTGGTGCTGGGAGCTGGTGCTATAACGTTTTGATTTACACCTTGTTGCAGGGAGCTGCTCTTTGTTTACGTGTAGTTTGAACTATTGAGCACAGTGTACATTTAAAAATTTTACTGGGCAAATCACTTTGCAGTATCTTTAAAGACTTGCTTACCATGACATACAGTGTCATGAGGGCTCATTTTTTTTGTATTAGATGAATATTACCAGTGATGCTTTGCTGTAGCAGCTCATTGTCTGACTTGGGTTTTTTCGTATTGGTGAGTGACAGTAACAGAAAAGCAAGAGCCTCCATGTCTCTGGCAATTTGTTTTCACTGTGGACTGGAGTATTCAGAGGCAACGCCTAATATGGTCAAGTGACCATAAGTAGAGTAACTGTAATTGTTGTCAATAGCAACCTGAATTTCTCTATTGGGGATTTACACTAGAGGGAAGAGCGTATTCTAGGAACTCTACAAACAGCTGGATTAACAACTCTGGCCAAGAGTGTTAGGAAGGTTAGAGATGGTACAACACTTTCTGAATCACAAAGCAATATGTCTTTCTCGTGATTACAGAATAGGTTCAGAGCTCCTCTCTAAAGCACGTGCCTATACACAAAACCTACCTGTACAAAAGCTAATTCAGTCAGAGGTTTGATTTCTACCCCCCTCGCATTTGTAAACTTGACAGGATTAAAAAAAAATAATATAATAATGTGGCCTTCCTAGAGTTTTTCCTCTAAAAGTGATTGCACTATGTAAAACACACTGTACTTTGCCCAGCACGGGCATTTCTTGTGCTGCTGCAATGCTTTGTATACCTGGAGTGCAGTGCGCAGACTTGACTCTAGCACTCACGTTCTGACCTACAAGCTGTTGCTTAAATGGATGTATATTGAGAAAAGTTTTCTAATGTTGCAAGATCTCCATCAAATTCACTGCAATCTGTACTGTCGAAATATGTGAATGGTCTGACTGAAAGAAAACCCTCCTGCTTACCAAAAAGGTAAAATTAAATAAAAGCTGCATGACCTGTTCTTTGAAGCGACTAGTAGTGTTTGTTCCTCCCACTGCGAGTATTTCACAGTATCCTTGTGTTCCAAATGCAAACTGCATCTCTGTCTCTGCGCTGACCGAGCTGCTCGCGAGCCACTTGTCTGTGGTGTCAGCTATTCGGGCTGAAGGTGTCGGTGTCACAAATGACAGCGCCCAGTTAGGAGGAAGTGTGTGAATTCCACTTTTAAGCCAACAGCGGTCCCTTGCAACCAGGCAGGGTTATGGGATGTATGATAAATGTGTATTAATATATGTATATTATAAGTATAAAAATATATACATAATTATATGCCATGTATATAATATATATATATATATGGAATGTGAGGTGGCAAATTTGGTAATTGAAATAATATTTAAGAACTTAACCTTTCCAAACTATTCCAGACATGGACACACACCCCCCCCCCCCCCCCAGTCTCAATTAAATTTACTTTTCTAAATGGTATGGTGAAAGGAAGGAGAGAAAAAAAAAAAATCAGCTAAGCAGAGAAGAGTGAGCAAATACAAACTTTGTGGATGTTAGCTACCAACCAGCTGAAGCATCATCTAGCAAAGTGAATGCTGTCAGACCATACGCCGCAAAACACGGAGCCTTGCTGCTGGTCATGGTGGGTTGGCTTCCCTCTCCCATGCTCCAGATTGCTGTGGCAAGCAAAAACCTTCTGTGACCAAAGCTGGGTTTCTGCCTTCTGAGCACTAGGTGCATAGACTCATGATTATTTCTGGCCAGTGAAGGCAGCAGCATAACATTATTTGGGTTCATCAGTAAGAGAAGACAAGGGAAATGGAGGGGGGGAGGGAAACGACACATCAGGCTGTCCGAATTTGATTACAACCATCCATGTCTAAAAATATTTAGATTTTATCTTACCTTTAATGCTTAGAGTACAGAATTAAATAGTCAAACTTTGAGAAATACAGCAGGAAGTTCAAAATTGAAAAAGTGTTCAATTCTGAATAGGCACTGTTCAATGATGGCACACGCAAGAGAACAGGGTGATCAACAGGCACATGCAAGAGAACAGGGTGATCAGGCCCAGTCAGCATGGGTTTGTGAAAGGCAGGTCATGCCTGTCAAACCTGATCTCCTTCTATGACAAGGTGACCCACTTGGTGGACGAGGGAAAAGCTGTGGATGTTATCTACCTGGATTTTTGCAAGGCTTTTGACACCGTTTCCCACAGCATTTTCCTGGAGAAACTGGCTGCTCATGGCCTGGACAGGTATACTCTTCATTGGGTAAAAAACTGGCTGGATGGCCGTGTCCAGAGAGTGGTGGTAAATGGAGTTAAATCCAGTTGGTGTCCAGTCACGAGTGGTGTCCCCCAGGGATCGGTGCTGGGGCCCGTTCTCTTTAATATCTTTATCAATGATCTGGATGAGGGGATCGAGTGCACCCTCAGTAAGTTCGCAGACGACACTAAACTAGGGGGGGGGGCGTGTTGATCTGCTTGAGGGTAGATTGGCTCTGCAGAGGGATCTGGACAGGCTGGACAGATGGGCTGAGGCCAATGGCATGAGGTTCAACAAGGCCAAGTGTCGGGTCCTGCACTTGGGTCACAACAACCTCATGCAGCACTACAGACTGGGGGCGGAGTGGCTCGAAAGCTGCCTGGCAGAAAAGGACCTGGGGGTGTTGGTGGACAACCGGCTGAGCATGAGCCAGCAGTGTGCCCAGGCAGCCAAGAAGGCCAACACCATCCTGGCCTGCATCAGGAATAGTGTGGTGAGCCGGACTAGGGAAGTAATCATCCCCCTGTACTCGGCACTGGTGAGGCCTCACCTCGAGTACTGTGTTCAGTTTTGGGCCCCTCACTACAAGAAGGACATTGAGGTGTTGGAGCGTGTCCAGAGAAGGGCTACAAAGCTGGTGAAGGGTCTGGAGGACAAACCTTATGAGGAACGACTGAGGGATCTGGGGTTGTTTAGCCTGGAGAAGAGGAGGCTGAGGGGAGACCTTATCACCCTCTACAACTACCTGAAAGGAGGTTTTAGAGAGATGGGAGCTGACCTCTTCTCCCTGGTGACAAGTGATAGGACAAGAGGAAACGGGTTCAAGTTATGTCAGGGCAGGTTTAGATTGGATATTAGGAAGCATTTTTTCACTGAAAGGGTTATTAAACATTGGAATAGGCTGCCCAGAGAGGTCGTGGATTCACCATCCCTGGAGGTGTTTAAGAAAAGGGTAGATGAGGTGCTTAGGGACATGGTTTAGGAGTGGTGGTGTTTTTATCAGGGTAGGTTAATGGTTGGACTTGATGATCTTAAAGGTCCCTTCCAACCTCACTGATTCTATGATAAACAGCAAGACAGGCAAGCACATACAAGATCAGGCTGTGTAGTTTATTGACAAACACACTGAAAACATTAGTGCAAATTGCAAAAAGTTAAAATACACTTGAGAGTTAAAAATTGTCAATGACTGCCTTACTCCTTAAAAATAATTACAGTAGGTTAAAAACTGATATTCCACTTTTCTCTGGTATTCAGCAACAGGAGACAAAGACAGCATTTACACTTTGCAACAGGTTTTCTGAATGCCATAAGCACTGCAAGTCAAATCAGATTTTCCTCATTCAAAGGCTTCAGTTCCTCCTGTTGAGCTTATAGAGCTATTGTTCATGTACGTTTATGTGTAAATGCTTGCAGATGTATGATGGAAATTGCAGGACACCAAGACAAATAAATGCTGCCAGTTTAGCTAATAGTACAAGCACCAGTATCCTGTGAATTTCAATTCTTAGGTGCAGATATGAACTAAAAACTAAAAGCTAAAACATAAAGGACTATTTCAAGAATTATTCTAACATTTTTTAGAAAAGTGAATTAAGAGAGTTTCTTCCTAGTCCAGCTATAGACTGGGGATAAAGAACACTTAAAAAGCTTCTACTGCATGCGACGGGCTACTGAATAAGCTTCCTGGTCCCGCAGGTTTTTTGTCACTTGTGTCCTTTCTGGGATTTCTTGGAGATAGATGTATTTTTGCTTTTAAACTGATCGTATCTTGTAACAGTGGATACACCATCCACAAACCTGGTCTTGTAGAGGACATTTGCGTTGTTAAACATTCCATCCTTCAAGGACACCACAATAAACTAAAACAGATCAGAAAGCTTAAGGTAAATGCTGCCATCCAAATAAAGACTTTAAACGACATTGGAAAGGGCTTCTAAAAAGAGTATTCCCTTTACCTTATTTGGCTAATATATTGGTGGTAATTCTTCAAAAAAATACTCTCAATGTAATTGAAGCCCAACAGAATGTTAACGTACACTCACAGGCCAGATGTTTTCTGCCGCATGATGTGCAGCTCTGTCCATATCCTAGCACTTGGCCTGGGATACAGGCCACAACAGAATGCCCATTCATGGTGCATCAACCACCAGAAAAAATGTTGCCACAAGTTTTGTAAAAATGCAGGATCTTTCATAGCCTAAAGATGTTACTCAAATTATTTGATAATACTGGTAACAAATGTTTCCCTCCTCCCTCTAATAACTTGGAAAGGTCATGCCGTACCACCAAATAGAGATACGTATTGCCTTTCACTCAGAGTAATGAGTTTCTTTAGTTCTACAGACTTTTTTCCACACACAGGCCACAGTTATACAGATTCTTTCCACTAGTGTCTGGCTTATTTCAACAGTGTCAAAATTAAAATATTTTTAAAGCTTGTGTTAAAGAACTCTAGCAAAAAAAAAACAATTCAGGATGTGGGTCATGCCTGACATTTATCATATCACAGATATTCTTCCCTATTACTCCCTGTTTTTTAGACACTACAGCAACAGCTGACATTAAAATGTAATGCTCAGAAGTTTCATGCTTGCTGTATCATTAGCATAACTTCCAGTTGAAACAACTTAGATAGACCACACACATCTCTGGAATAAAATCCTTGAATAGCTCAGACTCCTCGGTGGGAGACTGCCTCTGTAACAAAGTGCATAAACAGATGATCACAATAGTTTGAAGATCATACCTGGGAGTGTCTGAAATGAGTATAAAGCATCTGCCCAATATTCTGGGTATGAGAAAGATCAAGGGCTGCATCCACTTCATCCAAGATGTAAATTGGGGCAGGTTTGAAGAGAAGCATGGATAAGATCAAGGACAAGGCCACCAATGATCTAATATAGAAAACAAGAAAGTTATATTCTACCCTTTTGTTTGAGAGGCTTTGGCTTTTGAAAACAATTGTTTGGTAGTAACAAAATCCTCTCTCAAAAGCAGATTCATGCTATAAGTTCTGAAGAGACAGAATGTCAGCTTCTGCCACAACTTCTGATTTCAAAATGTGAAGCCTACTGCCAGAAATGGCAAATGTTACTTTTTCTTTTATTGGAAGATCAACTTAGTTGGATGATATTTAAAATCATGCTGTTGCTTTACTTATTTTCAATTCTGAGTTTTGCAGTGCTGTTTTTAACGTACAGTTCTTTAAGCATTCTGTCCTTCAGAAAGTTCTGTATCTCTGTCTCACCTCTCCCTAAATTCTGTTTCTACTTTTCAATTTGTTGGATTTTTCCTTAGAAGTTGCAAAGAAGCACATACCCTACACAGTAGCTGTAATCACTGGAGAAGAAAACTGTCACCACAGCACTACTTTGACACCAGGGCAGAACCTGTCTGTAGATTTTTGAGATTGCAACTCAAAGGCTGGAGCATTTAATTCAACAATACCTCAGTACTACCTAGAGTTAAATGCAGTTTTCTCACCACTCAATTAATTTTTTATCATGGAGTAAAATTTTGTTTGTTATCATATGCCAAGTAATGCCTTGTTCTAAGTCAGATTCCTCTTTGAGTTGCACTGAATTAACGTTTTTTAATACTAAGTCAGCTTGGAAGGAGACACAGTCTCTGACTTGACCAGGGAAAAGATTATAGTTCAGAAAAGCAAAAAATTAATTAGCTAGACATGTCAATTATATACATAACTGCAATGGAAAACAAAAAACCCACATTCACCAACCTTTGTCCTCCACTAAGTTCCGTTAAGTTTTCCTTCCAGGTCTTTCCTAAAGCAACTCTGACCTCCAGACCACCCAAGACATTCTGGTTTTTAGAAGCTACTAGCATAGCAGTGGCTCCTGGTAGAAGTGTTGAGAAAATTGAACCAAAGTCTTCATTCACCTAGAAGTTGGACCATAAAAGATGTATGTACATGCTTTGAATCAAGAGCACTAACAGCTAAAACCTTAGTGGTAAACTGCACTACAGTCTAGACATCTTTCCCAATCTAACCCAATGACTTCTTATGTCTTGAAGATAAGCACATACAGGATAGTGAGAAAATATTAGAATATGGAATCTTTTTATTTTCTCTGTACTGAAATGAGAAGCAACACTGAGGGAGATATATATATAGGACGCCTTATACTGAACATTTTATAAGGATCAAATGAAATAAGTATTAGAAGGTTTATTTATGCTATCAGCCAGGGAAATGGTTATGCCCTACCTCAGATTTATTAACTGGTAAACTGTGATCTCTCCCAATTAAAGAACTATTAAAAGTATAAGCACCTTGTAAGAGGCATACACTGGCATCCTCCCCACTCCTTTTCCTCCCAGGATTACTTAAGCAATGTCCAGGTATTGGATGGGACACAACTTTGTACATTAAGATTTCCTAGGTCAAGGAATGCATCTGAGAATGCACTTACTCCACCATCCATGATGCTTTTAAATATAATTCACTAATTTTGCCAGACAAGATTTTGCAATGAAAAGCTACGATTTTGTCAGCAATATCTTGAGTATGGGAACTAATAATTAAAACCATTTGTAAGCTATTTAATCTTTGATATAATCAATCTTCTGTAAGGCCAAAAAGTACAACTTCTCCTGGTACAGCAGAAAAAAATGTGTCAAAAGGTTTCCATGTAGAAAGAGAAAGGGAAAGTTTTATACTTTTGTTATAGTTTATATGAGAGAACTAGTAAGAAGGCAGAGTGCTTAGGTAACAGAAACATAAATCAGCTGTTGCTCCACTCCAGTATTACCTATCCTATCAGTGACAGGAACAGTAGCCCAGGTCCACAGCCCTACATTGTGTGGGGCTACACAGAACCAGAGGATTTTAACTCCGGTCAGATACTGGCATAAGCAAACAAAAAAGAAAAATAGACTGTATCACTTTTGTCCAGCTTCCATGTGACAGACAATGATGTCAGGAAGCCAGTAGCTTAAGCTTCCTTAAATTTTTGTGGACACTAAAAGGGAATGGTAAAGTAGTTTTGCAAGTTTAATTGTACCTTTACAATTCTCAGAGAAGTGCTGTCTTATTCCCACAAGTGAGATGAAACAGGAGAAATGAAGTGGTTGTTTTGTAATTTAAATACTAGGCAAGGGAGATTAGATCTGGAAAGAGAAGTCTTTTTTTTTTTTTTTTCCCCCATGGAAATATGTAAAACAGAAATCCAAGATAAATCTGATTCTCTGCTAAAATGTGAAGATTGCATTTCAAGTGTCATACCTTTTTCCAAGCCATATGTAAAGCTTCAGTTTTCTTCCGGTCAAGCTCATCAATAGTTGCAAGAATTTTTGACTTGTCATTCTCTACAATTCTTTTTTTCCTCATTAATTCATTGTACTGGTGCAATGAGAAGAAAAGATTAATTTCAGTGAACTTAGTGCTCAAATACATTTTGTGCTAATCTTACAGTTTCACCATTTGTTTTTGTAACTGTGAAATAGCCATTAACCACAAGATTCAAATCCATAGCATTCATTTAGCTGTATGCAGGATTTAAGTTTTAGGATACTATTTGCAAATTAAAGCATTAGAATTTTCAACAATTAGCAAAGGGGAAGACCAGTATTACTCTGACAGTTGCACTTGAAGTTCATGTTCCATCTTTCTTTCCATAGAAGACAGGATCTTTCTGGAGGCTGACAGGAAGAACACTTTAGAGACAATCCTGGAATCCTGAAATAGCCTCAAGATTTGAGATGACTCTGGGACACCTTCGAGTTACCATGCTTGAAGATGAACAGTTTTTTGATCTACAGCTTTATCAAAGGATGTAATTCTCAGATACTGTAATGGATACCACAAAGCTTGCCTAATGCTGTTGCTGCCAACTTAGGATGGATTGGGGTAGGGAGGAATGAAACTATTCTTTTTACCATCTAAAGTCAAGATCATGCACAACCTAGAAAACTAGCGTGCAAGTGAATAGTTCGAAAATGTTAAGATTAGTACAAAAGATCTATGAAAAGGTTACCTGCTATCTCATGAAGATTTAGTTTTATTTTTGGTGTATTTAGAAATAGAGCATGTGAAAATATAAAGCTACGTTATACATAATACCATATATCCAACCTTTCAAGGTTAAAGAACAGAATGTTTACCCTCTCCTCTGTCTCAGAAATCATATTCATAGCTTTCATGTTCACTTTCCTTCCCAAATCCTTTTTTTTGTCCTGCAACTTCTGCAGCTTCTGACTTGCTTCTTTAGGATTGTTAGTTTTGAAGTCATAGGCTGTGTTTGGCTGCCCAAAAAGTTGTTTCTCTACAGCTATCCACTCATAGTCTTTCAGCATTTTGGTCACCTGTAAACAAGAAGATAAGATGAAGCTTATTTTTTTTCCTTCTCAAATGTGAATGAAAAAAAAATTTAACAAAAATCCTGAAATTACTCTACAACACTAATCCTTCTACCCCAACACAGCACAGGTGCGTACCTTTACAATGCTTCATGTGATTTCCAAGACTCCAGATGAACCAAGATTTTAAGGGAGCTTTCACATATACCCATCCCATTCATCTGGAACACGCTTTTCTGCATCTGGACTAAGCCATTGTCAGTAAATCACTGGATTAGCTTCTTTAATCAGTTACCTAATTTGTCCCTACAGTCAGAATGTTCTTCGCATTGATAACCTTCTCACTGTGATCTCTATTAGTCCATACAGATATGGTCTGTTAAAATTTACAATTTCTACCCCCTCCTCCTGGCATAAAACTTTTCACATCATGAGCTGTAAATATGACAGTGCTTATTAAGAAAAAAAGGCTATTTACTTTGCATGTGGCAAGGGAAATAACTACTCTTGGTCACATGATGCAAGGAAAAGCGCAGTTCTGAAATACCTGTGCAGCAGCATCAGCAGCCTCTTGTTGATGTTTGCTGATGTTGTGTTCTAATGCTTTAAGCTTAAGCTGTAATTCGTTATTTAGTGCTACATATTTTTCTGCCTCTGCAGATCTGGCTTTAATTGCTTCATCCTGTACCAGAATTACTCCCTTTTGCTTGGCCAGCTCCTTCTGTGATTTCTCTACAGATTCCTGAAAAGCAAATCAAGCAGACACTTATGAGCTTCTTTCAAAGGCTGGTGTTAGACAGTTGTTACAAGACAAGGACACAGCAAGGAAGGAGAAAAAATTCACATGTGGTAATGAAGCCAAAAAATAACTACCTAGGCTAAACATAATTGCGGGCTGGCAAGAAAATCCAAACAACAAAACACGCATTATTATTTGAGCTTTATGGGACTTCAGTATCATCAACTTCAGTTGACTTCAGTATCTTCAGTAACATCAACACAGATAATGAAACACAGTATTTGCTTTTACCTGTATCTTAGACACCTCAGCTGCCATAGCATTAACTTGCTCCTGGTAGGATTTGATGGCTTGATCTGCAGCCTCCACCTGTTGTTTATAGGAGGCATGTTCTTGTTTTAGCTCTTCAAGTTCCAGAATTAAAGTTTCAATTTCCTGGAAAGATGTTTTCAAATTTATTACAATTATACTTAAATGGAAAGAATTAAGATTCAGTTTGATGTAGTAAATGCTGTAGTAGATTAACAGTACCTGTTGTTCAGAAAGGGGGCAATCTCACACACACAAAAAAAGAAAAAAATCAGCAATTTCTATGTCAGTGACTACAGAGTACCATATTAAGTTCCAAAACTGACAGTATTAAAACTTCAGAAGAATCAAACTTTCTGATTACTGCAACCACTTTTCATACTGAGAAAATTGCCAACAAAGGTTAAGTTTTACCTGCTGTTTTTCTTTCTTTTTTTTGCTTGAAGCGTCTGCCTTTTTCTTAGCACCATCTAGTGTCTGCTGGGTAGTTTTTAGTTCTTTTTCATGTTCTGCTTCTGCAGTTTTCATTTTATTCTCTAATACTTTGTATTGATCTTCTGCTTTCTTTCGGCACTCTTCATTTTTCTTTAATGTCTCTTCACACTCCTCTGAATCAAGAATTACAGTACTGAGATTGGGCACAGTTCTTATCTTTAAATTTACATCCTGAACTCCAACTGAAACAAATTAGTCATTGCCTCTAACAGAAAAAAGCGGTTGCATGTTTGCTAGTTACTGAAGTCAGCTATTTCAATGATTACTCTAGGACAGCATGCTGTTGTTACACGTTATTGGTAGGGCACCAAATAGACAACCAGTCATTAAACTTAATGAAAATTAGCCTTTTTTGGTGGGGGGTGAGGGGTGGGGCTGAAGCAAGTATACGCTGAATCATATGATCAAGAAGTCATCAATCAGATGGCTAACTAATATCACCTCATCCCTAGAATACTATGTTTATATATCTATCACTTCCATCCATCATTTTCTTCAGATGTTTTACTCATTGCTGCATTTGCTTCCTTTTACATTTTTCCTTAGCTATACAAATAGTACTTTCCTCCAATGCCTTCTTGTTATGCAAACTATATCGTTAACCTTAAATATCTAGAGAAACAGATGGCTCAGAAAAAAAAACAAAGATTACTCAAATATGGGATTAAATCCATTTAAAAACTTCCCTGCAAAGCCATTTCTCCTTTTATTATAAAGTATATATAACACTTAATAAGAATAAAATCTTTACTACATAAGAATGACCAACCTTATGGGAATCACTATCTATCACAGTCTGTTGTGATTCTGTATTTGTTACATATTCCAAATATAAAGCTAGTATTTTCAAAGCTAAAAATATTTTTTCTTAAGCAAAGATTCTGCTGCTCAAACAGCCAAATATCCATCTCATTCTCAGCAATTAGTTTTCAGTTAAGTTTAAGAACACATTTGTCACCAATGGTTTTCTCCAGGGCAAGCAGCTCTTCCTCTTGTTTATGATAAGCACTCTGATGAAGCTTCATTCGCAACAGCTCTGCTTCCTCAGACTTTACCTCCAACTGCTGCTTCAGCTGCCAATACCTTTGAAGACAGTGATGATATACACTGCTACAACAAGAGTACTCAGCACTTCACAGTTTCACAGTTGAAGTACATATAGAAATAAGTAGATAAAGAAATACTTATATTCCCATTCTAATGTAAACTACAATGATGACTGTAGGACAAACAAGCATAAATGCATGAAAATCTGATGCAATTTCTTTCATAACAATTGTGACGTTTGTAGGTATGTAAGTTATTACATATGCAACTCCTCGTTATGTAGCCTCGATAAGGTATATTAAAAACTAACAAATGCAACACATGGAATTTGGCAACAATTCAGAACTCATGTTTTTCCAATTGGGAGCATGACAGATGCTAGGCTGAAGCGTTAAATTAAAAATATCTAAAAGCAAGACTCATTTCCTCCTTTTGGCTGTATTTCTGGAAGTCTATTATAACTCAAAACAGTTTGAAAAATAAATCCAGCTGGTAGATAGCATATTACACAATACTACCTCCTTGTGGGATTTTTACAGAACTGACTAAACATATTTTTATAGTCCATCTTTTAAAAAGATCTTCAGTAACTGAGTAGCTGAAAATCAAATACACTTAAAATTATTTAATTTAAATCCTTACAACTGTATCACTCAGGCATTCCCCTTTAGGATCTTTTTATTTTCTTGGGAGAAAAATACGAGCTATCATAAACTGAAATTCTGCATGGGTGTTACAAAATATGACTGGAACAGATGGATTCTTCAGCAGACTTCATGAAACTTTAGCAAACTTCAAGTGATTTCATGTAGACATCATTGTATGCCGGGTTCTTTTCCTGTATTACTCAAAGCTCTATAGAAAGAGACCTGGGAGTCCTGGTGGACAACAGGATGACCATGAGCCAGCAATGTGCCCTTGTGGCCAAAAAGGCCAATGGCATCCTGGGGTGCATCAAGAAGAGTGTGGCCAGCAGATCGAGGGAGGTCATCCTCCCCCTCTACTCTGCCTTGGTGAGGCCGAACCTGGAGTACTGTGTCCAGTTCTGGGCTCCCCAGCTCAAGAAGGACAGGGAACTGCTGGAGAGGGTGCAGCATAGGGCTACCAAGATGATTAGGGGACCGGAACACCTCTCATATGAAGAAAGACTGAGGAAATTGGGTCTCTTTAGTTTGGAAAAAAGACGGTTGAGGGGGGACCTGATCCATGCTTATAAATACTTAAAGGGTGGGTGCCAGGACGATGGGGCCAGGCTCTTTTCGGTGGTGCCCAGTGACACGACAAGAGGTAACAGGCACAAACTTGAGTATAGGAAGTTCCACCTAAACATGAGGAGGAACTTCTTTACCTTGAGGGTGGCAGAGCACTGGAACAGGCTGCCCAGGGAGGTGGTGGAGTCTCCATCTCTAGAGACATTCAAAACCCGCCTGGACGCGTTCCTGTGCAACCTGCTCTAAGGTGCCACTGCTCTGGCAGGGGGGTTGGACTAGATGATCTCCAGAGGTCCCTTCCAACCCTATGATTCTATGAAATAAAGTTTTCTTGCATGTGTGACCTAAAAACTAAATTTGCTTGTTGATTGGTGTACTTAGAAATGAAATTGGGAGGGAGAGGGAGGAAGGGAGTAACTTTCTGCATATTACAGTCAACAGGTGTGTGTCAACTATGCCCTCCACAAATACTTCTTTATATTACATTTACTCAGTCATATAAGAGAAACGATAGACGTTTCATAGGGCAAACCTTACTTTTCAGCAGCGTTCTTCAAACACGCCAGCTCATTCTCTACAGTCTTCAGTTCAGAATCCTTTGCCTTGAGTTCTACTTCAACGTCTTTCATTTCTTGAAGTTTAGACAACAATGGTGCAGTCTGTGAGGATGCACCTGTTCAGTGACAAAAAAAAAAAAAAGAAAAATTAAAGTCAAACTAATTGGAATTAGACTAGTGGATTCACCACTGGCAAACAGCAAATTCTAAATGTTAATAAAGATGCAAGTTGATGACTTGTTTTATTTACAAACCAGAAAGGCAGCTAGGCTAAAGTTACAGTAGTGGAAAAAGACTGCTTCATCTGTTACAGAATTTAGTTCACGGAATCACAGAATCACGGAGTTTTCAGAGTTGGAAGGGACCTCTAGAGATCATCTAGTCCAACTCCCCTGCTAAAGCAGGAATGCCCAGAGCACATGACTCAGGACTGCATCCAGGCAGGTCTTGAAAATCTCCAGAGAAGCAGACTCCACAACCTCCCTGGGCAGCCTGTGCCAGTGCTCTGTCACCCTCACCGTAAAGACATTCTTCCGTGTATTTGAACGGAACTTCCTGTGTTCTAACTTGTGCCCATGGCCCCTCGTCCTGTCGCTGGGAACCGTTGAAAAGAGCCTGGCTCCATCCTCCTTCAACCCACCCTTTAGATACTTGTAAGTATTAATAAGGTCTCCCCTCAGCCTTCTCTTCTCCAGGCTAAAGAGTCCCAGCTCTCTCAACCTTTCCTCATAAGGGAGGTGCTCCAAGCCCTTAATCATCTTAGTTGCCCTTCGCTGGATTCGCTCCACCAGTTCCCTGTCCCTCTTGAACTGGGGAGCCCAAAACTGGACACAGTATTCCATTTGTGGCCTCACCAGTGCAGAGTAGAGGGGGAGAATGACCTCCTTCAACCTACTGGCCACACTCTTCCCTATGCAGCCCAGGATTCCATTGACCTTTTTGGCAACAAGGGCACATTGCTGGGCCATGGATAATTTACTGTCTAAAACTGTGTACTGTCTACTGTAGACTTTGAATACTACACATGCATTTCCTGTGAAATCAACTAACTTTTCACAATTTATGAAATTACCTCAAATTAATTATTAATTACTTCAAAAAGTGCTTGAATTCCAAGCATTTCTCCTCCCAAGAGGATTATACAGCCAAATAAAACTTAAGTACTCAAAATCTAAACTACTTTATGACAGAAGTTTGCCATTAAATTTTTCTTAGTCTAATCAATTTTATTTCAGATCAAGACTGACGAATCTTTGTTAAAGACATCATATTATCCCCAGTATGAGTCTAAACTAAAATGTTACTGTTCATTTTTGTAAAAAGCATGCAGAGCAGTAAAAAAAAAAAAAAAAAAACCAAAAAAAACACCAAACAAACAGTCACACAGAGTTATTATATAAATAAAACCAGCAATTGCCTCCATGCAGAGTGCCCTGGGGGTCAAATATATCTCCATCAAGTGTAACGCTTCTCGTCATTATCCTTTTGTCAAAGGCCACTTTCTTAGCATTATCCATGTTATTACAGATCAGAGTTGTTCCAAAGACATATTGCATTACTTTCAGCAGTTGAGGTTCATATTGAACTAGAGAAAGGGCTAAATCCAAGTTATCATGACCAGCCTAGAAATCAAATGAAATGCAATTAGTATGCCTTAAGTTGTAAGAACTTTCAAATATTATTTGTCTTCTTTTGATAAAAACACTTTCTAAAAACATCACTAGATTTTAAAACAATTTCAGTTGAAAGTGGAATAATTCATATCCATTTAAACATCATATAGCTGAAAGGATACAAAGGAAAAAACTAAAATCAAGATACCCTCAAACCCTATAGAAATTATTAGTAGTATAACCATCAAGAAGCCCATGTTTTTAAGCAAACAAACAAAATGAAAAGCTACACAAGGAAAACAGTGTAAATAGTGTATTTATTTACATACCAAGGTCTGGGCCAACTTGACTGTGTTTTGTCCAAGACATCTGGCTGAAATTTTGTTCAGTGGAATGAAGGTGTATCGACGTTTTAGTTCACCCTTTTCTAAAAGCTTTTTGGCAGTAACCTCAAACAAGAAAAGTTACAAAGCATACCTGAATACATAACCCATTTTGTAAAGTAAGACAATAGGGCATTGCAAGAGGAATATATTGTTGCCACTAACTTTGCATGACTCTTGACCTAATTTAAACATGTACATGGGTTCAAACCACCTCTAAAGCATTCAGTAACAACGCACATGGTCGCTACGCTGAATCACACGAGCTCATCTCAACATCCAGAGTTCTGTATTAAAGCAATAAACATACCTCTGTGTCCACAATAATGTCATAGAGTTTCCCTCCAGCTGCCACTTCTATTGCTTTTGCTTTGGATAGATCTTTCACAGTGATATGAGACATAACAGTGCCTTTCACATGGCTTGGATCCCAATTTTTTTCTGGATTCCTTAAAATAAATTAAAATAATGATAATTAAATGTTTCTCTCACACACATCTTAAAAAACTTATAGTTAACTCATACTGTGTATTATTTAAGGAGTTCTAATTTCTATCAGGAAAAAAACCCACATAAAATGGTTAAATTAAATATTTCAGGGCAAGAGACTTCCCAATAAAGAGTTAGTTACAAAGTCACTAGAAGAACGTCCTTCGTGATTTTGGTATAATTTGTTTGTGCAATTTTCAATTGATTTTTACTATAGTTCCTATTATTAGCACAGCTATAGAAATATATGTTCAGGCTGATTATTACATAAGTGAATAAATCTGGGGATACATATATTTGATTGGTGGAGATAGGTAGAATGCTGAACTCCACAGAGCAAGTCTACTCACAGTCCTCAGGTAGGACTCTGAAAAATAATGATTACATAGTTTTCCAGTTTAGACCTTGAGATTTTATGGGTTTAGCTACTGAAGTTGAGTTATGGCTTGCAAACACCATCATATAAAATTTTTAATTCCAGTGATTTTGATAAGGCTGCCAGCCATTAAAGAATGACTCTATCACTTTTCCTGCTGCCCATTAATTCAGTTAAAATTTGCTGACTCCTCCCTCCTCCCACCCTTCACTTGCATCGCAGGTAAAATAGTCATTATTCACTGGCACTAAAAGGAAAGCAACAGCTAAGCAATTCATAGAATTATCCTCTAAGTCCTATAAGCCATGCATAAAATGCCCCCAAAAGCACTTTCAAATGCCTTTTAGGATCACATTGAGATCTTACTTGTATTCAAACTGTAGATGAGGAAACTTTGCCATTAAGCCTTCACACAATTCTCTCAGCCGCTTGATCTCACTAGTCAATGCATTCTTTTTTGCTAAAAGGACTGCTTCTTTCTCCTCTTCAGAGTTGAACAGAAACAGCAGATAAACATCCGGCACATAGAAATCTATTAGCTTAAAAATTGGTATGCTACACTGTTTACATACATATATGTAGAGAATATTTAATTGAAAGACTTTCTAAAATTCTTTATAAGTTTCCTTTAGACAAATTAACATCATCACAATACCAAACACGCAAAGAAAGAGTTAAAAATCTAATGTGCTTCTCCAAGCCTCATTCTGGAATATCAATTTACCATTTTTAGTAGTTCTGCAACAAACGTTACCTGGAATGAGAAATGAACTTTAAGAAGTGTTTTAGGTAGCAAAAACCAGGAAGGAAGAGGGAGGTTGGTCACCTTTTCCATCTAAAATTTAGATGGAATTTAAGTTTTTCATCAAGCTTGAAAAGATTTGGCCTGAAGCTTATAAATTATTTTAAACTAATTTCTGTGGAGGACAACGGCTCGCAGAGCTTTGACCAGAGAAATTTCGTTGTGTATCAAAGAAGCACACTTGTTTTTTCAGTTCCTTCTTGTATTGGGTCTGGCTGTGATAGAGTTAACTGTCCCCACACCAGCCCTCATGGTGCTGTGTTCCGTATTTCTGGTAGAACAGTGTTGATAACACACCAGTGTTTTGGTTACCACTGAGCAGTGCTGGCACAGCACCAAGGCTGTCTCTCCAACATTCCTCCCCCTGCTGTGGTGGGCAAGAAGTTGGGAGGAGACATAGCCAGGACAGCTGACCCAAGTGATATTACCTACCATATGAAGATGTGCTCAGCAATAAAAGCTAGGAGAAAAGAGGATGGGAGAGGGCATTCGTTATTAAGGCATTTGTCTTCCAGACCAGCTGCTATGTGTACTGAGGCCCAACTACCTAGGAAGTGGCTGGACATAGCCTTCTGATGGGTAGCAGAGAGTAAATCTTTTTGTTTTCCTTTGCTTCTGTATCCGACAGAGCCAGTTTGAGACAGCTCCAAGACAGACCTGCCGCTGGCCAAGGCTGAGCCCATCAAGGGTGGTGGTATAACATAAATAAGGGGTAAAAACCGCTGTACAACAGCAGCCAGCAGAGAGGAGTGAGAATTTGAGACAAACAACCCTGCAGACACCCAGGTCAGTGAAGAAGGAGGAGGAGGTACTCCAGGCACTAAAGCAGAGATTACCCTGCAGCCCCTGGTGAAGACCATGGTGAGATAGGCTGTCCCCCTGCAGTCCCCAGAGGTCGATGGTGGAGCATACATCCACCTGCAGCCAGTGGAGGATCCCAGGCCAAAGCAGGTGGCCCAAAGGAAGCTGTGATGTTGTGGGGGGCCCATGCTGGAGCAGCGAAGAGTGTGAGGAGGTAGTGGCAGAGGCAATGCATAGTACACTAAGCACAGCCCCCATTCCCTGTCCCTCTGCACCACTCTGCACCTCTTGAGGGTAGAGAAAAATCAGGAGTGAAGTTGAGACCAGGAAGAACGGAGGGTGGGGGGAAGTTGCTTTAAGGTTTGGTCTTATTTCTCATTATTCTACTCAGATTTGATTGGTAATAAATGAAACTCATTTCCACAAGCTGAGGCTGTTTTGCCCATGACAGTTATTCCTGAGTGATATCCCTGTCCTTTCCTTGACCCATAAACCTTTCATCACATCCCCTGTCCATTTGAGGAGGGGGAGTGATAGAGCAGCTTGGTGGGCACCTGGCAGCCAGCCAAGCTCAACCCACTACACTTCTATATTCCTTTCAGATTTCCCCAAAATAATGCACTAGAAGTCTGTACAGACCTTCATAGTTCAGCTTCTTCATTTGGTTCTCCAGTGTTTCTTTTGTTTTTCTGACAGCTTCAAGTGCTTCTTGGTCTTTCTTGTAGCCTTTGTCCATCTTTTTAACTTCAGATTGTTTCATCTTTAATTCTTGCTGTGCATAATTCAACTTAATTTGAGTCTGTAAGCAGTAAGAAAATATGGAACCAGGAGATCTTCAAATAGAATCTTGCAGGTGCAGGTTCAGAACACTTACACTGACAAGGCAGTCATAATTTGTAAAAGTTTCCACTGGTTGCAGAAATACCAAAAAGTAGCCTTGGCTTTTGAAAGTAAGGGCACAGGTGATTTGGAAATAAAACCATAAATCATGTATTTGGATACAATAACTCATATTAGCACATGAAGAGTTTGAGAAGAAAAAAGGTAAAATAAGTTGGGACACAGATGTACTTGTTAAGTTCCCCAAAAGTTTTTCCGTAAGTGAGACACGCAAGGTGCACTTTCAACTTTGAAAATTCAAATTCCACTGTGAGAACTACCCCAGCAGAGGTTTCATATCTTAAGGCAAAAGAAGTGATGTGTGTTTCAGTCATGGGACTAGCACACAATTTAACAGAGGAGAAAACATTTTCTTCTGAACTCTCCATTCACAGTCTAAGGCACCTTTATCTTGATTCCATTAAGTTTTACTGAAAAAAATCTCTATTGTATAAATACATATAATGGACAGCAGTCTTCATTTCTTTCTATCCAATACCATCAGTCATTTGACTATTGTGAGCCCTACTTTATGTCTCAGTTCTATACTTCCTTACAGCAATGTTATAACTTTTCCCTATTTTTCTATATCTATGCAATGAAATTTTTTTATGACCTGTTTTATCAACAGGTCACCTTCATGCATCTGCCAACTTGTAAAATATATAGATGTTCTACAAATCTTTTCACTGAACTTTCAAGAGTGTGTCATTTGGTTTTCAGACAATTTTCAAAAGAAGCAGGAAAGGTGGTCTGAGACAGGCAGAGCTTTTATTCTTACCTGTTTAGCCTCTGTGACTGCTTTGCTGATTTCATTTTTGCAGGTCATCATCTGCCCAGCAAGAGTAGCTGCTTCCGCACCATCATTGCTGGACAAGCCAGCAGACACAGCATTAAAATGTTGTTGTGCTGCAGCTAAAGCATCTGCATCTTTTTCACTTGCTTCCTGTAAAGCATGTAGTTCTGTCTCTATCTTCTTTAATTCCTTCTCCTTTGACACTAATGTTTTATAATCCTTCAGCAAAACAAAGAACAAAAACAGAAAAAGGAAGAGAGAACCTGAGTCTCGTTAACTTTAAATTCACGTTGTTTAGATGAGAAGCTATAAGTAATTTCATCAACTACATTTCTATGACCCTTTGTCAGATTTTGTGGTCTTACAATTTGTCTGTGAGCGGTTTCAAGCGTGTGCTTGCCCCATGACTGCACTAAAGATCTACAGAAAGGTGAAACACAGGAGATGACAACTGCTCAAGAACTAGGAGAAATAGCTTTATTTCCAATATCTAAAAAGTAAAGTATTCTTCAGTGCTCCTTTTGCATTAAAAAAAAAACAATCGTCAAGAGATATGCAATGTAGAAATGTCTCCTTTAATTTTATCACATGTCCAGAGAGCATAATACTTTTGAAGCTATAAGCATCTCTCCTGAGCTTAACAGAAGACTGGCACGTACAGAGTAGCACTTCCTTTGTATATGCATCACATTTGTTTCTAATGAGAACCTACTACTTATGCTGCACAAATCAAACAATGCCCTCACCATTTGTTTCTCCTTTCCTGATGTAATTTTTACCAATCATAGGATTTTTCTTATAATAGGTATGAAAAAACAGCTGTCCTCCTTAATCTGAATTACTGTTTAAAGAAAATACAAACGTCTTACCTGCTGCATATTTTTTACCAGTTCTCCATGCTTATTCTCTTCATTTTTTAAGTTTTGCTTCTTGAGATCAAGGGCACTTTGTGCTCTAGCACTAGCTCTTTGAACTTCTGAAAGCGCATCTTCCAGTGAACGGAGCGTAGTACTAGCTTCCTACAATCAGAAATAAAGGAAATTTAATTCAGCCTAAGAAACTGATACAGTATTTGTAATATTTAATCTTCTGTTCACAGCTATATGTAGAAGAGGAGATAAATATATGATCAAGCAGGCAGTTAAGACTCCAACACAAACAGGTCAGAACACCTCTTCCCTCTAAAATCCAAACTAACTTGAAGCCACCACTGAAGCCCCCCATCATCCCATATCATAGGACACTGTCCCTGTACAAAAGCTGCATTTAAGCATGACCCTATGGGCAATACTGTATGTGACCAAATTTAGTGCCCCCAAAACTGAGGTTAGTACTGATTTTTGTTGAACAAGAGTTTCCTACTTGAAGTGTATTCTTTTGAGATGTCAACAAAAATGGAGAAAAAAAATCTCTGGCAATACTTACCACTGAATGCACAGAGTGCAAACATGAAGGCAAACAGTTTCTATTCTTCAGTTATTATTTATTTACAATGATTGGAAGTAAAGCATTTCAGACAAATTAAAACTTTAAATTGATGTCTTTTAGACAATGGCTGTGAATGACAATGAGCAGAATATAATCTAAACAACCCACCAGAAGATAAACAATCAAGGGTATATTATCTGTAAAAATAATTCCCTTCTCATATAACTCCTTGTATTCAGATATTTAGAGGAGCACGACTCTGTTCTCACTTGCCTTATCCCTTTCCTTTTCCATCTCCACTATTTCTTCATCTACTTGTTTCAACTTCTTTTCACTTTCAGCCATTGATTCGCAAAGTTGCACTAAATTAGACTGCATTTCCTTTAATGCTTCAGCAGCAGATGCCTTTGTCTCTTCAGCCAGAAAAAACTGATAAGCTATACAGAGGCGGCTTAAATGTTCTGTTGACCGTACTATTTTTTGGTATTCGAGAAAAGATGATCGTTCCTGAAAAGACACCAATTAAAAAAAACTCTAAAATTTGATGGAAAAAAATATTAAGCAGGACTGTTATAGAAATCTTCTAAGTACTTCTACTAAAATTATTACTTGTAGATAAGAGGAAGGATTCTCCATGTTAAGTAACACATTTGGTATTGTAAATTGCAGGCCTGCTTAGGAAAATCTTAGATAAAACAATACTTGTACAATTGATTGTACAGCAGAAATACCACTTCACACAAGTTTTTTAAGAATTAAGATATGTTTTTATCTTCTATTTTAATCTAGTTCTCGTTTTTTTCGTTCTCCCCACACCCCCCTCTAGGATTTCCTGGAAGTCCTGAATGTCACGTTTTCTGTATTTGGACAGAATATAAAATTTACCTCTCTCAAAATATTCTACAAATGTGGAAAACATGCTGCTGCTTTAGCCACCGCATACTGGTTCAGGGTAGCTCAAAGTATTTTTTCAGTACTTTTAAGGGCCCCACAACTCTTCTAATTTTTCCATACCTCTTTCAGTTTCTTTAAAGTTGGAGTGATCTCCTCATTTAAGACCTGAAATACAAAACAGAACATTTCTATTAAGATTTTTAAAACTCCTTCATGTCTAAGCATGAATACCTAGTGCCGGGTGCAGAAATGAAATATTCTAAAAGTTAAAAACCACACTACACACATTATTATTGCATGGATGAACAAGGAGCTCCCGGACACATTCAAAAGCCAAACGGAGGCCTACAGAGGATGGAACCAAGGACAAGTAGGAAGGGACGACTACAGAGAAACTGTCCAAGCAGCCAGGGCTCAGGTTAGGAAAGCTAAAGCCCAGATAGAATTAAATCTGGCCAGGGGCATCATGGGCAACAAGAAAAGCTTCTATAGCTATGTCAGCAATAAAAGGAAGACGAGGGAAGATGTGGGCCCTCTCTGGAAGACAACAGGAGACCTGGTCACCCAGGACATGGAGAAGGCTGAGGTACCCAATGATCTTCTAGCTTCAGTCTCCACCAGCAAGGTCTCTAATCACACCGCCCAAGTCACAGAAGGAAAAGGCAGGGACTGGAAGAATGAGGTACTGCTCACTGTAGGAGAAGACCACGTTTGAGACCAGCTGAGGAACATGAAGGTGCACAAGTCCATGGGACCTCGTGAAATCCATCCACGGGTCCTGAGAGAACTGGTCGATAAAGTTGGTAAGCCACTTTCCATTAAATTTGAAAAGTCGTGGCAGCCCAGTGAAGTTCCCGCTGATTGGAAAAGGAGAACTGTAACCCGTGTTTTCAAAAAGGGGAAAAAAGGACCGAGGGAACTACAGACTGGTCAGTCTCAACTCTGTGCCCAGCAAAATCATGGAGCAGATCTTCCTGGAAACTCTGCTAAGGCACACGGAAATTAAGGAGGTGATTGGTAACACACAACATGGCTCCACCAAGGGCAAGTGGCTATCTACGACAGCATTACAGCACTGGTGGATAAGGGAAGACCAACTGACATCATCTACCTGGACTCACACAAAACATTTGACGCTGTCCCACATGACATCATTGTCTCTAAACTGGCGAGACATGGATGTGATGGATTGACTACTTGGCGGATAAGGAACTGGCTGGATGGCCACACTCAAAGGGTTGTGGTCAAAGAAGGACTTTTTGCTAGGGCATGTAGTGATAGAAGAAGTGGAAATGGCTTAAAACTAGAAGAGGGTGGATTTAGATTAGATATTAGGAAGAATTTTTTTACTTTGAGGGTGGTGAGACACTGGAACAGGTTGCCCAGAGAAGCTGTGGATGCTCCATCCCTGGAGGTGTTCAAGGCCAGGCTGGATGGGGCTTTGAGCAACCTAGTGTAGTGGGAGGTGTCCCTGCCCAAGGCAGGGGGGTTGGAACTCGATGATCTTCAAGG
This sequence comes from Vanellus vanellus, assembly GCF_965231255.1. Lineage (NCBI taxonomy): Eukaryota > Metazoa > Chordata > Aves > Charadriiformes > Charadriidae > Vanellus > Vanellus vanellus. Next base: position 11,174,626 of record NC_138908.1, read on the forward strand.
TCCCTTCCAGCCTAAACCATTCTATGAATCTATTCAGTTATCTTGAGCAAATATAAAAGAAAGTATACTTTCCAACATGTAGTACCATGTCAATCTCTTTCAGTTTGCTTTCCTTCTTCTCTATGGTTTTTTGGACAGCTATTTTCTTGCATTCATACATCCTAGTACCAGCTGCTTCTTCAACCATAGCTAAAATCTAAAATAAAGGAATGCGACAAAAGTTTAATGTTTCTTCTTATGTTAGAGAGGTTCAACTCAGAACTGAGTTGAAAAACTATCCCATCTCCCTCTGATACCTTTCTTTTTTTGCCCCGCTCAATTCTTGGCATTCAAAACAAATCCGTAAAACTTCAGACAAAAAACTACCACAACTTTCTTACCTCTGCTGGCTTCATATTTAGAACTTTGGTAATTCTTCCCTGGTGACAGAAAGGTAAAACAAGAATGTTGTGTACCATGCAACAGTAAAAAAATAAAACAAAACCCCGAACCCCAAACCCCCCACTCATTTTCATACACTGTAAGCTCAAACACGGGTCTTGGTTGTGGGTTTGGTTTTTTTTTTTTACTACAAGGATAATCTAGTTTCCTCAATTTTTTAGTTCTTTAAAGTTCAAACAAGTCACTTCAGGCAGCAAGCCTGAAATAGTCCTTATCTTAGGCTTGTCCTCCACATTCCTGATTACATCTTAGATAAGTAATACACATATTTTGCTCTAGAGTCTTCCTGAGTTGCTGATGTTGAATAAGCTCTCAATCATAAACTGTCTTTTAGAGATTTAGCTTGTATGTAACTAAGGGGAAGCAGAATAGGTGCAAAACTGCTATTCCCCTCGCCCGCAATTTGGGACAGTTCCATTTGAAACAGTAGATCCTGCTCTGTTTTATTATTCTTGCAAATATTTCACAGATTTGTCTAGTCCCTGTGTTGATGTTTATAAGTGTCTTTCAGTTGGTCAGCTCTTCTTTTGTTAATTGTGACTTAAGAAATCAGGTATATCTACTTAAACTCAAAATATTATTGAACATGGAACACATAATAAGAAAGAAAATCTGTCTTTTTAGCATAATAATAAAAGCAACACCTATATGTTGAAGAGACAAAAAGGAAAAAAAAATGGAATATGTTTTAGAAAAAGCTTGCTACATGAGGTCTTGTGCTAAAAGACATGTTTTAGGGTCAAACTATGCACTACTGGAAATCTTAACTACTTAACAGACATTTGAATTTTACTTGATAAGAAGTTGCTTTTCTCTTATTAGGAAATTAAATGTTCTTTCACTATCTATCCTGCCTCAAATTTAGTGCAATTTCTAGTCTTTCTGAATTTTATAAAGATGCACCCAATACCTGCATAATGAGGAAGTGAGGGTTATTAACATTGAGTCCAACTGAACAGAAGATATCCTGCACGCGAGCGTTGGAAGCATTCACACCATTGATAAGATACTTATTTTTACCTCCAACTACAACCTGTAGAAGGAAAAGAAATGGAAGAAACTAAGTTATTTAAAAATGACATGACATTATGAGAATATAAACTGTAATAAATAATAAAAAATCAGAGCAAATCCCATATATTATATCTTTGCATATACATACATACGTGTACTATACAGAACATCAAAACAAATCTTGCTGGACTGAAAAAGACATTTAAAATATCTAAGTAAAACATAAGAAGGATCGATCATTGAGGGTAATATTGACAAGAAAATTGCCAAACTCCACAAGTTTTCTTTTTTTTTTTTTTTTTAACTTGGGAGACATCTTCATCAGAAAGATAAAGGTTTATTTGTTATTGGAGACCAAAGTTAACACACAGTTCAGATATTAAGAGGAAAATATGAAAGCCAAAGAGAAAGCCACAAAACAGAAAACTATAACTTGCTTTAGGAATATTGTCTCATTATTATTATGCTGGTGTGCATATCCATAGAAAAAACTGTTGTTATAATACATTTAACAATATTAAACTCATTTCCCAAATAATTCCAATTTGTTGGAAAGCCACCCTGTTGAGCATGGTAAAAATGTATATAGTTTACTGAGCAATACAGGTATTAAAAACTCACCTGCCTAGTGATGGTGATCTCATCATTAGCTTCAAGTCCCAGTGGACTTAGTTTCTTGTTAGAATTATCAAAGGTAATAGACACAGTTGCTTTAGTAATGCCAGCTTGCCCATTTTTATAAACTAGGTCTTGGAAGTTGGCAGCTCGCACCTAAATCCATTGAACAGATAAAATACATTTTTGAAAAAAATTCATTACACAGCTTCAGTGCATTATTGTAAGTTTTGGATAAATTAATGAAAAAAACGCAGATCTAGCTGCAGATTTCAGTTCATGAGAGACTGACATTTTGGTGCTGCAAGGTGCTAGTGGTAAAACCACAGGCAGAGTGTGTCACAGTCTAGTATTAGTGAGCCAGCTAATTGTTTCTGCATGAGATTCCTGACAAAAACTGAATAGATGTTAAAAAAAAAGCCACATGACTAGTTCAGATACCAGTATGTTTACTTAAAGAGTATTTATCATTCATAATGCAGTTCACAGAGAAATGAATAAGAAAGTGTTCCTTGGTGGTCTGCTGGATTTGCCTACCATTATCAGGGGCAAGAACAAAAAAATCATCTGAAGACTGAAATTCAAATCGATCTTGGCACACAGACATTTTTTTTATAAGACTAAAGCAGACACATCGTCTTTTAAACAGCAGGCATTGCACGAAAAACAGCTTTTTATTTTTTTCTGATGAACCAGTTGGCCAAATTTTAAGACCTAATCCAGAAGTGAAAAAGTTTACTACAAGTAAACAAGTTAGTGCCTCTAGCTACAAAAGATCTTCAGCTTGAGGCTGCTACCTCCTAAGCGGGTGTTTTTAGTCTAATGTTCTAAGCCGCATACAGAGCTACTGTAGTATATTGATGAAACTGTAATTCAATCTTAAGGTAAGAAAGAGTGACAGATATCTGGTTTTATGTAATGAACTATTTTTTTTATAGCAGCACCACCTGAGGTCTTCCATCAGAGATTACTCAAGAGAATAATACGAAACGTTGCTGACAGAAGAAAGACCTTTCTTAAATGCACCCTCTCTCTTTACCTGTGACAGGTTGGTGATTCCCAACAGGAAACAGATTGAGTCCAAGATATTGGACTTGCCACTACCATTCAAGCCAGTAATGGCATTGAATAATGGGTCAAAGTCACAAATTTCAGTCCTCTGACCATACGATTTAAATCCTTCCAGAACAATTGATTTGATGTACATCTTCTCTGTGTTCCCAGGAGATCAGGAAAAGTACTCCTTCAAGAGTATAAAGAAAGGTATCTTGATTATAATTACCACAGTATAATTCTACCGATTTCAAAGACAAAAAAAAAAAAAAAAAAGGCAGCAAACAAATCATACCGCATGCCAAACAAACAGATAAACGTGTAAGAAAATTGAAAGAACACATGCCTTTTACAACAAAAAGATTATGCATTTACAAACAGAAAATTCCAAGTAGACCCCAGATCCAGGCAGCATCCCACCAATAACCTGTACTTCACCATTTTTAAGCGACGTGACTTTACGCAACGTACATCACATTTGTAGGCAGACTGTGGCATAACCCTGGTTTCTCACAAAGCCAGGCGTTAGTCCACCAGCCGACGAAGAAGAGGGAAAGGCCCGCATCTTTCAGAACCCAGCATAAGGAGACCCTCCCTTTCCAGCCTGCAGGAGTGCCACCTGCTCGGCCCCACCGCACCGGAGGGCTGAAGCTCAGGAAAGCGACAGCCTTGGCTCTGAGGCGCAGTGAACACAGCCAGCCTCATCCCCATCCCTGCCCCTGCCGCCGGCATGGCGCCTGCCCCCCACATTCTCACCGAAGAGCCCAGCTCCCCAGAGCCCCGCGGGTGCCCCGCCAAGCGAGCCCTCGCTGCCGACTGTGAAGCCGGAATCAGCCGGGTCCCACTCACCGGCTGCGGGCCGCCCCCTCCCCAAGTCCTGTTGCCTCACCGCCAGCGTGCCTCCCTGCTGCCTTCAACGACTGAATTTTGGCGCCGAGAGTCGGCGACCGTTAGAGGAGGAGCCTGATGGCGGCTGCCGCGGCGCTGCCTGCCTCCGGCGACCCAGCTCCTCCCTTCCTGGCGAGAGAAAGGACGGACTAGGTCCACGCCGCATTCCTTTGCGGAAGAGGAGCCAGTACATCCAGAACGCAGCTTCTCGGCCTGAGGGGACGACGGGCACCCTCAGGTCAGGCGAGCGCTGCAGGCGGGCGCGGACGAAAAAAGGCCCCCTCCAGCCCTTGCAGGCGGAGAGGGGCGGGAACGGGTAGAAAATGGCGGGTCTTGCTCCTGCGGGGGAACGGAGCTGAATCGGACCGCCGTCCCTGAGGGAGAAGAACATGGCGGGTCTTGCTCCCGTGAGGGAAGGGAGCTGCAGCTATGCGACCGCCGTCCCTGAGAGAGGAGAGATGGGGGTGGGCGAGAGGGCAGTTGGGTTTTAGCGTGGGGTTACGTGGTGGGGCTGAGGAGCTTGGGTGTTAACTCCAGGCTAGGGCGGGAAGTGACTTTGTACAACCCTTAAATTACATTAAAATAAAGGAAGTGCCGTGCTGTACTTCAACTCCCACCACCCTTAGCCCCTAAAAAAAACCCAACCAACCAAACAAACAAAAAACACAAGCCCCGAAGTATCTATGCCTGGCCAACTATCTTGCTGTGATTTACAGAGGTGTTTCCGTTCAGGCAGAACAAAGAACCTATTCAAAATTTGCAAGTGCTTGTTATTGGCAGAACAGTAGTTGCCCAGTGCTGCATTGGTCAAAGTGGAAAAGCAAACGTCAGCTGAGTGCGTTTACTCTTTCCTGGAACTGCTGTTCTTACGCTGTAAAAATAGACCAGTATTTTGCAAGAGGACTTCTGTATTGTACTGTACTGTCAGGTGGACATTAGTGTTACAACTGAGATTTGGGGAGCAGCTGTAAAACTGGTTGCACTGAACTGCCTAGTTTATAATCTGAGTGTTTTTTTATAATTTGAAATAATTAAGACTGCAGGTCTGCATTATAGGGAAAAAAAAATGTGTCTGCGCTCAGGAATTGCATTGGATGCAGCTTGATCTGTTTAAGGCATTACTGCTGGAGGTACTGTAGCTAGGAAGCACTTGATGATGTCCTTACAGATGTTAATTTGCTAACATCTGGACTGAGAAAAAATATTTTGAAGTATGGGGAAGAATTAGACTGATACCATGTAACCATACAGCAATCATTAAATGCCACTTTGTATTTGGCAAGTTGAAAATTTTTCAAAATTATTTTTGAATCATTTTTGATTGGCAAAAAATGTATGATCTTTGCAAAAATGCTTGCATGTTTCTTGCTGGAAGCCCGTTCCAGATTAGTTTCTGTGTGAGTTTTCTGATATGAGAGGCTTTCCACTATAAAGATAACTGTGTATGTTCTCTGTTTGACATGTGTATGACATGAGGGAGAGGGATAATTTCACCCTTTCTTAAATGGTTATGTAGTAGCTTTGACCTCATAGGCTGTAAAAGTTTGGTGCTTCATTTGGTGTAATGGTAAATTTTTAATGATAGTGTTCAATTCTAAGGAATAATAAAAAAAAAAACTGTTGCAGCAGTTAGCAGTTATCCTGCATTAATATCTGAATGAATATAGCATGTGGTTTGAGAAAGGAAAAGGTATTTTTAGCAGATGCTTATCTAGGAGATTTTTTAGTAGTAATATACCATAATGTGCATTATGCCAAATGTATAGCAGATACCTTTTCTAGCTCTAAAGTCACAACTAGGTACCCTAAAACAGTAAACATATAGTATAGCTTCACTTGTTTGTGAAATGAGTGAAATTAAGAATTGGGAAAGGGTTTGATTTTAGTACGTACATGATGATACAGCACAAAATTAAATCAATTCAGAAAGAAGTGGGCTTTTTGGAACTGTCTAGTGTGCTTACTAAAATCTCATAGGACTGAAAGCGTGATCACAGCAGATACATAAAAGATGGTGTTCTATTTTGGTAAAGGAATACTGTTTTTTTATTTCGTGGGATGAATTTAATAGCTTCTTGGGTAGACAAATACTATAAGGGTTGGGGGTTGGGGTTTTTTTTTGCAAATCATGCTATAGTGCTGTTGATTCTTGGTTCAGAGGAGATAATTGTTCTTTTTTTATTCTCAGGACTCAGTTCTGGTGAAAGAAATTAGGATGTGTACATCCTGAATAAATCTTCCATGAGAGTTTTCTGGTTCCTCAGGTATATTGCAGAGTATCCTGTAGAAACCAGCACTAAAGAATAAGTAAAAATAACAATAATAAATAAATAAGAAATTATAACTTTGCTTGGTCCTAATATTGATTTAATTTTTAAGCTGTTCATGCTCACAGTTGTTAATATGAAATAAGCACTAGTTGTTTTGCCAAGAGCTAATTATGACTTAAGAGTTCTAGTTGCCATTATGTAGTCACAGAATAATTTAAGTTGGTAGGGATTTTGGGAGGTCATGAAGTCTGTACAGATGGGCAAAGGCAGACCAGATTGATGAGATTCCTCACAGGCATGTGATGTTGTAAAAATTTTCAAAGATGGAGATTCCACAATCTCTTCAGGTGACCTGTTCCAATATCTGACCTCATCATAGGTTGGGGGGGGAGAAATACCAAAACTTTCCATGTATCATTGGAAAATACTGACTTGCCAACTACAGTCTCTTACCTTGTCGCTTGGCACTTTCCTCAGATCATAGAATGGTTTAGGTTGGAAGGGACCTTGAAGATCATAGAGTTCCAACCCCCCTGCCCTGGGCAGGGACACTTCCCATTAAACCAGGTTGCTCAAAGCCCCATCCAGCCTGGCCTTGAACGCTTCCAGGGATGGGGCATCCACAGCTTCTCTGGGCAACCTGTTCCAGTGCCTCACCACCCTCAGTGAAAAATTTCTTCCTGATCTCTAATCTAAATCTACCCTCCTTGAGCTGGTTTCCATTTTCTCAATATGGGCTGACTAAGCAGCTGTAGAGAGCAGTAAATCTCACTGTAGCTTTCATTTCTGGAGACTGAACAAAGCCATTTGTCTCAAGTTTTTCCTTGCCTGTTAACATTTTCCAATCCCTTCATCATCTTGGTGACCCTGCACTGGACTCACTTAAGTATGTCAGTGACTTTCTTGTACTAGGGAGCTGAAAACTCAACACAACACTCCAGATGCAGCTGGGTCCAAGTTCAGGGTGGTGTGGAAGGACTCTGTCCCTGCAGGTCATGACTGTCCGTGTCTTCTATAAGGTTATAAAACATTATGGCTCCCAATATGATTCCTGAGGGATGCCAGTGGTAATGGGCTACCAACTGGACTTTGCTTCACTGAGGACAATCCTGCAGTCCTCCAATGTCCTATCCATTTATGCACCAATTTATCTGACCAGTTTGGCTGTAAGGATACTGCAGGAGATTGCATCAGGTGAACAGGTGAACTGGCAAATGCAGTCAGTTATTCAGATTTGATTAGCACATTGAAATTCAGTAATCTTATGGTTTGGGAGAGGAAGCAAGAACAAAGGTGAAACACCAGACCAAATATTAAGCAGGCGATGTAGAAATTCTGACCTTCCTTCTGTCAGATAACTGAGGCTAAAGTACATTTCTAATCTAGACGAGTTGAATACCCACTAGATGTTATTTCTTCTGTGGTTATACTGCAGACACTTTGCGGGGTAGAAAGATTTATATCTGCTTGAGCCTATACATCTCATGAGCTGATATTCCTGTTAAGGTTGAGCGCCTTTGAAAAGAAGGGTCCCAGAGGAAAGAGTGAGACCCTAGAAGGCCAGCAGTCTCTCAGCACAGAGGGGCAACAGATCAGTGCATGCTCAGGCTTCTCAGATGGCAAAATCTTTAGCCAAAGAAACCAGAAGTCTGGAGAAGGACTGCCTTCTGAGTCTCAGCTTGTGTAAAAAATTTGTGAGGCATCCCTCAGGGATGCACCATGACAACTCTCAGTCTTGCACATTTGGAGAGGTCAAAGCACCAGAGGAAAGGCAGGCAGGCTGAGAACAGGGGGTATGGGGTGAGTTCAAGGATTTTTCTTTCAATCCTGAAGATATAGTATTTTAAGCTCCAGTGGTGGATGTAATCCTTGCTGTAACTCTTGCAAGTTTTCTTGTACTGGGCTGGATATAAATTTGAGAGAGGGACCACATTTTAGTCTGCTTTTATAGGGAAGGAAGGTCCATGCTGTGCAAGTTGTATGTGTATGCATTTCATTTGAAGTGAGTCCAAGTAGAGACCAGTGACGAGTGGCGTTCCTCAGGGATCAGTACTGGGGCCTGTACTGTTCAACATCTTTGTCGGCGACATGGACAGTGGGGTTGAGTGCACCCTCAGCAAGTTTGCCGATGATGCCAAGCTGTTTGGCGAGGTAGACACGCTGGAAGAGAGGGATGCCATCCAGAGAGACCTGGACAGGCTGCAGAGCTGGGCCCAAGCCAACCTCATGCAGTTCAACAAGGCCAAGGGCAAGGTCCTGCACGTGGGTCAGAGCAACCCCAAGCGCAAATACAGGCTCTGCGGGGAATGGCTGGAGAGTAGCCCTGAAGAGAAGGACCTTGGGGTGCTGATTGACGAGAAGCTCAACATGAGCCAGCAATGTGCGATCGCAGCCCAGAAGGCCAACCGTATCCTGGGCTGCATCAGAAGAAGTGTGGCCAGCACGTCAAAGGAGGTGATTCTGCCCCTCTACTCCACTCTCGTGAGACCCCACCTGGAGTACTGCATCCAGCTCTGGAGTCCCCAACATAAGAAGGACATGGACCTGTTGGAGCATGTCGAGAGGAGAGCCACGAGGATGATCCGAGAGCTGGAGCACCTGTCCTGTGAGGACAGGCTGAGAGTGTTGGGGCTGTTCAGCCTGGAGAAGAGAAGGCTCTGGGGAGATCTTATTGTGGCCTTCCAGTACCTAAAGGGGACCTACAGGAGAGCCGGGGAAGGACTTTTTACTAGGGCAGGTAGTGGTAGGATGAGGGGGAATGGCTTTAAACTGGAAGAGGGCAGGTTCAGATTAAACATTAGGAAGAAGTTTTTCACTTTGAGGGTGGTAAGGCACTGGAACAGGTTGCCCAGTTGACTTGTTAAGGCCCCATCCCTGGAGGTGTTCAAGGCCAGGCTGGACGTGGCCTTGGGCAACCTGGTCTAGTGGGATGTGTCCCTGCCTATGGCAGGGGGGTTGGAACTCAATGATCTTCAAGGTCCCTTCCAGCCTAAACCATTCTATGATTCTGTGATTCTATGAGTATTGTCTGTGGGGTTGAAACTCTCAAACCACGTTTGGCACACAGGAAAAGGATTGAAAGAGAAACCCTGTAAGTGCCTTGGTGGTAGAAGATACATGCTTCATTAGATACAGGAGAATGTTTTCTGGGGGAGCAAGCTAGCATATAAAGGGAAGAAAGGAGGAAAGCAGGAAGGAAAGAAGAAAAGATGGACACTCCCATTTACAAACCATAGGAAATGTCTTAGCCAGACCTCACATGAGTGACCTGAGTTGATCAGTGGTGAGAGGCAAATCTGTTGGGGGCCTTACTTCACTGCCAGATGGCTTCGCTGTCATGGCACTGGGACCCCTAGAACAGCATTTGCACGGATGCACTCATTTGCACTCGCTGTGGAATATAACGGTAAAGTACTATGCTGAGCTGATGTGCACTGCAGGAGCGGCAAGGTTCTCAGGCTCCTTTTGCCAGATGCTGTCTGCTGTCTAAAGCAGCTATACAACAGGTGCTGATCAGTGCTGTGTGTTTGCACCCTTCCACTGCAGTTCCTTAGACTCTCATTGACTTCCCTCTTTTTTTTTCTCTTTCTGTTTATCTTTTCATTTGTCATTTGCAGTCTCATAATACTACAGGTGTATTGGAGTGGTAACAAATAACCAGTACGTCTCAGATACGCTATGTGGGCTGGAGTAGCGAGTTCCCTTCTTGAGGGAGAAGCTGGTTGTGTGTGTACCAGCAGGAACTCATTTAAGGATCAATCTGCCCTTATAATATTGCAGAAACTCAGGAGAGGGCCTCAGAAGGATTGCTGGTGGTTGAAAGTATGTTTATAACTTCCCTTCTGAGCACACAGGGCTGTCTTACTGCACTACACTGCAAGAGCCAGGGGTGCTTAGGCTTTGTAGAGGTCAGTAATGAGAAATGAGGGAAGGAACAGTCAACGGACACACTTAGTCCTGAAGCTCTTTCAGTAATTTTACAACATCAGATACCAGCCTGAGATTTCTTACCTTTCTCCCCTAAAGAGTATTATTTGCTTGGTGTAGTCAAAAGTTTAGGGTTTAATTTAAATGGAGTTTTGTAGAAATTTAAGCTTAATGGAGCTTTTAAAAAAACACAATTTTCTTTGGCAGCTGTAAAATCAAGCAAATGAAATATTTCTGTCTGTGGTGCAGTAACAGGCGTGTCCCTGCAAATGTAAGAAGTGAAACTGTGCTGCAATATGTCTCAATGGCATTGATAAAGTTTTGCATTTACTGATGTTGCAGCATATGCTTGGACTGTATCAACATTTGAGAAAGGGGGAAGTAGAATGAGTGCTTGAAAGAAGTTTAAGAGTGCCCTGCAGTGACCAGGGAATCACAGCTGGCCCTTCAAGAAGCTTTGACTCAGTTTGTTATCCCAGGTCACCTGCAGTGTCCCGTCTTCCTTCCCATCTGTGGGCTTGCTTATCCTTTGTTATCAGACGTAATTCTTAAGATTCACATTTTACATGAAATTTCTGAGAGCTGAAGGGCAGCTGACCTGTTTCAGCACAGGTCTTGGCTTCCCTTTTCCCGTGCCCTTGTGAACTTGCTCTGCAAGTTGAACCTCTGTTGGAATTACAGCCTTCTAACAAAGTGCGAAACGGCACAATCTTTTTACCAAGTGATGACTACTCACCTCGAATCTTTGACCTCCTTCCAGGACTTGATAGCATTGCGTAAAGAAGTGAAGTTGCAGCTTTGTTGTTTCAAAATGCAGCGTCATGCTTGCTCAGATATTCCAGGCAAAAGTAGCATGGGAGTGGTTTCCTTTACCTTGCTTTTCACCACAGGAAAAAAATAATTTCTGAGAAAGAATTATAATATCCAAGCCAGAGGAATAGGTAATTTTTGCTAAGACTTGCAGGCACTTATGATTTGAGGCCTTATTAACTCCCAGGTAATTGTTAATCCTGTAATATATGGGGAATCCCAAGGTGGCTTCTGGGTTATGGCTCCCTTGGCAGTCTCTACTGCCAATGAGTCCTTTTAAATTTGTTTGTTTTTTAAAGTATTTAGAAAGTCCTTTATGCTGGTGGCTGGCAGATTGCTTTGAAATGTTTCAGGAGACTGCATAAATTGGATCTGGAGGAAGCAACGAGATGAGATGATGATTTCCTGAACAACTTTGCTGTTGTGGTGATCAGTGTTTTTTTCCTCAGCACCTATCTACAAACTAATTATGTCTGATGCTTCACTCAGCTTTTAATCATACCCTTTTCTTCCAATGTAGCTGGGAGCATAGCTGTTCCTGCTTCAGAATGGGGATAAACGGAAACTAATACCACAGCCATATCTGCAAATTAATTGTGACTGGCAGCAAGATGAATTGTTAAGCTAACCCAAAATTTGAATGGAACTTATTTGTAACTGACAGGCTTCTAAGACAAATTTGTCCTGAAGGTTAGATTTAGGCAAGCCTAGGCTAGAGAACCATACCATACAAGATACCAGTGTTAGCTGGGGTTACTTAAGGAAAGTAAATTTTGCTGGTTTGACTCAAGCTCCCTTGAGAGCTTTACTATTCTTTTACTTAATGTGAATATTCCCAGATTTCAGGTATTGCCACCAATCAAAATTTCTTGATTTTCTCAGACTTGTCTGTCTTCTCTTACTCCTGACCTTCTTTTCCAGTTGCTAGTATCTACTATTGGATTCCAGTTTTCACCTCTTCCTTCTCTTCTCTCCCACTTTGCCCTGCATTGTGAATCTCTTTCCTTGCGCTGATTTTGGGGATTGAGCTGTGATGACCCATGTGAAGGAGCTCTGCTTGCAATTGTGCTACAGTTTGCACCAGCTGCAGTGTCTGAACACAGACTGGATCTTTGCTTTCTTATGTATATTGTTAGTGCACAATGCTAAGATTCTCCAATCCATTACTTCTTTCCTAGGTGTCTGATTTTATGCAAAAAGTTGATAGAGATTAATGTAAAACTTTATTCTTTGATAACTTGATGGGCTAGACTAGAGGACAAAGAGGGTTTGAAGGACCTCAGAGTAAATGCTGTCTTGGACTTCAATTTCAGTTAAAGCTTTAATGATTCTTTTGTAAGAATATCGGGCAGAAATGCATCACCTTATTTTTTTCCTTGGACTTGCTAGAAATAAATTATCTTTAAAAGGGTCTTTTTGTCACTGTCCTGGTTTGAGGTAAAACAAAACCCAGTTTCTGTTTCTGCTGTCAGAGTGATGAGATCTGATTAGTTGTAATTTATGCCAAGGACAGTATGCAGAGAGGCTCTTGCTTATACTTACTGCTATAAGAATCAAGATCAGCTAAGTTTGCTGTTTGCCCCATTGGAGGGTCGGAAACAGAGAAGCATAGAGGGGTCACACCTGCAGGGAGGAACAGACAGGACAGGTGACCCAAAACTGACCAACCGGGTATTCCATCCCGTCTGCCTCATGCTCAGTATAAAAGTTGAGGGATCAAAGGGTCAGCCCTCTTTCTTCATTGGCCTGCGTCTAAGGAGGACTCTGTCTGTTCATCTGCCTTTGATCCTGATCTGTGCATTCCTGAATCCAGATCCCATCCATCGCTGACTCCAGTCTGGGACTTTCCCTGTGCCTGTCAGTGATGTGATCATCATCCTGGGAGCTTGATACTGGTTTTGTATATATTGTATATATTTCATTATTTTCTTTTAAATTTTTTTTTAATTTATTGTTTTCATTAAAGTAGTTTAGTTTTTTCTAAACTTGTAAGTCTCTTTCACTCTGTCCCTCCTTTCCTTGGAGTGGTGGGGTAGAGCAGCTGTCATTCATTTTCATTGGCCAGTCGAGTCCAAACCACTATAATCGCCTTCATGGATTGTCCTTTCTCAGGTTTTTATCATAGCTGTCTCTTTGCAGTAATGATTATAATGGTCTATGAAATAATTTATACAGAAAACACACAAAAGAAATGTATTATTCAAACCCACTGACACTGACAACAAAGTAGTTTTACAGTGCAATGGTTACTGCTCTTGGAGCTGAGATGGTGGCTATCACATGCTTAGTCCAGTAATGCTGGACCCCACAAATGTTGCATCACTGCTGTTTATGCTTTAGAGCTCTATAATATGCTTAAGCAACATAGCCCTTACCAGTTCTTATGATTTTATATCTCAACATACAAAGTAATCTTGGTTTGTTAACCTGGAAATTGGTTTGTGAATCCATTCATCATGCATGTATCTTTCTTCTCTTTTCTGTTTGTTTGGTTTGGGGCTTTTTGTTTTACAGCCTACAGAAAACATCCCTAGCCTTGAAGTGGCTATAATAATGCGATTTCAGAAGGCAAGAAGTGGTCAGCAGAAAATTTGTTCCATTGCCAAAGTTAGACCTAAATGTAATAAAAGTGGTTCTGTTGTCTTGCAGTTAGAATTTTAGCCATTTTCATTAACATTAGCTAGCTTTAAGGTTGTTAGCATTAAAAGTTAGTTAGGCCTGTTAACTGTTGGAACTAGCTGAACTTCTGATATAGGGTCTTGCGTATGACCATTTTGTTATGTACTTGGCCGGATGGTCGGCCTTGGGAATGTTTCTTCACAAGTATCTGGGCTAATTAATGGAGGAACTTTCTGAGATATTCTCATGGATGAGGATTCTATCCTTGGGTTGTATGAAAAAGAACACCTAATCAAGAGAGCAGGTGGTGTTGTCTGTCTTTGAAGTAAAATATCCTGAAGCAAACAAGCATACAAACCTTGAGGATGCTACTAATCTACCATGTTTTGAAAGGCCTAGCCAACTTGGCAGAAAAGTGAAAATTTTGGGTATCCTAAACTGAACTACCTTAATTATAATACTAAAAATCACGCCCATAGGCCAAGAAGACCCTTGCTCATGTGAAGACCCTTCCCTTGCACAGGTGCAGTAAGTGAGGAGAATGACATAACCAATATTATAATCATATGTAAATTACTGACCAGTCATTGTAAGTGGGAGTGTGCTACCTTGTAACTTGCATGTATAAATATGACAAGAAAACCAGCATGGGGTGTGCATGATTTGTGGAAATATTACACCATGCACCTTGGCCAGAATAAAGCAATGTCTTCTCTCTAAACATAGTCTCTGTGTTTCAGGAAAATCAGAACTTAGATCTCTTTTGCAGGTAAGTTAAGTGAAATTAATCTTTCAGTATTGTTTGTAGGAGGGATCATTGCTCTGCTGAAAAAATTACATATTGCAAAAATTAGAAATTTTTCATAGGAATGTGAATATTTGTGTGAATGGGAGGTCTGAGCATAGAAGTGCCAGAAGGAACAGCAGAAGAGAGGTAGAAATGGCCAATACTGATGGCACCTAGATTTGCAGATCATCAGTATTACAGCACATCTTTGTGCAGCTTCCTAGAGTCCCAGATAGTGAAAACAAAGGACAACATGTTTCTGTACTCAGACTGAAGTGAAGAATCAAGCTGGTGGTGGTGGGAATGTAAAGAACAGGGCTGGAGCCTTAAGGCACACAGACTTAAAAGAAACAAAAAGCAGGACGTCAATATTGATGATTCAGAGGTGAGACAGGATGGAGCACAAAGCATTTCTGAATCACTGTTGGCTCCCCAGGGGTACAAATGACACATAAGCCCATGGGTGCTAAGCTGGCCAGCATCCCTTGTCCCTGTAATTGGGGGCTGGAGCACTTGGGTACCTCTGTCTGAACTCAGGGCATGCTGCTGGGACAAACAACTCTTGGTGCTTGTGGGTATAAGCGAGTAAGCAGGGTCAGTTTTGTGTTACTCCGAATTCACCTTTTGTTCCTGTAAGCCCCTTTGCTAAGTTTGCTTTGTTGTTGCTGCAGTGTCACAATATAAAGTAGTAATATAATATAACTGATACCAAAGCAAAAGCAGCAGCAGATGGAAATGCCAGGGGAGTACCACCTGCTTTTTTTCCTTTTTTTTTTTTTTTTTTTTAAGAAAAAACTTTTGTTGGTCAGATGGAGTTGCTGCAGGTAAGTTTTCAGTGACCTTAGTTCTTGTTGTGATTTTATATGGGATGTGAGGAATGTTGGCTTTGACTGGTCACTTAACAAATGCGGGATGCTTTGATAGTAAGCTTGATGATACTTCTTTCGTTTTGTGAAAGACCTACATGTCTTGATACAGGTGATTTCCTCAGCACACACTTGTAATGCAGGAACCCTTCACCTGTGTTGTGTTTCTTTCTCATTGAGGAACCAGGAATATCCCTGGTTCATCACAGAAAGCTGCTGAGTGCTGATGAGTTTCTGGGTCTGGTGGCTTTTGTTTTTATCTAAATGATGGAGAGGTTGTCCTGTTCTCCCTGGCCCTTGCTTGTGCGTCTTTAAAAAGTTTTGTTTATTTTCTTCAGTCTCTGTTCCTAATTGGTACTTTTGTCTTCAGGTGTTTGTAGTTGAACATGCTGCTACGTATTGGTCTCTACACTTTCTACCCTTCATATTCTACTTGAATATTTTCAAAAGAAAAATAAACGCTTTGTCCCTGAGCCATGCCACATACCTCATTGCAACACAGTTAAGGCAAAATGCTAAAACTTGCTACTGTTTCTTAAGGTGGCTCTGCAATGCACAGAGATCCTGACATGCCGAGGCATGGCTGCACAAGTTCTGATCTTTTGGTGTATGCTGTGGGAACAGGGAAGATGTCAGAGCACACACTTGGGTATGGGTGTCTTTTGAGAGCCTGGCATAGGCATCTCACTATGTAAATCATAGAATGGTTTAGGTTGGAAAGGACCTTGAAGATCATTGAGTTCCAACCCCCCTGCCATAGGCAGGCATTAGACCAGGTTGCCCAAGGCCACGTCCAGCCTGGCCTTGAACACCTCCAGGGATGGGGCCTTAACAACTTCCCTGGGCAACCTGTTCCAGTGCCTTACCACCCTCAAAGTGAAAAACTTCTTCCTAATGTTTAATCTGAACCTGCCCTCTTCCAGTTTAAAGCCATTCCCCCTCATCCTACCACTACCTGCCCTAGTAAAAAGTCCTTCCCCGGCTCTCCTGTAGGTCCCCTTTAGGTACTGGAAGGCCACAATAAGATCTCCCCGGAGCCTTCTCTTCTCCAGGCTGAACAGCCCCAACTCTCTCAGCCTGTCCTCACAGGACAGGTGCTCCAGCTCTCGGATCATCCTTGTGGCTCTCCTCTCGACATGCTCCAACAGGTCCATGTCCTTCTTATGTTGGGGACTCCAGAGCTGGATGCAGTACTCCAGGTGGGGTCTCACGAGAGTGGAGTAGAGGGGCAGAATCACCTCCTTTGACGTGCTGGCCACACTTCTTCTGATGCAGCCCAGGATACGGTTGGCCTTCTGGGCTGCGATCGCACATTGCTGGCTCATGTTGAGCTTCTCGTCAATCAGCACCCCAAGGTCCTTCTCTTCAGGGCTACTCTCCAGCCATTCCCCGCAGAGCCTGTATTTGCGCTTGGGGTTGCTCTGACCCACGTGCAGGACCTTGCCCTTGGCCTTGTTGAACTGCATGAGGTTGGCTTGGGCCCAGCTCTGCAGCCTGTCCAGGTCCCTCTGGATGGCATCCCTCTCTTCCAGCGTGTCTACCTCGCCAAACAGCTTGGCATCATCGGCAAACTTGCTGAGGGTGCACTCAACCCCACTGTCCATGTCGCCGACAAAGATGTTGAACAGTACAGGCCCCAATACTGACCCCTGAGGAATGCCACTCATCACTGGTCTCCACTTGGACATCAAGCCATTGACCGCAACTCTTTGAGTGCGACTGTCCAGCCACTTCCTTATCCACCGAGTGGTCCATTTGTCGAATCCATGTCTCTTCATTTTAGAGACCAGGGTATCGTAGTGTTCCCTTGTGATAGTGGTGTATGTATGGATCATTTGCTGTGTTAAATGATGGATTAAACAATGAATTTTGTATTTATTTTTAATTAGATATTTTTTCCTCAGTGGCAGTACTCTTAGGAGGTTTAGGGCTGGACTGGTAAAATGTGATTTGAAGAAACTCCTACTCCAAGGGATAGTCTCAGTCTCCAGACTACAGTATTTCATAGTTTCTAGGAGTGTGGATTTTGTGTATTTAGCTTGGTATATTGCAGAATATTCCTGTGCAACTGCCTGGGCGCTGAATTGGGACAGTCTGTAAGGATGATCTCAAATCTTAATAGGAGAAAGGTGACTCGTGAGATGTGTGCCTGGTGGAAGATTTACTGAGAGTTTTCTCTTGGTACACGGGAAGTGGACTGAGGGCGGTACCTGCTCTGTCAATAAAAGCAGATGTCTTTGCCTTTTAGAAGGTGTGTGTGACTGAATGAGTCCAGCCACTGAGTGAGTCGGGTGCAGAAGGTTATTGACTGGTCTTGTCAGCAGAAGACAGAGTTTGCTGCCTTCCTGCTCTAGGTATAAATTTCTTTTTCTTTGCCCTTGTTGATGTGCTTGCTTATAGGAAGGAAAAAGAGGCTGTGAGGGTAAAAGGAATGCAAGTCATTTATTTTTTTCCACCTTGTGTGGAAAATGCTGGTGACAATGTGCTCCCAGTTCTAAGCCCTGAGCTTGGCAACTGGAGAGGCATTTTCTTTAACCATAGGGGGTGTCACAGAAAGAGGTCTTTCTTACCTTTGTATTTCTCACTTGCACTTTGGTCAAGCTTGTAAAAGTTTAGGTTCAGTAGTCACCCCATGTAATCAGGACAAAAGAGTGAGTTTAAGTGTTTTATATTCTTCCTTCCACAATTTTATTTCTCCTTAAACTAGTAGGTTTTCCCTCTTTGATTTCTTTAGAGTGGGAGCTGTACATCTTGTTGGGGCTGACTTCCCACACCAGGGCTTGCTGCCAGCAGGCAAGAAGGTCTGGCAGCAAGCCCTCGTCGCAGGAAGCTCTGAGTTGTTTAGTCAATGAGGGGGCTTTTCATACGTTTTCTTGATCCAGCAATATTGCCACAGGATGGAAGCAAGCTGTCTCATGTGACGGCACTTTTTCAAGATACTGTTCTGCTTCATAAAATCTAAACTAGCCCCCATAAGCAGCACAGCACTGTTGGGCTTCTTTTTGACAGGTGCTCTTTGGCCGTGCTGTTTGTTGCGCAGGATGGTGACTGCCAAGGTGTGGGTTCTGAAGAAGCACTTTGAGGGCTTCCCCAAAACCAGTGACTTCGACATGAAAAAGATAGATCTGCCAAACGTAAAGGATGGAGGTAACTGGAGTACCACCTGTTTTAATTTTTTCTGGAGGTTGTCTGGTTGCTTATGAATGTCTGTGAGTCTAACTGTATATAGGCTTGGATTTTTGAACATGGGTTGGCACGGCTTGTGGCAAGCCATACACCTTAGCAGAGAAGTG
Source organism: Vanellus vanellus (assembly GCF_965231255.1). NCBI lineage: Eukaryota > Metazoa > Chordata > Aves > Charadriiformes > Charadriidae > Vanellus > Vanellus vanellus. The sequence goes on from NC_138908.1 coordinate 11,193,209, forward strand.
TGATTGCTCAAGAACATTTATGCTGATGGGTTTGGTGGTTTTTAAGACACACTGCATTCTGAGAATACCCTTAGAAACAGTGGCTAAGCTCTTCTAACTCCAGCGTGCAGCAGCTGCAGCATGCCTTTCACAGTCTCACACAGCTACCTCTGTAGCATTCAGACACACTTAAAAATTTCATGTCTGTGGATATTTAAGATATTTAAGAAAATTTCTTCCTTCCCATTTTAATCCCTACAGCAAGAAAAGGCATAACTTCATATCAGAGTAATACTTTTAAAGGAGATAGCCTTTCTTCTTATATTACATGGCCTTGACTGTTCTTCCTGCTCACTCTGCGTGATGGGAAAATATTTAAATCTGAATATATATCTAGCTTGTACTAGCCAGACCACTGCAGCACAGGCAATGAAAAGTATTATTAGGTGGAGATGAACAGCTGAAACTGCTGTGTGAATGACAATTTAAATTAAATTTTTTTTAACAGTATATTTCACAAGAACTAATGGTATTAGAGATAGTAAGGTGGATTAAGCTACCTAGGAAAGACAGCCTAATGCTTTCTGTTTAAGTCAGCAAAGTAGTGTTTGTATTTGACCTGTGCCAAGGTTTCTTACTACCCTCTGCTGGTTGAATCATGGAGAAGGTGTTTTATATCTGGGTCGAAAGTACATTAGTGTTTTGCTCAGGGGTCTGGCATCCCGAGCCGTCTGTAGAGAGAGGATGCAGATAAAGAAAAACAGGGCTGAAAAGAAGCTAGCCTGCCAAAGAGACAGTACAGAAAGTGTCTTTTGTAACAGCACAGCGATAATCCAGACGATGTAGTAGTTGTTTCTGGTAGTTTTTCCCTAAAGGATGATGGTATATGGGGTTTTTGAGCTGTCAGGAATTCCTATGGTTTTTGTTGAAAGACTGACTTGTGGAAACTGTGCTTTACTTCACTGCTAATAGCCAGGAATTTGCTTTTTCTTTTGTTACAGAGTTGCTGCTTGAATCGGTGTTTCTCAGTGTTGACCCTTACATGAGGTATATCTTTTTCTTCTTTTATATTGCTGGCTAAAATACCTCATTTGATCTCCCACTTAAACCTCAAAAGAACATGTACTGGGAGCATCCGCTGTTGCCAGAGTCCCAGATGGCTTTGTCAGCTTTTTGTAAAATGTGTGTAAATTACAAGAATCACAGTATGGAGCTGTGTCCAATTTAGCCAGACATTAGGGTAATGATGCTGCAGCCCTAGACTTCTTTCAGATTCTGCTGTTGTTCCTTATCATGTCTCTTCCACTGGAATGCAACAGGATTAAATGAGATTGGAGCCCTGTTGCAGTAGTTGCTTCACTTATCTTAGCAACCTGTACTTATTCTAAGTAGGAAATTACTGATATGCAAGCATAGGGACACTGGGTTGTTTGAAGAAGTCTGGTGAACCCTAGTGTCTGAGATAGTTCTTTAGAGTCTCAGCCTTCTTGTAGTAGTGGACTATGCTGGGAAGATTAGTGCTGTTGTATCCCCAACACTGTAGGCCAGTATTCGGTCAAGATGGGGTGCTCGAGTAGCTGGCTGTGGAAAACATCCAGTTATGTCATTACAGTGACAAGTTCTTTGTAATGTGTTCAACATCACTGCTTATGCTCTTTTTCTGGGTTAGACAGTAGCTAGTAGGAGACATAGTGTATCTGGAACATCATTAAATTTGCTTACAGTAAGCCATCTCTCTTCCTGTGTTACAGACCTTACAGTCGAAGGGACATGAAGGAAGGGGACATAATGATAGGCACACAGGTTGCCAGGTAAGATCTTCAGTTCTTGTTATCTGCACACATGGCAGATCTCGAAGGAATGTGTTGACATTCGAGTCACTGGAAGCCTGCATTATGTATTCTTGACATGAGTCTACATACTTCTGCAACTCTATTCTTATTTGTAATTGGTTGGAATGTGGTTTTCCTCTAAGAACCTCTTTTGCCTTCTTGGAGAGCATTTAGGCCTCTGATACAATCTGTATGTTATTTCTGGCAATAATGTTTTCAAAGGAAATTTTTGCAGGCATAGGCTTGAAGTACTGACCATTGTACTTGTCATAAGTGTCAACCTCACATTTTAAAATCTGATGTGCTAGTAATTGCATGCCAGAAAACATGCATGCTATCTACTCCAGCTGAGAATACCTCAGTGTCACCTAAGATACAGCTCTAGATATAGCCAAAGGGTTATCTAACATTAAATCCATAATTTCCCAAGCTTGTGGTAATTTAGCTGCACAGATGTTTCCCTTTGTCAGCTTGCTTCTGCTGTGCTGCCTCTAAGTTGCTGCCCAGGAACATCTGTGGCCTTTGACTCTTGTGTTTCTCTGCAGGAACATGGGGGGCTGGGATAAATTAACAACCAAGTCTGCTGAACAGAAGGCCAACTGTGTTCAGTATTTCAAAGCTGCTTACCTACTCCTTCCCAACATAGTTTTCCTGTTGGGCTAAGAAAGTTGAATTTTCATTTGGCATAGAGACACTGCAAGTATGGACTTCTCCATGTTAGTGGATACTGCTTTCTTTCTGGTTTTGTTACCCTGAGACATTCCATCTTCAGGATCTTCAACCTTTAAATGAGGTGCAGGTTGTCTGAGAAGGGAATTGCTTATTACAGCCTATCTGTGACTTCTTGCTTTTCCAGCCCTTAATCCCAGCATTCTCTTTCCTGCCTTCTAACTCACAGAAGCCTAGTCTGAATTCATACCAGATTGGTACTAGGCAAACAAAAGTCAGCATCCATGTGGGAACATTGGATTTGTCGTGGGCAGGGCTGAGTCTAGAATCATCTTGCCCAGTATTCCCCTGGTGATTAGAGATTGTAGACATTCCTGGAAACACATCAGAAACCCACAGTATCAGGAGGTGTGGGGTAAATGTCCTGACATGAAATATTTCTTTTCTCCTGCATCACATGGCAACAGGAAAAAGGGAGGGAAAATCCAGTAATGATTTGTCTCTGACATGGTGTTCTTTTTTTTTTTTTTTTTTGACTTCTTTCAAACAGGATTGTAGAAAGCAAGAATCCTGCTTTCACAGTGGGGGCCTTTGTCGTGGCTAGAAGTGGCTGGAGAACTCATTTCATCTCTGATGGGAAAGACCTACAACTCCTTCCATCTAGTTGGCCAGAATCACTCCCCAAATCTCTGGCTCTAGGGACGGTTGGCATGCCAGGGTGAGTTTTGAGATCCGGAGACAGCTATCCTGTGGATTTTAATGTGCAGGATGTTTCCGCCTATCTGTATGAACTTCTTCCCTTGTCTCATTCTACCAGTATGTTGTCTGCTCACTCTGGTAAAAAGCATGTGTCATTCCAGATGCCCTTACCATGTAGAGGGCCTGAAGTTTGGCCCATCCTCTAGATCAGATTTTGCCTTGGAGATTATGGTGCCTCTCGTTGAGGAGTTGTAATAAGGTAGGAAGAGGATCTAGGAAGTGCTGGAAATAACCCAGTTCAATCTGAATTAACCTCAGTGGGAAGACTAAAACTTCACTGCCACCTGGACTAGTCTGCTTTTGCTGATTGGGCTCTTCTGCTGTCACCATATTTCCAGAATTGCCCCCAAAATGTAAGAAGACAGCTGTCGTATTGTGCAGCAAAACAGGTCCTTTAAATTGCACTGTGGGAGACAGAGCTGCTGTGCTTCAGAATCTGTATTCACTACTGCAGTCTCTCAGTCATCTCGTGTTTCTCCTCTCTTTCTCTGTAGTTTGTATGGGAGATCAGGACTTGGTCAGTCCTGTTGACACAGAAGGCTTTACAAAGAATTGTAAGATTGTGTGTGATGCAGAACTTCTCACATTTAATTTTAACATCAGTCAAGATGCATGTTTTTCCAGATAGCTGCTAGATGGATTCAGTTCACCCTTTCAGTTCGGACCAAGTGGGAAGCTCTAAGCTTGAATTTAGAAGTTAGAAGAAAAGTTTCTTGGGATTCTGGGCCAATTGATCACATTGCTTCTGGAAGCTTGCATAGCCTGATGTCATAAAGTATTTATTTGATCAGTGGAACATGCTTGAGCTAAACTTTAGTGGTTCCTACAGATTACTATTCACGCAGTGGCCATAGTTCTGCACAGTAGTCCTCAGGAGCAGTGTGCCCATCAATTCAGCAAGATTTTGCCACCATTTTTTCTTTTTCTGCCAGCTTTGATTTGTGATGAGTATCATTTAATCTTTGCCTCAATCTCGTAGATACCAGCTGGCTATTGGCCTCTAGCTTGGATTTACTCTGTCTTCCAGTGTGTAACTGAGTTGTCACCATATGGAGTTATCTCTGTGTTTCTCCTTTTGGCTAGTGAGCACAAAGAAAGCTGTTTTCACCGAAGGTAGACTTCTGCCACAGCATCCTGTTTCCCAATAGTGTATCTGTAGTTTTTCTGGGATGGCTGTAAAAAAAAAACAAATTAAGAAGTTTAGGTAAATTTTTCTATTTCATAAAGAATGAGGAAAACTGAATCTTGTTATAGTTGTGATGATATTTTCCTTCAATGTGGTCAAATCACATCTCTCTGTCTGGCATTATCTATTTCTCACTGAGCATTCTTTCTTTTTCTTCACAGCCTCACTGCGTATTTTGGTCTGCTGGAGGTCTGCAAGATGAAGCCGGGAGAGACCGTGCTGGTTAATGCTGCAGCTGGCGCTGTGGGCTCTGTGGTGGGGCAGCTTGCTAAAATTGGGGTGAGTGGCTTGAACTACTCATACTTGCTCCTCAGAAGGCTCACCTGGGAGACAGGGGAACAAAGCCATGAATGATCAGGAGGGCAAGCATCCTGGAAGGCATGCCTACAGTAAGGTCTTGAGATGGGACAAGCTCCTGAAGATGCAGCAAAGCTAGTTGAATGTTTCCTAGAGCTCAAGAACTCATATGGTCATGACAGCTTGATTTTATGGGTGAGCCCTCCACCCAGTACTCTGTCAACCTGTGTTGTGAGGAGATATTTAGAAATGGTTTTCTCCTTTCCTTGCAGGGTTGCAAAGTGGTTGGCTGTGCTGGCTCAGATGACAAGGTTGCCTATCTGAAGAAAATAGGCTTTGATGAAGCATTTAATTACAAGACTGTTAAATCTTTGGATGAAGCACTGCGTAAAGCCTCTCCCGATGGATACGACTGTTTCTTTGACAATGTGAGTTTTGAGAGAGGGCCTTGCCCTGAGCAGACTGTCATTTTCCTTAAACTATAGCAGGAACTCAGTATTGTGTACACCTAATTGAAGTCTACACCAAGAACTTGATATTAGATATCCATCTAATTGAGAAATGATCTCTGTAAGAGCTTATTGCTTTCCCGTTCCTTCTCACACTTATTTCTACAGCTGATCTTGGGCAGTAACAGAAAGAACAAAGACCAAAAGTCAGAGCTGGATTGTTGGCGGTGTTTGTGAATGGAGAGAGAGAAGCTTATCTTCACTCTCTGGAAAGTATGGCACATTTTGGGGAGGTGAGAGTCACAGTTAACATTTAACTGATGCTGAACAGAGAGAGTCCATTCCTGGCCCCACCTTGGACCACAGGCAGTTCTCTGCTATTGCTGGGAGGGGAGCGAGCATGGACAGCCCCACGTTACATGGTCCAGGTGGCTACACCGGTACCTGTAAACAAAACAGTTGCAAGGCCTACTTGTAAAATTGCTGGAGTGGCACGTAGAGGGTTTCTGACCTCTTCCAAGTACAGTTGGAGTTAGTGGGGGCTGTGGACCGTTCTCAATAGGTTATTTGAATGTGACCATCTTGTTATGAAGGCTGAGAGTTTAACAGCATGAATGCAGTCAAACCCTATCAGTTTGCCTTCAAGCCAGAGAACAAGCCCTGGCTTTTTTAATTTTCTAGTATAGCTAACATATGCATTATACCTGATAATATAATACCTGGCACAGGGGTATTAGCTGAGATACTGGCCTAAAACTCCCTGGCTAGCTATCTGATTTAAAGGGCAGCCATCATCACCCCTTTAGCATGTCTTTCTCTCAGCAGTCTGTCCACTGATCCAGGGATGATGGTGGTGTTGTTCTGTGTGGATTGCAACACACCTGCCTTGCCCTGGCAATCGGTGTGAATGCATGGTGCCAGGGCAAAGCACTTGCCCCTGTGGCAGGAACTCCTGTTTGCTTTGCCTCACCCTTCCAAATCTCATGTCCTGCGCTGATAAGGTCTTAAGTAGGTTTTATGGTCACATCCGTTCCCGTCCCTCTCACTTCCAACTTTTGTGCAGAGCTCTCCCCATTGATAGATTTTCTCACAGCTTTTCTCCATTAAAAGCTCCGAGTACAGCACATCCTTATTTGGGAGAAGAGAATCATTAAGTAAAAACTTGACATCACTATGATGTGAAGAGGTAAAAGTGCAGATTGGTGTGAAGGAAAAGCAGAGGTGGTGCTTCTTAATGCCCCTAGACATGCCCCTTACGAGACGGGATCTAAGAGCAAATCCTGCCCAACATTTCCAAACCAAGCTTTGTGAAGCAGATTCAGAATTGAAATCAATTCCCTGGGTTCATAACTAATTTTCAGAAGAGTGAGATCAAGTTCTCATAGGTGTTGACTAAGTGGAAGGGTTTCTGCAGCCACCAAATTTTTGGAGTAGTGGAACTAACCTCTCCACCCCTTGTTTGAACCTGTTGGTGCAACAATGCAAGGTTGGCGGGTTTTGGCAGTCAGTGCTAAACACTGGATTCTCTCTAATGCTGCACTTACTCTGGTCCTTGTAGGTGGGTGGAGAATTTGCCAGTATTGCTATCAACCAGATGAAGAAGTACGGAAGGATTGCAGTCTGTGGAGCCATCTCTCAGTACAATGACTCCGTGCCTCAGAAAGGTGTGGGCCTGCTTTCTTGTGTCCAAGTTTATTTTCTGTTTGGTGATGGCAGAGAGAAAGACATAATGGGAGCCTCTTGAGATTTTATTGGTTGTTTGCATATACCATTTGAGTGTTTGTATGTGCGTACATTTGGGTAACTAACTGCTGCTCTGGCACAGTGGGAGTGTGACCACAGTCCTTGTGTGTACATGCACTCATCCCTGTTTGTGCACACTTGTATTGAATGGAGAATATCAGCTGATTAGAAACAAAGGAGAGACTAAACTGCTTAAACCAGGATTCCCCAGGGCTCTAAGCAGATACAGATCAGCAGAAGACAGTTGTGGTGGTATGATGCCATTTACACAGTATGTAATTTTAGATAAGCGAATGGATTTCACCTGGGTTTTCAGATGAGGCAGTTTAGGGTGTTGGTTTTTTTTTCCCATAAGATTTCACCTACTCGTGAAATGTGGCTGAGATGAATATTCACTTTCAATAGCACTAAGTTGTCCAAATTTGCCTTCTAAGAGAAATGAGAAGTCTGAATTCTCTTTGACAGCTGACTGGCTTTGGACTCCCAGATCACTTTAAAAATGGGACAGGCTTTTGAGAGTGGGGAGACTATCACATATTTTTGTGATTGAGGGAACTGTTTTTTAATGTGTATAACTTTTTTTTTTGAGATGTAGGAATAGCATGAGAGTTTGGCAGGCTATCAAACAAGCTGTCAAAACAGTATTTTCAGTGTTTGAAGTGTTGGGCTGAACACCCAACAATTCTAGAAAACAGTTTGATTCAGAAATAAAATGGCCTCAGCTTCACCCAAGGGACTTCAGCTTAGGCCATTTTATTTCTGAATGGAACTGTTTTCAGAAATGTTGGGTGTTCAGCCCCACAGCTTTACAGATCAGGCCTTTGTTTTCCTGGGTGGCTGTCTGTCCATGAATCCTTGGTCTTTTGTCCTGAAAATTCTGTTTGGAAAAAATAGCAGTTGGTTCTGGCTGAAACCAAGTGATTCAGTGGTCTTTCCTGGCTGAAAGCTCTCTTTATGCATTGGGTCTTATTTTAAATGAAACTGACATTGCAGGTCTTTTGCTGGTTCCTTTCTCTTGCAGGGCCTTACATTCAGGTTCCAATGATATTCAAAGAGCTTCGAATGGAAGGGTTTATTGTGTCCCGCTGGAATAACCGCCGGGAGGAAGGTCTGAACGCACTGCTAAAATGGGTTGTGGAGGTAAGGAAGGAAGGGGTAGTTTTCTGTAAGGTGTACTCATACCATAGCTTCCCTCTTTGCAAGGGGTCTCTTGTCATAGCTGTTGAGGTGAGGTCCCAGCGTAGTACTTCCTTCTACCCTGACTTGATCTTTGAGCCTTTTGGGGATAGTCAAACCACAGTGAATGTGCCTGATCCCTCCTGCTTTGTTGAGACCTGCAATATTAGCTTGTGGACTTAGATGTATTCCAGGATACATGCAGGCTTTCAAAAAGGATGCTTCCAGAGTAATTCAAAACACTTCTCTGGCAATGAATAGTTCCATATTCGTATGGTAATTCTTCTCTTTCTCATTCAGAAGTCTCCTTTCATTTGTAGTATCACAGAATCACAGGAGCAAGGGTTGCCATTGTAGTGTTGTGTTGAAATTACTGGCAAGAATGGATGTTTTTATGGAATTGGGAGCTGGGCTTTAAAGGGACTTAAAAGGGAATTTCTTAAATTTTATTTTTCTAAATAGAGGCTGAGTTTAACACTTGGTTAATGGCTGTGAAAAGCTTGTGAGTGTGAACACTAAAGGCTAAGAGCATCTAGCTTTTACATACGCAGGGATTTGGCATGGCTCAGCTTTTGATCACTTGTATTTGCAATTCCATACTTCTTTATGGGTAGAGACAGGCCTGGCTTAGGGGAAACAATCCCCTACCTATCCATTGTTTGGAGACCAAGTAGCACTAAATCTGTCCTGGTGTGTTTTTATAGCAGTGGCTTTTGCTTCCTGTTATTACTCCAAGTGGAAGGTTTTGCAACAAAAGCAAATCCTCACAACAGCCTACTTAGTTTTGCAAAGTTACCCTGGTGCGTGCCAGCTTGTGTGTTTCAGATGAAACATACAAGCTGGAGGAAATTTGGTGGCAGTTTAGTCTCCTGAAGATGACAAAAACTAGGCAGCCGGTGAATGAAAACTCAGCAATTTTCTTTCTTACTTTTGACAGGGAAAAGTGAAGTGCCATGAACAAGTCACTGAAGGATTTGAGAACATGCCAGCGGCTTTCATTGGAATGTTAAAGGGAGAAAATCTTGGAAAAGCCATTGTAAAAGTCTGACAGTCACATATTCCTGGGAGACTGGCACAGGAGAATGTGATTCTCTTAAGTGCTTTTAACTCACTGATGGAAAGGCACGTTTCAGTCTTTTTGATGGATGTTTGGTCATGATAACTTCTGTTAATAATTGGGCTAATAAGTATAAGTGTATGCCAGTTGCTTTGCTCTTGAAGAACTTGACACTTGCTTCCCAAAGCTACACAAAAGTGCCTTAAAACTGCTGAATGTCATCAGAACCATAACAGATTTAATAGTTCCTTGAACATTCTATGACTTGGCTTGTAGAAAGGAAAATTCCAAAAGCACATGTGATGACTAATGTTTACCCATTGATTTGGCCCAGAACTCAGCAAGAGGGATTTTTTTTAACCAATATCAAGGAGCAGAGAACAGGCTAACAACACCTGGGAGTTCCCAGCTTCCTCACTGGCTGGCTTTTTTTTTTACTTTTGTCAGGAAATGGAGAGATATCAGTTATTCTGAGACTATGGAAAGAAAAAATAAATGTTAATGGATACTTTGCTTGTCTTACAGTTCTTTTTGTGGAATGCCCTCCACTTGCTTGTGGTTAACAGAGAGTGGCTAAAGTATTACGGGGACTTACTTATCCCAGCAGATCTCACAGTACAGGTTATATGGATAGGTCACTTATTTCCTTGAGTAATTAGGCTATTGGTGTCCAAGCTTAGAGTTGACCTTGCCATGGTGTTCACCCTGGCTGTCCTGGAAGATGAGATCAATGTGCTTGCCCTAGCTGTGTTAAATTGGTATCCAGGACCCACACGGTGCTAAGTGACGGAGACACACAGATTAGCAACAATACATATCTTAGATGTATTGAAAAAGCCAGAACAAGAACCTGTTACTACAGGATACAGACAGGTATTGAAGGTGCTGGTGATACATCTTCAACCACTGTGGAGGACTTCTTGGTTAATTTTTAGGTCTCATTGTTGATCTGTGAAAAGGAATCCAAAGCGGCTTTCATGTCTTTGCAGTGCCAGGATTAGATGCTCTGTCTGTCAACAAGAGGACATCACTTACTTCAGGTGTAGATCAAATGATACTTGTTGAGTGGACTGAACAAAAGACACATCCTGAAATACAAGTTGACAGGCCACTGGGGAAATAATGCATCTTGGCACAAGTAGAGGAGAGGTTCTGGCTGCTTTGTAGGGTTTTCTGAGGAGAAAGACTTGCCAATTTGGGTTAGCTCCAGTGCTATGGTTTTCAGCTAGCCCCTGAGAAAAATATGTAGATTAATACTGCTGCACAGCATGGAAAATGGTAAAGCAGAAAATGGTGAAGCAGAAAATGGAGTTTGTTGTCAGTAGGCTTCAGATCCACTGGGTAGAGGTCTGCTGTTGTTTGGTGTTTTTACTGAGAAATTTTCAGATGGCTTTCAAGTCCTAAAATACTGAATTGTAAGTCCAGTGAATTCAGAGTGTCTGGTTTCAAGTAAAGTTCAGATTTGAGAATGAACTGAAAATAGCCACATGGAGTTCCTGTCCCTTGGTCAGAGTTACAGAAGGATTTGTCAGTCAGAATACTTATGGCTCAGCCTGCTTTCTCATAAAATACTGACCTGTACGTTCTCCTCACTATCTGTTTATAGATTTCATGCTTCATGAATTGCAACTGATTTTGCAAGGCTGTTTTACCCCCAAACCATAATGTTTTTTGGAAAACCAACCACCTAGCCCCGAACCTGACCCGCCTCTGAACTTCACTGGGGAACATAGCTATTTCCTCCTGAAAATCCAAGTTTTCTGTTACACACTGGCAACACTGCCAGCATGTGAATAATGACAATAATAGCCCTCATTGTCTGGCATTGTTTGGAGGTGGTTTCTCACAGTGAGATTGGTTGTCATAGAATCACAGAATGGTTAGAGTTGGAAGCAACCTTAAAGATCATCAAGTTCCAACCCCCCTGCCATGGGCAGAGACATCTCCCACTAGACCAGGTTGCTCAAAGCCCCATCCAGCCTGGCCTTGAACACTTCCAGGGATGGGGCATCCACAACTTCTCTGAGCAACCTGTTCCAGTGCCTCACCACCCTTATGGTAAATAATTTCTTCCTAATATCTAACCTAAATCCACCCTCTTTCGATTTAAAACTGTTACCCCTTGTCCTATCACTACACTCCCTGATCAAGAGTCCCTCCCCGTCTTTTCTGTAGGTCCCCTTTAGGTACTGGTACTGGTACCCGCCTCTTCTCCAGTCTGAACAAGCCCAATTGTTTCAGCCTGCCTTCACAGGAGAGGTGCTTCAGTCCTCTATCATCTTCATGGCCCTCGTCTGGACTTGCTCTAACAGGTCCATATCCTTCTTATGTTGAGGTCTCCAGAGCTGGATGCAGTACTCCAGGTGGGGTCTCATGAGAGTGGAGTAGAGGGGCAGAATCATCTCCCTTGCCCTGCTGGCCACACTTCTTCTGATGAAGCCCAGGGAGCAGTTGGCTTTCTGGGCTGCGAGTGCACATTGCCGGCTCATGTTGATCCACCCCCAAGTCCTTCTCGGCAGGGCTCCTCAATCCATTCTCTGCCCAGGCTGTATTTGTGCTTGGGGTTGCCCTGACCCAGATGCAGGACCTTGCCTTTGGCCTTGTTGAACTTCATGAGGTTCACACAGGCCCACCTCTGCAGCCTGTCCAGGTCCCTCTGGGTGGCACCCCTCCCCTCCAGCGTGTCGACCGCAGCACATAGCTTGATGTCGTCAGCAAACTTGCTGAGGGGACACTCAATCCCACCAACCACATTGCCAACAAAGATGTTAAACAGTGCTGGTTCCAGTACTGACCCCTGAGGAACACCACTTGTCACTGGCGCCACTTGGATATTGAGCCATTGACTGCAACTCTTTGAGTGCAGCCATCCAGCCAATTCGTTATCCATTAAGTGGTCCATCCATCAAATCCTTGTCTCTCCAATTTAGAGACCAGGATGTTGTATGGAACAGTGTCAAATGCTTTGCAGAAGTCCAGATAGATGATGTCAGCTGTTTTTCCTTTATCCACCAACACAGTAACACTGTCATAGAAGGCCACCAAATTTGTGCAGCACAACTTGCCCTTAGTGAAGCCATGCTGGCTGTCACCAATCACCTCCTTGTTTTCTATGTACCTTAGCAGAGTTTCCAAGAGGATCTGCTCCATGATCTTGCCAGGCACAGAGGTGAGACTGACCAGCCTGTAGTTCCCCAGGTCTTCTCTTTTCCCCTTTTTAAAAATGGGGGGTTATGTTTCCCCTTTTCCCGTCAACAGGAACTTCACCAGACTGTCACAACTTCTCAAATATGATGAATAGTGGCTCAACAAGTTCATCTGCCAGTTCCCTCAGGACCTGTGGATGAATCTCATCAAGTCCCATGAACTTGTGCACTATCAGGTTTCTCAGATGGTCTTGAACCTGGTCTTCTACAGTGGGCAGTTGTCATTCTCCCAGTTCCTGCCTTGATGCCTTCTGCAACTTGGGCGGTGTGGTTAGAGCCCTTGCTGGTGAAGACCAAGGCAAAAAGGTCATTGAGTACCTCAGTCTTCTCCATATCCCAGATAACCAGGCCTCCCAGTTCCTTTTGTAGAGGGCTCACATTTTCCCTAGTCTTCCTTTTATCACTGGCATAGCTATAGAAGCTTTTCTTGTTGCCCCCCACATCCCTGGCCAGATTTGCTCCTATCCGGGCTTTAACTTTCCTAACCTGATCCCTGGCTGCTCAGACAATTTCTCTGTATTCCTGTCCTTGTTTCCACCCTCTGTGGGCTTCCTTTTTCTGTTTGAGATTGACCAGGAGCTCCTTGTTCATCCACACAGGCCTCTTGGTGTTTTTTGCCTGACTACTTCTTTGTTGGGATTTGTCACTCCTGAGCTTGGAGGAGGTGATCCTTGAATATTAACGAGCTTTCTTGGGTCCCTCTTCCCTTCAGGGCTTTATCCCATGGTACCCTGCCAAGCAGATCCCTGGGGAGGCCAAAGTCAGCTCTCCTGAGGTCCAGGGTAGTGAGCTTACTGTGCGCCCTCCTTGCCAACCTAAGGGTCTTGAACTCCACCATCTCACACTCACTGCAGCCAGTGCTGCCCTTGAGCATGACATTCCCAGCCAGCCCCTCCTTGTTGGTGAGAACAAGGTCCAGCATGGCACCTCTCCTTGTTGGATCCTCTATTATGTGGAGAAGGAAGTTATCATTGACACATTCCAGGAACCCCCTGGATTGCTTATGCCCTGCTGTGTTGTCCCTCCAACAGATATTGGGGTGGTTGAAGTCCCCCAGGAGGACCAGGGTTTGTGAATGTGAGGCTGCTCCTCTCTGTCTATAGAGGGCCCCACCCATTTGGTCTTCCTGGTCAGGTGGCCTGTAGCAGACCCCCACTGTAACATCACCTGTCTGTGCCCTCCCTTTAATCCTGATCCGTAAGCTCTCGGTCAGCTCCTCATCCATCCCCAGATGGAGCTCCATGCACTCCAGCTGGTCATTGACATAGTGGGTGACACCCCCTCCTCATCTTCCCTACCTGTCCTTCCTGAGGAGCCTGTATCCTTCCATTCCAACACTCCAGTCATAGGAGCCATCCCACCATGTCTCCATGATGGCACTAAGACCACAGGCGTGCAGGCAGACGCACATCTCTAACTCCTCGTTTGTTTGCCATGCTATGTTGTTTGCATAGAGGCATTTAAGTTGGACCCCTGATGAAGCTGACTTACTGGCTGGAGTGGTTAGTATTTATGCTGCATTCCAGGTGCTCTCCTGCTTACCTGTGACCCTTCTCCAGGTTCTGGGTGTCTATTACCAGTATTGGCATCATACTTCTAGGAGTGGGATGGGTTGAGGTTCCCCTCCCCCAGCAACTCTAGTTTATAGCCCTCCTCACGAGATGGCATGCTTCTGATCAATGATGCTCTTCCCCTCTCTGACAAGTCAAAGTTCTAAAGCTTATGGAGCGATACCTGAATTTTTCCACAATGTGCTGATGAAAATAAAAAGGGAATATTAAAAACACTGAAATATTTTTTTCCTTGACAGTCATGGTCCTCGATTGTCATCTCTGGTCTTTTTGCGCTGCTTTTCTCCAGTCTGCGTGGCCATGGCTGTGCCGTTACCTAAGTTACACTTAGCAAGTAGGCTTGACAGTGGGATTTCTGAGGCCATTTAGACCCCAACTCTTTGAGGATGTAATATATGAGAGAAAGAGGAAGAGTTTAATTTAGCAATCTGAAATGTAAACAGCTGCAGGCTTCATCATCTGTTGGCTAAATAGCTCTTTATTTATACATATCATTATTTCCAGAGTAGTGGTTTAACTGCTTAATGCCTTATGCTTGCCTGTGCAAAATAAAAGTCTCTTGGTTAGAGGTGTTCCAGTCTAATAAATATTGCAACTTTTGTGTTGTATTCCTAAAAAAATTCAGGCTGGTGGCAATAACCTGCCTGAGCTCAGGACGCAGTGGGGACCAGCCTTGAGGAGTTCACCATGGCCTGCCATGCCAAGGGTGGCCTCAGGAAGCCCTGGGAATTTCTGTAAAGAGCTGTGGGTTGCTGAGACTGAGGAGCTATCCCTGGAGTGCATTGTGCCTGCCGAGCTTCTCTCGTGGTCCTCCTGGATGGGTGCCCACAGGAGGGGACAGGACAACATGGCCTGGCCACAGCACCCACTCTCATGTGAGCCCTGTTCCCCAGCTGAACCAAATCCAACCTTAAACCCCCCATCACCTCTGATGCAGCCTGCACTGAAGTGAGCAAGACATACCTCACACCCTTTGCTCTCACCTTGCTCCCTTGGCCCCTGACTGCAACT